>NW_025334030.1:2957500-4240024 GCF_019186645.2 Phyllostomus hastatus | reverse complement strand
ACCTCAGTTCTTCCCATTTATATCAGATAGTGAAAACACTAAAATTATCTTTATTATTTAAGTACAGCACCAAAACATTTTACCATTAAAAAAAGTGATTTTTAGAAAGAAGACCACTCTTTGAATATTAGTATTTCCAACAGCTCTGAGGTATTTGTCATTCCAAAATGCACTTATAGTGGAACAACATGTATAACGTGCCACTTTAGTAAGAAAGAGTACGTAGAGCATGTGCTTATATATGCATAGTATGTCTCTAAATAATATACACATATTTGCCTGTGGGAAGTAGAACTGATTGACTATAGAAACAGGAGAGGGAGGATTTTCACTAAACATTCTTTTTTATATGCTTTTTGGAATTTTTAACCCTATGAATATTACCCTTTCAAAAAAAGTTTTCAAACAACTTAAACTGCTTTTCCTGGTGCCTTTTTCCTTCCAAAATGGGGTGTGGGAAGAGAGAGTCAGTTGTCAACTCTCAGTGCATACAGGGACTTAGATGTAAATATACATCTTGGAAAAGCTTATCCAGACTTCTCCCATTATGCTGGAAGTGATGGGTTTCTAAAATTTTGTAATTTTTTAAAGATTTTATTTATTTTTAGAGAGAGGGGGAAGGAGAGAGGGACAGAAACATCAATGTGTGGTTGCCTCTCACATGCCCCCTACTAGGGACCTGGCCTGCAACCCAGGCAGGTGCCTGACTGGGGATCGAACTGGTGGTCCTTCGGTTTGCAGTCCTGTACTCAATCCACTGAGCCACACCAGCCAGGACAACTTTTTTGTATTGTTTTTAAAGCCCTAAAAGAATGAACCGGCTCTGGTAGGGTAGGTCAGTTGGTTAGAGTGTTATCCCAACACGACGAGGTTATGGGTTCGATTCCTGGTTAGGGAACATACAAGAATCAACCAATAAATGCATAAATAAGTGGAACAACAAATCGATGTTTCTTTCTCTTTCTCCCTCTCTCTAAAATCAATAAATAAAAAAGAATGACTTGGACTCCCTGGTCTGACATTTGGAGTCTCTCCGCGACTTTACCCTGCCTTTAGATGCCCCCCATAATTCATCCTGCAAGAGCTCCAGTGTTCTTTCCATTAAGAAGTTTCCCTGACCATCCCACCTGAAGCATCAGTTTCTTCCCATTACAACTCTGATCTCAGTTTGCAATTAGACAGGCACTGGTTGGACTGTCTACATCACTACACTCTGAGTTCCAAAAGGACAGAGCCACCACTGTTATCACCATAGCCTAGCAGTATTCCACATATAGGTCTACTCAACTCCCCAGAGCAGGACCACACCAGCAGTGTGCAACTGTCAGAAGAAAGACCACACCACTTCTAAATGGTAGCCCACTGAATGTGAACCAAAAACAAAACTGGTTTTTGCAAAAACTATTACACACTTGGAAGTTTATACCTGCAGATCTTCATACTTGCTATTTATGCTGTTTCCAAACCTGGAATAGTATCCCCTCCCCACAGTCTTCCATTTATCTTCAGGTCTCAGTGCTAATGCCACTTCTTCCAAGAGGCCTTCCAATACCCTTCAGAACAGAAATTGTCCTATACCCTAACATGCATGAACCTCCCCTCCGAGGTTCTAGATAGTTGCCTCCCATGAAGGCAGACACTGAACCTGTTGTGGCCCCAATAGATTTCTAGGGCTGACAGCACATGTGACTATTACATTTACATTAACAAAATTAAGTAAAATTTAAAATTTAGTTCCTGAGTCACACTAATAACAGTCAAGTACTCAATAGCTACAAGTAGCTAATGGTTCCAGTACTGGTCAGTGTAGATGCAGGACATGTCCATCAACACAGAAAGTTCTACTAGACAGTGCTGACTTAGAAATTATCAAGATTTCTGGCCAATGTGGCTCAGTTGGTTGGAGTGTCATCCTGTAAAACAAAAGATCACGGGTTTAATTCCTGGCCAGGGCACACGCTGTGGTTTGGTCTCTAGTCAGGGCACACATATGAGAGACAAGTAATCAACGTTTCTCTCCCCCTCTCTCTCTAAAATCAATAAGCATGTCCTCAGGTGAGGATTGTAAAAAAAAGATTATCATGAGGATACTGGCATTTCAAACAAAGAAAATGTCTAAACCCCCTCTCTTCCTGTTGGGAAAAAAATCACTTTTTCCTTAAACTTTAAAAGATGGAGAAAGTCATCAGTGTGTGCTAAAACACTGAATTTTCTCTGGATAATTTGAATGATTTCTTCAGTTGTTTTGTTTGTCTGTTTTTTAAGAGAAGCTCAACTCTGGGCAGACTGTGCTCTTCAAACAAAAAACAGTCCTAACAATAGTAGAGGCACAACCACAACAACACAGAAAATCTACCAATTCTTTATGCCTATTTGTTATTTTCAAGATAAAAACCCCCACAATACAGAAAGGAGCTGAACCCCTTCCTTTCAAAGCCAGTGGTAACTGAACCAAAGAGGAAATTAAATTTCACTGGTATTTCTTTTAAACCAAACCCATCACCACTTACTAAACTGCATAGTGATCCCAAAGCCATTTTCTCCCGTTTTCTAAAAAGTAAAGACTGTTTTTGTAATTTCGCCATACTCACTTTTCCTTTTTAAATCCTAACCTAAATCAAGTCCTTGTTCAGAAATACTAGAAAAACAATTCCATTTAGACTTCAGTTTTCCAATAAAGACGGAACTCAGTGTCAAACTTTTAACTTCAAATACAGATGGAAAAAAGAGTGTCAAACTTTTACCAGTTCTGTACGATTCCTGAATCTCAGGTTCTTATTCATTCTTCTGCAAGCCAGTACTGAGACTACATGAGCCCTGGTGCTGGAAGCAAAATAAGCAGGGGAGGTATTTTCTCATTTACTCAGCAAGAAAATTCCATGGATTTGGTTCTGTGTCAGATCCCTAGCCTACATCATCCCAAACCTCACTAACCTGCCCTAAGAGGTAGACGACATCTAAATTTTCCCACAATTAAACAATGACAATAGCTGCTACAACCTGCTATCATGCAAGGAACCATAGTAGCCCCCCATACAATGCTAATTACAGTGAAATGAAAAATTCTAGAGGAAAAAAACCCATTTTAGAGATGAGACAACCCTCCCCTGCAACCCCGCCAAAGCTCAGATGTAAAGTCACAGGCCCCAAGTCAGAGTTTATGAGCTGGGAGTCAAGCAAGATTCAGCGTCCACTCTGAGAGGAGACCAGGGCTCCCACCTTACTATGACACTGCCCACGCCCCATATAAAAAGCTCTGACATTTCCTTCAACTCTGAGTCATGGTTAGAGGGTTCTACTTTTAATCAGGTGACAGATACTCAAAATATTTTAATCCAAAGGAATTGAGTCAAGCTTATAGTCCATAATTGTTAAAGCAAGCTCCAATTATTTGATAGATTTCTATAGTTCCTGTGTGTTGTCATTCAGTTTTTAATCAAATACCAAATCCACTTTACTTAGATATTGTACAATAGCCTCTCTACAGGCTATTATAAAGAATAGTCACTTAATTTTTCTTGCTATTTCATTGCTTATACTAACTGCATAGTCTAATTATGTACAGGTAATACAGTTTTGATTAGGAAAAAAAACCCAAAATATCTGGGGGTAAAGGGAAGCTTTTAAATTATAAAAAGAATTTTCTTTATAAAAGAATTATACACTATTAAACAGCTACAACTATTAAGAAACACCTACTGTATACAGTAAGGTACAGGTGTTACTAGAAAGACTGGCAAATTGAGATTTTCAAACAGTAGCAGATTGGGCACCTAGAAATAAGAAAGTCACATTTAATCAAGTGAAATTTTCTGTCACCATTAGATTTTACTATTTTTAGCTATGGTTCAACTAAACATTGTTTTGATTAATGGAAATGAAACATGGGGGAATATGTCACATGGGATGCTATCCAAGTCTTTCTAAGAGTGAGGTTTAAAAAGAAAGAATTCAACTTTTAGATATAGAGTTCAAAAATAGCCTTGCTTCCCAAATTTAGAACCAGAAAATACCCTAAAAGCAGTTTTTCAAAGGCAGCAATAGTCATTCTCAAAATTGTCTAAGAACCTGGAAAACAAAAAACCACTTTTGCTTTTCTTGCACCCTCTTCCATGTCCAAACAACCCTCCACCAAATCTGAATTAATCACTTCTCTTCCAGTCAAAGTTCTGTTCTGTTCCCACTGGACCCTGTGCATGACTTCGTCCCAGCCCCCCTGTCAAGTGATCACAGCCTCTAAGCGAAGATGAATATGCAAAAGCTCCCCCACCAAGCACTGGTGGAAGGCGTACACTTTGGCACTAGTAATATGCTGCAATGTAAGCATGTTCCTGAAAGTTAAGCTTAAGACAGAATAGCGAAAGTGTGGAATCCCTTCCCCCAGTTAATGCAGGGGTTGTGGACAAGCATGCCCAACCCAAGGGGCCATTAGCCGTGGAATGGAATTCTGAAGAGGGAGGCACCAGTAGGAAAATGCCTCAGAGTGAGCACGAGTAACACCAGGCACATGTGTTGAAAACCAGAGGGCATGGCCAGGTATTTGAGAGCTTATGAGATACTATCTGGGAAAACCAGAGAAGACACAGGTGAGAACCACGAGACATCACAACCACATAGACAAAACTGTTCTGAGTGGCAAGAGTGCCTTTGCCAACAATAATGAAGAGGCATGGAAAACCAGCAGGCTCCCTAACTACCTGGCTCCTTGCTCTGGCCCAGCAGGAGAGGCCCAGGAGGCACCAGAGTCCAGGGGCTCAGAGGGCCCGCCAGGCTACCCCTGGTGCATGCTTCTCTTAGCCAAGGCCCCTCACCATCCTCAAGGTCTGTCTAAGATGTTACCCCTCACTCAGACACCTAGTCCTAGGCTTCTGCACACAGGAGCATTCAGTAAACAGCGGGGGTATAAATGAAGCCCTCTTGGAGTTGCCCCTTCTGACTCATGCATTTAGCATTTGATTGTACTTGATGACTTTTGTATTCTTTTTCAAGTTCTGCCTCTGAGTCTTACCTTAACACAGTTCTAAGCTACTCAAAGACATTGATCAGAATCCTTTTGTACACTGCTACTGCCTAACAGGTACCTCAGGCTGAATTGCAATATACTCAGTAAAGAAACAGAATCACATATTCACCTGATACTTAGTCCATGAAATACAATTCAAAATTAGTAACAATTTTCTGAACATGTCACACTTGAGTTTTTGCAATTTTAGAATTTTATGGGCATTTCTTCCTATTTTAAAAAAATAACAGTTGAAGAGGAGTGAAGGGGACAACTGTAATAGCATAATCAATAAAATTTTTAAAAATACAGTTGAAAATGGAGGCAAAAATCAATAGTAGTGATTATATAATTCTCGGCTATATACTCACTGAACAGGCTTACACTACAACACATCTGTCTGCCCACGGCCCTGTGTGGGTATGCATACAAGGCTGCTGTTGGTTTCAGAAGCATCAACAAGCAAGTCTCTAGTCCAATCAAATTTGCACTTCTAGTGAGTTTGGACTACAGGGCACACCCACCTTCCCTAGTAAGGGTAGTGCCAGCTGTCATGCACTGAGCATTTACTTCACACCAGGCACTTTTCACACATTATCTCATTTTACCCTCAAAACAACCTTTTTGAGATGAGAATGGTTATTATTGTATCTATATTTTATAGACGAGGAAACTGAGGCTCAAGGAGCTGATGTAACTTTGACCAGGGTCATGATGCTAGCAAAGAGGGAAAGTGATACCCACTTGGTTTGGCTCCAAAGCCAGTGCTTTCACACCCTTCGCTGTCAACACCATGGCCTGTGGTGCCACCACTAAGGACTGCCCGAACAGCGGGTAAGAGCCCCAAATAGGCCCTGCCAGAACACTCCTATGGCCAGCCAGGTTGGTCCATCAGTGAAAATGCACAGGTGCACGTATGTATCTCAATAGAAATCAGGATTAGGATAAACAGATCCTAAGATTTGTGGCAATTAACTTAAAAGCACAATCCTGTGAGAAAAAAAATGAGAACTTTGAAAAATAAATACTGTACATTAGTTCACTCATTCCCTCAACTATTTCTGGAGGGCCTGGCCTGTGTCGGGCACCGCTCCCAGAAACAGAAAACATGGCTATGAAAAGCTCTCACAAACTGCTGTGGAGCTGCTCACCTCCAAGTTTCACTGCAAGGTGTGGGCAGAAGATGGCAAAGGAAGAAGGAAATACTGCATGAGCCACTGGAGTCAACGAAAAGCAAAACAAGCAAAGGAACAAAACAAACACCTTAATTTAACTCGGTTTTTGTTAAACTTACCTGACTTTAAATGAAGCAGTACATAAAAATGTTACAGAAGAACAATAAAGAGGGGCTCCCTGCACTCTTGGAAGTGGCCCCAGACTCTGCATGGCTTCCCCCTGGGGCTCCCTGCTCCCCACGCTTGAGGGTCAGCAGTAAAAGTAGCCCACAGTAGGTGCTCAAAACACCTGTGTTGCTGCTATTTGACAGATCTTGTCCTCGAAGTCATCAGAGACAACTAAGACTAGGACAACCCTGACAGCCCAGTGCTCCCAATGGATTTTCAGAGCATTAGTCCCACACTGTATTAGGGCCCCCCAGTGTGGCCCAGGGGCCAAACTGTAGTTATATTGGTACACAGCCACACCCATTGCTGTAGTATCATCCAGGGCTGCTCTCACTCTAAAATGGCAGCACTGAGTACATGTAACAGAGACCATAGGACCCACAAAGCCAAAAATATGTCCTCTGGCCCTAAAGCCAAAAATATGTCCGCTGGCCCTTTAAAGTTTGCCCAGCGATGTACAAGGAGGGACCCCCCTGCAAAAAACAGAATTTATTTATTTAAAAAACATGTATTTATTCTTACATGTTTAAACTTCAGTCACCTTCAAAGTACTCTCCATTTGATGCAATACTCCTATTGAGACTTTCTTCCCCTGCTCAAAACAGTAGATTTTGATGTCTTTTAGTGCTTCTGCCATTTTTTGTTTCACCTCTTCCCCATCAGCAAAACATTTCTCTTTGAAGACTTTTTTCATTAGAGGGAAACAAACAAAAAAAGTTGCTCCAGGCGAGATCAAGATTGGGTGAATAGGGAGGGTAGGGCATGTGGGTCATGCCATTTTTGGTCAAAAACTGCTGCACACTCAAGTGAGGTGTAGGCAGGTGCACTTGTAAATCACCCATCATGAAATGGGCAAAGGCAGTGAAAGAGTCTTCAAAAAAAAAAAAAAAATCACTGAAGCTGAATGCAGCCTCTCACAACAATGCCAGTTGGTACACGGATACAGATAGGTTCCTAGAACACTCACCTAGCAGGGGAAGCCTATACTACAAGGGACCTGCCCTCCAGAAGATAATTCTGTGGTTCTTTTGGGGGGGTCCCCCTTTATTAGATAAAAAAGGCTTGGGAATGGTGCAAACTACAGCCCCTCTCTCTAAGACTTACAGCCCATCAGTACGCAATGGTTCTGGAAAGGCCTGCACCTTAAGTTCCTTGCCTATTCCCAACCTCATCTGAGAAACACCTCTTCACATGGACTAGTTTCTTGGACTATAGTCAAAGTGCTGGTTTGAATAAGGTAAAGAGGCGGTGTCCTGACTAATGTTACCCTAAGAACTGAACTGGCTTAAAGCAAGCTTTCCTAATCTTGCTTTACACAAGAGGTACATTTCATCTTAACAAAGAAAAGCATACTTTAACAAAATCATTTTTAACTTTTATTTTCAAACACAATAAATAAAAATACAAAGTTGGCACTTATATAGCCCCAAGTAATAGCATACTCTGTCACACAACCCCAATGACACAAATCGGAGTGGTAAAAACACTGGCTAACAATCTAAGCATCCACTTGCTACAGGAGGATTACACTTCAGTCTCTTTATAACTCATTCTCAATTATGTTTAAGAATTACAGAATGAAATCCAAACATTAAACAGGAATGATTCTCAACCTTTTGATCAACTGCCGAAGCACCTTTGTGGGATTCATACTCATTCACCATCACCCCTGAGGAACTTCAAACAGAACTACTGTTCTCACCTCTGTTATTCGAAAGCCCCTACTTTTTTAACAGGTAAAAGCAAAGCAAAGTCATGACAAGTCCTAGCCCTAGAAGTCTCTACAAACTTGCTTTTCCTTACCTAGAACTTAGTTAAGAGATAAAATAAGTTGACTGATCCTCAATTATTCACTGCAATAACCATGAAGGTGAGACCACACAGTGTAAGCTTGGGCTGCCAGAACCAGAGGGGAGTTCCTGCCTGGAGGCCCTGGCAGGAAGAACACATTCCCCTACTCCCCCAGAGTGGCTACAAATGTTCCCCAAAGGGACTTCATTCACTTGCTGGAGTTAGGCGACTGAAAGTTGCTAACTATTACAATCTAGGTTTGTGATTCAAGCAAATTCCACGTTTATGGATATAGATTTTTTAAATAAATATACTATGTTGACCTATTTAATGATCTAGGTTTGGTTCAGGTTTTGACCCTCTGCTACTTTGGGCAGATTACCTCTCTCAAGTAGGGTTCCTCACCTAGAAGCAGCAAGAATAGTGTTTGCCCTTCCTACCTCATAGAATGCTGTGAGGACCAATCTGATGGAAAGAAAAGCATTCTGATATGTAAAGCACAGCACATTAAAAAAAAATGATCATTTTGTTGTAAAAGGTATTTTGGTTGACAGTCATATTTACCACAAGCTTTCTTTAAATACAGTTTTCTATTGCATTCACAGGGATTCATATTATAAAATGTAATCACAACTGCTTAGGAGCACTTATACAGATAAAATAAATATATCTATCTTCAATTTTTATAAGACAGTCTTATTAAACTTTTTAATAAAGTCTTTGTTATATGTAAATTTGGCCTCAAGCTGACAAAAAAAAAAAAAAGCCTACTGCTTGCCTGGATATTTATTTCTCCTACACTGTTAAATCATGTATCCCTGCTGTTGAAAGACTAATATGCTGTTATAATTTGGACATATTAAATAAAGAAGTTTCCAAAACACACAACTAACTACATACTGGTAACACAAAGTCCTCCTACTTCTTAGAAAGGGTGCCAAGTAAAGGAAGACTACAGTTGTAACAAAGTGTTTAATCCTTCAATGTAAAAGAAGAAAATGCTACTTCAACATCTGATACCATCAAATTCTGTGTCACTACTGAGCAGAGGTTTGGATGGGCTGGGAAGTACTGTTTTTCCTTCTTCCTCTTGCTGCCTTCCCTTGGGGTGAATTCCCTATTTATGCACCACCTCTGCAGCCTCTCCTCAGAAGCCTTTCCTGACCTCTCCTGCCTGTCTTAGGTGGCAAAGGCATTATCACCTAAAATGCTGCCTTACTTCAACTGTAGAGTGTTTTATGCACATCCACCCTCCTCCTCGACTGCAAGTGCCCATCAGGCAGCACTCTGGCTGGTAAGCTCCTCAATGGGCAGGGATTCTGTTCTTTTGGCCAACTGCCAGCCCCCAGACTCATCTAACAGACACCAATGGTTCCACAGACCAGTTCCCACAGACATGCACTGCATTGTGACAGTCCAAATGGCTCTCTCTTGTTTCTCAGGTCACCAAGGCCTCCTCCCAATCCCCCTAACCCCTCAACTCTGCCCATGCACAGAGATCCCCTCCCTCCACAGGAGTAGGGGAACACGCCTTGCTCCAGTTGGCCCTACTTTCTCTTAGAAGACTCAAATACACATTCCCTCACTAAAATAAGATTGAGTCTCTCAAGAATGTTACTCCCAGGTCTTCATACTTGTCATTCACACTTTCCCATCTAACCAAATGCCTTCACTCTTTTGATTGTATATAATGTTAAGTCCTTAGTTCTTTGCTTAATTTATGTCCTTAAGATCTGTCTTAAACTAGTAGTTACAGGAGACAAGGTTGTATCTTATTTAATATACTCAGCGATCCCTTCCTTGGCCACCCACACTAATGCACCCTTCCAAGATAATGTAATATGATCAATGTGTGAATTTTATTTTTTGGATTATTTAAATCAGAACTATTAAAAACTGACATCTTCGTTTCACATTTGGAAAAGTAAAAGAGCTGCCATACCTTACCAGGATCAAAACTGGAAAGCAAGAAGGGAAAAGTGGGCAAAAATTGAAAATCCTTTCTGATAAATTTCATTGTGATTATAGCAGCACACTAAACAGCTGACCATCTAAGTAACAGAGCTACTCTAAGGCCATCCTTTTGGCTCTATCTTGGAAAGAGCTAGATGTATATAGTAGGACAAGCCTTTTTGTTACGTTACTAATTTCTTCCTCTGTATAAAACAAGATCTACAATAACCTCATTCAACAATAGCAAAGCTGCAAAGCTATCCAAAAAGTTATCAGCCTCAGAGGACAAGCTTCAAAGCTGAACTTCCTGGTATGATCTACACTTCACACAAGTAAAGACTTTTCACTCAAACATGGCAAGATTAATGAAGCAAAGGAGATCTGTTCTGCAGTAAAAGGGCATTTAAATCACAGCAGTTTCTACATTTCTGTTCAGATAGTTGATTTTACAAAATTGAACTCTTTACAAACTGAACTCTTTAACAGTTTTTAGAAGTATTATTAGAGACTTTTATATTCCATGAGACTTATTTACTCCTCCCCACTGTTCAACAAGTTCCATTTTTAACTAGACGAGACTCTCCTTATAACAAATTTTTAAAAATTGTTTCTCTCACATCTACATTAACTAATACTCTAGGAATTGTATTAACACCAAAGCCACAAAATTCAGGTTTTGTTTCAACAGTAGAAAGAGATTTTTAAACCACTAGTACAATAGAAATATGCTGGTGGTCAGTCCCAGAAATATTTGCAGAAGCTGAACAGCTGTGTCTACTGCAAATCTGAAGGGACTGCCGCAGCAATGTAATTCAATTTGGACCCATTCATTATAAGCTGGTTTTCAGATGCTGTTACTGCACGACTGTACTGGAGAAATGCAAGCTGCACCAGCAACAGAACTGTTCCCGAGCAGCGACAAGTTTTTACTGCAGAAGAGAGCTCTAAAAGAGGAAATACAACTAGTTCATAATACTACCGTGAACCAGCCCAGAAGAACCCTGAATTATTTAATGAACAGACAACTAAAATACTACTTTTAAGCAACCGATATGATTATCTAAGAAAGTTTTCAAGGAAACTGTTTAATGAGAAAAAGATGATTTATTCAGCATCCTAAAAGAATTTTTTAGAAAAATCGTCATTTCTGCATTCCTTAACATAATCTGTACGCCTCTACACTAGAAAATCAACATGAGCTCAAGCAGCCCAAATGAACCTATTCAACTTTTTTTGAAGTTATACTTCTGTTAAACTAAACACACCATCGCAATTTTCAGAAGATCTTGCTAACGAAGTTTGGGGCTGTGAAACATGGAGTGATTTAGGCGACCAAACAAGAGTTTTCAAATATACTCCAAGAAACTTCTCAGTCGTAACTTACTTGCTGGCCACTGCGTTGTGAATGTCACCAATTCCGAAAACACTTGGGGTTCTCTTTCTGTTGCACTATTTCCTTCTCTAGCTATCAAACTTACCCTCTGCTGTCACCCCTCCAGAAAGCCACGCGTGTGTTGACACACGGCGGCAGGGGCATCTGCCACGCAAAATAAACATGCTTCACTTTACTTTTTCTCCCTGGAAGTACCACTCGGTTTCCACGCGAGGAGGGCTCACTAACTCCGGGAAACCCGAGTGCACCCGGGCATGAGCCCCCCACTCGGGCCCCACGACAGTCTCCCCACAAACTTCCCCTCTCCCGCGGGGCTCCGCGGGAAGAGCCTGCGCCGGCCGCCGCTTGGGAGGGGGGGTGGCTGCACAGGCCCACGGCCGAGTTCAGTTCTCCAGGGGGCACTCACCTTCGGGGGTGGGGTCTGACAGCGACCCCCGAGGCCCCTGCCCCCCGTCTCGCCCCCTCCTCACCTGTGCTGTCACTCGCCGAGAAGCCAGGCGAGCCGAGTTCGGCTCCTTTGGGGTTAGATGGTCCGTCCGGCAAGTTCTCGGCCATTTTCACCTGCTCGCGGAAACAGCCCCGAGAGCGGAGGTCGGCACCTGCCTTGGCTGGCTACGAGCGGAGAGGAGCGAGCGCGAGCGGCGAGCAGAGCGAACGCCGAGGGAGAGGGAGGGCGCAGGGCGCAGGGCGGGGTGGGGGAGGCGAAGGCCAATATCTGCCACAGCAACAGCAGCCCCCGCAATTCCCATGGCCTGCCCGGGCCGCTTAGGCAGTTCCCAGGAACCAGGTGCGGTTCCCAGGAATAAGGTGCGGTCGCCGCGCCGCCTCCTCGCTGCCCGCCCCCCGCCGCGCCCCACTTAATTAATTCGCCCGCGTCCGCCCCCGCCGCTGTAAGGAAAAACAATGCTCGAAGCGGAGCGTACGCCGGCCGGGCCCCTCTGTCTCTCTGGGGAGACTGCCCTGTCCTGGCAACTCACTTCCCTGCGGCTAACGTCAGGGGGACCCGAACGAGGTCTAGTCACTTTCCCTTGCCGGATGCCCCTGGTCTGCCTGCGAACTTGTGCAGATGAGAAAACAGGCAATAAGCGGCAGGGCTGGGATTCGAACAACCCTCACCCCTAAAGTGAAGTGAGGCGGATGTAAAACTCCTGAGTCCCTGTTCCCGAGCCCAAGGCGACAGGATCCTCCTCAGAGCTGACACCCTCACCTAGGGGAGGTGGTGGGCGCTGCCCCATCCTTGGCTGGGGCTCAGCCAGCTGCGCCGGGCCCAGAAGTCCCCTTACGTCGGGGTTTAGGGCCCCAACAACAATTTGGGAACTCCATAGGTGCTCCCGACCCGCTTCAAGGTCCCAGGGAGACCGGCCTGTGTGGCCACTTGCCCCAGGACAATACCACAAAAAACCTAAAGTGTTTGCATCTCAGTTTTAATCTGCTCCTCAAAACTTGCGGTCGCCTCATCCTGAAGTCCTTATCTGAAAGGTATCACCAACAACAAGGTTTCCTAAGCCAGAAACCTTTGAGTCAGCACGGACTCCTCCCTCCCTCTCCACCCACCATGAATTCAGTCTCCCCACGTCCTTTACCTGGGCAAATGTTGGGAATTGCCCTGACTGGTATCAGAAGCTGAAACCCCCGCCTAGGCTAAGGCTAAGGGAACGCCCTTGGAACCCTAAGCCAGCAAGGAGACAGAAGCTTATCTCCCTGGCAGGAATGCTGCTTCTGCTGCTTTATTCATAACTGAACCCCCCAAAGCTTGGTCGGTTAGCCAAAGACGGGTAAGATTCCCCACGGGGGAAACGACCTAAGACAGGCACGATCACTTTGGGAGGCCCCACCAAAAGAAGGACTTGGGGGGGGGGCTGCAGCAAGAGGGGGTGATGGACCCTCGCTCCTCGGCTTTGACACAGCCTGAGTTCTCAACGTCTGGGAGAAAATCCCCTTATCTCTTGGTTGCCTTAGTTCCCATGCTCCACCTAAGCCTGAAACAATGACAGGGTGGTGCAGCTCTGTGCTGAAAAGGGCGCATTCCCGGGTGATCAGGCCTAAGAAAGAACATGTAAATTACTGTGAAACCTTCTTTGTTTAGATTGCTCTCAGTTGAATGAGAGGGGTCCAAGGAGGAAGTTAGTTTGTTCCTCAAAGTCTTACAGCTCTTTTACCCCGACTCAAAATAGACCCTCAGACTTCCTTGTTTTCTATGGTTCCTTACTTCCCCCTAATGAGTACTGTACTTTACCTGAATTATTATGCAAAATGAGCCCAATAAAAGCAGGTATGGACGGTAAATTGGCGTGCTCCCCACTAGAGGGGGTGGCCATTCCGTCCCTACTTCCCCACAGAAACTAGTCTGTCTCTGTGCATGTTTTTTCTCAAGTGTTTTTTGGCGAGCCATCCACAGCGTGCCGTGATCACTGCTGGCCGGTGACCCACGCATCAGGCAAATGGCTCTTCCTCCCCATCCCAGTGCCCCAGAGTCGTCCAGCATCACCTGGTGACTGCGGTGAAAGCTTAGCACCTAATGTCTTTTGCTCTCCACATTTCTCCCCAGGGAGCACCACAGTTAACTTCCTGGGAAAAGAGGGAAAGAATTGTTTAAAACAAATAGCTACTGCTACACGTGGGGAAATAAATAAATTATATATATATATATGCTTTATTTTTCCTCTTTTTTAAATAATTTTTTTTGGATTTTATTTCTTCATTTTTAGAGAAAGTGGAAGAGAGGGAGAGAAACATCAATGTGTTTGAGAGTCATCCATTGTTTGCCTCTCACATGCCCCCAACGGGGTCGTGGCCCACAACCCAGGCAGGTATCCCAACCAGGAATCCAACCAGCGACCTCGGTTCACAGGCCAACACTCAATCCACTGGGCTACACCAGCCAGAGCTAACCTCCTTTAAAAAACATGTACAGTCAGTTTAAAATACAAGGAGAGGCAAAAAAATAGGTTTACAGTTGTGAATATGTGAATCATACAGTTTATTCTTATATTATTTATCAAGTTATTATTTTCCATATGAACAACTGTAAACCTACTTTTGCCCCACTCTGTGTGTGTATATATATGTATATATTTGTGTATGTGTATATACCTATATATCAGAAGAGATTGTTTTCCAGTGTCAAGACTGAGTGACCTTTTTACTTTTTGCTAATTACATTGCACAAAATCTTGTGCTGCCCCCACCCCTTTCTTGTGTCTGTCTCTTCAACTTTCCACCCCTCATTTCACCATCACCTCCTCACACCCACTAAGCCACCAGGAAATTCTCATCATTCAGGCCTTTTTATACAGGGTCTGACACAAATAACATCCCTTTTTTATGGGCTGATAATCTATACCAAGTCTTTTATTACAAAATCATAAGCATGTAATTCTTTAACATAACAATATCACACTCAAGCACACTATATGACATTTCAGGTGAAATGTTCAAATTGCTGTCCATCTCGTGCAAGACATTCACATACCCTACCAACTGCACTCAATGGCGTTACTTCTGCTGGACCCTGTACTCTTGCAAATGCTATTCTCTATGCTGAGAAAACATATGCCCGGCAAACCCCAACTCCAAGACCCAGTTCAGATGTCATCTACTCCAGGAAGCCCTCCTAGCCCACTTGAAGACTACCACAGCACTCCTGGAATACCTCTAGGAGGGCACATCTCACACTGTGTCATTACTTTTTTTATCCATCGAATATTCCCTGTGATTCTCTTGAGGTCACTGCCACTTTGCTCATCTTTTGGGCAATGAATAAAGAAATAAATTCCTATATATTCAAGGAGGCCAAATAGCAAGTCCTAGAAACCATAAACAGAAGTATGCAATAAGTCAATTTGCACAGCAAGGCAGGAAGTGTATAGAGTCACAGTGACACAGGGCTGGCAGCACCCTGTATCAGAATGTGGCATGTGTGTCCCTCTTACTATGAATTTGTGAGCTCCTTGAGGGCACAGACCATGTCTTAACTATAGTACAGTACCCTTTAAGAAGTAGGTTTGTAAAATTGGATGAATGAACACTGTCAGGTCCTCCTCACTCCTGGAGGCCTCCAGGCCCTATTAAGTGTGGGTCCCAGCCCAAGGCAGCTCCAGACTACTACCCCACAGATGGGACACGTCAGGTCACTGAGAAGCCTCAGCCAGGGCTTGCCTTGGTTCAGTAGTGTCACTATCTGGCCCTTGGAGCCCTCAGTAAATGGTTTGCACAGCCGTGTGCACATGAGCTCACACCTCCCCACCACCCCCCGCCCCATCAGTGGGCAGCTATGGCATGGGTCATGCTCCATTTTACAGAGGGGGAAACTGAGGGGACCCAGTCCCAATGACTCAGAGGTAAATGACCTGAACATATCAGGGCCAGGCCAAAAAACACAGGTCTTCAAACTCAAACCCCATGTTCCTCCTGCCTAACCATGCTGAACACTAAAACATACCTGCTCTGCAGTCCCTTTTTCTATCATATTTGTATCACTTGGATCAATTCTGATAGTTCCTGATATCTGCTTTTCTCTTTTCTATTTCTTTTCCCCTTGGTCTGATTCTCATTCAAGAACACTGTGCTCAGACATTGATGGGGGCATAGCAAGGAAGGAGGTATGGTTCCTGCCTGCATACACTTAGCTGGGGATCAAGGTCGACACAGATGAAAGGGATTCAACACTGCTGAGTGCCTCCTGTGTGCCGTGCCACTGCTGCATGCTGTACTCGGATCAGCATTTCCCACAATCCTGGAAGGAAATATCACTGTCCTTATTTTATAGATGAGAAAATAAGGCCCAGAGGAAAGCAAGTCATTCAGTCAGTAAGGGGCTCAACTGGGCTGCAAACCTAAGGCTAGCTGCTTTTTCCAGACCTCACCCTCTCCAGCCTCAGAGGTCAAAGAATCCTCAATTACAGAGTGCTTAGGGGCAGAGAGAATGAAGTGAAGAGGAACAAGAGGTAGAAATAAATCAGGAAATATTTCCTTGGACAAGTTTATTTGAATCCATCAGCTGATAAACATAATGTCTTATATCCACACAATGGAATATTATTCAGTCACACAAGGAATTTAGCATGTGCTAATACATGCTACAATGTGGATGAACCTTGAAAACGTTATGCTCAGGGAAAGAAGCCAGTCACCAAAGACCTTGTATGATTCCATTTATATGAAATGTCCAAAATAGGCAAACCCATAGAGGCAGAAAGTAGAGCAGCAGTTGCAATGGGCTGGGAGAGGCAGAAGATAGTGGATAGTAGCTAAAGGATATGGGGTTTCTGTTTGGGGTGATGAACCATTATAAAATTAATGGTGATGATAGCTGCATAACTCTGAACATAATAAAAACCATTGAAATGTACATTTTGAATGGGTGAATTTTATCTCAATAAAGCTTGTTTTTAACAGTTGATTTAGAAAGAAGGAAGAGAGACCAGGAATGACAGAGGGAGCCCCTGTCTTCCTGCCAGCAGAAGGAAACAAGTCAGGGGCCTAGCTGGGAGAGCACACAGGGATCTGCTTAGTGGCACAGAGGAAGGGTCCAGGAGGGGTGGATCTGATGTGATTGGGATTTCCCAACTTGGGGGCTGAGGGATGAATTGGCAGGTACAAAACAGAGACGGAGATTCACAGGCTAAACTGGTAAGAGAGGAAATCGAGAAGGGAGAGACTTTCCTAGAAAGCTCCAATTGCATAACCAGCCGCCTGCTGCCTTGGGCCCAGCGGACACCTTTCATTCAGTGGGCCTCAACTCTTTCCCCACACACCAGCTCCCCTTTACCCCAGGGCTCTGCATCCCATACACACCCCCTTCTCTCTTCTGTGGCCTAACTTCCCACCACTCTTCTCCTGAACCTTTAATCTCTTACCCCTCCCCCAGGGGCTTCTTCTCAATAAACAGTCTCCACAGTCAACCCTGACACACTGCTCCATCTTCTCCATTCCCAGCCAAGCTGCTTCCCCAAGTTGTCTACATTAGCCCAATTTGTTTCCTCTTTTCCCATTCATTGCTTTTATTTTTACTCATGAAAATCTCAAACAAGTTGTAGAAAATAATACATAGACACTTGTGTCTACATTGTTAAGGTAGGCAATGTTAATATTCTGTCACATTAACTTCAGATCTTTATTTTTCTTATTAAAGAAATAACATGTCTGAGACAGAGCTGAAGCCACCCCCGTTTTCCTGCCTTGCTTCCCAAAGTCGCCACTTTCCTGAAGTTCATGTATATCATTACCATATAGATGTGTATTTTTGTTAAGTCAAACTATATGAAACTGCCAATACTTGACTGGTTTTTATCCCATCCAACATAACCATTGCATGTTGTACAGACTCTCATTTCAATAAGTTAAAATAATGAGACAACTGGAAATTGAAACATTGACTGGTATGGAATGGTAAGAAATTATTGTTAATTTGATTAGGTATGATAATATCATTATATATATTATTGTTGGGAACCGCCCTGACTGGTATCAGAAGCTAAAACCCCCGCCTAGCTAAAGCTAAGGGAACGCCCTTGGAACCGTGAGCCAGCAAGGAGACAAAAGCTTATCTCCCTGGCAGGAATGCTGCTTCTGCTGCTTTATTCATGACTGAACCCCAAAAAGCTTGGTCGGTTAGCCAAAGACGGGTAAGATTCCCCACGGGGGAACGACCTAAGACAGGCACGATCACTTTGGGAGGCCTCCCCAAAAGAAGGACTTGGGGGGGGGGCTGCAGCAAAAGGGGGGTGATGGACCCTCGCTCCTCGGCTCTGACATAGCCTGAGTTCTCAGCGTCTGGGAGAAAACTTCCTTGTCTCTCGGTTGCCTTAGTTCCCTTGCTCCACCTAAGCCTGAAACAATGACAGGGTGGTGCAGCTCGGTACTGAGAAGTGCGGATTGCCCCAGGGTGATCAGGCCTAAGAAAGAATATGTAAATTACTGTGAAACCTCCTTTGTTTAGAATGCTCTCAGTTGAATGAGAAGGGTCTTAGGAGGAAGTTATTTTGTTCCTCAGTCTTACAGCTCTTTGACCCCCAACTCAATAGACCGGCAGAGTTCTTTGTTTTCTATAGTTCCTTACTAATGAGTACTGTACTTTACCTGAATTATTATGCAGAATGAGCCCAATAAAAGCAGGATGGACTGTAAATCGGCGTGCTCCCCACTAGGGGGGGTGGCCATTTCGTCCCTACTTCCCCACAGAAGCTAGTTTGTCTCTGTGCATGTGCATGTTTTTTCTCGCGTGTTTATCGTCGAGCCATCCACAGCGTTCCATGGTCACTGCTGGCCGGTGACCCACGCGCAACATATTATATATTATATATTATATATTTTCAAATAGGCCTTATATTTTAGAAGCATAGACTGAGGTATTTATAGATGGGATAATGTGATGCTTGGGAGGAGTAGATGGGAAAACAGATGAAACCGGACTGGCCAGGAATTGATGGTTATGAAACCTGAGTGATGGGCATATGAAGATTCACTGTATGATTGGGCATACTTTGTGTATTTTCAAACTCCCCACAACAACAAGTTTTGAAAATGTTGAAGTATGAGTCTTTCCCCCCACAAACATGATTTGGCTATTCATTTATTTATATTTTATTCTATCTTATAATGAAGTTTCATAGTTTTTTCCACAAGGTCCTACGCATCTTTGGCTGATCTGATAAGTTTGCTAAAGCTCTCTTATTAGTTCCAATACTAATAATTTTTCTCTAGAATCATTTGGATTTTCTATGTAGACAATCAGATGATCATGTGTTAAAAAATAAAAGAATGAAATTTTTGTTTCTTCTTTCCAATATTCATAATTTCCATTTCTTTGTCTTATTATATACTACTGGCTAGAATCTCTAGAATAATGTTGAATACAAATAGTAATGGATGCATCTATGTCTTATTACTGACTTGAGTAAGAATGAGGGTTTTTGTAGGTTTATTCATTCATTCCACAAATATTAATTGAGAACCTATGAGGTGCCAGGCACTGAACTAGGCACTTAAGATACAATGGTGAACAAAACAAAGGTCCCTGCCCTCACAGCCTTACATTCTAGCAGGCAGAGAGAGAAGATGAATGTAATCAATGAGTAAAGCTACAGTATATGTGAAAAGGTGATAAGTACTATGCAGAAAAGTAATACAGTAGGTTAAGGAGGATTCAGAGTATCAGTACAGAGACAGGTGCAGTTTTAAATATGGTGATAGAATCAGTCAATCTTTGCTTAGAAAATAATATTGGAGCAAAGACGTGAAGGTCGAAAGTTGTGGTGTGTGTGAATTTCTGGGAAAGAGCTCTCCAGGGGCAGGGCTCAGTTAGCTAGCATATGACCCTGCAGCACTAATGTCGTTGGCTGTTTGAAGATGAGAAAAAAGGCAAGTGAGGTTGGAGTGGCTGGGCAGGCAAGGGGGAAGGAGGTGAGGTGACAGAGGAAATGAATGAGGGTGGGAGCTGATGGTGGAGGTGTTGACTCTATTCTTGGATCTCCTCCTGTTTTTTGATTTTATTTTAAAAAATCTCATTCTGTATAGCATCTGACTTCAACAATATTTAGATCCTCTGGGGACCTTCAATCCAGAAATACTGTCCCTTTCCATTGTTCATTATCCCCTTAGGCTCCCCTTTTCCTTTTCTACCCAGCTTAAATTCCATGGTCAGCTGTCACAAACACTGTCCTGCACACACGCTCCCTCTTCCTCACTCACGTTATTGTACTTGTTTGATTGACAAAACCACCACCAGAGTAACTCTAGCCTCCTGCCCACTTTTCATTTGCACCTGAGTTGCACTTGGCTGGGAAAAAAATCATGCGACAGACTGGTTTTGCTTTAATTAGTGATCACAATCTTGAATGCATGCTTACTGCCACTGGGCAATCATACCGTAATCCCATAGTCTTTCACTCTCCCATTTTCCTCCCCTCAAAACTCTAACACCTCCTTCCCCATCCTTACCCTCAGCTGATGACTTCTTACCACTTTGTTGAGAAAATTTAACCCATTACACGAGAACTTCTTGGCACATATGCCCCGGGTCACATTCACCCACAAACTTGCATTAGTGCCTGTATACCTATCAGCCTTCTTGCTGGTGCTGATACCTAAAGTCAATTTCTCCACTTCTGAACTCTCAAGATCCATCTTCCTTTTTGCCTGCTCAAGTTCATATCTCCAAGAACTCTGACCTATGTCATCAATTTCCCCGTCCACTAGATCATTCCCTTCTGCATATAACTATGCTCTTATTTTTCCCATTTAAAAAAAGAAAGGGAAAACCCTTCTCTTAACCTCATTTTCCATCAGTTACTACCCAGGTCTCAGCTTCATTTTGCTGCAAAACTCCTCTTAAGAATTGTTCATACAAGTAGTCTCCTATTTCTTTCCTCCAATTTTCTTTCTTTAATTCCATGTACCCATCCCCCTTTCTATGTGGTTGTCCTTTTACTTCAACATGCATTAATAGATCTCATCTAATAATATTATTATTTAAATAGTCAATTGTTTTTATAGTGAATTAGAGAGAGAAACAAGATCTTTTACGTTTATCCTCTTGTTTACTATTTTCAGTGCTCTTCATTTCTTCCCGTAGATCTGGGTTCCCATTGAGAATCATTTGCTTGAAGCCTGAAGGATATCCTTTCAGCATTTCTTAACGTTTGCAGGTCTACTGGCAACAAAGTCCCTCAGCTTTTGTTGATTTGAAAATGAATTTCTTTCACAACTTTAATTTTTGAAGGGCATTTTTATGGATACACGATTTAGGGCTGGTGGGGTTTTTTTTCTTTCAGCACTTTAAAGATAT
Source organism: Phyllostomus hastatus (assembly GCF_019186645.2). Lineage (NCBI taxonomy): Eukaryota > Metazoa > Chordata > Mammalia > Chiroptera > Phyllostomidae > Phyllostomus > Phyllostomus hastatus. The sequence goes on along the minus strand of NW_025334030.1, from coordinate 4,218,755 downwards.
CTTTGCATACTCTTGCATAGTACTTGGGCCTCCATTATTGCTAATAAGTCATTAAGCAGGCATTCAGAGTGCTGTTTCCAAGTATGTAATGTGTCTTTGTTGTCTTGATGTTTTAAAGATTTTTAGATTTATCGTTGGCGTTCGGCAGTGTGACTATAATGAGCTAGGTGTAGTTCTCCAGTCATTTATTTCTGCTTGGGATAAATATAAATTTATTCTTGTAAAATGATGTTTGTCATCAAACCTGGAAAATTTTCCACTATTATTTTCTTAATTTTTTCTGCCTCTATATGATTCTGTCCTATTTCTGGGATTCCAATTATATGGATGTTCAATTGCTTGATATTGTTCCGGAAGCTTTGTTCATTTTTCTTCAATCTTTTTCTCTCTGTTATTCAGAGTGAATAATTTCTGTGATGTGTCTTCAAGTTTACTCACCCTTCTGCCATATTATACCTGCCACTTCAGTTATTTTATTTCTCAGTTCTAAAACCTCCATTTGGTTCTCTTTTATATTTTCAATTTCTCTGGTGAAATTCTTTATCGGTTCACTCTTAAAGTCCATATTTTCTTTTAATTCATTGAACTCATTTTTCTTTAAAAATATATGCATAATGGCTGCTTGAAAATATTTGCCTGAGCCCTGGCTGGTGTGGCTTAGTTGGCTGGAGCATCATCCTGTAGACTGAGCAGTTGCATGTTTGATTCCTAGTTAGAACACACACCCAGGTTGCAGGTTTGATCCCCAATCAGGCATGTATGAGAAGTGAACCAGTCAATGTTCTGTCTCACATTGATGTTTCTCTTTCTCTCTATCTCTCTCTAAAAGCAATGAGAAAATGTCATTGGCCTGGCTGGCGTGGCTCAGTGGATTGAGCGTGGGCTGGGAACCAAAGTGTCCCAGTTTCGATTCCCAGCTAGGGTACATTCCTGGGTTGCAGGCTATAAACCCCAGCAACCGTACATTGATGTTTCTCTCTCTCCCCCTCAACCCTCTCTCTCTCTCTCTCCCCCTCCCTTCCCTCCCTAAAAATAAATAAATAAAATCTTAAAAACAAAAAAAAGAAAATGTCATTGGGTGAGGATAGAAGAAAATTTGTCTGCTAAGCTCAATGCCTGGGCTATCTTTTGTTTAGTTCCTATTGACTACTTTTTTCCTTCACTTTGGATCATGTTTTCGTGTGTGTGTGTGTGTGTGTGTGTGTAGCAATTTTTGATTGAAGAATAGATATTGTTTTAACACATTGTAGAGATGATGGATTTTGTTATTTTCCTCTGAAAAGTATTTATTCTTATTCTATCAGACAGTTCTACTACTGGCTGATCACTTGAGCTTCTATAGGCTTGTTTTCATACTTGTTAATGTAGATTTGTAGAAGAAACTCAGGCATTTTTCTAGCCCCTCTGACCTGATAGCACTCAGCCTTCAAACTCTGCCTCTGCTGTGGGTCTTTTTGTGGTTTCGTGTTATATTTTGTTAGAATGAGTCTAGAATACCATCTTATTCTAGGCCAGAGTTTGTCAAACTACAACCTGTGGGTCAAATTCTCCCATCTTCACCTGTTTTTTGTTAATTAAGTTTTATTGGAGCACAACTGTATCCATTCATTACACAATGTCTGTGCCTGCTTTCACACTACAACAGCACAGTTGAGGAGCTGTAGCAGAGATCAGATAGCCCACAAAGCTTAAAATGTTCAATATCTTCCCCTTTTCAGAAGAAGTTTGCTAATACCTGCTCTAGGGCATGGTTCTTCCTGCTAAGGCCTATGTCTCAGCTGGATGCCAGGAGTCTTGATGGGATGTAAATGTGCTCTCTCTACCCTAGCAGGACCAGAACTCCAGTGCTGCAGCTCTGCTTTCCCTCCAGCACTCCTTGACCCTCCTGTTTGGAACAGCCACGCTCTAGTAAGCCTGGGGTAATTTCACCCTGCACAGGTACAGCCCAGTCACCAGTCACGGACTCATTGGGAACCACCCCCAAGACTTATGAGACCCCCTCTCTCCAGAGCTTCCTCCTCTCCAGGGCTTCACTCCACAGAGTTCAGCTACTTCAGATCTGCTGAGCCCTAATTTCTGTTTCCTCATTTTAGTGTGGTCATTATGCTTTTTTAGAATCCATCTCTTTGACTAGATTGAGAAATGGTCCTGAGGCAGAGAGCTGGGCAATTGTGGGGCTCACTCATGAATTTCCCTTCCCTGAGGGATCATAGTCTTGCCCGGCCTGATGTACACTACCTGAAAACAGTTGTCTCATATATTACTCCAGTTTTACAGTCAGTTATGTTTGCAGGGCTAGTCCAATAAACACTTATTTTATCACGGCAGGAGGCAGAGCTCCACATTTTTTCTTAAACCAAGATGGGCTTTCATACCCACCATTCTACTGAAAACTGTACTTGTCAAGGACATCAGTGACTTCAAAGCTGTCAAATGAAATAGTTAATCCTCAGTTCTCATCTTTCTTAGCCTTTCTTGTCATTAACAGCTAACGACTCCCTCCTTACTTTCTTTACTTAGCCCTAAGGACACCACGCTATCTTAGTTCTCTTCATAGCTTTACTGGTCTCTCCTTCTCAGTCTCCTTTGCTGGTTCTTCCTCTTCTGAGTTTTCAATAGAATGCCATAGGTCTCAGCCCTTTTCCTTGGATTTCTTCTCTATCTTCACTTAGTCTTGGTAGTTTTATCTGGTCTCATGACTTTAAATACAACCTAAATGCCCATGACTTCCAAATTAGTGTCTTTCTCTCAAACATCTTTCCTGAACTCCAGATAGAGCTAAAATAGATATCTCAAAATTAACAAATTCCACAACTGACCTCCTGATACTCCCTCTACAAGACCTGTTCCACCCCACGTCTTTTCCTTCTTGGTTGATTGCTACACAGTTTCTCCAGTTGCTTAGGCCAAAAAATGTGTAGACATTCTTGATACTTCTATTTCTCTCACCCCACATTCAACTCATTTAAAAAACAAAAAACAAAAAAAACCTCTACGCTCTACCTCAGAAACATATCCAAAATTCAACTCCTCTGCATCATTTTGTTACTACCTCTCTAGTTCAAGTCACTACCATCTCTTGCTTAGATTATTGCAATACTCTCCTAACTGGTCTTTCTTCTGCCTTGCTCTTTTACGGTCTATAATCAACACAATGTTCACAAAAACATAAATCAGATCATGACACTCCTCTCTTGAAACTATCCATGGCTCTCCCATTTTTACAATCACTCATTCTTTCATTTTAAAAATATTGATTGTGATTCTTCTATGGGTCAGGCACTGTTCTAGGAACTTGTAATACATCAGTGAACAAAAGAGCAAAACATTCTTATCCCTATAGAGACATTTTAGTATAGAGTATAGCTAATAAATAATTAACATAAAAAATTCTACAGTGGCTACGGAGGAAAGATACACAGCATGGTTAAAACAAGTTTGGGGATGTGAGGCAAGGGAAATTTTTAAATAATACTGTCATTGAGAAAGAGATATTTGACCAGAGACCAGGAGGAGGACAGCTGTGAGGGCTCCTGGAGGAATGGACTTCTAGGCAGAAGAAACAGATGAACAAAGTTCAAAGGCAATAGCAGACCAGACATGTTCCAGAAACAGCAAAAAGACAAATGGCTGGGAAGAAGTGAGTGAGTGAGAAAGAGTGGTAGAAGATGAGGTTGGAGACATAACAGTGGGCCTTGTAGTGTCTTGTGGGCCATTTTAAGGACTTTGGCTTTTACTCTGGGTGAGATGGGAGCCACTGGAACATTCCAACGTTGAGGAATAAGGCAATCTGAATAAAGTTTTAAAAGGATCCCTTTATTTGAAAATTACATATTAGATAAGTTATTTGTATCTGGAATATATAAAGATCTATTACAACTCCATATTAAAAAAATAAATAACCCAAATTTAAAATGGGCAAAGGATTTAGACAGGTCTTCAAAGAGCATATACAAATGATCAATAAGCACATGAAAAGAGCTTATATTTTTTAAAAAGGTCTAAAATCAATTATCTAAGTTTACATGATTAGTGACTAGAAACAAAAGAGCCAATTAATACCAAAATAAGCAGAAAGAGGGAAATAAAGACAAGAGTGGAAGTCAGTGAAAGAAAATGGAAAAGCAACAGGGAAAATCAATGACACTAAGAAGCTGGTTTTTTTTGGAAATATTAGTAAAATTGATAAATTTTAGGAAAAAAGGTAAAAACTTCCACTATCAGAAATTAAAGAGCAGAAATCATGCCTACTTTGGTGGGAATTCTAGGTAATAAGAGAATAAATATATTGAATAACTTTATGGCAACACATCCAAAAACTTAGAGGATATGGATGAATTTCTTGACACAAACTACCACAATACCTTGATTTCAGACTTCTGGCCTCCAGAACTATAAGAAAATAAATTTCTATTGTTTTAAGTCATCAAGTTTGTGGTAATTGTTATGGTAGCCTCAGGACACTAATACACTGACAAAAACAAAAAACAAAAAACTGTGATCATCCTTTTTGAATCAACCCTTCCCTCCAAAATTTGACAAAATACAAAACCAATTCATGATTTTAAAAAAAGACAAAAATAGACCTGGCTGGTGTAGCTCAGTGGATTGAGCGTGGACCTGTGAACCAAAGAGTCACTGGTTTGATTTCCAGTCAGGGCACATGCTTCAGTTGTGGGCCAGGTCCCTGGTTGGGGGTGCATGAGAGGCAACCACACATTGATGTTTCTCTCCCTCTCTTTCTCCCTCCCTTCCCCTCTCTATAAAAATCAATAAATAAAAATATTTTTAAAAAAGAGACAAAAATAGCTCTCAGCAAATAGAATAGAAATAGAAGGGAACTTTTTAACCCTGATAAGAGCCATCTACACCAAACCTACAGCTAATATCCCATTTAGAGGAGAAAGATTCAACTATTTCCCCCTAAGATTAGAAACAAGGCAAGTTTCACACATCTTGTTTAACATTTTAATGGAGGTCCTATCCAGTGCAACAACACATGGACAGGAAATAAAATGAATACAGATAGTAAAGGAAGAAGTAAAAGTATCTTTATTCACAGGTGACATAATTGTCCCTGTGTAAAACCCTAAGTATTCTAGAAAAAAATTCTAAAACTAATATGTGAGTTTATCAAGGTCACAGGATACAGGTCAATATACTATAACAATCAACAGCATTTCTATACACTAGTAACAAAAAATTGGAAATTTACATTAGTTAATAATCTAAAATAGCATAAAATATAAAATATTTAGTTATAAATTTAACAAAAGATGAGTAAAACCTGTACCCTATAAATGGCAAAATATTTCTGAAAATTAGAGACCCAATGAATGAGAAGAGATACTGTTGTGGTCTAAATGTGTCTCTCTCAAAGTCAATCCTAAGCCTCAATATGATGGTATTAGAAGTGAGGGCTTTTGGGGGCCCTCTCCTCTGTGTGGGGATATAGTGGAAGTCTATGACAGAGAAGAGAGTCCTTGCCTGACCATAATGACACCGTGATCTTTGACTTCCCATCTCCAGAGCTGAGAAATAAATTGCTCTTGTTTGTAAGCCACTCAGTCTGTGGTATTATATTATAGCAGCCCAGGTAAACTAATACAACTACCATATTTCTTGAGAATTGGAAGACTCACCCTGGCTGGGTAGCTCAGGTGATTAGAGCATCATCCCAATACACCAAGGTTGTGGGTTTGATCCCTAGTCATGGCACATACATGAAACAACCAATGAATGAATAAATAAGTAGAACAAATCAATCTCTCTCTCTCTCTCTCTCAAATCAATTTAAAAAAGAATTAGAAGACTCAATATTAATATGTCAATTTCTCCAAAATTGATATATGGATTCAATGCAATCCCAATAAAAATCTCATCAGGCCTTTTTATTTTATTTAATTAATTTATTTTTTGACTTTTCTGGGAATTTTAGGTAATAAGTAGCATAAATGGTAGGTACAAAATAGACAGGGGAGGTTAAGAATAGTATAGACAATGTGGAAGCCAAAGAACGTATGTGGATGACCCATGGACATGAGCTAAGAGGGGTGAATGCAGGTGGGAGGGAGGGGGTGCAGAGCAGAGAGGAATAAAGGGGGAAAATGGGACAACTGTAATAGCAGAATCGATAAACTATATATTTCTTAAAAAGGCAAGGAAGGGATAGCAGCATTCATCAGGCCTTTTTAAAAGAAACTCACAAGCTGACTAAAAAAATGTATATGGGAAAGTCAAGGACCTAGAAGCACCAGAGGTCATTCTGGCAACTGCAGAAGTGATTAAAGGGGTAAGACCAGAAGTAGGAAAGCCAGTTTATTGCTGAATAACCCAGCTGGTAATTGCAGCAACAGTGGCAATAAAGATGAAGAAAAATGTGTAGTTTTGAGAGAGATTAAGGAGATAAAGACCAAGAGGTTTTAGAGAGTAAGTGTTGGAATGAGGGGACCAAGAATGACTCCCAGCCCTGGCCAAAGTGGCTCTGTTGAAAGTGTCCTTCATGTACTAAAAGGTTGCAGTTTCCATTCCTGGTCAGGACACACTTAGGTTGTGGGTTTGATCCCTGGTCAAGGTGCACACGAAAGGCAACCAATCAATGATGTTTTCTCTTCCCTTCCCCCCACCTTTCTCTCCCACCCCCACCTCGACCCTGGGTCTCCTTCCCTCTTCTCTAAAAGCAATGAAAAAAATGTCCTTGGGTGAGGACTGAAAAAAAAAAAAAAGAATGAGTCCTAGATTTCTGATATGGGAAACTGGGTGGATGGTGGGGATACTCATTGTGATTGGGGACACAAGAAAACTAATTTTGAGAGGAGATAGGATAATGTTAGTTTAGGATATGAGAAAAGATTCTTTGACATAACCAAAAGGACACGTCCAACAGCTGCATTTCTAGGAGTTGCTCTGGACTGAAGGTGCACATTTAGGAGTTACCAGCAAAGAGATGGCAACTGAAAACAGAAGTGGATGAAACACCCTAGGCAGTGTGTAAGAACAGGGGCCTACGGTCAACCCACTGAAGTGTTCTAAGCATGAGGAGATGAGCTGGATGGGGATAAGAATATTGGGAAAAACTGGTTTGGAAGTTACTGCTTTAGTTTTGTTGCTGCTCTGGTGGTTTAGACCAAGGCAGAGGAACTAAAAGTAGAAATACTTGGACTAATTCAGTGACTTCTATTCAGGTATGGGAAGGAACTTCTATTGGATCAACACTTCTATAGCTTGCAACTGCAAATTCTGGACCAAACATTGAAAAACAACTACGAAAACGTCTCAGAGAGAAACCAAAGGTAACACTGGAGGGGCATTAACACTTGAAAGAATGAAACTGCTTATATGTTTCACATTTTTCATGGTTTCTAACCTAAGGGAAGGCTGCAGTAATTGCCACTCCAGATGGCTAAAACTCTGGTAAAAAAAACTCTACAGCTTTCTTAATCAAAAGTTATATAGGTAACCTGTAAAGAAAGGACTAAAAATTTAAGATGTTCTAAAAAAATAAAGAAAAAGAAAACTCATAGCTTTATTGGTTTGAAGAACCAGAGGACAATTTGTGACAAGTACAGCTGCTGGAAGGGAAGGAGGGAAAACCTGGAAAGAACAGAAACAGAGGTGGAATACTCCAAATTCTGTGGATAAATTTTGCCCTAATCTCTGGTTGATTCACGAACAATGCATGCATATAGTACTAAGCCAGGGCTAAAAGAACTGACTTGAGATTTCAACTCCTGCCCATTTTGGCAAAGACAGATTTTGTAAACTGAGTCCAACCCAGTTAAATGCCTGCTAAAAAAATAATCAACATTCTTAGCAGAAGAATAACAGGATTCAAGTCTCTGAAACCTATCATTCACAATTCAATTTTATTAGACACACAAGGACTTATAAAAATGTGTTCTACTCTCAAGAGAAAAGACAATCAATGTAGATTAACCTATGATAAACAAGACATCAGAATTAGCAGACAAGGATTTTACAGCAGTTATAATTTGTATTGGCACCCTAGGACTGTCATAACAAAATACCACAGACTGGATGGCCTAAATTACAGAAATATATTTTCTCACAGTTCTAGAAGCAGGGAATCCATAATTAAGGTGCCAGCAGGATTGGTTTCTCCCAAGGCCTCTGTATTTGGGTGCAGATGGCCACCTTCTCTCTGTGTCCTCACATGGCCTTTCCTCTGTACATATGCATATCCTTGAAATCTCTTTCTCTTTTTATAAGGACATTAGTTAGGTGGGATTAGGGCTCTACCATTATAATTTCATTTATAATGAAATTTAAAGATCTGTTTAAAGATCCAGTATCTAAACACAGTCACATTGGGGGTTAGGGCTTTAATATGTAAGTGTGGGGAGTGCTCAATTTAGTCTATTACATAACTGTTCAAGGATATTTTATACATATATCTTTAAAAGACAATAGATAAATAGATAGATAGATAGGTAGATAGATAGATACACACATACACATACTTAGAATATAGAATACCTCAGGAAAGAGGACAGAAACAGAAACCAATGAAAAGAACTAAATGGAAATCTAGAAAAATATATCTTTAATAAAAAAATTCATTGGATGAATTAATAGCAGGTTAGACATTATAGAAGAAAAGATCAGTGAACTAGAAGCCAGGGCAACAAAACTATTCAAACTGAAGTTTATAGAGAAGGGAAAAAGCATGAAAAAAAATAGCCTCACTGACTTGTAGCATAAGACCAAATGGTTTTAACATACTAGTAATTAGAGTCCTAGAAGGAGAGGAGAGAGGAAATGGATAGAAAAGAAAATTGAAGAAATAGTGAATGGAATTTCCCCATGTTTGGTGACATATACTTACAGATTCAAGAAACTCAGAAAACTCCAAGCTACGTAAACACAAACAAAACTACATCCGGGCACTTTATAGAAAACCAAAGAGAAAGAGACAGTCCTGAAAGCAGACAAAAGAAAAGTGACATTAGAGATAGGAAAACAAGGATCTAGATTTAGAAACAGTGGAGGCCGAAGCACAATAGAACAACATCTTTAACATTTTAAGAGGAAAAAAAAAATCAGTCAACCCAAAATTTGTATCCAGGGCAAACTTTCCTTCAATATTTAAGGTAAAAAGACATTTTCAAATAAAATTAAGAGAATCTATTGTCAGCCAACCTTTGCTACAGAAATGCAAAAGGAAGTTCTTTGTATAAAGACTGAACAGAATTATAGTACCTGGAAATTAAATTTTCAAGGAAGAAACAAACAACATTGAAAAGGTAAATATGGGGGTAAAAGTAAAATAATATTTTGTCTTGTTAATTTTGTTAAAATACATATAACTGTTTAAAGCAAAAGAATTGGAATGTAAAGTTTACAATGGACATAGATATAAGATACATGACAACTACAGCATAAAGGATGTGGGAGGGAGTAAATAGATCTGTAGAGTCATAAGGTTTCTATATTTCTGGTGCAGTAGTATAACACTGACCCTAAGTAGACTGGGGAAAATTAAGGATGTATATTGGAATCCCTAGAGCAATTAAGAGCAATTACTAAAGAAGTATTGCATAAAAATATGGCTGAAAATATTCTATTAGTGCAAACAAAGGCAGAAAGAAGGAACACTAGAACAAAAATAAAGAGGACAAACAGCAACCAAATGGTAAGATGGTAAACCTAAATCCAACCACAGAGATAATTACATGTCAATGAGCTCAGTGCTTTGATTAGAAGGCAAAAATTATTAGAATGAATTTTTTAAAAAGCAAAACACACTGCTGTTTATGAATGGTTGACTTTAAATAAAAAGACACTAGTTGAAAGTAAATGAATAGAGCCTGGCAGGGCAGCTTAGTTGGTTAGAGTGTCACCTAATATGCCAAGGCTGTGGGTTCGATCTCTGGGCAGGGCACATACAAGAATCAACCAATGAATGCATAAATAAGTGGAACAACAAGTTGATGTTTCTTTCTCTCTCTAAAATTAATTTACAAATAATTGGATGGAAGAAGATATATCATACAAGCAGTAGACATAGGCTGCAGTAGTTATATTAATGTCAGCTAAAATAGACTTCAAGACACAAATTATTACCAGAAAAAAAGAGGAATATTTTGTAATGATTAATGGTTCAACTAATTTGAAAGATATGACAATAAAAAATACTCATATGTGCATGTCCACTTAAGATTTTACTTGAAAGTGGAAAATCAAACATATGCACTTAGTTCTATTCCCTCAAAATACCTACTAACATGAAACTGAAAAGATATACTTATCATGAAACATTCTAAACCTACAAAAAGTATAATGAATTCCCACTCACCTGCTACCTCGATTTTACACTTACTCACATTATATTTGTTTCTCCTTCCTTCCCCAAAGTATCTTAAAATAAATTTAATTTTTAAAAATTTTGCCGTGTTGGTATGGCTCAGTGGATTGAATGCCTCCCTGCCAACCAAAGGGTTGCTGGTTTAATTTCCACTCAGGGCACATGCCTGGGTTGTGGGCCAGGTCTCCAACAGGGGGTGCACGAGAGGCAACCACACATTGATGTTTCTCTCCCTCTCCTCCCTCCTCAAAATAAATAAATAAAATCTTTAAAAAAATAAAAAATTTAAGTGGTGTAATTAAAAAAAAATTCCTTTAGGTGCCCTGGCTTAGTTGGTTGGAGCATAACCCCATACACAAAAACACTGAAGGTTTGATTCCTGGCCAGGACACATACTGAAGATGCAGGTTTGATACCTGGTCAGGGTGTGTCCAGGAGGGAGCCGATCAATGTTTTCCTCTTACATCAGTATTTCTCTCCTGCCCCAACTCCCTTTCTCTCTATAATCAATAAATATATCATCTGGTGAGTATTAAAAAGTTGTGATGTATATATTTTTAAATTTATTTTTCAATTAAATTTGACATATTGTATATTAGTTTCAGGTGTCCTAACACAGTGACTAGACATTTTTATTTATTTTATTTATTTTTATTTTTTAATATATTTTATTCATTATGCTGTTACACTTGTCCCAATTTTTTCTCCTCTTAATTGCCCTCCACCCTACAACCCCCCTCCCACCAGCATTCCTCCACCTTAGTTCATGTCCATGGGTCATACATATATGTTCTTTGGCTTCTCCATTTCCTATACTATTCTTAACTTCCCCTTGTCTATTTTGTACCTACCATTTATGCTTCTTATTCCCTGTACCTTTTCCTCCATCCTCCCCCTCCCCCTCCCTGCTCATAACCCTCCATGTAATTTCCATTTCTGTGATTCTGTTCCTGTTCTAGTTGTTTCATTAGTTTGTTTTTATTTTTAGGTTCACTTGTTGATAGTTGTGAGTTTGTTGTCATTTTACTGTTCATATTTTTTATCTTTTTCTTAGATAAGTCCCTTTATCATTTTATATAATAAGGGCTTAGTGATGATGAACTCCTTTAACTTGATCTTATCTGGGAAGCACTTTATCTGCCCTTCCATTCTAAATGGTAGCTTTGCTGGATAGAGTAATCTTGGAGGTAGGTCCTTGCCTTTCATAACTTGGAATACTTCTTTCCAGCCCCTTCTTGCCTGCAAGGTTTCTTTGGAGAAATCAGCTGACAGTCTAATGGGAACTCCTTTGTAGGTAACCGTCTCCTTTCCTCTTCCTGCTTTTAAGATTCTCTCCTTATCTTTAATTTTTGGTAATATAATTATGATGTGCCTTAGTGTACATTCCCTTGGGTCCAGCTTCTTTGGGACTCTCTGAGCTTCCTGGACTTCCTGAAAGTCTATTTCCTTTGCCAGATTGGGGAAGTTCTCCTTCATTATTTTTTCAAATAAGTTTTCAGTTTCTTGTTGTTCCTCTTTTCCTTCTGACAGCTCTATGATTCAGATGTTGGAATGTTTAAAGTTGTCCCAGAGGTTTCTAAGCCTGTCTTCATTGTTTTGAATTCTTGTTTCTTTATTCTGTGCTGGTTGAATATTTATTTCTTCCTTCTGCTCCAAACTGTTGATTTGGGTCCTGGTTTCTTTCTCTTCACTGTTGGTTCCCTGTATATTTTTCTTTATTTCACTTTGCATAGCCTTAACTTTTTTCTCTATTTTGTGAGCATACTCAACCATTTCTGTGAGCATGCTGATTACCAGTGTTTTGAACCGTGCATCTGATAGCTTGGCTATCTCTTCATCTCTTAGTTGTATTTTTTTCTGGAGTTTTGATCTTTTCTTTCATTTGGAACATATATGTGTGTGTGTATATATATATATGTATTTTTTTTTTTAATCTCAGCAGACCTGTTATGTAGTAAGGGGAGGAGCCATAAGTATTCAGGTTCGATTCCCAGCCAGGGCACATGCCAGGGTTGCAGGCCACGGCCCCCAGCAACTGCACATTCCTGTTTCTCTCTCTCTTTCTCCCTCCCTTCCCTCTCTACAAATAAATAAATAAATCTTTAAAAAATATATCTACACATAGACTTGCACATAAATGCTTAGCAGCATTATTCACAATAGCTCCAAATTGGAAACAATTTAAAGGACTGGACAAAATGGGGTATGTTCATGCAATGGAATACTATTCAGCAATAGAAGGATGTAAACTATTGATATATGCTATGATATGAATGAAACTCAAAAATATCATGATTAAGTTAAAGAAGGCAGATGCTGGATAGGGTCAAAGAGAGGATGTCTGGACTGGGAAACACCAGATGCTTATAAGGACAAAGGTCAGATACTGAAAACAGAAAGATTAAATGAAATTTTACAAATGAATGCAGAGACTCCCAGCAACTACCCACTGAGTCAGATCTGTGACAGTGGAATTCAGGCCCTGACTCTCCAGGATTCTGACCAGCCCAAGATAACATATCTAAAGATGTTCACAGCTGAGATTCTACTTGCACTAACTCCAGCCAGATGGACAGCAATAAATGTGACAAGACCCTCCTACATCCACAGAGCTTCCAGTCTGCCTTTTAGCAGCCCTCTCTCAAGTAAGAGTAGGTAGTCTAGTATAATCAAACATTTGAAAAACACATAATTGCATCACCTCCCAAAAAACAATCCAAGCAAGCAAACAAAAAATAAAAAGGGAACAACCTAGAGGGAATATAGATCATGGAGGGAGAAAATAAAATAGCACATTAAACACAAAGAAGAGATTGAATTTTTAAAAAGAACATTCAAAGGACTTTAAAAATCTTTTGGAAACTAAAGATATGATAGCAGAAATGAACAATTTTAAATGGAAAGGTTGGAGGAGAAAAGAACAGCAAAGGGCGGGGGAGAGAGAGAGAGAGAGAAGGAAGAATAGAAGGATGGGAACAAAGAAAAAGAAGTAAAAAAAAGCTAAGAAAATTAGAAAACTTACATAAAAGTCTAACATACAAGTAGTAATCAGAGCTCCAGAAGGAACAAATAAAGTTGCAGAGAGAAAGTTATCTAAGGAATAATTTAAGAAAGTTTCCCAAAATGGATAGACAAAAATTTCCAGGTGAACGGATACCCACCAGAGCCCAGTGTCAAGTCTACTCCTAGCACTTGTAGGGTCTGGGGCAAGAGTATAAATGAAGGTCAATATGCTATCTGTCTAAATTTTTTAAAGTTATAAATGAAGCAAACAAACTAATCAGTAAAATATGTTTTATCCTCCTACCTTGACAAATGTACCTTCAGAACTACCTGGAAGGCCAGGTTCTAAGACAGAATCAGGCTCTTTGAAGTTCTGCTCCAGAAGATGGAAGTCTGGGGATTACTGGTCCCTGCTGACATCCCTTCACCTGCTCCCTTTTTCTTCTTACTCCTGAATCTGTCCCACACCATGAAGGGCCTCATGTGCATGCATGTGGACATTCCAATCTCCATCTCTATCTCCCACAAAGAGGTGTTTGTTGAACACTCCAGAACAAAGGCAAACAACAGTAGAATGATTTGTCCTCAGGACAGATCTAAGGAACAAATGGGTCCTGGAAATAGGCTTTGGGCTATTTAGACAAAATGTTCCAGGTTTCCAAGTATGTACCTAGGTTACTGTCAGAGTGTGGGCTCTGAGTAGCATAATAGACTCTTTGTCCTGTGGGAAGAAGCATGGTTGGAACATAACCAGAGCGGGGCTCTCTGAAGGACAGGGCCTAGGACAGAGAACGCTCTTGTCCATGTCTCAGGGTGGATCTTTCCTGCCTGAGAGATGAAAACAGACACACACCAAGGCACATCACTGTGTAATTTCAGAAAAGATTCTAAAAACTTAGGGAGTGAGAGCCAACTATCAGAATGACAATGGACTTCGAAACAACAACACTATAAGCTGGATGACAGGAAATAATACTTCTAAAAATTCTTGAGGAAAATGGTTTCTAAGCCAGAAGTCTATACCCAGACAAACTTTCAACTAAGTTTAAGTGTCAAATAAAGGCAATTTTAGGCATGCAAATTTGCTCCTCATGCACCTTCCTTTGAAAGCTGCTGGTGGATGGGCCAAACTCAAACCAGGGAGTAAACCAGAAATGAGACAGGGGATACAGTAAAATGAGAGGCTATTTAGGAGAGAAGTGAAGTGGCTCCCCAGGATGGATGTATTTGTTCTCTGTTTTCCTGTGACAATCACCACAAACTTAGCAGCTTAAAACAATGCCCATTGACCTCTCATTTCCATAGGTCAGAAGTCAGGGAGAGGGCTTGGCTGGGTTCTTTGTCTGGGGTCTTTCAAGGGTGAATTCCAGGTGTTAACTGAGCTGCATTTTTACCTGGAGTACCTGGGGAGGAGGCCACTTCCAAGATCACTCGGTTATTGGCAGAATCTGGTCCCTGTGGTTATAGAACTGAAGGCCCCGTTGTCTTGCTGGCTGTTGTCAGTTCCTAGGGACCACTGTTAGGTCCTTGCCCTCTCCATCTCAGCAACAGATAATGTACCTAAAGGAAAACTCTCTCCACTCTCATTATTTCTGACACCAAATGTGTGAGTTTCCACACCAAGCAAATCTCTATGGACACCAACTGGGTATCCTACAATTTAATTCTGACACTACCCAGAATTAGCACAGACCCCACAGGTTAAGGGTTCTGTCCCAGAAAACTGCCCCCCTCTTCAGATGCCAGTCACAAGTACTCACTCTCCAGGTTACCCACACTTCCATCTATCTGATTGGCTACAAATCGTGAAGGTTCCCATGACCTCCTTTTGGCATTGGATAATTTGCTATAATGGCTCACAGAACTCAGGGGAACACTTCACTTAATATTACCAGTTTATTATAAAGAATATTATAAAGAACACTGGTAAAACAGTCAATTGAAGAGGAATACAATGTGTTACTAACTCAGAAACTCTCCAAACCCCTTCATTTAGGGTGTCTATGGAGGTTCTATTACATAGACATGACTGATTAAATCATTGGCAATTAGTGATTAACTCCATTCCCAGCCCCTTTTCCTTCCCCAGAGGTCATGGGGGTTGGACTGAATGTTCCAACCCTCTAGTCACAGGGTTGGTTCCTCTGGCAAACAGCCCCCATTCTGAAACTATCTAGGGGTCCACTAGAGTCATCTTATTAGCATAAACTCAAGTACGGTCTAAAGAGCTTATTATGAATGCCAACAGATGACCCTTCACCCCTATCACTCAGGACATTCCAAGAGTTTTAGGAGCTCTGTGCCAAAAACCAGGAGGAAGACCAAATGTATAATTCTTATTACTGCAATGCCACAGTCCCCTATATTGAATCCCTCTTGGAATCCCTCTGACTTTCTCTTCTACCATAGGCCAGAGGAAAACTCTTTGCTTGGAAAAAGCTACATGATTAGGTCAGGCCCACTTGGAAAATCTCTCCTATTAGGAATCTTAATCATATCTATAACCTCCCTTTTGATGCATCACATAACATGATCACAGAAGAGGCATCTCACCATCACCACAGGTTCTGCCCAGATTCAAGGGAAGAAGCCAGGTTCATTGGGGTCACTCTTAGAATTCTGCTGCCTCAGTGAGGGTAAAAGGTGGTCCCAGGGCGGCTGCTATGTAACAGGCCTTGAGGGCACTCAGTCTGGCTGAAGAAGCCAGAGGACTCTGGGAAAGATTTCTTCAAGATCAAACTCACTTTTAAAATGTGTTTGTACATATTGAGAAGACATATTTTTTTCCTACCTGGGAGAGAGTTTGTGGTTGTATGACTGATAAAACCAAAGAAAACTAAGCCAAAACCAAACTAAATTAAATAATAAAAAAATGGACAATAACTTTCTAGGAAACAAAAATGTTGCTCAGGAAAGAAAAAGTAATCATAGCATCTACATGGCTCAGAGGTTTAAATAATGTGCTACATAGCCATAATAATGTAAAACCTAACATTGATCTAACAAACACACAAACAAACAAAAAACAAGTATCTAATTTTGGATGACAGGGGCAGAGGAAGTGTGTGAGTGAGAGTGTGTGTGTAAGGAGGTGGGTGAAAGTGAAATGCTCATCTCCCACAATAGAAAGTGTCTCTAATTTAAAAGCTAAGAAGAAGGAACATCAGTATATTTTGTAATGAGGAGGGAGGAATCAGATGAAAGGGTTAAAAGTGAGATATATGGTCAGGGAATGATCTTTTTTGTAACAAATCTTGTAGAATTCCTTTACTCTTTCTGTTTATACATATCTTAGACAAAAAATGAAAATTTAGCCCTGGCTGGTATGGCTCAGTTGGTTGGAGCATCATCCCATAACAGAAGGGTTGAGGGTTTAATTCCTGGTCAGGGCACATCCCTGGGTTGCGGGTTCAGTTCCCAGTCTGGACACGTGGGATCCTCGGTCCGGGCATGTATGGGAGGCAACCAATCTATGCTTCTCTCTTGCATCCATGTTTCTCTCTCTCCCTTCCTCTCTCTCTAAAAGCAATGAAAAAAATGTCCTAGGGTAAGGAAAAAATATTTTAAAGCATAAAATTTAAAATTTAATTTAAAGAGGGAAAATTTTAGAAAACTGATATACCCAGGCTTCAAAACTCAGCTCTCCTCTCTTCTTATTACCTAGGTAATCTTAACCACCTGTGGCTTCCACTCTCGCTTGTTCTTTGGAAACTCCCAAATTCTCAACTTTTTCCCAAGGCTTACACCTGTGCAACCAAATGTTTACTGGACATCTCCAACCTGGCTGGCCCATGACACCTTTAACTCAACTTGTCCAACCTGTCCATTTTCTCTGGCTCCCAATCTGACCCCAGGCCTGCACCTGTATTTCTTGGCTAAGTGCATCTGCCCAGGTGTTCAAGGCAGAGACACAGGAAGGTCCTAGACTCACCCTCACCCGACACTGAATCAATTCTTTAAAAGATTTTATTTATTTATTTTTAGAGAGAGGAGGAGGGGGAGAGAAAGGAAGAGAGAGGAACATCTATGTGAGAGAGAAACATGCCCTGACTGGGGACCAAACGCACAATGCAGGCATGTGCCCTGACCAGGACTCGAACCGGCAACCTTTTGGTTTGCAGGATGATGCCTAACCAAGTAAGCCACACCCACCACAGTACACTGAATCACTTTTATCTCCAGCCCTATTGCCACTATTGAGGCTCTCATATCCAATCTGGACTCATAATAGTGTCCTCATTTTGCTTGTTATTCGCTCCAAATCATCCTGTACACCATTTCCAGAAAGACCCTTCAAACAAAAAGACAGAAAATGGTTTAAAAGTCCTTCAGGCTCTTCTAGTTACCTTCAGGATAACATCTAAAATCTAACATACAGAATACAAGGCCCTGTCTACCTGTCTTTGGATGTTCTTGACAATCATCGCCATACGTGTAAGCTGTGTGCGAACTGTACTGAATGGCCACAGCCTCCATATGCATTCTCCGCTAAACCACACATTCCCTCCTCCAGTTTCATCTGCTGCACTGCCCTCCCCTCCCACCTACCTAACGAATTCCTGCCTCCTCCTCACTCTGCCCCCTGCACAAAGTTTAAGAAGGTTTAAGGTGGCATCTGCTCCCCTGTGCATCAAATTCTGCCCGATTGCCAGCAGAGCAAGCCTCTATATCCTGCAGTCAGCCCGCTGCCCAAGCTCACTGCAGCCATCACACTGACTGCCCTCATTGTGAAGTCTGACAGAAAACGCCTGCTGACTGAATGAATGTTAAACAGAATCTATGTTTGAGAGACCCTTACCCATTAGGATTATTTTAGTTGTAAGCAACTAAAAGCCCAGCCAAGCTGTCTTAACCAAAGGAAAGTTATAGCTGGGAAGTCTGGGCAGGGCTGGCTTCAGGGGCCTGCAGCCTGCACTCGAAGGGCCCCATGTGTGGGCCAATGGTCTGCTATCACTGGCAACTCTTAATAATGCCTTTGAACTTATATTTTGTAAATGAAGTCTGGTGGGACAACAGGGCATGACTGTTGGTAGAGGAAACAAGTGTAACACTCATGTCCGTTGTTCCTTGATGCTCATTCAGATAAAGCGTGGAGATGCCCCATGAGCACACAATTCAGGGGAGCCACAATGTATCGAATTTCAGCAAGATTCAAAGTGAGCAGAAGGTAAGTTACATCTGTGACTGAAAAATTAGATGGTACTGATATCCCCAAGAGGCCACACCTTCCATGTGAACCATAACTTGCTTCAAATGCAGAAAGAAGGCAATGGTGTTCTAAGAAACAGAACAATCAAGGAACTGTCTCCTACCTTTAATGATTGCCTGTCATATCCTTGTATCTGCCAACCAATTGCACTGAAAACGAGGATGTGGAAAGAAAGGGACAGAGACTGCAGCCGTGGTTTCTCCTCCTTTCCATCCTTCCTTACAAATCAGTAAGCTGAAGGTTGAGAGTGTCGATAGAAAGTGCTCCTATCAAGAAGTGAGATAAAATAGCTGAGTTAGTTTTTGAGCAGTATTTCTACTGTTTTAGTAAGAACAAAAAATATACGCACATGCTGTGCTATGTAATACAGATTGTGTAATTTTGGTAATTCCACAGGTGAGTTAAATGCTGATATCTGCATTTAAAACTGGCACTGTACAATGTAAAGACGAGGGCAAAATTCATGCTAATAATTTACAATTTTAATTTCTTTTGACTTAGAATGACATTCAATAGCAAATTTTAAAAATACCAGAAGAAGTTGAGAGAGACACCCCAAAAGAGAGAAAAAAGCTTTATATTTCAGTGCCTTTAATGGCACTTTGCTCCTGCTTTTGGAATAAGGGGTCTGTATTTTTATTTTGCATCAGACCCTGCACATGATACAGCCAGGCCTGAGTCTGTAAGTCAGTCTAGCTTCAGAATTTTAAATGATATAATCAAAATGTGGCTTCTATCTGGCTCTCCTTGTGCTGGCTTCAGTCTCAGGTCTCATGTGGTGGCAGGACAGAGGTGGTAGTTCCAACGCTAGCAGCTGAAGGCTTTTTCCCAGAAGTCCCAGCAAAAGCCTTCTTGAGTTTTGATGGGCCTGGTGCTTTCCTGAACCCCTCAGTCTTATCAGGAGGGTGTAATACCCAGATGAGTTTTCACTGGGATTCACTTAGCATCATCTGAGCTGGGGGTGGAGGAGGGGTGGGTCTGCAAAAGAAAATCTGGGGTCAGTGACCAGAGATGAGCAAAAGGGTCCGAGTGTGAGAAAACAGCTCTCGTCTATCCCCGTCTGAACGCCCAATAGCCACATACACCCTCTCTCCTTACACAATCCCTTCCTTATAGCTATAAAGATGCATCTACATACATAAAATATGTTTATTCTCTCCCCCAAGGCAGACAATTCGAAGTTTTATTCAATCACAGTATGCTACTTTAAACTGTAATGTCTGGATGACTTGCTGTCTTTCTGCTAGGTCTGGGTTGTGAATCCTCATGATCTGGCAGCCTGTTGCTGAATGAGGAATGCAACCAGCCCCAGCACGTGTACAACCATCCCAAGCGACTCTCACCTGGAGAGGGGAGCCTGGGAAAGAGAGGTCAACGATCCCACCCTTACCCCACCCCACGCCGGGTCCGCTCTGTGCACGGACTTCCCATACCCCTCAGACCCTGGTCCATTGTGGAAACACCTGAGCTGATATTGGGGGAGGATATCCCTTCCGGGGGGTGCACATCTTCAACAGGCCACTTCTTATTGGCATGGGAGAGAGCACAGAATATGAGTCATCATCCACTCTTGTCTGCCAGATTTGGGATTTTTGGCCTGGCTCAGCATTCTATCTACTCGCTTCCTGCCGCTTCCACAGGCTGGAGTAACTGAAGCCAGAGATCTGTCAAGTCAGAGTCTCTGCCTGTAAAAGGTGGCCTAGGAATTTGTTTCCTAGCAACAGACCTTCAAGCTTGGCCCCTGCCCCAAAAGCTCAGTGTCATGGCTGCCGCTTACCCGGGGCGCCATCTTGACCACCGCCCACATCCGGGTCTCTGCCGCTAGGAAAGCGGAAGCCCTGCGTCAGCGGGAGGGGGGAGGGGGGGAGGGGAGGGGGAGGGGGAGGGGAGGGGGGGAGGGGGCGGGGCGGGGCTATCTTCCCCACTGGGCGCCTGCAAGCTACATCCGCACAAAATTAAAGGGAGGCCTGCACAGGCCAATGCTGAGGGGGGAAGCAGGAACCAGCGAGCATGAAATCATTTACTCCTCTGTGCCTGGGTCAAAAACCAGAGGGGAAAAAAGACTAAACACAAATCTATATGTGACTTCCATAAGTTTAGAAAATGAAGTTTTAAAAACCCATGAGGAAAAACTCAATGACCAAAGGAACCATAGTCAGTTAAGGATTAAAACCCGCTTAAAAACATCATTACCTTGAAGGAAAGGCCAAAGGAGTCGCTTGGACACCTACAGATGACTCCTGTGCAGGCAAGGCCTGCAGTGGGGTTGAGTAAAGAGGTAAGGGTGGGATTGAGCTCTGTTCAGCCACCACTGGGACTCCATCAAATCCCACAGACCCCTCAGTAGGACTTTCATCTGATGTCAGGAACAGATGATCATACAGCTCATGACAGGGACCAAGCTCGTGGGAGAGTTGAGCTGTGAGCAAACACATTTGTAACAAGATTCTCCTGTTAGGTACTTGGTGCATTATCCTTCCTGGCTAATACATCATCAGCATCTGTGGCAAGCATATGTAATTAGTGATACTGCTGCCAGGTTGACCAAGAGTTTCCGTGGTCAACCGTGGGGAGAGATCAGTTGGGAAAACAGGAATATACCCTCTAAGTCCCTGTGACTGTAGCTCATTGTGACTCAGGCAGGTCCCCCTGCAGGGGATGTCCACGAACGAACCAGGTAATCCTGGAGCCTCATACCAACAGTTGGACGGGTCCCCCCAGGGCAGGGGCTGGGACTGGCACAAAGGGGATGCTGTGTTGCAGGTGGCATTGGATTAGGTGAGGCAGCCCTCTTCCTCCTGAAGTGGGAGAGCCCTCTGCCCATTATTGGCCAAGAAGTGATCAGGGCTACAGGGACACTTCTATGACTCCCTACCTCCCATCCTCTTCAGGCCTGAAAGATCTAGTTCTCCAACTATGGGAATGCTCTGGGAATTGCCCTTGACTGAGGAGAGCTGCCCTCATCCGAGGTCATGTCCCCTTCCTGGGGATTCTGTATCCTAGGTGACAGATTCAGGTGTAGACAGCTTAGCTGTTCACCCCAACCGCTCTCTAAAGGGCCATCCTGACATACAGCCTAACTTTTCCTTCTGCCTGGTCCTGCTTCCCTACTTTCCCCACAAGAGCATCTCTAATACACCTCCTGCATGCTCATCTCCATCTCAGAGTCTGCCTCCCTGAGAGCCTGGCCTTCAACAACAGCACTTGTATTAGTTTCCTGGGGCTGCCATGACAATTTACCATAAACTGGGTAAACCAATAGAAATTTTGGGCTTATCACAACAAAAATGTACTGTCTTGCAGTTCTGGAGGCCAGAAGTCTGAAATCAAGGTGTCACAGGGCCATGCTCCCTCCAGAGGCTCTAGGAGAGGATCCTCCTGTGTCTTACAGCTTCTGGTAGCTCCTGGCATCCCTTGACTTGTGGCCCCATCATGCTGATCCCTGCCTCTGCTTCAGGTCTTCACATGGCCATCTCCCCTGTGTGCCTCAAAGCTCCTTTTTTCTTATAAGGACACTTGTCATTGGATTCAGGGCCCTTGCAGATAATCCAGGACAATCTCATTGTGAGATCCTTACCCTGATGACATCTGCACAGATCATTGTTCCAAATAAGGTCACATTTTGAGATTCCAGGTGGGCATATCTTTGGGGGTCTCCAACTGAGCCCAAGGTAGCAGCCCAGGCTTCCATTTCTATGGCAAACTGTGAGGCCCTGTAGGGCAGGGATCTCTGCTGCATTGTCTCTGGGGCCCCAGGGGCCCTACAGAAGGGGAGATGGCATGAATATCCCAATCTGCCACTGGCTTGTAGAACTGGTGCTGAGAGCAACACAAGATGTGCAGGGGGAAACAGATCCCATCACCCACGTCAGCTCCATCCCGGCAAACTGCATCCATTGAGAAAGTTCTGGTACACAATAGGAACTCTATGTAGGACTCTAAGAGAGTAGGGACTCCTCCTTTGAGTCCTGGGGTGGGTGGCCATAGGGTGGCTGCAAGGTGCCCAGGTGGGGCTAGGAATCTGTGAGGGGTGCCTTGATCATCACTTCACTGTGTGTTTATTATGGTTTTGCTCACTTTGAGGCACACAGATGCTTAATGACTTGCCTAGGGCTAGCCCCAGCAAAAAACGTGGAGTCCTGTCTACTGCAGGGTTCTAAATAAGGGATAAAACCATGTTTGATCCACATGACTCACAAAACAAAAACCCTTAAATACAGCATATGTGGTTGGGCGCATTCATATATTCCTATACAGGTTCATGGACTGTTCCCTCTCTGAAGTAAGTAGTAAAGGCTTAGTGACAAATAGCAGATGAACAGGAATGCTGAGATCTTATTCTGTAAAGTGGCACAGTGAGCCTTGGCACCCCAAGGACAGGTTGACAGGCTGATTTGTTCAGGAGGTCAGGTGAGAGCAGAGCTGCCTTGTTGAAAAGCTGCTGAGAGTTATAGGCAGTGGGGACTGTTTGATTTCCTCATAGGAGGTGGAGCCAGGACCAGGGTCCAGGATTTCTGCTTCCTTGGTCACACTCTCCTGCCAACCACTAGCCTCTTCTTTCCCCTTACAAACTTCTGTCCCTCTCCCACTTCTCTCTGTCCCTCCACATGTGCCAGCATGCACCCAGCCATGAACTTTGTTGGGTGCTTTTGTCCTCTCTTTGCTACTCAACACTTCCGACCAGCCCACAGGTAAACCATGACATATACAATCTCCCAAAGTAACAATACTTTACTTACCTACATAGTGAGCCACATCCTGGAGTATAGAAATGGTTCAGGGCAAATACCTACAACTGGCCACTGAGATGTTGGTAGGTCTGATGACAGTGGGCCCCACTCTCTCCTGACCCGAGGAGATTCTTATTCTGCCTCTTGCAAGAGCCTTGACTCCCTCCCTCTCTCCACATCCAGACCTGCCAGGAGTCTGACTTGCAGAGGGCAAACTGAAGGCCATTAAACTAAAAGTCAGTATTGATGGGATCATGACATTCCTTGATGAGGTACAGTACTAATGGAGAGAAGGCCAACCCCATTAAAACATTCCTAGGCCAATGCCAACACAAATGTATGAAACAGGGCCACTTCAATGAATGGTGATGATGAACTTGAACAGCTAATGTCCTCTGAGCATATACTATGTGCCAAAGCTGAGCCAAGAGCTTTCCACACATTATGTTGTTTAATCCTCTCAATAACTCTGGAGGGTAGACGCTGTTCTTTTTATTCCTATTTTACAAATACATCATCCAAAGCTCAAAAGTCAGAGCATTTGTTCACAGAGGCCATGGATTCCTCATAGTATCAATCTGTTCTTTTTTCTTTAATTAATTTTTTATTAGATTTATTGGGATGCCATTAGTTAATAAAACTATATAGGTTTCAGTGGCACAATTCTGTAATACTCATCTGTATATTGTATTGTGTGTTCACCAACCCAAATCAAGTCTCCTTCCATTGCAATTTATTCCCCCACCTCCTCCCTCTGGTAATTACCATATGGATGTCTATGAAGGGGTTTTTTGCATAATCCCTTTTCCTTTCTCACCAGCCCTCCTAACCTCTCCCCTCTGACAGCTGTCAGTCTGCTCTCTATGAGTTTGTTTCTCTTTTGTTTGTTTATTTTATTCATTAGATTCCATGTATAAGTAAAATCATATGGTATTTGTCTTTCTCTGGCTTATTTCACTTTATACTCTCCAGGTCCATCCATGCTGTTGCAAAAGGTAGGATTTCCTTCTTTTTTGTGGTTGAATAGTATTCCATTGTGTAAATGTACCACAGCATTTTTATCCGCTCATCTACTCATAGGCATTTGGGCTGCCTCCAAGTCTTGGTAATGTAAATAACACTGCAATGAACACAGCAGTTTATATATTCTTTCCAATTAGTGTTTTGGGTTTCTTCAGATATATTCTCAGAAGTGGAATTGCTGAGTCATAAGGCAGTTCCATTTTAAATTTTTTGAGGTAACACCATAATTCTTTCCACAATGGCTGCACCAGTCTGCATTCCCACCAACAGTGTACGAGGGTTCCCTTTCCCTACATCCTCCCTGACACTTGTCGTTTGTGTATTTATTGTTGCTAGCCATTCTGATAGGTAAGGTAATATCTCATGGTAGTTCTAATTTGCATTTCCCTGATGATTATGACACTGACCATCTTTTCATATGTCTATTGGCCATCTGTTTGTCCTCTTTGGAGAAGTGCCTATTCAGGTCCTTTGCCCATTTTTAAAAGGATTGTTTGTTTTTTTCATGTTAAGTTTTTTATAAGTTTTGGACATCAACCCCTTATCAGATGTATCATTGGCAAATATGTTCTCCCATTCAGTGCATTGTCTTTTCATCTTGATGGTTTCTTTTGCTGTGCAACATTTTTTTAGTTTGATGTAGTCCCATTTGTTCATTTTTTTCTTTTGATTCCCTTGCCTAAGGAGATATATGAGGTGTGTCCAGAACGTATCTAGCCATATAATATGAAAATAGAGACATTTATCAAAGAAGATACAATATACAAGAAACATTGTATATGGGACAATGACACCTCAGTCCTCTTCAAAGTAGGCACCTTGAGACCTCACACAATTCTCCCAATCACCATCAGCTGTCCCATTGTACTTTCCTGAATCTCATCAACGGTCTGAAATCTCTTCCCTTTTAAAGGTGATTTTAGTTTTTGGAAAAGCCAGAAGTCACAGGGTGTCACATCTGGGTTGTAGGGGGGCTGAGTCACCTGGGTGATTTCATGTTTCACAAAAAAACTCAGCACGAGATGTGATGCATGGGCGGGCACATTGTTGTGATGAAGCTGCCAGTCACCAGTTGCCCATTGCGGCCTTCTAAATCATCTGAGTAGTTTCTCTGGAGGAATGTTCAAGCTTAACATAAAATTTGATGTAGATTTGTTGCTGTGTTTGCTTAGTCATTTTGAATGTGATGGCCACACAGTACACATGCTTAGTCAATGGTGTCTACACCCCCACTGACTAGTACAGTGAAGTTGTTATTGTTCATGCCTACACATTCCAGTCCACTCTCCTTGGCTGCCAGCTTACACTAATGTGGAGCAAACCATTCTCATTATATTAACAATGGTTGGACTTTTTCCAGACAGACCTTCTATCATAAAAAGTATTGCTATAAGAGATGTCTGAGATTTTACTGCCTATGTTTTCTTCTGGCTTTTTTGTTTCATTTTGTTTTGTTTTGTTTTGTTTGAGTCTAACATTTAAATCTTTGGTCCATTTTGAGTTTATTCTTGTGTGTGGAGTAAGAAGGTGGTCTAGTTTCATTTTTTTGAACATATCTCTCCAATTTCCCCAAGACCATTTAAGCATCAATTTGCTCTTAATTGCATAGCTGAAAGTGATCGAACAAATTGTATCATATACCATCACCACATCCCTTTCAGGCCTTGCAAGATTCCAAAGTACCTCCTGGTGATGGACCAAGGGTAGAGAAAGGAGGCCTCCGGTCCTACCTTCTCAGCCTCACTCCACTGAGAACCCTGAGGTCCACCTGGTGAGTTGGCCCCTCCAGACCTTGAGCTAGCCCTAGCCCAGGCAGCAGACTATATGTAGAAACTGGACTTGAGTGTGTATCTGAGCCCAGTGGGTACTCTGGGCACACACTCCCCTTGGCCCCTACTGCACTGCTGTGGTTTTCCAGTGGGAAAACCCTAGTTTGGGGCCTAGATTTGGCCTTAGGCTGATCTGTTGCTGAATTTTGACATTTTTGGAAATGCAAGTTGAGCTGGTGGGTTTGGAAAATAAATCACTTGAGAAAGGGAGGAGCCAGGCCCAGCAAACTAACCTTGTGACAGGTGGCTTTGTCAAATGGCCCAGCATTTAGCACTTGTTTGGTGTACCCAGAGAACTGGAGGAAATGGAGGGGTATGTGTGCCATAAATACAAATGAGGCTGGTTGACTCTATAAAACAGGGCACAGACACTGCTCTGATGCTTAGAGCTGCTGCCATACCCAAAGAGAGCAGACAAGGCCCGGCGAAGCAGAGGCGGCCAAGTTGTTTGAGCACATTTGCAGACACAGACGTCTCCTCAGGGGCTACGGCAAGGCCTGTGGACTCTACTAGTGTAGCAGCTGGCTCAGCTGTGACTGCCTCCATTGGCAGAATGGCATCAGGCTCTGGAGTCCTGGGTTCTAATCCCACTCCTGCCACTTCTTTGCAGTGTGACCTAGCGCAAGTTGATTAAAGACTCTCAACCTGAGATAGGAATGATGCTGTCATAGTGGTTTTAAAGTATGTCTGCAAATTCCTTGATACTCCTCCCTTCACAAGGTGAACACTAGTTCCCTACCCTTGAGTGTGGGCCAAACTTAGTAATTCAATTCTATACAATAAAAGAGAAGCTGTGGTGTGAAACCTTGGAGACCTGGTTCTAAAAGAACCATCGGAGCTCCCTGCCTGCTTCCTCTCCCTCTCTTTGATCACTCACCCTCAGGAAAGCCAGCTGCCATGTTATGAAGAGAAGCCCACTTGTGAAGAACTGAAGCCTCCAGCCAATAGCCACATGAGGGCACCATCTTGGAAGCCTTTAGATGACAGCAGCTGTGGCTGACATCTCAATGGCAACTCCTGAGAGATCCTGAACAAGAGTAACTTAATTAAGTTGCTCCTGAATCCCTGACTAATGGAAATTGTGAGATAATACATGTTTGTTGTTTAAGTCAGCATATTTGGGGGGTAATTTGTTATATGGCAAGAGGTGACTGATACACCCATCTCAAGGTATTTGTCAGGATTTACTGGGATAATGTACATATACATGAAGGGCCTGAAGCCTGATGGACACTCACTCTGATTAGCTCCTTTCCACTCAGGGTCTCAGCAGGCCCCTCCTCCAGGTACTCAGGTTTGGACTGTGGGTTATGCCCACTCAGGGGCTTTCCCTCCTGCCAGGTCCCCTGGCGTCCTCCACCTTACTCCCAGCATGCCTCCTGGCCTTGTCCACAAGAGACTGTAGCAATGGGGGAGGCCTGCTCTCTGTTTTATGTAAAGGATCCAAGAAATTGATTGGCATCCAGTTTAATCCAAATCATGTGGCAATATCATATACCAAAGTCTCTTTCCAGATTCATCTTCTGCACAGCAACACTATTGGGATACCCAAACTGTAAGTCAGTGCACACAACTTCCCACTTAAAACCCTGCAGCAGCTTTCCTTTCCCTTCAGAGTAAAAACCCCACTGATTACCATGGCTGTAAGCATGACATGCCCCACCCCCACTGTACGACCATTTATTATGCTCCAAGTTCCTGTCTTCCTCATGCCCATCAAACATGCAAAACCTCTGCACTTTGTTTGTTCCATGTAGAACAGTCTCCCGCTGGACTTTCACAAGGCTGCCCCCTTCCCATTATTTTGAGCTTGACTCAGTGTCTCTTCCTTGGAGCCCCAGGCCCACTCCAGGTCCTCTCCACCACAATATCTTATTTTATCCTTTTAATTGTAAGTTAAAATAACTCATTAGCTTGTTCATGGCCTGAAGCCCACATGGCATGGACACTGCTGAAGAGCAGAGCTTGGCCGTGCTCACTCTGGGGGCCAGAATGGTGTCCAGAACCCAAGAGACATGCAGATGAATGTTTGCCCACCAAATGACTTTTTGAATATCAATGAAATTACCTTTGAAAAAAAATACAATTAAAAAATAGAAAGAAAGTTTGGAGGCAGTTTTCTTCATGAGGAACACTCAGGCAAATACTTCTATAAAGAGAATGAATCACCTTCAAACTTTCTAACAGTGGGTCCTAACTACATCACAATCATTTAACCCAGGAAGTGTTAGGGATTTTGTTAGGGCTTTTGAAAGACCAGTGTTCTGAGGGGAGGAAATCTTTCTCTGCTTTGGTTCCAGGTAACACATTAACTGGAACATGCTCATTATTTCCCCGTGGCTGTGCTTTCATGGGGGCATTGCCTGGCCAGCCGTCCCTCTGTGGAGACCAGGGCGCTGAGGACTGCACTCTACATGCAAGCCTCCTCTTCATCCACCATGAGGTCAGAGTCTAAGCAAGGGTGATGGAAAGAAGTCAGAACATTCTGAAGTCCTGGGAGTTGGAAGATGGAAAAGAGAGAGAAAGTAGCAAATGGGACCCAGCATGGGGCTGTGTGGGAAGGGAGCTCAGCCAGAGGGGCAGACTACAGGGCCATCCCAGAGCAATGAGGCCCAGCAGGTGAGGTGGCCATGGCCTGCAGGGCCAACTGGCAGAGGACTCTGCTTTTACTCTGCTTCTGGGACCTGGGAACTGAACTAAGTGGCTCCTTGCTTTTCTTGGTGCCTGAACATCAACAGAGTCATATTTCCTCTGCTTGAGGCCCTCCCCCTGTTCTCTAAACACAGACCCACCTCTATACTAATTCCCACCCACTCCAGCCCCAGCTCCTGCTGCTCAATGCATCACTCTCTTTCCAGTCTTGGCCTTCTCTCTGTTCCCTCATCTGTGAGGCTGCTCCTGGCATGCCATCTCCTGAGAGACCATCCAGGCCTTCCTAGCTAGTCTAGTCAGTCTCTCTCCTTCCTGTAGGGACCCAGCACTGCCACGCTCTCAGCTCTGAAGTGTGTTCTTGATGATCACTTGTCTCTCGTGCTGCAGTGGACTCCCTCAAGAGTAGGAATGTGGCCTATCCTCCCTACCTTTGCACCCAGAGGGGATGCCCAGTGGAGTCCCTGACACTCATCAGACCCTCAGAACATACTTGTGAGTAAAAGTAAGAATAGGAAGCTCTAAGGCTCAGGGTTAATGAAGAATCATTGGAAATACAATGAAAATGATGATTGGAGCTGGATACTTGAGTAAAGGGAGTTCAGGCAAGTCTTGGGCTATGTCTCTTGATGGGTGGCTGTGTGCAGAAAGATGCAAATGGAGCAGGTTGCATCCAGGTGTGCCTGCTGGGTGGTGCTATGGGTGCTGCAGCTGGGGAGGGCTTAGACCCCAGCCCTACCTCCTTATCCTGTCTTCACCCAGACAGTGAGCAGACAGGGAAGGACACACTTGGATGTGAAGGAGAAAGAAGAATACAGTGTGGAGGAATTCATGGCACTTTGGTGTCACTCAGCTTAGCCCAGTGGAGGGGAAGAGCTGGGGAGAACTGAGGGAATGAAGAGGTCAGGAGAAAGTACTTCGATCCAATAGGTGCCCCAGGAAAGTAGATGAGTGAAACTGCTTGGATGTCCAGCTTTCTGGCAGCATTTCCTGTGGCTGAGCCCAGGGCATCCTGTTTAACCCCACTTCTGTGCATGGCCTGGGGGAGAGCAGCAGCTTCAGCATGGGATCACTCCCATGCCACAGCAGGGAGAGGTTTGGGGCCAGTCCAAGGAGAGCAGGACACTTGGGGTCAAAAACACCTTATGTGAAGGAATAGGTGAGACCTGCGTAGGAACAGCATGGGCATAACCAACCAGAAGGAACCCTGCAGTAGGGGAGTAGGGTTCTGGAGGCTCCCTCTGGGCCAGGAAAGCCCTTTACTTGCTGGACTTAGGAAGGTCCAAGGGTCCCTTGGGAGGGGTGGGGTGACAGGAAAGCATTCAGATTTTAATGCCTGGGGCAGCAGTACCAGTGTGTCCCAGGTGAAGTCTGCTGAAGTCTCCTACCTGGCCACCAGCCTTCCATTAATCACTGAAAGACACCATGCTTTCTGGGGCTTTAAAAAAATTATTTATTGATAAAAGAGAGGGAGAGAGACAGAAAGACAGACAGACAGATAGACAGACAAATATCAGTTTGTTGTTCCATTTATTTGTGCATTCATTGCTTGATTCTTATATGTGTCCTGACTGGCTGCAACTTTAGCATATAGGGACAATACTCCAACCAACTGACCTACCTTGCCAGGGCTCCCTGGAGCTTTGGTACCCAGTGAAATTCCCTAGAAGTCCCATGACCCCAAACCCCTCCTCATCCTTCCAAGGTCAGCTCAACTATCCCATCCTCTGGGTGCTTTCCTGACCCCAAGGCTAGTCCAAGTGTCTTGGTCCATGGCAAATGCTTATCCTTCCCAGGGCCTGACTTTGCTGCCACGTATCTTAGTTTGTAATTTCACAAGGATGAGTTTTCCACTAAATTCAGTCGAAAACTGCTATTTTTCTACCACTCTATTATCAACATCTCATTAAATATCTGCTGAATGGTTAAGCAGAAGATATTTAAGGACTAAGTAGACCATTTAATGGACTAAGTGGGCTTAAAACACCCACCCTGTTATGAATCTCATGATCTTCCTTGGCTATGAATTCAGGTAGGGGTACCACTCCTGCAGTTAGAAAAACATGGGTTCTGAGATAATGCTGAGATGTTAGATAAGTAACAAACAGCCCATGTGGGCTGGCTGTGAGGAACACAAAATCCTGCTAGACATTATAAGTTCAAAGTTTTAATTTCTGGGGACCAGAACTTTGAAGTCCTGGCCTAGCACAGTGCAAGATTGCCCAGGATGGCACTGCTGTGTTGATAGGATCTTTTCAGGACAGACATCTCCCATACTCACTGGCAAAGTCACTTCCCCATCCTCAAGATAAAAAGCAAGGGTGGAGGCAAAATAGATTCAAAAGAAATGGTTTAGACTTTGTTTAACAGATTTCTGGCCAAGAGGGAGGCATAGGTAGACACACTTTGCCTCCTTGTACAACCAAAATTTAAAAACAACATGACAACAACAAATTTAAAAACAAAAAACAACAAGAAGTGCCATAAAATTGAACTGTATGAAAGTCCAACAACCAAGGAGTTAAAGAAGAAATGTTCATCCAGACCAGTAGGAGGGGTGGAGATGGGCAGCCGGGGTGGAGAGGATGAATGGCAAGGTGGTGGCTGGACGACTGGGTAGGCAAGATGGAGGCTGGAGGTCCACATTTATGTGCAGATAAACCAGGAGGAACAACTTGGGAGCAAGACAGACTATGAAACCTAGGGTTCCAGCCCAGGAAAAGAAAGCCTCAAAACCTCTGGGTGTAAAAACCTGTAGGGGTGTGGCAGTGGGAGAAACCCTAGCCTCACAGGAGAGTTTGTTGGAGAGATCCATAGGGTCCTAGAATGTACACAAACCAACCCATCTGGGAATCAGCACCAGAAGGGCCCAATCTGCTTGAGGGTAGCAGGGAAAGTGACTGAAAGCTCCAAGAGCTGAGCAAGCAGAACTCTTCCCTCTTGGGCCCCTCCCCCACATGCTGTGTTATAATGCAGCAAAGTGGGTTGTCCCACCCTGGCAAATACCTAAGGCTCTGCTCCTTACAATGTAACAGCTGTACCAAGACAAACAAATATGGCCCAAATGAAAGAACAGATCAAAACTCCAGAAAAAGAACTAAATGATGAGGAGGTAGACAAGCTATCCAATGCAGAGTTCAAAATACTGGTAATCAGCATGCTCACAGAAATGGTTGAGTATGCTCACAAAATAGTGGAAAAAGTGAAGGCTATGCAAAGTGAAATAAAGAAAAATATACCAACAGTGAACAGAAGGAAACCGGGACTCAAATCAACAGTTTGGAGCAGAAGGAAGAAATAAATATTCAACCAGCACAGAATAAAGAAACAAGAATTCAAAACAATGAAGACAGGCTTAGAAACCTCTGGGACAACTTTAAACATTCCAACATCTGAATCATAGAGGTGTCAGAAGGAAAAGAGGAACAACAAGAAACTGAAAACTTATTTGAAAAAATAATGAAGGAGAACTTCCCCAATCTGGCAAAGGAAATAGACTTTCAGGAAGTCCAGGAAGCTCAGAGAGTCCCAAAGAAGCTGGACCCAAGGGAGGATACACTAAGGCACATCATGATTATATTACCCAAGATTAAAGATAAGGAGAGAATCTTAAAAGCAGGAAGAGGAAAGGAGACGGTTACCTACAAAGGAGTTCCCATTAGACTGTCAGCTGATTTCTCCAAAGAAACCTTGCAGGCAAGAAGGGGCTGGAAAGAAGTATTCCAAGTCATGAAAGGCAAGGACCTACATCCAAGATTACTCTATCCAGCAAAGCTATCATTTAGAATGGAAGGGCAGATAAAGTGCTTCCCAGATAAGGTCAAGTTAAAAGAGTCCATCATCACCAAGCCCTTATAATAAGCAACTTATTAATATATTATAATTATATAATATGAAATGTTAAAGGGACTTATCTAAGAAAAAGAAGATCAAAACTATGAACAGTAAAATGACAACAAACTCACAACTCTCAACAACTAAACCTAAAACAAAACAAACAAACAAACAAACAAACTAAGGAAATGACTAGAACAGGAACAGATTCACAGAAATGGAGATCACATGGAAGGTTATCAGTGGGGAGGGGGAAAGGTACAGGAAATAAGAAGCAGAAAAGGTAGGTAGAAAATAGACATGGGGAGGTTAATAATAGTATAGGAAATGGAGAAGCCAAAGAACTTTTATGACTTATATGTATGACCCATGGACATGAACTAAGGGAGGGGAATGCTGCTGGGAGGGTGTTGCAGGGCAGAGGTGAATAAAGGGGAGAAAAAAAATGGGACAACTATAGTAGCATCATCAATAAAATACTTAAAAAAACAAAAGAAGGCATTTACTGAAAACAAAGTGGAGGGCAAGGAGGAGAAAGAGCTTGAGGCATTAAGGGAGCATCAATTAATGAAGAATATGGCTCCCTGAACTGCTCCCAGGGTCTGGCTTATATAGGGATCAGTTGTTCATGCAGGTGTACAGTAGATTTCTTTGCTTTCTAGGTTCTAGCCTTAAGCTGGTATCAACCTGCACCTGTGCAGAGTGGAACTCTGTGCTTTCGTGGGCAGGTGTCAACCAATACATGCACAAAGCAGAACTCTTTAGGAAGTCTCCACAGAGAAATTTTAAACTTATCTAGGAGAGGCTCAAAAAGAATAATTGAAGAGCATTCTCATCCATTTAAGAGATGCTCTGCCTGTCTCACCATGGCTCACCTCTGAGCCCCTGTCTCTTAGCACATGGGCGTGATCCATGTCCTTGAAACATTGTTGGCACCGCCATGGGCTGAAAAACAAACCACTATTAGATTTCTCTATCCATTCTGTTTGTTCATTCTACCAGGATACTCCCCCCTCTAGAAATATTTAACCTTTCCTGATTGGCTGGAAAGGTGGTAAAACAAACAAAAAGGGTTGGAAAAGGGGATTTAATTAAAGGGCATAGACTAAAATTAAAAGTTTGACACTTCAACATTTCCTTAGCACTACACTAAGGGTAGGTGAGAGATAGATGAGAGATCTTCCCTCACTTAATTCTTTGGCTGCCTAAACTGGGAAGGTTTCAGCCAGATATTCCCCAGGACAGAAGAAGAAAGCAATTTTGTTGGGGGTACAATGCACATGTTCTAGCATTCCCTCCCCTGAGCTGTTGGCAGTGGGACAATCCTCACCTGTTTGTGATGGGGGCCCTGCCACACACAGCGCTGGGCAGAGCTACCAAGTCCACACACTGTCAACCAGCACACAGGAAGTCAACTTGCTGGCTGGACCTCCCCCCATATACATGCCTAGGAAGCAGGGCTGAGCCCACACATAGAGAGGGCAGGGAGGAAGCCAGCTCACAGAACTAGGAAAACCTGTCCTGGTGTGAGAGGGGCTGTGCACACAGGGAGCCCTAATGAAGGAGGTGAGCCTGCAGGAGACTTCAGTGGAGGACCTACAAGGTGTTTGCTAATCTTGAATGGGTCCACGGCTGGGAGATTTTTTTCTTAAATCTTGTATAGATTGAGTAAGATGCCCTCGTTTAATGGGGAAAGGTGGGGAAGAGATGAGGTGAGTGACTGAGTGTTAAAGAACAACTTGTGAAACCTGACTCTAACGGAAAAGCTGAAATGGAGGAAAAATTCATATTTTCTTGCCTGGTACACACTTTGAGGTGAGCAAATAAATTTAATTTGAACCAGGAGGGAAATCATACACATCCAGGTTGACCAGTGTGGAAACCAGACTGGTGCTAAGTTCTGAGAGGTGACCAGTGATAAGCATGGCATTGACTTCATTGGCACCTACCACAGGGACAGCAACCAGCAGTTGGGTCATAGCTCCATGTATTACAATGCAGCCGCAGGTGGAAAATATGTTCCTCGTGCTATCTTAGAGGATCTAGAATAAAGGACAATGGACTCTGTTTGTTCAGGTCCTTTTGGCCAGATCTTCAGACCAGACAACTTTGGTTTTGGTTAGTCTGGAGCAGGCAATAACTGGACCAAGGGCCACTATACAGAGAGGGTTGAGTTGGTTGACTCAGTCCTGGACATGGTGTGGAAGGAGCCTGAGAGCTGTGGCTGCCTGCAGGGCTTCCAGCTAACCCACTCACTGAGCGGAGACACAGGCTCTGGAATGAGTACCTTGCTCATCAGCAAGATCCATAAAGGGTATCCTGACCACATCGTGAACACCTTCACTGTGGTACCTTTACCCAAAGTGTCCAACACTGTGGCTAGCCCTACAATGTCACCCTCTCTGTCCATTAATTGGTAGAGCATACTGGTAAGACCTACTGCATTGATAAGAAGGTCCTTTACTGTCCTTTACTCAAAAGGTAACAGGTATATATGGGAAGGAACTGAATTATTTGGTATCAGAGCAGGAGCTGGAGGAGCACTTTCTCTCCAACAGAATTATTGACAAGAGTCCATTGTTCCTTTGATGAGACCTCTTTTCACATAACTGGTAGACAGGCCCCATATCTGAATCTCTGTCATCCTGGTTAACACTGTTTACCCTGTGCCAGTGATTCCCTGAGATCCTACCCCACCCAACTCCCTGGCCCACAAAGCCATTTCCAATGTTTTTTCCATAAAAATGGCCTGACTTAGGCCATCATGAAAATGGCCTTCATGCTGTGGACTTCTCTAAAATTTCTCAAATGAGAAGCATCTGCCCTCTGTGTATCCCAGGCCCCAAGCCTGTTAATAGCAGCAGCCTACCAAGGTTCCCAGCTGGGCCTCTCTTAGGCATCTCCAAGCCCAGCACAAGTAGCATCCATCTGCAAATTGCTCTGTAGCTCATGCCAGGTGGCCCTGGGCAGGGCACATGTGGCAGCTTCCTTGGTCTGCATCTCGCAGGAGGCCCCAGAGCCAGGACACCTGGTGGACAGCTTCAGAACACGCTGAAGAAATGCTTTCACAAGTGACACACTCATCAAGCACCAGAGCCCTGCTGAAACAAGTCCTGCTCTGTGGGGTCAGCCCCTGCGCAGAAGATCCTTGACCATGGTCACAGCCAGTCCTTGCAGCCAATCAGCCTGGGGTAAAACCCTTTCTTTGTCATGCCAACAACACTCAAGGCTTAACTACAGCAGGAAAGTGCACACATCTCACACAAGCGAGCATAGCAGGAGAGCCCAGCTTGGGTGATCTAGGGGCTGCACCACTGGGCTCTTTAGGCACCTACTGCATAAGGACACTCTGTTAATACCAGGAGATGTAGAAGCTCCTCTTAATACATGGAAACAAATACAGGAAGGCAGCCAAAATGAAGATACAAAGAAATATGCCTCAAATGAAAGAACAAAACAAAACTCCAGAAAAGGAACTAAACAAAATGAAGACAAGTAATCTACCAGATACAAAGTTTTAAACACAGGTTATAAAGATTCATATGAGAACTTCAAAAAAGAGATAGGAAACATAAAAATGGAGGTTAAAAATGTGAAAAAGCAGTCAGAAATGAAGAATACAATAACTGAAATGAATATATTATAGGGAATCAACACTAGAGTGTATGAAGCAGAAGATGAAATTGGTGATTTGGAAAGAAGAGAAGGAAGCAAAAACACCCAAACAGCCTTTGCTGGTGTGGCTCAGTAGATTGAGTGCTGGCCTGCAAATCGAAGGGCTGTTAGTTTGATTCCCAGTCAGGGCACCTGCCTGGGTTTCAGGCCAGGTCCCAAGTAGGGGGTGCATGAGAGACAGCCACACATTGATATTTCTCTCCCTCTCTTTCTCCCTCCCTTCATCTCTCTCTAAAAATAAATAAATTAAATCTTAAAACACACACACACACAGAGAACAGCAAAAAGGAACAAGAATTAAAAATATGAGGATAGTGTGAAGAACTTCTGGGAAAACTTCAAGCACACCAAACATTGCATCATGGGGTGCCAGAAGACGAAGAGAGAGAGAAATTGAAAATCTATTTGAAAAAATGACAGAAAACTTCCCTAACCTGGTAAAAGAAATAGACCTACAAGCCCAGGAAGCACAGAGAATCCCAAACAAGATGAACCCAAAGAGGCCCACACCAAGATACATCATAATTAAAATGCTGAAAGTTAAAGACAAAGAAAGACTCTTAAAAGCAGGAAGAGAGAAACAAGTCGTTGCCTACAAGGGAGCTCCCATAAGACTATCCACTGATTTCTCAACAGAAACTTTGTAGGCCAGAAGGGATTGTCAAGAAATGTTCAAACTGATGAAAAGTAAGGACCTACAACCAAAGTTACTGCACCCAGAAAAGCTGTCATTTAGAATCAAAGAACAGATGAAGAGTTTCCCAGACAGGAAAAAATCTAAAGGAGTTCATCACTACCTTACCCGAATTACAAAGAAATGTTAAAGGGTCTTTTATAAGAAGAAGAAAAAGAACAAAAAATCAAAAGTATGAATAATAAAATAGCAATAAATCATATTTACTAACAATCACTCTAAATGCATATGGCTCAAATGCTTCATCAAAAGACATATAGTGGCTGAATGGATTAAAAAAATCAAGATCCTACATATGCTGTCTACAAGAGACTCATGTCAGATTAAAAGGCACATATGGAGTGAAAGTAAAGGGATGGAAAAAGATATTTCATACAAATAGAAAATAAAAAAGAAAAGCTAAGGCAGCAATACTTACATGAGACAAAATAGACTTTAAAACAAAGGCTATACAAGAGACAAAGAAGAACCCAAGTAATTCCACTTCTGGGTAGTTATCCAAAGAAACACAAAACACTAAACCAAAAAGGCATATACATTCATACATTTGTTGCAGCATTATTTACAATAGCCAAGATGTGGACACTTAGCCCACCTAAGTGTCCATGAAAAGATGAATGAATAAAGAAGAAGTGGTGCATATATAAAACAGAATATGAATCAACCTCAAAAAAAAAGAATTCTTGCTATCTGCCATAACAGGGATGGGGATAGAGGCTATTGTGCTGAGTGAAATAAGTCAGACAGAGAAAGAAAAATTACATATAATTTTACTTATATGTGGAATCTAAAAAAAACAAAATAAATGAACAAGCAGGATAGAAATAGACTCATAGATATAGAGAACATTTTGATGGTTGCCAGATGGGAGGGGGTTTGGGGGAATGGGTGAAAAATGTGAAGGGATAAAGAAGTACAAATTGAAGGTTAAAAATTACTTACGGGGATGTAAAATACAGCATAGGAAATATAGTCAATAATATTGTAATAACTATATATGGTATCAGATGGGTGTAAGATTTATGGGGGTGGTCAATTCATAAGTTATATAAATGTCTAATTACACCTGAAACTAATATAATATTCTACATTAACTGTAAGTTAAAAATAAAAAAACGTCTTAAAAAGAATTCATAATAAGGAAATAAAGAGAAATGTAGCCAATAAATAAGTAAATAAATAATGCATGATGCCAGAAGAAATAAAAATGGAAATTAGAAATTATTTTGAACTGAATAATATATAATGAAAAATATAACACATCAAAATTTATTGAATAAAGCTAAAGCAGTGCCTAAAGGAAAATTTATAGCCTTAATTGCATATTTTAAGGAAGAAAAAAAGGCTAAAATAAATGAACTAAGCATTCATTTCAAGAGGTTAGGAAAATAACAAAAAATAAATCCAACAAAAGTAGATGGGAAAAAATAATTTAAAAGCATAAATAAATGTAAAAGAAAACACACAACTGAGAGAATCAACAAAGCCAAAACTGAAAAGACTAATGAAACTGATAAATCCCCAGTGAGAATGATTAAGAAAAGAGAAGGCACGAATAGCAAGTATAAGATATGAAAAGGGACTTCACTACAAAAATAAGAGGATATGATTAACAACTTTATGCCAATAAATTTGAAAATTTAAGTGAAATGAAAAGATTCATAGAAAAATACAACCTAAGTCACACAAAAAGAAATATAAAAGCTTAGTGCTATAACTATTAAAGAAATTAAATCTGTGATTTAAAAACATCTGATGATGAAAATTCAAGACCCAAATGATTTCACTGGGGTTTCTACCAACACTGAAGAAGGAAAAAAATATGCTTACTTATATATCTCTTCCTGAAAGTAAAAAAGATTGCCCAACTAATTTTAGGAGACTAGCATTACTTTTACACTAGCACTCAACAAAAATAATACTAGAAAGAGAAAACACAGGCCAATTCCATTCATGAATATAGGTGCAACAGTCTTAAAATAAAACAAGCTGAATCAAGCAATATATCAAAGGATAATATACCATGATCAAATTAAATTTATCCTTGCCAGATTTCTGGGCAACATGGCAGTGTAGGCAGACATGGCTTGCTTCTTCACACAACCACAACAAAATTACAGCTAAAATATAGAACAACCATCACTCAGACCCAACAGAGATCAAGTTGAATGGAAGTCTGACAGCTATGGAATTAAAGAAACTGTATCCATCCAGAATGGTAGGAGGGGTGCAGATGTGGAATAGGCTGATCCCACATCTTCATGTGGTGGATAAAAATTTGGGAGGGATATCTTTGGAGAGAGGAGTCCCAGCCCCACACCAGGATCCCCAGCCTAGGGTTCCAGTGCTAGGAAGATAAGTCCCCCACAACTTCTGGCTGCAAAAACCAGTGGGGATGGAGTCACTAGAAGAAACTTCTGGAGCCTCAAGCAGTTCCTCTTAAAGAACCCATACACAGGCTGACCTGCTCAGACTCACTCCCTCTAGGCTCCAGAGATGTGTGCTGATTTGAGGGACACCAATGGCGTGCAGGAGGAGGCTGAGGTGTCTGGCATCAAGGCAAGCAGAGGACATTGTCTCTTTTCTGGGCCCTCCCCCCTCAGAGCCAGCAGACTGGTGCCATATCTAAGATTTAATCAACCCAGTTAACACTGTTCGACCTGTCCTGGAGATCCCCAGAGCCTCCACCCCATTCAATTTATGGGCCCACCCAAGCTGCTTTTCCATATGAATGGCTGGTCTTGGCTTATGTGTCACAACTTCATAAATCCTCTCAAACAAGGAGCAGCTGGTCTCAGTGAGCCCCAGGCAAGGAACTAGCAGCCTAGATTCACAGCTTGGTTTCTCTTGGAAATCTCCACAACTAGCACAAGTAGCAGCCATCTCAGATTGCTTTATAACTCAGGCAGGGTAGTCCCAGGCAAAACAGGGTGGGATGAGCAGGGGGGATGATGACCTTGGCCTGCACCACCTTCTAAACCCCAGGGCCAGTGCACCCAGTGGACATCTACAGACCACATTGGAGCACCACCACCAGCCTCCCCCTGTACAGCACATCTGAGTTTAGTGGTCAGTGGTCACAGCCAGTTCTTACATTGACTGGCCTGGGTAAATCCCTCCCCATAGATCTGCCAACAGCAACCAAGGCTAACTACAAGAGGAGGGTGTACTCAGACCACAGGAAGGGTGAACCTTGAGTACCCAGCTTAGGTGATAGGTAAGGTCGTGCCATGGGACCCTACAGGACACCTACTACATTAGGCCAGACTATCAAGACATGGAGTCAAAGAAACAAATACAGGGAGGCTGCCAAAATGAGGAGACAAAGAAACACAGCCCAAATGAAAGAACAGATCAAAACTCCAGAAAAAGAGCTAAATGAAATGGAGATAAACAATCTATCGGATGCAGAGTTTGAAACACTGATTATAAGGATGCTCAAGGAAATTAGTGAGGACTTTAACATCATAAAAAAGATCCAGTCAGAAAAGAAGGATACACTAATTGAAATAAAGAACAATTTACAGGGAAACAACAGCAGTGTGGATGAAGCTGAGAATCAAATCAATACTTTGGAACATAAGGAAGCAAAAGACAACAAATCAGAACAACAAGAAGACAAGAGAATCCAAAAAAAAATGAGGATAGTGTAAACATTTTGTGCGACAACTTTAAGCAATCCAACATTTGCATCATAGGGGTGCCAGAAGAAGAGAAAGAGCAAGAAATTGGAAAACTATTTGAAAAAAAATGATGAAAGAAAACTTTCCTAATTTGGTGAAGGAAATAGACATGTAAGTCCAGGAAGCACAGAGAGTCCCAAAAAGATAGACACAAAAAGGCCCACCCCAAGACACATCACAATTAACATGGCAAAGATTAAAGATAAAGAGATGGGATGAGGGGTGTGGGAGAATGGGTGAGAGGTGAGGGGAATAAGTACAAACAGGTAGTTACAGAATAGCCACAGGGATGCAAACTATAGTATAGGAAAGGGAGTAGCCAAAGAACTTACATGCATGACCTGTGGACAGAACAAGGGTGGGGGGACTGCCTGAGGGAGGGGGGTTGATGGGTGGAGGGAGGTAAAGGGGGGAAAATTGGGACAACTGTAATAGTATAAGCAATAAAATATAAATTAAAAATAAAGGTAAAAGAAACAAAATTTTAAAAATGGCAAAAAGATAAATTTACCCTGGGAATGCATATTGATTTAACATTAGAAAATCAATTAATTAAATTTA
Organism: Phyllostomus hastatus; assembly: GCF_019186645.2. Taxonomy (NCBI): domain Eukaryota; kingdom Metazoa; phylum Chordata; class Mammalia; order Chiroptera; family Phyllostomidae; genus Phyllostomus; species Phyllostomus hastatus. Next base: position 4,177,541 of record NW_025334030.1, on the reverse strand, counting down.
CTTCATTAACACATTAAACAAAAATTCATGATCATCTTAAGTCTTGCAGAAAACCTGTTTGCTGAAACCTGACATTCATATACAATAAAAACTCACAGGAAAGAATGAAACTTCCTGAATCTAATAAATGATGTCAGTAGAAAACCTACAGTAGCTCTGGTTGGTAGGGCTCAGTTTGTTGGAGTATCATCCTGTAGCCAAAACATTGCAGGTTTGATTCCCCAACAGGGCACATGCCTAGGTCGTGGTTGGATCGCCGGTCTGCATGTGTGCGATCTGAGGACGTGTGCAGACACTACCAATTGATGCTTCTGTCTCACATCAATGTTTCTCTCAGATTGCTACCATTCCGGATGGATATGGTTCCTTTAATTTCATAGTTGTCAGACTTCCATTCAACTTGCTTTCTCCCTTCCCTCTCTCTAAAAGCCATGAAAAAATGTCCTCGGTGAGGATAAAACAACAACAACAACAACAACAACAACAACAACAAACCTAAGGTAAATATTATGCTAGGCAAAAAGTTGAAAGTTTCCAGCTTGAGATTGTGGATGAGATAAAGAGGCTCACCACTATCATTTCTATTTAGTATTTAGCCAGTGTAGTAAGGAAAAGATACAAATGATGTAAGGGCTGGAAGGGGAAAAAACCTGGGACAGTCATTATACTTAGATAAGGATTCTATATAAAGACAATCCAAAAGACTCTTCTGATAAATGTTAGAATTAATAAAAGATTTTAACAATGTTGCTGGATATAGAGTCAATATACAGAAATCAAGAGTGTACCATTATTGGACTTCCAGTCAAGGTGGAGGTACAGGTAGATACATTTTTCTGCCTTGCACAACCATAAGAAGGATCACAACTAACCTCAAAAGAAAAAACACCCAGAACTGCCAGAAAATCAAATGTATGGAAGTCCAACAACCAAGGGCTTAAAGAAGCCATATTCATCCAGATGGGTAGGAGAGGCAGAGAGAGGAGCTGGGGCAGAGAGGACGTGGTGTGAGAGCAGCAGTGGCCAGTGGGAAGGGCGGTCCCACATTTACATGTGGAGGATAAAAATCAGGAAGGATACCTGGGGAGCGAGCGATCCCAGCCCTAGGCCAGACCATGAAGCCCAGGGTTCCAATGCCGGGAAAATAAAGTCTCATAACTTCTAGATGTAAAAACCAGTGGGGGTTGGGGTGGTGAAAGGAACTGCCAATCTCTCAGGAGAATCTGTTTAAAGGGCCCACACAGTCCTAGAACATACACAAACCCACTCACTCTGGGAACCAACACCAGGGAAACAGAGGGGCAACAGTCACAAACAGGAATTGGGTAAAGTGACTGGAAGCAGGGTGAGTGCTGAGTAATCCTCCAGCAGCCAAGCAGTGAAACTGTCCCCTCTCTGAACACTCCCCCACATACAGAGCCACAAAGCAGTGAAGCAGGTGGCCCCACCCTGGCAAATACCTAAGGCTCTGTCCCATACACCTTAACAGGTGTACTAAGAGAGGGAGAGTTAAAGCAGCTCTACTTAATACACAGAAACAAACACAGGAGACTGCCAAATTGAGGAGACCAAGAAATATGGCCCAATGAAAGAACAGAAAAAGAACTAAATGAAATGGTGATAGCCAACCTACCAGATGAAGAGTACAAAACACTGGTGATAAGGATGCTCAGAGAACTCACTGAGTATGGTAAAAGCATAAGGGAAGACATAAAGGCTACACTAAATGAAATAAACAAAAATCCACAGAGAAACAACAAGGAAGGGAAGGAAGCTGGGGTTCAAATCAACAAATTGGAACATAAGGAATAAATAAACAGTCAACCAGAACAGAATGAAGAAATAAGAATTAAAAACAAACAAAATGAAAAACAAGGAGAGAATAAGAAGACTCTGGGACATCTCCAGAAGGGCCAACATCTTAATTATAGGGTGCCAGAAGGAGAAGAGGAAGAGCATGAAATTGAAACTTATTTGACAAAATAATGAAAGAAAACTCCCCTAACTTGGCAAAGGAAATAGACATATAAGTCCAGGAAGCACAGGGTCTCAAACAATTTGGTCCCAAAGAGGACCACGCCAAGACACATCATAATTAAGTTGCCAAAGGTTAAAGATAAAGAGAGAATTCTAAAAGTAGCAAGAGAAAAGCAGAGAGTTACCTACAAAGGAGTTCCCATAAAATTATCAGCTGATTTCTCAAAAGAAACTTTGCAGGCAAGAAGGGACTGCCAAAAAGTATTTAAAGTGATGAAAATCAAAGACCTACAACCTAGATTACTCTATCCAGCAAAGCTATCATTTAGAATCGAATGGCAGATAAAGTGCTTCCCAGACAAGGTAAAGCTAAAGGAGTTCATTATCACCAAGGCCTTATTATACAAAATGTGGAAGGGGTTGATTTAAGAAAAAGAAGATAAAAACTATGAACATTACAATGACAACAAACTCACAGCTATCAACAACTGAATCTAAAAAACAAAAACAAGCTAAGCAAACAACTAGAACAGAAACAGAATCACAGAAATGGAGATCACATGGAGGGTTATCAATAGGGGAGGTGAAGGTGAGAGAATGGGGGAAAACGTAAAGGGATTAAGAAGCATAAATTGGTAGGTACAAAATAAGCAGGGGGAAGTTAAGAATAGTATAGGAAGTGGAGTAGCCAAAGAACTTACATGTACGACCCATGGACATGAACTAAGGGGGGATTGCTGGAGGGAATGGGGGTACCAGGTGGAAGGGGACTAAGGGGGAAAATCAGGACAACTGTAATAGCAAAATCAATACAATATATTAAAAAAAGAATAATCAAAGAAAGATCAGATCAGTTGTCTGTTTTGCTGTTTTCTAGCAGCAGGACCTTGGATGTGGCACTTTTCTCTAAACTTGACCACACTGAAAGGGCATGTGGTCTTAGCTCATCGGGTTATTGGGAAGAGCACAGGGACAGATGCTATTAACATGGGACTAAGAAGATTAGGCCGTGTGTGTGCCATAGAACAACACAGCAGCGGAAATAATGGGTCAATTAGTTCAAAATAGAAAGTTTAAAAGAATGATAGCAGACCTGTATATCTGCACATTAAGAAGCTCCATGATTCGTAACTGAATTAGCAAAGCAAATACCAATGCAGTATCAGTGGGCCTCAGAATCACTGTGGATTCTCACTGAATTGTTCTAGAGAAAGACCTAGGTGCTGGTATTTAAAAACAAATTAAAAACAAATGAAGGTTTTTCTCATCTGCATCCCAGGGCTAAGAACAACTGATAATAATAAGGGCTAACTACAATATTATTTTGTCCTTACTGAAGCAGACACTAAGCAGTTTGTGCATTAACTCACTGAATCCTCACAACTATCCCATTTCACAGATGAGAAAAGTAAGTCACAGAGAGGTTAATAAGCTTGTTCATAATCACACAGCCAATGGATGGTGGCGGTGGGATTTGAATCCAGAGTGGTTCCAAAAATTTAGTAGAATTTCATGGAGTAGCGGAAGGAGAAGAACAGCATTTAGGAATTTTCAATTTAAGTCTGTAGGGGAGGGGACCAGAAATCTAATTATTAGCCAGGTTTGAAAACTTAGAAACATTGTTCCCAAGTACATGATAAAAACCTCCCAGGGAACCCAGAGATTCCTGAATATCTTACCTGGAGATTCTGATCCCTGGATCTGGGGCAGGACCCAGGAATCCATATGTTTCACCAGGCCCCCAGGCAGGGCAAGCACTATGGGCTTGTGGCCTCTGTAGCCACATAGAACCAGAGCTTGTTTCAAAGCTCTGCTGTTGACAGGTTGAAATTCTTCATAACTCTATCCTTGAACTCATGTTTTGTAAGTGGTGGGACCCTGTGATGTGTACTGCAGGCTCCGAGGCTCAGCACATCTATGATCTCGCCTCTCACCACCTCTCTGCCTCTCTGAGACCAGTTCTCTGCAGCCACTGCCCTACTCACTGGTGCCCTGGGCTACCTCTGCCCCATGACCGCTGCTGTTCTCTGTCCTTCACCCTCTAATCCTGATTCTGCGCCTTGTTCGGTCTGTGCAAATTCAGTTAACTGTTTCTCAGTCCTCCCTCCTCTGCAGACAGTGTCCAAGGTGACAGGAAAGCACAGGAGGGGACACCACCTGAGTTAGAGACCAAGTCTATGCTTTTCAGGGTAAGTTAGTTCAGAGAGGTAACATTTTGGAGGAAGGTGGTAAATGGGTGTGCCACAACAAGCAACTGAGATGGGTGCAGGTGCAAATGGGACCTAGGGCTTACTCTAAGTGTAAGACTGTGTCCTTAACCCGCAGTCGTACCATAGTATTTATAGAGTGACCTGGCAAAAGTGGAAAATACTGATTCCCATTCCCCCCCCTCCACCCCGCCCGGTTCAATCGGTCTCGGGTGGGACGCCCAGATATTTGTCTTTAAGAAGGTTGAGGGACTGCAGGAGCACCCAGCCGTTTTCCACGGATGGATTAGGGGCTGCAGGTATTCTGCGCTCTTGGACCCAAACTTTCAGAGCTGGAAATCTCTCCATCCTCACACGGGCCTAGTGCTCAAGGCCATTCCCGGCTCCTGTTACACAAGAAAAAACGGATGCTGGAAAGATGGAGGCGGGCTAGGAAACTGTTCCCTAATCCAGTCCGGCCTTTCCTGCCCCAGGCACCGCGATGCCAGAAACCCCAGAGGGTCTGTGCCTCAATGCCTGCAGGACTCCGCGCGCAGGGGGCGTTAGGGCCACGGCTGGCAGTGAAACCCAGACATTCCTTCTGCTTTATTTTGTCCAGGCACCGTGGTTGCAGATTGTGGGGCCGACTCCGGGTGCAGTCAACGCTAGGTGGCGCCCGAGAGCTGGACCTGCTGCTCTCCCTAGAGCCCTGGGGGCTTGGAGCATGCTGGGTGTCCTGCTGCTTTGCACAGCAAAGGAATGCCTCTTGTGTGGCCCCACTTTCTCCCTATTTCTCATGACTGTCGGGAGGGTTAGTGCAATAACTTCTCAAGACCTAGCACTTGCTCGGCCCCTAGAGAGTATGTAATCAAAGGTACTTACCTTTCTTCTTGCCTTCTCTCACTAGGCAGGCCTGTTTTTAAAGGTGAGTTGCACTTCTTTGTTAGCAAAGCTGGAAGATTATTCAAAGATTTCTTGCTTAATGCATGTCTCAGAGGACAGTCTATTGGCAAGAAAATCACATTTTTTCAAAACAGGAAATTTATCAGAATAGGGTCAAAGAACATTTTCTACAATAATGTGATGGGTAAGGAAAGTCACAATGAGGACCCTGAGTCACTATGAAATCCCGACCTAAAAAGGATCCAGTTTTGTTTAGCGTTATTTCATGTAGAGTGCTTCAAATATTTCATAACAATTTGAGAACCAGGGACCCATCACTGATGGGTTGTTACTAATATTATCCCTCCTAATGCACAAAATGTCACAGAAATCCCAACAGCCATATGCATTTTTGAAGTAAAGTGTTGTCTTGCAGTTATGAGTACTTAAAGTATTTCCTTTAGAGAAACTTGAGTTAGCTTTTGCAAAATGGTCTTTCCCATTGTTACCAATTATTTATTTTTCTCCCTCCTCATTTTATTTGAAAGATTTTGTCAACTAACATTTATTTGCCAGCCTCTGAGTCAGACCCTGGAAATATAATAATAACAACAACAACAGGAAACTGACTCCTGCCCTGACACCATCTCTCTCCAATAGATGGTGATAAAACTCACTATCTATTGGAGAGAGAGGAAGGCATGTAAATAACACCAACCCTGTATGCTCAGGGATTTTATGAAAACCTGTGTGTCCTTGGAAATTATAAAGGAGCAATTCATTAATTTTTTTAAACTTTGTATCATGAAGATTTCAACATAAACAAAAGTAAGAGGAATAGTATAATGAATCTACTGTGCCTGTCACCCAACTTACAAAATTATCAACACTTTGCCAGTCTTCTCTCATCTCTGCCTCACTATCTTGCTGGTTATATTTTTTATAGTGTCATTAAGGTATCATTGTATACCATAATATTCACCCACTCTGCATGTATAGCTCAGTGACTTTTAGGGAGTTTACAGTTGTGCAGCCATCATCACAACCCCAGTTTTGAACATTTCCACTGTCCCCCACGTTTGCCCATGCCCGTTTATGGTCAGTCCTCATTCTCATCCCCACCCTTACGCAACCATTGATCTTTCTGTCTCTATTGATTTGTCTTTTCTGGCGATTCCATAATAATGGAAATTAATAATAAGTATGTAGCCTTTTGTGTCTGGTTTCTTTCACTGAGCATGTTTTTAAGGTTCATCCATGTTGTAACAGAACTTTATTCCTTTTTATTGCTAAGTAATATTCCACTGTATGCATATACCACATTTGATTTATCTGTTATTAATTGATGACACATGTGGGTTATTTCCACTTTTTGGCTATTATGAATAACATGTCTGAGTATTCACTTTCATGTCTCTTTGTAGATATATCAGAGTGGGATTCCTGGATATTTGTGGTAAGTTTATGCTTAGCATTTTACAAAACTGCCAATTTCCCTCCCAGAGTGGCTGTTCCATTTTAAAGTTCCATCAGGAAAAGGATTCTAATTGCTCCACATTCTTGCCCACACTTATTTCTTTTTTTTATTATAGTGGCATCTAATTGTAGTTTTAATTTATGTTTCCTTAATGAATTTTTTTAGCATCTTTTAATGTGTTTATTGGCCACTTGTATGTCTTTATTAAAATGTCCAAATATTTTTTATTTTTTAAATAAGCTTAAATTTTATTATTGTTTTAGATTTACAGAAAAATCATGAAGAGAACACAGACTCTTCATATCCCTCACACCCAGTTTCCCCATCACTGACATCTGACAAGAGTGTGGCACATTTGTCACAATTAACTGAAGTCCACACTTTGTTCAGGTTTCCTCAGTTTTTACTTAATGCCCTTTTTCTGTTCCAGGACCCCAACCAGGACATCACATTACAGTTCATCATCATGCCTCCTTAAGCTCCTCTTAGCTGTGAGAGTTTCTCAGGCTTTTTTTTTTTTTTTTAACCTTGACCTTAAATAACCGTAGCAGTTTTGAGGAGGACTGGTAAGATATTTTGTAGAATGCCCCTTAGTTGGGATTTGTCAGATGTTTTTCTCATGATTGGAATGGGATCGTGGGTTTTCCAGAGGAAGACAGCAGAGGTAAAGTGCCTGTGTTAGTCTGCTGGGGGCTGCCATAACCAACACCACAGACTGGGCAGCTTCCACAATAAAAACAACAACAAAAATCCACTCTTCCACAGTTCCAGAGGCTGGAAGTCTAAGATCGAGGCATCAGCAGGGTTGGTTTCTTCTAAGGTTTATCTCCTTGTTTTGCAGATGTTTGTCTTCTCCCTGTGTCCTCACATGGTTTTCCCTGTGCCTGCCCATATCCCACTCCCCTCTTATACAGGGACACCAGTCATATTGGATTAGGGCCCACCCCAATGACCTCAGGTACTTAGGTACCTCTTTAAATAGCCTATCTTCAAATACAATCACATTCTGAGGCGCTGGGAGTTAGGACTCAACTTATAAATCTTGTGGTGCGATGCCACAATTCAGCCCATAGGAGTGCCATTCTCATCATGTCAAGGGTCTATGCTATCAATATAACTTATCACTCGAGATGTTGACCTTGATCACCTGGCTGAGGTGTGTTTGTCAGGTTTCTACACTGTCAAATTATTCATTTCTGAGTAGGTCTGGCCAAGATGGAGGCACAGGTAGAGACCCTTTGCTTCCTTGCACAGCCAAAAGGAAGAAAACAAGAAATCTAAAATCAATATACAACCAAAAGCACCAGGAAATCAAACTGCATGGAACTCCAGTAACCAAGGAATTAAAGAAAAAATCAGCCAGAACAACCAGACTGGTAAGGTAGTGGAGTGCGCAGGCCAACTCAGAAAAACCACACTGGACCGGGTGGGCTGGGCCTTCCGCTGCCAGGCAGCAGGCTGTGCAGGCAGGGCTGACTGAAGGGGAAATTAACTCAGAGGTGGCTGTGGGTGGGAGAAACTCCCAGTCTCACACGAGAATCCATTGGAAAGTGCACTAGAGATGAGCAAGTGAGCTCCACTGTTCCCTCTCTGGCCCCTCCCCCACAGGCAGCGTGGAGGTGCAGCAAAGAGGGTTGCCCCACCCTGGTGAACACCTAAGGCCCTGCCCCCTTACAACCTATCACGTGTGCCAAGACAAAGAAATATGGTCCAAATGAAAGAACAGAGCAAAACTTCAGAAAGAGAACTAAGCGATGAGAAGGTAGCCAACCTATTTGATGGAGAATTTAAAGCCCTGGTAATCAAAATGCTCACAGATCTGATTGAGCTTGGTCAAAAAATGAAAAAACAAATGAAGGATACCCAAAGTGAAATAAAGCAAAATATTCAGGGAACCAACAGTGACAGGAAGGAAATCAGGAGTCAAAGCAATGATTTGGAACAAAAGGAAGAAATAAGCATCCATCCAGAGCAAAATGAAGAAAAAGGAATTCAAAAAAGTGAAGAGAATCTAACAAACCTCTGGGACAACCTGAAACATTCCAGTATCCAAATCATAGGGGTGCCAGAAGGAGAAGAACAGCAGCAAGAAATTGAAAACTTATTTGAACAAATAATGAAGGAAAACTTCCCCAAACTGGTGAAGGAAACAGATTTTCAGGAAGTCCAGGAAGCCCAGAGAGTCCCAAAGAAGTTGGACCCAAAGAGAAATATACCAAGGCACATCATTATTAAACTACCCAAGATTAAAGATAAAGATAGAATCCTAAAAGAAGCAAAAGGAAAGGAGAGAGTTACCTACAAAGGAGTTCCCATCAGACTGTCAGCTGATTTCTCAAAAGAGATCTTACAGGCAAGAAGGGGCTGGAAAGAAGTATTTGAAGTCATGAAAGGCAAGAATCTACATCCAAGATTGCTCCATCCAGCAAAGCTATCATTTAGAATAGGCAAGGGAAGATAAAGTGCTTCCCAGATAAGGTCAAATTAAAGGAGTTCATCATCACCAAGCCCTTATTATGTGAAATGTTAAAGGGACTTATCTAAGAAAAGGAAGATAAAAAATATGAACAGTAAAATGACAACAAACTCACAACTATCAACAAATGAACCTAAAAGAAAAGACAAACAATGAAAACAAAAACTAAGCAAACAACCAGAACAGGAAGAGAATCAGAGAAAGGGACATCACATAGGAGTTCAGTGGGAGGGGAAAGGGAGGAATAGTGGGGGAAAGGTACAGGGAAGAAGCAGCATAATTAGCAGGCATAAAATAGATGGGGAGAGGTCAGATATGGTATGGGAAAGAGAGGACTCAAAGAACTTATATGTACAACCCATGGACACAAACTAAGGGGTGTGGGATGCTGGAGGGTTGGGGGGCAGGGTGGAGGGGGGATAAAGGGGGGAAAATTGGGAAAACTGTAATAGCATAATCAATAAAAAATACTTTTAAAAAGTTACCCATTTCTTTCCCTTTTCTATACTGTGCTTTCTGGAGAGAAATTATTGTGTGCAGCCCACACTTTAGGAGTAGGGATTATATTCCATAAAACTCTTAGAACAAATATAGAGTAAATCTTTGTGACCTTGGTTTTGGCAATAGAACCTTAGATATGACACTAAAAGCATAAGCAACAAAAGTAGATACATTGGACTTCATAAAAATGAAAAACTTTTGTTATCAGATGATATTTTCAAGAAAGTGAAAACATAGCCTATAGAATGGGAGAAAATATTTGAAAATTATATATTTGATAAGGGTCTATGTCCAGAATATATAAAGACCACTGACAACTCAACAACAAAATGGTAAAACTTTAGCTTTACAAATAAATGTTGTAAGGAAGAAACCTGTGTAGAAGACATTTTGCATGTTTGAGCAGATCTGTGGAATAAATTCTCAGAAGGGCCTGTGTTTTTCTAGGTTTGACAGCTGTTGCCACATTGCTCTCCATTGAGGGTATTCCTGTTTAGATTCCTGCCAGGATTTGTTTCCAAACCTACTCTGAAATGTGCCAACACTGACCATACTTCTCATTGCAGCATTAATAGTTCCGAACTAGAAACAGCCCACTAACGCTTGACAGGAAAATGAATAAATAAATATTGGTCTCACCATACAATGGAATACCACAAAGTAATGAAAAAGAACAAAGTTCTACTACCCTCAAAGTGGAGGAACCTCACAGCATGTCCATGAATGAAAGAAGCCAGACACAAAACAAGACCTACTGTGGGTTTCCAGTGAGATGAATCAAATATGAAGTTACAAGGAAGAAGTGTATGGTGACAGAGATCAAAACGGTGGTTCGCCCTGGATGGTGGGCACAAGAGAGTCCTCTGAGGTTCTCAAAATGTACTATACCTTGATCTGGGTGATACTTACACAGGTGTATAAATATGGAAATACTTACCTAGCTATATGTGCTTCACTGATGTAAGTTATGGCTCAATAAAAAGAGAAAAGGTACTTTTTTGTTGTTGTTACTGTGTGTGTGTGTGTGTGTGTGTGTGTGTGTGTGTGTGTGTGTGTGTTTTAGCAAACACTAATGTGCTGACAACATGACCAGGGCAGCAGGCAGTCTCCACAGCTACAAAGGGTCACACGGTGGACCCTTGTCTCTTTTGCCCAGTGTTAAACCAGCTGTGGGGTTCCAGTTGAAAGGAGGGGGCCCTACAGCTCCCTCCAGGGCCATCTAGAGTTCCTCCTGCACCCTCAAGGTAGTCTCTAATGGCATTCCTCCCTTGCCCAGACCATTCTCTGCACCAGCTGTTGAGCAGCTGCCTGGCTATTTATAGCCTTGGGGCTCTGCATGAAAGAAGCCTCATTCAGCAGCCCCTTGCCTCCTGCCATCAACCTTGTTTCTGAGCCCTTCTCTCCCCACCAACCCGGAACTTTCACGTTTCTGGAACATTCCAGGTCCCACTGCTGGGTGCTGTTTTTGTGGTGAGGGGCCTGCTCTGCAGAGCTGAATCCTGGGCTCCTCTCTAGGAATCTCCTTGAAGTGACCTCAACTCTCTGAAGGGTTTTTGGACCAGATGGGAGAGCTCATTTCTCATCAGACTCAGGCCAAGCTCCAGGGTCTTGGGCACTGAGCTGCCATGCCATCTCCCTAGGTGAAGTAATACCCACTCAGAGGCTCAAGAGTAGGGTTTAGTCCCTTCCTGGGAAGCATGACAGTGGCCCTGGCCTCGCCTCCTCAGGATCTCCTGGGCCTTCTTAGTGAAAGAGGCCAGCCTGGCTGTGTCCGTCATGCTTCTCCCATGCCTGGTGCAGGCCTCCCGGAGACTGGGCACACCTCTGCCTGCCTCCTCCTGTGGGAGCTTCTAGCTCTGAGGCCAACTGCCTCCAGGACAGTTTAGCAAGGGGCTAAACTTTTGTCCCTCATCCCCACCCCCTCCTCCAGTGGGGCCTGATGGCAGCATCCCTCGGGAAGCTTGAATCTTTTCTCTGAGCTCCCTTTGGCACCAAGTTAGTCTTGTTCCTCATTTCAGAAAACCAGGACACTCCCCTCCCCACCCCAAATTGAAAAGGTGATTTGCTGGCCACCTCGCCTGCCATGGAGGGAATGAACCAAACTTCGTACTTTCAATGATTCAGCTGAAAACTCTGGGGAAGCCCACACCCTGGGAGCAAGGTATAGAACTTTGGCTCCTCTATGTAACCAGGGGAAGGGCACTTATTGCAGGCGACACATTCTGAAAACATGATCCAGAAATGGATTTAAAAATCAAATCCCTTTAAAAAGTAGTGAAGTAGCAAGTTTGCCCACTTGCTTTTCCCTTCCTCCCTTCCTTCCTTCCCTATCATCTTTCCTCCATTTATCCCTTACTTCTCTCTTCTTCTCTCTGTCTCTCTCTCTTCCCCCCTCCCTGCTACCCTCCCAATTTTCCTCCCCGCCCTCCCTTCCTTGGTAAAGTAAAAGATCCCTGTAACGAGGGAGGATGGTTAGGTAAACCAGATTTACATGGATTTCATTCCACAGGCATAAGGCATAAGGTTCACATTCTCTGTGTAACAGACAAGCTGAGTTGCTGCCCTCAGAGCAGGGGGTGAGCCCCACCTCTCTGTGCGCTGAGAGGTGGGGCTCTGAGGCTAAACGGTGTTCAGGAGCAGAGAAGTTCACTTTGCTACCATCTATCACCTTTTCCATGGGCCAAGGGTTTTCAGTGGCCTGTGTGCAGCTGACCCATCAGAATCTCCCCTGGGGCCTGGGGTATAGAGGGGGCCAAGGAGTTATTGGCAGAAAAACAAGAGCAAAATTAGTTTGGGTCCTTTGAGCCTGTGGCTGCCTGCCAATGTTTCTTTCAAATATGCACATTCTCATTTTCATTCTGGAAGTTTTTGTCAGATTTATTGCAAATAAAAGGGTGAGCAGACAGAAACAAAATGGTATTTGCTCGGCTGGAAGAACTGTTTCTGAATCTATTCTCCAGAGCACACCAATGTTTGTATGCTTTTCTGGGGTACTTTCCTTCATGGTGTTTTAGTTTAGCACCAGTCTTGGGTCTAGATAATCACTTTTCAACCCATGTGCCACAAGAATTTTTAAAACATGCAATACCTGACTATTTAGTCAAGGGCATGGACCTCTTTTCCCTTAGATTGTCAAATAAAAAAAATGACAACAGCTAACAACAATAGCTGTCTGGTGTGAATGAATCAAAATTACACCTATTTTTTTTGTAGGATCAGCAAAAAAGTTTTTTTTTTTTGGTGTGCTGCAGAATTTTAGTAATTAGTTTATGTGTGCCATGAGATCAGAAAGGTCAAACATCATGGTCTAGATGCATGTATGTTTCCATGCTTGCACAGTAAATAGGCATGTGGCCAATACATGGCAAAGGCCATTGTAAGCCAGCACTGGAAACATGCAAGACCGGTAGGCACCAAAGCCACAAGATAATGAAGAATCTAATGAATTTTATTGGCATCAAATTTGTATGTTCCTGTAAAATTATGAAAGCCATGAAATTAAATGACAAGTCTCACACCAGTACCACAGTGACTAATTTAATTGGGGGGGAAGTCCTCTAGAAAAACCAATTGGTAATCAAAACTAAAACTAATACCCTTTTAAATGGAGAATGATGTATCTCCAAGTTTCAATGTTTGCTCACAGATCCCTTTGGCCAAGAGTTTGTTATACAAGATACTTTCTTGTTTTTCAAGACCATGATAGCTGGCTTTTGGAAGCCTCTGGAAGTCTCTCCAGATGGTAATGAACAACGACAGCCTTGTCTCTAACCACACAGGGCAACTCCGAGGAGCTACCTGGAATGACTATTTCAATCCCAGGAGAGCCATTGGGTTGCAAAGGGATCCCTTCCAGAGCATGAGTCTAGTTAAAGAGATGCTTTCTTATTTTCACATGAGCCCAGTAACTGGAAAAAAGAGAAGATGAACAATGTTTCCTTCATGGACAAAAAATCCCCTGTGGCCATCAGACATTTGTTCATTTGCACATCTAACAACCTTTCTCCTCACCATTCCTGCACATTGCTCAGTGGCTAAGAGAGCAAAGCTGTCTTCTTTTTAGACACTTGGGCTGATTTTAAAACAAAACCAAAAAATGCCTAATCTTCTCCCAAGAGGAGTGGAGCTTTTCTTCATATTGTGTTTGCTAACCAGCTTTGCACACCTGTTTACCTAACACCTGCTAAAAAAGCCAAACTCAGGGGGAAGAACTACACCCAGAACAGTTCATACAGGAAATCTCACCCAACCATGTGGAGTGTTCTCTGACCCCTGGTGCCTAAGCTTTTGGCTCACTTCCAGCACATTCTCATGGTCTAGGGAGCTGGCAGTCACACTTCTATCTTAAAACATTGGGAAACTAGGGCCAGTAAATAAATACTTGGGTTCCCTACCATTGGATCTCCCCCACCTAAATCTTTGGAAAAAATGAGCCCCTTTTCTTCTATTTTTGTTCCATGTAGTCCAAAGAAAACAAGTTTTGGTTCACTCTTGCCTGTGAACTCAGCTCAGTGTTGAACAAACTCCAGTGAAATCACAATGAAAGCTGGGGCCAGACACATTATATAGCAGGGCAGCCCATACACATGCTTTAATGTAGAGGCTTCATTTCCCCTTTCTACTCTGGGAGAGAGACCCTCAGGGAGAGGGCGCTTCTTTGGTCTCTTACTGTATTTTCCTGTCTGTGTACATTCCTGCTTGAAGAAGGGGGCCACTGAACCTTCCAATCCCAAGAGTGGCATCCAGTGCCCTGAAAATGTGCAGCTACACTGTGTGTTCTGGACAATTCTACTGAAGCTAAGGGGAGCTGACGGTGGCCCAGTGGAAGGTGGGCTAGTTCTAGGGTGGCAGCACCCTAGAAGTGCCTACATTGTATTCCCTGAAGTGCCTACATTGTATTAAAATACAAGGACCAGGTTTGCAACCTTTGGCACTGCACAGCGCCTGCACATGGGTATGGTTTGTGAAGTGGTGTTATGTTAAAAAGACATTTCCAGAGTATTGTGGATACATTAATTTTCTCATTAATAATTTATATTGTGCAAAATTTATCTTGAAATTGTGCTGAACCAGAACAAACAACATTTGAGTTAATTATACTGTATTTTGAATTATTTTCTCAGTCTACAGCATAAGGTTTTTCCTGAAACAGTAGAACGTAATAGATTTACAAGGTCTGTAGTATTGAATGAAAGATAATGTGCTTTTACCTAGAGAGATATATAGTTCACAGATACAATTCTTCCTGGTTTTGGTTGTTGACCAAGCATAAGCAATTTCTCATTTTTTATTTACAATTAGGCTCCTTTCCTTTATTTATTTTTTATCCTCGCCTAAGGAATGTTTATTGATTTTGAGAGAGAAAGGAAAAGGTGGGGGGAGAGAGAAACATCGATCAGTTGCCTCCCATGTATGACCTAACCAGGGATCGAACCTGCAACTTAGGAATGTTCCCTGACCAGGGATCAATCCCGCAACCTTTTGGTGCACAGAAGGATGCTCCAACCAACTGAGCCATCTGGCCAGGGCTGGGCTCCTTCCCTTTAACTGCAAGGAAACTATGAGTTCCTTTCTCAGCAATGTTTTTATCTTCTGGAAAAGAGAAGATGGGAAGATGTAGATGGGAAGTTTGGAGGGGAGGAAAGAAAGAACCATAAGTAATGTCCAGGAACTATAATGATTCAAGAAGAAAACTATCCATGCTTTGGAACAGAAAGATTATTAGAATGGTCTGTGATTTCTTTCTATATTTCAAGATAAGCAGGGTTCAATGACCATGCAAATAAAGCTTCAATCAGCATGTGTGAAAGAATGTCAGTTTTAAGGTAGAACACACAACCACCCACAAGTCAAAAGGCTGCTTGAACAAACCACGTTACCTGTTCACAATGATACAACACCACAAAGAAAACTTGCTCTGGTAACCTGTCAGGACAAAGTCGGGTGGGGTGATGTGACTGTGTTGTGCTGCACCAGCACTTGTGTGCCTCACAGAGTCAGTTTTGGTATGAGCATAACTGCATGGACTGAGATAGTGGAAGCTGCTTTTAGTAATTGGACCATCTTAGGGACAGTTAAATCCTTGAATGCTGTCTGTTACAAATCATGTAACTGACACAGGATTTCCAAGAGGATGTCAGGCTTTGGGTTTTTCACTAGGTGCTCATCTGTGTGTTATCGGTGCTTCAGTTTAATGCTGTAGCATGAAGAGGGTGCACTCAGAGGCCCTGCTGGCATGCCCCATCTGATGGCCTATGGCGCACCTGCAGCTGTGGCACGTGAGGGGTGCAGAGGTGGCTGAGGGCTTCTTGGGAGCTGAGCCCTGCTGCACTGAATGTGGGTGAACTGCACTTCCTTGACATCCACTTTTACAGGCATTCACAGCTGGTCCTCTGTTCTGTCCCTGCCCTCTCCCAAGTCCAAAGACAGCTTTGGGGACCCCAGGACCATTGGTGGGATTGGATATGGGTTCCATGCTGGCCTGAGAGTTTGAGATCACTGCTGCTGGGCCAGCCCAGGAGCAGAGGGATGAAGATCCTCTATGACCAAATTGGGCCCAGAACACCCTACTCACCACTCTGGCAGTGTTTGGGGCTGAAACCCGAAGGGGCTTGTGGAGGATTTTTCAAAGGGTGGTGGGTGTCACAGGCTTGCCCAGGACCAGTGGCAGTTTATGCTGAGGGGCTTGGAGCACCTCAAACTGGGTCAGTGCAGACCAGGAAAAGTGTTACAAGCGGAACGTGAGGGCACCGCAGTTCACCAAGAAGCCAGAGAGGCAGCAGCCGGTTGGCAACGTGTTATGTCTCAGAGGCTGCTTTCTAGTCCTTCAGAGGACCTGGCGAAAGACCTGGCCTCCCACGCCCATACTGCCAGACAGTCTCAGGGCACGTTGGACACCCAAGCTGGCACTGGCAGAGCTCCTGCTCCAAGTCATCCATGGGGCTGTTGCTATGGGCAACAGATGCCAGAGGTTTTGTGTTCATGGTGGTGACAGGAGCCACCTGTTGGGAATATGGACAAACTTTTGGAGTTCTAATAACTGTTGAATGGCTAGTTCACTAGATCACACTAGGTTTTCTCTCAAAGCATGCAGGTCTAAGCCCATTGTAATTCTGCCAACAAAATGGACAATTGAAGGAGATGAGGAAATCTGGAAATAAGATTCTGAAAGGATTGAAGTGGTCCCTTGTTTTAGCTACATAAGAAAAATGAGTTGAAGAATTTGAATCACTATCAATGTGATTCATACAATAAATTCTTTCAATAAATTTTGTCCCATTTGAAATATTTTAGAAAAAAAGATGCTTTTACCCTAAATTATCTGGATAATTCCTTCAAATCTCTCTTTTAAAAAAAAGATTTTACTTATTTTTAGAGAGAGGGGAAGGGAGAGAAAAAGAGAGGGAGGGAAACATCAATGTGTGGTTGCCTTGCATGCTCACCCCACTGGAGACCTGGCCCACAACCCAGGCATGTGGCCTGTCTGGGAATCAAACCAGCAACCCTTTGGTTCAGAGGCCAGCACTCAACACACTGAGGCACAGCAGCCAGTGCTCCAGTCTCTTTTTAAAATAGTTTTACCTTATCTTCTTAAGCATTATTTGTATGTTTACTGAAAGTTCACATAAATAACATTCTTCAACATTAAAAAAATACAAATAAATGTGTAAGTTCTCCCAGTGTCATGGTAGATTAGGATCTTGAGAATCAGTCTATGGAAGTCCTTGATTGAAATTTTTGGAATGTATAACCTGCCTGGCAATTAAGATAAATAGGAGACCAAGGACCGTATTGAGCCACATTCTTCTGTGCTAGTATTCTAAATGCAACTGTGGTGACACCAGAAATCTTTATTTTTGAGGAGAAAGAGATATCATTCTGGCAAACCAAAATTACCAAAGAAAACATTTTGTTATAAAACTTGCTTCTAAAAATTAAACTCTTGGTTTCCTTAGTCCTCAGTAAATAGTCAACAGTCCATTTTTTTACCCAAGATCCCCAAATTGGTGTGGAAATTGCAAACTATGTTCTATGCTATTTCAAGTTAAATGGTCAAGTGATATTTAGTTTTTTCTTTCCCGTTCTCTAATATGTCCCTGAAATAAAATGACCTAACATTTTACATAATAAAAATGTATTGTATAATAAATAATGTATATGATCTATTGCTTTAGATTAATAGGTAGTACAGGACACCAACATAATCTGTGTTTTTACACTACATCTATTTATCTATATATCTCCTCACCTGAAGATACGTTTATTGATTTTAGAGCAAGAAAGTGTGTGTATGTGTGAGAGAGAGAAACATCAGTTGGTTGTCTCCTGTGTATACCCAGAAGGTGGATCGAACTTGCAACCTAGGTATGTGTCCTGGCCGGGGATTGAATGAACCCACAGCCTGTTGATGTATGGGACGGTGCTTCAGCCAACTGAGTCACCCAGCCAGGGCTTACAGTAATCTTTCTGAAGGCACCAGTGTGTTACAAACTTTGCCTCTCTTCCCTGATGGTCTTTGTTAGCACATGGAAAGAAAACCATATGGACACTTGAATAATTTAAAACTCCATTCTAAGCAATACTAGATAATACCTTAAGTATCCAACACATAATTCAAGTAGCAAGTCTAACAAAAAGAAGGGGAGAGGGAGTGAAGGGAAGATGTATTTTACTTTGTCAGTCACTTGCTGACTACTGTCTACTCTGCCCATTTAAATGCACAATGTCCCGTTCCACAACCTAAATTCTTTGTTCTTTCCTGACAAAGAAAGGGAGAAGCCAAGAAGTTAGATCTTTTGGATTTTTCAGTATGCTCTGTTTTCTGGCTGCATAGCTGGAAATCATGGACAACAGTGAGCTGGACCTGGGCAGGCCACTCAGTGGCTCTGAACCTGCGCTTTCAAATCTGTTGCACAGAGGAACTACTTCTGTCTACTTATTTAGATGAGGCATCGTGAGGACAAAAGGGGTTCCAGGTGTTTTGAGATCCTTGGTGGAAATGTATCCTATAATAAGAGACTTTATATGTAGAGGCATACTTGCATATGTGAGAGCTGTAGTTACTTTCTCTAAATAAAGTGTCTACTGAGCTTGTTGCTGTAGTTTTATCTATAGCCCTGAAGTTCGGGAATGAGGATGGCATGGATGGTGGTGGAATGGGAGGGAGGACACATGTCCTTGGAGAAGAATGTCCATCTGTGACACAGAGACATAGAGCTGAGTAAGGCTGGTCCTGGGTCAGAAGACTTCCAGAGGCCATTTCTGGAGACCTCAAGAGTCAGGGAAGCTGGGGAGAATGAGATGGTGGTCCTGAAAAGGAAGGACATGCTGAGCCACTGAGGTTTGCCTTGGGCTCAGGATGTCTACAAGGGGGTCCAAGCAGAGAACACAGATCTCCATCACCCCCTTCCCCATTCTGCTCCTTTCCCCAGAATCTCATGGACAAGTTTCCAAGCAACTCTTTTCTGATACCATTCCCTACTCTCCCAACCTAGAAGGCAAGACTTGTGTTTTCTGAGAAAATCAAGGTCAGAGGAAGATGAAGAAAGAGCAACTCATTTAGAAACTGCTGGGAGCTGGGCTGCCTTGTCTCACGACCAGGCACAGGGCAGAGATGGGGTAGGCAGAGACTTCCAACCACCATGTGTTTTGGAGAGCAGGAACGCCCTTTACTGGGTGATTATTCTTGAAAGGTTCCCACCAGCCAAATCAGTACTGGCCAGTGCCTTGTTTTATGCAGCTCTGTGCCCCTCATGCTGGGACCCAAATTCCCATCAGGAGAGGACTGTTTTAAAAATAAAATGTGCCCTGGCTGGCGTAGCTCAGTGGATTGAGCGCGGGCTGCGAACCAAAGCATCGCAGGTTCGATTCCCAGTCAGGGCACATGCGTGGGTTGCAGGCCATGACCCCCAGCAACCACACATTGATGTTTCTCTCTTTCTCTCTCTCCCTTCCCTCTCTAAAAATAGATAAATAAAATATTTAAGAAAAAAAAGAAAATGTTTCTTTCACACATCAATGTTTCTCACTCTAGCTCCATCCACTTTCTAAAAAATTGAATAAAGTATTTAAAAAAATAAAAATAAAATGTATAAAATCTGATGAGTAGCATGTGGAGTGGCCCCTCTCTCACTGAGGGTCCAACACAATATTGATGGTCCAACTACACAATATGGTGTAGTTGTTTTCTCTGAATATTTCTCATCTGTTGCTCTTTCTGGAGACTAAGCAATCCATAGCACCATAAACACACAAAAAAATTCTAGTGGGTGACAGAATATACTAAGGAGCCACTGCTTTAAAATGCCAATATGGAGCCCTGAGCAGATAGCTCAGCTGGTTAGAGCACCAACCTGCTACGCCAAGGGGGCAGGTTCCATCTCTGGGCAGGGCACACACAAGAAGCAACCAGTGAATGCATAAATACGTGGAATGATAAACTGGTGTTTCTCGCTCTCTCAAATCAGTTAAAACAATGTCATTATGGAAAGGGATGTCACTGTGGGACCCCAGGTATCTTGAACTTCCCTTTAGTTTACTGGTGGAATTCATAACGTTAGAGGTCTCATGGAAAACAGTTTCTAATCATAGCTGTTCCTCAAATATTCTCAAGTATTACAGCAAATTTAACAACCCAAATAAAGGGAGTTTTGGTATTATTTGGCACATAGTAGGTTGCTAGTTACTTCTCTGTTGGAAAGAATTTGGCTATATTTATACAGGGCACAGCAATAGTAATGGCTGCTTGAGTGTGGTTGGTAGGGTAATAATACGGGTGTAATAATTTGTAGTTTTAATTTGAACATTTTACCTAAAATGTCATATGGTGTGCTTGAGTGTGATATTGTTATGTTACAGAATTACATGCTTATGACTTTGTAATAAAAGATTTTGTAATAAAATAGGGCATTATTTGTGCTGGATCCTGAATATTGAAAAGCTCTTTGAGTGGCACTTCAAATATATTTAGGTAACTCAGACATAAAATGCTGAAATATAATTTTGATTAGAAATGCATATATAAATAAGCAGCATTAACATTTTAATCAAATTCCCAACAGAGCCCAGAAATGCTTGGAAATTGAATCTGTAGGTAGTTATAATTTAAAATCATCATTTCTCTAGTTATTGCAAATCAGGGGTATTTTATTTGGAAACTCCTGAAATTGTATGCAACATTAAGATGGTTTATTTTTATGTGCATTTTTTTCTGGAACTCTTGAAATTGTATGCAGCATTAAAGAACTTCTGAAATTGTATGCAACATTAAGAGGGTTTATTTTTATGTGCATTTTTTCTGGACAAAGGAGCCACAACTTTCATCAAATTATGAAAGGCTTTATGAGCCAGAAAAAGGTTAAGAATAGATGCTGTTGATGGCAGATTTCAGAAGGCACTCAGATTGCTCAACACATGATTGCTTAATTTACTTCTCCTTCCGACTTTCAGGCCCAGCAGGAATACGAGAATTCCCCAAGCTTAAATTACTCTAATATACAGTAACAATTCTTCAGAGTCATGTTATTAAAAAAACAATTTTTACAAAGGAACTGTATAAAAATAGACACTTGGGGAGATTTTAAATTTACATGTATATGGTGTGCAAGTGTGTACTTTTTCTTAATCACTTCCTCTCATTTATCTTTCCCCAGTTAGCTTCCTCTTCCTGGACGTGGGAACTATTCCAGGTGGCCATGACAGATTCTCACAGCAGAACAAAGCAAACGTGTGAGGTTTTAGACAAAAGAGAAACCACAAATGTTAAGTTCTCAGATTTACTGCAAAAATTAGAGGCTGCCTTTCTGGACTATTTGAGAAATCCTCTAAGTTCCCGAGTACTCTTTCTAGTAGAGAGATCCACATACTCATAAAACCTTCTATGCAACAAAGACCGCTAATCCCTAACTTCTCTGGAGAGGTTCCCAGGAATGCCTCAGGCCCAGTGTCAGGAGGAAAGAATTCCTTCAAGGAGTCCAGTCCTCATTGGCACCAGGTTCCAGCAGAGAATCACCTAGAGATCTGATCCCTGCAAGTGGATGAGCAAGAACAGACAGGCCCCTATCTTCACCCCCCTTCACTGAGTCTATACAAGAGGATGTTGTGTGCTGATTGCTCATAAATACTGGACCCACC
The DNA here is from genome assembly GCF_019186645.2 of Phyllostomus hastatus. NCBI lineage: Eukaryota > Metazoa > Chordata > Mammalia > Chiroptera > Phyllostomidae > Phyllostomus > Phyllostomus hastatus. Next base: position 4,155,910 of record NW_025334030.1, on the reverse strand, counting down.
AGGAAAAACCTTTAAGAAAAGGCTCTAAACCTCAGCAAATTCAGTTTGGCTCCAGACTGCGAAGTGTTGTGAACCCCTAAGATATGTATAAATGGCATATGTGTTTTTCTGGGAAAAAGCTCTGTGAGTTCAGATTCTGAAATGGGTTTGTGACTTCCCATAACATGGGCATCCTCAGGAACTCTGCAAAGGGAGAGGCTACATGGGCGTACCTTTTCAGAAATTCTACTTCATTTCTCAGCCAATTCTTCTCTTTTGAAAAAAAAATTTAATTCACTTTTAGAGAAAAGGGAAGGGAGAGAGAGAGAGAAACATCAATGTGTGGTTGCCTCTTGCGCGCCCCCTATGGGGGACTTGGCCTGCAACCCAGGTGTGTGCCCTGACTGGGAATCAGACCGGTGACCCTTTGGCTGGCACTCAACCCACTGAGCCACACCAGCCAGAGCTTCCTTCTCTTAAGATAATGCAGGAAAAACTATTTTGAAGGCTTAATAAAATAGGGATGTCATCACAAGCAAAACTACTCTATAACCTGTTGTTTATTCTTTTAAAGTTCCATGTAAAAATAACTTTTCAACCAAAGTTAACTGTAACAAATATGTACATTAAAAGAACTCCTGAGCCCTGACCAGTGTGGCTCAGTTGGTCGGGTGTTGTCCTGCAGAGTGAAAGGTTGCTGGTTCAATTCCTGGTCAGGGCACATGCCTGGGTTGCGGGTTTGGTATCTCATTGTGGGTGTATACGAGAGGCAGCCAATTGAGGTTTATTTCCTTTCTCCTTCACCTTCCCCGCTCTCTAAAAATAAATAAATAAATAATAAAATCTTTTAAAAAAAACCTCATAGGGTTTTTAGTTGCTTTGTTTTGAAATCATGATGCAAAAGAAAATCAAATCTTCCGATTTCAGCCAAAAATTTCAGGAAACAAGGGGTGCCCCAATCTCTGAAGTGGTACTGATCTTTTCAGGGAGGAAATACCACACATCAAATATTTAGATTTTAGACTATTTTAATGATGTCCATTTCTTCAGTAGATGCATTTTGAAATTATAGAATTAACAATTTATCAAGAATAGAGCAAAGGAAAGATGGAAAATGCAAACAGTTGGTTCTTGCTAATTTAATTTCAGATCCTAGGCATGATGTGATTTTCTAAAACAACCAACCAGAAAATGCTTACCACAAAAAAATCTAGAAATGCAAACACAGATGAATCTTTGGAAACTACAAATTATTACAGCCCACATAATGGGAAGCATGTGGCCCTTTGGCTCTCAAGGTCATGTGCAAATGTGCAGGTGTCTCCACGAGTGAAGTCAGTGTTAATGGAGTCGTGCGCAGGTGTTGCATAATCTGTGCGACTCTTCAAGCTAAAGGGTTTAATAACTGATGCTCTACATTTGTTTGCATTGGATAAAATTATGTGCTTGTTTATACATATATACAGTTTGATCTGACCTGGGGCCAAGAAGAAAATAGCAATTGCAACTCAAAGCAACTATTTACACACATTCAATTCTGAAGTATTGCTTCCTGTCCTAAGTTCAGAAGAGGTATTGCCACTCTGAAGAATGCATCCGTCTTATCAGTAGCGCTTGAACCTGCTGCTTAGTAACCCCTCTGTCTTCAGCAACTATCTGTTCAATGCCAACTGGGTGAGATGCAAGGCATTTCCATTGCAGAGATTCTGTGGTTCCATGTTGAAGTATGCTTCAGAGTGGGAAACTGGGAAGGACCAGAGAGCACATGTGAACTGGTTACTTAGGAAGGCTCAGGGTGTTTTTTAAAGACAATTTTGAACTCTGGGTGAGCTGTCCATCAAAGGCTCCAGTTTGCACAATGCTGAAGCAGACCAACAGATGGTCTGACTCTGCCCCTACAGTTTGCAGCCTCTCAGGTTCCCAGGGTCAGGAATCATAAACACCTTCATAGGAGGGGAAGGAAAAAAAAACAGTTTGATAGGAAGTACGTGCAGAGATGAACTTTGTAGAGCACATTTTGAACGGAACAGCAGAGACACTGGTAACTCAGAGGCAACCACTCAGTCCCTTAGGTGCCACCAGAGCTATAGAGCCTGGAGCAAGAAGGCAAAGGAAAAGAGCCACACTCAAACACACACCTTAATACTGATGGAAGAAACCCCGAAAACACCCACAATCCCTACAGACAAGGAGAGCATCAGGTAGTGTTTTTTTTAAATAAAAATTCTGCAATATTTTATAAGAATACATTCTTTAGAAGCAAGAGGTATTGCCACACCATCCTTTCTCCAGCATTGGAAGAACAACACAGTGACAGTAAAACCTGAAGGAAAATCGTAGTTACTGAGAATGTTCTCAATTCCCAGGACATTGAGATCCTGGCTACAGCTGTACAGCCAGGTGGTCATCCCATGTTCTCTGGGGAGATGGCTAATCAGAATCAGTATTTCATGATGCCAGAAACGGCAGGTTCTGTACGAATTTGAGGAGGAGAAGTGATAACAGGACTTAACGCGGATGTGAAAGTTCCACACAGATTTACCAGTGAAAAGCAAATGCACAGGGCATGTGGGTGAAGACCTTAAACAGAGGAGTTAGTCCTCAAAATATCGCATGAGCAATAGGCCACTGTCACCTTAGAAATAACTATGACTATGACAAGGCAACTCTAGCTCGAGTTCAGTTCTACATAAGCTTCAGACTCCACATGGCAAAACGTGATTACAATGAGAACTGGCAACAAAGGGCACAGAAGTGAGTTTCCTAAATTTTCTATACCACCCCTGGTTTAATGCCTCGTTTGCATCCAGACGATTCTGTTCCAACCTACGGTGGAAGAAGTCCACCTAGAGAGGGATGACATTCATTCACCAGGTCCAATCCTGCCACAAATAGGCCCTGCGCAGTCTGAGAATGGGAAGAATGGAGAAACTTCTTGAATGTGTGAAGGCCAAGACAGCACTGGCACTGTTCTGCCGTCTTTGTGCTTTGCCCACACCTCCTGCTTCACGCCCAGCCGGGTTCTGATCCAATCCCCGCAGCATCATGCAGGGCCAGGGCAGAAGTAGCGGCATTCTATTTAAAAAACAGTGGTGGAGAGCTTCTCTGACCCAGAGCTCTGGCCATGTCCCCTGGGGTCCTGATTGGCCCCCTCATGGGGGAGGTGGCCCAAAGTGGCTAAAGCACTAACAGATAACTTCCTGTCCTCGTGTGCCTTTGGCAGATCCCCAGAGTCTATTTCCCTTTACCAGAAGGACTCGGCATTCCCTCCCTGAAAACACGCTTCCTGATAGACAGATAAATAAATAAATAAATAAATGCAACCCTCAGACACTTATTTTCATTTCCCTCTCAGACGAGTCAGCCTCAGAGACAACCCCCTTCACTCCCAGATGGAAGACCCCTTGGCATGAGGGCAGAATAAAAATAGCTTTTAAATACCTGAGGCTTTGTTATTGGTTAGCATTTGGAATCCCAGCCTGCATGTGGAGGATTGGGGAGTGGGACACCCACAGCCCACAAGGGCTCGGGTGATCTGAAAGGTGCAGGGAGGGAGGGACGCCAGGCTGTCCTGGCTGACTGCTGTTCTCAGCCCACGCCCCAACCCCCCTGACATCCCCTCTCAGTGAGTTACTGGCACTTAATCTCAGATTCATAAATGCAAGTGTGTGCGCATGTAAGTCTTTACATAGAAAGATCAGGTCGTTGGAAAACATTACTATGTATATAGAAAAAATAACTTTGAAAACATTGTATTAGCAAAAAAAAAGTATCTCATGAGAAAAAGCAATAAAAGTGACATCTTAACTGCAGCTTTTGTCTTAAAAGTCCAACAATACCCAATGCCATGATCTCCACCTGTGGCTTCTTTCCCTAATCTCTGAAGCCACAGCCAGCCCCTGAAGGCACTTGTTCCTCATGCTGCTGAACGGTTACACCAAGGGAAGAGGATTCCAGGGAGAGAAAAAGGAAAGAAATGGATGAAAATGAACCCTGAATAACTGTGATCTACACAGAAGTTAGGGCTGCAATGACCACATGGCACCACATCTGGGGATGGAAACTGTGGCGCTTGGAACACACAACAGCCAAATACGAATATTATTGTGTTTTGATGAACAGAGCACCGCGGGCAGCATCCAGGTGCTGCATCACACACTCTTTGAGACATTGAGCTTAGTGAGTTCATTGGCTTCTTCCATCCCCATGTCTTCACAGTCACTTTTTTCTATGGCTTTGCCGAATCGACACCTTTCTTCACCTTTGACAGGCTCTTTCCAGGGTCTCTTAGAAGACAGGTGAGTGTCCTTGGCCTGTGTGTTGTTCTCAGAACCCAGAGATGTCTTGTCCAAGTTCTGTACAGAAGGCACCAGGTTGGCAATCTCGTCTGTGGGAGACCGTCCGATGCTGCCATCCACCTGGACTCTGATGTCTGGGGAGATGGAGAGCTGGTGCTGTGGCACAACCCCATTGTCCGTGCACTTTGGGTAAAGGTAGGTCTTCATCTGACCTTTGCCCTTAACATTCACCGTGCCCCTGTAGTCAAAGTCGTAGCCCATCTTGCTTAGGACACGGTAGCTTTCTTCACTCACCTGGATGCGGCACTCCACTCCCGTGGTGTCCATCCTGCTGGCGATGTTGACAGTGTCCCCCCAGATGTCGTATAGCAGCTTGGTAGTGCCAATGACCCCTGCTGTCAGGGGTCCATTGTTAAAGCCAACTCTGAGCTTGAAATTGAACCACAGCATGTTGTTGTTGAAGTCATCCACCACACGCATCATCTCCTTGGCAAACTCAAACAGGATCTGCAGGTGCTCCTGTGGGTGGCTGCCATCTTGGCACTGTGTGGCATTCAGTCCTGATGCAGCCATATATGTGGCCCCAATGGTCTTAATCTTCTCAATGCTGCTGTAGTCTGGCTTGCTCAGGAGCTCGTCGAAGTCCCCGATCAGCTCATTGAGGACCCGGTAGCACTCCTTGCCTCCCTCATAGTTCTCCTCATAGAACTCACTAAAGTTGACAATGCTGGCAAAGATGACTCCCCCATTGTCGTGGTTCTTGGAGTAGGTCTGGGAAACCTTCAGCTGCTCTGCCACATGGTAGGGGATGATGTTCCTTAGCAGCCAGTCAGCTTGGTCCCTCATGCTCTGGATCTTGGTGCGGTGAAGGTCTGCCTCCACGTCCCCATGGTAGTGAAGGCGGTAGCTGACCTCGAATTCTCGATTCAGGAACCAGACCAACAAGAGCAGGAGAAAGAAGACGAGAATCACTTCCTGGCCAATCAGGCTGGCTGGTCTCCTGCTGTCATGCAGCAATGAACTATTACATGGATTCCTCTCCGAACTGGAGAGGAAAAAGAAGAGAAAGACGTCCCTTTTTAAATGGATCTTTTAAAGAAAAGGTTACTCTCAGCACTTCAGGTTCTGAAACAGCCCAGCTAACCAGCAGCCTGCATAAAATTGTGTCAAGCTCAAACCTTTGACTACCTGCAGCTGCAAAACAACCCATTTCTGTTTAGTTGGCTGCCCAAAGATGTGGAGAGATAAAGACTGACTTCTGTAACTAATTTCTTTAATAACTACTTTGTAATTGCTTTTTCAGAAGTCTTTAGTTCTTTGGTTTTAAAAAAATCTTTTCCCCAACTTTTTATTTTGAAAAATGTCAACCTTATGAGAAAGTTAAGAGACTAGCAAAACAAACCTTCATACACCCTTCTCTTGGATTCAACTGTTGTTAACATTTTGCCACTTTGCCTTTTCCCTCTGTCAACACACACACATGTACACACACTCACACACTTGTTGCTGAACATTCTGAAAGCTGCAGACATCATGGAACTTCAGTCCTGATTATTTCAGTGCATATCTCCTACGAATATGAACATTTCCCTACATAACCACACTACTGTCACACCCAAGAAATTTAACATTCTCTGATATATTCACTTTTTAGATTTTTTCTTTTTTTAATTTTTTTAAAGATTTTATTTATTTATTTTAAGAGAGAGGGGAAGGGAGAAAGAAAGGGAGGGGAACATCAATGTGTGGTTGCCTCTCACATATCCCACACTGGGGACCTGGCCCACAATCCAGGCATGTGCCCTGACCTGGGACTCGAACCAGCCACCCTTTGGTTCACAGGCCAGCACTCCATCCACTGAACTACACCAGCCAGGGCCACTTTTTAGATTTCTAATCCAACTTTAGTTTTAAAAGACTTGTAATTGTAAAATAAATAAATAAAAGACTTGTAATTTTACAAAGAATTTTTCTAAGTTCTCTACTCTTTGCCTTTATAAACATTTGGCAATTCCATTACCATTCCCTCCACTATGAGTTAGTTTCATTTTGCCAGTCATTTAAGGCAATTTCAACATTTTTTTAAGTATAAACAGTGTATGTTTAAAAGTAACACATGTAAGAATCTTAAACAGTATAAACAATGGAAAAATATATGTCTTTTCTTCCAGGTAACAAACACTGTCATTTTCTTGAGGTCGTGCACTACTGTAATACATGGATATGCAGTAACAGCAGACTCCCTCCTGTGGGCGCTAGGTTGCATCCTTATCCTACTACTGGGAAAAAGGCTGCACTGTATCATTGTGCATGAGAATAATTCAGTCTGTGGAATAAACTGGAAGTAGAATTACTGAGTAATTTAAAATACTGTGCATTTACAATTCCACTAGAAATTTCCAACTTGCCCTTCTTATTTCTCTCCCCTCCAAGAACTGGGCCTGCTGTCAGGGGCTGCCCTTTTGTTCCACAGTGTGAAGGGCGACAGCTGTGGCTGGAGCTCTGGAGATTAACATGAGGAGCATACCCTCTTGTGAAGTTTACTTTTTAAACACACACACACACACACACACACACACACACAATTAAAAAATACTACCTACAAAATTTAAAGAAGAAAGTAGAAAGAAAAAAGATTCATTTGTCATCCTGCCATCCAGAGGCTATCACTGTTAACATTTATTAAAGTTCCTTCTAATCTTTCTTCTATTGGTAAATAACATTGTGACTGCTCTGTTCTGATAAATTTTGTACCCTGATATGTTTCTAAAATGCACTGAGTAGGATACTGGGTTTTATATAACAAAGGGCTGGGTCACCATATAAATATAATGATATATGAAATGAATGGGTCCTCAGTTCAGAGAGCTCCATGGCACAGAAAACTGAATTCTTTATTCAAAGTGTTTAATGAGTTTTACTGTTACCTATAACTAAAGGATATTAAAAAATAATGGAATTGACCAAAACGGCCAGCACAACCCTCTCTGAAGCCTAGTCACAACGCCCTAGCCTTAGAATGATGACACTTTGGCTCTGTCCTGGCTGGACCACTGCAGAATCCTAGAACCTTGGGTGAATCATGTCATCTTTCCGGGCCTCAATTTCCTCACATGAAAACTGAAGAAAGGATATGGTATTGCTAAGTCACTACTGGCCTAAGGCTCTTTACAGAAAGAAGTTAACACAACGGATCACAGGCTGCCATCTGTAGAAAAGTCTTCTGGCAAAGGTGCCTGAGGCTGTCATCAGAGAACTTGGGTATGGTAAGTGCCCACCCCTTCTTGATAAGAGGGGCTCACCAGGCCTAGACTGTACAAACAACTCGCTTTATATTGAGTACCTGCCTTCCTTCTGAAAGCCTGCAATTTTGGTTCAAGCTAGGAAGAGGGTGCCAATGTGACAAGCCTCCAATGTAACCCTGGGCACTGAGTCCCTACACAGATTCCCTGGTGGACAACATTTCACATGCACTGTGACAGCTCATTGCTGGAGGGATTAAGTGTGTCCTATATGACTCCGCTGGGAGAGGACTCTTCAAAGCTGGTACCTGGTTTCCTTTGATTCCACCTCATGTGCCTTTTCGCCCTGCTGATTTTGCTTTGTGTCCTTTCGCTGTAACAAACCACAGCCACAAGTATGACTATGTGGACTATGTGTCAAGTCCTGGGTCTTCCTAGCAAATTCTCAGACCAGGGGTAGTTTGGGGGAATCCTGATACAGATTCTATGACTTGGTGCCTGTAGACCAAGAACCAAAAAAGGCCTCTACAGTAAGACACACCACGCTTCACTTATTTATTTTGCCAACGGTCATTTAAACATATGGCAATACATATTATGAACCTCAACCACTGAACAACATAGCTATTTATTGTAGATGACTAAAACAGATTTATGTCTAGCCCCTCAAACCTCCAGTTGGCTTTAGAGTAGAGAGTGGAGAAAGTAAACCTTCTATGTGTGAGCCCATCTCACTGGGTTCGGACCTTTCTTTCTGTTTCTCCAAAGTGGTGACACAGAGGAACAGCTTTCTTTATGAATAGACATCAACAAGGCTTAATGTCATCTTAACAGCACAACCAGGCATTGGAAATCCCTTGGTAGAAACGGGTGATGTGTCTAGCTTTCCTCAATAGTTCTACTGGTTTTGTCTCTTCTCTTACTGTGCTGTGGCCAAAGTCAGCAATGTAGCCTAACTCTGGTGACAGGCACAGGCCAGTTCCCTGTGGGTGGAGGAGGGGAGCAGAGAAATGTGGGCCAGTATGGAATGGAAAGAGGAACGGACCACAATGTTTGCTTTTACCTTTGCTTAAAAGAGTCTTAATGCTCAGATTTACAGTTAGTGCCCAAGGGGCTGCCCTGCAACAGACTAGATCTGTAACACACAGATGGGAGAATTACTTCAGATCTATAACCTGTATTTCTTACTCTACTACAGAAGGAACAAAAGTGATGGCCCTATTCCTAAAATCAAATAGCAAAAGCCAGTTCCAAAAGGAGAAATTTTATGTGACTAAATACAGGAGTCAATTTATGACTAAGTAATTGGACATTAAAACATAAATTAAAGAGCAAAATATAGTATAACTCCTCATGGAGAAGAAGGATTAAAACATAGAGAAAAATAAAAAACAAGGTTAATCATGGTTCTAATCAGCTAAACCCAGGATTTATTAACATTTTGGTATATTTTGGTGCCATATAAAATCTATGCCTAGAATGCAGGGGTGGAGCATCACCAGGACAGGACACAGAGGAGCTTCTGGGGTCTTAGTAATATTCTTTTTGGTTTGAATGGTAGTTAAGAGGGTGCACTCACTTGTGAAAATTCATTGAGCTGTATTCTTATGATCTGGGTACTCTTTTTAGTTTATGTTATACATCAATGAAAATTTAACTTACAAAGAGCTACTAAGTGTTTTTCTTTTGAATACTGTAGTTGTAATCATACACAGAAACATGTCTGCACTCAGCTTTTGATCCACAGTTACTTTAATTCTCCTTCCAAGGTCTAAATGTCCACAGATATTTAATTTTTTAATTGCAGAAACAGAAAAATATAATCACTCTTTATTCATTACTAGCACTAGTAATGTTATATCTTTACTAGTTAGATGTAAGATATAGACTATATTTTACTATATCTTATAATATCTTACATTTTCATACACAATGAATTACCTACCTGTACCTACAGAACATATATAATTTCACATAATAAATGACAATGAAAACCATAAATGTCTCCAATGTATTAAAATTCATTTAATAGTTACAAAATTTGAATATGTATATCATAATTAATTTCTTTTTTATTGACAGCTGAGGTTGCTGATGACTTTTCAATATTATTAATCATTGTGATCGATATTTTTGGGCATGCTGAGTTATCTCCTTGACAGATAAGCAAAAACGGAAGTATGTACTTAAAGGCTATGACCATTTTTATAGCTTATAAAATCACTTTCTAAAACAACTGTACCATTCTGAGGAGTCAGACAGCATGGCAGAAAAAGCATGGCCTGGTTGTTAGCGAGGCCAGGGCTTAAGCACTGACAGTGACCAGCTGTGTGACAATGGGCAGGTTCTTAACTTCTCTGATCTTCAGCTTCCTGATCTAGACAAAGTCACCTAATGTGCCAGTTTATTAAATAAACTTATATTTTACAAATGCCTAATAGCTACACAACCAGCTACACCACCAGCAATTTATGAATGTGCCATACCTTGGCCTACACTGGGTATTTTCACTGTAACGTTTTAAAGATCCTATCTATCTATCTATTTATTTATTATGGTTGTTCAAGTACAGTTGTCTCCATTTTTACCCCACCACGAGCCCCCCCCACCCAACCATCCCCACCTCCCACCCTCAAACCTACCCCCTTTGGCTTTGTCCATGTGTTTAAAGGTCCAATTTAAAAGGCCAAAAGGAATTCTGTAGTTATTTAAACATGCAATGACTTCGGTAGTAACATATTTACCTACTACCTACATTTTCTCTTGTGAATCTCTTGGTTATTTTCTGTCTTTTATCTATGTAGGCCTTAGTTAGCTCTTACATTTTTAACAACAATCCCACAAAATATTTGTCTCAGTCTGCTTTGATCCCCCTAATCAATCTTATCAGTAAGTCTTTTCTCCCTTTTTTTTTGTTTACATGTGGTTCTATTATTTTTTGTAAAATTGGGAAGCTATCTCTGTCTTAGAGGCTTGAAAACCACTTAATTTTATTTTCCCTAGATTTTTATATAGTTTTATCTAATTTTCATTTTAAGCCTTCAATTTATATAGTAAATTTAGTTTGATGTTTATAGTAAAGCAAGGGTCTAACATTTAATATTTCATTCTAATTAGGTATATGAAAATATTTTAGGGATAAAGTAAGTACTTTTCTTTGATTGGTGAGATCTCCTAAAGTCTTATATAAAATTAAACCAAATCTAACATATGTCTTAACTATCATTCCACTTTCCCAATAAGATATCATAACTATGATCTGATATTTCAACAAGCAGATAGTTTTCATTTTTTCTTTTAAGAATATATATATTGTTCTTTTTATTTAATATACAATTATTTTTAGAAAGTTTAGGGATAAGCAATGATAATATAGTTACTATCGTTGATTCGGATGTAAGAATGTTAAAAGCTTACCTGAAATTCTGTACTGCACTAAGGTGTGAGATTACTATGGAACTGAAATTAAAAAAGAAGAAAAGTGTTATTATAAAAGGCAAAGAAGGCATTATATAGAACATTGAGAAGAGTTTAAATAAACATTTTTCCTTTTGTATGTGGAGATCAAGTTAGACAGCTATTTTTTTCATTATAATTTGATACTGTCTGTTGATTAAGAATAACACAAGGTAAAGATAATGATATAGCTAAAGAGCCTTTACTTCAGCTGTGGAAAATAGACAAAATCACCAAAGAACAAAACAAAACAGAAAAACTCTCTAAAGCATACATTTTACTGCTAAGACTTAATCACGGCGCCCTATAGAACAGAATGTTCAAACAGCAATGCCCACTGACAAAGGATCAGTTCTGAAAGGAACTGTTAGAGGTGCTGGCAGATTACACTGGAGATGCCCAACTTTGCTATTAATGGTGTCCAAAGCCATCGCATCCCAATTTTAGATATTGAAACCATACATAATTAAAGAACTCTCTTTTGGTGTTAAGGAAGGTATACACATTCGGCCCTTATTCTTCCCATATTCATAGAAGCTTCACTTGCAGTCATGTTTCTTACACCCAGAACCCACCCAGTCCTTCAATGAACTGCAAGCCTCCCCATCCAGGGAGTCTCACTCATTGAGAAGGGGGATGTGGCACAGCATCTGTGAGCAGCTTTCCTGGGCAGCAAAGGCTGGGTGAGGACTAGAGTGGCCTTTATAATCACATGGGGTATTAAATGAGTTCACAGAAAAGGAAAGAAAAGCAAGTGCTGTAATCACAAGATGTGAATTATAAGAATTCATGTCTTCATCTTACCCTGTCCAGACATTATTGTGACATCACTGCAATCCATGTGTCTGTGTTTCTGCAAAGCTGGCCACGGTTCTCAAAGAATCCTCTCCCCTTTATAGGAATTAAGTTTATGTTTTTCCTCCCCACCCCATATATTCCCTACCCTGGACAGACTTGGCAGTGATGATGGGCTACATGGGCTCCAAGCATCTTGTGTGTGTGGAGGGGTACTGAGATTCGACTGCCAGCCTTACCCCAAGATCTGTTATTTGAATTCTGGGCAAGGAGGCGATGATAGGTTCCCCACTAAATGGCTCTCCAGACCCAAGTGGAAAAGTCACACACTATTACTGAATGACCCTGTGAATAGCTGATGAAGTATGTGTGATGGATCTAAAAGCTTAAAAGGTAGGTTGCTGAATTTCAGGCTCTTGGGAAAGACATTTATAATGACCATAATTCCAGACTGCAGTACCTTCAGAAAGGAAAAAGTAGGCTTTGTTTTCCTTAAAGTAATTTACTCATTAAAGTCTCCTTTCAAATACTGAATGACAGTTCTACTTTATATTCCTCTTTTGATCTTAATTTGCATGGAACTTGAATATCTTTCATGTCCTTATTATTTTATTAAATGAATTAAGAAAGAATAGTTACTCAGTCCATTGCTAACTAATACTTTGGTTATACCCAAAGATACACTGGTGATTTCATTTGATATCAAGACAAACTGGATTTACAACTTTTGAATTTCCTAAAGCAATGGTTCTCAGCAATGGTAATACCATTCCTTGGAGACATTCTGGAAACACTGGGGCATCCCTCTGGTTACATAATAATCTGGGGAGCTACAAATGTTAGATACCGTACAAAACACAGTGAAGAAATGTCCATGTAACTCTGAAGTATCTTGCCAGCCTAATTCAGTGCAATTACAAAAAAGTGTTTCTTCAATACATGCTGATAGTAAAATGTTTTTTTTAAGTAGTTACACAGAAAATCCAGTATTTAGAAGTGTGTTACATAAAAGGAAGCTTCATAGGTTCAAGACCTTATGAAAATTTTTTAAATTATATTTTATTATTTATGCTATTACAATTGTCCCAATTTTTCTCCCATAGCACCCCTCCATGAAGCACCACCCATTCCCTCAGGCAATGGCCGCACCATTACTGATGTCCACGGGTCATGTGTATAGGGTCTTTGGCTACTCCAAACCCTATACTGTGATTTACATCCCTACAGCTACTCTGTAACTACCTATTTGTACTTAATCCCCTCAGCTCTTCACCCATTCCCCTACACTCCCCTCCCATCTGGCAAACATCAAAATGCTTGCTGTATCCATGACTGTCTGTTCCTCTTGTTTGCTTACTTGTTTTTTTTAGATTCAAGTGTTGATAGATTTGTATTTATTGTTATTTATTGTTCATAGTTTTGATCTTCTTTTTCTTAAATAAGTTCCCTTAACATTTCATAGAATAAGGTTTGGTGATAACTCCCTTAGTTCTTTCTTGTCTGGGAAGCTCTTTATCAGCCCTTTGATTATAAATAGTATCTTTGCTGGGTTGAACAGTCTTGGCTGTAGGTCCCTGCTTTTCATGCCTTTGAATATTTCTTGCCAATCTCTTCTAGTCTGTAAAATTTATTTTGAGAAATCAGTTGACAGCCTTATGGGAACTCCCCTGTAGGTAATTAAATGCTTTTCTCTTGCTGCTTTTATGATTCTCTTTTTATCTTTACCTTTAGCATTCTAGTTATGATGTATCGTGAAGTGGGTCTCTTTGCATCCATCTTGTTTGGGACTCTGTGCTTCCTGTACTTACTTGCATTTCTATGTCCTTCACCAAATTAGAGAAGTTTTCTTTCACTATTTCTTCAAGTAGATTTTCAATTTCTTGCTCTTTCTCTTCTATTTCTGGCACTCCTGTGATGCAAGTGTTGGAAAACATCAAGTTGTCCTAGAGGCTGCTTACATTATCCGCATTTGTTTGGCTTTTTTTGGTTCCTTATGTTTCAAATCATTGATTTGATTCTCAGCTTCATCTACTCTACTGTTGTTTCCCTGTAAATTGTTCTTTAGCATATCCTTCATTTCTGACAGGATCTTTTTTATGCCATTGAGGTCCTCACTAAGTTCCTTGAGCATCCTTATAACCAGATGCAGATAGATTGCTTATCTCCATTTTGTTTAGTTCTCTTTCTGGAGTTATGATTTCTTTTTTCATTTGGGCCATGTTCCTTTGTCTCCTTATTTTGGTAACTTCCCTGTGTTTGTTTCTGTGTATTAGGGGAGCTGCTATGACTCCCTGTCTTGGTAGTGTGGCCTAATGTAGTAGGTGTTCTGTAGGGTCCAGTGGCATAGCCTCCCCAATCACCCAAGCTGGGTACTCAAGGTGTGTCCTTCATGTGGGCTGAGTACACCCATAACTTATAGTTGAGTCTTGATTGCTGTTGGCAGGTCAATGGGAGGGCTTTAGCCAAGCCAGTTAGCTACAAAGACTGGCTGTGACCACTACCACCAACCTCTGCCCTCCATGAAGAATCCTCTGTGCAGGGGCAAAGTGGAGGTGCTTGGATGTGGTCTGTAGCTGTCGACTGGGTGTGCAGGTTCTGAGATTTCCCAGGCGGTGTAGGCCATGGTTGGCCCCCACCTGTGTTTTGCCTGGGGCCACTAGGCATGAGACATAAAGCAATCTGAGCCCTGGCTGATATAGCTCAGTGGACTGAGCGAGGGCCTGAGAAACAAAGGGTCATTGGTTTGATTCCTAGTCAGGGTTCATGACCTGGGTTGTAGGCCAGGTCCCCAGTGGGGACCATGTGAGAGGCAACCACACATTGATGTTTCTCTCCCTCTCTTTCTCCCTCCCTTCCCCTCTCTCTAAATATAAATAAATAAAATCTTTTTTAAAAAATAAAGCAATCTGAGATGGCTGCTTCTTGTGCTGGGAGATTCCCAGGTTAAGCCAAGTTGTGAATCTAGGCTGGGTGCTGCTAGTGCCAGGACTGAGGCCACTTAACAAGAGGTACAGGGTCTGGGGACTTGCTGAGGCCAGCTGTTGCTTGTTTGAGAGGATTTAGTAAGTTGTGAAGCATGAGCCAAGGCCAACCATTCATATAGAAAAGTCTGTTAACAGCTTGGGTGAGCCCATAAGTTGGGTGGGACACAGCCTCAAAAGATCTCCTAGGCAGGGCAAACAGTGTTAGGTTGATGGAGTCTCAGATATGTTACCCGCCTGCCAGCTTTGTGGCCCTGTGGTCTGTGGAAGATAGAATCAGAAAACGGACAATAGCCTCTGCCTGCCTTTCTGTCTGGGAGAAAGCTGTCCCCCAGGTCTTGCTTTAGGCCAGACATTTCAGTTCCTCCCTGTATACCACTGGCGCCTTTCAAGCTTCTATCCAGGTGCTGGAGCTCCAAGGGAGTGAGTCTGAGTGAGTCCATGTGTGGGTTCTTTAAGAGGAACTGCTTGGGACTCCTGATGTTTGTTACACCAACTCAATCTCCTCTAGTTTTTGCAGCCAGAAGTTATGGGGACTTATCTTCCTGGCACTGGAACCCTGGGCTGGGGAGCCTGGTGTGGGGCTTGGATGCCTCACTGTGTGTCTAAATGCACACACGTTAAACACGTTATGTTATTAAAGTTATTTTCTTTTTCTTTCTTTTGCACACCACTCCTTAGGCTTTTCACTAAGTTGATGACGTGTGTTGAAAGCTATCTTATGTTGTGACAGGGAATATCTGTTAGAGTGCAGGGTGTTAGTGCTGAGGTGAAACTGAGGTTAAGAGAGACATAAGTGATACTGGGAAAGGTGGCCCTGCTGTCGAATGTACCAGACACGAACTGCGGTGGCATACACACCTGTCTCGGCACAGGGAGATGTAGAGCAGAAGCAGGGGCCCAGCCCCGACGACAGTGGCTAAGGAGGACCGCATCCAGGAGCTGAGCTGGCAGAAGTTACAGTAGTGCACGACGGCGACGAGGATGGCCGAGCCCGTGAACACGGTGAACTGCAACGAGGGACAGGCACTCAGTTAGGAACCCACCCCACCTCCTCAACTCATGGGCCCACTCGCCAACTGCCACCTGAGCACTGTGAGATCAAATGACGTGCTCATTTATCTGTGTTTCTGTCATACTAAAATATCACAGACATCACAATATATCCAGCAGTGTCAAGGATTGATCATGAATCATTAGGTTAATTACAGAGAGTTTCAGGGAGTAAGTTCATGGAGGCCCCAAAATTCTCCAACTGTGTGGAAATTGCATTTTGGAGGAAAGGGAAGGCAGGCCACACTATTTGAGAACTATCACTGTGAATCAGTTACATTTAAAAAGCCTTTCCTTCAGGTACCTGCTGGCTGTCAGCAGAAACGTAATTTGGTATTCAAGTATCAAACAGAGTCAGCCTGCCCTGGCAGTTCATGTTACAGTACTTCCACCCCAAATACAATCTTCCACAACAGCACAAGTTCATTCCTGATGGGGCTTAACTCAGAAGCTCCTTCTCTGATCACAGACCAGCACATTATCTTGTGTTGCTTACAATGTTTCTTTATGTTGTAAAACAAGTAAGAAAATAATTGAATTGGACCTTGATAGACACTAAGAGAGGTAGGACAGGATACACGTGCACTGGGAACTCTCCCCAGAGCACGGTGGCATCTTAGCCAGCATTCGTGAGTGTGCTCAACAACAGGCTTGAGCATCTGGACAGATTTCATAGAAAACTGCCTGCCTACTCCTCTGTGGCAGGCAAGTCTTTTCAAAGGACAAACTCACAGGGCTGACAGAGAGATTGTACTTCTTTAAGGGCCTATATTAAATTTGTGACCCAAATCATCAAGTATTTTTTTTTAAGTGATGAGGGAGTCCAGAGAGTTCAGGAATAAAATGGCCAAACCTTTACGTACGTGTATATTTGTCTCAAATTCGGAAGTGATGTGTGAATAGACTGCAAGAGTGGGAAGTGACACCAGGATGGCCCCAATGAAATGGCGTGGGAGCCAACCAGCTATCCACTCCAGCAGGCGCTTGGTACAAGCCATCACATCCTCCAGGAAAAACACCATCCTGTAACAGGCAGGGAGAGAAAGGAGAGATAGGGTGTCTGTAGGTGGGTCAGCCAGCCAGAGAAGATGGGATGTAGGATCTCACCCATGCTGCTGCTGCTGGCATGAACAACAGGCAGAGCCCCCGCACCCCGCACCTGTGGTAGATGGGAAGCACCAAACACAAACACTGGACTTGCTCAGCTCATCATACCCTACTTGTTGCAAACTGATAAGATACACTTGTAAAAAGCCAAGCATAAGCCTCTATGTGTCTAAATGGAACAGGTAAGAACTGGGCACACAGATATTAACAGGCCCCATGAGAGGTGGCCACCTTACTGTTACCTGCTGAGTAGGGCAGGAGGTCTCGAGTGGGAGGTTCAGGGGATGTTTTGGAATGTTGGGGGTGCCTGTTGGATTGCCACAATGATTGAGGGGGGCAACTGACATCTAGAGAGGCATTCTGCAATGTACAGTGAAGCTCTGCCCTGTGCCCCACACAACCATCACCGCCCCCTGGGCATGTCCCATGGAGTTGAAATTCTGCTGGCAAGGACCTCAGCCTACACCCCAGTTGCATTTACTTTACAAACAGAAAGTGGTTTCTGCGTGTTGTTAACATACACATTTCCAGGAATAAACCACTGTGTAAATCAAGCAAGATTACCCTTTGTTTAGTTTGGGACATCACCAAGAGTTGTTCAGCATTTCAGAAACCATAGGCTGTAACCCAGCCCATGGCGCTTATGCCGCCAAACATGCACACGTCTGATGGTCCATGCTTAGAACCATCACATTTTCAGCAATCGTGTGCGTGAGAGCAGACAGCTGACAGCTGTTATAACTTTAGATGTTGGTGTCCTAGCATATTTGAAGTAAGGCACTACATATTTTATTTTAAATGGCTTTCTTGTTTGTCCTTCGTATTGGAGTGACAACATTTCATTGATTCTTTTAGAAGTTGTGTGCATAGGTGGGCTACATTTCAGGATAGTGATGTGAACATCATAAAATATTCTTCATAAAGAAGGGAGCTGAGTGTGTAGGGCTGGAAACTGTGATTCTGAAGGCAGAATGGCCTTGACTAAGCGAGGGATTCCAGACTCAGGAGTGGCCTAGACTCCAGCAGTGGAAACAGAAAGAAGGGCAGTGGGGGGTCTGCCTCAGGAGGGGGACCCACGTACCCGGTCCCTCTCTGAAGCCAGCCCCTGGGGAAGGTATGGGGGTGGGGGTGGGGGGAGGTGGGCAGCCTTGTTGTCCTTACTACTTGAGGGGCTAGAAGCCCCCATCAGGGTACCTCAAACACACCCAGGTACCTGCCCTTTGAGGCCTAACCACCTGCAGTGCAGCTAGCGCTCTGCCTGTGTTTAGCCCCCATGAGGAAACCCTAAATCTCAGCCATATCCCATGTGGAACCTGGCCGATCTGACCTTTTTAAGTCCTGGACTATTCTGGCCTCCTGATACTTAAAGGATAATGGAGTCCTTGGACTATTTCCAAGAATAACCATAAATATGCTCAAAGGCAGAATACATTTGCCCTACAAGGAGACAGAGGGAGCTGAGTCCCAGCCTGGCCTGGGCAGGCCTGGGAAGCC
The DNA here is from genome assembly GCF_019186645.2 of Phyllostomus hastatus. Taxonomy (NCBI): domain Eukaryota; kingdom Metazoa; phylum Chordata; class Mammalia; order Chiroptera; family Phyllostomidae; genus Phyllostomus; species Phyllostomus hastatus. Next base: position 4,137,505 of record NW_025334030.1, on the reverse strand, counting down.
CTCCACAAAGGTCCCCAGGACTGCAGAGTTCCAAGGACAAGACCCCTGTCTCACGCCTGTCTGGGGCACAGCACAAGTGGTTGGTGGGGAAGAACAAGGGCCCAAGCTGAGACTGGGAAGCCTTCCAGAAGAGATGCGGGCCCAGGGCCAGCCACTGAAGCCGGCAAGAACTGGCCTCCTTGGGGCACCTACCTATTCACCAGTGTAGGTTCTTACTAGTCTGGAGTCCTAAATATAAATATGTCCTTAGGGGACTGAGAGGAAATCCTTCAGGGTCTCAACCTCTCCCAGGTAAAGTGAACTTTTAAAGTCACACTAGAGCTCTTTCAGGAGCATAGTGGCTACCTCATCTGCCTGGCCCAGGACCTTGGCATCCAGGCACGGCTAGGCCTGGCTTGTGTGTGGCTTGAGGCCTTCCGCAGCCTCTAAATGTGGGTTAGCCCAAATACTGTAGAATTGGGCCCAAAGGAACAGGAAACCATAGTATAAAGGGTTTTTAAAAAAATGTATGGAGACGGTGCTAGCCTCAGAGAGATCAAAAGCCTTCTCTGGCTGTAGAACCCATGCCAGACAGAAACCTGGAGCTGGGGAAGTGAGGAAAGTGGAGTAACTGCAAATGTGCACTGTGTTTTCTTTGGGGTGATATAAATGTTCTAAATTCTATGGTGACGTTTGTACAACTTTGTAAGTTTACTAAAGTTAATTGAATTGTAGGCTTAAATGAGTGCATTTATTATATATGAATTGTATCACAAAACTAACATTATAAATAAAAACATAGGGGCCTGATGATGACTTAGTCTGGGTTCCCAGAAGCAGGGGACTTGGGAGTGGGTCCCAGGCAGCTCAGCGAGATGTGCAGAGCCAGGACACAGTGGGGCAGGCGCATAGGAAAGAAAGGCTGTGTTATGGAAGAGACACTTGTGGGCAATGCAGCTCCACCCACCTACAGGGAACTGAAGCCGGCAAGGATGCACCTCAGAGTGACCTCAACCAGGGACAGGAGATGAGGTTGTGGCCTCTGGCAGCCCTCAGCAAAGAGCCTTCTCACAGGGGCCTCACTGGGGAGCAAAGGAGCAGTGAGTGTCGAAGGGAGGGGGCAGGCAGCCAGCCTCAGGGCCAGACCTAAAGCTACTGCTTCCTGTCCTGGGATGCTGGGAAGGAGGAGCAGACACTTATGGTCAGGGTCCTTCTCCCTGTTTCTGTTTTACCCCAGCTTTGGGGGCAATTGCCAGTGGGACCCTACTAGGCTGACAGGCTCCCCTGTTGGGAGTGACAGGGCTGAACAGAGAAGGTGGTTGTAGTGCAAAGATCCAGTGTCATAGCGCCCAGGAGGCAGATGGTGCAGGCTGTCTGGGTGCCTGTGTATTCACATCCAGTCAGAAATGTAGAGCACCTGGAAGCTTTCTCAGTGCTAGACTGAACCCAAAATCACGTTGGGCAGGTGCTGAGGGCCCAGCTTCCTAAGGCGCCACTGCTTTCTGTTCAGACTCTGTCCATTTTTAAATGGGTTTTCTTTTTACTATTGAGTTTACATTCTAGATATCAGACCCTAGTCGTAGATAAGATATGCAAATATTCTCTCCCATTCTGCAGGTTCTCTTTCTTTTCTTTTTCTCTTCTCTGTCTTATTCCTTGTCTTCCCACCTTTTCTTTTTTTTTAAAGTCTCTGATTTGGGAGATCCAGGGACTAGCTGGCGGCATTGGGGCTGCAGAGGACACTGACCCTCTGGTAAAAAGAGTGCCCACCTGTGCCACGGGCCAGGGTCTTCAAAGGAGGGACCTGCGAAATAGAGCTGGGGGAGGGAAGGAAAGAGGACCCGTCACCTGGAATGAGCTTGCAGAGACAGCCCGCTTCAGACCGCTGGTCAGTTGTGCTGCAGACTGTTCAGTCATAAACTGTTGAGCCAGCAGAGGGAGCCAGAAGCTAAAAGCTGGAGAACCGCCCTGCAGGTGAGCCTTTACCTGACCCTGACAGAGACCACGAGGGACAGCACCTCCAGTAGCAAGGCCGCCCCGAAGACCACCAGGGTGGCTGGCGGGGGAGGTGTGGTGGCAGCCCCGTACTTTAGGAAGCAGGTGATGGAAAGAATCAGAAACACTGTTGTTGACAGAAACACGTCCAGGAGGGAGCTGCAGGTGGCACTGGCAAAAGTCTTCACAGGAGAATTCTTCATAACCTATTTGGGGTAGAAGAAAGGTGGGGGCGCATGCATAGATGATGCGACGGATGGTCATGAAGTGTGGTTTAGGTGGGAAACCCCAAACATTTATTGAGCACTTGCCTACCCCTAACCAGGTACAGAGTAATAAGTGCTCTAGGTGGGTCATCTTACTATTCTCCACTTAATAATGAGGAACCTAAGGCACAGATGAGTTAAGGAACTTGACCAAGGTCACACAGCAACTGATTACACACCAGTAAGTTCTCACAGAAGTGTTACACACTGAACCTGAAAGGCTGAGTTGTTGACTGGTAATGATTCTGTGTCTGTAAAGTCAGTAGCACAAAAGCCATGTATGTGCTGGAAGCTTCCACTGAATGTCTGGGTCCCAGGTTCAGGGTATGTGAAAGCTGGGATCATGACAGGAGTAATAGGTGGGGATTGTAGCAGCAGCAAATGAAAACAGCAGGCCTGTCAACTGACAGTAAGAGATGCTTATGCCTTCACTCAGGAGCCTGCTCTGGGCTGGCTCTGTTCGGGGTGCTGGGAGAGACATGAAACGAGGTCCTAGGGGAGTGCACAGCCTAATGGTGGATGCACCAACTGCAGAGGAAAGGGACTGGGAAATGACAAGCCTGGGATGTTAGACTAACGAGTACAGGAAGATTGTTTTCTCCCTTGTGTAGATAAATTCACATACAGATGCAACTTAGGGCTTACAGATTATAGGAAATCAATAGTAGCCTTCATTTTCCTGTCACTTAGGAAAACAAAAAAGTGTCCAAAGCATAAAATTAGGAACTATCCACTAAAAAGTGGCACATTTCTTAGTAAAATGATAAGGAACACTCACCTCTTCTTGATAGCTAGTCCTGTAGGCTTGCTCTAGCTCCTGATCCAGAAAGTTCAAGCTGAACTGATTAATGGGTGGCTTAAAAAAAGAATCTTTCATCAGGCTAGAAAAGATGAAAAATGCAGTCCATCATCATGAAGCTCGATCATGTTTACTTTATCAGAAGACTGCAATTAGCTACCGAAATGCCATTCAGTAAGCATGTCATAAAAGCTGTATCTAAAAGTCACCATGTTAGAGACATGGTTCGACCATCCCTTTCAGAACATACCTCTGGAAAGTGTCTGCAAACATAATCACATTTGATGTTTCCCTTCCACTAAAGAACAACCATTCGCCATAATTATAATACATATCATTAGAACCCTGCTTTTGAAAACATCTTCCTGATATCCAGGGTTAGAAGAAGGCAGCTCCTTTGTTCTATGAAAATATCCTTCTAAAGGACCAGCAAATCCTTATACTGAGAGTACTTATGCAGATTTAAAGGCTTCCAGTGAAAACATAATTCAGAGCTGGCTGTCCTGTCATTCAGAGTATTGACAGTAATCACCACCATCAAAGAAAGCTAAGAGATTGTTATCACAAAATTGTGTTTACAGTTAGTATAATTTTGTGTGTAATTGTGTTTACAGTTAGTGCTACTGTCACAAATACAGATTGCATGTGAAACCTGAAAAATAACAATGCTCAATGGCTTTAATAGCAGAGAAATCAAACCTGCTTTATGTGACTCATTCTTTGATGAAGTGCCAGCAAATACTTAATATCCTTTTTCTACTGCAGGAAACTGCTATACATTTAAGGGAATGTTAACATAGTTTCAGAAGGCAAATACAGCCGTGGGGTATAGTCTCTCTGACTCACACAACACTAGAATTAAATCAGATGAGATAGGTAAAGAACCTAGCATGTGCCTGACACACAGTAAGGTTCACTGTACATATGTTTCCTCTTTTCCTTGCAACAGAGTGAACTCTCTTTTTGTGTTAAGTGTCATGGTAATACCTTACTATGACCTCAGACTCAGAAAAGAGAAAATTCTGTCCCCTAATGTTGATCCACTATCACAACACCCTACAAATACTGAATATGATTTTTTCTGAGTGCAAGGGTATGTTCACAAAAAAAGATGACATGTGAGGCCATAAAACAAGAGTCAATAAATGTAAAAGGACTGAAATCACAGAGTATGTCTTTGACCATGATGACATTGAGTTAGACATTAATAACTACATCTAAATACCATTCTTCACTAAAAGTAGTGAGGGCTCTTTCGAGAACTGTCGGGTTCCTGAGCTGGGGCAGGGAAGACACAAAATGAGCCTGGAATAGCCTGCTGTGCTAGAGCAGCCTTGTCAACCTTTTTCATCTCATGGCCACATAAGTTAATTACTAAAATTCTGCCACACATGAAAAAATATATCTTTTGATGATCTGACCAAAAACAAAAAAAAGAGGTATAAGTTTCATTCATTCACACTGGAAGGCTATTGTTGTGTTGGCTGTTATCATTTTTCATTTGACAATCTAAGGGAAAAGAGGTCAGTGTCTCTGACTAAAGAGTTGGCACACCGGTTGAAAATCACTGTGCTAGAATGTAAGAAATTGCTCATAATAAATGCCTGAGTAATGTTAAAAAAGACACAGGAGCCAGCCTGGAGGGGGGCTCCTGGTGGCCAGATTTGGTACAACTAGAGCATCAAACTAGAGGAAGGACAATGATGGACTGTATCTTTTAAGTAGAACAGGACTCCAAGGGTCCAGGTTGATAACATATGGGTAGACAAAGGAATAAGTGGGGAGGGACTTTTCTTTACAGCAGAATGCTAGTGCCAAATGATAACTGTGTAGCTTGTGCTGGAGTGGAAAATCACCATTCTCTACCATCAGAGTAAAGACTGTCACAGACAAGAACCATCAGTGGAGATAAAATCTAGCATTTGATGAGGAATGGGATATTTACATGATCATAAAGTTCTTGCCACAGCCTGCTTATTAGTTACAAGAAGAAAATTATAACTATAGATTGGAGAACGCTGCAGCACTTGCCTGGCTGACCAAAATTACTATGCAGATGAAGGACAAATAAGCACCACCTGGTGCCTCTAGATATGACACCTGAGAAGGACATACCCCTTCTGTAGTATCTGTCCAGCCTAAACATAATCATGAGGAAACACACAAATCCAATTTCAGGAATATTTTATAAAAGAACTAGGCCTGCATTTTTCAAAAATGCCAACATCATGAAAGACACAGAATGGCTGAGGGACTGTCTTAGATTTAAAAAGACTGAAGAGGAATGACACCAGACAATAAATCTGTGATCCTGGACTGGATCCTGTACTAGAGGGAAAGGAAGTACCATCAAAGACATATTGGACCAACTGACAAAACTGGAATATAGACTGCAGATTAGATAAAATATCACATCAGTGCTAAGTTTCCTGAATTTGATAACTATGATTATGTAAAAGAACATCTTTGTTGTTAGGAAATATAGTATTAAGGGGTAAAGAGAATGATGTATTTAAGTTAGTTACATGGGTCAGAAAAAAAATAAATTTCATAGAGAAAGGGGGAGAGGAGAATAAAACAAACAGTAAAATGTTAAAAGTTAGAAAATCAGGTAAAGCATATAAAGCAGGGATATCCAACCTTTTGGTGTCTCATACCTGAAGAAGAGTTGTCTTGAGCCACACTAAATACACAAACACTACTTAAAACTGATGAGCAAAAAAAAAAAGGTTTTAAGTAAATGTAGGATTTTGTGTTGGGCTTCATTCATAGCCATCCTGGGCCATATGTAGCCCACAGGCTGCGAGCTGGACACCTCTGGTATAAAGGGAATTGTTTGTATTACTCATGCAACATTTCTATATGTTTTAAATTACTTCAAAGTAAAGCGACACACTGACAACACATGAGGGATAAGGTAATTCAGAAAAAGGGTGAGGCTTCTACCTGCAAACTTTACTTCAATGCCCATGGCTCCACTCTTACCTGTCTTCTTTGATAACATCAACAAAGTGGGCATCGGTTTTCTCCCGGATGTTCTTGAATCTCAGTGGAAGGAGAGCAGACTGGTCCAAGCTGCCACCTGCCCATCTTCCCTTTTCCTGTAAGATCTCACACAAAGAAGTCTGGCTGTTGGTGAGCTTCTCTTCTTGGGGAGGGCTCAGAAGTCCATTTTGGGTCTTAGAATTATGTCCGCCAGAAGCCTGCCTCAAGACAAGAGAGAAGCAGACATAGAAGTGACCTGTGGGTGTGCAAGAGTGCTGTTCCACCCAACTCCTCTGCTATCCGGGGATCCCACTGGACGGCACGCTGCACCTTCAAACCTCTGTTCTAATCCAAACTCTCAACCTCTTTGCCCACCTGCTTTTCCCTATCCTCTTAGTTTGTCAAATTGCACCTCTAGGCATTCAGACAACCAGGGAGGTTGAGGCTCTCAGAGTTTTCTGACCACAGAACCAGGGATCCAGAGGGCGGTGGAGAAGGTTTGAGGGACTCGGGAGAAGTGCAAGGGTGGGTTCAGGGAAAGGAAACCCCTATGGGCAGTAGCTTAAGAAAGGGTGACTGCCTGTCTGCAACACAGACTGACCCAGTGTTGCACAAGTCCATGGGCAGATGACATGGAGGTGGATGACAGATAAAGGTCTCCTGGAGGGTCAGCCTTTATAGCTGCTTGAAAGGCTCTCAGGTTTGGTCTTTGTTCTGCTTTCCACTCCAGTCCTGGCTCTGGTTCCAAATGAGATTTTTCTGGCATTTTCTCACTGCTGTCCCTAACCGCAAGTCCCTCTTCACAGTGTCTCTTATCCCAATGTCCCCTCTTCTTTTGGCTAATCCATATTCCACCATATTTTGGGTCCAACCTCCAGCTCCACAAACTTTCCCTAACTACTCTAATGCATATGTCTTTGAACCCTTATTGCCCATTAGGGATCCCATCCAGTTCAGCATGTGATTACTTCTCATGGATTAGTTCTGACTCTCCATCCTGTTCTTTACTGGTCTGTTCAAAACTCAAAGGACTAGAAGGTGTGGAACCGTGTCACCTAAGAGGAGTTACTCTAAGAACTGAGAAGTCGACAAGCCAGGAGTGTCATCTCAGGTAGATGTGCCTGGAGAGGAACTGACAGCAATGACAGCCAGGAACTTGTTACCTTGGTGCTATTTTTATGCTCCTCCTGACAGCCGTTTTGCACTGCTCCTCCTTCTGCACCAGCTTCCGATTTGGGAGCAAATGTGATTCTGCACGAAGGGCAGGTCTACAAGAAAAACACAGACCATAGGAACTCACCCAGAAAACATGACCATAATACGTAATTCAAACAGGTCCTCTATTGTTGCAATTTGCTGTCATGTAGAATGGTTATAACCAACGGAAGGCTTACTGATCCACTCCAGGATGAGTTAAAGACAAACTGGCAAAGTAAAAATGGAAACATGTCCACCTAACATTCATGACCTGTACATGAATGTTACAAAACAGCCAAAAAATACAAAACTCAAATGTCCATTAACAGATGAATGAATCTAACCATATAATGGAATATTATTTAGCCATCAAAAGGAATGAAGTACGGATGTAGGCTACAATGAACCATCAAAACATTGTACTCAGTGAAGGAAGACAGACACAAAGGCCACATACTGAATGATTCCATCCATATAAAATGTCCAGAAAAGGCAAGTCCATAGAGATGGAAAGGAGATTGGGTGTTGCCAGGGGGGGAGAGGGATAAGGCAATGGGCAGGGATCTAATGCAGCGGTCCCCAACCTTTTTGGCACCAGAGACTGGTTCATGGAAGACAATTTTTCCACAGACCTGGCAGAGGGGGGTGGTTCTAAGATGATTCAAGTGCATTACATTAAGCTCACCTTCTGCTGTGAGGCCTGGACCGGTACTGGTCCATGGACTGGAGGTTGGGGACCCCTGATCTAATGGACATAGGGTTTCCTCTGGGGGGTAATGAAAATGTTCTAAACTTGATTGTGGTGATAGTTGCACAACTTTGAAAATATATTAAAATGATCAAATTGTACACTTTAAAGGGGTTTCTTGGTATGGGAATCACACCTCAATAAGGCTGCTGTCATTGAACAACCTGCCGTTACCCTACACGAGAACACTAAGCCAAGGTCTACGAGCTCTATGTGATAGTGAGCTGTTCCTAGAAAATAGGCTGAATAATCAGAGGGACCTGTTTATAGACCTAGGAATTCTTAAAAGTTTGCAGAAATTAGCTTATCTAGAAAAGAAAAGACAAGACAATACTGACAGGTAGAGTAGAAAGGGCAGCAAGGCCTTCATTTCTCATAAACCAGGGTTCAAATCCCATCTCGAATCCTTACTCATTTTGGAGGATCCTGTTCAAGCCACTTACCTCAGTTCTCTCATCTGTAAAAAGAGACTGATAACACTTTTCTTGAAAATATGTGGTAAGGATTAAATGAATATGTATGTAGGTAGCCTAGCGTCATTCCTGGCTCTCTTAATAAATTTACTGTTATTATTAATGTGATCCATTAAACTAGGAACTGCCATTGAGATAGTAAGTAACCACTTCCAGTGGAGAAGACAAACTGTAGCAGCAAAGATATATTAGGACTAAAAAATGTCCTTACATAGCATTGTTAAACATTGGAATACGTTATAGGAAGCTAAATATTACTTCAGAAATTTAAAATAAGTGTCATTTAATTCCTAAAGGCAAGGACATGACCCAGATCACATCCCAACTTAGATTTCAGGCCCACACTGTATTAAACAAAAGAAACAAAGATTCTAAAGAGGTGTGTAATTTGGGAATCTGATGCAATGCACAAGCTAAGTTTGAACATTTATATTATCAAAAAATGAAAACAAACATGACAACAGAGCTAACATACCTGACCTAACATAGCATTAACTAACATACCTGAGCAAAGAGTAGTACCTAGGTAAAATCTGGTTATAGCTCTTTAAAAACTGACATTATTAATGGGTAAAATGTTCTAATTATCAAAACACACAATAAAATTATTTTAAAGTATATCTTGGTATTGACTGAGTTAAACTTCAAAACATTTTACCAATGGGGCCACTGATCTTCTCAAATAAAAAATAATTCCAAAATTCCAATACCACACAAATGGGAGTACCCTTCCCAGCCCCCACGGGAGGCATAAAGTAGGTGTGCCCAAGAAACACCCAGTGAGGTCCTAAGGGTGCCCCCTAGTGGGGACATAAGTAAATGACTTCGGTGGTGGTAGTGGTGGCAGACTTGCTTCTCTAGGGAAACAGTGGCCTTTTCAGGGGCCAAGTAGTGAGTGGCCTGGGGGTGGAGTGGATCCAACCTAGAGTGTGGGAACGGTGTGAAAGACTCTGAGCCAAACCCTTAGGGCCCAGGGAATTTCACAATCTTGTAAAGACACAATGAAAGAGTAAAAAGCTATTACTCTGACCACTTTTTAAACATTAAGACTAGAGAAGTAGTATAACAGTGATTAAAGGCAATGGCTTTGAAATCAAACTGTCATGCACTGGTTCTACCACTTAATAGGGACTCTCTCTGAGTCTCATTTTCTTCCTTGGTAAAAAGGAACTATATCTACCTTGAACAATTATTATAAGGGCAAAATGAATTAATACAATTAAAGCATGCCAGAGGTATTTTAAATCAGCTTTGTTTTGTGCACCAACTCTAATCCCATGATACTGACTTTTAGATTAGTGAACTGAAGATGATGAGGCGGCCTCCTGGCCCAACAGGAGGAGAGCTGTGATGGCCTGGTAATGTCTGCTGCGGGTGAGAGGTGGACAAGTGGAGGCACACATGCACTTACCACAGCTTGGCTCTGCACAAGGTCTGAAGTGTTAGTGAGTATTCAGTAAATGTTGGTATTTAATATTAAAGTTGCTGGTCACTATTCTCTCTGGTTATAAAGATAGTTCATCTGGTAATTTAATGTCCCTGATCACAAACAGGACAGCCATCCTTGGTATCTGTTCTTGCATAGCCATTTCTTTTTTGGTTATCTCTTGGCATCAGTTGTTTCTGAGTATTTTTCTCTCCTCAAGTACACGTGATGCACTTTGAAACAGGCCATCTGGTTCTTAGGAATTCCACTGCACACTGATTTTATGTATATATGATGTTTTACACATTTAAAGCCACAAATAAACGGGAGTGACTATCAAACCAATCCAACAGCAGAGGGCACACACTCTCCACAAAGGATCCCCTTGATAGGAATGGGAGCCACACAACTCAGATTCTGCACCTTCTCTGCGAAGGTCTTGGCTGCAAAGGGGTTGAAAGGCCTATGGAGACTGGGAGTGCCCGTTGGGACCAGTTAATCTTCGGGGAGCCTGGGGGCAGTGGTCTTCATAGATGACCAAGTCAAAATTATGTCCCTTTGACAAAGAGACTACGTGGGCCTGTACCCTGCTGTGATAAAATGTTCTAATACGGAGGTAAGATCTTGTAGAGCTGCCCACAAAAGAATCTCAGGGAGCAAAGGCACAGACATACACTGTCAGAGTCCAGGTGTTCATAAATGGTCTAGGAGTCTGCACTGAGGGAGGTTCGGGGGCTCGTCGGGGTCACATGTGAAGCAGTAGAGAGTAGGACCTATGACTGGGACTCCTGATGGCCTGAACAGTGCTCACTTGGCATTCCCACAGCAGCTTTGCCCTGAGTGGGGACATGGGGTTGGGTGGGAGAACAAGCTGTAGACTTGCTTTGAAAATGTTGCTCTTTGTCATTTTATTTCTTCTTCAGCTACCTTCCTTTGGGGGAGGGGGGAGGCTTTTTAAATTAAAACTGCAAAACAAATGAAACAAAAAATCTTCAGGAAATACATCTTCCCTGATGGAGATATTCTAAATCTCAACATCCCCTTCTGCTCTGTGGTGAGAGCCCATTCTGCATGACAAGGGCCCCACCAGGCAAATTGGTTAGGTGAGTTTACTTCCCCTCTCCACCCCTGACAGCCATTTTCCCTTAACCATTATATATTAAAGCTTCATTTTAATTGGATTAAAACATCTCACAAACTGCTTTTTGCTAGGTATGCAGACACCTCTCTGAAATGTTTGCCAATCCATTAAATGTCCATCTCCCCCCATGCCGCTGCTAGTAACTCCATCCCTGAGAAGCCCTCACTGGGAAGCATTTCATACTTCAGGGAACTACCTGGGATATATCCTGCCACCTTGGGAGGCATACCAGAGCAGCTGACTCACAGGGAAGCAACAGTGGTAGGCATATTAGATAAAGTTGGCTGTTGTAATGATGGCAGCTGCTATGACTTAGAAACACCAATGTACAGAGGGCACGCCATGAATAATAATCAGGCCCTTAACCAGTCAATGTCTGCAGTCTCCTGTACTTGATCTCAATTAATCCTCTTAACACTTCAAAGCAAAAGCGATTGCTCTGACCACACAAATGCTTGCCAACAGGGGGGCCCAGACTGCAGAGCTCCTGGCCCCTGACCACCATGCAGCCTCTCTCTGGCCTCCTTTCCTGGTACAAGGAGGACCCAGGAATAATCCTGGCACTCTGGTCTCCTCTACCTCATTCCATGAAGGGACCAAGGCAGTTAGGACCACGTCCTCCTGGTTCTTTAAATGGCACTATTGGCACACTGGTACCAAGGGAAGCTCATCAAGAACAGTTAAGGTACCCCAGACAGAGTACTTCCTGGGCCAAAGCGTACACTGGCTATTGCCTGGAAAACCCAAGATCCCATTGGAGATCACCCAAGAGCAAGTTCTGCATTTTCCCAGATTATCTGTGCTCCTTCCCCCAACATGAACATGGGCTCAGAGGGAAGATTATAACTATTTCTCTAATACACTTGGGGCCATTTGCATTTATTTTTTAACAGACTTTGATACATGCACCCTACAATCTGTTCAGAGTATATAGCACAGAGCTATAAAATAGTTTTTTTTTTCTTCAAGGCTGTTTCTCTTCACAAGATAAATCATTTCTAAGCTAACAGCTGTCCTTTTTCATAACTGTCAAAGGAGGGAGCAGGGAAACCTGTTTTCTGAGATATGAGGAGGAAACATCAGAAAAGCCCTGGCTTTGCCTGTTTAGTCTGCTGAATACAACTACTAGGCAAGCTGTCATGTGACCAGAAGCACCCCTTGCTCCCCAAACCCAAAACTCAGGTTGAGCATGGCATATAGGAACATGCAACATAACAGTAATACAGCTTATTGAGGCCTATTCCAAGTTCTAGGCTCTTTGCCTATATCACTTTATTTAGTCCTCATAGCACCTATGAAGCTGACACTATGATTACCCCTATTTTATTTTTTTAAGATTTTATTTATTTATTTTTAAGCAGGAGGGGAAGGTAGGGAGAAAGAGGGGGAGAGAAGCGTCAGTGTGTGGTGGACTTTCATGTGCACCCCACCAGGGACCCAGCCCACAACCCAGGCATGTGCCCTGACTGGGAATCAAACTGACGACCCTTTAGTTCATACTCTGGCACTCAATCCACTGAGCCACACCAGCCAGGGCTGATTAGCCCCATTTTATGGGGCTCAGGAGGAAACTGAGGCAGAGAAGAGAAGAGACTTGCCCAGAGTCACACAGTTAGAAAATGACAGCAGGAGTTTAAGGCCAGGCAGTAGCGTCCTCAACCCCAACCACGCAGGTATGACATCTCCAAGTGAACAGGAGTCACCTTGCAATGTGAGCAGAAGGCATCCTGGCTATTACACAGCACTGGGGGGCTGGCGCATGGTGATTTCTGCTAACAAAATACCAGAGAAAAATAGAAGCAAAATATTAGAGGAAAATAGAAGCACTAATTGTTACCAAAAAAAAAAAAAGAAAAGAAAGAAAGAAAGGCAAACTAAGCCTTTAAGAACAGGAAATGAACAGCTTGAGAATACTGGAGGCAAAACAAAATCTTGGAAAATCAGACACCGGATCCCAAAGTCATGGAGTGGAGAATCATAGAACCTCGCTCAGATCCCTGAGTCCTACATTTATTTATTAACTGCATTTATTAACTGAGGCTCACAAGGCAAGAATACTGTTACTATGTTGTGGAAATGTTCCATTAAAAAATCAGAAAAAGGAAGTATTTCATATTTTGAGAAATTTCATTTACGTCTAATACCTCATATTCAGAGTTCTCAGTTTCCCCCATAATGTCCTGTTTCTGACCTGGGAAGCAATTAAGTAATTGTTCTCTCTCTTTAGACTCCTTTGGTCTGTGGCAGGTCCTCAGCCATCCTTGTCTTCGATGATACCATCACTTTTAAAGTGTCCTGGTCAAGTAATTTGTAGACTGCCCTTGAATTTGGATTTGTCTGATGCTTTCACTCAAGATGACTAAGGTTTGGAATCTGGAGGAGAACTCCACAGAGGTGATGTGCCCTTTTCAGCACCTTACATCACTGTGTACAAGATCCACTACTCTTACTAACCTTCCTCATCCAGTGACGGAGGGCCTGCCAGGTTTTCCACTGCCACTTACTATTCTTCCTTTTACAGTGAATAAATATCTGGAGGAGAGGGGGGATGCTTGGAGGATATGCAAAAATCCCATTTCTCCTTAAACATATAACCATATTAACATATTAATATAACCATATAAACATATTAATTTTAGAGTTCATTGATGGATCTTGCCTGCAACAACTATTACTGTGACGTTCTAATGGGGATTCCCTTTTGCTCATTCCTTCTACATCTATCAGATGAAATTCTTCTCTAAGAAAGAGCTGTCAATTTATATGTGATGTGCTTTCTCCTAATTGAAGGACATATACACAAACAACTAAAATATAGATAAATCTTAAAAAGTCATTTTTTAGGAAAACTTTTTATATCCATATTTCAGAGCCAGCAGACTACCATTTATTCTTTTTTGTAACAGTTTTATTGAGATATAATTAACATACCATACAAGTCACCATTTAATTTAATGGTTTTAAGTATAGTCACCATTTATAATAAATATTTAATTTCTAAATTATAGCCCTGGCTGGTGTGGCTCAGTTGATTTAGTGCTGGTATGCAAACTGAAGGGTTACCAGTTTGATTCCCAGTCAGGGCACATGTCTGGGTTGCAGACCACGTCCCCAGTTGGGGATGTGTGAGAGGCAACTGATTGTTGCATCTCTCACATATTGATGTTTTTGTCCCTCTCTTTCTCTTTCCCTTCTACTCTCTCCAAAAATAAATAAATAAAATCTTTTAAAAAAGAAAACAAAACTATATAAGTAGTGTGTATATATATCTCTACATATAGATATATAGGTATATGGAGATATACAGATATATATAGAGAGAGATCTACTACCTTTTCCATTTCTATAATGAATTAATTAACAGTACAGGTCTTCTGCTTCCTCAAACTGAGCCAGCTGAGCCTAGTCATAATGATTTTACAGACAAATAATACAAAGAAACAAGGAGATAAAAGAAGTGAACATTTATGTAGAGTCTTGGACAAGGGTTTGATGTCCAAAATATATAAAGAACTCATATGACTCAACATCAGGAAGACAAAAAATCCAATTAAAAAATGGACAAAGGAACTGAACGGACACTTCTCTAAGGAGGACATACAAAGGGCCCAGAGACATATGAAAGGATGCTCAACATCACTAGCCATCAGAGAGATACAAATTAAAACCATAACGAGATACCACCTCACACCAGTCAGAATGGCCACCACTAACAAATCAACAAACAAGAGCTGGAGAGCATGTGGAGAAAAGGGAACCCTAGTGCACTGCTGATGGGAATGCAGACTGGTACAGCCACTGTGGAAAACAGTATGGAATTTCCTCAAAAAATTAAAAGGTAACTGCCTTTAGACCCAGAAATTCCACTGCTGGGATTATACCCTGAGAATCCTGAAACACCAGTTTAAAAGAACCTATGCACCCCAGTGTTCATAGCAGCATTATTTACAGCCAAGTACTGGAAACAGCCTAAGTGTTCATCAGTAAATGAGTGGATCAAAAAACTGTGGTGCATTTACAAAAAGGAATACTATGCAGCAGAAAGAAAAAAGGAACTCCTACCTTTCGTGACAGCATGGATGGAACTGGAGATTATTATGCTAAGTGAAATAAGCCAGGAGATGAAAGACAAATGCCATATGATCTCACCTATAAGAGGAACCTAATGAACAAAACAAACAAATGAGAAAAATAGAACCAGAGGCATGGAAACAAGGAAGCAACTGACAGCAATCAGAGGGGAGAGGGTAAGGAGATAAGGGTAGAAAGAAGGGGAAGGGACTAGTCAAGGAACATGTATGAATGACCGATGGACATGGACAATAGGATGGGGATTGTCTGTGAGAGCTGGGGGTGGGCTGGGCGGAGGAAGGTAAAGGGGGAAAAACTGGGACAACTGTAATAGAACAACAATAAAATACTTATTAAAAAATAAATAAAGTGAGTTTCTTGTCATGGCAACTGTCATAAAAGAATGATCCCTGGGGCTAGTAACCTCAAAGGGAAAGTACAACCCTTTTGAAATAGGACAGGTCCTCTCTGAATTTCCCCATGTGAACAAATCCATACCATCAGCCTCATTACTCACTGGAAATATGTAGAAACTTTCACCCCATGAGCATGCAGCCCTGTTTTGAATAGATTTAGGTAAACTCACAATGATAGCCACACAGGTGCATTTCCAGTGAGATCTTTCAGAGATGAGCTTAAGATGGTGTCACAGCTCACTCAGTTAACTGATTAGTACTGATGTAATAAATGAAAAAGAAAAGAAGAAAGAAAAACAACCCCCCACATCTTTGGTTTTCATTTCTTGGTTCTTCACGAAGACATTAGATCAGTTATTGTTATTGGCATGTGTAGTTTCGATCTATCACCTGCAGCTTCATGCCAAATGAGCAGCAGACCTCCTCTGCAGAGCTGAGGTCACACTAAATAGGCCAAGTGCCCATACTCCAATTATACATTTGTGACATGGTTACAACCCTCACAGCAACAACCAAGGACAAAAATGGAAGAACCTCTCTCCATCCAGAAGAAGTGGAGAAGGCAAGACCTTCCCAAGATAATCAATGACTCATTGTGGGCAAATCAACACCATATCTATGTCTCCTCCTGTCCTTCTTTACTCCTACAGTGGTCACTGCCCACATCTCCACGTGGAGGGAATGAATGCATGTCCTGGTGTTAACTGAGCATTTAGTGCAAACCTAGCATTCATGGGCATTACTTCAGTTAATCTTCACAACAACCCTGAGAGACTGCCTCATCATCACCATTTCACTGTGACTTAGAGAAGTTAAGCAACTTGCTCACAAGTCCCAAAGCCAAGGCTTTGAGAACAATCCTCAATTTTGAGTTTTGACCCTTCCTATAGCACTAAAGTTGCCTTCTGTGACTATGACATGTAGAGCCCTTGTGTCCTTCCTGGGCTCCCTTCTTAACTCCTCTTTCCTCTATCCCAAACCCTAGGGCTATCTTCAGAAGCTCAGGCTCAGAGTGCTGTGTACCACGGTGCTAGCAGTGCCCCTCTCCCCACAGTCCCCCATTGTGTAATGCCAGGGCTTCTTGATGAAAGACTCTTACTGTAGAAGTCAATGCCTGAGTGTGGGAGAAGAAGTCTCCCTGAAGAAGTCAATGCTTGAGTGTGGGAGGGTTCTCTCTGACCTGAGGATCAAAGCCCTTGTCCTTTAACATGACTACAGTTTCTTGGTAGGTCATCATGGTACTCAGACTATTTTATGAAATATTAGATAAGACTTCTCCAGCTACAAACTGAGAAATAACTTACAGACACATAGAACACGTGTGCTAGGAAGGAAGACAAATGCTTCCTAGACATTACTTTGGTTCTATGTAGTTCTGCTCAGGCTTCTTAGTTCAATCCTTCTTCAGCTAGCTCTGTGGAGTTCTATCTTCCTGTGTATCATTTAAGAATTAAAAATTTAGGCCAAAAGAAAGTTGTAATTATCTACTATATGCCAGGCATCGTGCTGGACACTTGGGGAAAATATAACTTTTTTTTAAACATGGGCCCTGTCTGCATTCTAAGAGCTCACAGTAAGGCACATAAGAAACATAAGGAAAATATTGAAGACTGTGTATGTTATAGCTATAATGTTACAGCATTATTGGGTAGAGGAGTCATAGAAAATAGTAATGAAAGTGAACTGTGATAGGCAAAGAGGAGTTTTGGGGGAAGAAGGGAAGCAATGTGCATTGCAGGTAAGAGGAACAGCAGGACCAAGATATGCATGCATTCATTTGATGAATATTTACTGAACACCTTTTCTCTAATTTCTTGGTTCTTGTATAAAAACCCTTTCATTAGACAAGCATTCTCCCAAAGGAGCAGCTTGAAAAAAGAAATCAGTGGTCAAAGAGGTCTGAGAATGCTGCATACAACAACCCTCTCTGGAGACCTACGTATGCATATTAGCATTCTAAAGGCTCTGAGAAGTCCTGCAGTAAAGAAACCTTTTCAGTGTTGTTTAACCTAGAATTTCCCACATTTATCTGACCACAGAACCTTTTTCCTATGCTTGATACCTATGTCCATCCCGAGAAAGTACTGCTCAAGGGAACACGGGGAAACACTGCCTTACACCAGGGTAGGAAGGAAATGTGGGGTCTGTGACAAATCTACATGGGAGCTAACTCTGGCTGGATGAGGTAACAAGAGCAGCAAAGGAGATGAAAGCCTACTGACAGGAAGAGTCAACAGACCCTGGTGACAGAACAGGAGGAGCTAGTCTGTGATTCCAGCTAATAAGAAGAGCTAACCATTGTGCAGACAATATAAGGCAACAAGCCAATGACACGCATATGAGGCACTGACAAGTTTAGAGGAAAAACCCACCCAAAGAATGAATGAGCAAGTAACTGATATTTTACATTTCTATTGTTCAAAAACTGTTGCTTGAGGGAAGGCCTTATACGTCAGATTATAATCTATATAATCTTCAAGGCAGACCTCAGTTATCTGCCTTTCAGCTTTAGGCTGCTAGTTCATAATGATTCACTCAGTTACCCAGTGCTTATATTTTATAAAGTGCTCACAGATGCCTGCTCTCACCTGATCCTCACCACAGGCACTAGAAGCAGAGAAGACAAGAGTATGGCAAGGACTTCCCAAAGTGACAAAGCCTGGAGGGGAGACCGAGTCTTCTATCTCTTCCTGCTCCTTCCACTCCAACTGTAATTCTAACTTTCTGGGACAGCCCTGGCCTCAGATGTCTTATGATCCCCCACAACACCATCAGAATAGCAGAAATTATACTTCAGATCCAATTCATCTATCTCTTCTGGAGGGGCACAAAAATTATTTTGCTCAAATTCCTTTTGGTACACATGGTCAACGTAAGAGGTCACAAGATTTTCAGGAAATTTTCAATGATTATTTGGAAAATTTATACAAGGTAACAGAATATACTAAATAGATTTTGTCCATCCAGATTTCTTTTTAAAAAGTGAAGTCAGCAACTATACTCCCTAATGGATAGAAATTCACACACACAAAATCTAAAATGGCAGCAAACACAACAAATCATTAATTTTTGGCTTTGAGCTCTATTTCTCTATTTAAATACAGCTTACTTTGAAGCCTGGAGGAAACTGTTTCTCCTTAGATAATGAAATTGTATTTAGACAGCCACGTTCTTGTGCTCCTTCCTGGCATGATTCTTTCCTGCCATGCTCAGTGACCATCAATGCACCCAGAGTTCCTTTCTGACTACTTCAGTCCAGCAAAGAAGTTGTCTCGAAAGTGCGCAGGCATCAAGGAAATTTCAGATACATTAGCTGTTACTCATATGCCAGAGAGTACAAGGAAGACAAGGGCTAGTACCTACCCCACTGATCCTAAACTTGGGGTGATTTTACCCTCCACCCACTCAGGGGACACTGGGCACTGCTGGAGACAGTCTTGGTTGTCACGATGGGAGGAGGGCGAGCTCCCGGCACTTAGTGGGTAGAAGCCAGGTATGCTGCTCAACATCTCACAGTGCACAGGGTGGCCCAAGATGTTGATAGTATCGAGGCTGGGGAACTCTGCACTAAGTTAACAAAGCACACAATGACAATGATATCTGAATACTGTCAATAAACTTGAATGCAATAATTACACAAAGTACCTGGTGATCGATCCTATGGATTTTGACACAAGTGAAATAATCCCAGCTGATTGCCACATTATGATGCCTATTAAGCCATCATTAAGCCTATTAAATACCAACATAGCCAGTTTTCCAATCTGTTAAGGAACAGGTTGGATTAAAGCCATAAAAATAGGCCATCACCCTGACCAATATATTATTGGGGTATTTGAGAACACAGAAGTGAAGTGGATATATATTTTAACTGTCTTTTAAAAAATGGAAATGGCAAATATTTAAACTATTAAAATAAAGAAAAGGTACAAGTGGGGAAACTAAATCAAATGTGGAAACTGAGGAATAGCTCATAAACTAGACTGATTTGATATGCCCAAGGACCAACATATTAATTCCTTAGTAGTTCACTATGACAGAAATGGGTACTTCTTGACAGCCACCAAAACATCTCTATTCCAATAGTGAAATACTATAATGTTCTTGGCAAGCCTTCACTCCTTCAGTTAGCTACGTCATAAGGTTCACCCACATCAACAAAATTTAAAATAATCATAAAACATTGGATTTTAGAAGACACAGAAATACTTGAGAAAGTGGTCTTGGAAATAAGAGACCAACTAGCTCTCCAGCAAGAGGAGAGGAGAATCACCTTTACTATCATTTATTAGCTTTTAGAAATCCTAAAAGGTTCCAGAGAAAGAAAATAACAACTCACGTGAGAAGCATCTTTATGCAGTGTAGAAAGAAAATGGAGGTGCAGAACAGGTCACAAAAAGGAAAGATATTCAAAATGCAAAATGTTGCTTCTTTTATACTACACGAAAAAAATCACAAAACCAAATTGAAGGGCATTCCAGTCATCTGCAACAGCCCCAAAAGCTGTTTATTATTTCACATGTTCTACTGCAGAATTAATATAAAGTTTTAGAAGTAGGAAAAAAAACTAACCTTAAGGTTATCAAAGGTTTTGACAGTCTGCGCCAAGTCACTGACACTCCCTGGTGATGCTGTCCCCTGTCCCCTAGGGCCTGAGGACACCTGTGAGCCATCAATGACCTCAAAGCCAGAAAGCAAGGCCTCTGAACAGCTGCAGTGAGACTCCTTCGCTCTCTGACCCGCTATCAGGTATGTCTTCAAACCTATGGATAAAAATTACAGTCAGCACAAGTTGAAACCACCATTGGTTGAATGCAGCTCCATCTTGCTCTCCATGCAGGACCTGCCCCTGAAAAGTTGAAAGTAAAGTGAAAATGTGAATATGTCATATTTTACTACTGACTTCCATCTTTCCAGATACATGGCCTGATGGGAACATTTGCCTCCAAGATACACCATTTACTCACATTTTGTTTTCTCTAAATGATGGATGCACATTTTACCTTTGGGGGATGAAATGAGCATTAAAAAAATTCCTCCTTGAAAGGGTCACCTCTTTGTGACAGCAGCAGAGAAAAATGGTAGACCTTCTACATTTTGGGTGTTTATTTTCATCTCTCAATATTAGTCACTGACACATACAATGGTAGGTCTAGTTGTAAGGATGATATTAGAGTATGGACTATTTTATCTTTGTCAGGGACTGCAAAACTACCATGAAAAGTGAGACCATCATATGCACCAAAAGGGGTAATTAAAACCTCCACTGATTCAAATTTAGGAAGTATCTATTTTCTGTTGGATCCAAACATGCATAGCAAAAACATTCAGCTTTTGTTCAGCTGCAGTCTACGTGAATTTTATCCTCTCACAAAATCCTCACTTTAAAAAAAAAGTCGATTAAATGGACAGTTAACCTATATCTTTACAATTCTCATTAAAGGCTGAAATAACATACTAATGAGTGCTACACTGTTAAGCAACTGTAACAGGTGTGTAGGTCCCTGCTCTGGGTATTCACTAGTACCTGATGAGGAAATAATGAAGAATTCAATGAATTTCTGAAAGAGAAGAAAATCTGATTTAAAGAAATCCACTGTGAATTTAACCAGACTGCAAATATATTGAAAGTGGTAACAATGTAATTTATCCAATAAATGTTTATTTTAGGACTGGTATGTGTTATACAGAGTGAAGCAAATGCAGGTTTACAGTTGTGAGTATGCGAAACAGAGATTATTCTTGTATTATTCTTGATTAATTATTGTATTATTTTCCATATGAACAACTGTAAACCTACTTTTGTCCCACTCTGTACATGGAGAATAAAATCAAGAACAAAACAAGGGGTCTGTCTGGGAGAGTTTAAGATCTAGCAGAAGGGGGTAATGAAAAGCCATTCATGAAAAGATAATCAAGAGATGATGTATCTACACTACTGAACTTGCACGTTTTCTTACACTTAGCATATATTTAATAAATCTTTAAAATTAATTAGTCAAACAACCTAGGGACTACTTAATAATCCCTAATCATTGTATAATTTCATCACATAATCTTTGTTCATCTCCTCTCTCCTCATAAAAATACCACATGGTGTATGTTTTTAAGTCAACTTTGTGAGAATTTGGCAAGATTCCTTAAAACACCTAGAGACATCCTTGAGTATAGCCAAATCCCAGGTGGGAATCAGAAGACTTCTTAGATAAATAATTTTAGATGCTAAATGACCAAAGGAGATAATTACATGCTCACTCTTAACTAAGGTCCTAAACTTCCTTTTTTCTTCTCCAACAAAAACATAAACATATATCCCAACTTATGCATAGGATGGATCACAGTTACAACTAATTACATGCGTAATCTTGAATGGGAAACATGAACTAGAATACAATAGAAGAGTAAAAGCAACTTTATAGGGATTTCTGAGGCTCCTGTGTCTGTTCAATCACTGACAACACTGCATTGATTTAGTCATTTCACCTTGGGAGAGTTGAAAAACACAAAGTTTATGGACTAACCAGAGGAAAGTCCTATTTCTGGCCTGAGAGTCTCTGGAGGAGCAGGGCTTCTTCTTGGTTCAACAGAGGGCACAAAAGCACTGTCCCTGGAGCTGCTCTAATGATCTCTCCCCTGACTCCCAAGTATGGCAGGTTATGTCACCTGGCAGTGGGTGGGGAGAGGCGCCCGAGGGAACACATGCTGCCACTGCAAAGATCCACCTGGGAGGCCAGAAGGAGGAAGAACATTTTTTGACTGCAGGGGGTTAGAAATTGCCACTGAAGGGAGATGTTTCCATTATATCTGCAGCCTGTCCTGACCCCAGAAGAGTGTTCCCTATGAGATGCCACTGGCTTGGGGCTCCCCTGGTTGAAGCTGCTGCTCCCTGTGGGTGAGGACTGTCCTGGAACATGAAGGTGGGGAAGGCACAGAGGTCCTGCTCTCAGCTCTCAAACCCAGGAAGCATCTTAGTCAGCTAACTGCCTATCTTACACACCCCTGCCCCCAATCACCACCGTCCTCTGTGTAGCTCCTGACCTGCAAGAGCCAGTGAAGGAAGCCTTTCCTGGAGGTGTAACAGCTAAAGCAGAGATAAGGCTGAGCCAGCATACCTAAAGGGCAGTAGCCTGAGTCCCACATAGACATGCATGATACTGAAGCCAGCATTTCAAAACAGGAGCGTGCCCATCACCACAGAGGGTGCAGCAACAGTGCCCAACTCTGTAGTCACAAGCTCTGACACTGCCTTGGGGTGCACATCCCTGAGGTTTGTTATTACTATTATGAATTATGACTGCCAAGTTGCTGCTCATTCATCACTTATCAAGTGTCTCCATGCACTGTGATGAGTGCTGGGAGAACAAGCTAGAACACATCCACCATGGCCCCTACCTATATGGGACTGTCACCTGAAGAGAGATGTAGGCAGCAGGCAGGATGAGGAAGTGATGGTGCTCTGGAAAGCATAGGAGGGCAGCACCTTGTAAAAACTTGGAGATTAGGGAAGGCCTCCTGGATGAAGTGCCCTCCAAGCTAAGAACTGAAAGACAAAGGGAGGTGAGTCCACTGAAAGCCAGCAGGGCTGGAGGCAGTTGTCATCAGGCTATGGGTGCTACTACATAGTCCATGAGCAGGGTCTCCAGAAAGGGAGCTTTTGGCAGGCAGAGTGAAGGGATGGAAGTAAGTTTAGTGTGGCTAGAATAAAGAATGTGTGTGGGGCCATGCAGGTGCTGTGTAGACTAGCTCCAAGAGTCTTCGTGCTGGGGAAAATGGGGATGGTGGGAAGAGGGGTAAGCAGGCTCAAGGCTTAGGGAAGGCCAGGGAGCTGTGGCTGCTAGCCACAGTGGGTGGGAAGGAGTTAGGGAACATGGGAGTCAGGAAGTTAATGGTGGAAATAGGAACCTACTGCCCCCAGAGAGACGGGCAAGGGCATGGCTTCTGCAGAGCAACCTCAGATTTAGACTCCACCACCTCCTCACTGCATGACCTGGAGTAACATACCCCAGGGCTCTGCATCTCTGTTTCCTCATAGTGAGGTAAGGCTAAGGACAGGGCTCACCCCACACGGCTCATGTGAGGATTAAGCAATTAACACACATGAAGGCTTTCCAACAGTGCCTGGAACACAGTAGGAACTTAGTAGCATTAGCTATTATTATCAGTGTGGGTATTTGATCTGTTTATCACTGGCACCTTTTTGTTACTCCTTCTATGTACAAAAGCATATGTGAAATGGTTAAATCAGTAATTGCTCCAAATGTGTTTCTAACTTGAATTTTTCTTTAGGAAGCCTCTAATGACCAACTTATACTGGTGACACACTACAAGTGTTCCCAAAGTCAAACATCTGTATGTATGTGTCCATGGCAAGCAAAATTGGTGAAGAAGTTATCTTCTTTTTGAAAAAATTTAAAGACTTTATTGATTTATTTTTAGAGAGAGGAGAAGGGAGGGAGTCAAAGAGGGAGAGAAACATCAATGTGTGGTTACCTCTCACACGGTCCCTACTGGGGACCTGGCCCGCAACCCAGGCATGTGCCCTGACTGGAAATCAAATCTGCCACCCTTTGGTTCACAGGCCAGCATTCAATCCACTCAGCCACACCAGCCAGAGCCAAATTAATTATATTTTTATTTATGCTTTGATATAAAGCTAAATTTAAAAAGAAACCTATTGCCAAAACTGGAGGGACATCAGTATGATAAAGTAAGGCAGAACCTAGCTGCCTGATGTGAAATACCTGGGAAATGCATTAGATCTGAGTGACTGAGTTCCAGCCTTGTCAAGTCTAAGTCAAGACAATTTGTAAGAGGTAAGGATTTAATGAATAACCACGCACATGGATCCTGGGGTCCAAGTTCTTAAGAATGGTTTTTTAGGAGCAGGAGGTCAAAATAAGGCAGCTAAATGATTTATTTTGTTAAGAATAATGTAAACAGGAGAATAGTGAGACTTCTAATATTCATTCCTGATAATTGATTTTTAAAAATATTGTATTTATTTATTTATTTTTAGAGAGAGGAGAAGAGAATGAGGAGAGGGATAGAAACATTGATGTGTGGTTGCCTCTCTGGGGGCATGTGCCCTGACTGGGAATTGAACCAGTGACCCTTTGGTTCTCAGGTTCACGCTCAATCTACTGAGCTATACCAGCCAGGGCTTCCTGGTAATTGATTTTAAACATCACCAGCATCTACGGCTTTTATCAGCTTAATTTTACAGAGACTGAGGGGTGCAGTTCCACAGTTCCCACTGGGCTCCTGTCTGATAGAGGAGCTTGTCTCTGGCTGCTTGTTTCAAGGAGAGTAATGTGGTTAACGTTCTTAAGACTTCTTAAGTATATCATCAATTCTTTCAGGAAAAACTGTGCCTTGAACATAACTGGTGCTGAGTATTGGTGAACTGAGTGTAATCTGAGTGAATGCCATAGTCCAGTTTTTAAAAGAAAGACTATTCTGGACTCCTTTCTGTATCACAGTCTTTTTCTGTGGGATGTTTGCTTTGGAGTGAGGTATCCTCAATCACCAAGAACCAAGGATCTGTCTGTCAACTCATTGGAAAGAAGAGAATAATCAAGAAGAAAAGAATGTTTGGAGACACAGCCTTGGGAACTAGCAGCATAACAAAACAAATGCCTATAAGCTTGCATCGCCAAGTGATTTGAAACAATAAACATAGGAGAAGCAATCAGATTAGGCTAGTACATATTCTAAAAAGTTATTTCAGTTTGTATTGCAGTTTTCCTCATAACTAGGTCTGTAATGGCTGAGTAGCATGAGGGTTATTTAAAGTCTAGGGGTGTCCAACCTGTGGCCAGAGGGCTGCACACGGCCCAGGATGGCTATGAATGTGGCCCAACACAAAATCGTAAATTTACTTAAAACCTTTTTTTCCTCATCAGTTTTCATTAGTGTTTGTGTATTTAATGTGTGGCCCAAGACAACTCTTCTTCCAGTGTGGCCCGGAGACGCCAAAAGGTTGGATATCTCTGTTGGTCAATAAGAAAAATAAAAATTAAAAGTGCTATTAGTCTTAACCTATCAAATAACTCAGGCTTACAAAATTATACAGAGAGTATTTCTATTGCTCCTGCTTATTAAGAAGATCAAAAGTTTTGGTGAAAAAAAACAACCAACATTTTTCACCTGTTGACATTAAAACACCCTAGACAGTCTCAGTCCTTTCTACTCCTACATAAAACAACTAATCATAAGAACTGATTCATGCTGGTTGTCCCAACATTTGACAATAAATCACAAGTTCCTACAGTAAATGGCTGGTAGTGAAACTTAACCTGTTTCTAAAAAATGAAATCCTAAGCAATAAAATATGAGACAGATTTACTCAAGCAGGTGAAAGAAACTAAGGTGGGTACCATGCCTGTTTAACCTGATCTTGATTCAGACTTTAGCTGAACAAAATAAACTTTTAGAAGAACATACTTCCTCTCCCTCTTTCTCCACCCTGCTACTGAAACAGGTGCTTTCTGCACTCAGCTCCCTCTCTCTGCCAGTGATGGATAAATACGCTGCCATCATGGCCAAATATGAGTGGCTGAACAAACTCCTAGTGACCATGTCCCTGTGCACTGTCTTTAATTAAAAGTTTTTTAATTAAAAATATTTTTATTGGAGACTTCCAGGCAAGACGGAGATGTAGGTAGACACACGGTGCCTCCTCCCACAACCAAAATAAGGTCAGCAACAATTTAGAAACAACATAACAACCTGATCTGACAGAAAATTGAACTGTATGGAAGTCAGACAACCAAGGAGTTAAAATATACAGATTCATCCATACCAGTAGGAGGGGCGGAGTGGGGTCTCAACACAAAAAGCAGTGGCACTGGGCACATAAGGCACCCCAGGCGCAAGACCACAGGGGGCAGACCCTGGGCGTGCAGGTGGCTGGCAGACCCAGGGAGGTGACAACTGTGAAGTGAGGCAGCGACTGTGAAGTGAGGCACTGCGTGCAAGGCGCCTGGCTGTCCAGGCAATCCCACATTCACACGCAGATAAACCAGGCGAAATTAGGCAGTGAGACAGACTGCGCCACCCAGTGTCCCAGTGCCAGGAAACAGAACTTGGGGACACTGATTGAAAACACCTGTGGGGGTTGAGGCACTGGGAGAGACTCCCCAGCCTCACAGGACAGTGTGTTGGAGAGACCCACGGGGTCCTAGAACATGCACAAGCCCACCCACAAGGGAATCAGTACCAGAAAGGCCCAGTTTGCTTGAGGAAAGTGGCGGAAGGGACTGAAATCCAACAGAGACAGGAGCGAGCGCCACTGTCCCCTCTCGGACCCCACCCCCACATACAACATCACAACCCAGCGACTGGGCTGCCTCACCCTGGTGAACACTAAGGCTCTGCCCCTCACTACATGACAGGTGGGACCAGACCCCCCCAAAAAAAAATGGCCCAAAAAGAAGATCAGATCAAAGCTCCACAGCAAATACAACTAAGCGACCAAGAGATAGCCAACCTATCAGATGCACACTTCAAAGCACTGGTGATCAGGATGCTCACAGAATTGGTTGAATTTGGTCACAAATTACATGAAAAAAGAAGGCTACAATAAGTGAAATGAAGGAAAATGTACAGGGAACCAATAGTGATGGGAAGGAAACTGGGATTCAAATCAATGGAGTAGACCAGAAGGAAGAAATACACAATCAGAAAAGAATGAAGAAATAAGAATTCAAAAAAAGGAGGAGAGGCTTAGGAACCTCCAGGACATCTTTAAACATTCCAACATCTGAATTATAGGGGTACCAGCAGGGGAAGAGGAAGAGCAACAAGTACAAAAGATATTTGAACAAATAATAAAGGAGAACTTCCCCCACCTGGAAAAGGAAATAGACTTCCAGGAAGTCCAGGAAGCTCAGAGAGTCCCAAAGAAGGTTGACCCAGGAGGAACACACCAAGGCACATCATAATTGCATTAGCTGAGGTAAAAATGAAGGAGAGAATCCTAGAAGCAGCAAGAGATAAGGGGACAGTCACCTACAAAGGAATTCCCATCAGACTGTCAGCTGATTTCTCAAAAGAGACCTTGCAGACAAGAAGGGGCTGGAAAGAAGTATTCCAAGTCATGAAATGCAAGGACCTACATCTAAGATTGCTCTATCCAGCAAAGCTTTCATTTAGAATGGAAGGGCAGAGAAAGTGCTTCTCAGATAAGGTCAAGCAAGTTAAAGGAGTTCATCATCACCAAGCCCTTATTATATGAAATGTTAAAGGGACTTATCTAAGAAAATATAAAGAAAAAACATGTATAGTAAAAGGACAGCAAACTCACAATTATTAACAACCACACCTAAAGGCAAAAACCAAGAAAGAAACTAAGCAAACAACTAGAACAGGAACAGAACCACAGAAATGGAGATCCCATGGAGGGTTAGCAACAGGGGAGTGGGAGGAGGAGACAGGGGGAAAAGGTACAGAGAATAAGTAGCATAGATGGTAGGTAGAAAATAGACAGGGGGAGGGCCAGAATAGTATGGGAAATGTAGGAGCTGAAGAACTTAAAAGTATGACACATGGACATGAACTAAAGGTGGGGAATGTGGGTGGAAGAGGGTGTACAGGGTGGAGGGAGGTGAAGGGGGGAATGGGACAACTGTAATAGCATAATCAATAAAATATATTTTAAAATATTTTTATTGATTTGAGAGAGGAAGAGCGACAGAGAGAAACATCGACCCCTTGTTCAACCCATCCACACATTTAACCAGTCAACCCCTGCATGTGCCTTGAACGGGGATCAAACCCTCAACCCTAGAGTAATAGGACAATGCTCCAACCAACTGATGAACCACCTGGCCAGGGTCACTGTCTTCTTACCTTCCAAACTTGGCATTAATAAATACTACCCTGGTAAATGCTATGTTGCTGAGTATTAACACTGTAAGATCCAGTGGTAACAAACTTCAGAGATCTGTTCCTTCCACTTCTAAAATACTCCTGAATTATGATTTAATGCCATGTGCCTTCACAGAAACAAAGTCTTTGAAAGATAACATTTGGCATACCCATGAACAGTCTACCAGGTAATACATCATTCATTAATTTGCTCATTCACTCATTCACTTATCCAAGAAATTAAATATTTACTGAGTGTTTACTAAGGGTTAGGATCTGGGTTAAGTGTTCAAAGAAATAGATAAGAAAAAAAAGAATACTCCAATTTCAGAAATTGAGTGCAGATGAAAACTGTAACTTAAATACACAACTTCAGTTTCCTCATCTATAAAATGAAAATACTGGTAATAATACTATCATCTCTTGGGAAATTGTGAGGATTACATGAGTTAGTGCACATGAAAAGTGAACTGCAAAAGGGAGAGACAGTGCTTTCCCTTAGGGAGTTTTCAGAAATACTCAGGAATAACTCAAAAGTAAATGGAGGAAGGGCATGAAGTAATGCTCACAAAATTAAACACGAGTGTGGAAGGATGGCAGCACATGTGAAGACAATGACTAGGTGATGACACGCATCTACAAGAAGAGAGAATTACATGAATTCAATAATATGTGCTGACAGGATGTTCAAAAGTGGCCAAAGGCATTTTATAGTGTTAGAAAACAAAAGAAAAATGAAAGTCTATAACAATTTTCTTGGAATAATGTAATATAACAGAGTTTTGATAATCAGAAGAGGCTATAAAACAAGAGAGCTAGAAGGAAAGGTGTTGGGAACTAAAACAGACTAACAACTAATAAGTTGTTGTTCACCAAATGATAACATGGAATGCCATCAGACAGAACAGATTGTGTCAGGTTACATCTAAAGCAGGTACAAGGGGAGTCATAGGCTGTATTCTTTTCTCTAAAGAACTAAGAAATAATAGTTAATTTTAAGTTTTTAATAATTAAACTAATAGCTTAAAAATAAATTAAAAGATTTTATTTATTTTAGAGAGGGGAAGGGAGGGAGAAAGAAAGGGTGAGAAACCTCGAGCGGTTGCCTACTGTACATGCCCTGACTGGAGACCAAACCCTCAGCCCAGACATGTGCCCTGACTTGGAATCGAACTGGCAACTTTTTTCTTTGCAGGACCACACCCAACCAACTGAGCCACACCAGTCAGGGCTAAAAATTACTACTTAATTTTAAGAGTTGAAAATTTAAATACAAAACACAGACAATGGAAAATCGATTCTAGAAAAAAAAAGATAAATAAAAAGACACTTTCAAATATGAGAATAGGTGGCAGCTAAATAAGTAAAAACTAAAACCAAAAAGGGGAATACATTGAAAACAGAAATAAAGCTATATGATGCTAAGTAAAGGGAGCCAGTCACAAAAGGCCACACACTGTATGATTCCATTTATATGAAATGTCTAGAGTAGGCAAATCCATAGAGACAGAAAGTTGCTAGAGGTTTGGGAGGTAGAGGGATGGGAAGCAACTGTTAATGGGTACAGGGTTTCTTTTTGGGGTGATGAAAGTGTTCTAAAATTAGATGGTGTTGCCATCTATCACCAGCTGCACAACTCTGTGAATATACTAAAAACCACTGAATTGTATACTTTAGAGGGATGAATTATATACAATAGTATGTGAATTATACTTCAATCAAGCTGCTTTTTTGAAAAAGAGAAAAAATAGCCCTGACTGGTGTGGTTCAGTTGTTTGGGGCTTGTCCCACAAAACACAAAGTCGCTAGTTCAATTCCTGGTCAGGGCACATGCCTGGGTTGTGGGTTTGGTCCCCAGTCCAGATGCATACAAGAGGCAACCAACTGATGTTTCTCTTTTACATCGACATTTCTCTCTCTCCCTCTCTTTCTCCCTCCCTTTCCCTCTATCTAAAAAATAAATAAAAATTTTTAAAAAGAGAAAAAATATAGCTATGTAAACTTCAATAAGATGCAACAATAGTTCTCAGATTCAGAGAAGAAATAAAATAAATCTGGTAAGAAATATGCTATCCTTGGGAATTCAAGATAAAGGAATGGGCAATGGCAGGTAAAAGAAAAATATTTAAAATAAAGGCTTGGAAACAGATAACATGGTAGAGCTAGGATGGAAAGACACATAAGTAAGAAATTGAGGCTAAATAACCTTGAAGAACTAAAAATTCAACATGGCCAGAGTTCAGAAGTCTGGGAAAAATTAAACAAAAGTTTGACCTTCACAAGATACCTCCAAGAATCATCAAATTATTGTGATTCTCACTGCTGCAATCTAGTCCAAAAGAGCTGGGATGATGCCCAAGCTGTCTTCTTAGATTGCCAACCCAATTCCCCATGATGACAAGAGTTCACCACACAGCACAGCAAGGCTGCCAGAGTGTCACGCCTGCCTCTTTACCTCCACAAAGCAGACGTCTCTAGCTTTCCCTGGCTGCCTTGAACATGGCTATTTCCCTTTCATCCACAAGGACGTTTATTTGCAAAGCCATCTTCTTCTGATGCAGAGGAAGTGCTACACTCATTGACACTTCCTGTGAGCATCTTCAGCCAACCTCACCCTCCTTCACAAGGAAACTTTGTATCATCCAAAGCAAAATACAAAATTCTTATAATTCCTGAATGGCCTTTCCTGGGAGTAGCCACACCAGCACCTTCATTGCCTGTTACTTTGTGGAAATGTTTATCCTGGCTTCTGGCTTGCTACCAAATCACATTTCTAGCACAGTCACATGCTTGCTGTGAATTTCACTTTTCAAGTCAACCAGTTTTCAACTAAAATTAAGCCTTTCTTGATTTTGATAAGTGTTTTACATACTGGCTGGAGCGCCAACTGAGACAGTTCCTCAAACTGCATTTTCTTCTCCTCACAGAGCACGTGGCAGACTTGCTCAAGCCAATAACTGAGAAACTGAAATCATCTATTTTCTGATCAAGAAACAATATCTTCTTAGATATCTCCTATTTCTCTAATTTCATTTCAGCACTAGAGGAAGTCTTTCTACTTTAGACCTTTCATAAAAGAATCAAAGTTGTGTTTATGTGGTACAATGCTTTTGTAAAAATGATTTTTTAAGTAAATCCTCACCCAAGGATATGTTCACTGATTACAGAGAGACAGGAAGGGAGAGTGAGAGAAGCATCAGTTTGTTGTTCCACTTGTTTATGCATTCATTAGTTGTTTCTTATATGTGCCCTGACCAGGTATCCAACCCACAACCTTGGCATATGCTCTAACTAAATGAGCTACCTGGCCAAGGCCTGGGTGATGTTTTTAATAGCCTTAAAAGTGTTGCCTGGTATTTGATGAGAAGTCAAGAGAGGGGGGCCACTCTGTCATTCTGGAGGTCACTGGCTGAGTGTTTCACTCTCTCATGCTAGCCTCACATTGCATGGCATGAGGCTATAATTTATGCCTCAAGAAAATCACCACCATGTCATAGACCCTCACATAAGCAAAACTGAAAGCAAAACCAAGGCAGTGAGTAGTGAGTGCCCATGTATGAGAAAAGGACGAGAGAGGGGGTTGTGACATCAACATACAGAGGTATGACTTAAAAACCTGACCTGGAGCTTCAGTCAACAACGTCTCACAAAGATAGGGGATGAGCCCTGGCCAGGTGGCTCGGTTGGTTGGAGCACTGTCCCCGTACCACAAAAGGTTGCGGGTTCAATCATCCAGGGCGCATACAGGAGGCAGCCAATCAGTGCTGCTCTCTCATATCGACATTTCGCTCTGTCTCCCTTCCTTTCTCTCTAAAATCAATAAACTTATCCTCAGGGGGAGGATTAAAAAAAGAGGAGGATGAGTCTTCAGAAACTCCCTTGTCATAGAATGGAAAGTGGGGGCCTGCTACAGACACTAAAGGACAGATGAAATGGGCAGAAAGACGATACATTCAAACCTCCTGGGAAGGAAAGTTCCAAAGCCTTCAGCAAAGAGGTACCTGCTCAGTAGAGGTGCTGTCTCCAAACAAGGTAGACAAGTACTTGGAGAAAAGAAGACATGAAGAGTGCTAAGATATGGGAAAGAAACAAAGTGTTACTCCGAAGACCATC
Source organism: Phyllostomus hastatus (assembly GCF_019186645.2). Classification (NCBI taxonomy): domain Eukaryota; kingdom Metazoa; phylum Chordata; class Mammalia; order Chiroptera; family Phyllostomidae; genus Phyllostomus; species Phyllostomus hastatus. The sequence goes on along the minus strand of NW_025334030.1, from coordinate 4,105,029 downwards.
AGACTACTTTAAGAACACAGAACTACATGGTTTGAGAATCTAACGTGGTTAGTAACATTGTATTATATAATTGAAATTTGCTCATAGGATAGAGCTTAAATGTTCTCTCTCTTACACACACACAAGAGGTGCAATATGAGTGATGGCTGTGAATTTCCTCACTTTTCAAGTCAACCAGTTTTCAACTCACTTCAAGGTTTTCTCTTTTGATGAGCGTTTTGCCTAAATGTTAACTAGGTGGATGGATCCTTTCATGATGCCTAAATATATCAAATCACAAAGTATACTTTAAGTATCTTACACTTTTATTTGTCAATTACACCTCAGTAAAGTTGAAAAATTAATTTAAAAAAATATACAAAAATACACCAGGGCATTTGTGCTGGGAGCCTTGCAGACTGTGGTGCAGTTGGACGGCTGAACAGGCAGCAACGGCACAACACTCACCACACACCAAGCCACAGCAGCGGAGGCGCCCCCTCCGTCACAGCCACTGCACTAGTGCAGCCACCCTCAATCCCTCTGCTCTTCCCCTCTTCATTGGCACCATGGCAGATCAGCTGCCAGAATAACAGATCGATGAATCCAAGGAAGGTTTCTCCCTATTTGACAAAGATGGTGATGGTACCATCACAACAAAGGAACTTGGCATTGTCATGACACCGCTGGGTTAGAACCCAACAGAAGCCAAATTGCAGGATATGGTCAATGAAATGCATGCTGATGGTAACGGCATCATTGACTTCCCAGAATTTTTTACTATGGTGGCTAGAAAAATGAAAGATACAGACACAGTGAAGAAGAAATCTGTGGGGCCGTCTCAGTCATTGACAAGGATGGCAATGGTTAACATCAGTGTGGCAGAACTAGGTCATGCCATGACAAACCTAGGAGCAAAACTAACAGATGAAAAAGTAGATGAAACGATCAGAGAAGCAGATATTGATAGAAATGGACAAATCAACTACAAAGGATTCATACAGATGATGACTACAAAATGAAGAGCTACTTTCAAATCCTTCCCTTCCCCAGAAGAATCAAATTGAATATTCTATTTACTTCTTGCAAAAAAAATCATTTATTTTCTGTTTCTATATAGTAAAACTGAATGTCAAAAGTACCTTCTTTCCACACACAAAAAAAATCTGCATGCATTGGTTAGTGGTTGTATCCCCTAAAGATCAAGCTGCCCATCAGTCTTACAATATAAATACTTGTACCACCTTAATGGTAAGGAAGCACTTAGTGGACTCCTTGCAGCTCCATTTGCTAATGATTAATACACTGTTTGAGATGGCCAGTTTTTCATGCATGCAGCTTGACAATTGAGCAGTCAGGGATTTGTCTTAAAAACAAAAAATGAAAAAAATAAATTCAAACCAGCCATGGTCATGGATGGTTTGCTGAAAGCAAATGCATTTAAAATTGGTTTACCTCAGGGCATGTGCAGAAAAATGGGTGAAGGATAAGCTCTCTAGATGTAGCCCTACTAGCAGGATGGTTCTCTTGTACTTCCATGTGCCCCAACCATGTGACACACCCTGGTGGCATGCCCATGTTAGTTTAGTATTGTCTGCATTTTACTAGAGTGAAATGAGTGTCAGGCTGTCAACATTCACACAAATATTTTTTTAAAATCTTTTACCAGGGGAGCAGCATCTTTGGACTCTCTGTTTTTAAAACCCTCTGAACCATGACCTGAAGCCAGTAGAGACAGGCTGTGGCTGTGGACTTCAGCACAACCATCAACACTGCTGTTCAACAAACTGACAGTAACCAGAGGGGAGGTGGGAGGGGATAACAGGGAAAAAAAAGAGGGGGAAGGGTCATCAAGGAACATGTATAAAGGACACATGGACAAAGCCAAACGGGGGTAGAATCGAGGTTGGGAGGTGGGGATGGCTGGGGTGTGGGTGAGTGGTCAGGGAAAAATGGAGATAACTGTACTTGAACAACAATAAAAAAAAGAAAGAAAAAGAAAAAACACCGCTGTTCAAGAAATTACAATTTACATTCATTCCAGGTTGTAAATGCTTGCCTTTTTATTCTTTCCCAAAAAAAGACCATTAACTTTAAAAATACACAAAAATATTAACAGAATAATAGCATTATGAAAACATTTACTTTCTATATTAGAAATTTTCTCATTTATTTTCACTTTCCATATTAGGTATTCTTATTTACTTTAGGTTTAAAAGAAGCGTGAATTCTTGAATTGACTACAAAATTTTAGACATAGAAATATGTAAGGATAAATATGCTGAAGACTCGTGGTCCCACCTAAGAAACAACATGTCACCTGTAGTGTTCAGTTTCCCTGTGGGCCTTCCCCCACTGCAAACCCTTCTCCCCCCACAGAGTGAGTGACCATTCTGAATGCCACTGACATGCTGCTCCTCCCCATACATTGCTTTAGGTTTTCACTACCCATATATATGTAATGCTAAACAATATACAACATTAGTATGTTTTTAAAAATTTACATACATTATTTTACAAGTATTCTTCTGAAAGTTGGTTTTTTTTGCCTAGCATTATGTTTCAGATTAATTCATATTCATCCATGTGCGATCTTCAGTCATTTTTTTAAAAAGCTATTAAGTTTTCCACAATTATACATTTCCAAAGTAAAAACTAAAAGTTTAAGTTAATTACCAACTATGTACTCTGTATTCTATTAAAAATAAGAAATATGTCCCTGGCTGGCATAGCTCAGTGGATTGAGTGCGGGCTGCGAACCAAAGTGTCGCAGGTTCGATTCCCAGTCAGGGTACATGCCTGGGTTGCAGGCCATGACCCCCATCAACCGCACATTGATGTTTCTCTCTCTCTCTCTCTCTCTTTCTCCCTCCCTTCCCTCTCTAAAAATAAATAAATAAAATCTAAAAAAAAAGAAATATGAGAAATAGGGTAAAGATACACTTAACATAAAAACAGCACCAACTCAAAGAATATGTCATAAGTATAAATTTAAAAAAGAAATGGAATTTACAGAAACCAGTGAGAAAAAAATTCAGAGAGGCCCTCGATGGTGTGGCTCAGGATTGAGTGCTGGCCTGCAAACCAAAGAATCATCAGTTTGATTCCCAGTCAGGGCACATGTCTGGGTTGCAGGCCAGGCCCCCAGTATGGGAAGAGAGAGAAGCAACCACACATTGATGCTTCTCTCTCTCTTTCTTCCTCCCTTCCCTTCTCTGTAAAAATAAGTGAATAAAAAAACCTTTTAAAAAATTAGAGGAGCTCAGGGATGAAAGAAAAGTTGCTGAAAAAATACAAAGAAATCAGCCCTAACAGGTATGGCTCAGTTGGTTGGGCTTTGTCCCACAAAGCAAAAGGTCAATTGGTTTTATTCCTGGTCAGGGCACACTCCTTGGTTGGAGGTTTGGTCCCCGACTGGAGCAAGTACAGGAGGCACCCAATCAATGTTTCTTCCCCTCTCTTTCTCCCTCCCTTCCCCTCTCTCTAATATAAATAAATATGTAAATAAATAAAATAAATAAATATGTATTTTAAAAAAGTCAAAGAAATCAAACTCAGGGAAGGTGGCAGGCCAGGCACCACAAAACCACATGAAAATTGAAGAACCTAAATACAGAAATAAAATAAAAGGTATACTTTGCCCAGGGCTGAGTCCTAGCAGAAGTATAGAAAGTGAATGTTTTCCATTATCTTATTGTCCTGTTAATATTTTGGTGTATTTCTGTGTGTTCCTTTTTTAATTAATTTTTCAGCTTTATTGAGGTACAATTGACAAATAAAATTGTAAGATAGTCAAAATATATATAAAATAAAAAGAGGTCTTCAAATTATAAGTTAACAAGGCTGAGAGGTAATAACTCCATTATCCCTTGTTAAGGAAATCCTCATGACTGCTGGCAACATGCCTGCCATTTACTACAATTAAAAAATGGAGAGAAGGTCCCATTGAACAGATCAGGACCAGGCTGACTCATGGCCAGGGAGGAGCAGATATCACCCTAATCAACCCACTGAGCAACAGGGCTTGGCCCTAATATTTCAGCCATACACAGCGAGGCTTAGAGGACTGTGAGAGGTGGGACCAAAGGAGAAAGTTCCAAGTGGTTCCATAAAACTGGATGAGCTTTCATCAAACCTCTGAAAGCAACTGTAAGTGATGAGATAATACAGGAAGTGGGTTATTGGAGTATATAAAGAATCTAGACCTGGGCTGTTCAAGAGAAATTTCTGTGAAAATGGAAATGATGTGCAATAATGTTAGTTATTAGTTCAGTAGCCACTAGCCATGTGTGGCTACTGAGTACCTGAAATGTGGTTATATGAGTGAAGAAACAAATTTCTAATGTTTTTTGTTGTCACTTAAATTTTAAATAGCGACAAGTAGCTAACTGCTATCCTGTTGAACAATGACAATCTAGACCCTCCTCATTGGAGGAGAGGAATTACTCAGCAACAGAAAGATCTTTCTCATCTTTACTAAATAGAGAAGTGTAAGAACTACTAAAAGAAGAATGTGTGGGATAAAGAGGAAAACTAAATGTGAAGCCAGTATTAAATTTCATTTATTATAGAGGATATTTAGTAGCAAATACAAAGACAATTACCATGTATGTCAATAGCATGAACATCTGATTATAATCCAATTAAAAAATGGGCAAAGGATCTGAATACATCTCTCCAAAAAGGGCATACAGATGGCCAATAGACATATGAAAAGATGTACAACACCACTAATTGTCAAAGAAATGCAAATCAAAACCACTATGAGATATCACCTCAGACCTGTTAGAATGGCTACTATCAATAAATCCACAAATGACAAGCATTGGCAATGATGTGGACAAATGGGAACCCTCGTGCACTGTTGGTGGGAATGAAGATTGGGGCAGCCACTGTGGAAAATAGTATGGTCTTTACTCAAAAAATTAAAACTGGAACAGCCTCATGACCTAGTGATTCCACTTCTGGGGACTTACTCAAAGAAACACAAATACTAATTCAAAAAAATATATATGCACCCCTATGTTCATTGCAGCATTATTTATAATAGCCAAGATATGGAAGCAACCCAAATGCCCATCAATAAATGAGTGAATAAAAAAAGTTGTGATACACACACAAACTCATACATGAATGTTATTCAGCCATAAAAAAGAATCTTACCATTTTTGACAGCATGTAAAGACCTAGAGGATATTATGCTCAGTGAAATAAGTCACTTAGAGAAAGACAAATACCATAGGATTTTACTTATACGTGGAATCTAAAGAACAAGATAAACAAAGCTGAAACAGACTCATAAACACAAAGAGTGAACTAACTGGTGGTTGCCAGAGAGTCAGGGGACTGAGTAAAAAAAGGTGAAGGGATTAAGAGGTACAAATTGGTAGTTACAAAATATTCAATAGGGATGTGAAGTACAGCATAGGGAATACAGTCAATAATATTGCAATAACTATGTATGGTGCCAGGTGGGTACTGAAAATATCACGTGGAACACTTTCAAAGTGTATGACTGCTTATCCACTATGCTGCACAGTCCAGATGTATCCAATATGCAGTCCCTCTGAGCTACATGCAGTTCAGGAGGGCAATGAATGTGGCCAAACACAAAATCATACATTTACTTAAAACATTATGGGATTTTTTGTGATGACATGTTGCAATGTATTTAATGTGTGGCCCAAGGCAACTCTTCTTCTTTCAGTGGGCCCAGAGATGGCATAAGGTTGGACAACCCTGAAAAAACAATAAAATAATATTGAAAGTAAACTATAATTAAAAAACAAAAAGTAGATATTCCAACAAATAAGGAAGATAATCTCTAAAAATAAGAAAACAGGAGAGCTTGGAAACATGAAATATTTCCAAAAACTACTTAAAATGGGTTGAAAATTGGTTCAAAAATTTAATTCAGGACTTTTGGTCAAGATGGAAGCATGGGTATAGACATCTTACCTCCCCATACAACTATAACAAAAATTACGTGACTACAAAACAAATACCTCTCAGAATTGTCAGAAAATCAAGCTGTATGGAAGTCTGAAAACCAAGGATTTAAAGAAACCAGAGTCATCATGATGGGTAGGAGGGGTGGAGACACAAAAACGAACAGACAGTTGCAGAGTGGTATGGAAACATGGAATGGGTGGTCCCACATTCACGTGTGGTGGATAAAAATCGGGAGGGATACCTTGGGAGCAAGGGGATCCCAGCCCCAGACCAGACAATACAGCCCAGGGTTCCAGTGTCAAAAAATAAGTCCCCATAACTTCTGGCTGTAAAGCCAGTGGGGGTTGGGGTGGCAGAGAACTGCAGGATTCTCAGGAGACTCCTCTAATAGGGCCCACAGTGGACTTAGGACTTTTGCAGATTCAACCCCTCTGGGATTCAGTGCCAGGGCAACAGCTGGAAGGGCACCAGTGGCATATAGGGAGAAACTGAAGTGACTGGCAACAAGTCAAGTGCTAGGAGACAGCTTCCTCCTGGGAAAAACTCCAGAGGCCAAGCAGCAGCCATTGTTCCCTCTCTGAGCCCTCCCCAACACAGAGCCACAGAGCAGTGACATGGGTTGTCCTGCCCTGGCTATTACCTAAGTCTCCACCCCATACAAATGACAGGTGTGCTTTTCTACATAGGCCATGGTACTAAGATAGGGACTCAAACCAGCTCTACCTACCACACAGAAATGAACACAGGGAGGTTGCCAAAATGAGGAGACAAGGAAATGTGGCCCAAATGAAAGAACAGAACAAAACTCCACCAAAAGAATGAAGTGAAATGGAGATAAGCAACCTACCAGATGCAGACAGAGTTCAAAACACTGGTTATCAGGATGCTCCAGGAACTCACAGGGTACTTCAACAGCATAGAGAAGACCCAGGCAGAAATGAAGGTTACATTAAGTGAAATACAGAAAAATCTATTGGGAACTAACAGTGGAGGGGATGAAGCCAAGAATCAAATCAATGATGTAGAACATAAGGAAGAAAACAAGCATTCAATCAGAACAGCAAGAAGAAAACAGAATTCAAAAAGCTAAGGATAAGCTAAAGAGCCTCTGTGATGTCTTCAAATGTACCAACATCTGAATCATAGGGGTGCCAGAAGGAGGAGAGGAAGAGCAAGAAATTGAAAACTTAAAAAATAATGAAAGAAAACTTTCCTAATTTGGTAAAGGAAATAGACATATACATCCAGGAAGCACAGAGTCCCAAACAAGATGGACACAAAGAGGACCACATCAAGAAGCATAAAATGTCAAAGGTTGAAGATAAAGAGAGACTCTTAAAAGCAGCAAGAGAAAGTAGAAAAGTTATCTACAAAGGAGTTCCCATAGGACTGTCTGCTGATTTCTCAAAAGATACTTTGAAGGCTAGAAGGGACTGGTGAGAAGTATTCACAGTGATGAAAAGGAAAGACCTACAACCTAGATTACTCCATCCAGCAAAGTTATCATTTAGAATTGAATGGCAGATAAAGTGCTTCCTAGACAAATTAAAACTAAAGGAGTTCATCATCACCAAGCCATTATTATATAAAATGTTAAAGAGAATTATATAAGAAAAAGAAGATAAAAACTATGAACAGTAAAATGACAATAAATTCACAACTATCAACAATTGACTCTACAAAAATAAACTAAGCAAACAAGCAGAACAGAATCAGAATCACAGGTGATAATTTGGGAGGTTATCAGTTAGGAAAGGAGGAGAATGGGGGGAAAAGTACCCTCAAGTACAAACTGGTAGGTACAGAATAGACAGGGAGATGTTAAGAAAGTATAGAAAATGGAGTAGCCAAAGAACTTATATGTATGACCCATGGACATGAACTAATGGGGAATTGCTGGAGGAAATGGGGGTCCAGGTGGAGGGGGTCAAGGGGGGAAAATTGGGACAACTATAATACATAATCAATAAAACATATTTTTAAAAAGTCTAATTCAGAGCTGATCTGTACAAAGCTCAATCTTGCTTGACATATATTATTCCTTAAAATGTTTTAAATGTGAATATGTATAAGATATGCCATATTTTCCACTTTTTAATCCCTTAAATTTTACTATATGATACCTAAAAGCAGTTTGTAAACTGAACACCAAACTCTCTGATCTTTCACACCCATTAAAAGCAACACATGTAGTAAACACACGACTGAACAAATTACCATTTCGTGGGGGGTTCTCTCTGACTCCATGGAGCATGAATGTTTCACTAGGCACACAGCCACAATGCTAATAGGATTTGGCACAAACTGATGAAGCCAAGGCAGGGAAAGGTGTTTCAGGAGCAGTGTTATTGTACTGCCCCTTCTGCTAAGGCCTCAGCCATCGGCAAAATTGAAAAGCAGATAAACTCACTCCAGTCACCTTGGGCCAACTTCTCTCCTTCTGCCCCTCAAGAATCCCACTGCCTCCAGGGTCCCTTCTCTCCTGCCAACTTACTGTCAGAATGTCCACAGCAGTCCATGTGATTTCGGGTCTTTTTATTTTTTTTTATTTTAATCTTTGTTCAAGTACAGTTTTCTCCCTTTTACTCCCATTGATTTCAGGTCTTATGAGCACTGTGAAATCACATGTGATGTGGTTCTGAGAGCACCAGGGACCACGCCCTGCCCATACTTCTACAAGCTACTCATGGTCAAGGAATTCATGCCAGCAGCTGGCTGACATAAATTGTGCCTTCCCAAATACAGGTGACAATATATGGTCCCCCAGTGATCCCAGAAATTCCTGTATCACCAACACCCAAAGTATCTGACAAGCACTGCATGATGGTGCCTCCACACCAAAGTGGCAGGTCCCAGTGGCAAGCTCTGCCTCCTCTGGGGATCATCATGAATCATGACATTCCTGTTGGTTCCTTTTAATTCCTTTAAATCCCCTGAGGACTCATAATAACACCTTCTAGAAACCAGAGGGTGAACCACAGGTCCTCAGCCTGATCAGACTCAATGACTCCTTTTTATTACATTTTGATTACATATGTAATTTGTAATGTTCTCTTTACCATCCTGAATAAAATTAAATTCATGCACAATATATAACATTTAATCTCTGAAACCATCAAAAACACCTCTGACAAGTTCCCAAACACCCCTCCATGTACCCTTTCATCAAGATGCCTTATTATACACAAGTGGGTGTCTGGCAAAGGCAGGGCAGTGGCACAGCCCCTATGCTCCAAGAGTGGCTATAAGTCCCGATAGTCCCCTACCCATCTTATTCCCTCCCAAGAGAGAAACAGTTTGAAGGATATCTGAAATACTCAAGAATCCACAATATTCCATGTGTACATCTATGCTGTAATTGTATATATAAAAAATGGATTTTTGTGTATGTATCTGCAGCAATTTAAAAGAAAAAGATTTCTTGAGGACTTCTGGGCAAGCTGGTGGCATGGGCAGACATGGCTCACCTCTTTACACAACCACATCAAAATTACAACTAAAATATACAACAACCATCACTCAGAACCATCAGGGATCTGGATGAATGGAAGTCTGACAACTACAAACTTGAGATGAACAGAAGTCTGATAACTATGGAATTAAAGAAATCACATCCATTCAGACTGGTAAGAGGGACAAAGACAAGGAAAGGGCTACTCCCAGAAAAGAGAATCCAGAATTTTTATCCATGTGTGATGGATAAAAATTTTAGGGAGGGATATCTCAGGAGTGAGGAGTTCCAGCCCCACACCAGGCCCCCCAGCATGGGGTTCCAGTGCTGAGTAGGTTAAGTCCCCACAACTTCTTGCTGCAAAAACCAGCAGGGATTGAGATGGTGGAAGAAACTTCTGGAGTCCCAAGCAGTTCCTCTTAAAGAACCCACACACAGATTCACCTACTCAGACTCACTACATTTGAGCTCCAGCACTGGGGTAAGCAGTTTGAATGGCATCAGTGGTATCTAGGGAAAAACTGAAGTGTCCGGTATCAAGGCAAACAGGAGCCATTGTCCCTTTTCTAAACCCTCCCCTCACAGAGACAGCAAGCTGGGGCCATATCTGAGACTCCATCAACCTGGCTAACACCATTTGACCTGCCTTGGAGATCCCCAGAGACTCTGCCCCAATTTACAGACCCACCCAAGCAGCTTTTCCTTAACCGTGGCTAGTTTTGGCTCCTAAATCCAAACAAACAAGCAACAACTGGCTTCAGTGAGCCCTAGCGGCAGCCACATTAGATTCACAGCTGGGCTTCGCCTGGAAATCTTCAAGTCCAGCACAAGTAGAGGCCATCTCAGATTTCTTTACAGCTCAGGCAGGGTGCCTGGGGCATAACACAGGTGGAGGTTGATCTTGGCCTGTACCACCTGGGAAACCCCAGGGCCCGCTCACCCAGTGGACTGCTATAGACCATGTCAGAGCACTCACCCTGACCCTGCACAGTTGATCCTCCATGGAAGGCAGAAGTTGGTGGTCAGTAGTCATAGCCAGTCCTTGTAGCTGACTGGCCTGGGTAAATCCCTTCAACTGACCTGCCAACAGAAATCAAGGCTCAACTATAAGAGGAGGTTGTACTCAGCCCACACAAAGGGTGCACCTTGAGTACCCAGCTTCGGTGATAGGGGAAGCCCTGTCGTTGGACCCTATGGAGCACTGTGGACCGTACAGAACACCTGCCACATTGGACCACACTACCAAGAAACGGAGCCAAAGCAGCTCTACCTAATACATAGAAACAAACACAGGGATGCTGCCAATGTGAGGAGACAAAGAAACATGGCCCAAATGAAAGAATAGACGAAAATTCCAGAGACAGAGCTAAATGAAATGGAGATAAGCAATCTATCAGATGCAGAGTTAAAAACACTGGTTATAAGGATGCTCAAGGAACTTAATGAGGACCTCAGCAGCATAAAAAAAAATCCAGTCAGAAATGAATGATACACTAATTAAAATAAAGAAAAAGTTACAGGGAAAGAACAATAGAGTGGATGAAGCTGAGAATCAAATCAATGATTTGGAACACAAGGAACCAAAAAACAGTCAACCAGAACAAGAAGAAAAGAGAATCCAGAAAAATGAGTATACTGTAAGAAGCCTCTGGGACAACTTCAAGACATCCAACATTTACATCATAGGGATGCCAGATAGAGAAGAGAAGAGCAAAAAATTGGAAATCTATTTGAAAAAATGATGAAAGAAAACTTCCCAAATTTGGTGAAGGAAACAGACATGCAAGTCCAGGAAGCACAGAGTCCCAAACAAGATGGATGCATAGAGGCCCACTCCCAGACAAATCATAACTAAAATGTCAAAGGCTAAAGATAAAGAGAGAATCTTCAAAGCAGCAAGAGAAAAGAAGTTAGTTACCTACAGGGGAATTCCCATAAGACTGTCTGCTGATTTCTTAAAAAAACTTTGCAGGCTATAAGGGATTGGAAAGAAATATTCAAAGGCATGAAAAGCAGGGGCCTACAAACAAGACTGCTCAACCCAGCAAAGATATCATTTAGAATCAAAGGGCAGATGAAGAGCTTCCCAGACAAGAAAATAATTAAAGGAGTTCATCATCGCCAAATCACTATTATATGAAACATTAAATACACTTTTTTAAGAAAAAGAAGATGATCAAAACTATGAACAAGTAAGTGGTAATAAATACATATCTATCAACAATTGAATCTAAAAAACAAACCTAAGAAAACAAGAAGAACAGAGACAGAATCATGGACACCAAGAAAGTTTTGATGGTTGCCAGATGGGAAGGGGTGCAGCAGAATGGGTGAAGAGGTGAGGGGATTAAGAAGTACAAATAGGTAGTTACAGAGTAGCCATGGGGATGTAACGTACAGTGTAGGAAATAGAGTAGCCAAAGGACTTATATGCATGATCCATGAACATGAACAATGGTGTGGGGATTGCCTGAGGGAGTAGGGTGTGCTGGGTGGAGGGGGGCAGAGGGGGAAAAATCAGGACTATAATAGCATAATCAATAAAATATAATTTTAAAAAGAAATATTTAAAATTAAGATCTTCAAAAATGTATTTACCAAAATGTATGTAAATATACTGACTATATCTTTAAAAAATAAAATAAAAAGATTTCTTAACTTATTCTATTCATTCTTTCAATAGGTATTGAGCTCCTATAATCTGCCAAGATTGAGGGTAGGACTATTATAAATGCTAAAAATACATAATATTTGACTATGTCTTACTAATGTTAGTACCTACAAGTAAGATGAAGACCTAGCATAAAGGGCATTCAAATACATGAGGAACCAAATTACATCTATGCAACAGTGGTCCATTTGCAAGTAGCATGAACATCAAGGAAGGGCAAAATGGAGCACTGCACATACTGGGAAATTCTCTAGAGACTGAATTATATAGTTAACTTTCCTTACACAATAAGGAACAAGGAATTGTTTATTGATTCTATCTGAGTACCAGCTATATGCTATGCTAGACACTAAGATAAAACTATGAGCATGATATTCACCATTCCTGACTCAATGAAACTAGATTAAACAATTGCACTAATCACCATCTGTGAATAAGGCCCATAAAGAAAACTAAAGGTTTCTGCAACACAGAACAGTAGTTAGTGGGGAGCTAGTTTGGATATAGGTGCCAGGGAAGACCTCAAAGAACTGGTGTCAAAGTGGAGACCTCAATGATGAGAAAAAGCTGATCATGTTGTGGGCCTGAGGAAGACAATACTGGAGAGAGGGACTGGTGTGTGTGGAAAAGATCATCATGTCTTCACCTGACTGAAAGGGAGTAAGTGTGGCATTCTCCATCAAGAACATTCTGAGTTATGTGCTAGGCCTGCGGAAGGCCTCAGCAGAGCTTTAAGCGTGGGAGCACACACAATCCTATATTCTTTTTTTAAATATATTTTTCCATTTTAATTTTTAAGAACTTTTTAATTTGAACTAGTTTTAAACACACAGGAAAGTCACAAATATTGTGCAAGAAATTTCTGTATATTCCTCACCCCACGTGCCCTAATGTTAATGTCTTAACTCTACTATATCAAGCACAGAAAAATAATCAAGAACAGGAAATTCACACAGTAAAATATTATTAACTCGACTACAGACTTTATTTAAGTTTCACCATTTTTTTCGTCTGACTTTAGTTCCAGGATCCTATCTAGGGTCCCACATGGATGGCTTGCTTTTTAAAATACCCACTCAGGCCCTGGCTGGTGCGGCTTAGTGGATTGAGTGCCAGCCTGCAAACCTAAAGGTCACCAGTTTAATTCCCAGTCAGGGCATGTTCCTGGGTTGTGACCAGGTCCCCAGTTGGCCCAGGGGGGCTGGGAGGAAATCAATGTTTCTCTCCCTCTCTTTCTCCCTCCTTTCCCCTATCTTTAAAAGTAAATAAATAAAATCTTTTAAAAACAAACAAACCTCTCAGCTATAGGTGGTAAATGGCTTGGGAGGCTTCAAAAGTAGTAGTAGAGACTTCCAGCCAAGATGGAGGCATAGGTAGATGCACTGTGCCTCCATGCACAACCAAAATAAGGACAACAACAATTTAGAAACAAAAAAACAACCAGTACAGAAGTCCGTCAACCAAGGAGTTAAAATAGACACATTCATCCAGACCGGTAGGCGGGGTGGAGTCAGGCGGCTGGGTGGAGAGGAGTTGGAGCAAAAAAAGGTGGTGGCTGGCAGACCCTGGGCATGGGTGGCAGCAAGCAGACTCAGTGAGGCAGCGGATTGAAGAGAGATGCAGCGTGCAAGGTGGCTGGTGGACCAGGTGATCTCACACTTGTACTCAGATAAACCAGGCCAAACTGGGGAGTGAGACAGACTATGCAGCCTAGAGCTCCTGTGGGGGAAGTGAAGCCTCAAAACCAATTGAGGACACCCGTGGGGGCTGAGGTGCTGGGAGAGACTCCCAGACTCACAGGAGAGTTTGTAGGAAAGACCCACAGGGTCCTAGAACGTACACAAGTCCACCCTCCCGGAAGCCAGCACCAGAAGAGCCCAGTTTTCTTGGGGCAAGTGGAGGAAATGACTGAAATCCAGCAGAGAGCAGAGCAAGCACCATGATTCCCTCTGAGATCCCTCCCCCACAAACAGCATCACAACCCAGCAACTGGGTTGCCCCGCCCTGGTGAACACCTAAGGCTCCGCCCCTCACTACATCACAGGTGCATCAAGACAAAAAAAAATGGCCCAAACAAAAGAAGAGATCAAAGCCCCAGAACAAATACAACTAAGCACCGAAGAGACAGCCAACCTATCAGATGCACAGTTCAAAGCACTGGTGATCAGCATGCTCACAGAATTGGTTGAATTTGGTCACAAATTACATGAATAAATGAAGGCTACACTAAGTAAAATAAAGGAAAATGTACAGGGCACCAGTAGTGATGGGAGGGAAACTGGGACTCAAATCAATGGAGTGGACCAAAAGGAAGAAAGAAACATACAATCAGAAAAGAATGAAGAAACAGGAATTCAAAAAAAAAAAAAGGAGAGGCTTAGGAACCTCCAGGACATCTTTAAACGTTCCACCATCCGAATTATAGGGATACCAGAAGGGGAAAAGGAAGAGCAATAAGTGGAAAAGATATTTGAACAAATAATAAAGGAGAACTTCCCCCACCTGGAAAAGGAAATAGACTTCCAGGAAGTCCAGGAAGCTCAGAGAGTCCCAAAGAAGGTGGAACCAAGGAGGGACACACCAAGGCACATCATAATTACATTAGCCAAGGTGAAAATGAAGGAGAGAATCCTAGAAGCAGCAAGAGATAAGGGGACAGTCACCTACAAAGGAGTTCCCATCAGACTGTCAGCTGATTTCTCAAAAGAGACCTTACAGGCAAGAAGGAGCTGGAAAGAAGTATTCCAAGTCATGAAAGGCAAGGACCTACATCCAAGATTGCTCTATCCAGCAAAGCTTTCATTTAGAATGGAAGGGCAGAGAAAGTGCTTCTCAGATAAGATCAAGCAAGTTAAAGGAGTTCATCATTACCAAGCCCTTATTTTATTAAATGTTAAAGGGACTTATTTAGCCCTAGCTGGCATAGCTCAGTGGATTGAGCGCGGGCTGTGAACCAAAGCATCGCAGGTTTGATTCCCAGTCAGGGCACATGCCTGGGTTGCAGGCCATGACCCCCAGCAACCGCACATTGATGTTTCTCTCTCTCTTTCTCCCTCCCTTCCCGCTCTAAAAATAAATAAATAAAATATTTTTTAAAAATCTACACTTAAAAAAAAGGACTTATCTAAGAAGAAGATAAAAAACATGTACAGTAAAATGACAGCAAACTCACAATTAGTAACAACCACACCTAAAACAAAAAAAAAGAACAAACTAAGCAAACAACTAGAACAGGAACAGACCCACAGAAAGGGAGATCACATGGAGGGTTATCAATAAGGGAGTAGGAGGAGGAGAGATGGGGAAAAGGTACAGAGAATAAGTAACATAGATGGTAGATAGAAAATAGATAGGGGAGGGCAAGAATAGTATGGGAAATGTAGAAGCTAAAGAACTTATAAGTATGATACATGGACATGAACTAAAGTGGGGCAATGTGGGTGGAAGAGGGTGTACAGGGTGGAGGGGAGTGGAGGGGGGAAAATGGGACAACTGTAATAGCATAATCAATATATATTTTAAAAAAAAGGCAGTAGTAGGGACTCATTCTAATGTTGTTGCTGTGGTCCAGGACAAAGGTTTAAGAGTGGCCCAGCCTAGGGCAACAGTGGGATAGAAGCAGACAGATTCAGGATAAAATGTCTGGGCAAAATTAACAAGATATGCTTACAGACCAGATGTAGGGGTGAGACAAAGGGGCAAGGATAACTCTCCAGTTCTGCCTTCAGTGAATAAATGGGTGATGATACATTTACTGGATGAGTAAGACCAGGGGAAGTAAAGGTTTTAGGGTCAAGATGGGAAGCTCAGTTTTGGATGCCAGTGAAATTCCTAAGTAAAGATGTCAGTTGAGACAGCCATATCATCCCATTCAGAGAGGAGAGCCAGGCTAGAGATGGGATGTCACTACTACCACCCACAGAGAGGATGACAAAAGAGAGGGCCAGGAAATAAATGTAAGGATCTTTACCATCATGAAACAGTGGGGGAGGGGATCCAGCAAAGAAGTCCAATGACAAGAGGGGTCAGAAGACAGTCCTACAAACAGGATGAAGACTGTCAGTACCATGCAAGTAGTGATGCACTGGAGTGATGGCATTACAGGTCAGCCTGGTGGGCTGACCGTGAGTGGAGAAGTCAAGAAAGCATGTGTGGTCAATTCTTTAGAGAATTCTGACCATGAAGTATGGCAGAGAAATGGGGTAATGTGGCACCTGAGAAGGTATGCACAGGGCAGAGATGCTAAAGAATGTTGTGGGCTGGTGGAATGGTCCAGGAGAGGGGTGGGATTAAAGATGCGGTAAAAGGAAGGTAGCTAAATGAGAAAAGTTGCTTCAGAGAGAAGGGAGAACCCATAAATCAAGTGAAGGGACTGGACACTACCAAAAGGAGGCAAACTTCTGTAAAGAAAAGAAGAAAAAATAGACACACCTATTTATAGACTTTGAGAGAAGGAGAGGTTCCATTTGCTTTGGTGGGAATGAGAGTAGGAAAGTAGGACTCGAGATACGGCTGTTGCTGAGAGGGTGTCACATCAAGTGATATGAGCCTCAGGCTGGTATAGATGCTCTCCAGGGAAACTGCCTAGTCTCTGAGAAGATGGTGCTACCAGCCAGACAAACGACAGTGGGAGTTAGCTCTTCCAGAAAAGCACTAAGGAGGCAAAGACATAGCAAAGGCACAACTAAGGCGCTCAAATAGCTGTTGAATAAATATGTAAATGAATGAATGAATAGATGAGTTGATGCACCAATTAATCAATTCATAAATTAAAGCCTATTATGAAAGTAAAGCAAGAGGAGACAGGAGTGTGGAATAATGTGATATGCCTTAAATGCCTGGAAATGAATACTGTGTATGGAGAACTCTTATGGTGAAACAATAAAACATGAAATAACCCAATTTTTTTAAAGTAAAAGGTATGAATACACAGTTCTCCAGAGAAGATATACAAATGCCTGATACAGCACATGAAAAAATATTCAACATCCTTCGCCATCAGGGAAACAGAAATCAAAACCACAATGAGATATCACTTCACACCCACCAAGATGGCCATAATTAAAAAGAAAGACACTAACAAGTGTGAACAAGGATAAAGAGAAATGCAATCTTCATATACTACTAGTGAGATGTAAAATGGTGTAGCCACTGTAGAAAACACCCTGGCAGTCCTTCAAAATGTTAAAAAGAGAATTACCATATGAGTTACCAATGATTCTTCTCCTAGGTATATATCCAGTAGAAATGAAAACATATGTCCACACAAAAATTTGTACACTGATACTCACAACAGCATTATTTGTAAGAGCTGAAATATGGAAACAATCCAAAGGTCCATCAACTGATGGTCTACCCATACAGTGAAATATTATTCAGCCATAAAAATAAATGAAGTTTTTTTTTGAAGGCCTAATTGGGTTTATTCAATGATCCATGAATTGGGCAGCATCCCACCTAGCAAACAGAAAGGAGCTCTGAGGAGCTGTACAAAATGAAAGTTTTTTTTATAGGCAGAACGAAGCAGGGAAATGAAGTTATTCTAGCAAAGAGTGAATTGTTTCAGGCAAGGCCACCTTGCTTTGAAGGAAGGTGAAGGTCTATCAGGCAAATAACCTCACTAGTGCTGACCAGATAATTCCAGACTGGTTAAGATCGCATTCCTGGGGGAGGTTGAAACTATAGTTAGGTAGTATTAAGCTTTGGTTTGGTGATATGGGCTTAGCACAGATGACTTCATTTTGGGCCTATTTCTTTTTTAACAATGGTGTGGGTAATCAGGCATTTAATAAGGGGGTTTCAGGTTTTTTAAAAGACTTTATTATTTATTTTTAGAGGAAGGGGCAGGAACGGAGAAAGGGAGGGAGAGAAACATCAATGTGTATTTGCCTCTTGCACACCCCCTATTAGGGAGGGACCTGACCCACAACACAGGCATGCACGCTAACTGGGAATCGAACCAGCAACTCTTTGGTTCACAGGCCAGCACTCAATCCACTGAGCCACATAGGCCAGGGCTAATAATGGGGGTTTCTATGGAAATAAATGAAGTTTTGATTCATGTTAAAACATGGATAAACCTTGACCCTTATGCTAAGTGGAAAAAGCCAATCATGAAAGATCATATACTATATAATTCCCTTTCTATGAAAAGTCCTGAGAAAAAAAGCAAGCAGGAAGACTTGTGTTATAAGACCAATGTTCTTAGAAAGCTATGGTGGTTAAGACAGTAGAATATTGCCATAAGGAAGAGCAGACAAATAAAGAGTGAAGAGTGTAGAAATAGATTCACACATATGGACAAAATTTATGACAAAAACAACACTATAGAGCATAGGGAAAAGAAGGCCTTTCCAAAAATTGTGTTCAGTTCAGAGAGGATATCTGGCACTTCCTTTGCAGACACCCCCAAGGTCCTGGGCTGGTAAATATATGTATGATAAAATATTCAAGATCATTAGCTATTTAGAAAATGCAAATTAAAACCATAAGAGGTCACTGCACACCTAGCAATATGACAAAAATGAAAAATACAATATTAAGTGCTTATCAGCACTTTTTCAGAGTGCTGATAAAGGGGAGAAACAACTGGAATGTTTATATATTGCTGATGGCAATTAACGATGGAGTAAACCACTCTGAAAAAATCTTCAACAAGTAACTTATAAAGCTAAACATACACTGACTATATGCCCCAGGAACTCCAATCCTAGACATTTACCTTTGAGAAATTAAGCCTTGTGTTCACACAAAACACCGTACACAAATATTTGCAGTAACCCTAGTTCATAATTACTAAAACCTGGAAACAATCTAAATATCCTCAAGTGGGTGAATAAATGCACAGTGGTGCATCCAAAGGATGGAATACTGCTCAGAATTACAAGGAATGAACTGCAGATACACAACAACTAAGATGGACCTCAATCTTTCACTATACTAAGTGAAAGAAACCAGTCTACAGAAGGTGGGTCTACAAAGGGATCAACACATGGAAAACATTTGGAGGAGGTGGGCAGAGTTGGATCTATTCTGTATCCTGATGGTACTGGTGGCTACCAAGTCTATACATTTGTTAAAAAATTCATAGAACTATATACCAAAAGAATAAAGTCAATTTACAAATAGAAATTTGAAAAATAAAATTATACAAAAAAGTATTACCATACAACCTTGCAATTCTAATCCAAGTCTCTACTCAGGAAACAAAAAACACCTATCAACACCAAGACTCCTACACAAGTGTCCACAGCAGCTTTATTGTTACAGCCAAGATGTCAAAATAATCCAAATGGACATCAGCTGGTGAATGGAGAAAGAAACTGGAGTTTAGCTATACAATGCAATTTAACTCATCAATAAAAAGGAAACAAATACTGATCCATGTTACAGTATGTATGAACCCCCAAAACAACATCTAAGTGAAAGAAGCCACATACAAAAGTCTACATATCATATAATTCTAATTAGATGAAATGTCTAGAAAAGGCAAGTCTGTAAGGAGAGAAAGTAGATTCCTGGTCATTGGTTTGAGAGCAGGTATTGCAAAGCAAGTGAGCTTGATGGGCCTTGGAGGGTGATGAAAAGGTTCTAAAACCAGATTATAGTGATACTTATATGGCTCTGTAAATTTTCTAAAAGTAAGTGAACTGTACACTTTTAAGAGGTGATTTTATGGTATATAAATTATATCTTAATAAAACTGTTTTTTAAAGTGCTTAAACTATTAGATATCTATTTCTAAATGAACCCTACCTCACAGAATACACACAAAAATTAATTTAACATGGATTATAAAACATAAATTTGAAAACCTAACAATACTTTATTTAGGAAATAATACAGACTAATTTCATGACCTCAGAAGTAGAAGAAGGTATCCTAAATAGAACACAAAAAGCATTAACCTAATAAAGGAAAAGACTATTGAATACTAGGTTGAACCATATGAAATTGCCAACATTTGACCATTCTTATCCATAAAAATGGCAATTTCATAGTTAGAAAGCAAGACCAGAGAGGGAAAAGGTATTAGCCTCACATATAACTAACAGGGCTGGTAGCCTGATTATAAAGAGCTCCTAAAAATCAGTAAGAAAGCAAAACAAAAACAGACCACTCAGTAAAAAAATATGCAAGAACTTCAACAGGCTCTTCACAAAAGAACAAATCCAAATGGCCAACAGACTAAGAAAAGACACTCAACCAGGAAAATGCAAATAAAATTAGGGAGTCAAAAATTAAAGCTATGTAAAGGACCTCCACCAGAGTGGCTAAAATCGGAGAAACTGGCGAGTGCTGGTGAGGATGTAGAGCAAGAAAGACTCTTATTCATACACTGCTGGTGGGAGGAAAAACTGGTAAAGCCACTGGTAAACAGTTTGGTATTATCT
Source organism: Phyllostomus hastatus (assembly GCF_019186645.2). Taxonomy (NCBI): domain Eukaryota; kingdom Metazoa; phylum Chordata; class Mammalia; order Chiroptera; family Phyllostomidae; genus Phyllostomus; species Phyllostomus hastatus. The sequence continues at coordinate 4,084,583 of NW_025334030.1, read as the reverse complement.
ATTAATGTTGAAGATACTCTATGACCCAACAATTCCACTCCTAACCATTTATTTACCCATCAGAATTGCATGCAAGTATGACCAGGATACAGTACTGTAGAAGCCAAGATTGGAACAAACCACATATCCATCAGCAGTAGGATGGATAAACAGGTTGTCATGCAGTCATACAGAGAATATGTTACAGTAATGAAAATGAACAAACTCCAACTATAAGCAACAGGGATGAATTTCACAAGCACAATGTTGAGTGACAGAAGCAGCACCAAATAAATACATATTGCAGATTGCATTGGTATGAAAGCCCAACATAGGCAAAACTAATTGATGGGGCCAGAAGTCAGGATGTGGCTACCTGTAGGAGAAAGGAGTAGGTGAGTAGTACTAAGAGGTGCACAAAGGGGAGCTTCTGGGATGCTGACAATGTTCTGTTTCATCAGGGTGCTAGTCATGTAGATGTGTTCATTCTGTGACATATATTCAAAGGTACACTTACAAGTAATTTATGCATCTTTGTGTATGTGTATTAAATGTCAACACAAAAGTTTATTTTTAAAAATGGGCATCCAAATTCTTCAAAAATGTCAACAATAATGAAGACAGGAAAAAAGAAGGCTAGGAAACAGTCCTATATTAAAGAAGATACAGATGTGACAACTAAATGCAAACATGATTCCTGATTAGATCCCGGATGAAAAGAAGAAAAACTCTAAAGGATATATTGGACAATGGGGTAAATTTGTGAACTATATATTTGATAGTAGTATTTTGTTAATGTTAAACTGCTTGAGTGTGATAATTAATTTTGTCTCTACAGGAGAATGTCCTTGTTCTTAGGAGAAACATGCTGAAGAATTTAAGGATGCAAGGTCATGATGTTTGGTTCAATGGCTCAGGAAAGAAAAGAGATACACACATACAACATATTCATGTGCATTACACTATGCTTCCAACTTTTCTATAGGTCTGAAAATTTTCAAAATAAAAAGTTGGTAAAAAAAAAAAAGCAAAAGCAAACCAAACATCTGGCAAAACCAAACAATCTAAGCCAAGTGTTTAAAAATACACAGTTGGGTAAGAAAATCATAAGAAGAGAAGGATGTGACCCCAGGTCAAGGCAAAACCAAGGGATGGGACAGGAGGGGGTTGTCTGAGTGGCTGACAGTGTTCTCTTTTTTAACCTGACTGGCAGATACAAGGATGTACACTTTATAATAATCAGGTTGTTCATTTGTTTATGTGGCCTTCTGTGCCTGTATTATATTTCATAATTTAATATAATTGTGCTTTTACAAAAGAACAGACAGCGTGCAAAATACAGTTGTGTGTGCAGTGCTGCAGGAGGAAGAAAGCAGCCCAGCCACTGAGCTCCAGGCTACCACAGGTTTGCCACCACACTCTGCCAGCCCCACTGTGCAGCTTCTGCCATGGTTACACAATCATGACAGGGCTTCTGCCTCTTAGCTGCCAAATGTTCTCACAATTTGGCTGCTACAAAAACACACCTAACTTATGCAGCAGGCTGATTTATTAAAGGTGTTGCAAGGTGCTTGTGTGTGTGTGTGTGTGTGTGTGTGTGTGTGTTTTAATGAAACAAAGTTGTTTTCCAGGAAGTTATTTTCCCATAAGTCACATATAAACACTTTCTAAAAAATATTTAAAACTCCCATAGGTTTTGGACCTTAATTCTTTTCTCCTGTTATTGCTACAAAGACAAGAGAAACAAAATATTGTTTGCATCTCCTTGGAATTTAATTCCAAAGGACTGGGTCAGCAGACTCATTTATTGCAGAACTAAATATGCAAGACTCCAAGTTGAGAACAAATTCCCTCTATACAAGGATGGAGGAACCCCTGACAGCCTCTCATGAAGTTTTTTCTTGACAAGCTAACCATGCACTCCAGAGCCAAACTGCCTGCATTCAGACCCCAATTCTTCTACACATAACCTGTGTAACCTTAAGAAAATTACTTATCCTTTTTGTGGCTCAGTTTCTTAATCTGAAAGGACATGATTAACATCACCTACCTTATAGGGTTGTTACCAGGATTAAAAGAGTAAATATTCATAAAGTGCTTGCAACTGTGCCTAGTACATATAAGCATTATATAAGTATTTCTTACAAGTCAATATTCAAATATATGAGAGAAGTGGTGGTGCATGGAAATAATCTGGTTGAACAACCACACTCACAAAATTTGGTTGAAAGAATCAAAGACTATTTGAAAGGAATGAGCTCTAGAGAGAAACGATCTGCTCTAGAATTTAAAAACAGATTCTAGTGTTGCTGTCTGGCTTTAGGTACCAATTTTACCACCTTAAAACTGGCTATTATTTAACACTCTTTCTGCCCTAGTTTACTTGTTTGTAAAATTGGAGCAATGGAAGTTCCTAGTTTACAGGACTGTTGTGAGAATTAAATAATACAGGAAAAATGCCTCACACATAGCAAGCTCTCAATAAATGTTTATAACTATACCAGCATATTTATGTTATGCTGCCCTATAAAATAAATAGGGCTGTGTACCTGATTCTGGCCTATTTAAATATATCCACATTTGGTCAATAATTTAGATGAAGGCATAGAAAAGCTGTTTGCCACATACATGGCAAAGGTATTAAAGGAGCTGCAGGCCTGACAGTTACCCCATGCCAACAAGGTAAGACAGCAGACCAGAGACAATAGGCTTGAGCTACAGTAGTCCCTGATGCTCCTGCACTGACTTTCTGAGTGTGAAAAGGATGTGGCTGCTGCTTCATTTCTGCCTCCTGTATACGTCTTGTGTAAATTGTCTCTTGTGGCTCAAGCTACATACAGAGTTCCCATTTAGTCAAGCTGATACAATATGAACCCACCACAGTCCATCCTTGTCTACTTGGTACATAAATATACCTCTTTTTCACCATAATTAACTTCCAAGTAAAGTCGATCATAAAATCAGGCTCCCACCTAGTACAATGCAACTACTCCTCTTAAACCAAAATCATGCTAACCCTCTCTCCAAGAGGATCCGAAGTCCCTGTATGCTCCTTTCTCTTCTAGCTGAGCTGTTTCCCCTTTGATATCCTGTAGAATGAAGAGAATAACCAGTGTTTTGCCATAAGGCTGGAGAACTTATAGAACCCTAAAACAAAATTATGAAAGTATACTGCTGACCTTGCCAGGTACAGAAGAAAAAAGCATTCATCAGCATACTAAGTGCCAGGAAGTATGTTGATTTGTTTCAGCAATAAAATCACATCTTGGCACGGCAGCTGCAACAGAAGCCACCATGTAGTTAAGTTTATGATAACTCATTGTCATTCTCCAAGGTCTGTCCATATTCTACACAGGCCAATTGGGTAGGTTTAATGGAGATGAGAGGATAAATTACCACCCTAGTATCTTTTAGGTCCTACATGGTGGCACTTATCTCTGCCATCCTTCTAGGAATATGATACTGCTTTTGGTGTACAATTTTGATAGGGAGAGGAAGTTCTACTGGCTTCTACTTGGCCTTTCATATCTTAACAGCCATTACTACAAGGAACCAATATCAGAATTCTGATAGCTGCTAAGTATGCACATTGCAATTATGCATTCTAGAACTCGACAAAGAACCACAAGATAGGTGATAATGTCTTAATAATTACTCAATATATAATATGCAATAATGTATGGGTATTAGATACTATATATTAGTAATTATTCTGAAATTGATAGTAAAGTGACATTAAGTATAACACTGAATGACTGTGCATGCTCACTCAAAAGTTGGCCATACTCATTCATTACACACAATAACAAAACACACGCACATATGTTCTATTACCCTGAGAAGCCTGTGTGTGTGAGAAGCCAATAACATGCATGAGGAGAGAAAGAACTACTGAGCAGCTTCATTTTCTCATGGAATCCTCATTTCTTTCATCCTTCTCAGGGAGATTCACCCTTCCTGGCTTTCTTCTGACTTCATTCCATGATTGCCTCACTAGATCTCCAGCTTCCCAGATCTTGGTCTTACCAGGAACGCAGTCCCCTTTGTCTTCACCAAATACAAGCCAGCTCCTCATAATCTGTGATGTTAAGACTAGAGCTTTGACCTCTCAGTACACAAGATGAACACCCTATATCTTCCACATCTCCCATTAGGTTAATTTTCATCCTCGGATGAACAGACAGCCTTGGAATACAATCCAGGAGATAGTGTTTCTCACAATCATGTCATAGTAAATTCTGGTCCTCTCCAACTTGAGAACTCACAAACATGCCACGTATCTTTACAAGTTTTGTGCATAATGCTTTTGACTACCCTAGGCTACATCTATCAACTGTCTTCAAGCAGAGACCTGTGTACAGAGGGTGTCACACATCACTGAAGAGAAGTTTGTGTTAGAATACAAGAGAACAGACATCAGACTATCAGCTGGTGCTGGAAAGGAAAGAATCGGTTTAAGGCTTTAATCTCATTTTAAAAACCTATGTAACTACACAGCCTTCATAGCATGAAGTCTCCATAGTATCATTTTGGAAAGGATGAACAGAATAGTTAGGTCTTATCCACAAAGCTGCTTTTCTTCCCTGTTCTCTACGACATTCCTCAATCATCCAAACCAGAGGACCCTATGTAACTATATTCTCTTTTTTCTCCCTTGTCATCAAGCCCTATCAAGTCTCCCTGCTGAATCTATCACCTTCGCTCCATCCACTGCCTGAACTTTCATTTCTCTTGGATACTGGCAAATAGCTTCCTGCTAGTCTTACTGCCTTACAGTTTCTCCTCTTTCAAATCACCCTTTACACTGTCACTCAATATATCATGCTCTAAAACCCCCTATAACTGTCCTCTTATAAAAATAACAATAGCAACAACTACACAACTAACATTTAGAGAACACTTGTTTTATGTCAAATATTGTACTAAGCACTTTATACATTTTTGTCACATGTGATCCACACCAGTCCTATGAAGTCTGTACTATTACAAGTTACTGGTAACGATAAAGCATACACTCCAAGGTAGTACAGATTGCTGTTCCAACCCCATCTCCCATGTCCACTATTTTCACCTCTTCCCCATTTACTTGCAGCACAATTTTCCAAACATCCCATACATTGTCACATTTACATACCTCATATTGTCTCCTTGCCTTTTTAGGTGTTCTACTAGTGTTCTAATTCTTGTCTTTTTTAAGCATTCCTATTACACTGAAAAATAATTTGAGTGACAGATTTCATGCTTAAAAATTAAAATTTTACTTTTACTAAATGAAACAACTGAACTTAATATGTTCTTTCATGTTTTAAAAATTTTTGTACCCTTCTGGTTGAAAATTGCTGTAATAACATAGAACTCTGAAATCACAAAGGACTAGTAAATTTTATATACTTTACATACTATAATTTAATGCCATAGTAGTACCAAAAAAAGAAATCTATAAAAAAATTGAATCTCACTTCCAGCCAAGATGGAGGCATAGGTGGACACACTGTACCTCTTCGCACAACCAAAACTAAGGACAACAAAAATTTAGAAACAAAAAAACAACCAGAACAGACAGAAATGAACTGTACAGAAGTCTGACAACCATTCATCCAGACTGGTAAGAGGGGCAGAGTCGGAGGCCTACAGAGAGGGGTCAAAGGGTCGTGGCAGGAAAAAGTGGTGGCTGGCAGATGCGGGTATGCAGGGCACAGGCGGCAGGTGGCGGACCCCAGGCATGCAGGGGCCAGCTGGTGGATCCGGTGGCATATCCCAGGCACAGGAGGCAACGCGAAGACCCAGTGAGGCACCCAAGGCAGCTGGCTGTCTGCAGCCACACATTCGTGCACAGACAAACCAGGCGAAAATGGGCAGTGACACAGGCCATGCAACCCAGGGACCTAATACCAGGAAATAAAGCCTAGAAGCACTGATTGAAAACACCTGTGGGGGTTAAGGTGCTGGAAGAATCTCCCAGTCTCACAGGAGAGCTTGTTACAGAGACACACAGGGTCCTAAAATGTACACAAGCCCACCCTCCCTGAAGCGAACACCAGAAGAACCCAATCTGCTTGTGGGAAGCAGCAGAGGGGACTGAAATCCGAAAGAGAGCAGAGCAAGCATGATTGTTCCCTCTCTGGCCTCACTCCCACATACAGCGTCATAACCCAGCAACTGGGTTGGCCCACCCTGGTGAACACCTAAGTCTCCTCCCCTCACTACATGACTGGTGTGACCAGACACCCCCCCCCAAAAAAAAAAATGGCTCAAACAGAATAAAGTCACAGAGCCAATACTTTTAAGAGACCAAGAGAGAGCCAACCTATCAGATGCACAGTTCAAAGCACTGGTGATCAGCATGTTCACAGAACTGGTTGATTTTGGTCACAAATTTGATAAAAAAATGAAGGCTACAATAAGTGAAATGAAGGAAAATGCACAGGGAACCAATAGTGATGGGAAGAAAACTGGGACTCAAATCAATGGAGTGGACCAGAAAGAAGAAAGAAATATACAATCAGAAAAGAATGAAGAAATAAGAATTCAAAGAAAGGAGGAGAGGCTTAGGAACCTCCAGGACATCTTTAAACATTCCACCATCCGAATTATAGGGATACCAGAAGGGGGAAAGGAAGAGCAACAAGTACAAAAGATATTTGAACAAATAATAAAGGAGAACTTCCCCCACCTGGAAAAGGAAATAGACTTCCAGGAAGTCCAGGAAGCTCAGAGAGTCCCAAAGAAGGTGGAACCAAGGAGGGACACACCAAGGCACATCATAATTACATTAGCCGAGGTAAAAATGAAGGAGAGAATCCTAGAAGCAGCAAGAGATAAGGGGACAGTCACCTACAAAGGAATTCCCATCAGACTGTCAGCTGATTTCTCAAAAGAGACCTTACAGGCAAGAAGGAGCTGGAAAGAAGTATTCCAAGTCATGAAAGGCAAGGACCTACATCCAAGATTGCTCTATCCAGCAAAAGCTTTCATTTAGAATGGAAGGGCAGAGAAAGTGCTTCTCAGATAAGGTCAAGTTAAAGGAGTTCATCATCACCAAGCCCTTATTATATGAAATGTTAAAGGGACTTATCTAAGAAAAAGAAAATAAAAAACATGTACAGTAAAATGGCAGCAAACTCACAATTACTAACAACCACACCTAAAACTAAAACAAGAACTAAGCAAACAACTAGAACAGGAACAGAACCACAGAAATGGAGATCACATGGAGGATTAGCAACAGGGGAGTGGGAGGAGGAGAGAGTGGGGAAAGGTACAGAAAATAAGTAGCATAGATGGTAGGTAGAAAATAGACAGGGGGAGGGTAAGAATAGTATGGGAAGTGTAGAAGCTAAAGAACTTATGACACATGGACATGAACTAAAGGGGGGGAATGTGAATGGCCGAGTGTGTGCAGGGTGGAGGGAAATGAAGTGGGGGAAATGGGACAACTGTAATTGCATAAATCTTTCTTTAAAAGATTTTATTTATTTATTTTTAGAGAGGGAAGGGAGGGAGAAAGAGAGAGAAAGAGAAACATCAATGTGCAGTTGCTGGGGGCTGTGGCCTGCAACCCAGGTATGTGGCCTGACGGGGAATCAAACTTGAGACACTTTGGTTCGCAGCCTGCGCTCAATCCACTGAGCTACACCAGCCAGGGCTTATAAAATATTTTTTAATTTAATTTAGTTAAGTAACCAGAGGACTTAATGCATTTAATGGTTGGTTTAACTAAAATTTCCAGTTACTAGATTCTATGAATATTAATTTTCTAAAAGAGAATGAATATATTAATATTATTTTAGAGAATAATGAGATACCCAAAGAAACCTGGAAAACTTGGCCAGACCAAGTGCTGAGACAAAAGCTATAGCCACCTAGTGAACTAATTCTATGCTACAAAGGCTTTTTTTATAGTATATGATGTGACTGCTTCATCTAGAATATCTGCTTTTTATGGGTTTTCTGGACACAACACAATTTGCATTAAGTTGTTTTGGACAAATCTAATTTTGGTCTGCTTGTTTATCAACTATATGACTTCAGCAGGTAATTTAATGTCTCTGTACTTCATTTCTCTCTTTTATAAAATAGACTAAGAATAGCAAAACTCTACCCCACAGGGTTGCTATAAGAACCACATAATTTCTTATATATAAACATAAAGTTTCATTTTGAGACAATGAAACAAAATCAAAAGAAAAGTCCTTCATTTTATGTAGTGTGGAATCTTTTATTCTTTGCCTAGAATTTCCTGTGCATTGCAATGTCCTATGCAGCACATTGAGAAGTTCAAATAACAAAGTTGCTAAATATCTTTGTGAACTTGAGCTCAAATTCCATGTGCCTCAATTTCTTCCTTTTAAAAAATGAGATCTTTTAACTAGAAGCATCTAAATAACAAAGTGCCTTTTTTTTATCCTCACCCTAGGACATTTTTTTTTTCATTGCTTTTAGAGAGAGGGAAAGGGAGAAAGGAAGAGAGGGAAACATCATCGATGTGAGAGAGAAGCATCGATCGATCCACTGCCTCCTGTACATATCCAGACCAGGAATGAAACCGCAACACTGTTATGTGCCCTGAGTGGAAATCAAACCCATGACTTTTGGTTTACAGGGCATGCTCCAACCAACTTGAGCCACAATGGCTAGGACCAAAGTGCCTTTTATTAATTCGAAAATAAACAAAAATAAAATATAGGATTTATAATATAAATGAATTCTATGATTTGATGGAGCCATTCTGTCCAAGATGTTTGGCAAAGGAAATGTATGATAGGGTTCCTGAATAGTATGACACATTTTAGAGACTTACACTTCTCAGTCATAAGCCAATGGAATCAAGTCATTTAAAATCTAGGCACCAGTGAGAGTGCAGGTTGATATTAACAAACATATTGCATTTAATCTTGAAAACAAAGGTATACAACTGTTTTTTCATGTAAATTGACTTTGTCTCTGGATATTCATGAACCCCAATTTAGAATAATCTATTTTTAAAAGAAAAAACAAGAAAGTACACTTTTGAAACTTAATACATGTAAACAATGTCTCTAGGTTGAGAGCCTACATCTAAATCCTACCAATTTTCCAGGACCCAGCTCAGAGTCTGCTCCAGCACTCTGGACAGGCAGAAGAGCTCTCTCCATCCCGCTTCTGTGGCCCCAGGACAATAGTTCTTTCCCCAAACATTCCACTTCCCAGCATTATGGCGATTGGTTTCTTGCTCCCCCTTACCAACTATAAATTCTCTCAGACTGCGCTAGCTTCATTGTTCATGAAGCAAGCATGCAATAAGTATTTGTTAAAATAAACTAATAAATTAATATAATTTTCTTAATTTATGGACAGAACTACAAATTACAAAGCATTAGAAGTGATTCTGGGTAAAGTTCTGAACTGAACAGCCTGTTTCCATACTGAGGCATTTTGATGCTATTTGAGGGGAAGCTGAGGATGGAAATAAGTTGCTAGAGATAAAAAATTAAAGCCTAGGTAAGAAAAAGCAATTTGATCTCTTTTAATTAAGGAGGAGCTAAACAATTTTGCTTCCCCAAACTTTTTTGTTTTTAAATTCATCCAAGGGGGAGAAAATATCTCATATATAACTAGACTTGAAAATCCTTATAAATTTACAATTCATTTTAATGGTGAACCTGGGACTAAGCTTTAATTAACTGTCCAAGGTCACCTCAGTAGTAAGTGATATGGCTTGGGTTGAACCACAGCACATGCATTTCCCTACGTTTCCAAAATTTATATTAATCGATATATTTTTTTATACAGACTTACATGTGAGCACAGCTACAACTGAAATTAAAAAAATTGTATCAGCCAGAAAACTTTGCTGCTTATGTGTGTACAATGTATGTGTGTTTGAACACTAAGGATATAGATGGAGAAACCTAAAACATTTCCACTCATAAGGAATCATAAATTCTAAATGAGTGGGCTAGTAGTTATTTTCAAGGTAATGTTAAATGTGTACACTTCAAGGAAAAGTATTGAGGTTAACTGTTTTACTGCCTTTTTCATTTAAATCTAGAAGAGCTCTAAAGAAAATAAGACTCCCTAAAAATTCTAGGCTTGATATCAATGTAGATAATCTTTTTTTTAGAGATGTAAATTTTATTGCTTCTCAGCCTTTTGGCTAAGATCAAGTGTAGAGATGTAAATTTTGTATTTGTTTCTCAAAACAATTTATTTTTTTAAGATTTTATTCATTTATTTTTAGAGAGAGGGGAGGGAAGGACAAAGAGAGGGAGAGAAACACTGATAGGTTGCCTCTCACACACACCCAAATGGGGAACTGGCCTGCAACCCAGGCATGTGCGATCTTCTAGTTCATAGGCTGGTGCTCAATCCACTGAGCCACACCAGCCAGGGCTAAAATTTTTATTTAAATATACAAAAGGTGTAAATCTATGATAATAAATTTTAGTCTTTTTAACTTTTTAAATTTCTGTTTACATTCAATACTATTTTGTATTAGTTTCAGGTGTATACCATGGTGGTTAGACAATCATATACTTTCAAACTGTTCCCCCGATATTTCAGTACCCAACTGGTACCATACATAGCTATTACAATATTATTGACTATATTCTCTATGCTAATTTACATCCCCATGATTATTTTGAAACTACCAACCTATACTTCTCAATCTGTTGACCTTTTTCACCCAGTACACTAACCCTTTTCCCTCTGCCAACCATCAGTCTATTCTATCTATGAATCTATTTCTGTTTCTTCCTTTATGTTGTTCTTTAGATTCCACACATAAGTGACATCCTATCGTATTTCTCTTTTTATGACTGACTTATTTCACCTTAGCATAATAACCTTTAGATGTATCCCTGATGTTGCAAAAGGTAAGATTTTGTTTTTTTATGGCTATATATTATTAATGTTTTTCATCTTTTTTTCTTCTTCTTAAAGAAGACCCCTTAATATTTTATGTCATACAGGTTTGGTGCTGACGAACTCCTTTAGCTTTTTCTTGTATGGGAAGCTCTTTATCTGTCCTTGGATTCTAAATGACAACTTTGCTGGGTAGAGCGATCTTGGTTTTTGTTTTTCATCATTTCTTATATTTCTTGCCAAGCCCTTCTGGCCTGCAATGTTTCTGTTGAGAAATAAGCTGATAGTCTTATAGAAACTCCCTTATAGGAAACTAATTGCTTGTCTCTTGCTACTTTTAAGATTCTCTTTGTCTTTAACCTTTTGCATATTAATTATGATGTGTCTTGGTGTGGATTTCTTTGGGTTCATCTTGTTTGGGACTCTGTACTTCCTGTACTTGTATGCCTATTTCTTTCACCAGGCTAGGGAATTTTTGTTATTATTTTTTTCAAATAAGTTTTCAATTTCTTGCTCTTTTCTCTTCATACCCCCAAGAGGCAAGTGTGGATATGCTTAAAGTTGTCCCAGGGGCCCCTTACACTATCCTTTTTTTTAAGTCTTTTTTGTTTTTGCTCTTCTGATTTGTTGTTTTCTGCTTACTTATATTCCGTATCACTGATTGGATTCCCTGCTTCATCTACTCAACTGTTGATTCCCTGTAATTTATTCTTTATTTCAGTTAGTGTATCCTTCATTTCTGACTGATTCTTTTTTATGGTTTCCATGTCTTTTAATTGCTGTTCAAGTACAGTTGTCTCCATTTTCCCCCCACTCCAGCCATCCCCACCCCCTACCCTCAATCCTACCCCCCCTTTGGCTTTGTCCATGTGTCATTTATACATATTCCTTAACAACCCTTCCTCCTTTCTCCCCATTATATCCTCCCACCTCCCCTCTGGTTACTGTCAGTTTGTTCTAAATTTCAATGTCTCTGGTTATATTTTGCTTGCTTGTTTGTTCTGTTGATTAGGTTCCACTTATAGATGAGATCATACGATATTTGTCTTTCACCACCCTAAGAATCCTGAAACACCAATCCAAAAGAACCTATGCACCCCAATGTTCATAGCAGCACAATTTACAATAGCCAAGTGCCAGAAGCAACCTAAGGACCCATCAGTAAATAAGTGGATCAAAAAACTGTGGTACATTTACACGATGGAATACTATGCAGTAGAAAGAAAGAGGAGCTCCTACCCTTTGCATCACCTTGGATGGATCTAGAGAGCATTATGCTAAGTGAAATAAGCCAGGCAGTGAAAGACAAATTCCATGTCCTTTTTTATACTGTTAAAGTTCTCACTAAGTTCCTTGAGCATCCCTATAACCACTGTTTTGAACTCTGTATCTGGTCATTTGCTTGCCTCCATTTCATTTTGTTCTTTTTCTGGAGATTTCTACTTTCCTTTGAGACTGGTTTCTCTGTCTCATTTTGACTGATTCCCTATATTTGTTTCTATATATTAGGTATAACTGCTACATCTCCCAGACTTGGTAGAGTGGCCTTGTGTAGTAGGTGTCCTATAGGGAAGGCCCAGTAATCCAGCCTTCCCATTCACCCAAGCTGGGCATACATGTGCACCCCTTGGGTGGGCTGTATGCACTGTCCTATTGTAGCTGAGATTTTATTGCTTTTGGCACATCACTGGGAGAGACTGACCCCCAAGCCAATCAATTGTAAGGATTAGCTACAACTACAAAGGAGGATCTGCTGTGCAGGGGCCAACCCTATGGAGCAGGACTTGCTTCATTGAGGCTTTGGTACCTGCCGAGTGTGCTTCTTGAATGTGCAGCTCGTGGAGGTGGTAGGATGGTGATCTGGCATGATCTATAGCTTTCTACTAGGTATACTGGCTCTGGGCCCTCCCAGAAGATGGAAGGTCAGCCAATGCCTATGCCCAACATGAGCAACCTGCAGATAGCTGCTACCTGTGCTGGGCATGGAGGTACCCAGGAGAGGCCACACAGCTAAACAAAGCCAGCTGCCACTTAATGCTGGGCCTGGGGCCATTAGCCAGAGGTATGGAGTACTGGGGTACACAGAAGCCAGATCTGCTTGTTTAAGGCATTTTAGGAAAGTCCAATGCCTGAGACCAGATAGGCCATATGTATAGAAAAGCCACTGGAAACAGCTTGGGTGGGCCCACAAGTTAGGTGAGGTGGAGTCTCAAGGAATCACCAGGGTAGGGCTAATAGTGAGGTTGATAGAGTCTTATATTTGACACCCCCCTGCCAGTTCTATGGGGAATGGGCTCAGCAAAGGAACAATAACCTCTGCCAGCACTCCTGTCTGGGGGAAAGCTGCCCCTCCAGCCTTCCCCCCAAAGCCAGACAATTCAGTTCCTCCCCTTATGTTCCTGGTGCCTTTCAAGCTGCTACCCCAGTGCTGGAGCTGACTAAGTCTGAGTAAGCTGGTGTGCAGTTCTTTTAAGAGGAATACCTGGAACTCCAGAAGCCCTCCAACTCACTCACCTCAATTCCCACAGGTTTTCACAGTTAGAAGTTATGGGGGCTTCTCATCCCAGCACTGGAACCCTGGGCTGGGGCTTCTGATGTGGGGCTGGGACTCCTCCTTCCTTAGTGAGGTCCTCCACAGCTGAAATATTCCTCCCAATTTTTAATTGCCACAAATGGGTATGGGACCAGCCCATTCCTTGTCTCTGGCACTCCTACCAGTCTCGATGTGACTTCTTTATATCCTTAGTTTTAGGACTTCCATTCAGCTAGATTTCAGGCAGTTATGAAAGATGGTTGTTGTGTAATTTAGCTGTAATTTTGATGTGGTTGTGGGAGGCTCTGAGTACTGTGTTTACCTATTCTGCCATCTTGACTGCAACCTCAATGTAGATAAGCTTAAACCAACATTTCTCCCTTATCAAGGTAACATTTCTCTCCAGTTAATGACTGGGGATTTACATATTTGCTACAAAGTCATTATGTAAAAAAAATCTTCAGTTCTTTTGGGTTGGGGGTATTGAGTTGACAGAGTGCTTTCTTTGCAACCAATTCACTTATGTGTGGACTCTAAGACACATGCTGGTGTTCATTCAGAATGCAAAGCAAGACAACATGGATGCCTGCAAAGATAGTCTTTAAAACTCTGCCTATGCGTTGCCAAGCATCTGTTTCTAGTTAAAGTGTTTCACTGTGATGGCCATTAAATGATCACAGTTCTACCCACTCAAACACACACTTTTTTTAATAAATTAAATTTTGGATATCTTTCATTCTTTGCTTCCAACACTGTACACACAGCTGGTTCAAGGACTGGCAACAGCATATGTTCCTGAACAGTAAGTTTCAGGACCAGTCCAAGGTTACCCACAGACTTTGCTGACAGTGCCTGAAAATTGCAGTGTATTCCAAGAACACAAGAAGAATGGTCTTTGTTTTAGGATGAACTCACATCCCCTTGAATGTCTGCTGTTGTTTATTAAATTGCAGATATTCATTAACTTTCCCCTGAACCTGTCTTACCCAGGAAGCATTAAGGCCTCATAATGAAAGCGGCTCTCAAGCTACACTTCTGTTCTTGCCAGGACTCCACCCTGACCCACTTGGACTTGTAATGCTATCCTTTCTTTAGCACCAGGAGAGGACCCAGTTCTCCACTGCTCTCATCCTGGGTGGAAACAGGTCTAAGGTTGGGAAGGGTGCCAAGAGAGATCTTTTCATTGGTTTCTGTTCCCTGTCATTTGTGGGGGAAAAAGAAACACCTAACAATCACAAAGTGTTACGCAGATGTAAAAGAGATCCAATTAATCATAAATACTATTTCGAAGTTGTATTTGCACAGCCATTTTGAAAGTAGATAACACTAATAATATTTTTTTCTTTTAGGTTTTTTTTTAAGTATGTTTTATTGATTATGCTATTATAGTTGTCCCAATATTTCTCCCTTTGCCCCTCTCCACCCAGTTTCCCTCTTCTTTCCAGCAATTCCCCCCCTTAGTTCATGTCCACAGGTCGTGCATGTAAGTTCTTTGGCATTGCCATTGCCTATACTGTCCTTAACATCCTCCTGTCTATTTTGTACCTACCGAATTGTGCTTCTAAATCCCTATACCTTTTCCCACATACTCCCCCTTCCCCCTCCCAGCTGATAACCCTCTAAATGATCTCTATACTATGATTCTATTCCTGTTCTAGTTGTTTATTTTAGTTTTTTAGATTCAGTTGTTCATGGATATGTTTGTTATCATTTTAATGTTCACAGTTTTGATCTTTTTCCTAAATAAGTCCCTTTAACATTTCATGTAATAGGGGCTTGGTGATGATGAACTCCTTTAGCTTAACCTTGTTAGGGAAGCACTTTATCTGTCCTTCAATTCTAAATGATAGCTGGAGAGAGTAATGTAGGTTGTAGGTGATTGCTTTTTATCACTTTTATAGTTCTTGCCATTCCCTTCTTGCCTGCAAAGTTTCTTTTGAGAAATCAGCTGATAATCTCATGGGAACCACTTTGTAGGTAACTCTCTGCTTTTCTCTTGCAGCTTTTAAGATTCTTTCTCTTTAAACTTCAGCATTTTAATTATGATGTGTCTTGGTGTGGACCTCTTTGGGTCCAACTTTTGGGGGACTCTCTGGGCTTTCTGGACTTGTATGTGTATTTCCTTTGCCAAATTAGGGAAGTTTTGGGGGGGTTCATTATTTTTTCAAATAGATTTCCAGTTTCATGCTCTTCCTCTTCTCCTTCTGGCATGCCTATGATTCAGATGTTGGCCCTTTTGGAGACAAGTCAGAGTCTTCTTAAACTCTCATCATTTAAAAAAATTCTTGTTTATTCTTTTTGTTCTAGTTGAGTATTTCTTTCTTTCTTATGTTCCAACTCATTGATTTCAGTCCCGGCTTCCTTCCCTTCACTGTTGGTTTCCTGTGGATTTTTCTTTATTTTCCTTAGTAGAGCCTTCATTTCTTCCCTTATGCTTTTGCCATATTCACTGAGATCTTTGAGTATTCTGACCACCAGTGTTTTGAACTCTGCATCTGAAAGGTTATCTCCACATTGCTTAGTTCTTTTTCTGGGGTTCTGTTCTGCTCCTTCATTTGGGCCATATTTCTTTGTCTCCTGATTTCAGCAGCCTCCCTGTGTCTGTGTACTAGGTAGAATTGCTTTGATTCTGTTTTGGCACGCCTGTTAAGTCATATGGGGCAGAGTCTTGGGCATTCACCAGGGTGGGGCCACTGTGACTCCGTGTGTTAGGGAGGGGTTGAAGAGGGGATAATGCCACTGCTGGCTGACTTCTGAGGGCTTGATTGGCCCTCTCCCCATTTCCAGTCACTTTGCCCACTTCCTATATGCAATTAGTGCCCCTCCAGCTCCTGTCCTGATTGTGGTTCCCAGGGTGGGTGGGTGTGCATATGCACTGGCAGTTTCTTCTGCTGTCCCAACCCCTACTGGGTTTACAGCCAGAAGTTACATGATTTCATTTTTCCCGGCAGTGGAGCTCTGGGCTATATGGTCTGGCCTGGGTCTGGGCTCACTTGCTCACAAGGTGTCCCCCTGATTTTTATTCACCACATGTGATTGTGGGGCTGCCCACTCTCCCGGCTCACCGCCACCACACTGAATCCTCTTCGCCCCAACTGCCTGTCTCTGCCCCTTCTACCCATCTGGATGAATAAACCTTCTTTAAATCCATGGGTGTCACACTTCAGTACAGTTCTGGGTGTTTTTCCAAGTAATTTTCTGGCAGTTCTGAAGTGTTTTTCATTTTTAAGTTAGTTGTGTTCCTTCTTATAGTTGTGTAATGAGGCAAGGCATGTCTATCAATGCCTCCATCTTGACCAGAAGCCCCAATAACACTAATAATATTAAGATGAAGCATCTGTTAAAAGAAAATGACCAGATATCGTTCAACTTTTGATTACTTCTTTGTTTGACAATTAAAAATCACTCTCAATTAGTTACACACACACTGTAAAACAGCAGTTCATCCCTTTTTCACATTTTCTCCCTTCTTCAGTTTGTATAATGTCTCTCTGTTCAACGAATGGCAGTACAATGTCAAGATGGAGTTTATTGATAGGGAGGCCGGAATCGCACGCTGCGATCCCGGAATCTCAAGCTGCGCTACCGGGACAGACGTGATGCTGGGTGCGTAACTGCAGTGGTGGCTCAGAGATTTCCAGCCAGCCCCACCGAGGGAGCCGGGAAAGGCGCCAACATCCAGTCGGAGCACAGGAGGGCGAGAACACGGAGCTGGAAACGGCCGGGCTCGCGCACCGTAGTCAGAAAGACTGACTCTCGTGCGCCAGTGTGTAGGGGCGCATAAGGTACCTGGCGGACTTGCTGAGATCGGGTTGTGAGAGAGAGAAGCATTTCAAAGGCCCCTCAGCCAGCTGAAGCCAGCAAGAGCAGAAAAACTGGTCTGGCCAGTTAGAAACCAACAAGAGGTTTGTTTGTTTGTTTGTTTGTTTGGTTGGTTGGTTCGTATTTGTGTGTGTGTGTGTGTGTGTGTGTGTGTGTGTGTGTGTTTTGTTTTGGGTTTTTTTGTTGTTGTTGTTGGTTTTGTTTGGTTTCTCTGGCTGTGGTTGGTTGATTGATTTTATCTTGTTTTTTACGTGACTTTTTTTTCAATTCTTATTATTTTTTATCTTGCAATCCCTTATATTTCTCTTCCTTTCAACCTAATATTATTCTCTCCACTCCAAATTTATCTCTCCTGCGCTACATCTTCTGCTTTTCTTTTCTTTCCTTTTTTTTTTTAATCTTGCAAGTTAATGTAAGTTTGTATTATCTTTTTCTCACTTTTCCGACTTTTTTATTTTAATAGTATTTTGGTATTCTTTTTTCTTTCTGTATAGTCTTCTTTGCTTGGCTGGTTATACTATCATTTGATAGGTTCCCCCTGGTATCTCAGTCACAAGGTGTTGATAAGTTACTATCCTTCATCTGTGTTCCATTAACACACCCCTCAAGGTTCTATACCCTTTATTCTTGTTATCTAGACCTCATCAATTCTGCCACAAGACTGTCGCTTTACTATTACTGCTAGTAAGACCTAGTCTATACAATTGTTAATGCTTCTCAATGCCCCTACCTGATCTCAGCCCACTTTGCAATTTTCTGAACTATACTATTGTGGGGGTTGTCTCTATTCTTGAACTCACTACTCCTATATACTAATCTTTAGTCCAACCCGACCTTAGAAGCTGACCTCCCACAGCTTCACAGCTTTCTAGATCCAACTAACAATCCTCTCAGCCCTAATAAGAGTCTTACCTTCTTTCCATCCTTTCTAAAACGTGGATAGTGGGGCGGAGGATCATGGTTAACACTATAAGGAGCCAAAGGATAACCCATCTCTTCTCTACTGGCTGCTAAGTAAATATCATAGTATACTGTCTTGCTGTTTTAAACCATTTTGCCTTACTCCTCCAACTGATCCCAAAAAAAGAGTAGGGGGAAGCTGTGAACACCAGGATACACGAAGGAGATTGCACCGCTGAAACACACAAATATTCTACCACAGAAGTTCACACCATAAGTACAGGGAATCAGAACAGTTCAAATTAACAATCAAGAAGAAAAAAGAAGAAACCCACGAACACTGAGAAAACAAAGAAACAACCCCCCAACTGAAGGGGAAACGAGGAAGCCTCAGGAAAAATGCTACATGAAATAGAGGCAACTCAACTATCAGATAGTGAGTTCAAAACAATGATTACCAGGAAGTTCAATGAACTCACAATGAGCTTTCAGAAATTAGAGGGAAACTACATCAATCTCACTGCAAACTATATAAACATGAAAAAGGAAATAGAAACTCTCAATAAAGGTCAAGAGGAAATGAATACAATTTCTGAACTGAAGAACACAGTGGAAGGAATGAAAAGCAGGATTGATGAAGCAGAAGATCGGATTAGCGAGCTGGAGGACAAAGTAGAAAACAGCATCCAGAAAGAGCAAGAAAAGGAAAAGAGGCTCAGAAAGAATGAAGAGGGATTAAGAGAAATGCAAGACAATATGAAACGTAATAACATCCGTATAATAGGGATACCAGAAGGAGAAGAAGAAGAGCAAGGGATCGAAAACCTAGTTGAACAAGTAATGAAGGAGAACTTCCCTAATTTGACGAGACAAAAAGTCACACAAATCCAGGAAACACAGAGAGTCCCAATCAAGAGGAACCCAAAGAGACCCACCCCAAGGCACATCATAATTAAAATGACAAAATTTCAAGACAAAGAGAGAATCTTAAAGGCAGCAAGGGAGAAGAAGGAAGTAACATACAAGGGAGCCCCAATAAGGCTGACAGCAGACTTCTCAATGGAAACACTTCAAGCCAGAAGAGAACGGCAAGAAATACTCCAGGTAATAAGAACTAGAGGTCTGCAACCAAGGCTACTATATCCAGCAAGGCTCTCAATCAAGATAGAAGGCCAAATAAGAAGCTTCCCAGACAAAAGAAGTCTAAAAGAATACACCTCGACCAAACCAGCCCTGCAAGAGATTCTAAAAGGACTGCTTTAAGGAGGAGAGAAGAGAGAGAGAGAGAGAGAGAGAGAGAGAGAGAGAGAGGAACACACGTACATAAAAGACAATGAATAAGTACCTATCAATAATAACCTTAAACGTAAATGGATTAAATGCTCCAATCAAAAGACATAGAATGGCTGATTGGATAAGAAAAAAATGACCCACATATCTGCTGTCTACAAGAGACCCACCTCAGGATAAAAAGACCTACACAGGCTGAAAGTGAAGGGCTGGAAACAAATCTTCCAAGCAAATGGACAGGAAAAAAAAAGCCGGGGTAGCAATACTCATATCAGACAAAATAGACTTCCAAAGAAGGTCCATAAAGAGAGACCCAGAAGGTCACTTCATAATTCTCAAGGGAAGAATACATCAAGAAGACATAAATATTGTAAATATATATGCACCTAATATTGGAGCACCGAAATACATAAAGAAAATCTTAGAGGACTTCAAGAAAGATATGGACAGCAACACAATTATAGTGGGAGATCTTAACACCCCACTATCAAAAATGGACAGATCTTCTAAACAAAATATCAACAAAGATATTGTGGCATTGAACAATACCCCTGATGAAATGGACTTTACTGATATATACAGGACCCTCCATCCAAAAGAAGCTAAATATACATTCTTTTCAAAGGTACACGGAACATTCTCAAAGATAGACCACATGATAGGACACAAAGCAAGCCTCAAGAATTTCAAGAAAATTGAAATCATTCCAAGCATTTTCTCAGACCACAAGGGACTGAAGCTAGAAACCAACCCAAAGGAAAAAAACCAAAAACACTCAAAATCATGGCGATTAAATAGCATGCTATTAAACAATGAATGGGTCAAGAATGATATTAGGGAAGAAATCAAAAGGTTTCTGGAAACAAATGAAAACGAACTCACAACAACCCAAAACTTATGGGACACAGCCAAGGCAGTCCTGAGAGGGAAGTTCATAGCGATACAGGCCCACCTAAAAAGGTTAGAAACATTCCAAACAAACAACCTAACCCTACGTCTACAAGAACTCGAGGAACAACAACAAAGGCAGCCCAGAGCAAGCAGAAGGAAGGAAATAACCAAGATCAGAGCAGAATTAAATGACATAGAGACTAAAAGCACAATTCTAAGGATCAATGAATCCAAGAGCTGGTTCTTTGAAAAGATAAACAAAATTGACAAGCCTTTAAGCAGACTCATCAAGAAAAAAAGAGAGAAGACCCAAATAAACACAATCAGAAATGAAAGAGGAGAGATTACAACAGATACCACAGAAATACAAAGGACTGTAAGAAATTACTACAAAGAGCTGTATGCCAAGAAATTTTAAAACCTAGGTGAAATGGACAACTTTCTAGAAAAATATAATCTTCCAAAACTCAATGAAAAAGAAGCAGAAAGTCTGAACAGACCAATAACAACAAAAGAAATTGAAGCAGTAATCAAAAAACTCCCAACACACAAAAGCCCGGGACCTGATGGTTTCACAGGAGAATTCTACAAAGCATTTAAGGAAGAGCTAACCCCCATCCTTCACAGACTATTCCAAAAAAATCCAAAAAGATGGGAGTCTCCCAAACTCTTTTTATGAGGCCAACATCATCCTAATTCCAAAAGCCAAATAAAGACACAACAAAGAAAGAAAACTTCAGGCCAATATCACTGATGAACATTGACGCTAAAATCCTCAACAAAATACTGGCAAACCGCATCCAACAATACATTAAAAAGATCATACACCATGACCAAGTGGGATTCGTTCCAGGGATGCAAGGATGGTTCAACATTCGCAAGTCAGTAAATGTAATACATCACATAAACAAAAGCAAAGACAAAAACCACATGATCATATCAATTGATGCAGAAAAAGCATTTGATAAGGTACAGCACCCATTCATGATAAAAACACTCAGCAAAGTGAGAATAGAGGGAGCATTCCTCAACATAATAAAGGCCATATATGAGAGACCTTCAGCCAACATCATTCTCAATGGACAAAAATTAAAACCTTTTCCATTAAGATCAGGAACAAGACAAAGCTGTCCACTTTCACCACTTCTATTCAATATAGTACTGGAAGTTTTAGCCACAGCAATCAGACAAGAAAAAGAAATAAAAGGCATTCAGATCAGAAAGGAGGAAACAAAACTGTCACTGTTTGCAGATGACATGATAGTATACATAGAAAATCCTATAGACTCTACCAAAAAAACTGCTTGACCTAATAAATGAATTTGGCAAAACAGCAGGATACAAAGTCAATATCCAGAAATCAAAGGCATTTCTATACACCAACAATGAAACAGCAGAAGCAGAGATCAAGGAAAAAATCCCATTTGAAATAGCAAAAAGAAAAATAAAATACCTAGGAATAAACCTAACCAAAGAAGTAAAAGACTTGTATTCAGAAAACTACACAACACTCAAGAAAGAAATCAAGGAAGACACAAACAAATGGAAACATATACCGTGTTCATGGATTGGAAGAATTAATATCATCAAAATGTCCATACTACCCAAAGCAATTTACACATTCAATGCAATTCCTATTAAAGTACCAATGGCATATTTCACAGACATAGAACAAACACTCCAAAAAATTTATATGGAATTATAAACGACCCCGAATAGCTGCTGCAATTTTGAGAAAGAAGAGTAAAGTAGGAGGGATCACAATACCCGACACTAAAGTATACTACAAGGCTACTGTAATCAAAACAGCCTGGTAATGGCATAAAAACAGGCACATAGACCAATGGAACGGAACAGAGAGCCCAGAAATAAGCCCAAGTCTCTATGGTCAATTAATATTTGACAAAGGAGGCAGCAACATAAAATGGAGTAAAAATAGCCTCTTCAACAAATGGTGTTGGGAGAACTGGACAGCCACGTGCAAAAAAAAATGAAACTTGAGCACCAACTTACACCACATACAAAAAATAAATTCAAGGTGGATAAAAGACTTAAATATAAAATGTGACACCATTAAAGTCCTAGAGGAGAACGTAGGTAGGAAAATCTCAGATATTTCATGAAGAAACTTTTTTACTGACGTGTCCCCTAGAGCAAGGGACATAAAGGAAAGAATAAACAAATGGGACCTCATCAAAATTAAAAGCTTCTGCACAGCTAAAGAAAACAGTACCAAAATTAAAAGAGAACCAACTGTATGGGAAAACATTTGCCAATGACACCTCAGACAAGGGTTTAATCTCCAAAATATATAGAGAACTTACACGACTGCACTCTAAGAAGACAAGGAATCCAATTAAAAAGTGGGCAAAGGATTTGAACAGACACTTCTCCAAGGAGGACATACAGAAAATCCAAAGACACATGAAACGATGTTCAATATCGCTAGCTATCAGAGAGATGCAAATTAAAACCAAAATGAGATACCACTTCACACCAGACAAAATGGCCATCATAAACAAAGCAACAAACAAGTGTTGGAGAGGTTGTGGAGAAAAGGGGACCCTAGTGCACTGCTGGTGGGACTGCAGACTGGTACAACCACTATGGAAAGCAGTATGGAACTTCCTCAGAAAACTAAAAATGGATCTGCCTTTTGACCCTGCAGTTCCACTGCTGGGACTCTATCCTAAGAATACTAAAACACCAATTCAAAAGAACCTATGCATCCCAATGTTCATAGCAGCACAATTTACAATAGCTAGATGCTGGAAGCAACCAAGATGCCCATCAGTAAAGAATGGTTCAAAAAACTATGGTACATTTACACAATGGAATTCTATGCAGCAGAAAGAAAGAAGGAGCTCCTACCCTTTGCAACAGCATGGATGGAGCTGGAAAACATTATGCTAAGCTGAAACAAGCCAGGCAGTGAAAGACAAATACCATATGATCTCACCTTTAACAGGAACCTAAATAACAAAACAAAGAAACAAGCAAAATACAACCAAAGACACTGAAATAGAGGACAGGCTGATGGTGACCGGAGGGGAGAGAAGAGGGAATTTAAGGGGTCAGAGGGAAGGGTTCACAGGAACAAACTTAAAGGACACATGGTCATAGACTAAGGGGAGGGTGGTAATGGGAGGGAAGTGGGGTGGGTGGGAGGGGGGACTGGATTGGGAGTAAAAAGGAGAAAACTGTACTTGAACAATGATTAAAATAAAAAAAATAAAAAAATAAAAAAAA
This sequence comes from Phyllostomus hastatus, assembly GCF_019186645.2. Classification (NCBI taxonomy): domain Eukaryota; kingdom Metazoa; phylum Chordata; class Mammalia; order Chiroptera; family Phyllostomidae; genus Phyllostomus; species Phyllostomus hastatus. The sequence continues at coordinate 4,061,074 of NW_025334030.1, read as the reverse complement.
AGATGGAGTTTATTAAGAAAACAGATTGTTCCTAGCTGGTGTAGCTCAGTGGGTTGAGCACAGGCTGTGAAGCAAAAGGTCACTAGTTCAATTCCCAGTCAGGGCATATTTCTGGGTTGCAGGCCAGGTCCCCAGTGGGGGCCACATGAGAGGTAACCATACAGTGATGTTACTCCCTCCCTTTCTCCCTCCCTTCCCCTCTGTCTAAAAATAAATAAATAAATAAAATCTAAAGAAAAGGAAACAGATCAATTAAAGCCTACCTAAAAATAAGACTCAACAACTCTGCTTTTTGAAAAAGGCATGTCTGAAGTAAAAAGAAACATCACTACACCCTCAAGAATTGCTTAGACTGGTGCCTCAGTCCAGCCTCAGGGGAAGACCAAAACAGTAACGAAAAAGGATACAACCACCTCCAACTTCCTACTTTCCTAAGGATTGCCCATTTCTGCCCTTTCTAGATTAAGTGGAAATTTCTTGATGTTAGGAACATGTGTCATTATTCATCCCTCTCTTCCACAGAGCCTGACTTAGAGTGTTGTACAGAGCTGGTATTCAGTAATGTCAACATTACTGAGTGTTCCCACTGATGACCGTCTAGCAGGGACATTCCAGTTCCTAGAACACTAGGAGCCCTGAGGGTCTCAAGGAGTCACCCAGGCAGGGCCTCTGGTCATTCACTGGAGATAATCCAATAATGTCCCCATCAAATGAAACCCCTCGTCTCAAGATCATGGCTCAAAACCCAAGTAAATGACCAGAAAGTTTCTGGGGTCATCAGGACTAGCAGTGACCAAGGGTCCTGTATCAGTCACAACTCCAATAAAGAACTAGTAATCCCAGATCAGAAAGTTTTTAAAAACATGGAAGCAGAGGGCTGGGGAAGCAGAGGTCAGGAGACCATGACTGAAGCACATAACTCAGGGTGGTCAAAAGGAGTTACAAGGGGAACTTCCAGAAAAGCCACTGCCAAGCACCTGTGGCTCAAAAGCCATGGACAATACAGCAACTTACCCTGTCTTGCCCAGCTGAACAGAACCTAACCTGGGGCCACACAGGAAAGGCTGGGGAAATACAGAAACAGGCTTTCCCTGTGTTAAAGGGACAGTCCAAAAGAAGTAAAGGTCTAGCTGGCCCCAGACAATCAGGGGCATAGTCAACCTGCCGATGCTGAACACAGCTCCCTTACCCCCAACCCAGTTGTTCTTGGACCCCCATAAGACCCAGGCCAAAACCAAGGTTATATACTAACAAAACAGTGAACACTTTCTGCCTAGATATGTTGTTCCATTTAGGCTATTACTATAAAACAAAAACTATCCCTAGACTAAATACCTTTTTAAGGCAAAAGTGTAGATTTACAAGTGTATGTATAGCTAGCTGGAACAAACTGATAGGAGCCTGCCCAACACTGGGGCACTGGTAGGGGTAGGGGATGCTCCTGGGGTCAGGGAAAGTAGCAAGGCCTAGAGGGCCCATAGGTGGGAAGACTGGTTACATACAAGGGGACTGAAAAAATAAATACATCTTGGATGATCAAGCCATGTGACAGTCTTATTGCTGGAGAAAACAAATAGGGCCAGAAATAGGGGGAAAGCTAAGATGAGCCATGTAATGTGACTATAATTGGACACATCATGGCTTTTGCAGCTCTCTGAGTGAATAGAGAATATACCGTATTTTTTGGATCATAAGATGCACCTAGGTTCCAGAGGAGGAAAATAGGAAAGACATTTTTGAAGCAAAAAATGTGGTAAAATATTTAATAACATGAATAATACTTTACCAATGTAAATGTAAACAGAACTTAGCAGCAGCATTAACAACCATTATTCCTCCCAAATTTGGGGGGAGGGTGTGTCTTATAGTCTGAAAAATATGGTAAATGTATGTGTTCACACCTGCATATATGTACATTCTTGTATGTGCATGCACATGTGTGTAAAAGAGTACACAACCATTTAGTTTCTTAACTACATCCACTGAGAGGACCTAGTGGCTAAAATGTCCCAATAAAAATGGACACACCTAGCACTCAGATCGTAGTTTCTAAAAGCCATTCTCCACTAAAAGGAACCAGGAGAAATGACTGATTCTAGGGCCAGGGCAAGGAAAGTTCAAGATAATCCTGAATGTGTTGTGCCAAAAAGTAAGGAAGTGCTCAAAGAATGATCATGTCAAATGGACATGACAGCCAGCTTGAAGTGGCTCCTGGTAGCCAAATCTGGGATAATCTGAGCATCAAAGTAGAGAATAATAGGAATGGATTATAACCCAATGACTAAAATAGGAATCTATGAATCTATCAATAGGAAGAGAAGAAGAAGTGGAAGAGAGAAAGTACTACTTTACAGTAGGATACCAATTAATAAATGTAAGATAAATGATGCATTTAGAAAACCACTATCTGGCAACCATCATACAAATTTAATCAGATAAGAATTATCAAAAGATGCTAAAACTAGGAGGTGACAGGGTTTTTTTTTTAAGATTTTATTTATTTTTAGGGAGAAGGGAAGGGAAGAAGAGAGAGACAGAAACGTTGGTATGTGAGAGAAACGTCGATTTGTTGCCTCTTGCACACGTCCCCAACCAGAGGCTAGGCCCACAACCCAGGCATGTGCCCTGACCTGGAATTGAACCGGCAATCTCTCATTTTTTTGTGGGATGACACTTAACTAACTGAGCCACACCAGTCAGGGCTAGTAGGTGAAAGTTTAATGAGAAGTAGGATATTTACACAGTCTCAAAATAGTTAATTAGCAAATGTTCACTAATTTTACAGTGAAGAAACCTGATGGACACTTTCTCAACCAATGATAAAAGTTAACACTTCTGGAAATGGGACAAAACCAAATTGTGCACCTTCCTGTTACAATGCACCTGGAAAAGCACAGCCCCACTTCTTCAATCCTCCTGCGGAAAATGTATAACCTGGATCTAATCATGAGGGGACAACAACAGAGCCAAACTGATGGACATTCTACAAAGTAACTGACCTGTTCTCTTCAAAAATGCCAACGTCATGAAACACAAAGACTAAGGAACTGTTACTGATTAGAGGAGACTAAACAGCCATGACAACCAATGCAAAGTGTGATCCTGGATTGGCTCCTGGGCTTGTAAAGGACTTTACTAGGACCACTGGCAAAATGTAAAGGTGGCCTATGGATTAGAAGATGTATGGTGACGATGTTAATATCCTAATTTGGGTGGGTATACGGTGGCTTTACAGAAACATGTCCTTGTTTTTAAGAAATATATACGGAAGTATTTAGGGATACTGTCTACAACCTATTCTTGAATGGTTCAGGAAAAAAAGTGTGTATGTGTATTGTAGAGACAAAGAGAGAGACAAATGTAGTAGAATGTTAACAATTTAGGGAAATTGGATAAAGGGTTGGCACAGGTTTGGTGGGTACCCCAGACACCCCAACTACACAGTTCTGGTCACACCCACCAGGGGACACCTGTTAAGACAGTGTACTTTTGATCTGGAGGACTAGATTGAAAGGCATGTTGGCAGTACTTCTCTACTTCTCTTACTTTAAATACTAAATGGTGTTTAATTATCAATGCTGAGTGAAGAATAGGATACCATAAACTCCTTGAGGTAAAGGCTATGTCATTTATCTCTGAATCCCTACCCCCACACTACATTTAGTGTCTCATAAGTACTCAGATAGGACTCAATAAGTACATCTTGAATGCAGCCACTTGTAGTGGGTCAAATAGTGTCTCTCTGCAAGATTAATGTGTACCAGAACCTCAGAATGTGACCTCCTTTGGGAACAGGGTCTTTGAAGACGTAATTAAAGATTGAGATGAAATCATACTAGATTAGGATGGGATCTAATTCCAACAAGAGTGTCTTTACAAGAGACAGAAAAAGACATACAGAGACACAGAGAAGGCAATGCAAAAGATGGAGGTAGAGAATAGAGTGATGTGTCTACAAGCCAAGGAATGTTAAGGATTGCCAGCAGTCACCAGAAGCTAGGAGAGAGGCATAGGATGGATTCTCATTCAGAGCCTCTGGAAGGAACAACCGTATACACATCTTGATTTTGGACTTCTGGACCCCAAACTATGAGACAATTCCTATTGTTTGAAGTCACCCAGTTTGTGGTACATTATTACAGTAGCCATAGGAAATAAAAACACTACCCAAAGAATATTTAAAATGGCTTTCCAACACTAAAATCTTACTTAACATGCTAACTTAATTAAGGTAAATCAGACTTCCAGCAAAGATGGAGGCATAGGTGGACACACTGTGCCTCCTCGCACAACCAAATTAAGGACAACAAAAATTTAGAAACAAAAAAACAACCAAAACAGACAGAAAATTGAACTGTACGGAAGTCCCGACAACCATGCATCCAGACCAGTAAGAGGGGCGGAGTCAGAGGCCAGCGGAGAGGGGTCAAGACAGAAAAAAGAGGTGGCTGGCAGACCCTGGCCATGGGTGTGGGGACGAAACAAGCAGACCCAGTGAGACACCCAAGACAGCTGGCTGTCCGCAGTCACACACTTGTGCACAGATAAACCAGGTGAAAAGGGGCAGCAAGACAGACTGAGCAATCCAGGGCCCCAACACCGGGAAATAAAGCCTAAAAGCACTGAATGAAAACACTTCTGGAGGTTGAGATGCAGGGAGAGACTCCCAGCCTCACAGGAGAGTTCGTTGGAGAGACCCACAGGATCCTAGACTGTGCACAAGCCCACCCACCTGGGAACCAGCATCAGAAGGGCCCAATTTGCTTGTGAGAAGCAGCAGAGGGGACTGAAATATGACAAAGAGCAGAGCAAGCACCACTGTCCCTTTCTGATCCCGCCCCCGCATATAGCATCACAACCCAGTGACTGGGTTGCCCCGCCCTGGTGAACACCTAAGGCTCCGCCCCTCACTATATAACACGCCCAACCAGACACCCCCCCACAAAAAAAAAGGCTCAAAAGGAAGAACAGATCGAAGCCTCAGAGCCAATACTTTTAAGCGACCGAGAGAGCCAACCTATCAGATGCACAGTTCAAAGCACTGGTGATCAGCATGCTCACAGAACTGGTTGATTTTGGTCACAAATTTGATGAAAAAGTGAAGGCTACAATAAGTGAAATGAAGGAAAATGCACAGGGAACCAATACTGATGGAAAAAAAAAAATTGGGTCTCAAATCAATGGAGTGGACCAAAAGGAAGAAAGAAACATACAATCAGAAAAGAATGAAGAAACAGGAATTCAAAAAAAAAAAAAAAAAAAGGAGAGGCTTAGGAACCTCCAGGACATCTTTAAACGTTCCACCATCCGAATTATAGGGATACCAGAAGGGGAAAAGGAAGAGCAATAAGTGGAAAAGATATTTGAACAAATAATAAAGGAGAACTTCCCCCCACCTGGAAAAGGGAAATAGACTTCCAGGAAGTCCAGGAAGCTCAGAGAGTCCCAAAGAAGTTGGAACCAAGGAGGGACACACCAAGGCACATCATAATTACATTAGCCAAGGTGAAAATGAAGGAGAGAATCCTAGAAGCAGCAAGAGATAAGGGGACAGTCACCTACAAAGGAGTTCCCATCAGACTGTCAGCTGATTTCTCAAAAGAGACCTTACAGGCAAGAAGGGGTGGAAAGAAGTATTCCAAGTCATGAAAGGCAAGGACCTACATCCAAGATTGCTCTATCCAGCAAAGCTTTCATTTAGAATGGAAGGGCAGAGAAAGTGCTTCTCAGATAAGGTCAAGTTAAAGGAGTTCATCATCACCAAGCCCTTATTATATGAAATGTTAAAGGGACTTATCTAAGAAAAAGAAAATAAAAAACATGTACAGTAAAATGGCAGCAAACTCACAATTACTAACAACCACACCTAAAACTAAAATAAGAACTAAGCAAACAACTAGAACAGGAACAGAACCACAGAAATGGAGATCACATGGAGGGTTAGCAACAGGGGAGTGGGAGGAGGAGAGAGTGGGGAAAGGTACAGAAAATAAGTAGCATAGATGGTAGGTAGAAAATAGACAGGGGGAGGGTAAGAATAGTATGGGAAGTGTAGAAGCTAAAGAACTTATGACACATGGACATGAACTAAAGGGAAGGAATGTGGGTGGGAGGGGGTGTACAGGGGGGAGGGGAGTGAAGGGGGGAATGGGACAACTGTAGTAGCATAATCAATAAAATATATTTTAAAAAGGTAAATCACTTTAACATATTCATATTTCAGCTAAATGAATATGATAGAATCTTAAGCCACACATTATGTAGGCACAGTTTATGGCATTAAGCTGCTCCAATTCTGCATGGGAACAATGGAGACTGTCAGAAACTAACATGAGGTGCACACTGTATTTTACTTCCTTAAAAAGCAAATGATTTACTAAAGTACTAAAAACCTACTATACGAATGGCACATTTTTAGATGCTCTGACATGTCACAAACAAACTACAATAAAAATTTCTTAGAACAGGGGATAAAAATGTAAAAATGAACAGGATACTAAATTGGCATGTCTTTCTAGCCATGAATCATACCACATACACAACACAGTTACACATAAATCTATCACTTAAAATTGGGCCATATGAAATTTTTAAATGCAGTGAAGTGGGCCACCAGGCAATCACTAGTAAATGAGCCTATGATACTTATGATTAACAGCAAAAAGAGAAAATACTTTTGGATTAGAATATTAGAAATAGTTAAATTATTCAGTGCCTCTGCAGAAAACAAAGTTGATTTTAATTTAGTCAGTGAAACATAAAGCAATGTTGATGTCTGAGAAGGGCTTTCAATGGGAACAGCAGAGCTCATTCATCAAGAAGGCACTTGCCCTTCCTCTGCAATGTTTCACGTTCAAGCCCTGTGTCTATTTATAATGGTTGGGCACATGTCACTACAATGGTTGATTGTATTGTGCAGCTGTTTGTGTGTATCAAGAAGGGCAGTCATGGACAGTCTGCACTTTGATGTTTCCCTTTTGGAGAGATTTAAAATAACATTTAAAAACTGCCAACCAGCAAGGTCACAAAATATTTTTGGATGACAAGGGGAAGGATTGCAAACTTGTGGTTCACTTCAGATGCGGGGGTCTGAAACTCAGCCAACAAGCTTGATTGCACAACATCCTGCCAATGCCAACTTCAAAAGTTACTTGCTTCGGAGGGCTCACAAACTACTTCCCGGTAATAAAACCATGTTTTATAAATTTGCAGAGGGTCTCCCTCAGAGGGAATATCCAAGGAAACAAGGATTTCCCTTACCACCTTATTTACAATTATAAGCACCACCACCACCAGGCCCTCTCCGTTGCCTTCACCCCACAGCACCCTCAAACCCCTGCTCTATCATGCTGAATTTTCTCAAAATACTTACCATGGACATACTTACTATATACCTTTTCTAATATATGCGTCAATTTTTGACTCCCCTACTTTATTATATTATGGTCCACAAAAGCAGGGCTTTGTGTCTGCTTTGTTCACTGGTGTATCCACAGAACTGAGACTCTCTTCTGGCACAAAGAATTTATTGAGTGCATACTTGTGGAATTACTTAATTTAAATAGCAGAAACAATAGTTTCAGGAAACACATGGGAATACTGATGACCCGTATCAGATTCCAGAATTCTGTCACCCTTCCCCCCACCACACACAAAGATTTGAGTTTTATTCACATATTTATGGCATGTAAAAATAGAAATGGACTTAATAAAATACCTAACTTTCTCAACCTGTGGTAGAATGCAAGGACTAAGATCTCACAGGACTCAATTCTGAAATAATATTAATTCAAAATGTATCTCTGATACTCTTCTGGTCACTGTTTGCCCAGCCAACAAACCTTGCTGGAGATTAGATGGGGGAAGCACCTATGCTAATGAAAAGTTTAGCCCTAACTAAATGAGAATTAAAAATTTAGCAAGTTACTCAAAAAATGCTAGATTGCATACAACAATTCTTGAGATTTTAGAGAGTTTTTTTCAGGGTTTTACATCAATATATCATAAAAACCTAACCAATTATTTTAGGTAAATAAAATTCAGTGATATACCCATCACTCAGAAATTCTGGAAGGTCAGAAAGATACAGACAGCAGGATCCCAATAAAAGGGAAAGAGGCACAGAACAGAGAGAGGCAGGAGAGCAAGTGGGGATGGGGTCTGGGGCTGTCCAGGTGAACTCTGCAAAACCTTTCTTATACATATTAAGGGGACAACCAGGCTCAGAAAGCTGGTTCCATTCAGCAGAATTCAGAAATGAAGAAGCCTTAGAAATGCTGCTTTTGGAACAATTCATACCAGAATAAAAGTGTTGCTTCTTAAATGTGAGTAACTCCTTATAAAGGCCTGAGTACGCAAAAAAGTCCCTGCAGGTACAACAGTGGGATGACTGGTTTACTGAGGACGTCTGGGAAATGGCTTTGAAGTCACTATCTTAATCCCCACAGGCAAGCAGTGTTTGAAATACAGAAGGCTGGGAGCTCTCAGCCCCGGCTTTGGAATATGAAGTCTGCATCTAAGAGGAAGCAGGTCCAGTTTCCCTACAGACTCTTTTTCCCCCATCAGAGGTTCTTCAGAAAAATATGTGATATCCTAAATTCTTGAATATTACCTCATTATCAGATCTCAAAACATCTAAAGGGTTCATGCACAGATTTTTCATACCTGTACAGAAATTCTGAGGCTCCAAAGCAAATTTAAAAGGGGCATTATCCCTGGCCTGTGTGGCTCAGCTGGTTGGGCTTCATTGCACAAAGTGAAAGGTCACTGGTTAGATTCCCAGATAGGGCGCATGCCTGGGTTGCAGGTTAGGGTCCCCACTCAGGGTGCATATGAGAGGCAACTAATGGATGTTTCTCTCTCACATTAATGTTTCTCTCCCTCTCTTTTTCTCACCCCTCCCCTTTCTCTAAAAATAATAAAATCTTTATATATAAATAAATAAATAGGCATTAATCCTTCCAGGAGTCAGAACCAGCCCTCACTGTAAAAAAGCAGAATTCTGACCTCAAAATTGTCTCCTGAGAACACTGGGAGGCAACATATGATCCTTGGGGGCTGACCAATAGACATTCCAACTCACCTCTGCATCAACACATAGCACCAGGCCTAGTACAGTATAGGTCCTCAAGAAATATGCTTCATTATTATATTCGAGCATGATAAAGGCCAGAGACATGCTGAGTTTTATATGTGCATTTTTATTTTCAGCTCCCACTGACAAGTTGGCCACACCCAGCATGCCAATTCCTTACTGCTGTGATTTCTGAAGCTGCCTCTCTACAGCAACACCACCTACTCCAGACCCTGGGGTCTGGCAAGTGCAAATCACTGAAGATCTCCGACAGACCAGCTTGGTGCTGATATGTGGCCGGTCCCGAGAGAGGTCTGCATAAGAGCCTAGTTCTTTCAGGCAACCTGCACTGATGGAACCAACCTCAATCTCATTCTCCTACTATTTTACTTCTATAATGGGTTTTGGCAGAAACAATAACATGGTTTTTTAAAAAACTTATGTTTGTTTTCTCACTTTAAAAGCAATAAATGTTTTTTGCTAGAAATATATAAAAGAACCAAAAGTATAGTGTAATGAAAAAATAAAGATGAGCAGTAACCCCAACTGGAGAGATGAACTATTCTTTAACTACTTTATTTCCTTTCCACCATTTTTTAATAACAGCTTTATTAAGAGATCATTCACATCCCATACAATTTACCCAAAGAGTATAATTCAGTGGATTTTAGTATATTCACAGAGTTGTGCCACCATCAACACAATCAATTTAGAACATTTCTGTACCCTAAAAAGAAGCTCCACACCTGTTAGCAGTCACTGTCTCAGCTTGTGTTCTTCTGTGCCTGTCTAGTCATTGTACTGTTCTGTTTTCTTCCCAACACTAGCCTCTCTTCTCAACTTACCATCTCCCAACCAGTACCACATCCTGCATCCTAGATAGTCCTGACTCTGCTCTGACTGGTTTAACTAATATCAGACCTTCTGTTAGCAGAGCAAAGGTTCCACTCAAAATTTTCTCTCATACCTGAAATGTCATCATCAAGGGATAAGTCCTTGTTAATAATAATTACGATGAGGACAATGATGACAGGAGAAGGAATACAGAAAGCATTTATTGTGCGCTCCCAATGTACTAAACACTGTTCTAAAGCATATTACATAGAGTGTCCTGTTACATCGTTATCACTACCCAATACAGCAAGGACTATTATGGGCCCTGCTTTAGAGATGAGAAAATCAAGGCCCAAAGAAACCAAGGCCACAAAGGTTTGAAAGGAGGAGAGCTGAAATGTGAACCCCAAGCAATGTGACACCAGAGCTCAGGACATTAACCCTATACTACACTGCCTTTTCCTTCAGAGAATTCTCTAAAATGCAGCCATGCTGGAATGACATCACAGGAGAAATGACTGAGCAGGCACTTTCCCAGAGAACCTGGAAAGAATGAGCTATCAGTAGCATAAAGGGCAGGGGACCAAGAAAACTATAGAGCTGACTATGCAAAGAGTGATGCTGTGAAAGGTGTGGGCAGAACCAAGTCTACTTAAAGCATATAAATCATACCAGTTGTCTCCTTTTAATCAAGCTAATTATTGATAACTACATTTACTCCTTGAATCAAGGAACTAAAAGTCATCTGAATTAGAAACCATGGGGTAAAGGGTAAGGGAATTGTGTGGTAAGGAATAAATAAAAAATACAATAATTAAAGTAAAGCCCTGGCTGGTGTGGCTCAGGAGATTGAGCGCCGCCTGTGAACTGAAAGGTCGCTGGTTCGATTCCCAGTCAGGGCACATGTCTAGGTTGTGGACAAGGTCCCTGGTTGGGAGCAACCAATCAATGTTTCTCTCAACATAAATGTTTCTCTCCCTCACTTTCTCCATCCCTTCTCCCTTTCTCTAAACAATAAAAATTTTAAAAATAATTAAAGTAAGACTTTAGACTAAAAAGCAATTTTGTAACCAATTAGCAGTGGCTATCTTTAAGGGATGGGAGTAATGAGTACTTTCCATTTCCATTTTATACATTTCTATACTGCTAAATTTTTCAACAGGCCTATATTGCTTATAATGTGGGGAAAACACAAAGATGATTCTCAAAAATCAATAGCATTATAAAACTAGACAGATTTGTCAAAAACAACCACTTCAGGACTGGAAATCAAACAAAGGCATGTGAGACATTGAAAATTATTTATTCAAGAGAACTACAGAAACTCAAGTTAGAACAGTGGGAGGCTGCAGCATTTGAGTTTGGGGTCCTCCCCCACCCTTTACGTAACCCAGCTCCATCATGGTGGTAGAGCCGCCAGGGATAATCTGTGAAAACTGGTGGTTCCACTGCTGAAAAAGTTAACTTGATGCAGAGTAGAGCACATTTCCAAGGATGTTGTCATATATAACAATACTAATAAAAAATTATAGATGGCCAACATATCGGATAGCCTTAGGTTGTAATACTAATCAGGGCAAGCAACAGACCAGCAGACTAGCAAAAAAAATTTGGCAGGCAGATGCAAACAATAAGAAAGCCATAGTGATAGGCCCCCACATGTCCCTGGTGCCCTGAAAGGGTGCACACATACAGGAGAGACTGGAGAAGGACCAAGTTATCTACACATTCCTGGTTGAAGTGAGGCCTAGAAAATGCATAGAAGCAGTAGAAGGAGGTCTGGCAGAAAGTAAAAGCCAAGGCAGACCTGTAAATAACCTGACTTTTAAATGTGTTCCTCAAGCCCTGACTAGCGTGGCTCTGTTGGCTGGACATCATCTCACAAAGTAAAAGGTCGCCGGCTTAATTCCCAGTCAGGGCACATGCCTGGGTTGCAGGTCCAGTCCCTAATTCTGGCACTGACGAGGGGCAACTGATTGATGATTCTCTCCCTCCCTTCCCCTGTCTCTCTAAAAATAAATAAATAAAATTTTTAAATGTGTTCCTCAACCCACACACAGATCCACTGCAAAGAGTTAAGGTGTTTAAGCATACCCTTGACCAATCACTGGCTAACCACTAAACCCAGGGGTGATCCTTAAAGCACCAGGCATAAATATAAAGAAAGGAAAAAAATAAGCAGGATCATTAGCAACTGCACACTGAGAAGGATACTGTAAAAATTAATCCAGGCAAGTAACAAACAAAAAGCAACAACTAAAAACCTGGATTTTGCCAAGGGTGATCAGAATCCAGAGTTGCTACAATACATGAAATAAAATATTCAGTTTTAAAAAATAAAATATGAGATATGCAAAGAAACATGAAAATACTATGAACCATCCTCAGGAAACTATACTTAGGAAAAAGAGCCATCAACAGAAACTCTAAGAGGGTCCAGAGATTGACCTTAATGAAGACTCAAAATAGCTATTATAAATATTGTTCAGCTCCAGTCAGGTGGCTGAGTTGTTTGGCCATCCTGTACACCAAAAGCCTGTGGGGTAGATTCCCAGTTAGGGCACATACCTGGATTGTGGTTTCCATCCCCTAGTAGGGGAGTGCACAGGAGGCAACTGATCGATGATTCTCCCACATCAATGTTTCTCTCTCTCTCAAATCAATAAATATCCTTGGGCAAGGATTAAAAATAAAAATAAATAAATATTGTTCAAAAAACTGAAGGAATCCATGTTTAAAGAATAAAAGGAAAGTATAATGACAATGAGTCATCAGATAGAGAATATCAATCAAAAGATAGAAATCATAAAAAGAAACCAAATGGAAATTCTGGAGTTCAAAAACACAGTAACTATAATGAAAATTCACTAGTAGACTCAACAGCAGATCTGAGGTGGCATAAGAAAGAATCAGCAAACTTGAAATTACCCAATCTGATGAAAAAATTAAAAGAAATAATGAGATGAACAAGGCATAGAGCTTCAGAGACACAAAAAATATCACCAAGAATACCAACATACATTTAAAGAAGTCCCAAAAGGAAAAGACAGAGAGAAAGAAGCAGAAACAGTATTTGAAAAACTATGGACAAAATTTCCCAAATTAGGTTTAAAAAAATTAATCTTCACATTCAACAAACTCAAAATAAGTTCAACAAAATCCACGTAAGATAAACACAAAGAGACCCACTGTAACAGAGCTTAGTCAAAATATTGAAAGCCAAACACAATGAGAAAATCTTGAATGCATCAAAACTGTCTCACACAAGGGAACCAAAATAATTTAACAGCTGACTTTACATTAGAAATGATGAAAACCAGAAGGCATTGACATGACATGTTCAAAATGCTTTTAAAAAACTGTTAACTAAGAATTCAATATCCCACAAAACTATATGTCAAACAAATATGAAGTGAAAGTAAAGACATTCTAGATAAACAAAGACAAAATCTGTTACTAGCAGACCTGCCTTACTAGAAATACTAAAAAGTAAAAGGGTAGAAAAAGGCATACAACACAAACAGAACAAAAGAAAGAGGCAGTAGCTATACTAATATCAAACAAAATAAACTTTAAGACAAAAATTATTACTAGAGAAAAAGAAATATTTATATTGATAAAAGGGTCAATTCATCAGGAACATACAACAATTATATACATTTAAGCACTTAACAATAGAACTCCAAAATACATGAAGCAAAAACTGACAGAACTGAAGGGGGAAGTACATAACTCAAAATGATTGACAACTTTCAATAACTGATATGACTAAACAGAAAATCATCAATAAAACACAAGACTTGAACAACCTGACCTAACTGACATCTACAGAACACTTCCAGCCAATAGCCAAATACACATTGTTTGTGAGAACACATGTAATGTTCTCCAGGATAGACAATAAGCAAAGCAAAACTCAACTGTAATAAATTTTAAAAGATTAAAATCATATAAACTGTGTTCTCAGTCACAATGGTATTAAATTGAAATTCAAGAACAGAAAAAAATTTGGGAACCCCCAAATTTTTTATAATTAGTAAACATGTCTAAATAATTCAAGAGTTGCCCTGGCTGGTGTTGCTCAGCTGGGCATCACCCCATAAACCAATCCGGTCAGGGCACATGCGTAGGTTGTGGGCCAGGTCCCTGGTTTGGGGTGTGTGAGAGGCAACCTATCAATGTTTCTCTCACACATCAATGTTTTTCTCCCTCTCTCTCTTTCCCTTCCCCTTTCTCTAAAAATAAATAAAATCTTTTTCTAAAATAAATAAATAAATAAAGAATCAAAGTAGAAATCACAAGGGAAGCTGGAAAAATACTTCAAACTGAATGAAAATAAACATACCAGATCAAAATTATGGGATACAGCTCCAAAAAGTGCTAGAGGAAAATTTATAACTTAAAAACTTCTGTAGGGAAAAAAGAAAAATCTCAAGTCAATAAACCTAAACTTCTACTTCAAGAAATGAGAAAAAGTAAACATACCCCAAACAGAGGGAAGGCAATAATAAATACCAGAGTAGAAATCAATAACTTAGAAAAAATAAAGGAAACAAGTAAAACCAAAAGTTCATTCTCTGATCGGAGTCAAGGCAAGAATGTCCATTCTCACCACTGTGAAGGGAAGACTATTCTATGATGTGACTTTTATCTGACTCATGAGCTGGAACTGGGCCAGAAGGGGGAAACTGCTTCCCACAAACCCCCCTTAGATTGTCTGACAGTGATTAATGGTCATTTTTACATAAACCAGCGCTCCTCCCCTGCATCCCACTACATGCTGGTTCCTGGAACAGGTCACTGTCCTAACCTGGTCAAGCATGTAAAGTAACTTCCCGTACTAGTAGCAAAAATATAGTAGTATTTGTGTCTATTCCCCACCTCCTTTTTACCCTAGATAACTCTTTAGTGCCTGCCAAGCAGGGCGGAGAATATCCACTTTGTTTTACAGCCACCCATGACATGCCATTAATAAACTCTATTGATTACCAAACTGGAATGGCCAGCCTCTTTCTTCTGTCCTTCCCTGCCCTTCACTTACAAAGGTAGCTTTTCAGTCTCAGTCCTTTCCCTTGCTCTACGTGTACAAACATCACTTCTAGTCAACACTGTTTTGGAGGTTCTAATGTAGTGTGGCAGGAAATGAAAAATTTTAAATATACAGATTGGAAAGAAAGAAGTAAAATGGTCCTTATTGCCAGAGGACATGATCCTGTATACAGAAAAATCCTAATGAGTCTACATAAAAAAAAAAAACAAAAACCTTACTAGAATGAGTTTTAGCAAATTGACAAGACAAAAGATCAACATGCAAAAATCAACTTTCTTTTTTAAGATTTATTTGTTTAGTTTTAGAGAGGAGGAGGGAGAGCGAAAGAGAGGGAGAGAAACATAAGTTGGTTGTCTCTCATACCCCCAAACAAGGACCTGGCCCGCAATCCAGACATGTGCGCTGACCAGAAATCAAATTGGTGACTTTTCGGTTTGCAGGAAAACGCCTGACCCACTGAGCCAGACCACTTGGGGCTCAACTTTATTTCTATATACCAGCAATGAATAATCCAAATATGAAACTAAAAAACAATTCTATTTACACAGCATCAGAATAAATATTTAGAAATAAATGTAACAAAAGTGCAAATGGTTGCACCTTGACAAATACATAACATTATTGAGATATTAAATAATATATAAATAACTGGAAGGAGATAGATACTATGTTTTTGGATTAGAGGACTCAATATTGCTAGGATGGTATTCTTCCCCAAATATAGCTACAGAATCAAAACAATCCAGTAAGTTTTTTTTAGTAGAAATTGACAAGAATGGCCATAAATAGATAATTATTTCAAGCTGGGTTACCAGCACCTCACAATTCATTCTCATATTCTCTAATTTTTGTATGTTTGAAATTATCCAGAATAAAGTATTTTTTCTTTGTTTTTTAAAATAAGTACTGGATGGACTTCTGGTCAAGATGGCAGCATAGGTAAACACAGTTCACCTCCTCACACAACCACATAAAAATTATATCTAAACAGGACTTCCAGCCAAGACAGAGGTATAGGTAGACACACTGTGCCTCCTTACACAACCAAAATAAGAACAACAACAATTTAGAAACAAAATAACAACCAGAACTGACAGAAAATTGAACTGTATGGAAGTTCAACAACCAAGGAGTTAAAATAGACACATTCATCCAGACCAGTAGGGGGGCGGAATCAGGCAGTGGGCAGAGAGGAATCACGGCAAATAAAATGGTGCCCTGCGGACCCTGGGTGACCAAGGCAACAGCTGACGGATCCCAGGCACGCAGGACCCCGGGCACACAAGATGGCAGCAAGCGAACCCTAGGCATGCAGGCTGTGGCTGGCAGACCCAGCCAGGTGGCGATTGTGAAGGGGCACAGCATGCAAAGCAGCTGGCTGACCAGGTGGTCCCACATTTGCGAGCAGATAAACCAGGCGAAACTGGGGAGCAAGACAGACTGTACAACCCAGGGCTCCAGCACAGGGAAATAATGCCTCAAAACACCAACTGAAAACACCTATGGGGGTTGAGGTGCTGGGAGAGACTCCCAGCCTCACAGGAGAGTTTGTTGGAGAGACCCACAGGGTCCTGGAATGTATACAAACCCACCCACCTGTAAATCAGCACCAGGAGGGCCCAGTTTGCTTGGGGGAAGTGGTGGAAGTGACTGAAATCCAGCAGAGAGCTCAGCAAGCATCATTGTTCCCTCGCAGACCCCTCCCCCACATACAGTGACACAACCCAGCAACTGGGTGGCCCCGCCCTGGTGAACACCTAAGGCTCTGCCCCTCACTACATGACAGGCATGTCAAGACAAAAAAAATGGCCCTAATGAAAGAACAGATCGAATCTCCAGAAAAAGTACAACTAAGCACCAAAGAGATAGCCAGCTTATCAGATGCACAGTTCAAAGCACCGGTGATCAGGATGCTCACAGATTGGTTGAATTTGGTCGCAAATTAGATGAAAAAATGAAGGCTATGCTAAGTGAAATAAAGGAAAATGTACAGGGAACCAATAGTGATGGGAAGAAAACTGGGACACAGATCAATGAAATGGACCAGAAGGAAGAAAGAAACAACCAATCAGAAAATGAAGAAACAAGAATTCAAAAAAATGAGGAAATGCTGACTTCCGGCCAAGATGGAGGCATAGATGGACGCACCGTACCTCCATGCACAACCAAGATTGGAACAACAACAATTTAGAGGCAGAATAACACTCAGAACTAACAGAAAATTTATCTGAATGGAAGTTGGACATCCAAGAAGTTGAAATATACCCCTTCATCCAGACCAGTAAGAGGGGCGGAAACAAGCAAGCAGGCACAGGTTGCCGTGTGGAGAGCAGAGAGAGTTGGGCGCATAAGGCAACTCGGGGCACATAAGGCATCTGGGGCACACAAGATCAGAGCGGGTGGACCCTGAGTACGCAAGTGGCAGCTGGCAGACCCAGTGAGGCGGCAATTGTGGAGCAGGGCAGAGTGCGCAACCCAGGATCCCAGAGAAGGGACTGAGGTCCCACAGAGAATGGAGCTACCGTCATTGTTCCCTCCCACCCCTGCCCCCACATACAACGTCACAATCTAGCAACTGGGATGCCCAGCCCTGGTGAATGCCTAAGAAGCTGCCCCACACCATAACAGGAGCGACCAGACCAAAAAAAAAAAAAAGAGAGAGAGAAAGATGGCTCAAAAAGAAGAACAAATCAATGCCCCAGAACTCATCCTTTTAAGCGACCGAGAGATAGCCAACCTATCAGATGCACAGTTCAAAACACTGGTGATCAGTAAGTTCACAGAATTGGTTGATTTTGGGCACAAATTGGATGAACAAATGCAGGTTACCATAAAAGAAATGGAGGAAAATGCACAGGGAACCAATAGTGATGGGAAGGAAACTGGGACTCAAAACAATAGAGTGGACCAGAAGGAAGAAAGAAACAACCAAACAGGAAAGAATGGAGAAATAAGAATTAAAAAAAATGAGGAGAAGCTTAGGAACCTCCAGGACATCTTTAAACGTTCCAACATCCGAATTATAGGGGTACCAGAAGGAGAAAAGGAAGAGTAACAGATTGAACATGTATTTGAACAAATAACAAAGGAGAAACTTCCCCCACCTGGAAAAGGAAATAGACTTCCAGGAAGTCCAGGAAGCTCAGAGAGCCCCAAAGAAGGTGGAACCAAGAAGAAACACACCAAGGCACATCATAATTACATTAGCCAAGGTAAAAATGAAGGAGAGAATCCTAGAAGCAGCAAGAAATAAGGGGACAGTCACCTACAAAGGAGTTCCCATCAGACTGTCTGCTGATTTCTCAAAAGAGACTTTACAGGCAAGAAGGGGCTGGAAAGAAATATTCCAAGTCATGAAAGACAAGGACCTATATCCCAGATTACTCTATCCAGCAAAGCTTTCATTTAGAATGGAAGGGCAGAGAAAGTGCTTCTCACATAAGGTCAAGTTAAAGGAGTTCATCATCACCAAGCCCTTATTATATGAAATGTTAAAGGGACTTATCTAAGAAAAGAAGATAAAAAAAAACATGTACAGTAAAAGGACAGCAAACTCACAGTATTAACAACCACACCTAAAGCAAAACCAAAAGAAACTAAGCAAACAACTAGAACAGGAACAGAACCACAGCAATGGAGATCACGTGGAGGGTTAACAACAGGGGAGTAGGAGGAGGAGAGGGGGGAAAAGGTACAGAGAATAAGTAGCATAGATGGTAGGTAGAAAATAGACAGGGGGAGGGTAAGAATAGTATGGGAAATGTAGAAGCAAAAAAACTTGCGACACATGGACATAAACTAAAGGGGGAGGGAATATGGGTGGGAGAGGGTGTGCAGGGTAGAGAGGGGAATGAAGGGGGGAAATGGGAGAAATGTAATAGCATAACCAATAAAATATTTTTTTAAGTACACCTAAACGGTGGAAGAACCATCACTTAGAACCATAAGAAATTGAGTTGACTAGAAGTCTGACAATTATGGAATTAAAAAAACCACATCCATCCAGACTGGTAGAATGGGTGGAGATGTGGAACAGGCTGGTTCCATATCCACATGTGGTGGATAAAAATTTGGGAGGGTTATCTCAGTAGCGAGGAGTCCCAGGCCTATACCAGGCCCCCCAGGCCAGGGTTCCAGTGCCAGGAAGATACGTCCTCACAACTTCTGGCTACAAAAATCTGTGGGGACTGAGTCAGTGGAAGAAACTTCTGGAGCCCCATGCAGTTCCTCTTAAAGAACCCACACACACGGACTCACCTACTCATACTCACTCCCTCTGGGCTCCGGTGACAGGGTGGCGGCTTGAAAGGCACCAGTGGTACACAGGAAAAATCTGAAGTGTCTGGCATCAAGCAAGCAGAGGCCACTGTACCTTTTCTGAACCCTCCCCCCACAGAACAACAGAGTCTCAAAGCCAGAAGGTAGATGCTATATCTGAGACTTCATCAACCTGGCTAACACTGTTTGCCCTGCTCTGTATATCCCTTGAGACTCTGTCCCACTCATCTTACAGGTACACCCAAGCTGCTAACAGTGACTTTTCCACATGAATGGATGGTCTTAGTTCATGATTCAAAACTTCCTAAATCCTCTCAAAAAAATCAACAGTTGGCCTCAGTGAGGTCTCCGCTGCCTTACTCTTGCTAAGTGGTCCCAGCACTAGCAGCAGCAAGCACAGATTCACAGCTTGGTTTCACCTAGGAATCTTCCAGAACAACTAGCAGTCATCTCAAACTGCTTTACACCTCATGCAGAGTGGCCCTGGGCAGAACACAGGTGAAATGCCAGAGCCTGCCCACCCAGTGGACATCTACAGATCATGTCCGAGCACCACCAACCACCCTGCCCCTGCATGGCTGATCCTCCATGGAGGGTAGAAGTTGGTGGTCAGTGGTCACAGCCAGTCCTTGCAGCTGACTGGCCTGGATAAATCTCTCCCACTGACCTGCCAACATCAATCAAGGCTCAACTTGATTGAGGAAGAGGGTGTACTCAGCCCACATAAAGGGTGCATCTTGAGTACCCAGCTTGGGTGATAATGGAGGCTCTGCCACTGGACCCTACAGGACACCTACTACATTAGGCCATACTACCAAGATACAGAGTCAAAGCAGCTCTACCTAATACATAGAAACAAACACAGGGAGGCTGCCAAAGTGAGGAGACAAAGAAACATGGCCCAAATGAAAAAATAGATGAAAATTCCAGAGAAAGAGCTAAATGAAATGGAGACAAGCAATCTACCTGATGCAGAGCTCAAAAATACTAGTTATATGGAAGCTCAAGGAACTTAGTAAGGACCTCAACAACAACGAAAAAAGATCTGGTCAGGAATAAAGAATACACTAACTGACATAAAGAACAATTCACAGGGAAAGAACAGTAGAGTGGATAAAGCTGAGAATCAAATCAATGATTTAGAACATAAGGAACCAAAAATAACCAATAAGAACAAGAAGAAAAAAGAATCCAAAAAATAAGGATAGTGTAAGCAACCTCTGGGATAACCTCAAACATTCCAATATTCTCATCATACGGATGCCTGAAGTAGAAGAGAAAAAGCAAGAAATTGGAAATCTATTTGAAAAAATGACGAAAGAAAACTTCCTGAATTTGGTGAAGGATATAGACATGCAAGTCCAGGAAGTACAGAGTTGCAAACAAGATAGATGCATAAAGGCCCACTCCAAGACAAATCATAACTAAAATGCCAAAGGTTAAAGATAAAGAAAGAATCTTCAAAGCAGCAAGAGAAAAGCATTTAGTTACCTACAGGGGAATTCCCACAAGACTGTCAACTGATTTCTCAAAAGCAACTTTGCAGGCTATAAGAGATTGGCAAGAAATATTCAAAGGCATGAAAAGTAGGGACCTACAGCCAAGACTGCTCAGCCCAGCAAGATATCATTTAAAACCAAAGGGCAGATGAAGAGCTTACCAGGCAAGAAAAAACTAAAGGAGTTCATCATCACCAAACTATTATTATAAGAAATGTTAAAGGGACTTATTTAAGAGAAAGAAGATCAAAACTATGAACTATAAAATGACAATGAATACATATCTATCAATAATTAAATCTAAAAACCAAAATAAATAAACAAGCAGAACAGAAACAGAATCATAGATACTGAGAGTGTTTTGATGGTTGCCAGAAGGGAGGGGTGTATGTGGGAATTGAAGAAGAGGTGAGGGGATTAAGAAGTACAAATAGGTAGTTACAGAATAGCCACGAGGATGTAAAGTACAGTATAGGAAATGGAGTAGCCAAAGAACCTATATGCATTACCCATGGACATGAACAATGGTGTGAGGATTGCCTGAGGGAGTGTGTGGTGCTGGCTGGAAGAGGGCAAAGGGGGAAAAATTAGGACAACTATAATGCATAATCTATATATTATATTTAAAAAAAAAAGCCTAAGTGGTCACATTTCTCAATAAACAATCAAACTGGATGAAAAAAATTCACAACTATTTCAAGGGCCACCTTAATACTCCTTACTCTTCATCCTCTACTTATATCACTTACCTACAGGTTTTTTCTTGCTCAGAGTCCATTCTTAATGTACATGACTACTTAATAGGTGATAAAGGAAGAATAAATGAAAGATCATGAACATTGGCCCCAGCCTTTCCTGTAGTCTAATCCATCATCAGGTTTAAAATTGTGGCAGTTTGTAGCAACCCCACAACTACACATGTCAATCTCTAATGACCCACTGCCAGAAAGGAAGCTATCAGAGTACTGTTAGAAAACACCCCGCTATTGTTATGTCCATTACATACTAATTTACTTGGGAGTGAGCAAAGTACAAATTAGTGGTGCTCTAAGATCAAAGCATCTAGGTCTTTAAAGTTGCCATCCTCACTGCCCCACCCCATCTCATTTAGACTGGAATACCTTCACAATCCTTTCACTTTCTATTCCCAAGTGCACATTATAAAGCCCTAGCTAAAAGAAAAAGGAAACCCTTGTTTAGTTTCCTTCCAAATATTTGGTGCTTTCCAGTTTCATTCCTTTCTCCCTCATGGACTGATACTTTACATTTGTAAAGCATTGTCCATCTCCTCTTAAGATCTTTACAATAACACCAAGACATAAGTAGGACAGGTATCCATTGTGAAAAAATGGTAGAAGTCTTACGTCACATAGCAACATCCAGCCTCCCATCCAGGCTCATGACTTTAAATGGGATGTATTTTCCACTTCCTGCTCCTGCCTCTCAAAGCACAGAGGCACTTCCTAGCAACAAACACATAGTAAGGGACCTTACTTGAGGAATGGGTAAGAATTTGCCTAAAAGTTCTATGATGGGCAATTGGGAAGTTCCATCTACGTGTCATCATGGAACCCCCCCAAAATATATAAAAACATAATCCTGGAGTTTTAAGAAGTATTAAATTGTTCTAATATATAATATCCCATAAATTTGTCTAGAAAAAAACACACTTTTTCTCAGTTTGATCTACCACTACAAGCTCCCTTCTACTCCTTGACTATATTTAATTCCTCTCTTCTCTCCACAATCTAGAGCAGTAATTTTACTTTTTAATGAGACAGATCATATATCCAATACCATTTCCATAAAACCCATGAAAAAGCTGAATATTACTCTTTAGAATAACAAATTGTTCATATTAAAACACTTAACTTTAAAAGAGTCTCCCTTGCAGAAACAACCAAAATTTTGAAATGCCCAGTTAAACATAAAATTGTTCATCCCAATTTTCTCCTTTACATATTGTTCAAAGAAAAGATTTACTTTTGGAAAGATTCTCTATTACAACAAAGCAAATGCAACTTTACTATTCAATTTCATTGTCTGTTACATAATTAAACTGGAAATCATCATCTGAGACAGAACTAGAGAAAACTGTTGCTGATGCCCAGCTCTTACAAAAGAGTTTTAAGAACTGAAATGACAACTTAAAAAAAAAACCATTAGAATAATGGATAAAGTCAAGGCAGGAGAGGGATGAGCAAAATACATCTGGAGTTAGAAACATGAACTCCTGTTCAAAGTACAGGATTTTTAAGAAATGGACTTATGAAACAAATTTAAATAATGTATATAACCAACATTACTTCACAGGCGTAGTAAAAGACTAATTTTTAAATTCTTCCTCTTGTTCTATGGCTATTTTTTGTGTTAGACAAGCAAGTCACTTCCTTTCCCCAGCCTTCTAACAATGAACATTATCTGACAGCATTATACTCACCACAACTCCACTGCAGACCAAGGTGGTTCTGGGTCAAACCCACTACTTCTGGTTCAAATTAGGCTAGTTATCAAATTAAGATAGTTCTGGTTCACCTGAGTCCTCCTACAACTGGCAGCTTAGTCAATTTCAAAGCTAACTGCCTGCTTTGGAGTAACCTTGTACATCCCAGATGGCTGTATTTCATAGTCTGTCCTAAACTGAAATGGACCTCCTGAGGAGTTCCAAAACCAACAATGCCTCCAAGTAACCCTGGGGACTAGGTTAAGTAAGGAAGGGAATTGACCAAGAGGACAGGCTCTCCATCACCATGGAGTACAATATCTCAGTAGACACATTCTCCCACTATGAGCTAATATATGCAAACATTTACTTTGTGAATCTGTGTATCTTCATTAGGTCAAAAAAAATCAAACCTCTGAACCCTTTTCCCACAACTGAACTAACTTCATAGATGCATTTTTGGTGAAAATTTGGTTTCTTCTTTAATTCAATAGGCAAGGAGGAAAAAGTAGCAGAAATATTTTCTTCCTCTTTACTTTGTGATTTGAAGGTCTTTAAATGAGTTTTTCTATTTGTGGGGAAAACAAGAGGTTTGATATTATTTGTAATTTAAGCTTAATAAGTGAAACATGTATAGAATGTGATACTCTCATAGCAAGCTGGGTACACATCCAATCTTTCCCCAGTGTACAGTGAAGGTTTGTTTGGCATTCACTCATTTAAATGACATCAACATGCATTTCTGTCAATTAGGATAACTCATGTAATGGCTTCTTTAAATTTTTAATAGTTTTTTTGCTGATAAAAGTAATATATGTCTGTTGTGTTAATAGAGTAAAACTGAAACAGAAAGTATTAAATGTAAAATTAGAAGCCCTGGCTGGTGTGGCTCGGTGGATTGAGTGCCAGCCTGCAAACCAAGGGGTCGCTGGTTCAATTCCCAGTCAGAGCACAGGCCTGGGTTTCGAGCCAGGTCCCCAGTGGCAGGTGTTCAAGAGACAACCACACATTGATATTTCTTTCCCTCTTTCTCCCTGTTTTCTCCTCTCCCTAAAAGTAAATAAATAAAATCTTTTTTAAAAATTAAAGTAAAATTAGAAGTTCCTCTAGTCCCACCCTAATGACAACTACTATTTATAGATTTGTGTATACAAACACATCTGGAAAATGAAATCATGTTTCACATACCACAAAGTGACTTGATTTTTTTCAATTAACAATAAAATGGCTATATTGCCCATGTTAGTACACACAGATCTATCTCTTTCTTACAAATATTGACAAGTATTCCACTATATGGATAGACCAACTGTAAATTACACGATAGGTATTCAAGTAATTTCTGTTATTATAAGTAAGATGATTAACAAGGCCCTCTTAAATACATCTGCACATTTATGCAAGTATTTCCATAGTGTAAATTCCTAAGAATAGGACGGCTTGGTCAAAAGGTGCAACATGTAAAAATGTTAACAGATGTTGCCAAATGCACTCCAAAAAGGTTTCCTCAATTTGTATCCCAAAACACCAATAGCGCCCTCACCAACAACTATAACCAATCTCTTTCATCATTGCAAATGAAAAAGATTAAAACGTTTTTTATCATTCTCATTTTAATCTGCTCTTTTGATTATCAGGGAGGTTGTGCTTAGCCCTCCATGTTATCAGTTGTGTGACACTGAGAAGGTAATAATCTCTCCATGCCTTCCTTTCCTTGTTTGTAATATGGTAATAAGAGTGATGTCTAGCCCTGGCTGGTGTGGCTCAGTGGATTAAGTACCAGCCTACGAACCAAAGGGTCCCTGGTTTGATTCCCAGTCAGGGTACATGCCTAGGCTGTGGGCCAAGATCCCAGCAGGGGGAGTGAGAGAGGCAACCACACATTGATGTTTCTCTCCCTCACTCCTTCCCTTGCCCTCCCTCTAAAAATAAATAAATAACATCTTTAAAGAAAAAAAAGAGTGACATCTACCTCCTGGGGGAATTGTGAAGAGCTAATGAGGTAAGGACTCTAGGACACTTAGCACAGAGCCAGGCACACAGTAGGAACTCAACAAAGGTTTGTGGAACAATTAATAAATAAAACATTCTATCAGGTAGGCTTACCATAGTTATAGCAGCAATCACCATTGCTGGGAATTTAAATGCTGTATAATTTTTGCTATTATCAATTGCCCTACTATCTTTGAGTAAGTTGCTCTTTTGTTTCTTTAGGACAATCATCTAAGGCTATTCTCCTAGGATTTGAAGAGTATAATAGTTCCTGCTTCTATTCTTTAGAAAAAATGAACTAAAAACAATATGTCATCCATCAAGCTTTATGATTTTTTTTTAATTTAAGCAAATAATGGTACTTGAAAGCATTCCTGCTTGTACTTATTTTTATTTTTTCCCTAATGAGAGGACATTTTTTTCATTGCTTTCAGAGAGAGAGGTAGGGAGGGAAAGAGGGGGAGAGAGAGAAAAACATTGATGCGAGAGAGAAACATCAATTGGCTGCCCTCTCATATGCACCCCAACCAGGGCTCAAACCCACAACCTGGACATGTGCCCTGGCCAGGACTCGAACCCATGACCCTTTGGTCTATGGGACAACACTTCAACCAACTGAGCTATACCAGTCAGGGCACTCTCATTTGTACTTTTTAAATTGCTAGTAAGGATTTACATTTCCCATATTTTTTATTATCTATAGTTTGGAAAATAAGTGCTATCAGAGGCTTTTGGTCAAGATGGTGTCAGTAGATATATGCAGTACTCACATCCTCCCACAACCACATCAAAATTGCAACTAGCTCTGACCTGCATGGATTGATTGGTTGGGCATTATCCTGTAAATCAAAAAATTGCCAGTTCAATTCCCAGTTAGGGCACATGCTTGGGTTGCAAGTTCAATCCCTATTTGGGGTGCATGTAAGAGGCAACTGATTGATGTTCCTCTCTCTCACATCAATGTTTCTCTCCCTCTCTTCCTCTCTCTCTAGAAGTAAATAAAATCATTTAGAAAACAATTGCATCTCAACTACAGAACAACCATCATTCAGAATCACCTGAAATCTAGCTGAACATAAGTCCTATGACTAAGGATATAAATAAAAAACCACCCTGAGATTGGGAAAAGGGGCAAAAATCTAGAACAGTCTGGTCCCACACCCACCTGTGGCAGTTAAAAATCAGGAGGGGTATCTCAGACAAAGAGATTCCCCACCCCGAGAAGCAAGAAATCCCAGCTCCACACCAGGCCTGCCAGCTAAAGGTTTCAATGCTAGGAAAAGAAGTCCTAATAACTTCTGGCTATGAAAACCAGTGGGGATTGTGGCTGAGTGAGATGGAGAGCCATTGGAGTCCCAAGCATTCCTCTTAGAAGACCTGTGCACTGACTTACTCAAACTAACTCGCTCAGCACTGGGGTGGCAGCTCCAGCACTGGGGTGGCAGCTCAAAAGATGCCAGGCACATACAAAAGGAACTGAATTATCTGGCTTTGGGGAAGGGTTGGAGGAGTAGCTTCTCCAGACAAAACTGCAGGCAGAGTCCATTGTTTCTGCACTAAGCCCTCCCCTCAGGGCTGGCAGATAGGCACCATATCTGACTCTCCATCAACCTAGCTAACTCTTTTAAGCACATCCTCATGATTCCCTGATACCCACCCGACTTTCTGGCTCACCCAAGCCCTTCCAGTGGCAATTCCACATCAAAGCCCTCTCTTGGCTAATACTGCAAACTTTCTTAAAACCTCTCAAAGGTTCACAAACCCCAAACAAACAGCATCTAGCCTTGGCGTGCCCTGGGCCTCTTGCTAAGTAGCCCCAGGCCCAGCACTAGTGGCAAGTGGCCTTGATTCACAATTTAGCCTCTCCTGGGGACCTCAAAGCCCAGCACAAATAGCAGCCATCTGCAGATCACTCTAGCTGATACCAGGTGGTCTGGGCAGAGCGCAGGTGGCTGCTAATCTTGGCCTGCACCTCCCAGGAGGCCTCAGGACAAGAGCACCCAATGGACAGTTTCAGATCACACCAGAGCACCACACAATCACCTCCACATGCAACACATTCAACAGGTGTACTGTACTCAGTGGGAACCAGATCCCTGCTGAAGCGACATCTGCTCCATGGGGTCATCCCCTGCACAGCAGATCCTCCACTGTGACTGAAACCAATCCTCACAATCAGCCTGGGTATAAATTGCTCCCACTGACATGCCAACAGCAATCAAGGCTCAACTACAATAGGAGGGTGCACCAGGGGGCACAACTGAAGCACCCAGTTTGGGTGAGTAGCGAGGCTGCACTAGTGGGCCCTAAAGGACACCTACTACATAAGGCCACTCTACCAAACCCAGGAGACACACCATCTCTATCTAATATATAGAAACAAACAGAGGGAGGCAGCCAAAATGAGGAGACCAAAAAAAAAACATGTCTCAAATGAAAGAAAATAACAAAACTCAAAAAAAAAGAGGTAAACAAAATGGAAACAAGCAATCTACCAGATGCAGAGTTCAAAACACTCATTATGCCCTAACTGGTGTGGCTCACTGGATTGGACATAATACTGCAAACTACAGGGTCACCAGTTCGATTCCCAGTTGGGGCACATACCTGGACTGTGGGCCAGGTTCCTGAATGGGGACATGTGAGAGGCAACCAATCAATGTTTCCCTCACATATCAATGTTTCTCTTCCTCTCTCACTCTCTTTCCATTCCCTCCTCTCTAAGAACAAATAAATAAAATCTTTTAAAAAATGGTTATAAGGATGCTTGATGAACTTAGGGGAAGAGTAGATGAACTTAGGGAGAACTTCGACAAAGAGACAGGACATTTAAAAATGGAGGTAGAAAACAAAAAAAATCAATAACTGAGAATACATTAGAGAGAATCAACAGTAGAGTAGATAAAGCAGAGGATCAAATCAGCATTTGGAAAGGAATGAAGCAGAAAATTTCTAATCCAAACAGGAAAAAAAAAAGAAAGAAAGAAAGAAACCAAAATAATGAGGATAGTAGAAGGAGCCTCTGGAACAACTTTATCAACATTCCCATTGTAGGGGTGCCAGAAAGAAAAGATGGGGAGCAAGAAATTCAAAAACTATGTAAAAAAATAATGATTAAAAACTTCCCTAACCTGAAGAAAACAGATATACAAGTGCAGGAAGCACAGAGTCCCAAACAAGATGAACTCAAAGAGGCCCACAACAAGAATCACCATAATTAAAATGCCAAAGGTTAGAGATAAAGAAAGAATCCTAAAAGCAGCAAGAGAAAAGCAGTTAGTTACCCACAAAGAAGCTCCCATAAGATGATCAGCTGATTTCTTAATAGATACTTTGCAGGCCAGAAGGGACTGGCACAAAAGATTCAAAGAGATGAAAAGAAAGGTACCTACAACCAAGATTACTCTACCCTGCAAAGCTATCATTTAGAATTGAAAGACATATAAAGAGCTTCCCAAACAAAAAAAAAAGCTAAAGGAGTTCATCACCACCAAAACAGTATTACATGAAATGTTAAAGGTTCTTCTTTAAAAAGAAAAAAAAAAGATTAAAAATATGAGTTAAATAGCAATAAATACATATTGAATCTAAAAAACAAAGTAAACAAACAAGCAGAACAGAAACAGACTCACAGATAGAGAGAACACTTTGGCAGTTGCCAGATGGGAGGGGGTTTGGGGGGATGGGTAAAAAAAGGTGAAGGGATTAAGGAGTGTGAATTGGTAGTTACAGAATAGTCATGGGAATGTAAAGAACAGCATAGGGAATGTAGTCAATATTGTGTCAACTATGTATGGTATCAGATGGGTGCAAGATTTATAGGGATGATCACTTAGTAAGTTATATAATGTCTGTCTGTTCACTTGGTTGTACACCTGAAAATAACATAATATTGTATGTCAACTGTAACTGAAAAATAAAAAGTATTTGAAGTAAAAAATTATGCCCTGGCTTGTGTGGCTCAGTGGATTGAGCACTGGCCTACAAACCAAAGGGTTGCTGGTTCAATTACCAGTCAGGGCGCATGCCTGGGTGGTGGGCTGAGAGGCAACCCATCGATGCTTCTCTCGCACACTGATGCTCTTCTACCTCTCCTTCTTTCTCTCTTCTACTCTCTCTAAAAATAAGTAGACAAAATCTTTTTTAAAAAATGAAAATAAAACAAAAATAACAACAATGTCTTTTGGAGTTTATAACATTTAAAATACAGTATTATGACACTAATACCATTGAGTGTTCTTACAATATTCTTACACAATAGATCAAGTAGTATAATATTAGAAGGTAGACTATGTTAAAGATTTATATTGTAAACTTTGGGAATCACTAAAATAGGTTAGAAAAAGAGATACAACTAGTAAGTCAATAGAAGAGACAAAAATGAATTCATAAAATAATATTCAATTCAAAAGGAAGGAGAAAAAGAGGACAAAAGAGCAAAGAACTCACCAAGGCATTAATACCTATTACCAACAGCCAGACTATACACCTAAAAAAGACTGAACTTCAGTGTATGTAAATTATGCCTCATTAAACCTAATTTTATTCTTTTTAATGAGAGAAAAAATAATGAAGTACTTGTCTTGATAAAGTAAATCTGGCTCCACAACAGAGGTACAAGGCTCAATACTTATTTTACTATATATGCAGAATTATTTTACATTTGAGAAGTACTGGGCTGCTTACTGACTGCAAAATTCCCATGATATGTGCAAATACAAGTGTAAATACAGGTTATCGCACAGCTTACAAACTTAAAGCTAGGGTGCAATTTAAATCCAGATTCAGACTTCCAGCCAAGATGGAGGCATAGATAGAAACACTGTGCCTCCTCACACAACCAAAACAAGGACAACAAACATTTAGAAACAAAAAAACAACCATTACTGACAGAAAACTGAACTCTATGGAAGTCCAACAACCAAGGAGTTAAAGTAAACACATTCATCCAGACCAGTAGGAAGGGCAGAGTCAGACAGCCAGGGAGAGGGGTCAAGGCAAAAAAAGTGGTGGCTGGCGGACCCAGGCACACAGGTGATGGCTGGCAAATGCCGGGGGGTGAAAGGCAGAAGGGGGCGGATCCAGTAAGGAGGCAGATGGTAGAGAGGCGCGGTGCATAAGGAAGCTGGCTGACTGGGCAGTCCCACATTTGCCCACAGATAAACCTGGCAAAACTGGGGAGCAAGACAGACTGTACAACCCAGGGCTCCGGCACAGGGAAATAATGCCTCAAAACACCAACTGAAAACACCTATGGGGGTTGAGGTGCTGGGAGAGACTCCCAGCCTCACAGGAGAGTTTGTTGGAGAGACCCACAGGGTCCTGGAATGTACACAAACCCACCCACCTGTAAATCAGCACCAGGAGGGCCCAGTTTGCTTGGGGGAAGTGGTGGAAGTGACTGAAATCCAGCACTTGCTCTCGCTTGCTCTCGCTCAGCAAGCATTATTGTTCCCTCGAAGACCCCTCCCCCACATACAGTGTCACAACCCAGCAACTGGGTTGCCCCACCCTGGTGAACACCTAAGGCTCCGCCCCTCACTACATGACAGGCATGTCAAGACAAAAAAAATGGCCCTAATGAAAGAACAGATCGAATCTCCAGAAAAAGTACAACTAAGCACCAAAGAGATAGCCAGCTTATCAGATGCACAGTTCAAAGCACCGGTGATCAGAATGCTCACAGAATTGGTTGAATTTGGTCGCAATTCGATTTAAAAAAATGAAGGCTACACAAAGTGAAATAAAGGAAAATATACAGGGAACCAATGGTGATGGGAAGGAAACTGGAACTCAAATCAATGGAGTGGACCAAGAGGTAGAAAGAAACAATCAAACAGAAAAGAATGAAGAAACAAGAATTCAAAAAAATGAGGAGAGGCTTAGGGACTTCCAGGACATCTCAAACATCCTAACATCCAAATTATAGGGGTGCCAGAAGGGGAAGAGGAAGAGCAACAAGTGGGAAACTTATTTGAACAAATAATAAAGAACTTCCCCCATCTGGAAAAGGAAATAGACTTCCAGGAAATCCAGGAAGCTCAGAGAGTCCCAAAGAAGGTGGAACCAAGAAGGAACACACCATCATAATTACATTAGCCAAGATTAAAATGAAGGAGAGAATCCTAGAAGCAGCAAGAGATAAGGAGACAGAACCTACAAAGGAGTGCCCATCAGACTGTCAGCTGATTTCTCAAAAGAGAACTTGCAGACAAGAAGGGGCTGGAAAGAAGTATTCCAAGTCATGAAAGGCAAGGACCTACATCCAAGATTTCTCTATCCAACAAAGATTTCATTTAGAATGGAAGGGCAGAGAAAATGCTTCTCAGATAAGGTCAAGCAAGTTAAAGGAGTTCATCATCACCAAGCCCTTATTTTATGAAATGTTAAAGGGACTTATCTAAGAAAAAGAAGATAAAAAACATGTACAGTAAAAAGGCAGCAAACTCACAATTATTAACAACCACACCTAAAACAAAAACAAGAACAAACTAAGCAAACAACTAGAACAGGAACAGAACCACAGAAATGGAGATCACATGGAGGGTTAGCAACAGGGGAGTGGGAGGAGGAGAGAGGGGAAAAACATACAGAGAATAAGTAGCATAGATGGTAGGTAGAAAATAGACAGGGGGAGGGTAAGAATAGTATGGGAAATGTAGAAGCTAAAGAACTTATAAGTATGACTAAAGGTGGGGAATGTAGGTGGGAGAGGGTGTACAGGGTGAGGGGAGTGAAGGGGGGAAATGGAACAACTGTAATAGCATAATCAATAAAATATATTTTTAAAAAATAAATCCAGAATCATCTAACCCTGGGGTACACCTTCACAGTAGCTACACTAAATAGAACACAATTCTGAATTTGAAAAGTTTATGAATTCAGTCACAAATGTGTATAAGAGCCAGCTCTTGCTAAAACAGGGCAGGGGTTTTACACAGTGCTTTGCCTTGATACTGGCACTGGGAATGCCTGTGTGATTAGCACTTTTCCAAATGCTCTGGTACTCGCCATCCTAATGAGGTGCCCAGCTGTCAGCTGAACAAATGAGACATGAGACAACTGGAAAAGATCAGTTAACACAGGTACACTTGAATGACTGCTATCAGATTTTCCCTGGTGGCTAGAGAACTCATCTCCCAGACAGAGAGGGAGGTATCCTCCTCACCAGGATTGGACACTGATCCCCAATCTCCTATGCCCTCCCTCATGCCCAAGAACAAACTGCTGCAGCAATTCTGAGAAAAAAACAAAGTAGGAGGGATCAAAACTGGCATAAAGCTATATTACAAGCCACAGTAATCAAAACAGACTGGTACTGGCATAAGAACAGACACATAGATCAATGGAACAGAATAGAGAGCCCAGAAATAAACCCAAGTCTCTATGGTCAATTAGTATTTGACAAAGGGGACAGAAGTATAAAATGGAGTACAAATAGCCTCTTCAATAAATGGTGTTGGGAGATTTGGACAGTTACATGCAAAAAAAATGAAACTCAACCACCAACTTATACTATATACAAAAGTAAACTCAAGATGGATAAAACACTTAAATATAAATTACAACACCATAAAATTCTAGAGGAGACACAGGCAGGACAATCTCAGATATCCCACACAGCAATATTTTCACCGATATGTCCCCTAGAGCAAGGGGCATAAAGGAAAGAATAAACAAATTGGATCTCATCAAAATAAAAAGCTTCTGCATGGCTAAAGAAAACAGTATTAAAATAAAAAGAGAATCAACTGTATGGGAAAACATATTTGACAATGATACCTCAGACAAGGGTTTAATCTCCAAAATATATAAAGAACTTACACGACTCCACTCTAAGAAGACAAGCAACCCAATTAAAAAATGGGCAAAGGACTTGAACAGACACTTCTCCAAGGAGGACACACAGAGGATCCAGAGACACATGAAAAGATGCTCAGTAGCACTAGCTATCAGAGAGATGCAAATTAAAACCACAATAAGATACCCCTTCACACCAGTCAGAATGGCCATCATAAACCAATCAACAAACAACAAATGTTGTAGAGGATGTAGAGAATAAGGAACCCTAGTGCACTATATTGGTGGGACTGCAGACTGGTACAGCCACTGTGGAAAACAATATAGAATTCCCTCAGAAAGCTAAAAATGGAACTGCCTTTTGACACAGCAGTACCACTGTTGGGATTATACCCTGAAGATCCTAAAACACCAATTCAAAAGAAACTATGCACTCCAATGTTCATAGCAGCACAATTTACAATAGCCAAGTGCTGAAAGCAACCTAAGTGCCCATCAATAAATGAGTGGATCAAAAAACTATGGTACATTTACACACTGGAATACTATGCAGTAGAAAGGAAGAAGGAGCTCCTACCCTTTGCAACAGCCTGGATGGATCTGAAGAGCATTATGCTAACTGACATAAGCCAGGTGGTAAAAAACAAATACCATACGATCTCACCTATAAGTGGAACCTAATCAACAAAACAAACAAGCAAGCAAAATATAGCCACAGACAGTAAAATAAAGAACAAACTGACAATAACCAGAGGGAAGGTGAGAGGGGATAATAGGAGGAAAAGAAGGAAGGGCCATCAAGGAACATGTATAAAGGACACATGGACAAAGCCAAAGCGGGGTAGGATCAAGGTTGGGAGGTGGGGATGGCTGGGGTGGAAGCAAGTGGTGGGAGGAAAATGGAGACAACTGTACTTGAACAACAATAAAAATAACACAATAGTAAAAAGAAAAATAGTAAAACTAAAGATTAAATTTTAAAAATACATACAAGCTAATGAAAATACTATAAAACTTTATTGAGTGACATAAAAGGGACTTGTATCAATGGATATAGATATAGATATACCTATATTACACACACACACCAGCTTGCTAGATGAGAAGACTGAAAATTGCAGACATCATATTAACCTGAAAGAGCGTAAATCAAAATACCAAAGGGAGTTCATGAGAAAACAACTTAAGTCTAACTTTGATCTGGAAGAATAAATGTATAAAAACAGAAAGACAAAAAGACCTGCAAAAATGTTACATAAACTGTACGTATCAATAAGTGATAGAAAATAACTGCCTAATCACTTGGACCACCCATACCCCACACTAAAATTAATGTTAGATGGATTAAAGATATTGTTATAAGATAGATATATATATGGGGACTTCTGGCAAGATGGAGGCATAGGTGGACGCACCATACCTCCACGCACAACCAAGATTAGAACAACAACAATTTAGAGGCAGAATCACACCAAGAACTGATAGAGAATTTATCTGAATGGAAGTCGGATAGCCAAGAAGTTGAAGTAGACCCGTTCATCCAGACAGGTAGGAGGTGCAGAGACAAGCAGCCAGGCGCACGTTGCAGCACAGGTCTAGGCATGGAGGGCAGAGAGCAGCGGGCACATAAGGCAACCGGGAGTGCATAAGGCATCCAGGGCACACAAGATCGCATCGGGTCGACCCTGAGTACTCGAGCAGCAGCTAGCGGACCCAGTGAGGCGGTGATTGTGGACCAGGACAGAGCGCACAGCCCAGGATCCCAGGGAAGGGACTGTGGTCCCAGGAGAGCGGAGCTATCGCCATTGTTCCCTCTCGCCCCCACCCCCACATACAATGTCACGATCTAGCGACTGGGGTGCCCAGCCCCAGTGAACACCTAAGGCTCCACCCCTCACTGTAACAGGAGCGACCAGACCAAAAAAAAAAAGAGAGAGAGAGAGAGACATGTCTCAAACAGAAGAACAGATCAATGCCCCAGGACTCATCCTTTTGAGCAACCAAGAGATAGCCAATCTATCAGATGCACAGTTCAAAACACTGGTGATCAGGAAGCTCACGGAATTGGTTGATTTTGGGCGCAAATTAGATGAAAAATGCAGGTTACCATAAAAGAGATGAAGGAGGATGCACAGGGAACCAATAGTGATGGGAAGGAAACTGGGACTCAAAACAATAGAGCGGACCAGGAGGAAGAAAAAACAACCAAACAGGAAAGAATGGAGAAATAAGAATTCAAAAAAACACGAGGAGAAACTTAGGAACCTCCAGGACATCTTTAAATGGTCCAACATCTGAATTATAGGAGTACCAGAAGGGGAAGAGGAAAAGCAACAGATTGAACACATATTTCAACAAATAATAAAGGAGAACTTCCCCATTCTGGCAAAGGAAATAGACTTCCAGGAAGTCCAGGAAGCTCAGAGAGTCCCAAAGAAGGTGGAACCAAGGAGGGACACACCAAGGCACATCATAATTACATTAGCCAAGGTGAAAAATGAAGGAGAGAATCCTAGAAGCAGCAAGAGATAAGGGGACAGTCACCTACAAAGGAGTTCCCATCAGACTGTCAGCTGATTTCTCAAAAGAGACCTTACAGGCAAGAAGGGGCTGGAAAGAAATATTCCAAGTCATGAAATGACAAGGACCTACATCCCAGATTACTCTATCCAGCAAAGCTTTCATTTGGAATGGAAGGGCAGAGAAAGTGCTTCTCAGATAAGGTCAAGAGTTAAAGGAGTTCATCATCACCAAGCCCTTATTATATGAAATGTTAAAGGGACTTATCTAAGAAAAAGATAAAGAAAAAAACATGTATAGTAAAAGGACAGCAAACTCACAATTATTAACAACCACACCTAAAGCAAAACCAAAAGAAACTAAGCAAACAACTAGAACAGGAACAGAACCACAGAAATGGAGATCCCATGGAGGGTTAGCAACAGGGGAGTGGGAGGAGGAGAGAGGGGGAAAAGGTATAGATAATAAGTAGCATAGATGGTAGGTAGAAAATAGACAGGGGGAGGGTAAGAATAGTATGGGAAATGTAGAAGCTAAAGAACTTGTAAGTATGACACATGGACATGAACTAAAGGTGGGGATATGGGTGGGAAGAGGGTGTACAGGGTGGAGGGGAGTGAAGGGGGGAAATGGGACAACTGTAATAGCATAATCAATAAAATGTATTTTAAAAAGATATATATATGTAGATATATGTGTGTGTGTGTGTGTGTATACACACACACACACACACACACACACACACACACATATGCATTAGAGAAAAACAGTGGAAATGCAGACTGGTACAGCCACTGTAGAAAGCAGTATGGACATACCTCAAAAAATTAAAAATGGAACTGCCTTATGACCTAGCGATTCCACTTCTGGGAATTTACCTGAAGAATCCCGAAACATGAGTTGAAACAAATACATGATCCCTATGTTCACTGCAGCACTTTCTACAATAGCCAAGATTTGGAAGCAGCACAAGTGTCCATCAATAGATTAGTGGATAAAACACCTATGGTACATTTACACAGTGGAATGCTACTTGTAAAACAATAAAATTTTATCCTTTGCCACAATGTGGATGAACCTGGAGAACCTTATGCTAAGTGAAATAAACCAGTGAAAGACAGACAAATACCATATGATTTCACTCATATGTAGAATCTAATGAACAAACTACAAGCAAAATATAGAGACAGACTCATAGAGAGCAGGCTGACAGCTCTAGAGAGGGTGTTTGCAGGTAGAGGGATCAAGCAAAAAAGAAAAAGAACTCATGGACATGACAATAGTGTGGAGATTATGGGATTGGGGTTGGTGGAGGTGGAAGAGGATATAAGGGGAATGATTGGTAATGGAAAAAATACAATAAACTATAAACTATTAAAAATATATTGGTATAAAAATAAATAAAGGCTTTACAGAAAAATATACCATATTTTTGGGGTTATAAGACACACTTTCCCACCCCAAATTTGGGAGGAATAATGGTTGTTAATGCTGCTGTTGAGTTCTGTTTACATTTACATTGGCGAAATATTATGTTATTTATGTTATTAAATATTTTACCACATTTTCTGCTTCAAAAATTTTTTTCCTATTTTCTTCCTCTAAAACCTAGGTGTGTCTTATGGTCCGAAAAAATATGGTAGGTTCATATTTTACATAATCATGCAGTGGGGAATGCTTTCCTAAGCATGTCACCAAATTTAGAAACCACAAAAAAAACTATGATAGATATGCCCAATACAAATTTTAAATTTCCACGTGTCAAAAAAATATTATGACTAAAAGGCAAATTACACACTGAGGGAAATATTACAATATACATGGAAGAAAATGATCAATGATACTTACATAGAGTTTATAAATTAATAAGAAAAAGACAAACACCTCAATTCACAGACAACTCATAAAAGAAATGCAAGAGATCAATACACAAGTGAAAAAAGGAGTTAGGTCTCACTAGTAATTCATGGGGGCAAAGACAATTACCCAGTTACCAGCAAGGATGTTTGCCACATCATTATTAAAAAGCCAAGATGCCAGTGATTGTAAGATGTATCATTACTTTTTGTTCTATTATGAAATAAAGTGCTACAACAAAACTATTACATACATTAAACTCTATAATGCATCTTGATTTAAAAGATGGATGTCTAGAAAATGTACATCTCAGTATCATGATATATAGTCATACAAAACTGGAAACTATCTGAATTTCCAACAAGGGGTATTTCCCAAGTAAATTATACTGTATCTTTATAATAAAATATTGTAGTCATTTAAAATGATGACACAGCTGGAAGGATGTTTATGATCTATTAGGTGAAAAATGAGTTTATAAAACAGTATGTTTAATATGTACCATTTTTGTTAAAAGATAATTATATCTGCACTGAAAAAGCCAAAAAGCCTTATATCAAAAAAACTGGAGCTACCTAAAAGTTCAGATAGGAAATAGTTAACAAATTCTAGTATGTTAACTCAAAAGGATATATGGTATATTCTCCTTACAAATAAAAATATATGAATTATGTAGATGCAAAGAAAAATCTACATAAAATAGCATCAGAAAATGAAAATACAAATTGGTTGATATCCATTTTAACTAAGAAAAAATTACCATTTGTACCTAAGAATACATAGAAGTTACAAAGTCTTTCATAAACAGAGATCATTTATGATCATAGATTTCATGTAATTATTTGTTTTTATCATTTTATTAATTTTTCATATAAAATTAGTTTAATAGAGATGGTTGAAAAAATTACACTTTCAGAACTAGAGAGTTCTGAAAGGGTCTCTAACGTTACTCTCCAAAACATTCCACAGAGCAAAAAATGGCCAATAAAAAGCACTCGCTGTTCTGCTTGTACCATCTCTAGACTTATGTCTTCACAATTTTTTTTTCAATAACCTACTTGACAAAAAAAGAAAACCTCATGTAGAAATGTCTATGCTACAGGGAAATGTAGCAAGAAGTTTCCTACATCTCTGTGTGCACTTATTTCTATTTTCTGGTTAAGGAAAACATTTCCAAGTTCATAAAAACAAGGAACTAAAATTAGACAAGAACTGAACCTTGACTCACAGTAGAGAAAACACTATTTTTAAACTGAGAAATATTTATAAGTCTGTGCTTTATGGAAAAGGAGGACAGATGTACTAATGTATGTCGATGGAACAGCCTGGGGCAGGGACAGGAGACCTAGGGAGAGAAAATACTTTCATTGCATGTTTATATTCCAGGAACCACTGGCACTTCACATATTTTCTCTCATGAAAAATAAATGAGAACCAATAATTATTGAAAACTCCATTCACTTAACATTAAAGAAAATGCTGTAAATAACTCACACCAAACCATGAGACCATCTCCACCTCTTCTATCACCAGTCTTAGCACCAGAGTGCTCCCCAACTCTGGAAGAACTGGCTATGTTCTAGATACTTCATCATTCCTACAAGACAAGCAATACTTCTCAGAGCTCCAGATGAAAGCTTAAGAAATATGATTGCTAATAAGGTTTTTTTTAAGGCACAGCAGGGAAATCTAAGACACTTAACAGGTGATTATTAAGAAACAAATCTCTTAAACACGTTAAAACTACATTCATCTTGACATTCATAGCATCGCTCAAAAACTTTCAGGAGTGCTTTACCTCCCACATTGAGTCTAAATGTATTCCTTTCATGTGTACACACCCACGCAGTCACCATCAGAGCACCCAGTCCAGTGGGCCAGGGTGAGCAGGGGGTGGTTAGAGCTAATGGAAGGCACCAGGAAGATGGGGGAAAGTGCAAGTGGGTCCATTTTGGAGGATGAAGAGAGGGGAGGGCTGCAGAGAGGTCCTGCTGTTTGAGCAAATTTCGCTGGTAGGGGTGTGTGTTCTAGAGGGGGAAGAGCAGCCGTGCAAGGTGTAAGGGACTGAAACCATATTAAAGAAATGGAGAAGAGAAATGCAAAGGCCGGGTGGTTGCATGATTCAAGTTCACAAGTTTCTCCTAAGAACAAGTACCTAAATTTTCATTTTAAAAACACTGCATGTTTTAATTAAAGTCACAGCCTTAATGCTTTGCATCCCTCATGGCCACTGTTTCTCTTCATGCCAACCTTCCTCAATAGCAGAAGCCTCATTCTCTTATAGGGATCTCCCTTCCACTTGCTCAGAAAATAAGTCCCACCATGCCTGGCCCCAGAGGGGGCCTCCCTGCCCTTCCTGGTGATTGATGAGGGCATGGCACATGGTCTTACCCTGGCTAAAAGGATCTGAAGAAGGTGTGCTCAGGAAAAGATCCTCTTCTTCACTGGATGTCACTGTGTTACTAAAATGGCTGCAGCCACCTTGTGCCACAAGGGAAGACATCTCCTACATAGACAGGATGGCAGAAAGCAAAGACAGAAAATACCTGGGTCCTTGAAAATGTCATTAAACCTCTGACTCAATCAACCCTGGAAATGCGACACTTCTTATTATGTGAGGTAATAAACTCCCCTTTTTAAGCAACTACAAGTTGCTTTAAAAGGTCTTCATTAACTTACACACTATTAATTTGAAATAATCTTGGCTTTATCTGTAAGCATTTCTACATATGTTTATATCCCTTATGAGGTATGACCTTTTCTATTTTATGGTGAAGTTTTGTTTTGTTTTGTATACTTGTTTGCTTTGTAACATCTTGTCTAAGGAAAGCACAGGTAAGAGCTTTGGCAGTATTTACATAGTTCAGTGAAGGCACTCAATCTACTCCAGTCCCTGGTAAGATGTACTCACTGTGATTTCCTCCTGGTTAAATAATGTATCACATGTTTTAAGATCTTTTGCTTGAATACTACACTCCTTAAACAATCTTGCTACTATTAATTAGGCCTCCCAGATATGAGTACCCGAGCCACTGGAAAAGCACACCATATCCCGCAATGTAAACTAACACACTGGCACCTAGTTTACACATCAGTATCATGATTAGCATGAATCAGTCCTCCTAAACTTGTACAATTCTGAACACTGATGGTAATGATGATTCATAATCTCCAAAATTGTGAACCTGATCTTCAAATTTCACTGATTACCCAATGACCTGTATCTCTCCCAAAGAGGCTGCAACAACACAGTCTATCTCATCCCCCTCTGCTCTATAGAGATGCACTATACAAAATCAATATCTCCAATCTAATTACCTTCTTCTACAATATACTGTAAATAATTGTCAATGTTAGTTAATGTTAGTCTGGGAGCCTTATTTGTTTTCTGTAACAGCTTTTTTGAGATATAATTCACATACCATACAACCCATCCATTTATTTATTACTATAAATTACTAAAATCCAGTGATTTTTAGTATATTCACAATGTTGTGCAACCATCACCACAATCAATTTCAGAACATTTTCACTGCCTCAAAATGAAACCCCATACCCACTAGCGGTCACTATCCATTTCCCATCAATTCCGCCAGCCCTAGGCAGCCATTAATTTACCTTCTGTTTTCTATGCATTTACCTGTTACAGACACTTGAAATGGAATCATTTAATACATGGCTTTCTGTGACTGGCTTCTTTTACCGAGCATAAGTTTTCAAAGTTCATCCAGGTTGTAGCATGTATCAATACTTCACTCCTTTCATGGCTGAATAATATTCCATCATATGGATGGACCACATTATGTTTATCTGTTAAGCATTAGATGGACATTTGGGTTGTTTCTACCTTTTGGTTATTACGAATAATGCTGCTGTGAACATTTGCCTACAAGTTTTTGTGTGAATGTATGTTTTTCATTCTTTTGAGTGTACACCTAGGAGTAGAACTGCTGGGTCACATGGTAGCTCTGTATTTAACCTTTTGATGAGTAGTCAGGCTTTTTCCCATAGCCCAAGAATGCTCCATTTCACATTCCCACCAGCATGGTGTGGGTAGTTGAGAAATTTTTGAGACAAGGGCTACAGTTTATATTCATCCTGGTGTCCTCAAAAACTTTGTTCAACAAATGGATGCTAGCAAATGAGGCTTTAAAATGAGAAACCAAAACATAGCCCAAAAGCAGAGTAACAGGGTGCTTTCAAGGAATGGTTTCCTCCCTGACAGGATCCTGACACACATAATTATGCTCCTTTTGTCCCCTGGAGAAGCTACTACACTCATCTTGAATAGTTTTACCTGCCCACCTACCAACTTGAAAAATATGCTAACAAAAGGCAAACAACATTTGCTGGAACTCCATGAACCCAAGGACTACCTAACAGTTTTGGTGGCCATCCACTTGTGGCCATTGTAATTCAGCTGCCCCACAAGGGCATCTTTTCTGAAGGATCAATAAACAAAGTTGGGGAGCAACACCACTCGCCAAAGGGGAGGACTGAGGTTGGCCCTGAAGCCTGCCCCTCCTTGTACCCATGAACATTTCCCACCCACTCAACTTCTCAGCAAACAGCAGCCTGGCCAACCTCTAACCTCCCCCTATGTGGCCACAGAGAGACCACTGTCTTCCTTTGCCCTGAAGGACAGTCTTTTTTCTTTTTCTTTTCTTTTGTAGAAACTTAGTTTTCTGCTTCTCTAACATAAGCAACACTGGTACTTGGTAACACTGACAAGTTTACATATTTTTCTTGCTTTAACTACATAAAAACAAATAAAAATGAACTCTGAACTGATGACCATTTTTGGGAGTGGAACTCTTTCAGTAGCCAATGTTTTTAAAAAAAAAAAAACATTCTATATTAAGACAGCATTGTGGGAACACTGCTCTCTGTGGACAGTATCCCACATTTCCGCACTCTAAGGATAGCTAAGAAGCAGAGAGTGTCCCAGACAGGCACAAGAGGCCCATGGGCTCACGTGGCCCCATGGAAACCAAAGGGGAAGCCTAATTTTACCTTGCTGTACTTAGACAGTTTGAACTCATCTGAACAAGAAAAGTTCCTAGAGTTGTTTTGGATTTTTTTCCTTGTCAATATTTAAATAGTACTTTTTTTAAAGCTTGCCCTAGATACTATTTATCTAACACATGATTCCAAAGTTGCCAAATCCAATGCCAGCCTGAAAGAGACAGCCAAAACCCATACGTTTATCGAAAAGAAAAGGTCTCTAAACATATCATATCTACCTTATAATTTTATCCTAATCACAACACCATTTCAGTATACAGTGAACAAAGTCATTTCAAACAAGACACGTAATTCACAGCATTACCTATTATCAACTTGACTCTCGGCTTTGGAGGGCGTTTTCTGAAATATCTGACTGTCAGATGTAACTTTTTACAAATCGCTCATTTTAAAAAGTGGCAGAGATATATAAAAAATTTAAACATAGCCACCATATGACCCAGCAATTTCACTCCCAGGCATATATCCAAAATAACTAAAAATTTATTGTTCAAACAAACACTTGTATATAAATTCAGCCATAAAAAGGAATAAAGCACTGACACACGAAAACACGATGTTCAGTGAGAGAAATCAAACACAAAGAGCTACATACTACATGATTCATTCACATGAAATATCCAGCATAGGTAAATCCACAGAGACAGAAAGTAGATTAGTGGTTGCCAGGGGCTGGGAGGAGGGAGAAATGGGGAGTGACTATTTAATAGGTAGGAAGTTTTCTTCGGGGTGATGAAAATGTTTTGGAATTAGAAGTAAGATTGTATGACATTGTAAATGAACTAAATATCACTGAATTAACTTTAAAATGGTTAATTTTGTTATATGAATTTTATATCAAGTTTTTAAAAGTAAATAGAGCATCAAGAAACTGTAGGATAACAGCAAGTGGGGAAAAGTGGCAGAATGTGAGCCCTTAGAAAGTTCTAGATATGGTACAAGAAACCTGACGTCAGTAGGTCAGTATCAGAGAAAGTTTATGAAAACAATTGGGACAGCATCGCCAGGCCTACAGTTTAGACTGGGAGGCAAGTTAGGTTGATATAAACCCAAGTCCTTACCCAAGGATTTTTCACAATTTTACAAAACTATCACAAGAAATGTCAGCCCCCTCAGTCCAGGTCATGGACGAGCGGCCTGTGAGTCCCTGGGAAGAAGCATGAACTGAGCACAAGGTGCAAAAATAATATTTTTTTATTTGTCTGTAAAGGGGGGGAAATAGGAATTTAGTGCTAAATTCATAGTCTTAAATCAGCCATAATATTAATCAACAGTTATAATGCACCTTTTGCCCACCAGATATAAAGTCACTGCTATCAGTGTCTATGTTCTCACTCTGCTTTATTTTTCTGTGCAGCCTCATGGCTGCAGGATGCTGTGTCCAGCTTCTGTGTATCTGTTCTTTATGGTCTCCCTTGCTGCAGCCATGCTGTGCCTGGTGCTCACAGCCCCAGGAGGTTGAGATCAGGGCTGGAGGAAGCATGGGCAAAGGGCTGGAGAGCAACAATGACAAAAAGGCAAGTTCTGTCCGGATATTAGGGAAGCCTGCACCTGACTCCTTCCTTAAATCTAAGTGTGGGCCCTCCGAGCTGCCTGCTGCTAGCTGTGTATTGCATGAGGTTTCAGCATTACAGAGCTCATGCTCCCCTTATGACCCACTTTTCTCATAGCTGCTCCTGGGGTACCATCAATTACATGGATTTCAACACTGATGAAAACATATTTGGGGAGGATTTCTAAATACCTACCATGTGCCAGGTGCTCTTATATGCATTATCTCATTTAAACTGAACCCAAACCCAAACCCTTCTGGTTAGGCAATTCACTTCCCTAAGAGAAAATCAACTCTCAGACTGCCAGTTTTAAGCAAACTAAATATTGACTACTTTGAAAATGAAGACATTGACAACCCACACTGCTAAGAATTGAATCTACTTTAATTTTTAGTTAAAGAGGACAGCCTTACAAAGAAGGCAGCTGACATCTTGCCAGACATGGCAGACATACAAACATAACCTATGGAGTGAGAGGCAATGTGATGATCATGTAACTTACAGACCTGCCCAACATGTACTAGGCACAGTCTAGCACCTGGCCAGGCCTTTCAGAAACAAACAACAAATAGCAGCAATTTGCACTGTTTCAGTACTACTGAATGCCAGACTAATAAATTTCTAGGATGAAAATTCATGTACACCTTCAGTTTAAATCACAAAGAAATGTGGCTGGTACATTAGAAAACATGTAACACAAACTTTCTACACAGTTACTCTTACCAGATGTTTCTTGAGAAAGTTTGCAAAGTCCTTTCCCAAAATTCTGGTGAACATCAACAACAATCAATATTTCCCCAATTTATCAACAACAC
Source organism: Phyllostomus hastatus (assembly GCF_019186645.2). Lineage (NCBI taxonomy): Eukaryota > Metazoa > Chordata > Mammalia > Chiroptera > Phyllostomidae > Phyllostomus > Phyllostomus hastatus. Next base: position 4,016,335 of record NW_025334030.1, on the reverse strand, counting down.
TGTAGCTTTATAACATAACTAGTTATACAATTATTAATTCTATTTCATTCTTCATTAGTTATAAAATCTAATCTATAATTCCCATTTTCTATTTCTACATACCCAAAAGAAATTACTTTGGTCTTGTGGAAAACTTGCTCTGTTTACTAAGATACAAATTTGATTCAAATTTCTCTTTCTCCTCCCCTTTAAAAGTATACCAAAAGTAACTGTAATAACATCTTACTTATCCTGAACTCAGTACCTAACAAACTCACTTATTCAGAATATAGTTGACAACCAAAAATTGCACAAAGACCAAATTCTTACTCCTTTTAATGAAACTACCTTTATGGGGTTAACAAATTTGATTATGTGTTTGGGTTTTTTGTTTTGTTTTGGAATAAGTTAAAAACCAGGAGCAAAGCTGTTACTAGAAAGCATACTAATAGCTACATAAGCTGATAGCAAGAGAGCAAAACAAAAAAAAATATTTTAAAACATGAGTACTGAAAAAACAGAGCAATCTCGGTTTATTTAAAAGAAAGCAAAAATTCCTGTTTTTATAGGATAGTTGTTGTATTAGTAAAAGCCAAATAACGGGCAATATAAGTAACTGAATCATCAAGAAAATTAAATTCTGACATTGGTTTGGCCTCCACACAGCCACACACCGACTCCTGCTCCAGCCACATGAAACCCTACAGGCTCACCTCGACCTATACACATGCAGGGCAACGACATCAGCCCTACCCCGGTTTCTGACAGAGAAAAGGGAAAAGCCGCCAAGGCCGGATGTGGCACACCCCTGGAAGCCTGACTCAGAAAATCATAAGATGGAGGCATCAGTAAACACCTACTTGCCTCCTGGCTCACCTCCTTGCACAACCACAGCAAAAACTACAACTAAACTAAAAAACAACTATCATGCAGAACTGTCAGAAAATCGAGCTGTACATAAGTCTGACAACCAAGAAATTAAAGAAATCACAACCCTCCAGTTGGGTACGAGGGGCGGAGATACAGAGACATGGAATAGGCGGTCCCACACCCAAGTGTGGTGGATAAAAATCAGGAAGGATACCACAGGAGCAAGGGAATCCCAGCCCCATACCAGACTACCCAACCCAGGATACCAGCACCAGGAAAATAAGTCCCCTATAACTTCTGGTTGTAAAAACCAAGGGGGTTGGGGCAGTAAAGAAACTGTGGGATTCTCAAGCATCTCCTCTTAAGGGCCCCACAACAGACTTAGTACTTACACAGACTCACTTTCTCTGGGCTCCAGCACAAGGACAGCAGCTAGAAGGGCACCAGTGGCATACAGGGAGAACTGAAGTGTCTGGCATCAGGGTGAGTGCCAACAGACAGCATCCTCCCAGAAAAAACTCCAGAGGCCAGGCAGTAGCCATTGTCCCTCTTCTGAGCCCTCCCCCACACAGAGCCACAGAGCAGTAACACTGTATCCGAGGCTACATCAACCTGGTTTACACAGGTTGCCCCACCCTGGCGATCACCTAAGGCTCTGCCCGTTCAACTTACAGTGGGCTTTTCTACAATAGGCAATGCTACTAAGACAAGGAGTCCAAGCAGTTCTATCTAATACATAGGAACAAACACAGGGAGGCTGCCAAAATGAGGACACAAAAAACATGGCCCAAATGAGAAAGAACTCCAGGAAAAGAGCTAAACAAAATGGAGCTAAGCAATCTATCAGATGCAGTGTTCAAAACACTGGTTCTTATGATGCTCAAGGAACTCAAGTACTTCAACAGCATAAAAAAAAGACCCAGGCAGAAATGAAGATTACACTAAGTAAAATAAAAATTTATAGGGAATTAACAGTGAAGCAGATGAAGCCAAGAGTCAAATCAATGATTTGGAACATAAGGAAGAAAAAAACATTCAATCAGAACAGCAAGAAGAAAAAAGAATCCACAAAAGTGAGAATAAGGTAAGGAGCCTCTGGGACTACTTCAAACATACTAACATTCAAATCATAAGGGTGCCTGAGGAGAAAAGAAAGAACATGAAACTGAAAACTTATTTGAAAAAAATAATGAAAGAAAACTTCCCTAATTTGGTGAAGGAAATAGCCATAGAGCTCCTGGAAGCACAGAAAGTCCCAAACAAGTGGTCCCAAAGAGGATCACACCAAGACACATCATAATTAAAATGCCAAAGGTTAAAGATAGAGAATCTTAGAAGCAGCAAGAGAAAAGCAGAGTTACCTATAAAGGATTTCCCATAAGCCTGTCAGCTGATTTCTCAAAAGAAACTTTGCAGGCTACAAGGGACTGGAAAGAAGTATTCAAAGTGAAAAGCAAGGGCCTACAAACTAGATTACTCTATCCAGCAAAGCTCTCATTTAGAATTGAAGGGCAGATAAAGTGCTTCCCAGACAAGACAAAGAAAGCTAAAGGAGTTCATCATCACCAAGCCCTTATTATTATATGAAATGTTAAAGGAACTTATTTAAGAAAAAGATCAAAACTATGAACATTAAAATGGCAATAAATTCACAACTATCAACAATTGATTCTAAAACAACAAACTAAGCAAAACAGGAACAAAATCATAGATATGGAGATCATTTGGAGGGTCATTAGTTGAGAGGGGGAAGGAGGAGGATAGGGAAAAAGGTGCAGTGTGTAAGAAGTACGAATTGGTAGGTACAAAATAGACAGAGGGATGTTAAAAACACTACAGGAAATGGAGTAACCGAAGAACTTATATGCATGACCCGTGGACATGAACTAAGGGGGGGATTGCTGAAGGGACTGGGGGTACCAGGTGGAGGGGGACAATGGAGGAAAATTAGAACAAGTGTAATACCATAATCAATAAAATATATTTAAAAAAAGAAAAAAGAAACACTAAAAAAGGAAAATTAAATTGTATTTGGCATATTCATTTTTATGAAGGTCAAAAAGTATTTTATACATTTCAGAAATGTAAAACCAAATGTTTAAGCTTGTTAAAACAGGAAAATGTTTGACTGACTAAAAAGAAAAATCCTCATCTCTTCTGAAAACTCAACCATCAGCAGACTTGCTATACTTGTTGTTAGATACTTATATCTAACAACATATCAAATGAGGATGGTTCCATATTCTCTCATATGCTGCCCCTAAAGTCGTCTATTAATGATCTAGGAGAAAGGGAAAGGATCAGAGAATTTAATATTTAATCAACCTGGATCAAGATTAGACAAGAGGATAGCTGTTTAAAAAATAACTAAACCGATTATGTGAATTATGAATATATTACAAGTCAGTATTAAATCTCATTTAATTATGCCTTTCATGAAAACTTCTAAACACTGATGAAAATGAAATGCTAAATTTTAGTCAAGGTATGTTATTAAATAATAACAGTCTTTCTATCATTTCAACTTATTTTCAAACAATCTGCTTGATTGTTAATTTCAAAAAAAATCACTTTTCCATAAACTGATGAACAGATAAATAAAATGTAGTCTATCCACACAATGGAATATTATACAACCATAAAAAATGGTGAGGTACTGCACTGACACGTGCTACAATGTAGATGAACCTTGAAAGCAACATAGTTACTGAAAGAAGCCAGTAACAACAGGCTGTGTATCATGTGACTCCATTTATATGAAATGTATAGAATAGATAAATCTATAAGACATAAAGTAAATTAGTGGTTGCCAGGGGATGAGAGGTTTAGGGAGAAATAGGGAATGACTTTTTTTTAAGGTAATAAAACTGTTCTACAATTGCCTGTGGTGATGGTTGCAAATACCAGCAAATATACTAAAAACCACTGAATTGCATACTTTGAATTGCATAAGTGAACTGTGAGCTATGTGAATTATATCTCAAAAAAAGCTGTTATTTAAAAGTAAAAGCTTAAAATCATCTACTCTAAGAATCCTGTTCATATTCCTTGTTCATGAAAAGTTCCACACACCATAAGCAAAGCTGCTGAAAGGAACAGAAACCTTAGTGCAAACTGGAACAGTGCCAGAGGAGTATATGAAATTGGTAACTTAATAGGTACTAAATAAAGTAACATCATGACTAGAGCTATGAGAGCAAACGTTTCCATCTGAACTTCAAATGGCAGAGGGACAAAGTTGATATCTTAGAATCACCAGCTCTAAAAGTATTCATAATCATGATTTCCTTCAGGAGCCAGATAGAACAGAATTAATTTATTTCAGCTGTGAAATTCTCTATAAAATGTGTGTTAGAGATGAGAAAAGCCCTATGAAATTTTTTTCTTTGCATAGTACTTCTAAAAGTTTTTAACCTTTTGTGCTTACTTACAGAGTCAGGGACTTCAGTTCTTAGAAAACATGTGACTCCAACAGACTATGAATGACAGTTTCTCTAAGGGAAGCTACAGTTTCATGAGATGGGTCTTTGTTGAGGTGAAACTCTCTCTCAGGCCAGATGACATATGTACCCAATGACAGCACTGTCTTTCAGAACAAAGTACAGTGTTTTTCCTATTCTGCTTTGTTTTACCAGCCATGCATATCACAGCAAATGTTATATTACTTTCCATGAGCTGCTTTGCTATTCATAACAAAGGATAAGAAAACAATTCAAATCTTTTATAAACCCTTTATAATTAAATTCAAGGGTTTCTGCTTATCATTGGTGACCTCTAATTTCTAATTACAAGATCTAAGGGAGACTTTCCAGGTGCATTAATTTTTGAACTACTAGTGTCACACAAAATATATGGTAATTATTGATATATAGCACCCTGACACACTAAATATATAGTCAGCAGATCCAAGAACCCACCATCAGGAGCAAGTGAGCCTTTTGTTAATGAAATAATCAGTAAGAACATCATTAATCTAATATTTGCTCTGTTCTTCTACTGAAAAACTTGCCAACATAGTAAAATCCATTTTATTTGCAACTAACCTTCCAATCTCTCTCTCCAAAATAATGTTCAAACAAGAATTGAAGCACATTTAAAAAAAAAAAAACTTTAATCACTTTGCCCTGGCCAGGTGGCTCAGTTAATTGAAGCCTTGTCCTAGTACATAAAGGGTTGCAGGTTCGATCCCTGGTTAGGGTATATACATAGACTACAGGTTGGATCCTCAGTCAAGGTGCATGCAGGTTGTGGCCAATCAATGTTTCTCTCTCACACCCGTGTTTCTTTCTCTCTCTCTCTCCCCCCCAGCCCTTCCTCTTTCTCTAAAATCAATGAAGCATATCCTTGGGTGAAGATTTAAAAAATATTTTTTTTCTCCATGCCACTTCTAAAGTGATTCTCAAACTTTCCAAATCAAATGGAGTTCCTCTAATGAAACCCTGCTTTATACAACAAATGTGATTTTTTAATAAGGAAATGATCTTTTAAAAAATATATTTTATTTTACTTATTTTTAGAGAGGGAAGAAAGGGAGAAAGAGAGAGAGAGAGAAACATCAATGTGAGGTTGCTGGGGGCCGTGGCCTGCAACCCAGGCATGTGCTCTGACTGGGAACCGAACCTGCGATGCTTTGGTTCGCAGCCTGCGCTCAATCCACTGAGCTATGCCAGCCAGGGCTACAAATGTGATTTTTTAAAAAATCATGTGTAAATTGTACTTCTCAATCTTATTTATTTATATTTAAAGGAAGTAAAAATCCTTTGGCAATTTAAGAATCTTGCACATGCTCTGCAATAGCAGCTCTAGATCTGAGTTTCCATATGCTAAAGTCAACTAAATGAGGGTTCCTAGTTTAAACAAATGGGCTGGGACAGGGGTAAAAGGCAGAAAACTGTACTTGAACAACAATTAAAATAAAAAAAGAAAAAAAACACTTCTTCATATTAACAACATGTACTATTTCCCAATCATCTGAGAAGCTCAGCTATGTTTAGAGAATGATGGGAAATTTAAAGCACATTCACCGTAATTCAAACTTTACATTTTACAAATATGAAGAAACTGAGAGCCAGAGAGATTAAATTATTTCCCAAAAGTGCTTAACAAGTTAGTAAAGAAAACATCTTAAGGTGATAAGTTAATCTGAAGAAATTAATTTTTACAAATAATAAGATAATTCTATAAAAGTGCTTTCCTTTCAGAAACATCCCCTGACCACCACACCATCTGGTTTTTAGACATTCACAAAACAAAAATTAACATTAATAACCATAAGATCATTTTCTGAAGGGGAAAAAAACTTTTATGAAGTTACAGAATGCAATGTACTCCATACTTTGAATATTAACCACTGAATAGAACAAAACTAACTGAACCAATGTGCTATAGACTTCTACTTAAAATGTCCAAGATTTAATGGCATATTGTATTTTAATATCCATATACAAGAAAATCAACCACGTGCATGTGGGTTTTCTTCCTCTGCAAACTAGATGGTAAAAGCCTAATTTAATATTTCCCAAACAATTCAAACACAAATATAAATGATTCAAAAGCTGCTTTTAGTAGCACATTTTTCTTTGGAAGGAAAAACATGAACAGAATTTAATAGCATTACATAAAAATCCTGGAAATTATGCACAAAGACTATCCAGGAGCTTTGCCCCAAAAAAGGGTATGCTGGTTTTTCATGTGCATAAATGAATATCAAGTAAGAATTATAAGGATCTGCAGTATTATTAAAGATAAATACAGTTCTTTTTTAAATATATTTTGATTACGCTCCTACAGTTGTCCCATTTTCCCCCCTTTATTCCCCTCCACCCTGCACACCCCCTCTCACCTTCATTCCCCCCTCTTAGTTCATGTCCATGGGTCATACATATAAGTTCTTTGGCTTCCACATTGTCTATACTATTCTTAACCTCCCCCTGTCTATCTTCTACCTACCATTTATGCTTCTTATTCCCTGTACCTTTTCCCCCTCTCTCCCCTTCCCACTCCCCCACCAATAACCCTCCATGTGATCTCCATTTGTGTAATTCTGTTCCTGTTCTAGTTGTTTGCTTAGTTTGTTTTTGTTTTTGTTTTAGGTTTGGTTGTTAATAACTGTGAGTTTGTTGTCATTTTACTGTTCATATATTTTATCTTCTTTTTCTTAGATAAGTCCCTTTAACACTTCATCTAATAAGGGTTTGGTGAGGATGAACTCTTTTAACTTGACCTTATCTGAGAAGCACTTTCTCTGCCCTTCTATTCTAAATGATAGACTTGCTGGATAGAACAATCTTGGATGTAGGTCCTTGCCTTTCATGACTTGGAATACTTCTTTCCAGCCCCTTGCCTGCAAGGTTTCGTTGGAGAAATCAGCTGACAGTCTTATGGGAACTCCTTTGCAGGTAACTGTCTTCTTTTCTCTTGCTGCTTTTAAGATTCTCTCCTTATTTTTAATCTTGGCTAATGTAATTATGATGTGTCTTGGTGTATTCCTCCTTGGGTCCAACTTCTTTGGGACTCTCTGAGCTTCCTGGACTTCCTGGAAGTCTATTTCCTTTGCCAGATTGGGGAAGTTCTCTTTCATTATTTGTTCAAATAAGTTTTCAATTTCTTGCTCTTCCTCTGGCACCCCTATGATTCGGACATTAGAATGTTTAAAGATGTCCTGGAGGTTCCTAAGTCTCTCCTCATTTTTTTGAATTCTTGTTTCTTCATTCTGTTCTGGTCGAATGTTTCTTTCTTCCTCCTGGTGCAATTTGTTGATTTGAGTCCTGGTTTCCTTCCTGTCATTGTTGGTTCCCTGTACATTTTCTTTTATTTCACTTAGCATAGCCTTCATTTTTTCATATAATTTGCGACCATATTCAGTCAATTCTGTGAGCATCCTGATTACCAGTGTTTTGAACTCTGCATCTGATAGGTTGGCTATCTTTTCGTCACTTAGTTGTATTTTTTTCTGGAGCGTTGCTCTGTTCTTTCATTTGGGCCATTTTTTTTTGTCTTGGTGCACCTGTTATATAGTGAGGGGCAGTGCCTTAGGTATTCACCAGGGTGGGACAACCCCTGTTGCTGTGTTGTGATGTTCTATGTGGGGGTGGGGTTGAGAGGGAACAATGGCACTTGCTCAGCTCTCTGCTGGTTTTCAGTCACTTCTTCTGCTTCCCACAGTCAAATTGGGCCTTTCTGGTGCTGATTCCCGGGTGGGTGAGTTTGTATAATTTCTAGGACCCTGTGGGTCTCCAACAAACACTCCTGTGAGGCTGGGAGTTTCTCCCACTGCTGCTTCAACCCCCACAGGCATTTTCAATCAGAGATTTGAGGCTTTATTTCCCCGCACTGGAACCCTAGATTGCTCAGTCTGTCTCACTCCCCAGTTGTTCCTCCTGGTTTATCTGCATGCAAATGTGGGACTGCCCAGTCCACAATCCACCACCTCACCGGGTCTGCCAACTGCAGCCTTGCCTGCACCGATCCTCCAGCTGCTGCCTTGCCATGAGTCCTCTCCACCTAGCTGCCCACCTCTACCCTTCCTACCGGTCTGGATGAATGTCTCTTCTTTAACTCCTTGGTTGTCAGACTTCCATACAGTCCGATTTGCTATCAGTTCTGGATGTTTTTTGTTTTTAAATTTGTTGTCCTTCTTTTGGTTGTGAAAGAAGGCACAGTGTGTCTACCTATGCCTCCATCTTGGCCAGAAGTCCCTCAAGATAAATACAGTTCTTGAAATCTCTATTTTTAAAAACTTAAAAATGTTTGCCTAAACTAAGACATTCAAACTGTATTTCCTAGGCCCTAAACAAACACTTCGGTTTTCAATCATCTGAGTTCCAGCCCTACCTCACAACCTTCACTGCAGTGCCCTTGGATCCCTTGGTTCCAAGGCTATCCATTCTCCCACACCCATGGGCCTATATTTCACATTTCCAGACACTGAATTTGCAGCTTTCTCTTTCTCCTTCCCTAGATCTTTTCAAGGCCCAACCCATGGCCTCTATTTAATAAACCACTCAACTATTCCTAGAAAACTAGTTTTCTGCTCTCTACCTTCTGGTTTGTTCTGTATAGATGACTGGGATGGGGTTCACATACAACAGAGTGCCCACATACAGAGCTCAAGTAGTTATAATAGTCATTCATTCATGCACGCATTCATCTACCCCATAAATATTATTGAGCATCTACTACATGCTAGGCCATGTTCCCAATGTTAGGAATACCATTGTAAATAAAACACACAAAAATTCCTGCTCTCAAGACACATTCTAGTGGAGTGGAGACAGATCATAAACAAAATAACTAAGTCAAATACATATTATCCAAGAAGATAGGAAGGAGAGAGGCAGGGCAATCATTCCAGGAAGCACTATGCAGAGCAAGATTCCTATGAAGGAAATTCCTGGAGTTAAGCCTTCTAAAACGTTCCACAGCTGTCCTAGGGAATAGGGCTTGCTGGGCTGAGGCTACTCTTAGTCTGCAAACAGGTAGTCTACATTCTGGTTTAGGATGTTTTTCATTTTATTCTTCTTTATCCCTAGTTACCAGTATTCACAGGCAGTGTCCCTCAACAGATGTTGGTGGGAAAACTTCGTATTAAAAAAAATCCTGTATTGCTCTATAACTGTCAATCATACGAATGCAAATTAAACCTTCCAAAGAGCTTAAGAAGCACAAAACCATTTCTTCTGTGGCATTATTTCTTCACATAAGTGTACACAGACTATTAATTTTCTTTTCAAAAAAGGGTAAACTTTATAGCTCAGTCTCTGAATAAATACATCAAACAGAATTAGTGAAATTTTTTGAAGATTGCTTTGTACCTTATTTACAACAGAATGTAAGAAAAAGTAAGTTATTAACAATAATAAAAATGGGGGGGCAAACACAAAACAGCCATAAAATGACACAGAGGGATGGCATGTGTGAGGGTCACCTTTTGTTTGCTTTGCTTATGTCTGTAACACTATGCATTCCCAAACTTGGTCCCTTAGCAGTGGCAGAAGTATATGGACTCATTTAACTAATCAAGACCCCAGTTTGAAAGGTAAACACTAAAAATTTACTTGTAGCTACATAGAAGTGGCATAGGGATGTGTAATTAAACAAATATGCTTTCAATTTTAAGCAAAAACACTGAGAGACTTATCCTAAAGCATTTGTTAGCAACAAAATTACAATTAATGAGATCTGAAAAGTTCTCAACATATTCACATTCTCTTATAGCACTAACTCCTAAAAAGATTAAACACATTTCAAATGCAAAGATTGTTTTGAAGGTAGAACACGGAAGAACCTAGTGTTGCCTCCACATGCCAAAAATGTGTAATGTGTAAAGTTTCAGTTTCAGCAAAATTGAGTTTTGTTTTGTTTTGAATCCTTACTAGAGGACATTTTTTCATGGCTTTTTAGGGAGAGGAAGGGAGAGAAATATTGATCTGACAAGAATGACTGCCTCCTGTACATGCCCGTAAAAGTGATCATATGCATATGCATATGCATATAGGGGACAGAACCTGCAACCCAGGCATATGCCCTGACTGGGAATCAAACCCATGACCTTTCAGTTACAGAACAACACTCCAACCAACTGAGCCACACCAAAAATGAGTTGCTTTAAACAGTCTATCCATGACCAGTTACAGTCACCAGACAGATTTGTATTTTTTAATTTCAAGAATTATGGCTCAGATGGCAGACTGCCATCTAGCCTACTTAGTCAGATGATCAGAAAGGGTTGAAAACTATGTAAACAAAAGGTCTATAAGATTGAGAATTAATGAGATTTTAACATCTATAATTTTCAACTCCTTAAAAATGTTATTAAATAAAGTTATCAAAGACTATCAGGCTGTATGAAAAGGACTCAGGGACCAATCTGAAGGGCCTCCCATGGGTCTAAGATGGAACATATTGAGCATCAAATATATGTACATATATTTGCATATATATGCATGCAAGGCCACAATGGGCAACTGAGGATTGGCAGCTTCATCACGACAACACACCCACCCACCCATGCATCACCTCTCCAGTGCAGAGTTTTTTGGAGAAACATTGAATCACCCAGGTGACTCAGCCCTGCTATAGAACAGTTTTGATGCTGTGCAGCTTCTGGCTTTTCCCAAAACTAAAATTACCTTTGAAAGGGAAGAGATTTCAGACCATCAGTAAGATTCGGGAAAATACAACGGGACAGCTGATAGTGATTAGGAGAACTGTGTGAGGTCCCAAGGTGCCCACTGTGAAGGGGACTGAGGAATCATTGTCCTATGTACAATGTTTCTTGTATCTTGTATATTTCATATTACATGTCAGGATACCACATATATATGTATATTTGTATGTATGTATATGTAATGGAGTAAAATACAACAAAAAACTAAAAATCCAAAAGTTTGTATTGAGTATTGAAAAACTCACTGGTCACCTTTAAAGGATGTTAAGAAACCAACTCAGCCTGACAACTGGTATATAAAAGAACAAAGCAAATAAAATATAAACTACTAAACATACACAGTCCCCATGATCCTAAGACTTCACAATGGTTAAGATTACAATATGCATGAAAACACTCTAAACTGGGAAAAGCTAAACAGAAGGGTAGTTGTTTCTACTGTTGCTGCTGCTAAGAAAATTGTCCCCCACTTTCAATAACACTAGCTCATGAATCTAATCTCAAGAGTGACTACGTATCAAGTACCTTCCTAAGTACTTAACATCATTCTCTCCTTTCATCCTGACAACAATCCTATGTAATGGGAAATAGTGTTCCTTTGGGCTTAAATATGGTAGTTGCCCCCTTATCCTCAGGAAATACATTCCAATTCCCCAGTGGACGCCTGAAACCTAGAGTAGTACCAAACCTCTGTACTGTTGACACTTGAACAACAAGGGTTTGAACTGCATGGGTCCACTTACATGCTCATCTTTTTCAATTAAACCCTGAAGTTCAAACCCATGTTCAAAGGTCAACTTTATGGTTGGGAAACCACATAGGCAGGGGGCTACCTGTAGTTATTCATGGATTTTTGACTGGAAAAGGAGGTCAGTACCCCTAACTTGGGGCTGTTCAAGGGTCAACTACATATAATAAGTCCTCATTTAATGTCATGGATAAATTCTGGGACTATAGGCAAAATAACATGTTGAAACCAATTTTGCCACAGGCTAATTGGTATCAACAAGTTAAGTTTCTATGGCATAAAATATGTTGAACAAAATGACATTACTCAAGAAACTGCTGTACTATGTTTTTTTTCTATAGGTCTTAAGCCTATGAAAAAGTTTAATTTATATATTAGACACAGTAAATGAGTAACAATAATTAATAATACAATAGAAAAATTCCAACAATATGCTGTAATGAAAATTATGTGAATACTTTGGGAGCCATTATTAAGTAAAATAAGAGTTACTGGAACACAAGCACTGTGATGCAGCAGCAGCTGATAACCAACACAACTACTAAGTAACTAACATGTGGATAGTTACATAGCATGGATACACTGGATAAAGGGATGATTCACATTCCAAGTAAGACAGTGAGAGATTTCATCATGCTACTCAGAAGAGCACACAATTTTGAATGTATAAATTGTTTATTTCTGGAATTTTCCATTTAATATTTTTGGACTGTAGGTGACCATAGATAATAGAAACCATAGAAAGCAAAACCATGGATAATGGGGGACTACTGTACTGGCTCCACCACTTAGCAGCTCTTTCTAGCTATATGGCCCTCCCAAATTACTTAACATCTCTGTGCTTCAGTTCCTAGTGTATAAAATGGAGATTGTAAGTGCCCTTACCTCCCAGCCCTATTTGTAATATGATAAGTAAGCCTAGTGCATATTTGTTTAGGTGATTATTTGATTAATGCCTATGTCCCCTTCTAGGCTGTATGCTCCAAGAAGCCAGAGGACTCCGTCTAGAACCTTTCTAGGCCTAGCAAACAGTGGAAACTCATTTGATATTTGTGGAATAAATAAATTAATTTACAGTATAATACAGTAGAGTTGGGTAAATGTTCTAAGTTCACAACTCAGCCAAAATCTCCAGAATTTCAAAGCTGAAGATTTCCCCATAATTCTTCAACTATCAAGGGGGCCACATTATGTTAAGTACCTCTAAGCCCTGGGACCAGAAGCAGCCCAAGAACAATACTGCCTGAATTCCCTGGGGTTTTCAGTAAAGGAGCTGCCAAATTTGGCAGCTACAGTTTATCTAGGGCAAGCTATCAGTGCTTTGTATTTTGGACACTTGCCCTTTTTAATTAGAGAAACTGACACAATCACAGTCCCTAGTGTGTTCTGAGTTTCAGTCCCAAATTATACAAGATGTGTACCAAATACAGTGTAGGAAAAAAGAAGTACTCTTGAGAGCAGTACAAAATGTGACTCACCAGCTAAAAAAGTTCATTATTGAAGAGCTGTTGTAATCGAGTCACTAGGCTAATATAAGTGCTTTACTTGAATCATCACCTCATTCAATTCTCCCAATAACCTCTGACAAAGGTACTATCATTCTGGTGGAGAGTCCCTATGTAGTTTGTCCAAGGTTCTCAGAGAACTGAGAATTAAATCCAAATGTATCAGAAACCAAATTCCATGCACCCAACCACTAAACTATACTGCTAAAGGGTGAGTCCTGCAAAAATAAATTAAAAGAACAAAGCTGATGGTCTTCATCATGAACCCTAAACACCAGCAACAAAGACTTGGCAAAATCATGAAGGATTTTTTTTTTTGAGAAAATGTAAATGTATGAACTAAAGTCACTTGCTAGTCCACAATGTGACAGGTCTTTCCTAATTCCAGTTTGAGTTGTTTCATCTGCATGAGAATGTGTGTTTGGAAAGCAGTTCTCAAGTTGTGGTCTGCAGCCCCAGGGGTCTCTGAGACCTCTGCAGCACATCTATGAGGTCAAAGCTTTTGCCATAATAATGCTAGATGTTATTTGCTTTTTGCAATGTTGACACTGGCATGTAAAACTAGTCAAGGGTAAAACTGCTGGTGCCTGAATCAAAGCAATAGCACTGTACTGACCATTACGTGTTCTTTACCACTGCACACTTGCAGAAGAAAAAAGTCCGTTTTATTTAAGAATGTCCTTTGAGGAAGCAGTATGAATGAATAATAATGTTAAATCTCAACCTTGAATGCATATCTCTTTAATATTCTGTGTGACAAAGTGAAAACTTGCTTACAGCACTTCCACTGCACACTGTGGTTGTTATGAAAAGCATCCACACAACTTATTTGGGCTGCACGCTTAAGTAGCTGCTTTTTGATACAGTATCACTTATACTTGACCTACACACAAACTATGGTCATTTAGACTTGAATATTTGGCAGACTATTCCTGAAAAATGAACAAAATGAGCCTGTCACTTCAAGGAAAACAACTGAAAGTATTTGTTGTCAGTGATAAAATTCAAACTTTCAGGTGAAAACCAGAATTCTGGAAAATTCCTAAAACTCTGCCACTGTGAAGTTGACATCTTCCCAATATTAAAGTCTTTGCTTATGTTGACATTTAAAAGATCTGTAACTCAAAATACCTGTATTTTCCAATGTATGATGTTACATAATTACACCTAGGTAAAGGAAATTCAATGTGGTTTTAGCAGCATACAAAGAAACTGATTAATAGGATTTCAGATGCATATTACAAAGTAATCCTTAAGAAACTACCACTTGTTTGTTGGGTGTTAGTTCGGTACCAAAGAAAAATATCCAAAACTATCCTAAAAGGCTATTGAAATGTGCCTCCATTTTCCAACTACCTCTTCATCAAAGCCAAGCCAAATTTTCTACACATTCTTCAACATCCTGCAACAATGCCAAAGTAGTTAAGGAAATCTAGCTGACACATTTTAAAATGGCTAACATGATAAATTTTTATGACTACAATTTTTTTAAAAATCCACTTTGATTAATCCAGACATTAAAGAAATGAACAGAAGTATAAAATAATGTCACTCTTCTCACCAAATTTGTTTATGAAAATATTTTTTTAAGTTTTATTTCTTTATTTTTAGAGAGGGGAAGGAAGAAAGAAAGAAAGGGAGAGAAACATCAGTGTGCGGTTGCCTTTCATATGATCCCAACCAGGGACCTGGCCCACAACCCAGGCATGTGCCTTGACTGGGAATCGAACTGGCGACCCTTTGGTTCTCAGGCCAGTGCTCAATCCACTGAGCCACACCAGCTGGGGCTGTTCATGAAAATATTTTAATGTGGTTATTTTTATTAAAAATATGTTATTTATAGTAAGATGCACGGGTACAATAGGCTTATTATTTTTAAATGAATTGAGGAAAGATTTTTGAAACTTCTCAGTCTATTTCAATTTCTAATAGGGTAAATATTAATAGATAACTTATATTAATATAAATTCTTTAGTTTCCATAATAGTTTTTAGAAGTATAAAGGGGTCCTATGACCAAAAAAGTTTGAGAACCACTGGCTTCTCAAAAAAGGCTCATAAGCCTGTCAGGGCTATTCCTGATCATCCCAGACCCAGGATTCCAACACCTTAAATCTGTCCTGTCCCAGCTTTCACCCTTTGGTTCTGCTATTGCCACCACCACCATTGGAGGACTTGACCTTACAGCCTATTCCAAGGGAATGAGCCTCCTTATCTCAGCAGAGCATGCTAGGCAGTTCCCTTCTCTCACCTCTTCTATAAAAACATGATCCTGGGTGAAATGACTGAGCACTTTTGTTTTATCTCCTTAATATTCAAGAGGGGAAAAATACGATGTCTATAGGTATTCTCTGATGGTTTCACCTTCTGTCTTTGTGACTCTCTGCCTGTTACAGGAAAAACCAACAGTTTTAGACAATATGCCTCATCTTTTTGTTTGTGGGCCAAGGAAGAACAGAACAGCCAATACCCTCTTGAGTACAGTGTTTTGTCCCTAATGAAGTGGAAAGATCCTTTGCCCCATTACTCAAATCAGACTGTTTCTCCCAATCTTTAATAATAACTGCCCCTCATTTTTTGGATCATTTCCAAAATGCTGTCGTATGCTGAAAATTCAACCTCTCTCAGTGATTGGCCACCCTATCTAAAATTCCACATACCCACATACACACACAGAGTCCATATCCTCCTTCCTGTTTCATGTTTTCTTCTTAGAACTTAACACAAAACAAACTTTATATTTTACTTATTTGTTTACTGTTGGACTATGGTATAGAATGGAAGCATCAAAAGGCAGAAATTTTTGTCTGTTTTATTCACTGCCAAGTCCCCAGCACCTAGAACTGTGCCCAGCACAAAATAAGTTATTTCATGAATGAATGAATGAACAAGCCATGGGTCCTGGCCTGTCACATTCTGCAAGTCTATCCTGAATTCTCCATCCATACCATAGAAATTTCAAGGGCCTCTCACCCATTCTTGACTCCAAACTGTCCCCATATCAATTCCAGAAATTTGAAAGGCCATTTCCCATTCAAACCATCAAGCCCCTCGGCTCCCCCAGTCATCTGCTTAAATATGGCTCTAAACCCTATCGAGTTGATCTTACTACTCTCACATCTGTCCTATTGCCTCCATTACCATTGTTATTACCTCGGTTTAAGCTACCATCAATCCTGCCTGGGATTTACTGACACAGCTCATTAATTTCCAGTCTCATACCCTTCCAACATAGGCTCCAGAACTAAAACAGTGAGCTTTCTAAAACTGCAAATCAGATCACCTAGGCCTCCTGCATAAAGCCTATCAGTGGTTCCCCAATACCTAGAGGTTTGAATCCAAACTCCTTCCCGGGAGACCCACAACTTCCTTGTCCTAATAAATTACTTACAATTGCCCAGCCCACCAAGAAACAACCCCAAGCCTTTGCCCATGCTAGTCCCACTGTACCAAATGTTCTGCTTCCATCTACCTGGAAAGCCGTTGCTCAATCTCAAGACTCACCTGAAGTACAATACATGCACTTTCCTAAAGCATTCCTGACTCTACACACTCTGTGTTATTTATAACTGAGCTCCTAGAGGTCAGGAACTGTCATGACTTCATCTGTGCATCCTCAGTGCCAGGTATATTGCAGGGGCATAATAAAGATTTTCAAAGAATGAGTGAATGTGCATAAATAATGAAAGTCCACCCTTCCACAAAGCCTGTTCAGGTAAATCAGAGTTATAGCTTCCTTTCACACTGCCAGGCTAGTTCTGGAATCCCCAGTTTACTCTACCCATATTCATTTCTACATAGCCCTCTACTAGGTATTTTTAACCCCATCATCAGAAAAGGGGATGAGAGGGAACGGCTAATGTATAGAGCAAATACATTATACGGAGCAAATATCTACCAAAAACCCAAAGACCAGCTAAAACAAATCTTACATATATAACTTTAACCCTATGTATGAAAAGGGTCTTCTACATACCATGTGATCATCCCAATTTAGCAGATTTGTACAATGTCTGATGAATCGAACTGTGCAATTTCAAAAAGGGGCAGGAAGTTATGTAGACATCCTCTATTAGTGGAGGCCCGTCCACAAAAGTTTTCAAAATAAGCTGAATACAGCAAAAATCATGGTCTCAAAGAAACAGTTAAAGGAGGGAATACCATATTAAGAAATCACTAGTTTAGTTGAACCTTGTCTTTCCCTAACTTCCATCCAGTACTAAACTTTTCCTTATAAATATACAGAGTACACAATTTAGAGAAAAAGTAAATTTATTAAGTTTACACTATTTGAGGTTAAAAAAATCAACAAACCCATCCTAGCATTTTTCTTGTCTGCATCTTTAGAACTTTGGTCTGTAAACTGAAAATAAAATTACTCATAAATTAACAAAAATGAGTATTGCCAAAGAGTCAAAGACCTGGCAATTTCCAGACATAGTTAATGATTACATGTTTTTATTTTTGAAATTCAAGTAATACCCTGTTCAAAGTACCACTTAGAGAACTGCTATCATTGCCATACTTAATTTAACGTAGCACAGCACAACTCCATTTTCTGGAATCTGTCCCACTGTCCCTGAGGACAGAGCCTTCAACACTTGGACCCTAAAGATGTCAATGTGTCTAGCAGGATTACATCTACACTGCACTCCACTGGCACCTTCAGAGTCGAGAGCAAGAGCCACTATCCTACAGGGAAAAATATTTGTCATGGCAGAATCTCTCGAGTGAACTGCAAAGTATAGTTTCTGGCCTCGTCAATGTAGCATTTAAAACTCTCTAGGTAGAGGTAATTATCAGGTGAAAATTTTTTCTACTACATCTATATTATTCAACTGCTAGCAAAATTTATAAAGAAAAATCCGGAGAAGCATAAAGCACCCTCACCAGATAACCAGTGAGTAAATGATATGGGGAACTCCAATCACATGCAAAGAAAAAATCAGCTGACCTATTCATCAGGTCTTCAAACTCAACCACGTACTATACTGTCTGATTTGAACTGCTACTTCTCCTTCTGAGGATTCCCTTTCCTGGGGCTTTTCACTGTATAATTATGCAACATGTGGGCACCACAAAACATATAATATAGCTTTACAAATTTAGGCTTTTAAAAATCAATGTGATTTTCTCTACATACTTCCTAAACAGATGTTCCCCTCAATCAGGAAGATTTTAGTAAAACATAGGACTGTTTTTTTAAACTGTTAGTTATTTAGAATCCTTACTTTTGGTCCCACTTACTTAAACATCACTTCTTAGTCCTCAAAGATTTTTGTCCTATATGAAATAAGAAAACTGAAATAAAAGAAGCTCAATGAAAATATCAAGAATAGCAGTAAGGAGCTTAAAACTGGGACAAGGGACCAGATACTGATCTGAGGGGCTGGGGGTAGAGGATCTAAACACTGCTCTGGGTACATTGCTCACTTTCAAATTACCTGGCGCCTTGAGAAGTTCAACATTCTAAAATGCTACAGCCTATATGATAATACAAATACCATGATAAGAAAGCATCATTAAATAAAACTGGAAGCTGAAAATGCAAATATTTTTTAAAAAGAGACCTAGGCAAAAGCCAAGTACACTTAGGGGTATATGAGTCCCTTTAATTCTCAGAGTCCTACAGGGCTGAGCTGATTTCTTTGTCCTAGCAAAAGGAGGCCTAGACAGGAGAAAGGTTTTAGTCTTCACATTGTTAGAAAAGAGCATAGAGAAAGGTTTTGAGACTTAAGGGAGACCAATGAAATGCAAAAGCAATTTCTGAAAATACTTCCAAGTTCTGACTGTAGCACTTCTGTACCCTGACATTCATCATACCTGCCCCCAGAATTTCAGACACATTAACAGCCAACTGGCAAGGAAATGCATTTTCAAAGTTCTCCTTCCTTCTAAAGGTCTAATCTAGGTCAGCACTGCCACAGTATGAACAGATGTGTGATTATCTGACTCATTGGAGGAAAAGTCCCACTGGCCCTGAAATGCCCCCAAAGTAAGGTATCCCGAGACAACACCTGATCTGCCTCTAGATACTAACACTGGAAAGAGATCATTTTGTTTTGTTTTTTTCAACACAAACAGGACTGGGAAGGGAGGTGACTAGGCAAAGAAACGCACGTACCTTTCAACTGGTCAACAACACTCTGACCAAGGCGTTCAGTAACTCTCCCATCCTCCATTTCATACCGATCATCTAGGTATTTTGCAGTAGCTTCAGAAATGTGAACCTTGCCAGCCACTCCCAACTGCTCCATGAGATTGGCCAGGTTCACGTCATTGGACCACACATCGAATTTAAACCTCCTCATGCCTAAGATGCCACACAAGACAGTCCCCGTGTGAACACCGACACGCATGTTCACCATCTCTTTCTTCTCCTGGCAGAAGTGCTCAATGGCTCTTATCATGCCCAAGCCCATTTCGATGCAGCAGTAGGCATGGTCGGCCCGGGGCTCAGGGCATCCTGCCACACAGTAGTAGCAATCTCCCAGTGTGCTGATTTTCTCACACTTAGTCTCTTCACACAACCGGTCGAAGCGACCGAACAGATCATTGAGGAGACCCACCAGGGCATGAGCAGACTTGTTGGCACTCATCTTGGTGAAGCCCACGATGTCTGCAAATAAAATACTGACCTCTTCAATCTGCTGCATCTTAAATGGGCGGAATGCTATAGGGGCTTTCTGTATGGAAGACTTTTTCTTCCTGTTCTTGGGGCTGGAGGTGGCATGCCTTTTCACAGAATTCTCACTCTCCTCATCCCCCTGTTTCATCAAGTCATCAGCTATGATTCTTGGCATCACAGAATGAATCATTCTCTCTTTTAGGGCTTTTTCCACTTCCAGATCCTTTCCGTGCATAATCGACTGTCCCACCTTGAGGAAGGTGCTCCTGGATCTCACCTGGGACATGATAAATAGGTGAATCCCAATGGCATGAATGCAGACATGAAGCAGGGCTCGGCTCAGCAGTTCCCAGTGTGGGGGTCCTGCTCCAGGCGAGGGGAAACAGTCTTCATCTCGGAAATGATAGCCAAAGGTCTCAAAAAGAACAGAATAGGTCACTCCCAAAAACAAACTCAAGTACAAAGGTAAGTGCATGACGGTGTAAAGCAAAAAGAGCACTTCAATGCACATGGAAAAGCTCCCCACTTGAGATAAGCAAGTGTCTCTGGGCTTAGCTGCGGGAGTATGATTGAAGCTGTCAACACGTCCTGAGAGAGGTGTCAGAACCTGAAACTGGGCAGCCAAGGTCAGGGCGAACACCAGGAGGGTGAAAACCAGAGAGGTCCACACATAATGTCGGGCATACAGCTTGGTAAAAGTAAAGAGGAAAAAGCCCACACACACCATGAGGAAGCAGAGAGCCGGGGCTACCATGACAATCAGTTTGGATCTCATGTGGATACCAAAATAGATGCTCCAGAGCAGGCAGGCAAAGCCGATATAGAAGAGCGCGTACCGGAAGCGGCGCTGAGTTTGCGGGAAGCAGCGCTCTAGGCAAGCCTCCTCTAGGTTCACTGAGTCGAACTTGGGATCCCACCACCGGCTGGAAGCCCTCTCGAACAGCTGGGGCAGCTTCTTCTGCCTGCGCAGACGGCCTCTGGCGCCCACTCTCCGAGGGACGCCCCCTGAGTCCCCGGAGCTGCTACAACTGGAGGAGATGCTGTACTTGCAGTGTTTGGGGTGGTTGTTGGACGACAGCTGTTTGGGGTTGATTTTGACCCTCACGCTGCTGCTGTCTCCGCTGGAGTCACAACTCACCTCGGTGCTGTGGTGCTGCAACAGCTGCTGGTGGGGCGGGGAAGCCATGTTGCGGCGGACCCGGAGCCACACCAGGCCAGGATCACCGCTACCTGTCGGCGAAACAAGCTGAGTTAGGCTGGTGTTTATTCCCACCCAGGTACACGCACCTGAAGGCCACGAGCTCTATCCATTTTCTAAGTGGCGAACCCAGTGGTCCACTTGCAAAGGCACCATATGCTCACAAAACCGCGGTAATGTCTAATCAGCGCTTCCAGAGTCCCCCCTCGAGGCCGACCCCAGCCACCCGAGACGTGCCCGCAGTGCCCAGGGTCCGCGAGGCGGCGGCCACGGAGTCCGCGGCGCCGCCCAAGCCCGCGGCGCGTCCCCTCGGATACACTCGCCTGCTGCACCCACCGCGGCGGCAGTGGAGGGGAGTCCTCTCCGAGCACTCTCACGCTGCCGGCCGCTCCGGCAAACGCGGCTCTCGCGGCGGTTGCGGTGGGCCCCTCATGCTGCGCAGAACGCGGCGCCTCCACTGCGTCAGGCCGCCCGCCGGACCCCTCTGTCCCGCCCCGCGGGAGGCGGGCAGTGAGTTTGCGGAGCCCACGGCGCTGCGGCCGCCGCCGTCGGCGCGACCCGTCTTAGAGGGGCCTGCTCCCAGCTCCGCCCGCCCGCTCCCAGTCGCCAGCGACGACCCAACGGGCTGGGATGCCCAGGGACAGGGAGCCGCCCCGCACCAAGCTCAGGGCGCTGGCCCCTCGGCCGGCGGCCCGTGCGAGGCACTGCCGCAGAGCCCGCTCCGGCGACGCCGGCTCGGGACGCCCGCCCGGGGCAACCTTCCAAGCTAGAGGAGCCGCCGCAGCCACCACCGCA
This sequence comes from Phyllostomus hastatus, assembly GCF_019186645.2. Taxonomy (NCBI): domain Eukaryota; kingdom Metazoa; phylum Chordata; class Mammalia; order Chiroptera; family Phyllostomidae; genus Phyllostomus; species Phyllostomus hastatus. Next base: position 3,994,445 of record NW_025334030.1, on the reverse strand, counting down.
GCCACCGCCGAGCCCCACGGTGCTGCTGCCTCATGTCGGAAAATACGCGGCCTCTGCCACCACCCCCAAACCCCTCACCCGCCCGCTGTCACTGACAGACTCGCGCCCGCGCCGCCCCTGGCCCCGCCGTAGCGCGCACGCGCGGCCAGCGCACCCTGCCGCCTCCAGCCTCGAATACGCGCACGGTGCGCGCGCCGGGCTGACGGGGCTGACGGTGGTACGGGCGGGGGCGGGCGCGCGCTGCGGCTCCGCCCTCCGCCCGGGGGCAGCGCCGCGCCCGGTGTGGGCCGCTAGACTGGCCGGGAAAGTACAGCTGCTTGGGGTTCGTTCCTGACACCCGTTCTGGGAAACCTACGGAAGACTGCTCGTTAAGGAGCTCCTGGGGTGCGACGTTGAGAAAATGAAAATTGTTTACCCTCCCTTTCAGCACACCTTCTTTATACATAGAAGTTTGCTACTATTGTATTTGCCTAAGGAAGGGGCCCCTTTCTCTATAAGCAATGAGCACATGTCCCCCTAGAGCACTAGCCCCTTCCTGAGCTTGCTCCCCTGGTGACTATCACGGTCTGAACCCCAGCCTCCGGTGGCCAGGTGGACAGGCCTCCAGGAGCTGTGGTTGCCACTAGAAAGCTGGTGCCACTGAGAACCAACTCCTTCAGCTCCAGAGTTTCCCTTCCCATACCTGGGTCATTTCCCCCTCTTCAAGAACCACTGTTTTTCCTTTTCCACAAATGAAACTTGCAAAGCAATCTGCTACCCAGTCAAGAGTCCTGCAGTGGCCTCCATAACTATTGCCTGCACAGTCCTATACTCCCCAGAGTGCCAATCCTGGCCCTTCTCCCCGTACCTCACAGTACCTCCTGCCAGTCATAGGAGTCTTCTCCCTCCCTCTCGCACCCCCTAGGCAGAGCCCACCACAGGTTTCTCTGTTGAATTAGAAAATAAGGTAAAATGTGGTCTGTCCACATAATAGAATATCATTCATATATAAAAAATGAATAAGGACTGATTCATGCTATAACCCGGACAAACCTTGAAAACACGATACTTAGGGGGAAAAAAAAAGCCAGTCAGAAGAAGACCACATATTGTATGATTCCATTTATGTGAAGTTTCAGAATTGGCAAATCCATAGAGATAGAAAGCAGATTAGTGATTGCCAGCAGCTGGGAGATGGGCATGGGGCGTGCTAATGAGTAAGGGGATTCTTAGAGGGGTGATGGAAATGTTCTGCAACTAGATGAAAGTGGTAGACACACAACACTGTGAATGTGCTAAATGCCACCGCGTCCTACATTTTAAAATGGTCTAAATGGTAAATATTATGTGTATGCAACCACAATAAAGGAAAAAGAAATAACACAACATTATTGCTGTGGTATTTCTGCCTAAAGTGCATAACCTCAATCTAATCATAAGAAAACATCAGACAAGCCCAAATTGAGAAATATTTCTTCCAAGTAATTGACCAGTACTCATCAAGAATGTCAAGGTCAAGAAAGACAGAGACTGAGGTACTATCACAAACTGGAGAAAATTATTAAGGGATGCAACAACTAAATGGAACATGGGATCTTGTTTTGGAACCTAAAACAGAAAAGGACAAAGAAATAAGGTCTGCAGTTCAGTTAATAGTATTACATTGTGCCAATGTTAATTTCCTGGTTTTGATCTTTGTACTATGATTATGTACAATGTCAACATTAGGGGAAGTTTGGATATAAGGTACAGGGAAACTCTAGTGTTTTTGCAACCTTAAGTCTAAAGTTGTTTCAAAATAAAAGAAAATGGTTAAAAATAAAAACAAACTATTACTGAGCATCGGCTGTGTGCCAGGTACCCTCACATATTCCATTTTTACAGATGAAGAAACTGAGAGGTTCAGAAGAGTACATTGTCCAAGCCAGAAAGTAAGAAAAAAAATAGTTAACTTACACTGAACATGTTGTAAGTGCTAAAAACCACTGGACACTTTCACTTGTAATCTGGTTGGTCCTTACCACAACCCTCTGAGGTAGATATTATTGTCCCTGTTTTAGAGATGTGAAACTGGAAGTTGAAGAGTGACATGCCCAAACTCACATAAAGGCTAGGGACAGAGTTTAGATTCAAAACCAGATCAAGCCCTGGTTGGTGTGGCTCAGTGGATTGAGTGCTGGCCTAGGAACCGAAAGGTTACCAGTTCAATTCCCAGTCAAGGCACATGCCTGGGTTGTGGGCCAGTCCCCGGCATGGGAGAGGCAGCCAATCAAAACCAGATCAGACTCCTACAGCCACAACACTCTGAAAGGCCCTGACACCACCCTTTGTAAGCCTTATGGTGGCCTTTTATGTACCTCACCATGTTCTACATCTTGACACAGCTGGACAGGAAGCCCTTGGAGACAGCTCTCACCATTTATAATGTCCTACTTCCTAGTTTCCCTCAATAATCTGAGAAATGGACTCTCTGTGATTTTCCTCCCCTCCCCTAATCATGTCATTCCACCCCCTGTTTGTAGTGACTTAGCATTTACATATTCATTAGTCATCAGATTTTTCAGCATAGATAATGATACACCCTGCCCCCTTCCTTCCCTCTTGTGTGTCTTCTGAAAGCAGCTGGGCTGTACTCCCAGCTGTGGAAACCTATAAATTGCCAGAGCCTTCTCATCTCCAGGTTAGAGCATGAGTCTTTCCAAAAACCCTTAAGATTGAGGACCATGTGCCTGGCACTGTGTGTTAGGCCATGGGTGCACAGTTCAGTGGCATTTAATATATTCAGTGTTATACATCTCTGTCTTTAAGGGGTGTGTAGTAACTGGGAAAGATGCCGTGTGAAAGTGATGGGTAGAAAAAATGGAATCAGTTAGGCCTGATGACAGTCCTTCAAAGGAGGATAAATAACTACATTCTCATAAAGCCAAGACCTAGAGGACAGTCACTAGAGAGTCCTGGATCCCTTCTCCTCCACCCCCAGGAATCATAAGGGTGCCAGATACAAAACAGATGTAACAGATTTCTCCATCCATCCAATCCAGGCTGCTGCCAGATCTCTAGGGTTTCCTCTCCATCTGTGATGTGTGCAGAACTTCCACCAGATGCAGGACAAATCAGAAGGTGTCCATACAAACTCAGCAAAAGTTCTCAGACAGCCTCAGTGGCCTCATCTCTTTCTTGCCCTCCCTCACACAAAAGTTCACCTTATCAATCCATTCATCAGTGAGGGCCTCGACCTCCAGCACCAGAAGTCACTTGGGTTGACAATCATGACTCACTTTGGGATAAGTAGCTTGGAAACCCCCCGCCCCACCCCTGTTGAGTTACACAAAGGCACATAGACTAGAGTATAAATGCATCAGGACACAGATAATCACGATGTAAATCATAATACAAGTCTCCTGGGTTTATGAAATACTTTACAATCCCTGCTGGGTGGCTCTGTTGGTTGGAGCATAATCCTGATGTGCCAAGGTTGCAGGTTCAGTTTTTGGTCAGGACACACATGGGAAGCAACCAATGAGTGTACGAATAAGGGGAATAGCAGATTGACATTTCTCTCTCTCTCTCTCTCTCTCTCCCCCTCATCAATAATTTTTTAATTTATTTTTAAAAAGAAATACTCAATAGTTTGCAAGAGGCTTACAGCTATACTCTTCCTCTGATTCTCACAACAGTACTATGGAATGCAGGGATACAGAGGCAGGCACTGGAGGTCACAGAACCAGCCCATGACAGCAGTGCTCTAGAATCCCCAACTTCCCAGCCTGCTAGTCCTTTTGTTCCACCCCGATAGTAATAACTACCCCTGTGGTTGCTATCTTTTGAGGAAACAAAGGTTCAACCAACAAATATTACACAGAGGATTTGAACTCAGGTGAGTCCCTGAATGCTACACTCAATTTACTACACCTTTTAACTCAGCTACACTCAATTTACTCCTGTTCCATCCAGTCCCTTCTGCTCATTGGTATTAGATCCTTGGTACATACACGGTGCTGAGCAGCCAGGCCACAGGCTGGCCAGGATCAGACTCTCAATCCAGGGCAGGGCCAGTACTGCACTCTGGATCCCACACCCATAATTAAGGGATGTGTCAGTTTGCTGTTGCTGCTGTAAAAATTACCACAAATTTGGTGGCTTAAGACAACAAAAATTTATTGTCTCACAGTTCTGGAGGCCAGAAGTCCAAGATCAAAGTGTCAGCAGGGCTGTGTTCTCTCTAGAGGCTCTAGGGGAGAATCCTTCCTTGTCTCTTCCAGCTTCTGGGGGCTCCTGGCAGTCCTTGGCTGGGGGCTGCATGGCTCTAATCTCTGTCTCTGTCGGCACAGGGCCTCCTTTGTCTCAGGATCTCTAATCTCTTTCTGCCTCATTCTTATAACAACAGCTGTCATTGGATTTAGGGCCCACCCAGGCAATCCAGGATGATCTCATCTCAAGATCCTTAGATTAATGATGTCTACAAGGACCCCTTTTCTACATAAGGTCACATTCACAGGTACCAGGGATCAGGAGTTAGAATATCTTTTGAGAGGACACTATTCAACACACTACAGGAAGGAGGCAGGTTTAGGCCTACAGTGTCACCACGTTCTTCAGTGGGGATGGGGGTGTGGTGGTTGCTGCTCCTGCAACAACCCTGGAACAGGACAGGCCTTGAGTGCACAAGTGGCAGGGCCAAGGCTAGGTAGCCGGTCATCCAGGAATTGGGAAAAGGAATCGGGAAAGAGAGCCAACCTGCTGTTTCCCAGGGCAGTGAGCGAGCGCAGCACTGGGCTGGGCAGGTGGAGTCAGTGGTTCCTGAGATTCAGGGAGATTGGAAAAGACACTAATTCTAAAGGGCTGAGGCTGTGTTCCCAGGATATCCTAAAATCGCATTCCTGGGCCACTCAAGTATCCCAAGAAGGCGGAAGTTGTGTTAACCGCTTCTGCTGCAGCCAGGCTACCACATCCTACAAGGGACTAACCTCCTTTGACTCCAGAGCCCAGAGCTGGGCTTCCTCCTGACTCCTTATCAGCTGAGCCTATGGTCACAGTACCATTTGCAGCAGGTGTCATTCCACCAGTGCCCAGGCAGGAAAGGTGGCCATGCAGCAGTACCCTGGCTGCTGGGATAGGAGCAAGGTAGGGAGCTGGCTGCTCTCCTTCCTCATTGGCTCAAGGTGGAGGTCAGAGATGCCAGGCCACATGCAATTCTGGGCTTCAGTTATTCAACAAACATTTTACCTGCTCCCAACAAGCAGGGTCGGCAATAAGAGGAGAGAAAATGCTTTGGAGACCTGCAAATCCCAGTAGGGCCCAGGGAAGGTGACAGAGTCTCTTGAAGATTCTATAAGAGGCAACAGGATTGTGTGACACTAAGTCAGTGGGCTCTGTAGTAGGACTTCCTGGCTTCAAACCCCAGCTCCACAGCTTGCTGTGCAACCTTGGGCTAGTTACTTAACCTCTCTCAACCTTAGCTCTTTTCTCTATAAACTGAGAATCAAAATAAAAACCACTTCATGTGATTGTTGTGAGAATTAAATCAAACAAGCCAAAGAAAGCACTTAGCACAGCCTGATCTGTAGTAAACATTCAACTAATGCCAGCCATTATAAGCCATCGACTTCAGAGGTGAACCTTGACAGCAGGTGTGAAGTTTGATTTTATGTGTCAACTTGGCCAGACTATGGTACTCAGTTGTTTGGTCAAACATCAGTCTGGATGTTGCTGTGAATGTATTTTTGGATGTGGTTAACATTTAAGTCAACTTGAGGAAAACACACTACCTCCATAATGTGGTGAGCTTCATCCAGTAAATCCAAGAGAAAAGACTGAGGTTCCAGAAGGAGGAATTCTGCCTTGGACTGCCTTCAGACTTGACTGCCACATCGACTCTTGCTGAAATTTCCAGTCTGTCGACTTCCCCTGTGGATTTCAGACTTTCCAGGCCCCACAGTCTCTCTCTATAAATACACATCTTATTGGTTCTGCTTCTCAGGAGACTCCTGACTAACACACCAATATTGAGTCTTCCAATCCATGTTCGTGGCTGGGAAGAGGGGCCAACGTGAGGGGATGAGGCAATGCTTGGTCATGGAGAGAAAAGGAAGTAAAATAAATGAAGCATACACTCAGTGCCAGGTACTTTACATGTGACAAGAGGTGAGCACATGTGCTCACTTCACCAGCACATACACTAAAATCAAAATGATATAAGGGTTAGCATGGGTCTGCACAAGGATGGCATGCAAATTTATGCCACATTCCATATTTTTTAGAAGAAGGTAAAGGGGAGATATATGTGACAGAAGGAGATTTGACTTTGGGTGGTAAACACACAATACAATATACAGATGATGTATTATAGAACCGTACACTTGAAACATATATAGATTTAGTAACCAATGTCACCCCAATAAATGTAATTAAAATTTTTAAAAGGTGGGCATACAACAACATTTCATGAAGAGAAGACTGAGGTTCAGAGAGCCTAAGTGACCTATTCGACATCACCAACAAGGAAAGGAGTTGTCTACATCAGGACCCAAATCTGACTCACGTATGCATGACTTTTCTCATTAGTTCAAGTGAATGCCATCAGGGGAAGAGAAGAATCAGCACGTTAGGGAAAGGGGCAGAGGGCTGTGTGGAAAGCACAGGGACAAAGAAAGAGCACAGGCTGAAGGGTCAGAGAAAACCACAGAACCCCAACCCAGCCAGGACAGGAAAGGGGAGCCCAGCACTGTTTAAAAGGTTAACTGCATTTTATTGAAAGATATGTTTGGGATGCAACATCTCTTCTTCCTTGGATCTCCAACCTTCCACCTGCCCTGAAGATTTCAGACTTGCCAGTCCCATGATCATGTGTGCCAGTTCCTTAAAATAAACCTCTCTGTAGATAGATGGTAGGTAGGCAGGTAGGGAGATAGATATAGGTGAAAAGATTGATAGATCTAGTCTATCTATCCATCTATCCATCTACTATATACACATCCTAGTTGTTCTGTTCCTCTGGAGAACTCTAACAGAGGGGGCATTAGACTGTGACTAGGACCCACAAGGGCAAACATCCCAAACAGAGGCCCTGGGGGGTAGTTGTGCTGGGGAGGTCGAGCAGGCCAACTGGGCTGCAGTGCAGAGGGAATATGAGGCAATTAAGCAGGTCAGGCAACTTCAGCTATGTGGAGAAGACACTCAGAGGCTTTGGAAGAGTCATGAGGCAAAGTGTGGACGCCTGGAGCTGCCCTTGCAGAAGAGGCGCTGCATGGAGCACACTGACAGACTCCCACCATTGTTCTGCCAAAGGCCGAACCAGGTTCATTGCAGACCTGTGCTTGGGATGAAGAAGAAACCTACCTCTCTCATGGGACCGGTGACATTACACACAAATGTGGACACGTGGCTCAGTCACAAGTCAGAAACACTTGAAAAGGTGTGGAGGATGAGCAGAAGGACTGGGTCAGCTGAGGCTCTCTTGTGGAATCTGGGCGTGGCCTCCCTACACAGGGATCTGGAATGTGCAGTGCTGCAAAGTGGATTGCTGGTGCATTTCTGAGGCTCTGCTGATTCTGAATGATTCTGAATGCAGGGGCTACCAAGAAAGAACAGCATTCTGCAGACAGAGGCTCTGAAAGGCAGGTAGTGAGAGCGGGTTTTACCCTGGAGCCCTGTTCACACCCTAGTGCCAAATGATATCATTCCCACCGGAACCTCTAAAAGCTGACTTTGGTTAGTAACCCTGAGAAGACTTCATTTGCCAGTTCATGAAAGAAAATGGCCAGGGCTTGCTTCCTGGTGGCAAGGTGGAGTCTTTTAATTCCAGGGGCTACTCTCTTCTTTATTAACAGGCTTCCTGTTGGGAACAGAAGTTATGCCTGCCCTTCCTAGTTGCTAATTGCTGTAAAATCATATATATGCACCCTTTATTTCTTCCAATGACATAGACATCAAAATAGAACACAGAGCAGAAGTCATCAACCTTGATGTTTTAGAATGTCAAAGCCAGTATTCCATTTCTAGCAACGAGGAAGCCCAGCTATGTTGAAAAATCCTCCTGCTCTAAAACACCTAAAAAGAAAAATTGCTCTAGTAAAATATATAAAACAAAATTTAGCATTTTGACATTTTTAAGTGTATAGCATTTGATGATATTAACTACACTCATATTGTTGTGCAACCATTACCACCATCCAACTCCAAAAGTTTTTCATCTTCCTAAACTGCAACTCTATGTCCATGAAACAGTAACTCCCAATTTCCTCCTTGCTCCCAGTCCTTGGTAGCCTCTATTCTACTTTCTGTCTCTGTGATTTTGACCATTCTAGGTACCTTATATAAGAGGAACCATACAATATTTATCCTTCCATCTGGCTTATTTCACTTAGAATAATGTCTTCAAGGTACACCCATGTTTTAAAATGCCTCAGAATTTCATTTCTTTTTAAGGTGGAATAATATCCCATTGCATGGGTAGACCACATTCATTTGTCAATGGACATCCAGGTTGTTTCAACTTTCCAGTTATTGTGAATAAGGCTCTTATGAACATCATCAGTGTACAAGTATTTGTCTTCAGCCTGATTTTTCTTGGCTTAGTTTTGGTGACTATTTTTTCTAGAAATTTGTTTTTTTTTCTGAGTGTGAAAATTATTGCTGTAAGTTTTCTCGAAGTCTCTCATTATCTTTGTAATTTTTGTTGTATTTATGGTTATGTCGCCCTTTTAAATCTTCATATTTTTGTGTCTATTCTCTCTCTCTTTCTTTTTTAGAGAATAAAGTTTTTATTCACTCTCCAAGAAAGAAGAGGGGCATGGTATGAAGAGATATACCAGATTTCTTTTCTTTTTCTTTTTTTTTTTTTTAGAGCATCTGGTCAGAGATTTACCAACTGCATTACTCTTTCAAACAGCTAACCATATTAGTTAGAATTGTGTTCAGCTCTAGGTTGGGAAAAACCTCCAAATAACAGTAGCTTAACAAAATAAATTATTTGTCTTACTGTAAAATATCCAGGGCTCCATCCAAATTGTAATCCATGGTGTTGGAGAACCAAGCTCCTTAGATCTTGTTGCTCTTTCATTATCCAGGGAAGGAAAAGTCACTCTCCAATATTCAAGGTCACCTTTTGGTTGAAGATAATTTCTGGAGCTCCAGCTAGAATTCCAGGCAGGAAGAAGGAAGAGAGAGAAAAAAAAAGACTTATCTTCTTTCTTTATATCTCCTGGCATTGAACACACCACTTCTGCTCATACCACTTTGGCCAGAACACAATCATATAACCAATCAACTTCCAAAAGAGTCTAGAAAATGTTGGGGGTTTTCTGTTTTCTCTTCTCCAAATCTTCATGCTGTTGCTGTCCTACTTTTTACATCTAGATATGTTATAAATGCCACAATACCAGGTTTATTTTGCTTTTAAACAGCCAATTACCTTTTTAAAAAAATAAGAAAAAATTTTTTTGTTTCCCCTTTCCAGTGATCTTCATTCCTATGTATACATCCAAGTTTCCATGCGGTGTCATTTTCCTTCTGCCTGAAGAACATTCTCTAGTATTTCTTTACAGTGCATATCTGCAAGAAACAAATTCTCCCAGCTTTAATGTATTTGAAAATGCTTGGGGTTTTTCTTGAAGAATATTTTCACTAGATATAGAAGTCTAGACTGACATTTTTTTCTTCAGCCTTTAAATATGTTCTGATGTCTTCTAGCTTATATTGTTTTTGACAAGAAATCTGTAGTAATTCTAACCTTTGTTCTTCTATATGTAATGTATCTTTTCCTCTGAAATTTTAAACAATTTTTTCATTGTCACTGGTTTTTAGCAATTTGGTGATGATGTGTCTGCATTTGGTTTTCTTTATGTTTATTCTGCTTGTAATTCTTTGAGTGTCTCAAAGATATGTACGTTTATAGTTTTCATCAAATTTGAAAGAACTTTGGCCAGTATCCCCTCAAATATATTTCTTTCCTGACCCTCCCCCTTCTGAGATTTTAATCATACAATTACACATACACATAGCTACACATACTGCTTAATATTGTCACACAGGTCAGAGAGGATACTGAATTGCACAGTATCAGGAAGGGAGCTGGGAAGGAGGGGCAGCTTTCTCCCAGATAGAAATGCTGGTAGGGGTCATTGTTCCTTTGATTAACTCTCTCCCCACAAAGCTAGCAGGTGGCTGCCATGTCTGAAACTCCATCAACCTGGGTCACACTGTTTGTTCTGCCCTGGTGATTCCCTGAGGCCCCACCCTACCCAGCTTTCAGGACCACCCAATGTTTCTAGTGGCTTTCCTAAACAAATGGCCTATTGTGGCTCACACTTCAGATTTTCCTAGAATCCCTCAAATAAGCAGCATCTGGCTGCAATGTACCCTTAACCTCTTGTTAAGTGACTCCAGGTCCAGCACTAGCAGTGCTGGCCTTGGTTCACAGCTTGGCCGCACCAGGGCACCTACAAGCCCAACACAAGTAGCAGCAATCGGCAGATCACTTTGTAGCTCATGCCAGGTGGTCCCAGGCAGAACACAGGTGGTGACTGACCTTGGTCTGCACCTCCAAGGAGGCCCCAGAAACAGCTTACACAATGGACAGCTTCAAATGACACTGAAGCATCCCCATCCAAGCACCTCCACAAGTGAATGCTCAAGGAGTAGACTCAGCAGTACCAGAGTGCCACTGAGGTAAGTCCTGCTCTGTGGGGTGGGCCCCTCACAGCTGATCCTCAGCAGTGGTCAGAGGTCAGTTGTGCATCCAATTCTTGCAGCTAATCAGCCTGGAAGTAAATCCTTCCCATTGATGCTCCAATAGCAATCAAAGCTCAACTATAACAGAAGGGTGTAAATAGCCCAGATGGAGGGGGGAACACCTCAAATACCCAGCTTGGGTAATCAGGGAGGCTGCGGCACTGGATCCTACAGAACCCCTACTACATTAGGCCACACTACCAAGCCTGAGAGACATGGCAGGCCCACCTAATACAATACATAGAAACAAACACAGGGGTGCTGCCAAAATGAGGAGACAAAGAAGTATGTTGCAAATGAAAGAATAAAACAAAACTCCAGAAAACAACTAAACAAAATGGAGACAAGCAATCTACTAGATACAGAGTTCAAAATACTGGTTATAAGGATGCTCAATGAACTTAGGGAAAAAAATCAACAGCATAAAAAAGGACCCATCAGAAATTAAGGATCCCCTAACTGAGAATAATTTACAGAGAATCAATAATAGAGTATGTGAAGCCGAGAAACAAGTCAGTGATTTGGAATATAAGGAAGAAAAAAACACTCAATCAGAACAACAAAAAGAAAAAAGAATCTGCCAGCCAAGATGGAGGCATAGGCAAATACGCTTCGCTTCCTCTCACAATGCAAAGAAGGATAACAACCAATTTAAAAACAAAAACAACCAGAACTGCCAGAAAAAAAAAAAACAGTATGGTAGTCCAACAACCACAGAGTCAAAGAAGAAACCTTCATCCAGACTGGTAGGAGGGGCGGAGATGGGAAGCCGGGGCCAAGAGGACACATGATAAGAAGGTGGCTGGAGGACTGGGCAGGTGAGGTGGAGGCTGGTCATCCCATATTTGTGTGCAAATAAGCCAGGAGGAACAACTGGGGAATGAGACAAACTGCACAATTTATGGTTCCAGTGAGGGGAAATAAAGCCTCAAAATCTCTGGCGGTAAAAACCTGTGGGGGTTGAGGCGGTCTGAGAAACTCCCAGTCTCATAGGAGAGTCCTTTGGAGAGGCCCATGGGATCCTAGAACATACCCAAGTCCACCCACCAGGGAATCAGCACCTGAAAGGACACAATCCATTTGTGGAAAGTGAGAGGACGGACAGAAAGTTGGGTGAGAGCCAAGCAAGCAGCATTTTTTCCTCTCTCACCCCTACTCTACATACAGCAACACAACACAGTGAAGTGGGTTGCCCTGCTCTGGCGAATACCTATGGCTCTGCCCCTTACAATGTAACAGGTGTGCCCAAAGAAATATGGCCCAAATGAAAGAACAGATCAAACTCCAGAAAAAGCCCTGGCTGGTGTGGTTCAGTAGGTTGAGTGCAGGCCTGTGAACCAAAGGGTCACCAGTTCAATTCCCAGTCAGGGTACATGCCTGGGTTGTGGTCCAGGTCCCCTGTAGGAGGTGTAAAAAAGGCAATCACACATCAATGTTTCTCTCCCTCTCATTCTCCCTGCATTACCTTCTGTCTAAAAAGAAATAAATAATATCTTTAAAACAAAACAAAGCAAAAATAGCTCCAGAAAAGAACTAAGCAACAAAGAGATAGCCAACCTATCATATGCAGAGTTTAAAACACTGGTAATCAGGATGCTCAGAGAAATTATTGAGTATGGTAGCTAAATAAAGGAAGAAATGAAGGCTATGCAAAGGAAAATATATAGGGAATCAACAGTGAAGGGAAAGAAACCAGGACTCAGATCAATAATTTGGAACAAAAAGAAGAAATAAACATCCAATCAGAACAGAATGAAGAAACAAGAATTCAAAAAATGAGGAGAGGCTTAAGAACCTCTGTGACAACTTTAAACATTCCAACATCTGAATCATAGGGGTGCCAGAAGGAGAAGAGAAAGAGCAAGAAATGGGAAACTTCTTTGAGCAAATAATATAGGAAAACTTTCCCAATCTGGCAAAGGAACTAGACATGCAAGTCCTGGACACTCAGAGAGTCCCAAAGAAATTGGATCCAACAAGAAACACTCCAAGACCTATCATAATTAAATCACCCAAGATTAAAGAGATTACCCAAGATTAAGGAAAGAATCTTAAAAGCAGCAAGAAAAAAAGAGAGAGTTACCTACAAAGGAGTGCCCATAAGACTATCAGCTGATTTCTCAAAAGAAACCTTACAGGGAAGAAGGGAGTGGGAAGAAGTATTTGAAGTCATGAAAGGCAAGGACCTACATCCAAGGTTACTCTATCCAGCAAAGCTATCATTTAGAATGGAAGGGCAGATAAAGTGCTTCCCAGATAAGGTCAAGTTAAAGGAGTTCATCATCAGCAAGCCTTTATTATATGAAATGTTGAAGAGACTTATCTAAGAAAAATAAGATCAAAAACTATGAATAGTAGAATGACAACAAACTCACAACTATCAACAACTGAACCTAAAAAACAAAAACAAACTAAGCAAACACCTAGAACAGGAACAGAATCACAGAAATGGAGATCACATGGAGGATTATCAGTGGGGAGGGGAGGAGAGAATGGGGGGAAAAGGTACAGGGAATAAGAAGCATAATTGGTAGGCACAAAAGAGACAGGAGGAAGTTAAGAATTGTATAGCAAATTGAGAAGCCAAATAACTTATATGCACAACCCATGGACATGAACTAAAGGGGGAGGAATACTGGAGGGAAGGGGCGGTGCAGGGCATAGGGGGATAAAGGGGAGAAAAAATGGGACAACTGTAATAGCATAATCAATAAAATACACTTTAAAATAAATAAATGAATAAATATATTTTTAAAGAATCCAAAACAAAAATGAACATAGAATGTAAGGAGACTCTGAGACAACTTTGATCATACCAACATTCATATCATGGGAGGGCTGAAAGGAGAAGAGAGACAGCAAAAAATTGAAAATCTATTTGAAAAAATAATGACAGAATACTTTCCTAACCTGGTGAAGGAAATAGACATACAAGTCCAGGAAGCTCAGAGAGTCCCAAACAACATGAACCCAAAGAGGCCCATACAAGAATCATCATAATTAAAATGTCAAAAGTTAGTCCTGGCTGGTGTGGCTCAGTGGATTGAGTGCAGGCCTGAGAACCAAAAGGTTGCCAGTTTCCCAATCAGGGCACATGCCTGGGTTGAAGTCCAGGTCCCCAGTTGAGGACATGTGAGAAGTAACCATACATTAATGTTTCTCTCCCTCTCCTTCTCCCTCCCTTCCCCTCTCTCTAAAAATGAATAAAAGTCTTTAAATTAAAATGAAATGAAATGAAATGAAATAAAATACCAAAGTTTAAAGACAAAAAGAGAATCTTAAAAGCAGCAGGAGAAAATCAACTGGTTACCTGCAATGTAGCTCCCATAAGACTATCAGCTGACTTCTCAAAAGAAACTTTGCAAGCCAGTAGGGACAGGCAAAAAAATATTTAAAGTGACAAAAAGCAAGGACCTACAACCAAGACTACTTTACCTAGAAGAGCTATCATTTAGAATCAGAGAACAGATAAAGAGCTTACCAGACAAGAAAAAACTAAAAGAGTTCATTACCACCAAATCAGTATTATAAGAAATGTTAAAGGAGACAAAGAGTAGAAGATCAAAAATGTAAGCAATAAAGTGGCATTAAATATATATCTATCAACAATTGAATTTTAAAAAATTAATAAACAACCAAGCAGGACAGAAACAAGAAAAAAGTAAGAGAATACAACAAAAGATGTGAAAGATTTGTACCATGAAATTTGCAAAACATCATAAACCAGAAATTAGATTAGTGGTTACCAGGCCAGGGACTGGGGTTAGGGAAATTAAGTTCAGTGGTGGAAGTTTCTTTTGGTGGTGATGAAAATGTTCTGGAATTAGATAGTGCTGATGATTGTACAACTTTGTGAATATACCAAACACCACTGAATTATATATTTTCTATGAGTGAATTTCATGAGATGTGAATTATATCTCAACAAAAAGAGTGAGTGAAGAGGAGAAAGAATAAAACCAGACCACAAAAAGTAAATGAGAATGATTAGTTAACCAAAGCCTTTTTTGACTTCCATATGAGTCCAATAAATTGACCTCTTAGCCTGAAGACACATGGTGAAAATTTCCACCAATGACAAACTAAATGTTTTTCTTATATTGCCTCTTCTTTGCAGGAATCCTCAGTGGTTATCCTGACATGGCTCATAAAGCAATAGGTAAAAAATGCCATTTATATCCACATATCTTGAGACACCCCCAGGTTCCATAAAATAGCTTAGATCTTTTCATCAATTTGCAGTGTCAGTCCTCCTTGATTTAACATCTGTGACTCAATCCCTGATGGTTTATGCAGCCAGAAGTTATGGGGACTTATCTTCCTGCCACTGGAACCCTGGGCTGGGATATCTGGTGTGGAGCTGGGACTCCTCACTCCCAAGATATTCCTCCCAAATTTGTATCCACCACACATGAATGTAAGAGCAGCCTGTTCCCTGTCTCTGCTCCTCCTACCAGTCTGAAAGGATGTGGTTTCTTAGACTTCCATTCAACTTGATTTCTGACAGTTCTGAGTGATGGTTGTTCTTTAGTTTGGTTGTAATTTTGATGTGATTATGTGAGGAGGTGAGTTGTGTTTACCTCTGTTGCCATCTTAAATGGAAGTCCCAGAATTTTTTTTTTAACTTGGCCAAAACTGACAGCTGACAGGGGTCTGGAGGGAGGCTCGTGTGAGATTTAAAGACTCTGAAGTCACTGTGATCCACTGAGGGCCCCACCTGAGTCCCACTGGTCTTCTTGCCATTTCTCAGACTCACCTGACAATATCATGATTCTATGTCTGTGCCCAGGGTTGGCCCTACCATCACAAGACACCCTCCCTCTCTCTGAGAATGTCCTTATGCAACAGGCTCCAGCTACACCATTACCACCCCACCCTCTATACCTGCATCCAGCACCAGGGGAAATTAATCAGTTCTTCCTCATTTGCCTCTGACAGAGTGCAACCTTTGCTCATTGAATCGGGGGTTCATTTGGTCAGATCTTCAGCTTTATCCTCAAAATTTAGGCCTGGAGGAGTAAGCCTGGAACTGAATCTTTGATCCTCATGCTGAACTCACAGACTTGAATGGAGCTGGATGCTGAGGAGTATTGGTTGAATCAGTGAGTGAATCCAGCAATATTTTTACATCCCACAAATGTTAATTCACAGTATTATCTTTGAGAAATAGTTGATTACAACACAATTTTTAAAATTTAGGACACCAATTAGATTATTCACACATAATTTTTAATGTGCAAAAATATGCATAACACAAAATTTACCATTCTAACCATTTTAAGTGTACAGATCAGTGGTGTTAGTTTCCTCATATTGTTGTGCAACAATCGCTACCATCCATCTCCAGAACTGCTTCCTCTTCTTAACTGAAACTCTGTCCCCATTAAATAATTCCCTATTCCTCCTTCCCATGCCCCTGGCATGCACCCTTCTACTTTCTGTCTCCATGAATGTGATGGCTCCATGTACCTCATATAAACATAATCATACAGTATGTATCTTTTTTGTAACTGGCTTATTTGACGTAGTATAATATCCTCAAGGTTAAACCACGCTGTAGCCTGTGTCAGAATCATATAATTTTAAAAAGACATTCACTGGATCATCCAAAAATGTTGATGACCTCCTGCTGTAGGCAGGGCCTGCACTCAAGACTCCAGACTTAAAAAAAAAAAAAAAGGTAAATTACAGAGTCTCCACTTCAAGGTACCAGCCAACTAAATTCATTTTTTTAAATTTCTTTCTGTTAAACGCGGCCCCCCGCGCGCCCGGCCTTGGCCCCCTCCCTCCTCCCCGTCTCCCGTCCCCCTCCTTTCTCCTGCCTGCTCGGGCCTGCGAAGCTCCGGCTACGCCGGCACCCTCTCCGGGAGCGCAGGCGAGCAGCGCGCCGGCCAGAGGCAGGGAGGGAGTGAGGGCTTGCATTGCGCGCCGGGCGGGAAGGCCGGCGTCTTCTCTAGCCCGCGTCCCGGCCAGGGTGCCCACCCGCGCCCTGGCCCACTTCAGGAGCCCCAGGAGGTGGCCTGCCAGCCCCCGCCGCCGGTGCACCCGGCTGGGCCTCGGGACTAGACCACTCAAGAGGTTTTTAAGAGGTCCAAAGTGCTACCGAATGAGGGACAGGCGACAAATCTGGCCTTCCTGTCCACCCTTGAAAATGGATTTCTATACTCCAGCCAAAAACTATTTCTCCATGTGAATCTCTTGCTTCCAGAAGACAATTTAAAAATGGAAATTGACTAATGGGAGGAATTTCTGGCCACCTCAGGGTAGTACGTAAACAAATAATAGATGGAGTCCGGTATCAACCTCTCAGGTCATGCTCGAAATAGCATGAAGCGGGCACTTACTCTTTCTACGAATCTCTCTGAAGGTTCTAAAAGACACCAAGACTTTCCATCCAATAAAACTGCTCCTTCCGCACCAAGGATCACCAGTCTGCCTGCGGGAGGGCTGCCTAGAAGGCTTTGGACGGAATGAAGATCAGAGTTCCAGGAAGTGTTGAAAAGCAGAGAAAGGGAGGTGGCATTCTAGAGCTCCTACTCAAAGCCAAGTACCACACTAGCGTCTTCCACACACCAACCAAGTACAAGAGATGTCATCACCTCGTGATTTTAGATGCAGAAACTGTGACTTAGATGACTTAATAAAATACCCAAGTCCACACAGCTAGTTAGTGTGGGAACAATGCAAACAAATTCAGTCTTTTCCAGCCTCAAGGCTCTTTTCTTTAGCCCATGATGCCTCCCATTCCTTGATAGAGAATGATACATTTCTCATCTCTACCCCCTACACTGCTCCCCCACTTAAGAACCCATACATGCATCTTGAGAAGATAAATCAATAGTGGGACCAACCAAAAGGTTGGTACCCCCCCACTATTGTACCCCAATAGTACCCCACAGGGGAGGGGTACTATTCTCCACCTGCAGAAACCATAAAGGAGGTTGGGTTTTCTCCGAAGAGGACCATCTGGAAAGGACAAGTCTACTGTGAGACCTTAAGTGAGAAAGAAGTAAATTCCTATGGCACCAACAGCTTACGCATAGGCAGGACTTCTAACTGAAATAAAGAAAACTCAGCCACTTTTTCTAATTAGTGATGACTGAGTCATAAAAAGAAAGAAAAGTTGGCTCCAAGCTGATGCTGAGAGAGGGTGCCTTCCATGAAGTGTGTGAATAGGTGTCTCCTGCAGCGGCATCCCCCACTCTCTCCTCCAGCCTCCATGCCACGCCTTCCGACACATCTTCATGGATAGAGGCTGCAAAGACCTGGGAAGCCTAGCCCAACTGGTTTAGGAGAGCTTGCTTTGGCCAAACAAATGATTGGTGAGAATGTTGATGGAGAAGGCATTTCCACATGGTGGAGTGAGTCATGGTTGGTCTTGTCTACCAGCTACAGTCTAATATAAGGGGCAGTTCTGAGTCCCTGGCCAAAACCACCTCTCCACATTGATGTCTGCCTTTGAGATTTCACCTTCCAAAATATCTCTTTGGATTCTTCTCCTCAGGAGACATCATCTTGGGAGAAGAACATAAATCAGCTCTCAGTAAAACATTACATGCAGAATCAAATGGATCTTGAAGGTCACATTATCCTGCCCAGTGCAGCAATCTCTGGGCACATCTACTGATTTATTCCAGGGATATGGGAATCACAATAAAGTAAGAAATCCTGTTCCATGGTTATACAACTCCTATTAAGGACTTTTTAAAAAATATTTTATTTATTTTATTTTTAGACAGAGGGGAGAGGAGAGAGAAAGAGAGGGAGAGAAACATCAATGTGTGGTGGCCTCTTGTTTGTTCCCCACTGGGGACCTGGCCTGCAACCCGGGCATGTGCCCTCACTGGGAATTGAACCGGCAATGCTTTGGTTCGCAGGTCAGCACTCAATCCACCGAGCCATACCAGCCAGGGCAAAGTTCTTTACATTAAGACAAAATGTTTTTCCTATAGCTCCTTCTACTCCCCATATGGCATCAGGAACAAATGTGCTCCTTCTTCCAGGCAGTCTTGCAAGTCTCCTCTAACGAGCTCACTCCAAACTGTGAATAACACCTCTGCTTTTTTGTGTGACTAAATGGCACAAAAAAAAGACAAAGTGTAGAGTCCTAGTTATTTGTGTTCACCTGCACACACTTACACAACCTCGCAACTGAAGGGAAAACAAAAGGCTCCCAAGTGAGGTAACACAAGAGACCCAGAGGGATTCTCACATGCTTGAGGGGCACTCCTGGATGCAGGAAGTAGCTATTCCATCATTAATTCATGTGAGTGGACAGGGAATACAGTTAGGATACTTGTGGAAATAGAAACAGAGGAAACATAGTCACAGAGCCACTCCTCAAGGAGCCCTGAAAAGTCAAACACCTGAGCCTTGTGGGAAAAGCAGAAAACCCAGGGCAGCGATGCCTCCTGGCACTAGAACTGGAAAGCCACTAGAAATCCAGAGCAGCATGGGAACCCTCAAGCATTCAAGGCCCCCAACTTTAGTGCTCTGCCATTGAAGTCATTTAGCTTCCTCTCATGATGTGTCTCTTCTCATCTCTTTTCTACTCCTCCTCTACCAAGTGCATGGTTGATTCTGCTACATTCCCCAGCTCACTGAGGCACAGCTCTTCAAGCCAGGCTCCTGTAGAGGTCACTGGCCACTGCTGCTCAGGGAACAGCTTGAGGAAACTCATCCAGAGCTGGAGGCATTGCAGTTTCACTCAAGAGGGGACAGGAAGATTAAGGACATTAAGATTTCACTCAATCTTAATAAAGCAGGACCACCCTGTGTCTGATCAGCATAGTACGCCCAGTGTCCAGAAGGAGAACTAAGAAGGTGTTCATTTCAGTGCATGAAGAGAATAAGCAGACACAAGACTTCTTGGGAATCATGTCCTCAGACAGAGAATTGGCTTGATTCCAAGATCCAGTTGGAGGAGACTCAGTGAGAATCACCGTGTGACCAGCAGCTTCTTTGGTTCTTATTTGGTGATTATTTGGGGTGATTATTTAGGGTGCCTAATAGAACCCCAACCCCAAACATCATTCCATCATCTGTCTATTTACCACTTCACTTTCACCCCTCTGTGGCTTCCAGTTTCCTCTATTAAAATAAAAATAGAGGAAAATAACGTATTCCTATGCTACTTAGGAAACTGGAGACTACTACTATAAATTTAAGACTTCTACACTGAAGGCTACCAAACATTATTGAGAGAAAATAAAGAAAACCTAATTAAATGAAGAGATGTACCATATTCATGGATTGGAAGACTCCATGTTGTTAAGATGTCAGTTCTCCCCCAAATTAATCCACAGATTCAGTGTAATTTCAGTCAAAATTCCATAAGACTTTTTTAAAGAAAGAGACAAGCACATTTTAAAATTTTGTAGAAATGAAAAAAATCTTCAAATAGGGCCCTGGCTGGCGTAGCTCAGTGGATTGAGCGCGGGCTGCGAACCAAAGTGTCACAGGTTCGATTCCCAGTCAGGGCACATGCCTGGGTTGCAGGCCACAGCCCCCAGCAACCACACATTGATGTTTCTCTCTCTCTCTCTATCCCCCTCCCTTCCCTCTCTAAAAATAAATAAATAAAATCTTTTTAAAAATCTTAGAATAGCCAAGATAATCTTAATAAAGAACAAAGTTGGAATATTTACCCTAGCTGATTTTAAGACTTACTAACTATAGCCATGGCTGGTGTAGCTCAGTGGATTGAGCACAAGCCTGGGAATCAAATGGTCACCAGTTTGGTATTAGCATTAGCATGCACAAATAGGTTAGTGGAATAGAAAACAGAGTCCAGCCATAGCTCATTGGTTGGAGTGTCTTTCTGTAACTGAAAGTTTGGAGGTTTGATTCCAGTCAGGTCATACAAAAAGGTCTGTCCAAAAAAAGTCCAGCCACTGTTAACACATTGTATGTGGGAAATGTATTTATACGTTTTACAATGACTGGTAGTAGAGCACGCGATAAAAACTACCCGCAATGTGTTAATATGATGAGAACAGTTTGTGCAACATCGATGTAACCTGGCAGCCAAGGAGAGTGGACTGGAATGTGCATAACTGAACAGTCACAACTTCACTGTACTAGTCATTGGGGAGGGACGTAGACACTGCTCAGTGAACATGTATACTGTGTGGCTGTCACATTCAAAATGACTAAGCAAGTAGAGCAACAAATCAGCATCACATTTTTCATTAAGCTTGAAAGTTACTCTGTGAAAACTATTAGGATGATTCAGAAGGCTGCAATGGGCAACTGGTGATTGGTAGCTTCATCACGACAATGCACCTGTTCATGAATCGCATCTCATGCAGAATTTTTTGGCAAAACATCAAATCACACAGGTACCTCAGCCCCCCTACAGCCCAGATTTAGCACTCCCTGTGACGTCTGGCTTTTCCCAGAACTAAAATCATCTTTGAAAGGGAAGAGATTTCAGACTATTGATGAGATTCAGGAAAATACAGCAGGACAGCTGATGGTGATTGAAAGAGCTGTGTGAGGTCCCAAGGAACCTACTTTGAAGGGGACTGAGGAATCACTGTCCTATGTATAATGTTTCTTATATCTTGTATGTTCTTTAATAAATGTCTCTATTTTTTATACTGCATGGCTGGATACCATCAGGACAGACCTCATCTTTGTCAAAACTTATTGAACTATACACTTAAAATGTAAGCATCTTATTGAAAATAAACTATATTTTTAAAGACCCCAAAGTAAGAAGAATAAAGACAGAAAGAGAGACTATAGGGAGGGAGGGAAGGAGGGAGGAAGGAAAGAAAGAAAGAAGGGGAAAGGGAAAGAGAGAGGAAGAGGGGGAAGAGAAAACTTATTCTGAGAGATGACTCTTCCTTGTTTTAGTCACGGCTATCATGGGTTATTTGATGGGCAGGGAATCACCCAAATCAACCCTACTGGCTTCCCCCACAGGCTGTAGCAAACCGCTCTCAGTGGAGATCAAACTGTGCTCATGATCACCCCATGACCCTGTGACTATCTGAGCATGCCCTCCAACCAATCGTCAGCACCTTACATGGCACATTATGTCCTGTAAAGAAAACCCGCCTTTTCGTCAGGGAGCTTGCTGGAGATAGCACTCAGATGGGCTGTGGTCATCTACTTGGGGCTGGCCATACTGCCCTCACACAGGCAGGCCCCTGCTTCTGAACATTCTCCCTTTGAGATTATCTGAATCCACAAACCACCAAGTGACTCTGTGATGCTAAGTTGTCCTTATGGGGAGATTTCCTGCAGCACCAGGGAGTGATAGCTGGTTAGCTTAACAGTTCTATCTTTTGATGAAAATCAATAAACTGAAACGGGGTTTGATATTTTTTAATTACAATTTATTGATTATGCTATTACAGTTATACCAATTTTCCCCCTTTGCCCCCTTCCAGTCAGCACCCCCCCCCTCAGGCAATGCCCACACCATTGTTTATGTCCATGGGTCATGTGTATAAGTTCTTTGGCTACTCCATTTCCTATACTGTACTTTACATCTCCATGGCTATTCTGTAATTCTGTACTTCTTAATCCCCCTACCTCTTCACCTATTTCCCTACACCTCCATTCCATCTGTCAACCATCAAAACACTCTCTGTATCCATGATTCTATCTCTATTCTTCTTGTTTGCCTAGTTTGTCTTTTAGATTCAATTATTGGTAGATAATATATTTGTTACCATTTAATTGTTCATAGTTTTGACCTTCTTTCTCTTAAATAAATCCCCTTAACATTTCATATAATAATGGTTTGGTGATGATAAACACCTTCAGCTTTTTCTTGTCTGGGAAGCTTTTTATCTGCCCTTTAATTCTAAATGATGTCTTTACTGGGTAGAATAATCTTGGCTGTAGGTCTCTGTTTTAGTGACTTTGAATGTTTCTTGACAATCCCTTCTAGCCTGCAAAGTCTTTTGAGAAATCAGGTGACAGTCTCAGGGAAATTCCCCTATAGGTAACTAATTGTTTTTCTCTTCCTGTTTTTAAGGTTCTCTCTTTCTCTTTAAACTTTGGCATTTTAATTATGATGTGTCTTGGAGTGGGCCTCTTTACATCCATCTTATTTGGGATTCTCTGCACTTCCTGGACTTGTATGTCTATTTTCTTCACCAAATTAGGGAGATTTTCTTTCATTATTTTTTTTCAAGTAGATTTCCAATTTCTTGCTCTTTCTCTTTTACTTCTGGCACTTCTGTGATATAAATGTTGGAATTCTTGAGGTTGCCCCAGAGGCTGCTTACACTATCTACATTTTTTTGGATTCTTTTTTCTTCTTGTTGTTTTGATTGGTTGTTTTTTGCTTCCTTATGTTCCAAATCATTGATTTGATTCTCAGCTTCATCCACACAGTTGTTGTTTTCCTGTAAATTGTTCTTTATTTCAATCAGTGTATCCTTCCTTTCTGACTGGATTCTTTTATGCTGTTGAGGTCCTCACTAAGTTCCTTGAGCATCCTTATAACTAGTGTTTTGAGCTCTGCATCTGATAGGTTGTTCATCTCCATTTTCTTTCATTCTTTTTCTTGAGTTTTGATCTGTTCTTTCATTTGAGCTATGTTACTTTGTCTCCTTATTTTGGTAGCCTCCTGTGTTTGTTTCTATGTCTTAGAGCTGCTATGACTCCCTGTCTTGGTAGTGTGGCCAAATGTAGTAGTGTCTTGTAAGGTCCAGTGGCACAGCCTCCCCTATCACCCAAGCTGAGTACTTGAGGTGCACCCTTTGTGTGGGCTGAGTACACCCTCCTCTTATAGTTGTGCCATGGTTTCTTTTGGAAGATGAATGGGAGGGATTTACCCAGGCCAGTCAGCTGCAAAGACTGGCTGGGACCACCAACCACCACCCTCCGTGTGCAGGAGCAGGGTGGTGGTGCCCCAATATGGTCTGTAGCCGTCCACTGGGTATGCAGGCTCTGAGGTTTCCTAGGTGGTGCTGGCCAAGGTTAGCCTCCACCTGTGTTTTGCCTGGAGCAACCCTGCATGAACTACAAAGCAATCTGAGATGGTTGCTTTGTATGCTGAGCTTGGAGATTCCCAGGCAAAGCCAAGCTATGAATCTAGGCTGAATGTTGCTAGTGCCATATCTGGAGCCACTTAGCAAGAGATACAGGGGTGGAGGGCTCACTGAGGCTGGATGGATTTAGGAAGTTGTGAAGCATGAGCCAAGACCAGCCATTCATATGGAAAAGCCAATGTTAACAGCTATATGTTGGGTAGGACATAGTCTCAGGGGATCTCCAAGGCAAAGTAAACAGTGTTAGCCATGTTGATTAACCTCAGATATGGCACCCGCCTGCCAGCTCTGTGGCTCTGTGAGGAAAGGGTTCAGGAAAGGGACAATAGCCTCTGCTCATCTTTCTGTCTGGGAAAAAGCTGTCCCCCAGCTCACGCCTTAATATCAGACAGTTCAGTTCCTCCCTATATGCCACTGGTGCATTTCAAGCTGCTACCCCCGTGCTAGAGCTCAGATGGAGTGAGTCTGAGTAAGTCCATGTGTGGATTCTTTAAGAGGAATTGTGTGGGACTCTAAAAGTTTCTTCCAGTGACTCAATCCCTGATGGTTTCTACAACCACAAGTTATGGGGACTTATCTTCCTGCCACTGGAACCCTGGGCTGGAGAGTCTGGTTTGAGGCTGGGACTCTTTGTTCCCGAGCTATCCATCTGGAATTTGTATCCACCACATGTGGATGTGGACCAGCCAATTCCACATGTCCACCCCTCTTACCTACCTGAATGGATGTGGTTTCTTTAATTCTGTAGTTGTCAGACTTTGATTCAACTTGATTTCTGATGGTTCTGAGTGATGACTATTATATAATTTAGTAATTTTTGATGTGGTTGTGTGAGGAGGCAAGCCATGTTTACCTATGCCACCATCTTGACTGGAAAAAAGCTGGGTCTTGATATTTTCAAAGTTTGTTTTTTTCTCTTGAAGGAAGGCCATGTCCAGAAAAAAAGAGGGAAGGGCCTCCAGCACTGGGAAGGAGGCCTGAGGACTCAGCCATCAATTGCATCAGGACGCCCTCCGCAATTAGTACTTTGTCTCTGTGTCAAAAGACACAGAGCTTAGACCATAGCTGGATGGCTCAGTTGGTTGGAGCTTTGTCCCATACACCAAAATGTTGTGGGTTTGATTCCTGGTCAGTGCATGTACAGAAGGCAACTGATTGGTGTTTCTGTCTCTCTCTTTCTCTCTTTCCTCTCTCTCTAAAATCAATAAATGTATCCTCAGGTTTGGATTTTTTAAAAAGACACAGTATTCATCAGGTTAAAAACAGTCAAACAGTGGCATTTTCATTTGGTTCAACACTGTTAACCATCTCTTGGCTTTAAGATCCTATGTGCAGGGCTGAAGATCTCTGTCCTAATTGTATTTGAGGGTGGGCTGTGGGCAGCAGGGCACCTGCAGGGAAAAAAAAACCCTAATAATAGGAGGTGAGAAGCACCAAGTGCTATACTAGTGTGGGTTACACATCATGTACACCATGAAAGTTCAAATAGCAGGGAGGCCACTTTACACCCTTCACATGCTATGTACCAGTGCAATGGCACAATGGATGCAATGATTACGGGTGCAGCCACACACTCCAAATGTTCCCTCCCATGTAGAGGTGTAGACTATCTTGTGAACAAAAAAAATGGAATACTAGTGGGATCATTGTAATGAAGGGGTGTCTGAGTTCAGCCAACTAGGATTTGTGCCTAAGAGTGGATTGGGGTCAAGGTTCAAAGGTGGAGACAAGCACAGACCTCAGGGTGCACAGCTTCCCTGTTACATCCTACATCCATGGGAAGAGGCAACAAGATCTTCTCATTGCTTAACTTCTTGAGGGAAATAAAGAGGAAGAGATTCCTGCCCTGGGAATAGCCTGGACTCTCAAGCTAGCTAGGTTCTGGCCTGAGTCATTTGCAGATGGTTGATATCACAAACAACAATGAATGAGCCAACTGTATCATCAAATCAGCATGCAAAAAAAAATAATAGCCACACTGCTGATACAGCATAAGACAGGTAGTAATTGGATAACCTTTAGTCACAACAGCAAGAAAATCTGAAAATGAAAAGAGAACAAATAAGAGAAGAAGGAAGGAGAGGAGGGTAAAGAAGGAAAAAGAGAGTAAAGGGAGACAGAGTTGGAGAGAAGGAGGAAAGGGTATTTCCCTTTGCACAAGGAGTGTAGGCCAGACTTTCCTAGATATAGAGAGCTTTCTAGGACTCCTGACCTCAGAGAGTAAGATCTGTGTCACAACAGAGAAGCAGGCTGTGAGCCCAAGGGGATGAAACAGCCTCTCCTGGCCCGGGTATCTAACCTATTTAAGCCACAAACCATTTCCATGGTACAAATCAGAGGAGGAGAGAATGGGATATTACAATTAAATAGAAGATTTTTTAAATCACTTTTTTTCATTGTCACTACTTAAGTGTTAACACTCTGAAGCCTGAGAAGCAACATTCTTCCCCCTAAGTAATCAGAAATAAATAAAATAAGAACACTCCATACTTGGTATATCTGCATTAATGTGGGCTACAGAGCAGAACAAGGTGGAGGGGGTGGGAAAAGTTATGGAATTCCTTAGCAGAGTTACAATTCCAGATGGTGTCGGCGTGGAGACTGAGTGGAATGCAGGAGAGAAGGCAAATGGCAAACCAAAAGAGAAGCCCACTTCAAAGAAAGCTGCAGAAGCTACATGTGGGAAAGAGTGGACATTTGCAGCTCAGTGGGCCTGTGGAGAGAGCTGCATCAGTGTCCATTGTCCTGGTTCCTCTTTTGCAATGGAGGCTCTGGAACCAGAGACTGTTGGCTGGGCTCAATCAGATGTGTGGACCTTGAGTGGAACATGCACCAGGCAGGAGAGCTGGGAACTCTGGGTCTACTAATTGGCAGTACAGCCCTAGGCTATACTACCTCTCTTTGGGTCTGTTTCTTCATTTTGAAAATGATGGTGGGTGAATGGAAGACACTCTTTTTTGATAATGTCTAAGGCCTATAGAAGTATCATTGTTGGAAAAGAGGGGCTTGACAACCCTCTACAAAACTCTATCCAAATATGTTTCTAGTGCCTCCAACCTTAAACTATTTGTCATCTTTCCTCTAGCTTACTTAGCCACTTAACCTTTTTTACCAGGCCAGTAAGCTTGCACAGGGGCACCCCTCCAGATTCACCAAGGAGGACCTGCTACAAGAGAAGCATACAGAGTGAAGCCTGGGGAAAGCAACTCGTACACATGCAAGTCTGTGACTTAAGCCCAAAGGCTCTCAGCCTGAGAAAGTCTTGGGTCTTGGTGGTGTTTCCTAGCTGTCTAGGAGCTGGCCTCATGTCTGGATGCCATATGGTGACATATCAAGGACTATGGAACTAATGGTGCAACTTGGGCCATCAATGAGGGGGAATAACTTGGGTGTGGGAATTGGGAGGGTGCATTTTTAGGCCCTATATAACACAGCTTAGGCAATTGCTTATGCCATTCCTGAAAAGACCCACCAATCTGATATTCTCTCTCCAGTCAGCTTCTTCAAATTCAAAGGAGATGAGGCCCAGAGATATCCCAGGCTGACCGACTCATCCTTGTCTAACTTAGTTTTTCTGCCAAATGAGGTTTGTTTGCCCCCTCAGATGACATAAAGGTCTCCTGCGTTAGAAAAATCTAAGGCATACTTATAGAAGAGAATCAAACTGAAGGAATAAGAACTGATTTGGGAAAACAGAGAGAGAGAGGGTGACTGAAATTCTGAATAGAAATGTAAATTCACCAAAAACTTATAACACTTACTCCTACTCAATAGCGTTGGCCAATAAGTAATAATATTTGCTATTATCACAATTACTGTTTTAGTTCTACTTTCAAAAGGCAACATTTTAAAACCATCTTTAGTGAAATATATTTCACAAGCATAAGATTCATCAATTTAAATTGCACAATTCAATGGTTTCTAATATGTTTACAGAGTTCTGAAACTATCACCATTTTCTAATTTTAGAATATTTCATTACCCCAAAAAGAAACCCCATACCTGTTAGCAGTCACTCGCCTTTCTGCTCCTCTCCCATCCTTGCCCTAGGCAACCAGTAATCTACTTTCTGTCTCCATAGATTCAAAAAATTGCCGTTTGCCCCTTTATGTACTTTTCCTGCAACTAGGACATGGCAGACATCAGAGGGCATTGCTATCTTAACCAAGATCTCAAAATCTGACCAAAAAGCACACACAAAAAAAGATGCACAACATCCTTGATCATTAGGGAAATGAAAATCAAAACCTCAACAAGATATCACCTCACCCTCATTAGGTTGGCCACAATAAAATAAATAAATAAATAAATAACAAGTGTTGGCAAGGATGTGGAGATATTGGAAGCTTTGTGCATTGTTAATGGGAATGAAAATGGTGCAGCCCTTGTGAAAAATAGTATGGCAGTTCCTAAAAATATTAATAATAGAATTATCAACCATTTCACTTCTGGATATAAATCCAAAAGAATTGAAAGCAGGGTCTCAGAAAAATAGTTGTATACCTCCATTCACAGCACAATTATTCTCAAGAGCAAAAAGACAGAAGCAACCTAAGTGTGCATTGACTGATGAATGGATAAATAAAATTTGATCTATCCAGGCCCTGGGCAGGTAACAGCTGGTTAGAATGTTGTCCCAATACCCCCAGATTGTGGTTTTAATCCCTATCAGGGCTCATACAAGAAGTAGCAAATACATGTATAAATAAGTGGAAAAGCAAACTGATGTTTTTCTTTCTCTCTCAAATCAATACAAATTTTTCTTTTTTAAAATATATTTTATTGATTATGCTATTACAGTTGTTCCATTTTACCCCCTTCACTCCCCTCCACCCTGCACACCCCCTCCCACCCACATTCCCCCCCCTTTAGTTCATGTCTATGGGTCATACATATAAGTTCTTTGGCTTCTACATTTCCCATACTATTCTTATCCTCCCCCTGTCTATCTTCTACCTACCACCTATGCTACTTCTTATTCTCTAAACCTTTTCCCCCTCTCTCCCCCACCTACTACCCTGTTGCTAACCCTCCATGTGATCTCCATTTCTGTGGTTCTGTTCCTGTTCTAGCTATTTGCTTAGCGTGCTTTTGTTTTTGGTTTAGGTGTGGTTGTTAATAATTGTGAGTTTGCTGTCATTTTACTGTTCATATTTTTTATCTTCTTTTTCTTAGATAAATCCCTTTAACATTTCATGTAATAAGGGCTTGGTGATGATGAACTCCTTTAACTTGACCTTATCTGAGAAGCACTTTATCTGGCCTTCCATTCTAAATGAAAGCTTTACTGGATAGAGCAATCTTGGATGTAGGTCCTTGCCTTTCATGACTTGGAATACTTCTTTCCAGCCCTTTCTTGCATACAAGGTCTCTTTTGAGAAGTCAGCTGACAGTCTGATGGGAACTCCTTTGTAGGTAATTGTCTCCTTATCTCTTGCTGCTTCTAGGATTCTCTCCTTCATTTTAATCTTGGCTAATGTAATTATAATGTGCCTTGGTGTGTTCCTTTTTGGGTCCAACTTCTTTGGGATTCTCTGAGCTTCCTGGACTTCCTGGAAGTCTCTTTCCTTTTCCAGATCGGGGAAGTTCTCCTTTATTATTTGTTCAAATATCTTTTCCACT
This sequence comes from Phyllostomus hastatus, assembly GCF_019186645.2. Classification (NCBI taxonomy): domain Eukaryota; kingdom Metazoa; phylum Chordata; class Mammalia; order Chiroptera; family Phyllostomidae; genus Phyllostomus; species Phyllostomus hastatus. Next base: position 3,965,100 of record NW_025334030.1, on the reverse strand, counting down.
TATTGCTCTTCCTCTTCTCCTTCTGGTACCCCTATAATTTGGATGTTAGAATGCTTAGAGATGCCCTGGAAGTTCCTAAGCCTCTCTTTATTTTTTTTGAATTCCTGTTTCTTCATTCTTTTCTGGTTGGATGTTTCTTTCTTCCTTCTGGTCCACACCATTGATTTTGAGTCCCAGTTTTCTTCCCATCACCATTGGTTCCCTGTATATTTTCCTTTATTTCACTTAGCATAGCCTTCATCTTTTTATCTAACTTGTGACCAAATTCACCAATTTTGTGAACATCCTGATCACCAGTGTTTTGAACTGTGCATCTGATAGATTGGCTCTCTTTGTCGCTTAGTTGTATTTTCTCTGGGGCTTTGATCTGTTCTTTCATTTGGGCCATTTTTTTTTTGTCTTGACACGCCTGTTATGTAGTGAGTGGTGGAGCCTTAGGTGTTCACCAGGGCGGGGCAACCCAGTAGCTGGGTTGTGACACTGTATGTGGGGGAGGGGTTCTAGAGGAAACAATGGCACTTGCTCCGCTCTCTGCCGGCTTTCAGTCACTTCCCACAAGCAAATTGGGCCCTTCTGGTACTGATTCCCATGTGGGTGGGTTTGTGTATGTCCTGGGACCCTGTCGGTCTCTCCAATGAACTCTTCTGTGAGGCTGGGAGTTTCTCCCACTGCAGCCTCAATCCCCACAGGTGTTTTCAATCAGTGGTTTGAGGCTTTATTTCACTGTGCTGGAGCTCTGGGTTGCATGATCTGTCCTACTCCCCAATTGTTCCTCCCGGTTTATCTGCATGCGAATGTGGGACTGCCCGCTCCACCAGCCACCGCTGCTAGACAGCTGTAGCTTTGCGTGCCTCGCTCCACAATCCAGCACTGGGTCTGCCAGCTACAGCCTTGCCTGCCCTAGTCCTCCAGCCACCGCCTGGCCCTGAGTCCTCTCTGAGTCTCTGCCCTTCCTACCAGTCTGGATGAGTATGTCTTCTTTAACTCCTTGGTTGTCAGACTCCATACGGTTCAATTTTCTGTCAGTTCTGATTGTTTTTTGTTTTTAAATTATTGTTGTCCTTTTTTTGGTTGTGCGAGGAGGCACAGAGTGTCTACCTATGCCTCCATCTTGGCCAGAAGTCCAAAAAATGTCTTTAAGTGTGATCTATCCAAGACCTAGAGGATATTATGGCAAGTAAGTCACAGAAAGAAAATACTGTTATTTTGCTTATATGTGGAACCTCAAAAACTAAACAAATGAATAAGCAAACAGACTCATAAATACAGGAAACAAACTGATAGTTGCCAGAGGGTTGGGTGGTGGGGGTATGAGCCAAAAGGCAAAGGGGATTAAGAGGTCCAAATTTCCAGTTATAAACTAAATAATACACAAGGATGCAAAGTATAACATAGGGGAATACAATCAATACTATCACAATAACTTAGTATAGTAACAGATGGTTACTAGATTTCTCATGGTGATCACTTCATAAGGTATATAAATGTCAAATCACTATATTGTGCACCTGAAACTAATATAATATTTTATGTCAACTATACTTTAATTAAAAAGAGCTTTACATTTCTCAATGAAAAAAGTGGTTTATCCATACAATGTAATATTATACAGCCTTAAAAAGGAAAGAAATTCTGACAGATGCTACAACATGGATGAACCTTGAAGATATTATGCTAAGTGAAATAAACCAGTCACAGAGAGACAAATATATAATTCCATTTACATGAAGTACCTAGAGCAGTCAGATTCACAGAGACAGAAGGTAGACAGGTGGTAGCCAGAAGCTGGGAGAGAAGAATCAGGGAGTTGTTGGTTAATGGGAACAGAGTTTCACTTTAGCTAGATGGAAAGAGTTCTGGAGGAGATGGTGTTGATTGCATGCACAACAATATGAATGTACTGACTACCCCTGAACTATAAATTTCAAAATGTTTACAATGGTAAATTTTATGTTTTATGCATTTTACAATTTTAAAAAACATCTCATGAACCATAACAAAAGCCTTAAGCCAGGGATACATTTCTTATGACACACAAAAAGCCTACTTTTCTTCCTTTTAAAAATAAAATATAACTATTTCAAGCTAAACATAGGCTACTTAGCAAATATTTTTAAATGTTACTCACAGAGTATGCTTTAAAACAAGCACAATTTAGCCCTGGCTGGCGTAGCTCAGTGGATTGAGCGTGGGCTGGGAACCAAAGTGTCCCAGGTCCGATTCCCAGCCAGGGCACATTCCTGAGTTGCAGGCCACGGCCCCCAGCAACCGCACATTGATGTTTCTCTCTCTCTCTCTCCCTCCCTTCTCTCTCTAAAAAATAAATAAATAAAATACTAAAAAAAAACCAAGCACAATTTGTTCTTTTCTCACTAACCCTTAACTTCTAGCAAATAGGCTTAATCAATTATTTTTGTAAGATCACATTACTGAATGCTTATATGCAAGGAAGAAAGCCAAGCACATAACATGCATTAATTCATGTAATCTTCCTGACACTAAGAAGTAGATCCTGATTACTGATCCTGTTTCACAGAAGCAGAACTGAGGCTCAGAGATATCAAGTACTTTGCCCAGAAACCCCAGTCTTCTGTACCCAAGACCAGTATTGAGTACTATTTCTATTAAACAATGATAGTGCTCAAGAAAAATGAAAATGTATTAGTCAATCAGTTAGAGGCATGTTTTGACAAATCCACAAAAAAAAATTTCTTAGCAATTCTTTATCAATAATAGGTCACAAATTACCTTCTAGAAATCATTTTTTTAAAAGCCTGTGTCTCTTACAACAAAAACCTTTGAATGATTCAGTTAAGCACTTTTTAAAAAATAGAATGTGGGCCCTGGCTGGTGTGGCTCAGTAGATTGAGCACCAGCCTGTGAACCAAAGGGTCACCGGTTCAATTCCCAGTCAGGGCACATGCCTGGGTTGCAGGCTGGGTCCCCAGTGCAGGGCGCATGAGAGGCAACCACACATTGATGTTTCTCTCCCTCTCTTTCTCTCTCACTACCCCTCTCTAAAAAAGTTATAAGATAAAATAGAATGGAATAGAATGTGGTTTGGAAACAGACACATATGAAGATTTCTTAGCCAAATTCTACTCCTCTCAAAGCCTGTACTATAAAATTGGAGAACTCATGGAGAACTGAAGACCAGAAACAAGCCAGATTCAAGTCTTTTACATAGTCCCTCCCATCACTCAATCTCCATTGCCACCACTGACTCTATACAATGTCTATTATTCATTGTGAAACATGACTCATTCCAATCAACAATGAGTTGTTGACCATCTGTCTGTTTTGGCAAAGGGTTACTTGGAGTAACCCTTCTGGTGATGTAGGCCCTTCCCACAGGCCAGGCCTCCAACAGCCAGAGTGTGTTCTGTGACCCCACACTGGTCTCTCTTGATTGGACTAAGGGCAGTTTTCCAGAACATATTTGGAATCTGAACTAACAGATCCTCATTTAGTCTTGGCTGGTCTCTTGAATGGAAGAAATTATAATTTGGGCAGATGGGCTAGTCCTTTTCTGCCTCACGTTTGGACCGGAGGCAGAAGAGCCAATCCACCACAGCATATGTTGAAGCAATCACACCCAGACAGTGCCTAGATGTTGCTTCTTCAGGGCTAGAAAGCTCCTACTTCATGTCCCTTCCTGAGCCCCACTGGTATTCCTGTCTTTTGATCTCATGATATATCTCTGAGTCTTTTTTTAAAAACATTTTATTTATTTATTTTTAGAGAGGGGAAAGGAGTGAGAAAGACAGGGAGAGAAACATCAATGTGTAGTTGCCTCTCATGCACCCCCCACTTGGGACCTGGCCCACAACCCAGGCATGTGGCCTGACTGGGAATCAAACCAGCGACCCTTTGATTCCCAGGCCAGCACTCAACCACTGAACCACACCAGCCAGAGTGATATGTCTGAGTCTTTTATCATTTACCAATTTTTTTTAGAGAAAGAGAAGACGGGAAAGAGAGAAACATAATTTGTTGTTCCACCCATTTATGCATTCATTGGTTGATGCCTGCATGTGGCCCACCCAGGGATTGAATCTGCAACCTTGGCATATTGAGATGATATTCTAACCAATTTAGCTACCCATCCAGGGCTATCTCTGAGTCTTTTAAATAAATTCTACTCTTTGGTTTAAATTAACTCCAGATGATTTCTGTGCATGTAATAACAGAATCCTAACTACTACTGTAGTAAACTAATTTCCTCATCATTTATATGATCAGTGGAGTTATTTATTCCTATGCAGTCAGATTCAAAGAAGAAAAAGGGATCTCCAGTACGGTGTTACCCACCTGCCTGAAGAGGAAAGCTCTCCACACCATTAGGACTCGAAACAGGCCTCCATCTTCTTACATGCCTCTAGAAAAATGTACAATCATAAACATGAAATAGAGTCATGGTTGCCAGAGAGAGGCAAAATAATGTTAGATAAGCTATATAATGACATTTTAAAGTGTTCAACTTTAATACTACATTTGTCTGCAAAAAATGAAAATGAAACAAGTAAAGTTCCTTGGTTAAAGTATGCATAGGACTTTTTAAAGATAATAGGGTGAGACCAAGGAAAGGATACTGCTGGGAGGCAGGAATGAACCTGAAGAGAAAACAGTATTCTACAGATGTGCCCTTGAGAATGGGCCAGAAAGAATACCTCCCTATCAATTCATCTGTACACCTAGGGCAGAGGAGGAAGCTAAGAAGCCCCAAGTCCTCATGAAAGAGGGAAGGAAGGACAGAGAGTCATATCCTCAGATTAAGGTAGCACTATATCTCTTGGTTCAGAACACTGGGTTCACATCCCATATACACAGCATGCTCATTTAAACTTCAGGTCTCTGTGTAACTCTCCCCACAGCCTCAAAGACCTTTCATTCCCCTACCAACCACCTCAAGCCCAGTCATCCTTTAATGCCCTGGGAAGAGGGACCTCCTCCCTGTCATCAGCCTTGTCAGTGCTAGCTTTTCCAGATGTCTCTCCCCTCTCAACTAAATTCCCAAAGCCCAGAGAATCACAGTTGGAATGGCCCTTAGAGAAAACATTTAACTTGGTCATAGCTCCTTTGAAGCTCTTAATTACAACAATTTCTATGAGTGTGTTAGTATCATCGAGGTTGTAATTCTTCAAAAACATGGCAAGGATAAGGCCACAGAGAATTCCCACAAGAAGTCCTCTTGTGAGTGGTGAAGTCTCACAATGCACAGAAAGTGAGGGGAAGAAGCAACTCTGAAGCACACTGACATGTGCATTACCTAGTCCACCAAGCCTCTTTTGCAGAAAAGGATCTGACTGTTATAGAGCTCTCACATTATGCATCAAAGCACCTTTGTAAACATCAGAAACAGAATGGGAAGAAAGAGAGACAGGGACAGTGAAAAACAAATTGCCAGTGATCTAATTTATCAGAAGTGGTATGTCCAGAGGAGTATCAGGGACAGACATCATAACTTCACTGATCTGCATATCAGCATCACCAGAAGACCCATCTATGCACACTGAGCATCAGAGTCCAAAAAAGTCAAAGCAGCCTGAATACCGAGTGCTGCCCAGACACTTGGCAAAGAGCGATTTCTGTATTCTTCTCTGATGCTGCCAATGACTAGTGATGATCCCAACCTCCTCGCCCTCCTTCTCTTTGAACACAGCACCTGCAGGGGTCTCAACTATGCCAGTCACCAGGCATCAAGACTGAGGGTCCTGGCATCCTCTTGCTGAGAGAACGAGATTCTCTGAAGAGAAAAGGTATGGATTAACAGAGCATGGGGATACTGAATATTTGAAATCCACACAGAAACTTAATGTCCTTCCCATACACCACTGAATTAGCCCTTGAGTTCATGTCTGTTAATGACACAACCATCCTCCCCTTCCTCTAGACTTAGTGCTTGGGATCATCTTAGATTCCTCCCTTTCCTTTCCTCACAGCAAATCAGCTGCCAAGAGCTGTGCACTGTCTCTCTGCAATGTGTGTCATGTCACCCTCTCTCTGTTTCCCAAAATGGTGGAATGGAAAGAGGAGTCTTTGGAATTAGAGCTGCCATTCAGTAGCCGTGCCTTTTTTTTCTTTGAGATTCAGTATCCCCACTAATACAATGAAGATAATGATAACAATACCTACTTTACGGCTTTGATGTGAAAACAGAGACGACATTTGTAAAAATGCCTGGTACAGTGCTTACCATATAATAAGTTATTGCCACACCTTAGCTTCCTTTCGCTCTTCCATCCCTCCTGCCAATGACTGAGGTTAGCCTCTCATAGCTCCCTTTCTATTATTATATTAATGGTAGGCAGAATCTGAATTCATCTCCCCTATAAATCAGAATCATTCCTCACTCATCAGAATCACCATCCCCAAGATTTGCCACGTGAATCCCCAAGACTGGGACTGTAATTATGTTAGCACGTGGCAGAGAGGATTTTGCACAGGCAATTAAGGTTACTAATCAGTTGACTTTAAGCTAATCAAAAGGAAATTGTCCAGGTGGGCCTTACCTAATCACAAGGGTCCTTTAAAAGGTTTTCTCCAGCTGATAACAGAAGAGGAAGTTGGAGATTCAAAACACAAGGGGTGTTTGAGGTGTGATGCTAGATTGAAGATTGAAAGGGTTACATGGGAAAGTGATGGAGTGGCCTCTAGGAGCTGAGAACAACCCCCAGCTGACATCTAGGATGTCCTGCCTGGACTTACAGAACAGTGTGGTAATGAATGAATGAATTTTTTAAATTAATTTGAGAGAGAGAGAGAGGGGAAGAGGGAGGGAGGGAGGGAGAGAAAGTTAGAGAAACACTGATTTGTTGTTCCACTTATGTATGCATTCGATTCTTGTATGTGTCCTGACTGAGGATCAAACCCACAACTTTGATGTATCGGGACGATGCTCTGACCAACTGAGCTACCCGGCCAGGGCCTGAATGAAAGTTTTTAGCTGCTAAATATGTGGTCATTTTTTAGGCAGCAATAGAAAACTAATTGTGCCCAAAAAGGAAAGAATTCATTTTGAAGACAGAGATGAACCTCAAAGATTGACTCTGTTTTCTTCACATACTTCCACCTCCTTCAGAAAGCCATACATACCCCTTGAACTTTTGAGGATCCTCTGCCTCTGCCTTCCTATGTCAGTAATTATCTACCACTCCCTTGGCCCTGCACACACACTGCCTGTCAGTGGGATCCTCTGCTCCTCCACAGTCAGCTTGTCTTCTCAACTCTGGTCTAAGTACTTCCAACACAGAAGCCATAACCTGATCTTTTTCATATTCCCCAAAGCACCCAGAACAGGGCCAAGCACACAAGAAATACTCACAAGTATTTGTGAGTTAAGCCATTTTCTTTCAGCTCCAATGACAAGCAGGGCCAATGAAGGGATCAAAAACCCATCTGGCCACAAGCACACAGAGTGACTTTCCCATTTGACTCTGGCTCCATGGCCTCCTGGGATTTAGAAAGCACCCGGGAAGGGATACCCCATTTCTGGAGCCTGACCTTTCAGTAACCGACCAGTCATGTTTTCAAGCATGAGTCAGGCTACCATTTCTCTGAATCATCGTCTTTTTTTATTTAATGTTTACAACAAGAACTTGTAAGCACAAAGGAAGTGAAAATAATGATGACAAGAGATCTCACAAAATGCACTACTGTAGTTTGTACAACGACAAACTAATTCTGAATGCCTACCATGTCCAGACTAAGAGTCCCTGGAGACAGAGAACTAAGAGAAGCCCCATCCCTGAGCACAGAGGCCATGGCAGAGTCTTTGACAATTTGGAAACCAGGAGATTGAATGTTTTCAGGTCATAAAAATGAGTGACAACAAAATCAGGTCTCCTACAGGCAGGCAGTGGGTGAGGTTCTCTACTGAATTCTACCTGTCCCTGTGACTCTGGGCCTGCTGTCTCTGCTCCATCCTAGACTCCAATAACATGCATATGGTGTCAATGTCTAGATGTGCAACAGTCTTGGGAAATTTCATCCAGAGCCCTCAAACATGGATTAAAATGTGAATCCACAGTGTTTGAACAGACCTTTACAGTTTACAAGGCACTGTCACACTCATTATCTCACTTGATCCTCCCAGGAGCACTAGAAAATAGATGGGGTGAACATTTTTTTCTTTTTTTTAAAGCATATTGTATTGATTATGCTATTACACTTTTCCCAATTTCCCCCTTCATCCCCCCTCTGCCCTGCACCCCCAATCCTCCAGCATTCCCCACCCCCTTAGTGCATGCCCATGGGTTGTACATATAAGTTCTTTGACCTCTCTGTTTCCTATACTATTCTTAACCTCCCCATCTGTTTTATGCCTACCAATTATGTTTCTTATTCCCTGTACCTTTCCCCCACTATTCTTGCCCTCTCCCTTCCCACTGAAAACCCTCCATGTGATGTCCATTTCTCTGATTCTGTTCCTGTTCTAGTTGTTTGCTTAGTTTTTGTTTTTGTTGTTTTTTATAGGTTCAGTTGTTGATAGTTGTGAGTTTGTTGTCATTTTACTGTTCATATTTTTGATCATCTTCTTTTCCTTAGATAAGCCCCTTTAACATTTCATATAATAAGGGCTTGCTGATGATGAACTCCTTTAACTTGACCTTATCTGGGAAGCACTTTAACTGCCCTTCCATTCTAAATAATAGCTTTGCTGGATAGAGTCATCTTGGATGTAGGCCCTTGCCTTTCATGACTTCAAATATTTCTTTCCACTCCCTTCTTGCCTGCAAGTTTTCTTTTGAGAAATCAACTAATAGTCTTATGGGAACTCCTTTGTTGGTAACTGTCTCCTTTTCTCTTGCTGCTTTTAAGATTCTCTCCTTATCTTTAATCTTGGGTAACTTGATGATGTGCCTTGGTGTGTTCTTCTTTGGGTCCAATTTCTTTGGGACTCTCTGGGCTTCCTGGACTTCCTAGGAGTCTATTTCCTTCACCAGAATGGGGATGTTTTCCTTCATTATTTGTTCAAATAAGTTTTCAATTTCTTGCTCTTGTTACTCTCCTTCTGGCACCCCTATGATTCAAATATTGGCATATTTAAAGTTATCCCAGAGGTTCCTCAGCCTCTTCTCATTTTTTTTGAATTCTTGTTTCTTCATTCTGTTCTAGTTCGGTGTTTATTTCTTCCTTTTGCTCCCAATTGTCGATTTGAGTCCTGGTTTCCTTCCTTTCACTGTTGGTTCCCTGAATATTTTGTTTTATTTTGCTTTGGGTAGCCTTCATTTGTTCCTTCATTTTGTGACCAAGCAAAATGGTTGACCATTTCAGTGAGCATCCTGATTACCAGTGTTTTAAACTCTGCATCAGATAGGCTAGCTATCTCCTCATTGCTTAGCTCTTTTTCTGGAGTTTTGATCTATTCTTTCATTTGGATCATGTTTCTTCGTCTCAACACATCTATCAAGTTGTAAGGGGCAAGGCAACCTTCTTTGCTGAGTTATGGTGCTGTCTGTGGGGGATGGGTCAGAGAGGGAACAATGTGACTCACTTGCTCGGCTCTAGAGCCACTTTCCAATGAACAACTGGGAGTTTCTCCCACAGTGGCAAGTCCCACAGTAGTTTACAGCTAGCTTTGAGTCTTATTTTCCCATTCAGCCAGCCCTGCCTTGCTCACACATTCCACCACCTTGTTGCCAGTCCTCCCAGCCAGCCCCAGTCTGGTTGAATGTTTCTTTAATTCCTTGGTGGTCGGAGTTCCATGCAGTTTGATTTGCTGGTACTTCCGGTTGTTTATTGTTTTTAGATTGCTTGTTATCCTCCTTTTGGTTGTACGAGGGAGCGAAGGGTTTCTACCTACACCTCCACCTTGGCCGGAACCGCTCCTGAAGATTATTGTCTCCATTTTACACTTGAGGTAATTGAGGCTCAGAGAGTTGATGTTATTTACCCAGAGTCCCTAGCTTGAAAGCCAAAAAAACAAGTTCTTCCATCTCTCCCGCCTTGGATTTAGTCTTTGGGCCTAAATGGGAACTCACACAAAGACTGGCTAAGCTTTCCAAGCTGGCCTCAGTAGCTGGTGATTTGAGAGTTTCTCTGTACAAAGAATAATTTAAAAAGTAGAGATTAAGAATAAGAGGAAAATACAAGAATGCTTAATATCCTTGTAACACTTTATACTTTTCCAAGAACTCACATATTTCTTACCTCATTTGGTCAACAGAAAAATCCTGTAGAGTTAATAAGGCAAGTATATTGTCACCAGAGATTGGATCAGAACTGGTCCCCAATTCTTCTGATTCCAGGACTCTTTCCTTAAGCTGGCAAGGGCAACTTTGCCACTTATATCCTATATTTGTACCTTTGATCCTCAAGGTCAAGACCAAGAGACAATTTAATACCCTTCTTTTTTGTGTCCACACAAGTTCAACATACCATGACCTTTTGTCCAACTGTGGCGTTCCCTGCCAGAAATTGGCCCCAGGAAGCAGGCATCTCCCCCTTCTGGTTTTAGGATTACATTCATAGAACTGGATTTATATAACTGATATACCAGGGAAAGCAGAACCTGTTATACCATTTTTCATCTATTTAACAGACATTTTATGAGCAGAGTGAGTACCCCTCTAGGCTAGCCCCTGGGAGTTAGAGAAATAAATCAGACATATTCCTTCTTAACAAGAAGCTCACAATGGAGTGGAACTGATGGAAACACAAATACATGACAAGATCCATGACATTCACAAATAGATAACAGGATGGAATAAATGTCACAACAGAGGCATAAACAAAGGGCTGTGGAGTTCATGAAATAAGAGCATTGGGCTGGACCTTAAAAAATGAGTGGAGAAAGGGAAGGGTTTACAGGAACAAATTTAAAGGACACATGAACGAAAACTAAGGTGAGGGTGGTAATGGAAGGGAAGTGGGGAGGGTTAGGTGGGTGGGCTGGAATGGGAGTAAAAGGGAAAAAACTGTACTTGAACAATGATTAAAATTTTTAAAAAAAATTTAAATGAGTGGAGAATATTGACAATGGGGAGATGAAGACTGAGGCAACAGCATAAGCATTTGGAAAATAGACACACAGCCCCATATGCGTGCAGCATACAGTTGGCTTGGCTCCAACTTCATATTGAGGCTGGTTGGGATCTGGATGAGATTGTCAGCTAGATCTAGTCTAGATCTTACTCCCAACACGAGGGAACCCAAGACACCTAGACTCACACCAAATCTTAACTGCTCTCTTAACTATTCATCTTTTCTGTTCTCTAGTTGGTTCTCACAAGTGGTTTGCTTTCCCAGATAAACTACACTGCCAGCTCCTGATTACTTGAGAATATAGCCAGGGGGCATGTATATTCTAGCCCTGTCAGCATGAGGCTGGGCACACTATAGGTGCCAACAACCCACTACTTGACTCACTGAAGTCTATGGGCTCAAGAATCATAAGATGACAGTTTTACAAACAAGCACAGTAAGAAAGGGCAGTACTTGTAACCCTAGCCTGGGACAACAGTGCAGGGATAAGGAGGAGACACATATCATATTTTGCCATGTATAATGTGTACTTTTTGCCCAAATTTTTGAGCGAAAAATAAGGATGTGCATTATACATGGGTAGTACTAATTCTATATTTATATAAATGCTTTTAATTATTTAATTTATGCTTATACATTATAGTGTAACTCTAGAAAGCAATAACAATATCCATATACAAAATAATACCCTGGAATATGATCATCAGTTTTGTTTCTAAATACAAATAAATAATTTAATTAAAAATTAAAATAAAAGCTCTTTTTTCCCTGAAAGTTTGGGCCAAAAACATGGGTGTACATTATACACAGGAGCATGTTAGACACAGCAAAATAAAATACTTCTGGTTCCAGGATTACATTTTATAGAAATGATCTAAATTATTTTTAAATATTTTATTTATTTATTTTTTAGAGAGGGAAAGGCAGGTAGAAAGAGACAGAGAGAAACGTCAATATGTGGTTGCCTCTTGCACACCCCCCACTGGGCACCAGGGACCTGGCCTGCAACTCAGGCATGTTCCCTAGACTGGAAATCAAACTGGCGACCCTTTGGATTGCAAGCCATCACTCAATCCACTGAGCATCGCCAGCCAGGATAGAAGTGATCTAAATTTAAATTGAGGCTGAGACTTGTTGGGTCACTCCGTGGGACTGCCCTGTATTGCATCTTTGGCTCTCTTACACTGAGATTCCAGTTTCCCTTTAATCCTTTTTTCTAGTTCCCTCTTGTCAATATCTTCCAATAAACATGGTGTCTCATCCTTTCTCCTGGAAAGAGTGACAGGAAAGATGGCATAGTTGCCATTGTCAATTTGGAGACCTAAGGTCTGATGCCAGAGGAGAGAGGAAAGCCAGGGCCAGAGTGGGGAATGGAAATGATCCCTGAGGCAGAATACAGCTTCCTACCAGTTGTTCTCCAAGAAAGTGAGGTCTCACCTGAAGTGGTGGGTAGACACAACTAACAAACAGGGGAAATTAATAGAGACAAAACCCAAACAGGACACATCCCCTCCAGATGGAGGGAACATGAGCAAGTGATAAAGGTAATAAACTAAGAATAGGGTGGTAAGAGACAAGTACAAAAAGAACCAAAGACCAGGTAGGTTCAAGGGCAGATAATTTTAGTTTGAGGGATTATTTAGCCTAACCTTCTCTATCCCTATAGTTGAAGTCTTCAAACAGCCTTGCCTGTGATAGTCTAACCCTTTTCTACGCAGTGTCTCTTCATCTTTAACCCTTTCCATTCATCCTCCACGTTGCTACCAGAGTGATCTTTCTACAACAGATTGGTTCAAAGTCTCCCCTCTACCTTCAGGATAAGGTTCAAAGTGGCATGACCACTCATGCTAAACCCAGATAAACCTTCAAATCTAATCCCCTCTCTTCACCCTCACTCCTCTCTACATTCTATTATCTTTATTCCATTGACAATATACAGCAAAATATTCCTTAAAGGTGCAATAGACTTACTCTCATCTGCCAGGATAATTTAAGTTTCAAAGTCCAGCTCAAATATCACCTCTTCAGATAAAGCTCCCCTTGCTCACTCATTTCCCCTAGGAAAGATAAGTTAATTTCTCGTCCATGCTCCATAAATACTTCTGTATAGCATTTATTACCATGACCTGCATTGATTTACAGAGTCAGAGAGACCATCCAGGGTAAGAATAGGTTTTGACTTCTCATAGCCCTTTTTGGTCTTAGTAGGAAGGAGTAGGATGACTTAAAGAATGAACTCCTTTCCTTTATAGACACACAGGGAGCTCCTGGCAGAGCCCACTTAAAGTCTAGGTTGTTTGATGCCCAAATCAGGGTATTTCTTTCTGAGTTGCTTCTTCTACCTGTTTTCCATGACCATGCAATTGGATGGCTCCTCACTAACCTAGACTTTGAAATATTGTGGCAGCGACAGACTTCTGCAGAAGCAGGAACCCAAGCTGCTATCTCTAAGGACAGGCTTCTGTGCCTCTCCTAGGGAAGTGTTTTGATTCTGAAGGGCTTTGAAGCAAGCTGTAGGCAGCGACAAAGCAGGTGAGTCATCATCCCAGCCCACAACCATTCTCTGGTCTCTGGTTCTCTGCAGAAGGGCCCAGTATCTGCCTGTTTGGGGAGATATAGGAAATATATGTTCTTAGCCTACTGAGGTCCCAGGGAGGAAAGGCTGCCATTGTAGCCAAAGTCACATCTACCACTGGTGGTGAAAGCAGGACTGATGGCCTTTGTTTATGGGAGCAAACATTAAGGGAGCACAGGAGATGGACTCAAAAAAGCTGTAGCCCATGATAAAGGTCAAGAGACACAGCCCACCACTTTTTGCTCCCCATATGGACAGACAGACGTGTAGGGTCTACCACTTAAGCAGACTGCTCTCCACTGCCCGCACTCATTGGTATCTCTTCATTTCTTCCAATTCAAAGCACCTCAAGAAAACTACAAGATGCTCTCCACCACCCATCCCCCAGACTTAACCAGGACATTTATCTCATAGCTGAATCTTGTTTTAAGCAAACTCAACCTGTGGAGGGATAAATCTTCACTTTACAAACTCTTTTCACCACGAAGAACTCCCTTGATGCATTCATTCACTGGTGGCTTACAGTGTATAATGTCCTCTGTTAGGAACTGAAGAAATACAAATACTATTGCAGTATGCCCTGACTGGTGTGGCTCAGTGGGCTGAGCACCAGCCTGCGAATGGAGAGTTTGCCAGGTCAATTCCCAGTCAGGGCACATGGCTGGGTTGTGGGTCCGTGTGAAAGGCAACCTATTGATGTATCTCTAGTACACTGATGTTTCTCTCCCTCTCTCTCTCCCTTACTTCCCCTCTCTCCTTGGATGAGGATGAGAGAGAGAGAGAGAGAGAGAGAATGGGTTGGATGTACCCATTCAGAAATAGGTAAAATGGCCTTCCTGATGGAGGAGACATCATCAACAAAAGACTGAAGGAGGATACTCTGACTATGGACAGAATCAAATGTTAGGCAAATCCACATGGAAATCCATGAGGGTACACTGAAACAGTATATTTGACAAGCCCAAGCCCCAGGGACACAGGCAATTACATAAGAAAAAGCTTCTAGATAGCAAAAGGACAAAAGAAATGCAAAGACTAGAGCAGCAGAGTTTATTCTAGGTGAGTTTACCGAGATGGGCCTTGGAGTTAGATCAGAGTTCTGTAATGGAGACAAGTTACCTAAACAGAAGTCTTGGTTTTTTCATCTGCAAGTGTTACTGGACAGGCAGGTGACCTGGCCCGGACTGAGTCTGCCTAGGGCCACATGGTAGTGTGTGGGTTCCTTTTTTTTTTTTTAATAAAGTAAGTATCAGGGTGTTTCTTAAAAGATTTTATTTATTTATTTATAGAGAGGGAAGGGAGGGAGATAGAGAAACATCAGTGTGTGGTTGCTAGGGGTCATGGCCTGCAACCCAGGAATGTACCCTGGCTGGGAATCGAACCTGCAACACTTTGGTTCACAGCCCATGCTCAATCCACTGAGCTACGCCAGCCAGGGCCATGTGTGGGTTCTTGACTTTGAGTAGGAAAGATTTCACAACACAACTTCAGGTAACTATTAGAGTATGTTTATTAAAACTGGGAATAGTGAAACAAGGAAGGGCTCAGCATAGAAGCAACAGGAGAACCTAGGCTGTGTGACTGTAGCTCACTGGGAAGTCAGAGAAAAAGAAGGTCTTGAGGACAGGTTTAGGGGATTTGCCTGGGAAGAACTGCTGCTGCCCATTGCTGTCCTGGTTGTAAGCTTCATGGGGACTCTTTAGAGCCCTGGAGATGCGTGCCTGTGGGGAAAGAGGAAAGAGAAAAAGAAGGGCAAAGGAATGGCACCCTGCTCCCCAGAGGGAGAGAGTACTCTGGGTCCTTTGTCTTGAGGCTTTTATCTTTCTCTTGCCCATGGGAATTTCAGTGAAGGTCTCAGGGGAAGGTTTCAGCAGGATATTCATCAGTTTTCCAGGTGTGCCCTTTCAGGGTCGTGGTCTCCAGTGATTACCCATAGCAGCTGGTTCTGGCATCGCCCACCTGGCTTTGCTGCTTTTCTGGGCCTGAAGCTGAAACACCACTGAGGCCTAGATGTCATCTCTAGGGAGGTGACCTACTGTACCTGGCTATAAATTGCTTGGCCAGTTTGTTCAGCTGCCTGTCTCAGATTCCCTATTCCACTTATCCTGGCTTACCGGCCTGTCTCACAGGTTCCTACCTACTAGATCATTGTGAAATGAAATAACGGACATAAAGCATCTAGCACACTGCTGAGCACACAGCATGTGATCGTTAGGTTCCTTTTCCATGCTTGAGGGCCTTGAACAATAAACAACAAATGAAAGATTTTTGTGGGACCCTGTAGGAAGAGGTCAAAAGGGGATTCTGAAGTGAGGAGATAGTGAAGGAAGAGAAAGTGTGGAGGAAAGAGCCCGACGCCTTTAAGTTGAGGCTTCTGCTGCACAGCAGGCCATTTTAGAAGTGCTGGTCAAACTTTCCACCATACTAGTCACTGGTTCATCCCTGAAGAACACTGTGTTCCAGGAGCTGCACCAGCAATGCAAATAGCAGAACTGAGCTTGTGGGTGGAGCTGTGTGGAGTTGAACAGGGAAGAGAGGCAACACCCTGGGCCCCTGCCCAGATTGTGGGGGCATAGAAATCAGGGGGTGGCTTCAGAGAGAAAAATTTTAATTCTAAAAGCTATCCTCCACTAGAAAAACCAAGAAGTCCAAAGTTTTTTAAAATCACATCTATGTACCCACTTTTTTAGCCTGAATGACCTGGACTATTACAAACAAGCAGGAGAGATACCAACAGGCATGGGACTCACCTCTGCAGAGAGCCTCCAGACTCCACAGCTGAGCCTCTCAGTTCACGGAGAAAAGACACTGCTAAGGATGTTCAGGGAGATTTACCATCGAATCCTATTTGGGTTTGTCCCTCATTCGTTCATTCGTTCATTCTATAAACATCCACAAAGGAACTACTACCCACAAAATAAGATCCCAGGGAGGCAAGTGGCAGCTTAGGTGTTCATATCTCCATTCTCAAGTTTGACTAGTCCCTTTCTTTATCTGCCAAATGGAGGAAACTAGTTAATGGGAAGATGAAATGAGATAATGGACATACCTGACACATATTAAATACTCAAGAAATGCAAACCATTGTTATACTAGTAGAAGTAATGTTGCATGGTATGCTGGGTATCTTTCATTTGCCCTCCAAGTACATTCTTCATTTTCCACCCCACGTTGTTCTGTAGCATTGACCCATATGGACTAATTAAGACTCCCCTTGCCCTTTGATTTTTCACTGGGTTTGGTCCCTGGGGTGCCTTGACAGATCAGAAAGGAGAAAGTGAAGAGGTTTTTATGACCTCACCTGTGTTCCTGAGCCTTTTTGTTACAGAGTCTCGCCTGTGCTGTTCTGGAACACCTGTGGGGTTTGACTGCCCACCACCAAGAAGCATGACTCCCAATGCCAGAGTTTGGTGAAAAAGAAAAGGTGTTGTTTATTTAAAGGTTATACACGTTAGAATAATGGTGGATTTCTGCTGTTAAGTCCCACTCCATTTAAAGCACCCAAAACCACATAGCCCTACCTCTCTTTGCCAAACCAGGGCAGTTTCAAAATACGCCAGTCAGAGGTACCATCTTTCATAAAAGCAGAAGTCTGCAGATCAGCATTCCCGGTCACAGTTCAGCTCCAAGTACCTCTCATGAATCCAGATGGCTAGGCAGGTCCCCACACAGCTCCATCAGCTCTGCCGCCGTCCTCTCCAGGCCAGCTTCCCAGCAGGCCTCCTGTTTCTTACTCCAAACCACATGGCATCTCCTTATACACCAGACCTCATGGCAGACCCGACCCCCTCTCTTTCAGCCCACCCTTATTTTAAATGCTCAGCCCAGAACTTCCTATGTGACCTCATAACTGGCCCCTCTTATGATGTGCCACTTTTGCCAATTCTCCCACATATTTTACCTTCTTTCAGCTGCCATCTTTAGTGAAAGCAAGAGTTCCCTGAGACACAGGGGCATCCACCCCCTCTTGCTATGTCATGAGTCACTATATACTCTTAGAGTTGCCCTTAGAGTCATGTTCACCCTGGGTGGCAGTCTGCTTCTCTTCAGCCAAGGCATAGGTATTAACTTGCCATTGTTATGCAAAGTATCTTACACTCCATGTATCATGAGCTTCTCCCTTCCCCCAACCAAGGGCTGTGGGGAATAGGCTCTATTTTCAGGGTTCCCCTGGTCTGCACTTCATTATACTGCACTAAAGTCTCAGCTCTAGAAGATGGCCCTCCACACTGCCTCTCTGTCTCCAGGCACAGAAATGGTAAGATCTCCCGGTGACTAGCACCAGAATATTTCACTATCCATTCTGTTTCCCTGCACCTTATCTCACATTACCCATCTGAAATGAGCCATCTGCTTTTTGCTGGGCCATAATATACATGGTATAGGAGAATAACAACAAGCCTGGGATTCAGGAGACCTGAATTCGAGTCCCATCTCTGTCACTAGCTGCCTCTGTGACCCTGGGCCAATCTCTTTCCTTTTCTATGTGTCAGCTTCCTCTTGTGTAAAAAGAATGAGTTGAACCACATGGCTCTTTTGTGCTACATACCCTGCCACTACGAGGTATCCTGTTAAGTTAGACTCAGGAAAAGGACGCTTGTAAGGGAATAAAGCTTCCCCATGCAGAGTGGAGGCTAGCCAGCTAAGCGGCTTTCCCCAAGCCCCACTCTAGCTCATTCTTCCCCAGGAATCACCTAACTTCTTTCCAAGGCCTTTCCTTTTCCTCAGGCTACCAGGGTACCTGATGCCCAATGAGCTCTAATCCAAAGCAAAAGCGAAGAGAACCCAGGAGATTAAATTCCCACTACTTTCACTAACCAACTGGTCATCCTGGTTTAATCACGGAGGCCTCCTCCTGGGTTCTAGTATAGGAGGTGGGGGTGCAGGGGGTCCAAGCAGGGAAACAGGGGCACAAGTACTTGACACAAGTGCTTTCTCCACAGGTTTGCAACAGGAAATGATGTCATCTCACAGGTGGTGAGTAGGGCAGAGGAGGCCACTGCAACCAGCATCCTGTCAGAAGGCACCAAACACCCTGTACATGTCCCTGTTACTAGGCAGATATGTTTCAAGTGGAGGCTAGGAACCACTTGATGAGATATTACAGAGCTTCTGAAGTTCTTTTTAGCTTCTGAAATCGGTGACTCAGGGAACTCCAGGAGCCACGAGGAGGATATTCTAATGACAATATCACCTTTCCTGTCCCCTTCATCTGGAGTCTCAGCTCCCCTGAGTGCTTTCCCACGTGCTGGCACCCAGCAGTAGGGGAAAGTGGGCAAGGTAGGGCTGGGTTTTAGACCTAAAGAGCAAGAGGGGAGGGTAGTTTGGATTCCAGTTTCTGAGTTTCTGAAGAGGTAAGGGAGGCAGAACAACCTCTTAAAATTCTCAGTTCCTGTTTTACCTGAGGGCTGGCCGCTGGTGAAAACCACAACATAATAACCGCCAGCCCTGATTTGTCTTTGGCATTCTTCACGTTCTCCCAAATACCTCCGGAGATCTGTGGCTTCTCACCACAACAACAGTGAGCAAGTTCAAGGTCTTTCACGGTCCCAAATCGAAACTTCCGACACCCCCGCTCCCACGGACTGGAGTGGCGCGTCCACAACGCTGCGGGCCTTCATGGCAGCCTCCCTCCAGACAGGACACGGTGAAGGCGGTGAAGGCGCAAGGGGCGAAGCTCTTGAGCTCCGCGGGAAGGGAACCATCCCGTCCCAGAAGCGCCCCGCCCCCGTGGTAAGTCACTTAGCTCCGCTAAGCCCACCACAGCAGAAGCACCACCACAAGCTTGCGCATACGTGAGTCTCCACGCGTGACTCAAGAGGAGCGCGGCCCTGGAGGCGCTTGGGCCCGGCCCGCGGCCCAATGGAGGCACACGTGAGTGGTGGGCTCCCACAGGACGGACCCAGCGGGGACTCGTCTGACTCGTCGTGGCCATTGCGATTGGTGGGCCTGCAAGATCGATGACTCCCTCTGAGAACTAGCTTTCTGTGCAGGAGAAGGCGGGTTTGAGGGACGAGTCCAAATTCAGCCCAGCTCCGGACTCCCCCACTCTCAAGACTCTGGCAGAGAACTGCCATGCGCGAAGCCTCGATTTCCCCTTGAAGGTGTAAGGGTTCATGGGGAAGGCTGAGGTCCTCCAGCCGCAGTGAGGAGAGCCAGGGAGACCTCTACCGCGCATGGGTACCGCACCGCCCGCGCGGGGAGTCTGAGTTCCCCAGAGGATTGTAGACCTGGGGCTGAGGGGCCAGCAGCAGCCCCACATCCTCACCTGGCTCTGGGCACACAGGTCGGCCTGTCCTCATGTGCGCTGTCCCTGGTCATCCTGGATAGAGTGACCAAAATGTCATAGGGGTCCAGAGGAGAGACACAGATTTGGGTCAGCACGGGGCTGGTGGGGGTCCAGGGCCCAACAGTGGAGCCAGACTAATAAGGTGGGCTTCTTCCCACCACCTCCTTAAGAGGCTCCAGCAGCTGGTTCCCAGCTCCTTGGAGTGGACAGGACAGAAATCCAGTGCCCCTTGCCCAGCAGGTTGCATGCAGATCATGGATCTGAGGGGCCCTGCCCAAGGGGCACTCAGCATTGCCAAAATACGCTCCTTGGTGCCAAGCCCCCACTGCTCCAGTCAGCATCCAGGTTGCCAGATCTTTCCCTGCTTTTGCACGGTCCTCTCCTTGCAGAAATTTGCAGTGGCCTGGACCCCAGACTCCTTGGGCTCCCATTTAAGGGCTGGTTTTCCCCCAACTTACCTCATCTTACCTTGACCACTCAACTGCCACACACAGAGGTCTTCCTTTCCCTGAGTCTGGGCCCTTGATCTTCTTCCCCCAGGATCCATCCCCCTGGTCTCTGACCTCCCAAATCTGCCCATCCTTGAAGTGTAGCTAGAATTCTACCCCCTTCCCAAGCTTGGTAACCCCCTGGATGTCAGTATTCTCAGAAGAGTCCTGATGTTAAGTGGGTTCTCCTCAACAAAAATAGTCGAAGTAAATGTTTAAATAAATTTAACAGTCTATATGCATTGGTCAGTCTTCTCAGATAATTACACTCGCGAATGAGAAAGAAAATCCTCTGCCTGACCATGGATTCTGACTTATGATTTGGACAGTGTGGTCCCTTTATCCCTAAGGACTTCCCTGATCACCCCAGTTCCATGCCTTACATCCCTCACTGCACTGTTTGCTCCCCGAGGGCAGAGACTGTGCCTGAATAAACATGTAAAAATTCTGAACCTTTTGAAGTTGTGGTGGGGGGAAAAATCCATAAGTTTGAAGAAAATGGAAGTATGTCAAAAACATATTTTTGCATTCTTCACAAATACAAAATCATTCTTTTTAGTGTGTCAGAAAAATGTACTGGTCCAGGCTCCAGATTAACACAAATCAATATGACTGAATTTAGAAATAGTGAGATGGGTGGAAAACTGGCCTTTTAGTTTGATTTGTCATGTACCAGCTGAATGAACTTGAACAATTTCTCTGGTGATGTAGTTTCCTCCCCTTCGATTTAGATTATTAATTTTTATATATATATATATATATATATATATATATATATATATATATAGAGAGAGAGAGAGAGAGAGAGAGAGAGAGAGATGATTATGGTGAAGATCAAATGTGGAATGGAGTTGTGATTTTTTTAAGTTTAATAATTTTTTTGTTCAGGAAATAATCCTCAGTAACATTTCTATTTTTTATTTATTTTATTTATTTTTAGAGAGAGGGAAAGGGAGGGAGAAAGAAAGGGAGAGAAACATCAACGTGTGGTTGCCTCTCACATGCCCCTAACTGGGAACCCGGTCTGAAACCCAGGCATGTGCCCTAGACTGGGAGTCAAACCAGGGACCCTTTGGTTCGCAGGCTGGCACTCAATACACTGAGCCACACCAGCCAGGGTGCACATTTCTAAAGAAAATTACTTTTAGCCCTGGCTGGCGTAGCTCAGTGGATTGAGCACGGGCTGCGAACCAGTGTCGCAGGTTCGATTCCCAGTCGGAGTACGTCTGGGTTGCAGGTCATGACCCCCAGCAACCGCACATTGATGTTTCTCTCTCTCTCTCTATCTCCCTCCCTTCCCTCTCTAAAAATAAATTAATTAATTTAAAAAAAAAGAAAATTACTTTTAAATGATTTAAATGTTGGTACTTGACAGGTTTCAAAGTGCTGAGCAACTATTTCAAAAATCAGGCAGTTCTAAATTTTTGCCAGTTTGTGTAGAGGAGGGAAAAGGCTTTGGGATCAGGAAGACCAGTGTCACCTAATGTGACCCTGGGCAAGTAACCTAGTATGACCTGTATGGACTGCTGGACAGCAGTTAGAATTTTGACCCTCCCACTTACACTTACTATCATCTCAACCACTCTGACCATCAGTCTCTGCAGTAGTAAAATATGAACAATGGTAATAACATTTACTGAATGCTTCGTGTGGGCTGTGAACTATTTCAAGCATGTTGCATATATTAAGACATTTAATCCTGACAACAGCCCCATGAGAAGGTAATTGACATCTCCATTTTATGGATGAGGAAACTGAATCACAGAAACGTTAAGCCATTTGTCTAAGGCTGCCCAGCTAGTAAGTGGTGGAGCCTGGGACAATGTGAGTCTGTGCTCTTGTCAGGGCTGGATGCCTCCCTCCCTAGAGGGCTCTTGAGAGGATTAAATGACATAGTGCACACAAAGCACTCAATGTGTGGCCTGGGGCATAACTGTTAGAACTATCCCATTACCTTAAGGTATATATGAGGTAATGTCTATAGATCTACAGCCCAGTTCCTGGCACAAAGGAGTATTCTAGAAGCTGGTTCCTTTCCCCACAGACATTCTGCGAAAACAAAGAGCATGTTCCACAGTGCAGGCAGACAAAGAAAATGCTAATTTATACATGTTCTTTTATCATTTGGATGAGGGGTGGGCACAGGGAATTCCTCAGAATCTGTTGAACACACCTTTGCTACAGGCAAACTCATGTCTCTGCTTTCATTTATGTTTTTCCTTATACTTTTAATATCTATCCTCAAAATAGATCTAACCTACCTTCCCCTTCCAGGGCAAAGCTCCTTATGTCTCCTAGTCATGGGGAAATGCCAGTTGCAGTCATGAGTAGGAGAGGTAAACTGGGGCAGGCGTGCGTGGGCGACAGTGGTCTCAGGTCAGCTTGCTCTGTTGCTCAGTGGGCTGTGGACCCCAGTTATGAGGAGAACAGGATTGAGGGAGGAAACGAACTGCACTGCCCTACTCATCAGGCCCTAAGAGCAGCCCCTTCTAACAGGAAAGCCCAGGACAGTGGCCATGTCACTGAATCTGGCATCTTCTCTGGCATGGTGGTCCAGTCTCCTACCAGCTCCCAGAACCCAGTTCTTTTCCTTTTCAGAAACATGCTCTCAAGTGTGTGGGGGAAGGGGAGGTAGGGTGGGAATTGGGAGTAATATCCTCAGGAGAAACCCAGAGGTAAAACTTCAAAATAAAGGAGCTCTGCTCTGAAGGGCACAGGCTTGGGAAGACAAGGACAAGTTCAGGTTTCTTTAAAGACAAAAATGGGCAGGAGGCCCACATTATGCTATGGAGGCACCACTTCCTACAGAAGCCAAGGGGAGGGGCCATCCTTGCATTCAGGGCAGGCACTCCCTCCACCACAAGTGGGCAGATGCATGGCTGAGGGTATGGACCAAATAGTGTGACATCCTGAGCTGCTTCTTCGAGAGATTTGGGATAGATTTCAGTAACTACTAATAATGGACAATTGCAACAGAGACCAGGAAGAATGACAAATTCAAGAAAGTTTTTCTTCAAGCTTATCACTCATTATACAACAGCTGGCCTTAGTTTCATAGCCAACTGAGGGGTCAGGTCATCTTTGACACTGAGAAACTTGAAAGGAAGGCAGGCCTCAGGACTGGGAAGAAACGGCCACAGAGAGGGGGCTTCAGGAACATGGGCCTTCTGACCATCCTGAAGAAGGTGATGCAAAAAGAGTGAGAGCTACAGCTGCTCATACTCAGCTGGACAATGCCGGTGAAACAACTGTCCTCAAGAAGTTCAATGGGAAAAACATCAACACCATCTCCCTGACACTCAGCTTCAACATCAAGACCTTGGAGCCCCAGGGATTCAAGTTTTCAAGCTGAACCTCTGGGATGTTGTCAGCCAGAAGTCCCAGCACCCCTACTGGCAGAACTACTTTGAGAACACTACCGGCGTCACCTGGGTGGTGGATGGCACCCACCTCCAGCGCCTGTGGGACTGCCAGTGGGAGCTTCAGTGCTGGTGAAAGAGTGCCTAGCTGGAGCCACTCTCCTCACCTTTGTTAACAAGCAGGACCTGTCTGGAGCACTATCTTCTAAGGCCATGCACGAGGCCCCAGAGCCAGACTCCATCTACAGCCACAACTGGTGCATCTAGGGCTACAGCTCCGTCACTGAGGATAACCTGCTGCCCAGCCTCGACTGGCTGTCTCCTGGATGACATTTCCAGCTACACCTTCACAGCCAAATGAGCCTCTCCAGATGGCTCCACCTCACAGGCCAGCCCCCCGGCCAGGCCCTCACCAACCACCACTCACCAGGGGATGGGAATCAGCCAGCCCAACTAACACTCTGTCCCCCTCCATAATCTGCTGCTGCCACCCACTGCACTCCGTGGCCAACCCAGCTTCCAAGGCTTCCATGGCTTCCTTGGCTTCCATGGTGAGTGGTGGGAGGGGGCAGGGGCTGCTGTCCTTGCTGTCACCCTGGCTCCTGACCTGGCCCACCTGAGGCTGCCACACCAAAAGGAGGGGGCTACAGATGGGAGGGGGCTGCCTCTGCTGCTATCAGAGGCTCGGTTGTGAGAATAAACTGTTCCTTGTCCTATAGAAAAAGAAGGCAGGGAGGGGCAAAGGAAGCCAATTATAAATTTTCAATCTATCCCCTAATTAAAAATTAGTATATGGAGGTGGGGGCAGACAGGAGGAATGAACAGGTGGAGCACAGGGGATTTTCAGGACAGTGAAACTACTCTGTGTGACACTATGATGGTGGATACACATCATTATACATTTGTCCAAACCCACAGAACATACAACATCTGAGTGAACCCTAATGAAAACTATGGACTTTGAGTGACAATGATGGGGCAATGTAGGTTCACTGATTGTAACAAATGTCCTACTCTGTGGGGTGTTGATGGTGGGGGAGGCTGTGCATGTGGGAGGAGGGGTACATAGGAAATCTCAGCCTTCCTCTCAATTTTGCTGTGAACCTAAAACTCCTCTAAAAAGGTCTTAATAAAAATTAGTACACTCTACTAGATATGAAGGAAGACAAAGAGATAGAACTGCTTGGATACAATCAAAGTACAAGATGTTAAAGAGAGATTGGAACTTTATTGAGACTTTCTCCCTGATGAAATCAGAATGGAAAGAACACCGGAAAGGTTCCACTTTGGAGAGAAACAGCAACTGTTTAGGCACAAATAGTTACAGATACTCCTCTTGAGAGATCTCTGGATCCTAAATTTCTCCCAGCTCTCAACCCACCCATCCACCCACCCCTAAAAAAGTCAAAATTCTGCTTAAAATCCACTTTCACACAGTGGGGCACCAAACAGCTCTTAAAGTCCAAGCTGACTGGTGGACAAGCCTGCGGGCAGTTAGAAAAACGGTAAGTCAAAGAGTGAGCAGAGGAACGGGAGTAAGAAAAGGAAAATGGGTAGATAAAAGAAAAGGGGGGAAATCACACTGATAACGTCACCTCCTGAAAATAATAAATATTGTGTGAATGTATTAGCCTTATTCCACCTTCTTCCTCCAAAGCAATGGTGACATCGGCAGCTATGACAATGCCCATATAGTTCTGTACATTTTATTTCCCCTACTGCACTGAGAAACACAGATATGCCAAGAGGAGCTGAAGTGCATTAAGGGGCATTAAGGAGCAAGGTGGGAGGGAGGGCAGACTCTCGGGAGGGAGGGCAGACTCTCGAGAGGGTAAATGACAGAGAGATGAAGGGTTGGTTCTTGATGAGACGAAAAGCAGATCATCAGGCCCTGTCACCAGGCTCCTTGGAGACCCCTAGCAGACTCTTTTTCTTTTCTGGTTGGTTCTGTCCTTAGAAACAATGTCCTGGAGGCTTTGGGACCTCTGGCTTGCTTGTGGGAGGTTCCAGGTCCTCCACAAAACCAAAAGTAGCAGCCTCTTCTGCAGCATGCACCACAGTGCTAATAACTCTGAGAAACAGGAATTCCGAAGTTGCAGTTCTCCGCATGGACCTAATCTGATTGCCAATCTATTTCCACTGCCTAATCCTGAGTGCTCTTCCTCTGCCTTCATTTTCACTTTCCTTCTGCACCAAGATGGCTTCCTGATGCTGGCAGGTCCTGACCCATGCCTCCTGGTAAAGCTCCCAAGCAGGCAGCCTTGAGAGCAGCCCTGGGCCAGGTCTCCAGGATTTGCACAGACTGTTCACTCACCCACTTTTCGTCAAATGGCTTCTTCCTTCCAGGGTCCTTCCTCCATCCTCTGTCCCTCACTACCCTCCAGGGTGGCACACCAGCCAGGCAGGACTCTCACAAGTTCTCTCGCTATGCCCTCTGGCATTTGCTATTTCCCTAATCTCTCTTGGACAACATAATACACACATATCCACACTTACTGGTATTTGAAGGCCCAGGCTTTCCTGCGGTGCATCCAGTGGGTATCAGCATCAAGTTCAAGTAGGAAACTGAAGGTTAAGCCTTGGTTGCCACTGACACTGAGTGGCTGGTGCTGGTTCTGACTCCTGTGAGTTTTGAGTGTTGGCACATCAGGGAATGGAGAAGAAGGGAAAGGAAAAGCCACATTGATGAAAACCAGGAAGGAACGATTCTTTTGCTGAATGCCTCCACAGAGAAGTTGTAGAAACAGCCTCCTCTTACATTTGGAGAGGTGGACTGCCCAGAGAAGTCCCCGGTGAAAAGGAGCAAGGTCTCCACTGTCCTTTCTGAAACCCAATGCCTTTGGGGTCCAAGTTTTCCAAGACATGCAATAGACAAAGACACACTGCAAACCAATTAACCCTCTGAGCCCTTCCAGTACAGTCACTGAAGTTGCTTCCAGTGAATTACCTGAATACACAGAACACTGACCCTCCTTTCTGGGCAAATAAAGGGACCCCAGCTTCCCAGCTGGCTTAGAAGACCACATCAGAGAAATGGCATGGGGGAGGCAGATCCTTCTCTTAGCATGGGAACTCTTATTTTTTTCTTAGTGTTCTGGTATCCTAACCCATTACCCCTATCCCTGGAGGAAACAGGGAAGAGAGCCTGGGGGTAGGCTCAGAACCCAGGTTGATTCAGGCCCAAGAGATTGTGCCCTGTTTAAGTCAACCCAAGTTTAGGAGACAGCTGAGGGCTGGGGGACAAACAGAAGACTGTGTGTGAAAGGCAGCCACCATGGACCTGGGCAGTCCTACAGAACTCAAGTCTTCTCTTTTGTCAGCTTATAGGGTGAAAAAGACTTCACCTGCCTTTAGCTTATTTAATGCTCATTAATTCAGTAGACACTAAAATTTAGCTGCTCTTTGTCCCTCCAAGATAGGACCCAGGAAAAGCAAGTGTGGCCTGACTTGCCTCAGTCAGGCCCCCTAACTGAAGCAGTGAGACAAGCACACTATAATTCACAGTTTCCAGTCTCCTCCCTCGACCCACACTTTCCCCCACCACTGGCCTCAACTCCCAAATCTCCAATGTTTGATGACTCTTGTCAGTGTGGCTCAAAGGGCTAATAAACCAGGACTTCTCAGACAGTTAGGACACAAGCTCATTCACCAACAGGAACCCGAAAATGGCCACACAACAACCTAGTGTTTCCTATAGCGATTCTTTGGGGTTTCGCCACACCCTGTTTTGTCACAGTTGAGAGCACCTGGATTCTTCCCCAACCCCAGGCTTCCCAGGAGGCCTGGGAGCTCATGGGTGATGGCCCGCTCAATCTTCTCCAGAAAGCAGCCCCCCATGTAAGAACACTGCTGGGACAGGAGCTTGAAACTAGAAATGGGGTTGATACCAAAGAAGTCCTTATAGGCCTCACGGTTGGGAAGGTCAAATTTGCTGACGTTGGTCTTTGCCAGGATGGTCTTGAAGATATAGAATTTATCAGGATCTTCCACAATGTCTTTAAAGACCAGCTCTCCATCACTGAAGAAGGTCATTTTGTCCTTGTATGTCTGCAGATAGCGATCAACCAAGAGGGCATGGATGCGGACACGGATGGCATGCTGGCGGATGAAGGCAATCTTGTTCTCCAACCTGTTCTCAATCACCTGGTTCAGGTCTTCCAGGAGGGAGATCTCTTCCTTGAGAAACAGGTCCCGGTGGGTATCGGGCTTATAGTCTTGTGGCCAGAAGGAGCTGACGTAGACCCTTGGGGGCTCAGTGACATTGATGAGTGGGGCCAAGCTCCAAAAGAGAGCCCCGTAGACCCGCATGAGCATCTGTGTGGCCAAGTTGTCGGCCTTGTTCAAGATGATCCTTATCTGGGATTCCCGCCCCTTCAGCTGGCGGAATAGCATCTCCAGCTCCAGACCCACGTCTAGTTTGGTTGGGTCAAAGACGACAAAGATGAGGTCGGCTCTGTCAATGAACCACTGGCACACATCGTTGAAGGGGTAACCTTGGGGAGAGGGAGTGAGAAGTCAGGCTGAGCAAGCATTAGCCCAAGCCCCTTGTGCCTCTTGCCAGAACCAAACCACTCCACAGACTGAAGGAAACAACAGCATTAAAGATGTTCTGGTCTTCTAAATACTTTGAAAGAATTAACTGCATATCTCCTGGCCATTGTCAACCTTCAACCAAGAACAGCCTGATCCTTGCTTTAATCTAAATGGAATCCAAGTCTCCAGGGGACCAAAATGCTTTTTTGAAATGGAGATTTTCTTACTGTCTAAAAATATGTGGGGCAGCCTGGTTGGTGTGGCTCAGTGGATGAGTGCTGGCTCGTGAAACAAAGGGTCACCGGTTCCATTCTCAGTCTACAGCAAATGCCTGGGTTGTGGGCCAGGTCACCAGTGGGGGGCACATGAGAGGAAACCACACACTAATGTTTCCCTCCCTTCCCCTCTCTAAAAGTAAACAAATAAAATCTTTAAAAAATAATAACAAAAGGATCTGGGGCATTGGTGAAGATATTGAAGGAAAGAAGTCAGGGAATTAGAAGGATGTGAAAGAGGATCCATCAGTACTAGACTTATTGGGGTGATCACTTCATTAGTTATATAAACATCTAATCACTATTTTATACATCTAAAACTAGTATAATATTGTATGTCAACTGTAATTGAAACTTTTTTTATTTTAATAAAAAATTTTGTAAAAAGAGAGGATCCATCGTTTAGGGGAAAGAAGTGTCCAGGCATAAGACCCAGACTGGAACTGGGGCTTTGTCAGCAGCCAGCTGAGTACTAAATGCCTCTAAGCTTTAACATTTCAGCTACAAAATGACAAGAAGAACTATGGAGCCTGAGTTGATATAAAGATCGCTGTGTTGCTACAAATATAGGAAAGCACTTAACTAAAACTGCCACATAGTAGGTGCTCAATACATTTTCATTCCTTCAACTTCTTCTTTCCAAAATGAGGAGACTAGGAATACCTCTCTTGGGAATTTTTTACAAAATTAACCAATAATGCGTAACATTATCTTACACGTACTTGAGCATAATAAAAGTTAATTTACTATTATAATTGTTAGTGATAATATTATTACTAGCCATAAAACAGTGTCTGGTTATAACCAAAATGGGAGTGATAGCCATTAACTGAGATCTGTCATCTCCGGTCACATACCCTACAAATGCCGTTATGACTCATTCTCTGCAGATAACCTTGGGTCATGGTGACTCTCAGTGGCCCGTATTATAGTCTAGTGCCTGCTGGGCACAAATTGCCACTTCCCTGCCACCTGAAGGCAAGTGGGGCTTTTGTTACAAGCTTATGTTGAAGCAGGCCTGGTAGAGCGGGAAGAATTAAAGGTCAGGTTCAACCCAGGCCCATGTTAGCCAAAGGTCAAGTACACCTGGACTGGGATCCAACTACTCTAGGCTCTTAATTAGCCAGGACAACCTGGGTCTCCCAAAGACAGCTCAGGCCCAGTATGGACCCTGAAGAGCTACTTACAGAGAACATCTGTTTCCTCTTGGGAAAAAATGATCACCTCTCCACCAGATCAATCCTTGGGGAGGTAAAAGGACAAGGTACTCCACACCTAAGTGACACCACAGTGACAACAAGAAGGGGCTGGAAGCAGAGAACACATCCCCTGGTGTTGGACAAGGCTGGCCACATTTCCTCTCCCCTGACTGTCTATCATCCACTGTTAAAAAAAAATAGTTTTCTAAAATAAAGCTCACCCTATGTCAGATATGAGGGCTAAATTACCTCTTTCTTGCTGCTTGCGGTTCTCGATGATGCCTGGTGTATCCACAAAAGTGACCCGCTCTAGAAGTTTGTGTGGAACTTCGATGCCAATCAACTTTTCCAGGAAATTCTGGCCAAACTTCTCGAGGGGTGAGAAGGACCGGGCACTATCAGCAGCCATGACAATACCCTCAATGGTCTTTAGCTTGGGCCCATGCATGAGGACCGTGAACTCAGAGGTGGTGGGCTCAGCGCCTGCACACATAGGCACAAGGTTAGCAGGAACACAGTCAGCTCTGGGGAAGAGAACTACACACAGTGGGTAAGCAAGGTGTTTCAGAGAGGGTTTGCCACAAGAATCGGATATTATGCTTGCTAAGCTAGTGACTTTTTTAACTGTGATAATATATGTAACATGAAATGTACCATTTTAACCATTTTACATGTACGGTTCAGTGGTATTAAGTACATTTATGTCCACCATGACCATCATCTATCTCCAGAACGTGTTCATCACCCCAAACCCACTCATGTCCATTAAACACTAACTCCTATTCCTACCTTCCCCAGCCCCTGGCAACAACCACCACTCTACTTTCTGTCTCTATGAATTTGATGACCCAAGGGACCTCACATAAGTGGAGTCATGTGACAAATTGGTTTATTTCACTGAGCATAATATCCCCAAGTTTCATCCATGTTGCAGCATGTATCAGAACTTTATAACTTGTTAGGGGTGAATAATATTTCACTGTATGGCCCAGGCTGGTGTGGCTCCATGGACTGAGCCCCAGCCTGCAAACCAAAGGTCACTGGTTTGATTCCCAGTCAGGGCACATGTCTGGGTTGTGGACTGGCTCCTGGTGGGGCATGCAAGAGGCAACCACACATTGATGTTTCTCTCCCTCCTTTTCTCCTTTCCTCTCTCTAAAAATAAATAAGTAATATCATTTTTAAGAATACATTTAAAAAATATTTCACTATATGGATGAACCACATTTTGTTTATCCATTCATCCATCAATGGACATTTGGGTTGTCCACCTCTTACATATTGTGAATAATGCTGCTACCAACAGGAATGTAGCTTCTGGTATGCAATATTTCTTGTATGCAATATTCATTATTATATTGAAGATACATATAAATGTTTTGATGTTTTCATAGTGATTCTACACATTACATTGAAGTACCAAGAGTCACACACAAAAAATCTCACTTTTACCTGTATAAAGCTGGTAGCGAGTGTTTTCCAACCCAAGGAGGTAGTTTATCATGGTGGATTTACCGACGCTCCACGGTCCGATAAACAACACCATTGGCTTAGAAGTGATTTCCCCATCTGTGGGCAGCAGGAGTTAGAGATGGAACAAAGTTTCTCACTACAGGAGTGACACAGTTCTTCATGCTGTATCCCAGTCCGTCTAACTGGGTTGTGGAATTCTACATTGGACCAGATAGCAGGTAGCGATCAGTGGTCAGTAGCAGGTATTGACCAGCGATCAGCACACCTCTTGCTACACAGGTGCAATCTCTCAATTAAGAAAACACCAGAAGACACCGTTTGGGCCTTGCACAGATCCTCAGCACACTAGCACCAGAAGGAGGCACTAAGTGAAATCAACAGACACTGACGCAGAGCTCACTCTGAATGAGGCCTCCTGGTTTAGATCTGGGAAAGAACAGTTCATAAAAGGAGAGCAGACAGCTGCCACATGGGGAACGGTGAAAACTCTGCTATCTTGACTGGTAACAAAAAAAAAGGGTTTGAGGAAGGCTTATACAATCTTGGGCAGCCTGGACTCTGATGCTGCCTGCGGCCAGACTCCATCCCCTTAGCTGTGCCTCTTAAATCCCACCTCAGGCTCAGCCTGACGCTGAGGTCTGGGGCCAGTATCCAATTAGCCTCCAAAGTCCATGACATATTTGTCAGGTCCCAAGACCAAGCACTGACCAGGCAATTTGTGGGTCCTTGGGCCCTGTGCCCAATGTTAGAGAGAGCTCTCTGCATAGACCACTCCAGCTGGGGTCCCAGTGCTTTCCAAACCAGCAGTCAGGAAGGTGAAGGGGAGAGGCTTTCGAGACAAGATGCAATCACCCTTGTACCGGCTTTCAGGCCCCAGATCTTTCAACCCTTCCCTGAGTCACATAGGGCCAGTCCTATATAATTTAGCATGTAAAATTCTCCAGACTTCTTTGTCTCCCTGAGCCTGGCAGATAGGCCTCAAAACAGTAGGCACTCCATTTATTTTTTCTGTTTTAATGTATTTAATTTCTTGGGTCTAAAATCAAAGTATAGTAAGGCACAAAGTGAGAAGTCTCACATCCCTGTTTCCAGTCTACCTAGGCCACAACAACCCCTACATATTCTTTCAGATATTTCCATGCATTTATAAGCAACATTAGAGAGCGTAGCGGGCTCTCCATCTTTTTTATAGAAAGAGGAGTATGGTATTCTTTTTCTGCACATTGTTTATTGATGTACTAGCTTTCTTTCTTTAAGGTGGAACCAAGTCCTAGAAAACCAGGATGGGATCTCATAAGTGGCAGACACATATTTATTGCCTGAAAGCAACACCATGATCCTGCCCCATGAGTCGCTGGCATCTCTATGGGTATCAAACCCTGGCTCGGGGACAGGAAGAAATAGGCAGGTAAAGGGGGTGGTGGGAATTCCCAATGATAACACTGTGATCCTATAAAAAAAATCTGCTTTACCCCCACCCAGGCAGGACATGCCAAAGGGACCTGGACTTTCAGCCTTTGCTGAGACAAATCACCACCAAGGCTTTCCTGAGCTGTTGTTTCAACCCTCTGCAGCAGGGGGCGTTACTGGCACATGCAGGAGGCCACAGGTGAGACACTGAGAAGAGAGGAGCAGAGGTTTTGCAGGAGACTGCCCAAGGGCACAGTGGAGTCCCAGTAGTGGTGGGAGAGAAGGGGAGATGAGCCAAGCCTGGAAAGCAAGGTCAGGAGTCAGGACGCCCTCCCTACTAAGCGCTATTCCTGGGGCAGCCCACAGCCTCAGGGCCAAGCTGCTAGTTCTGACGGCTGCAGGACCAGGCAAGAGGGAAGTAGAGGGAAGCAACTGGGAGACTCTGAAGCCAAAGAGCATCGTTGGCTCTTAGACTTGCACAAAACAAAAGAGATAACTGAAACAGTGTTCTCTTGGAAAGGAGAGAGTAACAGCCCTCATCTCCCTATATGATCCTGGTTAGCCCAGCATTTCTCTGGGCATCTGGTCCTTCCTCTGGAAAGCAGGGAGAATGTATAGGGAAGAAATACCCTATCTGCTTTACAATCACCAAGAGCATCACAGCAGATAATACAGAAGGAGCCAATTAACATAAAAAGACGTGTTAATACCACTCACCATTCAAACAAGTAGATACCATTATTAAAGTTTTCAAAGATGAATAACACTTCAAAAAGACATCAGTGTGGGGAAATAAGAGCCCTCATATCCTGTCATTGTGGGTACAAATTGGTACAACCTCAGACAATTTGGCAACCACCATCAAAATGTTTAATTTCTAGTGTTCCACTTCTAAAATTTTATCATACAAATATACCTGTGTGAAATATGCAGCAATTATAATAATGCTTATAATATCCTTAAAAATGAAAAATGGCAAACACCCCATTTTCTATCACTACGTGGTTTTCCAGTGCAATGCATCCACACAGGCATCAGAAAGGGCAGGAGGAGCTACACACACAGAGTTTTGTGGCATCATCCCATCTTTGTAAAACAAACTGGAAAAGACAAGCTTATATATGCTCATGTATACAGAGGAAATGTATTCATGAGGAACCATAACAGTGGGAGTCTTGGGGAATGAAACTGGAGGAAATGGAAATCAAGAAAGGGGATTTTACTTTTCATTGTATACTACTTGATACTATTTGAATTTGGGGGATTTTTTTTGGCAACAAGTACACCATATTTTATTATTCTGAAAATCAATTTTTAAAAGAATCCAGCCTGAGGGAAGCCAACCAAGAGGAGTTCACGGGAGGAGGTTAGGATTCCAGGCCAATCAGGGCACTTAAGATGTGATCAGTGTGAGCACAGGGAGCTGTGCGGGCCTTTGAGCACACAAGGGATAGAAACTGGCATCACTGCCCTTGGAAACCAAAGCTGTGCTACTGAAGCAGGAGTGCTTACAAATGAAATGCCCTCTAGAAAACCCTGTGCAAGTTTTGGGGTACTCCTGCAGTGAAAGGATGGTTCACGTGACTGAGGTCTCCAAGAACTTAGGATCCTGAGTTCAGCTCCAGTGTCCTTGAGCCCACCACATACGCAGCTCAGGGCGCTCACGGACATGGGGAGCGCAGACATATTGGAGGCACAGGCCTAACCTTGGGACACAAGCTGTACCTGTGATCTCGTGCTGCCGGAGCTCGTTGTACTTGTACGACTGCTCCAGGGGTTTGATGGACGAATGGTAGATCTTTCTAAGCCGCTGCAGGACCACTGGGGACAGAGAAGGATGAAAGCAGAGCATCAGGTAAGGGGTGCTACAGACTGCTGACCACCGTGGGCCAGGTCACTTCCCAAGGCAGCTCCAGCCCACCATAGTGGGGAGCAGAGAACATCTTATAGCCTGGCAACTGTCCATATATTAGCATTCAAGGAGGGAGCTGGTCCACATCCCAACCCTCAGAAGTCTTTAAACCCAAGGCATTCTCTCTGCATCCCCCAAAGTCTCCTGGGATATTTCTTTTTAATCTAACCCTCTCTTCCCTCTCTTCAGTAGTGTGCCCTGAAACACCACGTCAGCCTTCAGCTAACTGAAGGCCCTTTAAACTGCAGAGAAGAACCCCATCTCCTTCTCTCTGCCCTCATCTCTAGTTCTGCTGGCCTCAGGCTCAGAGGGCAAGGAGGCATGGCACTAAGCAAGCCCACAGGATGGCAACCCTGGCCCCTAGCCACACTCCCTGGTGCCCCAGGAAGGATGCAGAGTGCCAAATGTCTTCTTAGGAAGAGCATGCATGACTCCAGGGAGAAGTGACTCACAGGGGCGAGGCTGGGAGCTCAAAGGGTGTGAAGCAGGGTGTGAGGTACAGAGTGGGGAAGAGGGCCTGAGGGTCAGAGCCCACACCTGGGGTAGCCTCTCTAGCTGTGCACCATAGCAAGTTCTGCCTTGCTCTGAGCTTTCACTAACTCAACTAAGAGGAGAGAGTAAGCTCTGCTGAAAGCCTTGGATCATTATGAGGGTAAAATGAAACATCGGGCATAAAAGGGGTTTATAAACTGTAAAAAATCAAAGCAAATGTGATAAACTCTATTAATGCCGCTCCTCAGACACAGTGCGGAGGCTGGCACCATCCTCAGACACAGCACTGGGATTTGTCCTCTTACCCTTTCCCTGGTCCCTCTGGTTGGACTGCCTTTCCTCCTCCCTGCCAATCCAGAGCCCCTAGGCCTTGGACACTGCTTGCAGAGCCTCCTCTGCCAAGCCCCCTACCTCCAGGGCTTTCCTCTCTGGGGTGTCCACTGGCCTCAGAGCCCTAGCCCTGAAGGCTCTCCCAGCCCCAGCCCAAGGCCCGGCTCCTTCTTCCTCTGATTACCAGAATAATCGTCAGCTGGCTTGTCCTCATCCAGCATCAGAGTTTTCTCAATGTGGGAGCGGTCCCTCAGTGGGGCTTCTTCACTCACATCCTCTGCCTCTTCTGGAGATGGAAGCAGAAAGCAGGGTTAGAGCTAAGCTAAGAGCCAGCTGGGCTCTAAGCCCCTCTCAACACAGACAGCACAGGAGGGGCCTTGAAGAAGCGCTGACAGAGGGCTTGCCAAGTTTAACTGAATGGAGTTCCATCTCTAGGGAGGACTATGAAAATCCAAACTCAACTTCTGTGAAGCTCCACGATCCATTTTATGTATTCAGCAAATATTGATTAAGCACTTGTGATATGCCAAGCACCAAGCATCTTGCTGGGAATACAGTAGTGCCCAAAATAAACACAGCTCCTGACCTTGCACTGTTTTCCTACAGTATAGTGGGGTGAGGGGAGAAATTATCTTAAAAGTAATGCAGTAATTATAAACAGTGATGGGACCATGGGAGGGAAGATTCCAGAAGCTCTGAGGGCCTAAGTAGTGTACCTAAGAAGTCTTATGGGGTGGGGGGGTCAGAAAACTTCCCAGAGAGGCCACCTGTGAGCTGAGGTCCATTGTGTGAGAAGTTAACTAGGCGATGAGAGGGAGAGGAGACAGGAGTGACATAGCAGGAAGGGTGGCTGGGCCTCAGTGGGTGAGGGGTGTGGGCGGTGGGGCAAGAGCGCTCCACAGGAGCTAGCATGCATGGTCTGAGAGGACCACAGGAGTCCACACTTCATCCTAGTGGCACTGAAAGCCAGAGAGGGGTTCTAAGCAAACTGACCTGATCAAATGAGCATGTGATCAGGTTTACAAGGCTGCCATGAAGCACACGCAAGAGGAGCCATTGGGGAAAGAGGGCTTCAACTGTTGCTTCTGACCAAGCAAGAGATGCCCAGGACTGTCTGCAGGTCTCCGGGGAGACTATTTCTACCCAAATGGCTGCACAAAGGATTTTAAGTAATCAGAAGTGGCCTGGCCGTGGGCCTGTGGGAAAGAGGGAGACTAATTCCACCAGGGATGGAAAAAGAGAAGAATCTATATGTCTTGTGGAGCATATCAGGTCCCACCCAAGACCCTGGACAGGAAAAACAGGGATAGGGGAGGGGCTGGCTAACTGCAGGCCCTCCACTTATGGACGGTGTAAACAGCTGATGAGAGGTATGGAAACCGAACTCTGCAGGGAAACCACAGGAAAGTCACATTGGAGGGTGAAGATTGACCCCAGTTTCTCCTTCCTAAATGCCCAGCTCTTGGTCCAGACCACCATTCTCAGTGGAAGTGGCCATGGGCATCCTGGCCATACCTGGGATTCAGTACCTCCCCAATGTTGCCCGATGGCTTTGGTCTGCCCTCCCCCTTCCCTATTCTCCAGTCCTGTGGTCAGCAGCGGCTGCTGCCCTAGGTGGACAACTGCAGGATATCAGTGTCACAGCCAGAGAGATTTCTTATTGCAATCCTGACCCCAGTCCCAGTTCACCCCACCTAGCATGGCCTAGTCTTCAAGGGGAGGCCCCATGTGTCAGCCCAGTAATGGGGTCCCAGGGGAGGGCTCCCAACCTATGCCCCCACCTGTACATCTCTCCACCAGGAGCGCTCCTGCCCCACCGCCCGCACCCCTCACCCATCTCTGCACAGGGCCTCAAACCCTGCTACCATGTTTTTCATCCTCCAGCCCAAGGCACTGGT
Source organism: Phyllostomus hastatus (assembly GCF_019186645.2). Classification (NCBI taxonomy): domain Eukaryota; kingdom Metazoa; phylum Chordata; class Mammalia; order Chiroptera; family Phyllostomidae; genus Phyllostomus; species Phyllostomus hastatus. The sequence goes on along the minus strand of NW_025334030.1, from coordinate 3,927,881 downwards.
CGGCGTTAAATTGTATCATGGATCCTAAAGGGCAGACTCCTGAGGGCCTAACTCAAGAGTGACCAGGCTCCTCTGGGCCCTCCATGGTGTGGCCTGTCACTGAGTCCCTCCAAACTGGGAAGAAGTAGCTCATGAGCAGTCTAAAGCCACCCGCTGGGCCAGATACCCTAGACTGGGCTTCCACCCCGCAAACCCAGGCTGGCTGGGGCTCTCCCACTCCACCCTGTCCCTGCCTGACCCTACATACAAGACTTCCAGGAAGAATGCAGCTGCCCAAGTACTGACGCAATTCTGGTGTCCCTACCCTGAGGCCCCTCCATGGGCTCCTCTGTCTCGGCCTCTGGGACCTCGTCCCCCTCAGGCCCTGGATTCAGTTCATCGAAGCTCAGCTGGGCCCCCTCATCCCCACGGCTTGGGGTTCCTGCTGCTTCCTGGTGTTCCCCCGCTTCCTCGGAGGTGTCCCCTGCTTCCTCTGAACTAGCCCCGTGGTCGTTGTCCTCTTCTGATTCTTCTTGGGATGGATCTCCTCCTTCCTCGCCTCTGCTGAGGCCACCACCCTCTTCCTCAGAAGACACAGCTTTTAAATCCTCCTCCAACGTCCCTGGCACTTGGCCCTCTGGGGGATGGTCCTCCTTGGTGCCCCCTGTCTCCACAGCTGGGCTGGGTTCCCCCTGGTCCTCAGGCCCCTCCCTGGCTTTTATGTCCACGTCCATGACTCCAGCTGGCCTTTCTGGCCCCTGATCAGGCCCTGGGATGCCCTCGCCTGCTGTCTCTACCTCCACAGGAAAGGTCCCTGTGCCTTCAGGCTCTGCAGTGCCCACAGCTGCTCCCCGTACAGGGTTGTCCCCTAGGACCTCTTTGGCCTCCTCAGGGACCACGCCACTCCCAGCCTGTCCTTCTGCCTCCTCTGCTGGGCCCTCTCTCAAACTGAGCTCTGGCCTCCCTTCTTCCCCAGTTCCCCGCTCCCCTTCCGGAGTGAAGGAGTTTGCTCCTGGTAGCTCCACAGGGTCCCCCGGGGCAGCTGAGGCTGAGGCATTGGAGAGGCTGGCTTCAGGATCAGAGCCTGGGCTGGGGGCAGCGGTGGAGGCCCCTGTGGCAGTCTTTTCCGAGCTCTCAGCCTCCCTGCCATCTGGGGAGTGAAGGAGCAGGTTCTTCTCTTGAGGGGCCGCCTCTGCAAGAAGCGCCCTTTCCTTCTCCTCTAGACTTGCATCTCCAGCAGAGAAATGATTCTCCAACAAATTGCCAACATCTTCTGTGCCACCCGAAGCAGAAACTTGCAGTTCTAAATGATTAGAACACGATTGGTCAGTTTCACAGGGTTGGCACTCGCTTCGCTTCTCAAAAGAGTCTAACAACCTAGCTCCTGTCTTCCAGCAGTGAGGTGTGAACCTGGTATCAGTGGCATCTCCCTCCCTGGTCTTCATAACTGCCCTGAGCAGCAGGCCGGGAGCCGGAGTGTTACTCTGCCAGCCTCCTAAAACTTACAAGGCCGTGGCTGAGGGAGTTACAGACCCACTGTCTGTCACTGCCGGATTGAGACTGAGCAGCTGACCCCCACCCCCAGCTCCTCCCCTGACCCTGACTGAGCCTCCCGCTGGGTCCCAGTGACTGTGTAGGGATGGAAACTGGATGAACCCTTCCACTCCTTCCTCAGCCTTGTCATGGGCATGCAGGCTCATGCAGCCTGGCTCACTAGGAGATCTTTCCAAGATAGGACAGATGCCCTGTCAGTTCCTAGAGTCATTAACCAGCCTGCTTTTTATACTGCTATCAGTAAAGGAGTGCAAACAGGTGTGTGCATGCCAGATAATCTTAGGTTACACAGCAGAGTACTTAGGGGATTACTTGTGGCTCTCAGCCTTATTAAGTCACACATCCAACTGTCCCCTTAAGGGCAGGCATTTGCTGGCCTTGCTACCTTAGATTAGGGGGGATGTGGCCTGACAAGAAAAAGATATCCAAAACTAGAAGGGCCAGGGCTTCCCAGTGGCCTTAGGCAACCTCTTCTGAGGGGATCCCCTTATAAAACCTAGGAAGCTGAGGCACAGGGAGAACAAAGCAAGAAAGAACAAGGTAGGGGCCTAGTCTGTGCTAAGACTTCTGTCAAGGGACAAGTTTAATTTATTTGGAAAATGGGGCCAGAAGACAGGGTTGAGCTTATCCCTTTTGCCCCCTTCCAACCAGACTGAGACGTGTTTAAGGAGGAGGCTTGCGATTGGGTAACACTGCTGGCTCACAGCGATGAGGGACCACAGGGCTGTCTGCCCTGGGGCAGCTGAGGCAATCCCTGGGCTCCCTGGACTCACAAGGATTCTTTTGAGGAAGCAACCTCCCTCCTCTCTGCTGAGCCAGATAAGCCTCTCTTGGGCCACAGCCTGGTCTTCCTGTCTCTGCCTCAACAAAGAAAAGCCACTTCTTGGTGGTACCCTTCTGCCTCAGGGTACACATGCACCTTGTGCCCCAAAAGCTGGGGTAGCCTCCAGGCACCAGGAACAAATATATTCTCAATAGTCCCCACAGATGCAACCTATCAAATTCAGAAGAATGGGAAGTTTGAGCACCTTATATTATAAAGGAGCCCTGTAAATTGATATACTTCCCCAAGCACTTTCACGTATGTGACTACTTGCAAACCTCCCCCATTGCTGTCAGACACATTTCAGGACTGAAGGTCCAGAGAAGTCTTTGACTTAACTCAGGACACCAGGTGTCTGGCTAGTGGGTGACCGGAACCCAGAACTACATACTCCTTGTCCAGACCTTCCATGCCACAGTGTGCGTAGGGAAGCATAGGGATGCTCCTCCCCATGGGTATCTCGCCCCTCCCTGCACACATCTTCTCTCCAGGCTCAAACTCCAGACCCCTCCTGGCTCCTGGACTGCAGGAACCAAGGTTTAATCTTCCCTGTGCTCCCAGGGCTCAGACCCTGCCTGACCCAGGGAGAATGCTATGAAGAGGTGAGAGTTGGGTACAATAAGAATTCATGGTCCTTTAGTGAAGGAGCTGAATGTTACTCATTAAAGTTTTCTTTGGTAACCCCTGAACCCCTATATGTCCTGATTCCTTTACCTGCATAGCTATCCCCCCGCCATCACCCTCTGGGAAAAAGAAACTATTGCAGGAGCTTGTTGTAACCCAAGGAAACTGCAAATACTTTAAGCAGCAAGACACATGAACATCAAATGAGAGACATCTGTATAATGCTGAAGCACTTTATATGTAAAACATTAATTTACTTTACCTTACTTAACTTACTGAATCTTACATGCTATTATAAAACAAGTTTTATTCTTCTCCCCATCTTACAGATGAGAGCACTGGAATCAGACACTAAATGTCTTGCCCAACATTACATAGCAACTAGCTGAGGCCATTTAACTCCAGAGTTGCAGAAGAGATTGCCTGACCCTGGAGGGATTCTATACCCAGATGCTCAGAGAGCAGCACCCAAAGCATCAGTACCACCAGGGGAGGATGGTAGAGATGCTGACTCTCAGGCCCCACACCCACTGAACTTGAATCCTCATTTTAACAATCTGTTTGGGGTTTTTTTTAAGATTTTATTTTTTCATTTCTAGAGAAAGGGGAAGGGAGGGAGAAAGAGAGAAACATCAGTGTGTAGTTGCCTCCTGCACACGCCCACTGGAGGACCTGGCCCACAAGCCAGACATGTGCCCTGACCAGGAGTTGAACCAGCAAACCCCTTGGTTCACAGGCCAGCACTCAGTCCACTGAGCCACACCAGCCAGAACTAACAATCTGCTTTCACATTACAGTTAGAGAAGCTCTATAAAGCCTGATAAAACTCCCTCTAAATCAATGTTCTCAGCACTGAAACCCTCAGGTTTTTGGACTCATCTCTCTCCCACTCCTCAAAGGTTCTGAGTGAAGTAAGGTATATCCCCAGCATCAACACTTTATCAAAAAAGTTATTGGGTAGTGCTCTTTTTGGCGCACATATACTAAAACTGGAACAATACAGAGAAGATTAGCATGGCTCCTGCACAAGGATGACACGCAAATTCATGAAGCGTTCCATACTTTTCAGCAGAAAGAAAGGAGCTCCTACCCTTTGTGACAGCATGGATGGAACTGGAGAGCATTATGCTAAGTGAAATAAGCCAGGTGGTGAAAGACAAATACCATATGATCTCACCTTTAAGTGGAACCTAGTCAACAAAACAAACAAGCAAGCAAAATATAACCAGAGACATTGAAATTAAGAACAATCTGACACTAACCAGAGGGGAGCAGGGAAAGGACAGTGCGGGGAAAAGAGGAAAGGGTTTTCAGAAACAACTACAAAGGACACATGGACAAAACCAAGGAGGATGGAATCAGGAGAAGGAGGTGGGGAAGGTGGGGAGTGGTGGAGAGTAAATGCAGACAACTATATTCAAACAACAATAAAAATAATTTTTTAAGTCAAAAAAATTATTGGGTAATTTTAATATTCAGCCAAAGCTGCAAACCACTGCTCAGCCAAATAATCCTGACCCTGAGGCTTCTGCTCCCAGCCTCTCCCTGTTCATGTGAGCACTGAGGGCTCCCAAACTGGATGGATAAACCAGGTCTTGGAACGTGACCAACAGCAGTAGTCAAGGCTTCTCCTCTGGGGAATACAGCCCTTTCCACAGGTTCCTGTGCTGCCTACTAATGATGATGATAATGATGGTGGTGGTAGTGATGGTGGTGATGATGGTGATGATGGTGATAATGACGGTGATGGTGATAATGGTGGTGGTGAAGGTGATGGTGGTGGTGGTGGTGGTGGTGGTGATGGTGGTGATGATGATGATGGTGGTGATAATAGTGGCAGTGGTGAGGGTGACAATGATGGCAATGGTGATGATACTGGGTAAATCAGACTGGGTCCGACTACCTGTGGCATTTCTTTTTTTTTTTTTTAGATTATTTATTTTTAGAGAGAGAGGAAGGGAAGGAGAAAGAGAGGGAGAGCAACATCAATGTGTGGTTGCCTCTCACAAGCCACCCCCACACTGGGGACCTGGCCTGAAACCCAGGCATGTGCCCTGACTGGGAATGGAACCAGTGACCCTTTGGTTCATAGGTCTGCACTCAGTCCACTGAGCAACACCAGCCAGGACTGTGGTATTTCTAATATTCTTAAAACACCCTCTGATCCTGAGGAGGGTGAGAGAGCTGCATGCTCCCAAAGGAGATAAGGATCCCAGACTGTGAGGGTTTACCATGACCTTCACAGTGTTGTATATTTCCACTCCTAGGTAGAAATAGAAGTTAAGTATGTGCACGTGTGTATACATATTTACATCTGTCCTCTTCCCTAGTTCTTACGACTTAGTGCCAAGATGCCTTTGACCTTCTGCTAAGCCATTTGGGGTAAAAAAGACCAAGTATGATGGCTTCATGCCCTATGATCTTCCTTTTTGGGCTAAAAATAATTTCTTTGACACAAAGTCAGTGAAAAAAATCTGTGTCATTGGGCCCCAGAGGTAAGTCCCCAGGAAGCAGCTGTGCCATTGGGCCCAATCTCTCCTCTGAAAGGCACAGTCAGAGGCTTTGAGAGCTTCTGATTAAACTCAGTTCAATTCTGTGAAGTCAAACAGTGTCTTCCCTCCCTCCCCGACCTCCCTTGCATCTCACTGAGGCTCCACGTTGGTCCCTGGAGGAGGATATGGGGGAGAGTGCAGAAGACCCAGGACACCCTGAACAGATTAAGAGTCTGGTAAGATGAGTTGTGGTCTATCCCAGGACATGTAGTACTGTACTGTATGTGCTGCTGCCAAAGCCACCGCCCCAGCCCCACACAAGCCTAGATGCTTACATCAGCGTCCATGAATAGCAAGCCCCTAGTCAGCACTGGAGACCAGGGGAAGGCCCATACACCTAAGAAGCTGGTACTCCAGACACAGCACAGCATGCATTGGTTCTGCTTTCTCTCCCAACACCCCCTCTACCATCAACCTTTCTTTGGGGGTCAGCCTCAGCTGCTCCCCTCATCCATAGCCTCAGCAGTGGTCCCAGGCTGTTCTCTCCTATACCAACAAAACACCTAATTACTTTCCCAGCTTCTTACTCCTTCCAAAGCACTTCTCAAGTGGGCTCAGATAATTTTAGAGTAGCCAAAGGCCTTGGCAGATCCAACTATAGAGGAGGAAGCTCTGGCCAGGGAGCTTTAAAGGCTTGCCCAAGGTCAGGGGTTGGGTTGAGACACAGCCCAAATTCATGGCTCTCAGCCTGAGTTCTTTCTGCTCCCAAGTAGTTTGTAAACCATGTCCCATGAAGGGAGAGCGGTCCATGGAAGTGACTAGGGGGCAAGGGATGATGAAAGAGCTGGGGTTCAGTCACCATTTTGTATTTCCTGCCCAGCAGCTCTCCTTGGGTCTGTCTCACCACTGAAGGAGAGGGTAGGTGGTTGATGACCACTAAGCCTGCCTCCCCCACCTTTCCCCTAAAAATCCCCGTAACCTCCTCTGGATCATTTTCTCCAACATCCCAAGGAGCCCCCCTTACATTATCTTTTCACTTTAATCAACACGTGCCAGGCACTGAGCTAGATGATGTCTTGCCTTCACATAGAACTTCATGCTTTCCAAAGTTGTTTCATGTTTTTCTCCTTTCATCTTCCTAGCAGTCTTCTGAGGCAGAGATAGCAAGGATTATTAACCTCTCTTGAAATGAGGAACCAGACACAGAAGGGTCAAGTTGTTTGTTCAACAAGCCATTCCAGGAATGGGATGGAACACAGGCCAAAAAAACAAAACAAAGTGCCCTGGCCCACATGGAGGTGGCATCTAAGACCAGAGAGCTTTCCTAGTACAAATGCCCCATCTGCAGGGGTGTGTCAGTGTGAATCTGGTGGTTCACAAGGTGATTCTAATGAACACCAACATTTGAGAATCACAGCCCTGAGCTGCCCTCAGTACCAACTGTCAGAGAGTTTGTCTTGAGATTGGGAGAAGAGAGGTCTACTCAGAATAGAGTTTTATTGACCTGTTTTGAGTTCACCTCTAAGTGCTGAATTGATTCCAACTTGGTGGAACAGAGTATAAACTCAATTCCAAACCGTCCAAGTCTCTTTAGCATATACTTTTAACGATCTTCCAAGGTTATTCCTCCACATGACTTCTCATCCATTTGAACTGAAACTATCAAGTCCAAAGTCAAATGCAGGTAAAATACCTTTGGCCATTACTTATACACAATTATGCAAATGAGTCACCATTAATAAAGTCCCAGGGGAACAATCACACTCTAATTCTATGTGGGAGGACATATCTGTTCCAGAGGGTCAGTCTTGGCATCCAGGGAGTCCCACATCTGTCACTGGGCTATCCTCCTCCCACACTTGGACATCTTATCAGCTGTGCCTCAAGTACAGCTGACAGTACTTCAGAAACAGTGTTCACAGAGCAGGAGCAAGCCCACCAATCCTTGCATGCTCTAGATCTTATCTCTGAACACTCCTGGACTGGAAAAATGGTCACTGGCCTCTTCAGGAATCTTACTGTTTCTTGACCTTAATTACAGAGTTAATGCTCACCACTTAGGGTCCCTTTTTCTTTCACTACTTAGATGAGCCTTCAGGCAGCTTTGTAGATGCCAATGCCAAAAAGAACCTTAGAAGGGAAATACTTTCGAGAGATAAGGGTTACCCACATTTTCCCAGGACCCCTGAGACCTTCTCTCTCATCATTCTGTCAGCCTTTACCTCTTCTTCTTCAGACAACAGGATGAAGTTGCTGTGAACAAGGCAGCCACTCTCAGAAGGTTTTTTGTCCTCCTGGCCAAGCTCCTAAAGTCAAGACTAATATCACCTGAACAGCTTGTCCCTGGCTGAACTTGAGCCCAAAAATTATTGATCCAGGGATAGAACACAATGATAAAGGCAGCAATCAAAGAGAGTCATGTGATTGGGGGTCAAAGGGGACCACCTCACAGACCAACTTCTTTGATTTCACTGATGAGAATCCTAAAGCCCTGATAAGTGATTGTCCCAAAGCCACAGGACTAGTTAAGTTAGTTAGCAGCAGGCTGGTTCTAGAACCCAGCTTAACCACCAACTCCAAGTCCTATAACCTTCCCTAGCAACAGGACACTGCCCCCAGAAACAAGAGGGGGTGCGTCAGCCTTAGAAGGACAGCGACTTCTTAGTTTATCCTCTCCTCCCTCCCTTTAAAAAGGACTGCTTAAGACTTCAAGACAATTGTTTTTAACCTACAAAGTCCAGAGAATTGACAGATCCCTGTCCCACCTCTAGTTTCTGGGAATTCTTGATCTGGAAGGTACAGAGAGAGAAGTGCCCACAATCCCACAACCACTGTGTATACTGATGCCCAGGGGATTAATGACTCAGTGAACATCACTTTCAAAAGGCTAATACCTTTGGAAGAAGTGAGACATGAAGCCCTAACCCCTTAGTGAGACTCAGTTATCAAAGGAACAACCTGTGGAGCCCCCAGTGTTCCTGGAGATAAGCCTGAAGGAACAAAAGTCCTTACAGGAGCCGGCAGACCATACTTCCTACATTGAGAGAAGCTGAGTTGGACAGGAGAGGAAAGGAAGGAGAGAGAGATACAGGCTAGATTTTGAGATAAACTGAGGCAGGTGGCTGGCTTCCTCCCACCTCCCACCCAAAGAAAGAGAATTCCCCTGGGATCTGTGAAGATGACCTCTAGGACATTGATGGTTTAACTTTGGGGCACCAGGCAGGGAGAGACCCAACTAGGAGCCAAAGAAGTCTGGTTCCTAATGTCCCTGTAAAAGTTGGGCTCGGGTCAAAGGTGTCATGGGCTTAGCAGGTTGAGGGAACAATGAGCCCAGGCCCACCTCTTCCCAACCCAGGAAAGCTGGAGGAAGTCTGCTGGATTCTCAAGCTTGGAAATGGACCTGACACCTTCCCGGTTGGGCCAGAACATCTCAGGGCTTTCCTTTGCCACCTGTCACAGAGCCAAACTGGTCTCTCTGGATGCAGCTGAAAGTCGGGAGAGCTGGGACCTACTTGTTTACTCTCTTACTAACGAGTAATATGACCTTGAGTTGCTCCTCATTCTGCCTATATTCAACTCCACTCACCCACAGAAAATGCAGATAATAGCACCTACTTTGTCATTCCCTTTGGAGTATTTTAAACAGCAAGTGATGTTTTAGAGCATTCTATAATTGTCAAGTATTATAATAATTATTTCCTAGAAGAGCAAAGATGCCAGGCCAAATCCCACAGTCACTGAGTGGGCCAAAACAGAAACAGCTTTGGACAGAAGCTGAGCTGGCTCACCTTCTCTCTACTCCTTTGACCCTCAGCTTCTGGGGGGTCAGTTAGTAGACAAAGAGAAGTCTTTCTACCTGGGGCTGTCTCCCCTTCTCCCAGCCAACAGCAGCTCAGACAAGGAGCTGTAGGCACCATGGGGGTAGCCCTATTCTCTGCATGAGGTTCCAGCTGGCCTGGGACAGGAATGAATCTTAGCTGTCAACACTCCCAGGCCCAGATCTTGTTCTGCTGAGCCCCAAGTTAACTCCCACAGTCACTGACTCCTGATTTCAGCCAGCCCTTACTCATGCAGAAACTTCTAAGGCCTCACATGGTTTCTCCTCTCCCCTCTACCTCCTAGACCTCTTTCATCTGGCCACTGAAGAAGGTGATCCCTGCACTTCACCCAAATGCAAATGCACACTCAAGGGGTCATCTAAACACACCCACTCATAGAGGCATGTCTGAGGGAATGGATGAGAAGCCCTGGCTGGAGGCAGAGTGACTGAGGGCCCTTCACAACTCTCAGAAGTGGCAACACAACTAGAGAGAGGCCACTCGCAGTGCCAGCATGGCCTCATGTCCTTATGATAAGTGAGCACAGGGTGCAGAACCAACTTGGGCCTCAAGAATAGAGCTTTGACTGCACCACAGAGATAGAGTGAGAGTGGCTCTAGCTCCCATTCAAATAGAGCTATGCTTGTCCTGCTCGGCTGAAATCAGGCCTAATGTCTACATGGCTTTGAGGGGCCTAACACATAGGCCTGCACAGCCACAGGCACCTCTTTACCCCACTTAGCAGCACCAAGCCTCCCCCATACCCTCTCAGCGGTTTGATGTCCTTAGCAAATCTCATGCCCAACTGCCCAAAAGACCAGAGATGCTACCCATCCTCAAGTCTTCTCAAAGAAGGTCAAGTCAAGGGCAGAAGCTGGGGCAACAAGAGCAAATATTCCACCCTGTGTGCTCCCATCCATAAACCCTTCCAGAAAAACTGCTATCCAAGCACCAACACACCAAGTCTTCCCACCTTCTCTCCCACAGGTCTTCACCAAATTTGCAACAGATGGGTTCCATTTTGGGGTCCAGACATTCTGACCCCAAATATTTTGTTATTTAGTCCTACAGTTATTTTTTTGGTAGAGACTTCTAGAACTGGAAGAAAACCTTAAGAACTAACTAGCTCAATTCTTTCATTTCACAAATGAGACCAAGGCCCAAAGAAGGAAAAGAACCTGCTAGAAGCTACCTAGCAAGTTGAGGTCAAACACAGACAAAAACACAAGGTCTCCAGATCCCTCACCCTGGTCTGTTCTGCAGGGTTCCAAACAGCCATGACTCCCTTCTCTCCCTGACATTTCTAATCCTTTCTGTCCACATCTTGCCTTAGCCCTGAAACCCAGAATTCCTGGGATTACCCATCCATTCCCCCAGTTGTTCCTATGAAGAATGTTCCTATAAAGAATGCCCACTGAGGGCCCTGATGTCAGGCTAGGTCCCTGAAGAGAGCTCTGTACAGAGATTTGAGGAAGGACCAGGGTGGGGTTTAACTACCCAGAGGTCACCTTCATCAGGCCACACATTCACTGTTAGTGTGCAATACTCCTGGTATCACCAGAAAAATGAAAGGAGAGGTTCATTGTCTTCATAACCAGGAAACAAAGGACAGTTGGTTCCCAAGCACTTAGCTATCTGAAGTGAGGATGGCAGAGACCACAAGAAGCCTGGACCAGAGGAGCCTTCCAGACCGCAGGTCATTACAAAAAGGAGAGAAGACTGCCTCCCTGTCTGCTGCTCAGTAAATGAGACAAATTCTCAAAGCCTCCCAACAAATCCATCCATTAAAATCAGTTATGACCCCAGGACTTGGAAAATGCCACAGGCAAAGATGTCTAGAATACCCAAGCTACTCTGTAGTGGAACATTCTGGAAATCCCATATCTCCCTTAGGAGTAGACTTGCTCCCAGTTTGTATTTCCAAGTTGTCTAAACCCTTGAACCACAGGGATGTGATCAACTCTTTCCCAGGGAAGCAGTGGGTCCTAGCCCTTCCAAGGGCTCCCTCTCTGGACATCCCCTCCCCAAGGGAGAATTGTTACAGGCAATTAAACTGAGAGTAGCATCCTTCTCAGGTGGATTTAGTGCTACTTCGGGCCTGGGTTCTCCCCCTCATCTCCTCAATGCTGGAACTAGAAGAGGCTCTCAACACCAGGGAACTCTCTTTTCCTTTGGCAGCCTGGTGGCCATGCAGAAGGCCAGGGCAGGCATCTACTCCTTTTTGGTTCCCACAGTGCTCCCCTGGGAAGAGGAAGGTTAGGGCCAAGGGCAGGCCAGAGGGTGGGGCCGAATGAGGTGTACATTCCGCACTTGCTGTCCCCAGGGTGACCCTTCCTGGTCAGTGCCAAGGGCTCTATGAGGCCACTGCCAGGTTGCATCTGAGGTACTCCAACAGCCCACATGCTTAAAGGGTCCCTCACCCCCAAGCTAGAAAAGAGCCCCAAATCCCTGTGCAAAAGCCTGAGCCTGGCCATGTATTAGTTTCCTGTGGCTGCTGTAACAAAGCACCACAACCTGGTGACTTAAAGCAATAAAAATATTTTCTCTCATAGTTCTGAGTGCCACAAATCCAAAATCAAGGTGTCAGCTGAGCCGAGTTCCCCCAAAAGGCTCTAGGGAAGACACCTTCCTGCCTCTCCCAGTTTTCAGTCATTCTTAGCAATCCTTGGCTTGTCAATGTGTGTTTCCTCCAATCTCCACCTCCAGCATGCATGGCCTTCTCCCTATGCTTCTAATCTATGTCTCGTCTCCTTTTCTTATAAGAACACCAGCAGATTAACTCACTATATCTGTCATGACCCTATTTCCAATAATGTCACATTAGAGGTGACATTATTGGAATTAATAGAGGTTCTGGAGGTTAGGACTTCAACGTATCTTTTAGACACAATCCAATCCACAGTAGGTCTTCTGATGGCCCACACCACCACCTGCATTATGCCCTCCTGCTTCTCCAACCTTACCTGTCCCCTCTTCCTTTTGTGATGCTTTCTGGTTCTTACCCCTCCAGGTCACACAGGTCCCCTTGCTGACCTCAACTGACTCAGTATCTATAACCACCCACACTGAGCCAAATGACACAGCCCCTGCCTTGTGTGGCTGTGACCTTCAGGAGGTGTGCTTATGTCCTAGCTTCCTTTCTAGGCTGTCATCCCTCTGGGACTAGAGATTGAACCAATGCCTCTTTATGTCCCCACAGAACCAGGAAAAGTGCTAAACATCCAGATTCACATGACAACCACCTACAGAATTCTTTAAGAAATCCTTTTAGCCCTGGCCAAGTGGCTTAGTTGGTTAAACATCACCCCATGCACCAAAAGGTTGGAGCTTTGATTCCCAGTCAGGGCACATACTTAGGTTGTGGGTTTGGTTCCCCAGCAGGGCATGTGCAAGAGGCAACCGATCGATGCTTCTCCACATTGATCGATCTCTCTCTCTTTCTCCCTTCCTTTTTCTCTAAGATCAATAAGCACATCCTCAAGTGAGGAAAAAGGAAGGGAGGGAGGGAAAGAAAGAGGCAGTCCTTTTAGTTTGTGTGGATTTCTAATCAACCTCCTTGAGTGCCAACACCACTCTGCTCTTCTTTGCCCCACATCCTTGGCCTGGCTAATTCTGGCTCATACTTCAGATCTCAGCTTTGAGGCCCATCACCTGTGAGGCCTCCCCTGATCCCTCAGTTCTGAGGTGCTTCTGCTCTGTGTTCCCACAGCACCAGTCACCCTGTATGATAGCCTTTATTTTAACCTGTATCCCCATGAATAATAAGGTCCTTGAGGCTAGCATCTCTAGCTTGTCCCCAGTGAGATAGCTGGTGTCCAGCATGGGCCTGGTAAATATCCCTATACAGGGACTATCTGCTAGATGCCCTGAGAGCACCTGTAGCCTCCTGCCCTGGGTCATCCCTTCTCACGGTATGGCTCAAGGCATAGCCCAAGGCCATTTGCAAAAAGATTGCAGAGGAGCTTGGTTTAAAATGTTCTGCCATGGCCCTAGTTGGATGGAGCACCGTCCCATAAACCAAAAGGTCACAAGTTCAATTCCTGGTTGGGGCACATGCCTGGGTTGTGGGTTTGGTCCCCCTGTCAGGGCAGATGTAGGAGGCAACTGATGGATGTTTCTCTCTTGCATTGATATTTCTCTCCCTCATCCCTTCCCCTCTCTCTAAAATCAGTAAGCATGTTTTTGGGTGAGGATAAAAAATAATAATGATGAAATAAAATACATAAAATGTTCTGCCCTGGCCAGGTAGCTCAATTGGTCAGAGCATCATCCAGATATGCCAAGGCTGTGGGTCTGATCTTTGGTCAGGGTACATTCAGGAAGAAACCAATTAATGCATAAGTAAATGGATAAGTTGATATTTCTCTCTCTCTCCCTCTCTCATATTAATAAAAACTGAAATGAAATTTAAAATATTAATTAAAATGAAAATAAATAAATTAAATAATAAATTGATAAATTAAATAAATCAAATATTTAATTTAAATAAATTAAATAAAAATAAAAATATTAATTAAAAATCTCTCATATTAATAAAAAATGAAATTTAAAATGTTCCATTCCTGGGTCCCTTCCACAAACCCTCATAATCATACTCAGGGTGGGTGGGGCCTCAGGAGTCTGCCCTTTTAACAAGCACTCAAATGATTTTCAAACGCTATAGTATCTGAGAAACACTGTCCTTGGGCCTTGACTATGGAGTAAAACTGTACCCATGCCCAGAGATCTACTGGTTGCAAAGGGTGGTACCCACCTATAGGAAGCTGTTCTAAGCCTTCCCCAGCCTCCCACCCCTGCCAGCCCATGCTATGGTCCACTCCAAAACCACAGGTGGCCAACAGGGGCTGATAGGGACATCACAGGTCTGGTGTCTAATTGGCCTTGCTACCCTGCAAGGGGATACTCCAGAAGGAGAGTATAAATAGGCAGGAATGGACATCTCTCTGAAGTGGAGGCCCTCACAGAAACTGCCCATGAGGCAAAACCCTGGTAGTCAGGAAGAGCTGCCCAGTGGAGCAGCATGGGGAGCTGCCCTGGGGACCTATAACTCTGGGAAAGGAAGAGGAGAACAGAGTAAGAAGTCTGAGTTCATTCCCCTAACCAGTAGTGGGACCCTGAGCAAGTATTTTAGCTTTTCTGTGCCTGTTTCATCAGTAATAAAACAGAAAAGAGAAATACCCTCCCTGCCCACCTCCAGGACTGTTGTGCCTTCATCCCATTGCTATTGATGGGAGTACCTACTACGTGCTAGATAGTGGGAGGGTGAGATGTCATGTGATGGAATTCTGAAAGCTGTATAGTAGTAGAAAAGTATAGGGTATTTCTCAAGTTAAGATAAAATCTCCCCAAAACATATCTCCTAAGAACACTGAAATTCACAGCCGCACCACTCACACAGCCAAAGATGGAAACAATGTGAATGTCCATGAAGAGATGAATGGGTAAACAAAACATAGTATATACATACAATGGAATATTATTCATCCATAAAAAGAAATGGAGCACTGACACGTACTCCATGGATGAACCTTGAAGACATTATGCTAAGTGAAAGAAGCCAGTCACCAAAGGCCACATGCTGATGATTCCATTTGTATGAAATGTCCAGAATAGGCAAATCTATAGAAATTAGTGGTGGCCAGGGGCCAGGAGGTGGTAGTGGGAGTGGGGAATGGGGAGTGACTGCTGAGTGGGTACAGGGCTTTTTGAGATGATGAAAATGTTCTAAAATTGCCCTGACTGGTGTGGCTCAGTGGGCTGGGTGTCATCCTGCAAACCAAAAGATCACCAGTTTGATTCCCAGTCTGGACACATGTCTGGATTATGGGCCAGGTCCCCAGTTGGGAGTGTGTAAGAGACAACCAATTGATGTTTCTCACACACATCACTGTTTCTTTCATTCTTTCTCCCTCCCTTCACTTCTCTCTAAAAATAAATAAAATCTTAAAAAAAAGAAAATGTCCTAAAATTGACTTTGCTAATAGTTAGATATATTTGTGAATACAACAAAAATTATTGAATTGTACAATATTAAATATTATAAATATTATTAAATTTAAAAGGGTGAATAATATGGCATGTGAATTATATCTCAATGAAGCTGCTTTTTAAGTGTCTTTAATTCTTGTTTTTCTCTAAAACATTCTCTGCCAGTCCTTCCCCGGCCACCTGTGATGTTGTCTTCTAACTAGACTTACCCATCTCCCTTTCCTAGTCTCTTTTTCTCCATAAATACTTGATAAATTATACAACTTACTTATTTCATTTCCTATCAGGAATTTTGTATCTATGCATCTAGAACCACCACTGGAGATGGCTGAATGGATGATGATGGCAAAATACGAGGTCAACTCTCACCTTAGTGGCAGGGGGTTCCTTCCGGGAGTAAGGAGATTCAGGGCCAGAATTCAGAACCAGAGAAGTACCCATGGGCTAAGTCACTTAACCCCTTTGGGTTTATTTCTTTGTGATGTAATCAAAGGGTTAGAAGTTACTGCCTCACCAGCTCAGAAGGCTGCTGTGATAACCATGAACTGGACTCCCACATTTAAGATCCTCCTTTTAAGCCCTGGCTGGCGTAGCTCAGTGGATGGAGCGCGGGCTGGGGACCAAAGTGTCCCAGGTTCGATTCCCAGCCAGGGTACATGCCTGGGTTGCAGGCCATAACCCCCAGCAACCGCACATTGATGTTTCTCTCTCTCTCTCTCTCTCTCTCTCTCTCTCCCTTCCCTCTCTAAAAATAAATAAATAAAATCTTTAAAAAAAAAAAAAGATCCTCCTTTTAGCCCTGACAGGTGTGGCTCAGCTGGTTGGAGCTGCTTCCCATAACTGAAAGGCTGTGGGTTTGATTCCCGGTCAGGGCACATACCTAGGTTGTGGGTTTGATCCTCAGTCTGGGCACATATCAGAGGCAACAGATTAATGCTTCTCTCTCACATCGATGCTTCTCTCACACATCAATGTTTTTCTTTCCCCCTTCCTCTCTCTCTAAAAGAGCAATGAAAAAAATGTCCTCTGCTGAGGATTAAAAAAGAAATCTTCCCTTTAAAGACATTAGCATTTAATTGGAGGGGAGGTGGACAGCATGAAGAGTACTCCTGGCTCTCCCGACAACAGAGAGCAGAGCCTCAACTCTGCATAGAGATGTGGACCCAGGGTCCCATCATAGAGGCTCCTGGTGGGAAGCGGGGTAGGACATTTGGGGTCAATGGCTGCAAGAGCCAAGCCAAGTATATGCAGGAAACATTAGTCAGGAGGGTGGTACATGCTGGACAGAGGAGAGTAGTACATCAGACTAAGGAGTGCAGACTGGATTCACTGATGAGCATTTCTGGAAAGGCTAGAAGCCCCTGGACATCTGTCTCCCACCCCTGTTCTTCAGAACTGAGACAAACCACAGACAGTGCAACAGAGCTGTAGCCACCAGCTTCCACAGATGCCTCAACACCAACTCCAGGTTGGGGACCCCCAGTTCTGCCATGAGGAGATCCAGATACCTGCCATTCCATTTGGGGGCTCCTGCTGCTGGGTAGAGAGCACAGAAAGGCAACGGTGCCAAGATGCGAACCTCTCATGGACTCAGTAGAGGATTCATCTGAAGTTCTTTTTCCAAGTGGCTTCTGCAGAGCATTAGGAGGTACCTGTGTACTGCTGACCCTCCCACTGTGCGCTGTGCCTAGGGCAGGAGACTGTGAGGGGCTGGATATGGGGACACACATGGAAGAGTTTCTGGGTTCTCAGCCTACTGCTCTCTCCATCACACAACCAGCCAGGAAGCAAACAGCCCTGCCCTCAGGACGTGCCAATTCCAACTCAGTCTGCACCTGAGCACACCCAAAAAGGAGCTGGAAAATTCTCCCCACTGTCCTCCTCAGCATCACCACTAAGCTAGGAGGCTGCTCCTGGAATTCCCTGCCCCCAGCCAGCTGTCCATCCATTCATTCAACACACTTGCCCTGGGTGTATCAGCAGAGCTCCAAATTAGGTGCTGGGGCAATTGCATAGGCCATGGGGCAAGAGACGACCAAGGAAACAGGTGCCATCTGTGCCCAGTAGAAGACTACCACCCAGTAGAGAAACAAGAACTAAATATTCAGAGCCAGCAACTGCTCAACAGTCTGGGTCCAAGGCTAAGGACTGTCACCAATGAACCGTTCCTCCCAAAATTCATAGACACCCAGAACCTCAGAATGACCTTATTTGGAAATTGGGCCTGTGCTGATGTAATTAGGTAAGATGACGTCATACTGAATTAGGGGGGATCCTAAGTCCAATGACTGGTGTCCTTATAAAAAGGGGAGAGGACTCAGAGACACACAGAGAAGAGGCCACATGAGGACAGAGATTATAGAGACACATCTGCAAGCCAAGGACTGCCAGGATCTACTAGAAGCTGGAAATGGAAAGAAGTATCCTCCCCTGGAGCCTTCAGAGGGAGTGTGACCCTTCCAACACCATTTCAGACTTGCAGCCTCCCAACTGTGAGGGAATAAATTTCTGTCGTTGTAAGTCCCCTGGCTTGTGGTGATTTGTTATGGCAGCCCCAAGAAAATAATGTAGGAACTAACACCTAAGCCTGGTCCCACAAAGTCTTCCCAACCCGCCTCACACTAAGCAGGTGGTGCTTTCACCAGCCTGAGGCTCCCCATTTCTCTGCACTCTTAGGCTACTTATTTTTAGCCCTTGATTACAGCTGCCTTATATGGTTCCCTCCTCATATCACGAGCAGGGCCTGTCTCTCCTCCTGGTTTGTAAGCTCCTTGAGGACAGAGAATCCTGACGATTTAACAGTCCTGAGAAGCAGTTATGTAGATGGATTCCCCTAGTTGTTCATATTTCATGATACTTGAGGAAACCTGTGGCAGATCTTAAGCCACAGCAATACTGACCGTAGTGATAGCCTATACTTACAGTCACAGGCCTTTTAACCTTAAAAAGTATCTGATGTCAAAAAATATCTTAAGCATCCCATAGCCATTTACTTATCTTAGCCACATAAGAACCCCACACTGTTAATAGGGCAAAGTATTATTATACTGTTTTACAGGCCAACAAGCAGGTGCAAAGATGGTAAGGGGTTTGGTGGCAAACGTGTGACAAAGCCAGCACTTGTTCTGTTCTTGAGTCCCGGTATGCCCGCCACACCCCACCCCTGGCTGGCTGCTCTGCTCCTGCGTGGGCAGGCTCAGGTGAGGGGGTCTGAGTGGAGAGGCCTCCAGCCTAACCCCCAATGCAGTAAGGAAACTGAGGGAGGAAAAGACAGGAGAAAAAGGTATTCACCACCTGTCACAGCTTGTATCTAAGCTCACTCTGCTGGACATCCAAAGCCAGGGTGGGCTCCCCCAGGCCACAGTGAACACTGTGACCCTTTCCTAATTTTTCCAGAAGCCTTCCCAGGTCCCAGAGAACACTCCTGGTATCCTGACCTCCTGGGATAAACTAGAGAAATAAGTGACACTGTACTACCTAACACTTGGAATAGAGGGTAGGAGGAAATGCAAGGGAAAAAACAAAAACAAAAACAAGTAACCACCAAAGTGGCCAGCAGCCTCTCTGCTAGATACAGATGCCCAGGGAAGGCAGCTGTGGTATCAGATCCTATCAGAGAGTTTTTAAGGCAACAGTTTCATCAAGCCTTTACCTATTGCCATCTAGGGAAAATTCTATGGGAGACAACAGAGCTGGCTGAGGTCCTAACAGAATGGCCACTTGGAGGAGGACCAGGGGCTGCAGTTTTGGCAGCAACCAAGTGGCAGTGGGGAGGGGGGCTCCCAAACCCCAGGACTCTTCCCTGGCCTGGTTCTGGGCTGAGCTCCCAGCACAATCCACTTCCTGTGGGCACAGAACTCCAGGCCAGACTTTGTGTGCACCTGTTTCAGCTCAGAATATAGTCCCTGCTCTAGAAGTATCCAAAAATATCTGGGAAAGAGAAGGGGGAGGGACTAGCCACAAGGGGAGCAGGATAGGTATGCTGAGGTTCTAGGGAGTCACTCGGCTCAGCATTGAAGGAGCTTTGCAAAGGGCCCCAACCCATCAAGGTAGATTGACAGCCCCCAAACAGGAGCCCCACATTCTAGCCAGAGCTGATCTCACCCTGTCCCTTCCAGTGCAATGCTCTGAGCTTCCCTACTCCTGGCTTCGATCACCTTTCAGATGTTCTTACAGCTCTGCCTGCACAAATCATCTACTCATTCATCTACATGGTTGAAGGCCTTCAATGAGCCAAGCGCATGCTAAGTGTTGGTGACGCAGTGGTGAGTAAATAAAACAAACACACAGCTTCTATCCTCTTGGAGCTGACAGTCCAGTGACCATCCGCTTCAACCCAGGCCAGTGGGAACCCTGCTCCTCTGAGAGGCCGACCTTCCAGCCCTCCTCTGAACTCTAACCAGAGCTGCTGCGGTGTTAGTTACATTTTTTTCAGTGCGTGTCATCTCCCCATATAGGTCAGCTCCTGGGAGCAGAAATGTCGGTAGTCCCTGCCTGCACAGTGTGGCTGGCCAGGACCTCATGAGGGGCATAGCATGGCCTCAGGCTGAAGAGCTGGGCCTTTCAGAGAGGGACCCTCATCTCCTCACCTTTCCTGTCTCTCTTTCAAGCACCCACTTTGTATGATTAATCAACCCTACTCTTCTCCCTCTAAGGTCCTGCAGCTACCCAATCTGTGTTGGCTCCTGCTGTTCATAGACTGCCCCTTACCCCAAGCATGATTCCATCCTGGTTTCTCAACCCAGGGTGGGTTCCCAAGGGACAGCTACATCTCCCACGTCCCCAGGACTCTGCGCTGAGCCCTCCTTCCAGCCCACACTCGTTCTGTCAGTCTTAGCTGTCAGAGGACTAGAGGACTAGCGCTTTCAAGGTTGTGAAGGACAAAGACCTAGGCAGAGGTAGGGCAGGGGGCTGGCATCCACCCGAGTCAGAAGAGAAATCCTCTTGTCATCCCTTCACACCCTTGCAATGAGCCCAGGGAGCCTGCCCCAGCTGGACCAACATCCTACCTGAAATCCTTCTGGGCCCCAGGATTTGGAACTGAATGAAGCCATGGAGACTCTGATTTCCTGTGATCTCAATGACATGATCCCAGGGGAACAGGCTTCTGGAATGGCCAGGCAGGAGCTGACACCAGCACCAGAGCCTCATGGTCTTCTTCAGAATCGGGCCTCTGGGCACACCCACCAACTCAACCCAGCATGCAGCCTCCCCTTTACACCAGCTAAGGAAGAGCTGGAGGCTGGGGGAGAGGAGGCTGCTGTAGGCCCCATGAAGGCTGGCTTCCCCATGAATGGCTGACTTCCGATAGCTTGGGGAATTTAAAAGGCAGGAGCCAATTCTGTCACCCAAGCCCCCCTTCCTGAGGTTGGGCAGCTCAGGAAAGGCTGCTCCTGCTCCAAAGCCCTCTGTGAGAGAACACTAGAAAGTGACAAGGACAGGCATGTCCCTTAGGCAAAAGGGTGCCTGGGACCTTGATCCTGAGCAAAAACCCACCTTTGGGGCTAAAGAGGTATAAAACTGAAACCAATATGGGACAAGACTTCCTGATCCCAGAGAGAGATGACAGCACAGGCGACACACACCAGGAAAATGGCTCCAAAAACTCAGCTAAATGTGACCCATCCCATTTGACAAATTATGTTGCCCCCTTTGCCTCCTACTGAGGACACCAGGGCTGGGAGTGAGCAGAGCACTGGTCAAATCCAGTTTGGCAGGCTTACAGCTGTGTCCACCATGGCTCCAGTTCATTCATTCACTCACTCTTTCAGGACAGGTAGAGAAAGCCCCACTCCATAGTTCAGCCCCTCTGTGCTCAGGTGGAGTGGACTATATATTGCCTCACAATGCTATGACTAGGGACTTTGGGTGAGACCTCACCCACCAAAGCAATGGGAAATTCCTTGTTAGATGTGCATTCCTTGAGCTAAAATCTTCTAACTCCTTTAAAACAAAAAGGAATTTGGGAAAATGACAGTCTAAGTGTTGAGCCATTGGCACTTATTAGAATGAGTTTCAGGACCTTTGCCAATGGCACATGTTAGGAGGGGGGACAGTGCAGGGCCAGTGTGGGAGGAGGGAAGGGAACCACCAAAAGAAAAGGACCCTACAGAGCTAATGCAGGAGTCCGAAGATAGACTTCTAGTTTTCAAGTCTCAGAAGGCCCTTGAGAAGCATGTGAGCAGTCTTCAAGGGGCCTGAACCCCCAGAGCAGGTGGTGAGAGAACACAAGCCAGCCCACTGACTCGACTAGCTCCTCTCACTCAGTCCCCTTCTTATCCCAAAATGAGCCATGCTGATGGGCTATGGGGGTGGGAGGAGGTAGAGGCCTTCCTGCCAGGAAAAGACCTAGCAGGGAACCTGCGCCCGGGCAGTTTCCATCCATTCCATAAGGAAGAATGAGAACTGAGGTTGTTACCCAGGAAACTCGGGCCATGTGCCTCTGCAGCAACTTCCACTGAAACCACTAATCCCGACAGAGTGCAAACCCAGTACTCTGTTGGTACCCATTGTAGACCCAGTGGACATCTGCTGAATGAATGCCTTAGGCGGTGGAGCCTGGATTTTGTCTTCTCTACAGCACCTGGCTTGAGGGGCCGGCTCACCAACAGCAAGACTAACATTCACTGAGACTAAATTGCTGACTCACTCACTTCATCTCCGGCGCTGGGTCTCTCCAGTACTGGGGAGAGACTCTGGGAACCAGGCTCTGATCTTGGCCCTGAGTCCAATACCTGACAACTCAGAGCAGCCAGCTCCCTTTCCACCCCACAGGGTTCTTGGGAAGATCAGTCTAGTTCCCTCCCCTCTGAGGCCCTCCAGATCCTCTGTAGCAATCCCCAGTGTAGACCAGGATTCCTACTAGTTCAGCTCCCTGGCTGATAGCAGGGCTACTCAGGAACCTCTGAGGGCTCTACAGTGCTGTGGTATGTGCCCCTTAAGATCTACCTCAGACCTCATCCACCTTCCTCAAGCATCTGGCATTTCAGTCACTTCCTCACCCCCTCTCCACTGGCCCACAAACACACTTAGTCTTCTCTAGTATGAGAAAGAAAATTCTCAACCACCCCCGCTCACTCTTACTGTCCTCTATCCGTCCCAAACTCAAAATGTTAACAGTCTTACCTTCTGAACATGCTGCCTCCTCCCTGTCCTCACTAAATACACATGGCCCCTCATAATGTCCATGATCTCTTCCTCAGCATCTCTGGTATCAAATCCTGTTGGCCACCCCTTCTAGGAAACATCCTTTCCCTTGGCTTCCAGGTCACTGTCTCTTCCTGGAGGCCATTTATCTTCTTTCTCTTCCCCCTCCCCAAATCTGTAGCTCCCTCAGCAGTCTCACAACCTCACCCTCATCTTTACCCAAACGAATCTCACTTCCAGATCCCTGGGCCTGACTTCCCTCCTCAGTTCCAATCCCACTTTCCTGACTATATATCTCCAATTGGCACACAAAATTCAAAACTACCCAAACTGAACTTTTAAAAAATCTGTTATTTTCTTTTATGTTCCTGGTTTCCTTTTCTGGCAAGATCATGTAACCTGCACTAAACCCACAAGGGCTCCTTCCCATCTAGCTCCCAAATTGAGGAGTGATTCTGACCCAGCTCTGTAATGTCTGCCCCTCCTCTCCACTCCTGCTCCCTCGCCCAAGTTCACACATGCATTTCTGACGTGGCTGTCTAATAGATCTTCCCTTGTTCTACTCCTCCCTACAAACAACTGCCAGATGGATTCTTCTGAAGCCCTCAGTGATTACTCACTACCCACAGAGCAAAGCCCTTGTCCTCAGTCCGGTGCTCAAGGCCCTTGACACGTTGGCCCCAACCTAGCCCTCCAGAGAGATTCCCCATGACCCTCTCTTCTCTCTGCCTGCCCTTATCCCAGGTGGAACAACGTGTCCCTTCCTGTTCTCCCCAGGGCTCCACTCTTTCCTGATGCCATGAGTTTGCTCACCCCCTTCTCTTACATGGAATTCTCTTCCTTCCATCTTTTCATGTCTGAATTTACTTTCTTCAGGATCCAACTCAAACATTCCCTCATCTATAAAACACTTCCTGATCCACTCAGTTAAAAACAACCTCCCCACTCACCTGCATCCCACCTCAATTCACCTGTTCCTCTCTCTGACACCTCCATATGTCTGATTTTTTTTTAAGATTTCATTTATTAGCCCTGGCTGGCATAGCTCAGTGGATTGAGTGCAGGCTGCGAACCAAAGCATCGCAGGTTCGATTCCCAGTCAGGGCACCTGCCTGGGTTGCAGGCCACGGCCCCCAGCAACCACACATTGATATTTCTCTCTCTCTCTCTTTCTCCCTCCTTCCCTCTCTAAAAATAAATAAATGAAATCTTTAAAAAAAAGACTTCATTTATTTACTTTCAGAGAGGAAAGGAGGGAGGAAAGAGGAAGAGAAACATCAATGTGTGGTTGCCTCTCATGCGCCCCCAACTGGGGACCTGGCCTGCAGTCCAGGCATGTGCCCTGACTGGGAATCAAACCAGCAACCCCTTGCTTTGCAAGCCGGCACTCAATCCACTGAGCCACACTAGTCAGGGCCATATGTCTGATCTTCACATGTACAGCCTTAAAGCAGAAGACATCCTGTTTCTACTACTGAACTGTTAGCTCACCAAGGACAAGATTTCTATTTGAATTCCTCTAGTAGGACACCCAAGAAATAGTAGGCACATAATAAGTCTGGGATAAATGAGTAAATGGTGAAATGTGGGAAAGTGTTTGAATGAAAGGGCTTCACATACTCCAGCCAATACTTAAATGAAGGGGTTTTGCAATAAGTGGGTCTGGGTTTGGATTTGGAGTAGGGGAGGTGCCCAGGAGAAAGGGTTAAACCCCACATCCTACAGTGGCAGACCCCTAGGTACCGCACCCCTTCTCATGCCCCTAGGTACCACCCTTGTTCCAGGTCAGGAGGCACAGCACCTAAGCCCTGTCCTCAGCCCCTCAGATCAGGTCAGAGGAAGAACAGCTGTCCTTCTGTGTCCATAAGGACTAGGCTGGGTCCCAGCCCACCACACCTAAGTAAGCACCAAATTGCCAGCTCAATGCTACTAGCCTCATGGGGACCTCCTTCTGAGGGTGTAAGTAGCTTTTAAAAGCACTGGATGAAAAATAAGAGAACCTGAATTCCAGCTCTGGCTATACCATGAACTAGCTGTGTGACCTTTACTGTCACACCCAGACATGGAACAAAATCAGCACTTCCAAAATGCCATTTCACAGGCCATCAAACAAGGCATCCACATCTGGGAGGGAGCATCCATTACCAAATCCCAGACGGGCACTTCACAAACTTAGTGAGGGACATGGTGAACAAGATGCTCACCAAGATACACTGGGCTAGGAATCAGGAACCTGCTAGAGACACAGCTTACAGGGGCTGGAAAGTCTTTGGCATCTGCTCTTTTCTCAGGACCCCTGAGTTCATGACTTTTTCCCAGCAGCTTCCCCCGTGGTTGATCGCAGCTGCTGCTGCACAGCCCTGGTGAGAAGATGTAAATGGGCCTCTTTCCAGAAACTAGACTGAGGTGGGTGAGGAGGGGATCTTAGGAGGGCACACTTCCTGGTGGTCACCATGCACCCTCATCTCTCATGGAAGGGTGGGTCAGCCTCCACATGCACTAACCTCTCACCATCTGGGATCTCTGGGTGGGGGCCAGAGCAGACTTGCACATCTGCAACTGGGACTGGGCTGGAGGACAGGGGATGCACAGACTCACAACACCCCCAGTGTCTCTTTGCATCCAGCAGACAACAGGGAACAAAGATGTCCCAAATTCAGCCAATGGCTTAAACCCAAAGAAAAGTTTTTTCCTAACCCCCACCCCCCACCCCAACCCTCCAAATAGTCAAAGAACCAATGGCATCATTCTTGTCCTGCATCCTAAGGGAAGAAGCTACCCTCGAGCAGCCTCTCTACCACCCTTCACATGCCCCGACGAGCAGAGTAGTTCAGGGAGGCCAAGGGAGGACAGGCACTCCCAGGTAGGGTGAGGCTAGCCATAGGCTGGGTGTGCCTGTCACCAACTAGTAGTCTAATCTTGAACACATCTCATTTCTCTGGCTTTTGTTGCTTTACCTTGACAATGAGGAGACAGAGCAAATCAACTCAAGGTTGCTTTACCCTGTACTTGAGGAGGCTTGTTCCCAGGCCAGGTCCACAAGACAAAGAGGAGGACCACAGTGGTTACAGAGGACTGTGGTCAGAAGGCTGGGAGGTGTCTGGTGGCTCTACCTGTGTCCTGACATAAGGAGGGGGTTCCTCACTTGGGGATAAGAAGAGGAGGCTGTGGAGTCCATCAATCCTGCCTAGAGGGCCATGAGAGCAACATGAGGACAAAAGAAGGAAGTCAACTGTGTATGGCACCCCTGCCCCCAGGAGGCAGGAATGGGAGGGTAGAAAGAACACCTGCCACCCAATGAAAGGCAAGCTACATGGGCATGGAAATGAGGACCCAGTGGTGAGGTGGAAGTCTAGGAGCAAAGCTGCTGCCTGTGGGCAGAGTGGCATTTATTAGGTGGCACAATTCTGAGAGAATATCAACCAGTAGGAAAGACAGTCATTATAGGGGTGGAGGGAAACCACCCTTATGGTTGGAACCTCCCAGTGGGTGCAGGAGGAAGCCATCTTTTGGGGTATACAACCTACAACTGAGTAGTAATCAGATCCATATGGGTAAGAACCCACAGCCCAAGTGTGAGCAGGGTGAGGAGGGAGGGAACCTTGCCCACTGGTGGACAACCCCTCCCTGGAACCCAGGCCAGGGTGCAGCTCAGGCTCCAGGAAGGAAAGAGCATGCAGAGAGAGAATCTTTGCACAAAGCACCAGACTCCCTCCTTTCCCCATCGTAGAGTCCTCCAGCAAGCCTGAGGAGCTTTCCACGCATCCAGTTCCTCTTGTTGGAAGGAAAGATAAAGGATGTCCCTAAAAGGCTAAAAGTTCCTGGGCCTGTCGTGTGGAAGCAGAGAGAGGTGGCAGCTGGGGCTGGGCAGAGGAGGGGAGGGGTTGCGAAGGGGAGAGGGTAGCAGTGGATCGGGACTCAGGATCCAATTACATGGCTGTTTCCATACTTAGCCACCTGACAGCCGCTTGGAATCCTCTACACTCCAGCCACTGCAGCCCCATGGAGCCCAAATTAACTCAAGGGCAGACAAGGGCAGGGCCCGGCAGCACATTCAAAGCTGGAGCCCCCCATCTTGGTCTCTAACTCCTGAGATAATGGCTTCTGATGCCCCCACCACCTGCTCTCCTGGCTGGGACTAGGACCTCAAAAACAGAACCTCAAAGATCAGAAAGGCTAGAGCTCTGGCCCCCATGGTCCCTGGACAGATAAGGACTGCAGAATCACAGGAAGACAAGGCAGAGACCCAGATTCCTGTGGGGGTCCCCAGAGCACCCCCCACCAAAGCATCCCCAAGGGGAACCCGCCCCAGGAATCTAAGGAACAGAGAGGTGGCAAAATGCTCTGGTATTCCCTCCACACCTATAAATAACCCCCATGTTGTAACCAGAGCTGCTTCTGCCACACAGTGCTGAGA
This sequence comes from Phyllostomus hastatus, assembly GCF_019186645.2. Taxonomy (NCBI): domain Eukaryota; kingdom Metazoa; phylum Chordata; class Mammalia; order Chiroptera; family Phyllostomidae; genus Phyllostomus; species Phyllostomus hastatus. Next base: position 3,901,040 of record NW_025334030.1, on the reverse strand, counting down.
TGTCAGAGAAAAACCATGGCACACAGGCCCCCAGCCACTTCTAACAAAGCCCCAGACAAGCCCAGAACAGTCCTGTTCCTTTTATGAACACTGTCCAATTGTTTCCAAGCTATTCCTCAACTCTCTCCCCAATTCCATCCCAAGCTGATCCCCACTCTATCCCACTGCTCCCCAGACGACCCCCACTCTGTCCCCTGTCCTCAATTATGCAAAGCCAGGCCCCCTGCCAGCTTTCCACCAGGGGAGAGAGTCAACTCAGTGACTTCCAGGGGCCTCTCCAGCTCCAAGACTGGATCTTTTGTCTGGCTAGGAGGCTCCTCTAGTCTTGACTTCTGGGATCTTCTTCTCCATCATCTACTGGCCAGACCTTCTCTCTGGCCCCTAGCTCAGAACTCACCCCTTCCTGTACCGCTCAGTTCACTGTTTCTGCCCCCTCTGGCCTCCCCAAGAGCCCCTTGAATGCTCTCAGGTTCTCTCCACACCCAGTTCTTTCTCCTGGGCCCCAGGGGAGAAGAGAATGAGAATGAAACTAGATCGGCCATCAGCCCCAGGAATCCTGGAAGCCTCATTCTCCCGCTACCACTCGAGCCCACCACACCACAGACGGGAGCAAAGTCTGGCCTGGCCCACAGGGGTGGGGTCATACCTGCTTGTCCTGGGAGCAGGAACGACGCCACAAAGCAGCAGAGCAGAACCAGCGCCCTCATGGTGACTGCCAAGAGAGCCCAGCTGCTCCTTGCCTCTATTTATAGGGCTGGTGGCAGCATGGGCGGGGGAGAAGGGTCACACAGTCACTAGGGCAACTGGACAAGCGTGATGCGGAAGCAGCACCAGCCCTGTGAGGCCGAGAGGAGGCTTGCTCTGCCACTGCTGTGCCAGCCGCCAGGCTCTGGAAGGCAAAGCCCTGGCTGGTGCTTCTCCTACAGCAGCCCTGAAGTCACATGACGTGGGTCACAGGGTGGAGGAAGCAGGGGGGGAAAGTGGGACGTCTCTTGAGTTAGGTCTGGGACCTGAGTCTTCCCAGTATTCACACTAACTTAATCCAAAGTCTGCAGCAAGTCCACGACCTTGACTTGTCTGTTTTCTGAAGGAGGGAGTGTGTAGGGCCAAGCAACAAGGACCCTATTTGAGAACCACAGACATATGTTTCAGCCCCTCTCCAAAGGTCAGGAGGGTAAAGTCATAATGGTTAGTTAAGGAAAAGCCTCAATGTCTCATCTTTGAGATCAATGGCTAGCAGTTAAACTTCCCAGACCTCTGGAAGAGACAGAATGTTGATTGGCCAGGCTGGGGGGAGGAGCTAAGAGACACATCTGATGCTGTAAGCCAGAGGGTGGAAGGACAGAGATGCATTTCCAGTGGCGCAGGAGTTCCAGAACCTTCTGTCACCTCCTTGATGTGCTATTTGATGCGATTTTCCTAAGAGCATGTGACAACCCCTGAGAGCCAGTTCTAAAAAGCTGAGGTAAAGCAGACACTAGCTTGTCTGGCCTGGGGAAGGTGTCATTGTGAGGGTAACAGTAAGCACCCCTGAAAAGGAACAAGAATCGATTAGGTATCTTGTGCGTGACTTACCTCTAGAACAGCTTTACTGACATCTAATCGGAGACAGTAAAAAAATAAGATTCCTCACTCCCAAATTTTCCTTTTGTCCCTTCACAGTCCCTCCCTTTACCCCTTCCCAGGCAACCACTGATCTGCAGTTACTACACACTAGTTTGCGTTTCCTAGATTTTTATACAAATGGAATCATGTCCATATGATTCCTTTTTATCTGTCTTCTTTTACTCAGCACGACTGTTTTTAACATTATTCATGCTGTAGCATGTACCAATAGTTCATTCCTTTTTATTCTGAGTGGTATCCCATTGTGTGAATATACAGCAGGTCCTTGAATGAATGTCCTTTCATTCAACATTGTTTCCTGATAACATTGATGAGATGCCACAGTAAACTAACTCTTGTTTATATCAATTAGCCTATGGTACTCTAATTCAATGGATACTTGTGGCAGAAGATGTTCTGAAAGGAAACTTTGGCGCTGCCATATCACAAGCAAGGCCTCGGCAGGGGAAAGACATTATATATGTCAAACCAGAGGGGGTTTCCTTCAATACCCCAGCTCAAATCAGGTCCCAAGTCTGAGAGAAAATGCTGCCCACAATTTCCAGCTGGCTCCCCACCACGGCCAGGGATTCTTATTAATCTCTTAGTATAGTAAAATATCCAGTCCGTGTTGACAAAAAAAAAAAGTTAGCCTATGGTAAAACTGGTTTCATTATGTTGTTTCACTTAAGGTCACAGAGCCTACTGACGACATTAAGTGAAGACTTACTGTACCACAATTTGTTATCAATTAACCTGTTGAGAGACATTAGTTTCCGAGTTTGGGCTTTTACCAATCAGCTGCTATAAACATTCATATACAAATAAATATATGGTCATATGCCTTCATTCCTCTTGGGTAAATATCTAGCAGTCAAATGGTTGGGTCACATTATAGGTGTCTAACTTTTTTCTAAGATTGTACCATTTTATGTTCCCCACCACTAGTTCCTCCACATCCTTGTCAACACTTGGTATGGTCAGTCTTTTAAATTTTAGTTATTCTTATAAGTGTATAGTGATATCTCACTGTAGTTCTAATTTGCATCTTCCTATTGACTAAAGTTTCCATGCTCGTATTTGTCGTCCGCATCTTTGGTGTTGCTTGTTGAAAGCTTTTGCCCATTTTTCTGGGTTTTCTTTTATTGAGTTTTGAGAGTTCTTTATATATGCTGGATACAAGCCTTTTTTCAGCTGTGTCTTTGTAAGTACTTTCTCCCAGTCTGTGTTTTGTCTTTTCATTTACTTAAGTGTCTTTCAAAGAGCAAAAATTCTTAATTTTCATCACATCTTTTATGTTCTTTTTTGAATTATGCTTCCAATGTCATACCTAAGAATTCTTTTCCTAGCCCAAGGTCACAAGATTTCTCCCTGCTTTCTTCTAAAAGTGTAATAGTTGAAGCCCTGGCCGGTGTAGCTCAGTGGATTGATCTCGGGCTATGAACCAAAGAGTTGCTGGTTTGATTCCCAGTCAAAGCATATGCCTAGGTTGCAGGCCAGGTCCCCAGTGGGGGCCATGTGAGAGGCAACCACACATTGATGTTTCTCTCCCTCTCTTTCTCCCTCCCTTTCCCTCTATCTAAATAAAAAAAAAATTAAAAGTGTAATAGTTGTAGGTTTACATTTAGATGTATGATCCATTTTGTGCTATTTTTTAAAATATGTTGCAAAATATGGAACAAATTGAGATGTTTGCATATGGATACCCAATTGTTTCATCAGCATTTGTTGAAAAGACTATCCTTTCTCCACTGAATTGCCTTTGAACTTTTTTGAAAATCAATTGACTGATGTGTGTGAATCCATTTCTAGATCACATTCTGTTCCACTGATCTGTGTGTCTGTCCTTTCAGTGATACCGTCCTGTCTTCATCACCATGAGTTCTCAGTAAGTCTTGGAATCAGCTAGTGTGAACCCTTCAACTTTGATCTTTTTCAAAGTTGTTTTGACTATTCTAGTTACTTTTTCCTACCATATGAACTTTGGAATCAGCCTGCCAATTGTTTTTTTTAAAGCCTCCTTGGATTTTAACTAGAATTACAATGGAACTACAGATTAACTTGAAGAGAACTGACAAGTCACCAATTGCAATGGTTAATTTTCTGGCAGCTTGACTAGGCTGTGGTGTCCCACTGTTTGGCCAAACATTAGTCTGGATGTTGCTGTGAAGGCATTTTTAGATGTGATTAGCATTTAAAACAGTTGACTTTAAGTAAAACAGATCACCCTCCACTAGACTGGTGGGTTTCATCCAATCAGTTGAAAACACTGAGCTTCCATGAGGAGAAAAGAACTGCCTCAGATTGCCTTCCAACTGCCACATCGACTCTTGCTGAAATTTCCAGTCTGTCAACTTCCCCTGTGGATTTCAGACTTTCCAGGCCCCACAGTCTCTCTCTATAAATACACATCTTATTGGTTCTGCTTCTCAGGAGAATCCTGACTAACACACCAATACTGAATCTTCTAATTCATGTTCATGGCTGGGCAGAGGGGCCAACGTGAGAGGAGAAGGTAGCACCTCATCATGGAGAGGATAGGAATTAGATGATGTGTCCACTCTGTGCTTCACATGTGACAAGAGGTGGGCACACATTACCATTTTATAAGAAGACAACTGACGTTCAGAGAGCTGAAGTGACCTGTTTAATATCACCGACAAGGAATGAAGTTGCTGCATTGGAACCTGGATTGTCTGACTCACAAACCCATGACTTTTCGCATAAGTCCAAGCAAACACCATCAGGGGAGGAGAAGAACCAGCATGTCAGGGAAAGATGCGGAGAGCTGTGTGGGAGGCACGGGGACAGAGAATGGGCACAGGCTGAAGCATCAGAGAAAACCACAGAACCCCAACCCAGGCAGGAAGGGAAAGGGTGAGCCTAGTACTGTTTAAAGGGTTAACTGCATTTGCTTTAAAGATACCTTGTTTGATTCCCTGTGAGGTCCAGTGACCCATGGTGGCATGCTGTACTTCCACATTAGGGAGACAGAGAAGAAGTGCTTTCAAGAGGAGATTCCAGACAAGACGATGGTTATAAGAAAGTACCACATGCAGCTGTATGACAAGCAGCAGAAGTACCAGCCAGCCACCCCCAGGCTTGGCATGTTCATGGAGGTGAAGGACTGAGAAGACAAGGTCACTCTGGCCTGTCAGTATGGCTCTGAAGGCGGGTTCACTTTCACAACCTACACCCCTGGCCACCATCAGATCTATCTTTAATTCCACCAAGTTCTCCCTTCTTGCTGGAGGCGTGTTGAGAGTTCATCTAAACATTCAGGTGGGTGAACGCACCAATGACTGTGCAGAAATTGCTGCCAAAAACAAGCTGAGTGAGTTGCAGCTACAAGTATGTCAAATGGTGGAACAAGTGCAGCAGATCTAGAACTACCAGCGGTAGCGAGAGGAGTGCTTCCAGCAGATTAGTGAAAGCATCAACCAGCAGGTGCTGTGGTGGTCAATTCTGCAAACCCTCATCCTCCTAGCCATCAGTGTCTGGCAGATGTGACATTTCAAGAGCTTCTTTGAAGCTAAGAAGCTAGTGTAGCCTTCCTTCCTCACAGGTTGGGGAAAAATGAGCCTCTTGGAACTGATTTCTCTGTGACAGAAGGACTGGTTCCCAGTATGGATATTCCAGAGGGAAGAGGACTCACATGCACCCCAGGCACAAGCTGAGGGCAGCAGCTCAGCTAGCTAACAGAGAGCAGGCGGTGGGGCAAATGCCTTCCCCCTCTCCTGGGCTCTGAGCCTTTTGCAGTAATCTCCTCTGGGGTGTTGAAGCCACGGGGAGCCCCACTGGCACCTCAGAATCACAGTGTTACTTATCAAGAATGTGACAATATCATCTGGGGTGGCTGGGGGAAGGACTGTGGGTGGGCAAGCCAATTTTCCTCGTCTTCCTTTGCTAACTTGGGATTTTGAGCAGGTTGAGTTGTACCTGTGATTCCCTGCCACCCTGAGAAACTTACTGTTCCCTCCTTAGGCCTAAACCCAGCCTGCTGATCCAGAGGGTGTGTGTCAATTGAGGGTAGATGAAGGGGGCTGCAATTGTGGAAAGTAGCCTCAACTGACCCTGGGTTCTTCACACGGCTGTCCTTTTTGGGGCAGGAGGAACTGGGGTCAGGGTAAGCACAGCTATTGGTGCTGTCTGGGGGTGGGCCCTGCAGAGTCTTAGTTACTGATTTCATCTTCAATAAGCCTAAGTTTGTTACACTGGTTCTCCAATGGGAAAAAACCCAGATTCCTAAAATAACTAAATAAAGATACTTCGTTTGGGCTCAAACAGATCCTTGTATACCCATGGTCAATGCAGCATTACTCACAATACCTAAAAGGTGGAAACAACCCAAGTGTCCATCAGCAAATGAATGGATAAACTGAATGTAGTCTACCCACTCAGCCACTTAAAAAAAAAATTCTAATACATGCTACAACATGGATGAATATTGAAAATGCTACCCTAACTGAAAAAAAGCTAGTTACAAAAAAGACTAAAGTATCAGCCAGCTCAAGATGCCATAACAAAATACCACAGATTGGAGGGTTTAAACAACAGAAATTTATTTTGTCAGTTCTGAGGGCTGGAAGTCCAAAATCAAGGTGTGAGTAGGTTTGTTTTTTTCTGAGGCTGCTCTCCTTGCTTGCAAAAGGCCACCTTCTCACTGTGTCCTGACATGTTCATCCCTCAGTCTGCGTTATGTGTCCTAACCTCCTTTTCTTATTGGACACCAGTAATATCAGGTTAGGACCCATCTCTATGACCTCATTTCACCTCAATCACCTCTGTGAGGACCCTATCTCCAAACAGAGTCACATTCTGAGGTACTGGAGGCTAGAACTTCAACACATGAATTTGAAGGGATACACAATTCAGGCTATAATACACAAATATTGTAGGAGTCGATTCATATGAGGTACCTAGAACTTGACAAATTCATAGAGACAGAAAGTAGAATAGTGGTTTTCAGGGGGCTGGGGGGAAAGAGGGACAGGAGTTATTGTTTAATGGGTATGGAGTTTCTACTTAGAACGAAGTTCTGAAGTAAGTGTGATGGTTGCACAACACTGTGAATATACTTAATGCTGCTGAATTGTACATTAAAAATGGTTAAGATGGCAACTTTTATGTTACACACACACACACACACACACACACAGAAAATTCATGCCATATATATGTTTGGCCCACACCAGCCAGGGCTAGACACTTCACTTTCTCCCTGTAGCCACTGGTGCCATTCAAACTGTTACCCTAGTGCTAATCAGAGGTAGTAAGTCTGAGTAAGTCTGTGTGTGGATTCTTTAAGAGTAACTGCTTGGGACTCCAGAAGTTTCTTCCACCAACTCAATCCCCACTGGTTTTTGCAGCCAGAAATTATGGGGGCTTATCTTCCTGGCAACGGAACCCTGGGCTGGGGGCCTTCGTGTGGGGCTGGGACTCCTCACTCCCAAGATATGCCTCCCAAATTTTTATCCACCATACATGGATATGGGACCAGCCTGTTCCACAACTGTGCCCCTCCTACCAGTCTGGATGAATGTGGTTTCTTTAATTCTGTAGTTGTCAGACTTCCATTTAACTTGATTTCTGATGGTTCTGAGTGACAGTTGCGCTATATTTTAGTTGTAATTTTGATGTGGTTGTGAGAGGAGACGAGCCATGTTTACCTATGCTGCCAAATTGACCAGAAGTCACAAATTCTTAAACAGACCTCACTTAGCCTATTAAATCTCCCCACTGGTTTCATCCCACATCACACCACCACTATGCCACCTTCCCAGAGCAAAGACCTCCCCTTCTCCTAGCCCAGTTATGAACAGAGAAGCTGCCATACTTACCTGGCAGGGGAGATACCATGATCATGAAGGTGGTTTTCCCAGGGTGAGGCTTATCGATTACACTCCAGATATGTCGCCCCCTGGGACTTCCCCAAATGTGGGAAACTCAACCGCATAGTTTGTGGTAGTAGAGGACTAAATTCACAAACAAACAAACAAACAAACAAACAAACAGAAGCTGCCAGAGTCCTCAGCCTAAGGGTCCTTACCCTCCGATATTTTCTATATTCTGATCCCTCTTTCGGCAACTGACTTGCTAAATTAACCCATACCTGAAACAGCTCCTTCAGAGCTGGGGAAACCAAGTGGAACAGTGACAATGCAGGCCACTGTCTGGATCTGCTTCACACTCAGCACCAATGCAGTATAGCAAGTAACCCTCATGGGGAGTATTTTCTCATTTATCTAAGTAATTATAGGTCACCTACCTGTGAAGGACCCAAATTCCCAACCACAGCAGGAATCTCCTCCACGATAACTCTGACAGATACATACCCAGCCTCTGTTTGAATATCTTCAGTGACAAGGAATTCACTACCAGAGGGCAGCAACTCCACTGTTTTGGATATGATATGAAGTCTAGAATAAGCCACAGTGCTCTAGATCTCCTCCCCACCTGCCACCTCAGCTTTCCGCCCACAGCCAGAGACACACTCCTTGAAGATCCCGTAGGGAATGGAGACTATCTCACCCTTGATCTCAGATAAGCAGCCCTTCAACCCCCAAGGCCTGGCCAGGCAGACTGACATTTTCACCTACGTACAAGGAAACAAGAGATTTTCATCAATTCTCTTTGCAACCAGAATTTTCAGAGTATCCTCTGTATCTCTCACAAGGCAAGAGGCAATGTGAGAGAGACAAGTATCAACAAACTAATCTCTGGTACATGTGTAGTACCCGCAGCCTTCTCAAAGCACTTTCCTGTTTCCTCTCTAATTTGATTCTGAGGATGTCCATCAAGACACGCTGCACAGAAGGATGGTCCCTGTGACTTGGGCCCCCTAAGTGAAGAAACTCTGCAGCTGTAACTCTTAGCTCCCTTCCAACACTAGGGTTGTGGAGGCGACAGAGGGTGTGGGAGCTCATTCCTTTCTGCAGCTATGAGATTTAGGGCTGGGCCTGCCCTGCAGCCCCTAGTCCTACCCCCTGCTCTAGGTCAGCACATGCTCTTGTCAATCAACAGAAGAAACCTGCAACTCAGCAGGGCAGGAGAAGAGAGGGAACCAGGAGAGGGGATGGCGCTAACCCCACCCCAGTCCAGGACTTGTAGGGCACAGGAGGGCACACAAAACTGAAGAGAGTGAAAAAGACAAATACCACAGGGACAATAGCATACAGGAAAGCACAGGAAAACAGCTAGATAAAGAAGGGACAGTGGGACAGACTTGGGTGGGACAGGGTGGAGCCTGAGCCAACAAAAATATGAGGCTAAGGAATGCATGGCCAGCCCCCTCCAAGAGGCAACTGGAGAATTTGCATGTGCTTTACATACTGGTCTGAGTCAGTTAATCAACCACTAAAGCAGGCCAAGGTCACAAGAAGGCCCGTTTCACCAAATGGCCCTTCAAACATCTCAGAGCTGGGGTGACTAGTGTGCTGCCAAAGATGCCCTACATCATGATACAAGGAACATTTATTTATATTTTTTGAAAACTCTCTCATTTTAATTAATTTAATTTAAATTCTCACCCAAGTACACATTTGTTGATTTCTAGAGATGGAGGAGGGTGGCAGGGGTGTAGAGAGAGGGGGGAGAGAGAGAGAGAGAGCGACACACACACACACACGCGCACACACACACACACACATATCAATTAGCTGCTTCTCATACATGACCCAACTGGGGATCAAACCCACAACCTAGGCATGTGCCCTGACCAGGAATCAAACCTGTGACCTTTTGGTGTACAGGACAACACTCTGACCAACTGAGCTACATCAGCCTAAGTGGGAGTTTATTGTAACCTACTCCCAATGCCACAAAAGCATATAGGTGACTTTTAAGTACTCATAAAATACAGCAAGAAAGCAAGAACTAGAAGCAAAAGTAGAAGAAAACTACACAAAAGCCAAGCACACAAAACGGAGTCATTCACAAAAGGCTGATACAAAAGCAAACAGCACTACATACTTAAGTCCCTCACATGTGTGTAACTTGATCACTTGCCAATTCACACTGTCCTTAAAATAAGAACAAGCCAACTGCCTGGGAAAAGTGAAATAATAAGTTCTGGTACTGAGACTCAGGAATTTCTTCTAATGCTCTGGAGTTTTTTGTTTGTTTTGTTTTGTTTTGTTTTGTTTTGTTTTAGCGAGGGGAAGAGAGGAAGAGAAACATCAATGTGTGGTTGCTTCTCAAGTGCCCCCTAATGGGGACCTGGCCTGCAACCTAGGCATGTGTCCTGACTGGGAATCGAACCGGCAACCCTTTGGTTCGCAGTCTGGTTCTCAGTCCCCTGAGCCACACCAGCCAGGGCCTGAGGCTCTTCTTAAAGAGGACACAGTATAATGTAACCACTCTTGAGAACATGGGAGAAGACAGCCCTGGCCAGTGTGGCTCAACTGGTTGGGCATCGTCCCATAAAGCAAAAGGTTGCCGATTCGATTCCTGGTCAAGGCACATGCCTGCGTTTCAGTTTGGGTCCCCAGTCAAGGCACATACAGGAGGCAACCAATCGATGTTTCTCTCTCACATCAATATTTCTCTTTCTCCCTCCCTTCCCCTCTCTCTAAAAATTAATAAATTCTTTAAAAAAAAACATGGGAGAAGACAGACATTTCTCATGAGTTTTATCCCTAATATAGACCCTTGAAATATGACAGGGAGGCCATCAGGTATCAAGAATGCCCAGCCCCCTCCCAAAGAACGAACAACCAAAGACAGTCAATGGCACATGTTTAGGATGTATCTTATCCTCCACTGCCACGTTACCATCTCATTTTGGTGGCAGAGAGGAAATTGCCACAATTAATTTGGTGGATAGTGTCCACTAAAATATATTCACAGTAGCCATAAGTTAGAAACAACCTAATATCCATCACTAGGTGAATGGCTAAACAAATTGTGGCATATTCATACAGTGGAATACACTTAGCAATAAAAATAAACAAACTACTGATATACACAAAAAACATAAATGGCCCTGACTCATGTGGCTCAGTGGATTGAGCACCAGCCTGCGAACCAAAGGGTCGCCAGTTCGATTCCCAGCCAGGGCACATTCCTGGGTTGCAGGCCAGGTCCCCTGTTGAGGGTGTGCAAGAGGCAACCTATCAATGTTTCTCTCCCTCTCTTTGTCCCTCCCTTCCCCTCTCTCTAAAAATAAATAAATAAAATCTTACCAAAAAAATGAATCTCAGAGACATTATATTAGGCAAAATAAACCAAAGAGTATATGGAGTTGACCCTTGAACAATGTAGGTTTGAATTGCGCAGGTCCAATTACATGAGGACTTTTTTCAATGAATATACCGTCAGCCCTCCATATCCGTGGGATTTGTATCTTTGGATTCAACCAACCGCAGATCAAAAAACAGTATTCAACCCAGTGTTAGAAATCAACAGATACAGCAGGCCATCTGTATGCACCATCCTACACCACTTTATATAAGGGCCTTGAGTATCCTCAGATTTTGGTATCCACAGAAGGGGGGGATATTCTGAAATCAATTCCCCACGGACACCAAGCAATGACTGTAATTAAGTTTTGGGGGAGTCAGAAGTTGTACACAGATTTTAACTGTGTGGAGGGTCAGGGCCACTAATTTCCCCGTGTTGTTCAAGAGTCAACTACATACCATATGATTTGTATAAACATCTAAAATAGAGCCCTGGCTGGTGTGGCTCAGTGGATTGAGCACCAGCCTGCAAACCAAAAGGTCACCGGTTGGATTCCCAGTCAGGGCCCATGCATGGGTTGTCCGCCAAGTTCCCTGCAGGGGGCATGTCAGAGGCAACCACACATTGATGTTTCTCACCCTCTCTTTCTGTCTCACTCCCTTCCCCTCTCTCTAAAAATGGTAAGTGAAATCTTTAAAAAAAAAGTTTTCAAAGACAAACCCCTTCAGGGCTAGGTGGGGTGCTGGCTACATGGTTGTGTATTATTTGTGAAAATTCACAGAACACAAGCTAACTCCTTCTTCTGAGTGTACTTTACACAATAAGTATTTCTCAAAAATGTTCTCAAAACAGGTCTTGTTAAATGTTGAGTTAATCATCTCTCCCCTAGACCCTCTCCCTTTCACAAAAAATAAAGTCCAAGCTTCTTAGTATGACTTGGAAGCCCTCTATGATCCCGTTCCTGTTAGGACACGGGTCTCAAGGTTTGGACAGGTCTAAATGTTATTTCTTTTTTCCTTTCTTTTTTTTTTTTATTTTTAGAGAGGGAAGAAGGGGAGATAGAGAGAGAGAAACATCAATGTGCGGTTGCTGGGGGTTATGGCCTGCAACCCAGGCATGTACCCTGGCTGGGAATCGAACCTGCGACACTTTGGTTCGCAGCCCGAGCTAAATCCACTGAGCTACGCCAGCCAGGGCTAAATGTTATTTCTGACTAAATGTTAAAATACAACACCGTATTTTGTGGCTGCAATTGTAAACTGGATGAGGTGACAAAAAATGATGGAATGAAAGTAGCCAACTATAAAGAAGAAATCAACATGTAACTGACCAAATAGAGTGTACAAGCCATGGCTAAATCTCCCTTGGAAAAGGCAGAGCTTTGACTATGAATCCCCCACCTCCTTTACTTGCCACAAGTAAATAAAACTACTTTACTTTCGTTTTTGTTTTTGTTTTGACTGGAGCACCCCAAGCAGCCAACCCCTTGAGTGTGGTAACATTCCCACATCTTCCCCAATTCTTCCTCCTCCCAGGCCACCTTCTGCATACTGCAACACACTGTGCACTTTCTAACCACCAGGTCTGGCTCACATGTGCTCCCAGAGCTAGACTGCACACACGAAGTGTGGCCGTGGACCGGACCAGGCTCCTTGACCCCGCACCCATTTCCAAGACTCGGCAAGAAGTATTTCGTGTGTTGTATTTTACATTCCTAATTTGTACTGAAACGACAATATTTCAGATACTGTGGGTTATAAGTATTCGCGTTATTAAAATTAATGTCACCTTTTATTATCGCAGCCTCCACACTGTCGTAAGTCACGTGTGGGACATCCCGGACTTCCGCTCAACAGCGCGAGCTCCACTACGCGGTGCCACAGAACGCGTCTTCCAGAAGCGCTGGCAGCCCCAGAAGGAAGAAGACGAGCGCCTCCGCGCGGCAGACACGCGGAAGCGTCATGTTTGCTGCAACTGATCGCCGGGAGCGCGTGCGCGCGCGCGCGCGCCGCCTGGAGCAAGATCCGGAGCTGGAGCAAAGCTTGAAGAGGGCGTGCCTAACTGCCTGGGGTGCCAGAGAGCATGCGCGCCCAGGGGAGGGTGGAGCGAAGCAAGTCCGGGAAAAGGCGGGGCCAGGGGCGGTGCACCCTGACTTCCGCTGCTGTTGGTGAGACCGCCTACAGAATCAGGGTGCGCCACTGCTGGTCTGGGGAGTGGGGAATTTCCTTGGCTCCGCTCCAAGCCCCGCCTCTGGCCTATAGGAACTGAGGAGTCCAGCAGCCACCGGAAAAAGGTGGGGCCTCCAGCCTGGACTAGGTGTACTGGAACCGCGGCAGTCTCCGTTGATCCTCTTGGAAACCGCTGAAGCTTATGGGGCTCACCTCACGCCTGGCCAAAAGGGGTTGCTGGACTGGACTTTGGAAGGGGTGTCCCCGCCCACATCCTAGCTAAGCCCCTCCCCTCAGACTCGTATTCAACACCTAAATTAGCTAGGTATACCCAAAAAGAGAAAATTAGTTTCAATGCTAAGAGAAACCAGATTCCAAAAGCCAAATATTAAAAAGAGAAAAAATAAAATAAAATTACTCATAACTACCCTAGCTGGTGTAGCTCAGTGGATTGAGTGCTGGCCTGTGAACCCAACAGTCACCGGTTTGATTCCCAGTTGGGGCACTGGGTTGTGGCAGGCCAGGACCCCGGTTGGAGGCGGGCGAGAGGCAGTCACACATTGATGTTTCTCTCCCTCTTTCTCCCTCCCTTCCCTTCTCTCTAAAAATAAATAAAAATCCTTTTAAAAATTACTCATAATTTCATCACTCAGAAATAAATGTCTTATTTTTTTAAAGCCAAATATTGTGATCCCACTTACAACATTTTGGAAAGGGCAAACCTGTAGAAATAGATCAATGGTTACCAGGAGCTGGGTGGACCACAAAGGGACATGGTGGGAACACTGGGGATAAGGGAACTAATTTGGGGATTGTGGTGGTCGTTGTACAACTGTATGTATTTGTCAAAACTCACAACTCACACAACCAAAAACTAAAAGATATGAATTTACCTAATGTAAATTAGCTTTAATTTTTACAAATACTAAAAAAACAGAAAGCAGATTGGTGGTTGCCAGGGCTGAGAGGAAAGAAATGGGGAGAGTGATTAATGAATTAAGTGGCTCAGTTTGGAGTGATGAAAATGTTTTACAACTGGATAGAGATGAGTTGCACAACCCTGTGAATGAACAAAATGCCACTGAATCATTCCCTTTAAAATGGTTGACTTTTTGGGAACTTCACTTTTAAAATATACATAAAATTTTTTAAAATGCAGGCTCCTGTCTGTCTGTCTACTCACCAAGTTCACACCTGAAGGCATTCTTTGTAGGCTGAGAAGTGAACTGGTAATTCCACTCTAGCCTCAGTCCCCATGCATCTGCTTAAAAGGACCCCTCCCTCCCCCATAAGATGTGTTGCCCTTGTGCAATTATTGTCTCCAATTTGTTTAATTCCCAACTTTTTTTTAATCCTCACTCAAGGATATCTTTATTGATTTTGGAGTGGAAGTGGAAAAACATCAGTGTGAGAAACATAATCAGTTGCCTCCCATATGCACCCTGACCAGGGATGGAACCTGCAGCCTAGGTATGTGCCCTGACCTGGAAATGAGCCTGTAACATTTTGGCATATGGGACAATGCTCTAACCAACTGAGCTAACCCAGCCAAGGCAGTTCTCAAGTTTCAGAAAAGGAAACTGAGGCTCAAATGTAAGTGGCTTTCCCAACTGACCACTGCAGAACAACTCCATGACCTGTGTTCTTTCTTTTTAAATTTTTTTAAAATTTGATTTTGGAGAAACATTAATTTTTTGTTCTACTTGCATATACAGTCATTGGTTGCTTCTTGTATGTGCCCTGACCTAAGAGCAAACCCACACCCTTGGCCTATCAGGATGACGGTCTAACCAACAGAGCTAACCAGCCAGGACCAACGTCTGAGTTAAATACCACGCCATGAGGGAGTGCTCCCTTCTCTTCTACAGATGAGGAGACTGAGATTCAGGGAGGTCACAAAAGTTAAAAAAGTGGCAAAGCCTAGAGATCACCCAGGAGCCCTGAACATCCTGTGATCCTGTGTCCTTTCTTTAAGAGATAGGAACCTATGACTTGGTTGTTCATTCTCGCCTTGCCTCCCAACCAAGGACTTGGGACCCACTCCTCCTACCCACCTCTCAACACCATCTCCCATCTTTGCAGAATACCCAGAGTAATCCCAGGGTATCTGAAGACCCCGAATTCTCATTGCAATACCACACAAATTGAGGAAGTCATCATGAGCTGACCCACATCCAGTCCCCTCTGGTGGGCCCAAAGAACACCCCACACTCTCTGTAGTGCAGGAAGCCCTCCCCAGCAACGCAGGACAGCGTGCACCCAGGAGACACAACCTAAAAAACAAAGTACAAACTTTATTTTGTTTCTTTATAAAGGCATGGTGGCCTCTTGGTTCCCCGCCCCCCCACTTTCTTTAACAAAATATAATAGCTCTCCTTGAACACAAAGACCTCAAAATTGTTAAAAAACAAAAAACAAAAAATTCCAAAAACAAACAAACAAAAACCAAAAAAAAAAAAAACAATCAACAAACAAAACAAAAAGAGAAAGACAGACATTTTTGAGGGTTGGAGATAGGAAACCTGGAGGGAGAGGTGGGGGTCAGCTGGTGGTGGAGAGTGGCAAACCCTAGTGCTGAGGTGGAGCAGGGAAGGGAAGGCAGGGCAAAAGGGCAGCAGCAAACCCCAGTGAAGAAGCAACTTCCACCCTGGAACCCCAGAGTCCTGACCCAGCCAGCCCCCCAACCCATGTAAGTGCTTAGAGAAAGGAAAACCAAAAAGTGGAGGGAAGGGCGAATTAAAACTGACAGTCCTAGGGCAAGCTCTAGGGAGGGCAGAAATCCACTGGGGTTTTATTCAATTTTCCCTGTTCTTAAAAACATGTTTAAATGAAAAAAAATGTTTTGGCAGAGAGAGGCCAGGCACCTCAAGTGTCAGCTCCCCCAGCCTCCCTGTGAGGCCCAGCCCCAGGTGTCCAGGTGCTCCCACACACTCACTTCCACCGCCCCAGCCCCCAGGACCTCAGGTTGGGTGGCCTTTGCTCAAAGGTCAATTTACAGTATTGAAAAAGAGGTCATAAAAGAGACCCAAATGACGTTGTAATTTTGTAAAAATTCCTCTCGCTGGCCCGCATGTACTCCCTGTTGCTGCCCCGGCCCCCTCAAGCCCCCAGAAGGGAGAGGAGGGCTGGGGGGGTGGTCAGGGAAGCCCCCCAGTCCCAGCCAGCTCCTCTCGGCTCTGGTCCATGGCGTCGCTGTCCGAGGCCTCTGAATCAGAGGCAGTGTCAGAGGCCTGGGCCTCAGGGCAGCTTCGGACTGGCTTCACAATTACGGCTCGCCGCTGCTCCTCTTCCTGCTCCTGCCTTTCTTGAGTGCCCTCGATGTGCTGGATTGCCTGGGAGGACAGGCTGTGGTGAGGATGGCTGCAGGCATGCAGACAGCCACCATCTACACACACACACACACACACACACACACACACACACACTCACTCTCTCTCTCCAGAAAGGTCCAGAAGTAGGCCCAGCAGCAGGGGGCCTGTAAAGTCGAAGGTAGCAAAATCCTCTCCTTAGCTAAAAACCCCCTTGGAGACAACAGGGCAGGACTGCTTGGAAGTCACCAGCATTTAGTTTATTTATATACTTTAACGTTGGTCTGTTTACTAATAAAAGATTTTTGTAATTAATTATATTATTCATTTGCTGAAATGATGTGCAACTAAAGGTCCAGGGGTTGATGGACCTTTTTTGGTTTATGTTTCTTATCTTTCTTTGTGATGTCCTCAGCTCCCCAGGGGTCTGCCCCAGGATGGGTACAGCAGATGACTACAGAGCTATCATCTACTTTCTTCCTCCTCTGTAGGAGGCTTAACTGTCACCCTCCCAGTCACTGCCACCTCTATCCCCATCCCTGGTCCTAGGAGATGAAGGTGAGAGGAAATTCTGGGACAAACCAAGAGCTGGATATAGGAACTTGGAAGCTGGGAGCTCCGGAAGCAAAGGACCCTCTCAACCAACCCCACATAGAGAGAAGGAACAAGGTTTTCCAGGCCATCCCGTACCCCATCTCTACTCCTCACCGTCCCCACAGAGCTTCCCCCAAAACCCCTGCAAACAGAGAGAAAGACTCGGGATGGAAACAGAGACATACCCACCCAGCTCCCCCCACACTCAAGCCGTATCTCACTTCCCTTCAGTCCCTGCTTTCTAATCTCCCCCAAAGGGTCTGCTCCCAGAGGACAACCCCCACGGATGGCCCATTCCCTGAGCACAGGTACCTGCACAATGGTGTCCAGATTTTGCCGGGACGTGGACACTGAGTTGATGACCGAGGAGGGGCCCATGGTGACGACGTTGATATGGTGGGGAGTGGGTGGCGGCGCAGGCACAATCACCGTGGGATGGTGGGTGGGGGCCGGAGGGGGCAGGAGCTGTGAGACAGAGGTCCTCAGTCTTTCTCCAAAGGTTCAGGGAGCTTCCCCTTCCCTTCTGACAGTCACAGGGGGTATAGGATGTCCTCCAAAACCATCTCCCTCTGCCCACTGCCTCGAGACAGCCTCTGCCAAACACTCACAGAAGGCCAGGCAGTTTGGGGCCTCTTACGCCCTTATCTTAAGCAACAAAGGAAAGACAGCCTAGAGAGGGGCTTCCAGACATCCAAGAACCCATGGCCCCCTCACTGTTCAGTGCCAAGCAAGCACCCCGACATCTAGTGCAGTGGTGGTCAGGAGTTTAGCTTCTGGATTTAGACAGCCAGGGTTCAAATCCCTGCCCCAATCACTGAGGATCTTGGGTGTTGTAATTTAGCCTTTCTGGGCTTCACTTTCCCTATCAGTAAAATAGCCTCGAAGGGTTGCTACAAGGATTCGTGTAGTAATGTGTGTAAGATACCTGGAAACCAGGAATGTCTTCATTATTACTCTTTAGGCCCTGGGTCTGCCCTGCAGGGCCCTGAGGCACCAATGCTGAGCCTGAGAGCTCCAGCCTCCGCCCACACAGCCCCTCCCAGGAGCCTCCCACTCACCTGGGTCCGAAGGTGCTGCTGTTCCCGCTCCAGCTTCTCCTGGTGCAGCAGTCGCACCTGCTCCTGCTGCTGCTGCAGCTGCACCTGCTGTGCGATCACCTTGAGCTTTTCCGGGTACATGTGAGCCTCCAGCGAGCGAACCTGGGGACGGAGAGGCAGGTTCACAGGCAGCTCACTGGCTATTCCTTCAGTGTGGGGCCCTCAGGGCTGCTGAGGTCAGCTTCCCCATGTTCTACCCTTTGAAAAGCAGGCCATTCTCTCCTGCTGCAAACCTGAGCAGGAACCTGCCACCCTCAGGAAAAGACCTGGGGTAGGGACCAAAGTCCTACCATAGCCTGCCAAGCCCTCTCTGACTCATCTCCTCTCCTACCATGGCCTTCCTCATGCCATGCTCCCTCAGTCCTTCCATCCCTCTCCAGCCCCAGGGCCTCCGCCCATGCGGTTTCCTCTTTCTTGGAGTACTCTCCTCTCTCTGCCTGGTTAACTCTGAGAATTGACCCCCTGGCCCACTTCCTAACGTCAGCTTAAGTCACTCTGACAGAGAAGCCATGGAGCAGCCCTTCCAAAACCAACCCAAACCCCCCTCCCAATGCCCATGCTTCCTGCAGGACCCTTATCACAGCTGCATTTCTACAGTGTAAAATCCTCTGACTAAACCTTCTACCCAACACAGATGGTGACCCAAGGGCAGAAGATACCTGTTTGATTTGCTTCCCACTGGACCCCCCCATTCCTAGACCTGGCACAAAGCAGATGCTTCTGTAAGTAACTGCTCAAGGAAAGCAGGGACAGGAGAAAAGGAAGAGAGAGGGACTGGAATTCCCCCACCACAACCACCTGTTTGCCTGTCTCACCTGCTCCTCCAACATCATGCGCACTGAGCGCTCCTTGTCCAGCTGCTGCCGTAGCTCAATCATCTCCCGCCGCAGGTCTTCTGCCTTCTCATCCTCCCAGATGTCTGGGGAGCCGATGCCCTCATCCTTGTCCTCTGCCCGTCGCCGCTTGGGGGACGAGCCACTCAGCTCCTGGGGACCCCAAGGGGTTGGTGAGTGTGCCTTGACACCCTCGTACCACCACCACCAATGGGGAGGTTGGAGGGCTCCATCACAGCCCCCAAAGCTGTCAACCCAGGCACTCTGGCACTGGGAGCCCCATTCTGCAAAGCCAACAATGACCAAGGCCCAAAAAGGGAGGCAGAATGGACCTGCTTGCCAAAAACCATCTAGTTCTTTCCAGAGTCGCTCAACTGCACTTTATGGATGGGTTAACTGAGGCTTGGGCAGGAAGACAAGTACCTGGAGTAGGTGTGTCAGTGGGGAAGGTGAGACCTGCGGCCTCATGACAGTCCCAGGCAGTGTTTGAGCCCAGACATGCCCATGCCAGGAGGAGCAAGCCAGGAGAAGGACAGGTATTGAGGTGACGGGAGGCCTCTGCAGGTGCTACCTGGATGAAGCGCTTGAGCTGTGTGTTCTGCTGCAGGAGCCTGGTCTTCTCCTGCTCCAAAGAGAAGATGTACTCTGCCGTCTGCTGGAGAATGGCTGCCTGAGGGCGAGAGGGACAAGTCAGGGGCCCCAGCTGGCAGCATTTACTGAAGCTCACTTCTTTCTCCCTGCTTGAGCCCACCACCTACTCCAGGAAGCCCTCCCAGACTTCACCCACCTTGCTGAGCTTCTCTCCATCTGTGTGGGGGATGAGGGTCTTGAGGGACTGGAAGCCTGCATTGATGCTCTGCATGCGCCTCCGCTCGTTGCTGTTGGCGATCTCCCTCCGAATCCGTCGCTCCTGGTCCCGCTGAGTCTCAGGGGTCAGTGGAATGTTGGCAAGACTGCCAGGGAGGGCAGGGACACACTCAGGCTAGGTGTCCTCCATGCCCTGTCCCCAATGGGCCCCTATCTTTACAGTTCATCTCCAGAGGGACCCAGGTTTAACCTTCTCCCCCTGCAAAAGATGCCAGACCTGTCTGATGCCTATACCCCAGCAGATCAGGGGGATGATAGAGCAGGATGCTTTGTGATGCCTGGGTATCAAAGTCACCATGCACACCTCAGATCCCAGCCCCAGTGTCTGGCCAGCCGGTCTGAGTGGGGCCCAAAACCTGCATGGTCTAGCAAGAATCTCTGTGACTCTGATGCAGGGGGGCCCAGGTGACAATAGGAGATACCTGCTCCTGGGGCTCCTCTGAGCTCCTTGCTATGCACCTGAAGGACTATCTCCTTCAGAATCACAGTCTAGAGCCCTAAAAAAAACATCCCTACTCCCTTTGCATCCCCACAGCCATGTCTCCAGCCATAGAGCCCCCAGCCACCCTGTGCTAAGACTTCAAAGACAAAGCAGATACCACTTGCTCCAGGGAGGGGATGTCAAGACAACCACCCCTAGGGACAGTTCTCTCCCATGCCCACCTACTCCAAGAGGCAGACCACCCTGTGCCAGAGAAACAAGGCTTCCAGCATGCAGCGGGCAATGTTATTGCATATTATGACTGCATCTTGCAGGAGCAGCAGCCTCAGGGGTGAGAGAGAAGGCAGCCAGTGGAAGGGGGTGAAGCTGCGGGCTGAGAAGCACTGGTGGGAGGCAGAGATGGCGACAGGACCTGTGGGCCCAAAGCCACTGCTCCCAACGGGTGGGCCTCTTTGTGGCCTCAAGAAGGCATATCCCCCTTCCCAGCCCTCTCCTGCAACACCCCCCGCCCCTGACCTGATGGCTTCCAGATGCTGGGCTCCCATAAGAGGCCACTAGCCCCACCCAAAGCCACAGCCCTGGCTTCTTCCTGAGCCCCCTCACCCATCCTGGGGTGACTGGTTCAGGCCTGGCTCACACCCTTGTGTCTGGGGTAATGGAGAAAGGACTCTGGGCAGCACTGTTTCCACAGATGGGGGAGCCTGAGCTTAAAAAAGGGCCTTGTCCCACTCCCCTGCTATGCCAAGCTCCCATGCCCGGCCCCAGAGAGAGAGGAATCTGCATGAAAACCAGTAAGGGAACACATCTGCAACAGCAAGGGACAGCCGAGGCCTTTCCTGGCCCCCAGCCCACCGTATCTGTCCCACCTCGGCTCCCTACAGGACACTGCACTTGTCCTTGCCCCTTCCTGCACCTCAGCCTCCTCTCCCAGCCAAGGATAGTCAGTTGGGGACAGGCCAGGAGTGGAATATACATCAGTTGTTGCTGGGGATCCAGAGACAAGACTGCTCCTCTACCAGTCCCTGCCGGGCCTCCCCAGGCCCCCTCTACAGGTCCCTCGCAGGGCCTCGTAATATCAGAACTATAAAGGAGCTCATGAGCCCCACTTTACAGCTGGGGCTTAGGGCTCATAGAAAGGAAGGGCACAGTTTTAAGGTCAGACAGCCAGGTGTTTGGCACCACTACTTCTTTCAGTTCCCCTGACCCTACAGTGGAAGTGACTGGGGTGGCTGAAGAGGACGCAGGTCAGAGATCTGATATGAAGAGGTGTGCCTGCCCTTCAGGAAAGGGGGGATTAGAATGGAGTCCAGCCTCCTGGGCCCAGCAGTCCCTCCAGAAGCTCTATGGTGGGTGGATTAAAGTCAGTAGTCTTTGGGACAAGACAAGACAGGGAGAGACGTCCACAGGAAGCCAAGCTATCAGTGACCGTCTGGCAGCATCACCCTCCTCATCAAGAGAGATATAGGGAGAGAACCCCACTCACCTAGTCCCTGGATGCCTCCTGGTGATGCCCAAAGGCCAGAGCAGACCAGAGTAGTAAGGAGTGAAAAGGAGCCCATGCCCACCCTTGGGCCACCCTGGGTGCTAGCCCTTACAAAGGGCCAACCCGGAGGGCCTAGCAACAGAGTAATACGTTTTTTTTGTTTCTGGGGTTTTTTTTTTTTAAGTCTTTTTAAAGTTCTTACTATAATGTGCTAAGGACTTGCTTTGCTGGAATTTTCTCACTGAATTATCACAATCTTCCTCTGAGTTATGTGGCCTTATGATTCCTATGTATGATGAGGACATGGAGACTTAGAAAGAATAGCTCAGCAAGTAGTAGTGCTGGGACTTGAACCTGGATCCCAGGACCCTTCTCTTACCCCTGAGAGGTCCCGCCACAGAGCAGAGTGGGCTCTGCACTGTCCCAAAGCAGCATATCCCAACAGACAGGTGATGGTTACCCCTGTAGAACAGACAAGCATGGCTATGCCCAGCCATCACATTAATTCCTATTACCATCACAGAACTCTTTTACATGCTTCCCTGTTTGACTCATGAAAATCCAGCAAGGTGGCTGCATCATTATACTGCAATAAGGAACCCAAAGTCCTGTGAAGGAAAGTGACAGGCCCAAGGTCAAGAAGCCAGATCAGGGAGCAGCAGGCACCTGCAGGTGCCACAGCTCACACTCTCCTTCCCACCAGCTGATGGCACCCTCTACTGAGGGCCCACACACAGCCCAATGTTTATCAGAGCCCTATATGTGGCTGCAAGAGGCAGCACACCAAATCCCTGACCCTTGCCCCTCAAGCCCGTTCATCTGCCCATGAAATCTCAGCTGCAGGGAGCACATCCTCTGCCTCTCCCTCATTCCCAGGATGCCCACGAATTGAGATCAAAGACTGCAGACTGCAGGCCTGAAAGCCTCCAACAAAGTTTCCAGAGGGCAGGGGTGGGGGGTGGTATGCAGGGGCCTATGTTGTCTCCTGCTCATCTGAAGCTGTGAAATGTTCCATTCTGTCTTCTTCAACACCAAATTCATAAGCCCAGCCTCCTGGCTCAGGAACCAGCTGCAGTTAATCTCATGCATACTTAAATCCCAGAAAAGGCTTCTCCCCAAAGCCACGGTTCCTCATGGGGACCTGCCACCAAGACTTTCTACTCTCACCAAAACAACCCTGGAAGTACCAGCTCACAGTTTCTTTAATAGATGCAACTAAGCAGGAGTTTGGACTGCTGGATTCGTGGCTAACCAGGGGTTCTGACTGGTGGAACTCTGCCTAACCAGGGGTTCTAACTGGTGAAGTACTCACCAGGAGTACTGGACTCCTATGAAGGATAGCTAATTGGAATTTCCAGCTAATACTGCAAATACCTTAAAGTATTCTTGCATTTCTTTCTGAGTTTTGCAGAAGTAAACATGATTTACAGTCATTGTAAAAGTCCTACGCCCACCCCCCTCTCACCTTCCACATCAACTTCAGATCCCTCAGGTGAGCAACAAAGGTGGCCCAGGTCCACCGACACCAAGTATCTCTTGCTTCTCACCCTCCTGACTGTCCTCCAACAGTCTCGTGGGGCTGGTCAGGGACTGCTACCTGAGCACCTCCAGACAGCCCCCTGGGAACAATACCAGCATCCCAACCAGAGGCTCAGGGCTGGGAGCATGCTCTTCAGGTCTAGACCTGTGGCTGTCCCTTGTGCCCGACCTAAGGGCAGTGGGTATCCCCCAACCTCCTTAGACACCCCTGCCGAGTTCTAGCATCAAATTAGCCACTGACAACTCTCATCTCACACTGTCCCAAAGTCACTCACACACCTGCCACTCAACAGCCACACAGCTGGAGAACCACACAGGATTTCTCCTATATTCCAAAGTACAAGAGGGAGGAAGACGACCCTCACCAAGGATGCCCAAGGTGCTCATCCTTCTCTCTGCAGCAGGTACTAAGGCAGTCCGGGGCCCTGGCCCATCCCCGCTGCTTCTATCCATAGACCCCACTCCAAATAGCCTGCCACCTCTGCCCTCAGTACCTGAACACACCACATCAGAAACACCTCCTTCCCACAGCTTCTCCAGTGCCTCAGAGGGAGCCCTACACTCAGTGGGTATTAAGTGCCAACTCCAGCCCTGCCACTTACTAGCTGTGGAACCCCAGGCTTAGCCATTTCATCTCTCAAAGCCTCAGTCTCCCCATCTGTAAAATGGGAGAACACAGTCTTACTTCACAGGGTCGTGGTGAAGTTTAAAGGAGAAGGAGAGCCACAGATGGCGTAGTTCAGTTGGTTAGAGTGCTGTTCTCATAACCAAAGGGTTGTGGGTTCAATTTCCACTCAGGGCACATACCTAGGTTGCAGATCCGATCCCCGGCTTGGGGTGCGTACAGGAGGCAACCAATCAATGTTTCTCTCACATCAATGTTTCTCTCTCTCTCCCTTCCTCTCTCTCTAAAAACAATAAAAAATGTCCTCAGATGAGGATAAAATATAAAACAAAATAGAAGGAGGAGAAAAGAGAAAGAGAGAGATTGAGGATAACAGGATGCTTTATTCTTCCAGAGTTAGTACCCAGGACTGCAGGATAACCCATGGATCTCCCTTAAAGGGCTGACAAGACCCTTTAGCATCACAAGACTACAAACTCTTAGGGCAGGGGCCTGTTCTGGTTCACTGTGATATCCTCACACCTGGCACAGAGCAGGTGCCTTGTAAGTACTGGGTCAGGGACCCAACACACACTTAAAAGCCCCTAATTGTTTTCAAACTCCTGAGAGCAGCTGGTCTCTTTCTCCACTGAGGGCAGTCCCTAAACTCCTGGTTCTAAGAGTTTGAGAGCCATTTAACAGCTACCAGGCATTTTCATCCATGTAGCCACCCTTCACAGGTGCTCCATTTTACAGAGGCTAAGAGCAGTTAGGTGACAGGTCCAAAACCACAGGCTTGTGAGAATCCTGCTGTGCAGTGTGGCGAGGGTCAGGGGGCACCTTCTGAAGAGGCGGGGAACCCTACTAGTCTGAGAGATGGAACAAAGTCCACCAGCCCGAAAAGTGAGTCCATCTGGCCAGAAGGTCCTGTCCAACCCACAACCTCAATCTTCTACAGGTCTCCGACCTCACCCCACAACCTCTTCTAAAAATGAACAAACCCAGAGGCCCCAACTACACACCCAGTGCACAAACTGACATTTGTCTCCCAGCAGGGCAGGCTGAGTATACCTCCATGCCCAGCCCTGTAGGGGAATCCTGCCACTTTGAGCACTTGGCTCCTGGGGGACAAGCGGACTCCTCTGAAGGGGGGCTAGGAACAGGGACAGTGTGAAACCAGGATTCATCGCACCAGGCCTGCCCAGGGTTAGTGCCTGCAATGTCCTCTCTAAGGTGTGGAGCAGCTCAACCCCTCCTCCCCACCCCACCGTCCAGCCCTCCTCTGAGCAACAAGCAGCATTTCTCCTTTCCTTTCTCAGGGGCTAAGAGTAGGGCCCTGGGATCGTCATTAAAGTCCCAGCCCCACCACTTGCTGTAACTGTTCCCTTTCCAAGCCTGTGTCCTCATCCCACATAGGAACCGTAAAGCCCCTTAACTCAGGAAGACTGACAATTCACTGAGAAAAATCTAGCAAAACAAGTCCCTAGAAAATATTAAGATCTCCAGAATTTTTGTTTTCCTTTAACATTTTACAGCTAGGTCTCCCAGGTGTCCCTTCAGAAGGGCCCGCACACAGGGAGGCCCTACTAATTTAAAAAACCCACCAACTGGCCCATCCTCCCTGTACTTGAGAGTAGTTGAGGTAGGAGCTAAGTGTGGTGGGGGTTGGGCAATACATGTGCAGCGATTTTACCCCAACCTGGCTTTTGCAGCCCCTGGTGTCCACCAGACTGGGCCACACCACCTGGGGGCTCCACCTCCCTCAATATCCGAGCCTTGCCTTCCCCAGCGCGAGAGCACGTGGCCTCAACCCTGGGGAGCCATTTCACTCCTAGAGCAGCGCCTCAGGAAAGGCACCGCAAGTTCCAAACTTGGGCAGCGGGATAACTGCCCCGCAACACGCCCCAACGAAACACTGCCATCTCGCCGACGGTGTTCAGTATGTACACGGCCAAGCCCTTCAGTGATTGGAGTTACAGGCACCGGCATTTTAACAAGTGTCCAGGGTGATTCTGGTGGGAGTACAGAGCGAAATCATCGCCCTTTGGTAAAGGTGGATATTGAGCAACCCGGGTCAAACTTATGAAGTGGCTCCTGGGGGGAGCTGCAGACCTCGGACCACCCATCCACCCACCCAGCTGGGAGACCTGACGCTTTCGGTTTATGACTGGGGGTGGGCCGTGGCATGGGCAAGTTTGCGGCAGAGGCTCAAGTGCCGCGCCTGGTGAGACTTGGGATGGCTTCTGATGCCCACTGCCCTCAAAGCTCCCCCACTCGCCCTCACTCGACTATCCAGCCCGCGGGGGCCAAGCTTTGTGCGGGGAAAGCGTGGCCCGGGCTCGCCTACAGCTCCCACAATGCCGCACCGGAGGGACGCGGAAAACTACAGCTCCCGCGAGGCGGCGCGCGGAGGTCCGCCTACTCCAAGAGGGCTGCAGAGTCACGTCCAGGCCTCGCTAGTAAACAGCGCCCGGGCGCGGGCAGTAAGGGAGCAAGCTAGCGGTCGCAACTTGCCCGTCCGCAGCGCTCCCGGCCAGCCGGGCTGGCCCCTAGGGTACCGCCCACTCCCACACCCCCACGCTAGCACGCCCCAACCCCGCTGCAGCCCCGCGTCGTGCAAACACGCACAACACCCGGCTCCCCGCCCCCCCCCACGCCTGGAGCTGCGGCGTGGCTGCATTGTAGCCGCCCGCCCGCGGCCCCCCGCGCGCCCGGGGCCCCCGTACCCCTTGCGGGGATCGCCCAAAGACAGCGAGGAAGGAGGGAGAGGAAGGAAGCCAACGCGGGAGGGGGAAGAAGGACGCGCGGGGAAAGCCACCAGCGCCAAGCATGGCCGGGACTGCTGCAGAACCACGTGGGTCTGTTTGCAATTACAAACGTCGCGACTTGCCCGCCTGCAGCGGACAAAAGTGACCAGGGCCGCTCAGGGCCCCCACGTTCCGAGGGAAGAGAGTCCCCGGACGGCGCAAGACCAGAGTGCAGGGCTGCAGCCGCCCCGGCAGCTAAGAAAGGCGAACGGGGTCGGCGGCGCGGGCCATGCGTGCGCACACGCGCGCCCGCCCGGGCTCCCTGGCCCGGGGCTGCAATTGTAGGAAGGGAATGGGGGGAGAAGGAGTACACACCTACAAAGCCCTCCTATCACTTCTTTCTCTGTTTTCCTGAAATGTTGCAAAGAGGGCACCTTCTGAGTGGGCACCATGAAATACTCCATAGCGATCGGCCCCCCTTCTCTGCACGAGCCGGGTCCCGCGGTCCGCCGGAGAATGCAAGATGGAAATCCGAATAAAAGGGCAGCGCCGGACGGAGGTGCAGAATCGGCCAGTCCCAGATGCTGGCGGCGGCGGCGGCAGCGGCGGCGAGGGGAGGGAGGGGCGGGAGGGAGGTCTCTCCGGCCTGCCTCCCCGGGCGCGTGTATGTGTGTGTGTGTGTGTGTGTGTGTGTGTGTTTGCAGCTGATCAGATGTCTGTTTCAAGGCGGGAAACAGCTGGTGAAAACTCAGCACTCCCCCGGCCTCCTTCCGCGGAGTAAGGAATTGCATGTAAACAAAGGACTATTTGCAGCGCCCCCGGGGCGGCGCGAGGCCGGGGCGAGAGGGGCTCGGGCCCCTGGGGGCGGGTGTACAGCTGGGGTCTGCACGCCTCCCTTGGGCGCTGGAAGCCAGGGGCAGCGGGCTGACTTGGAGGGCGCTGTGTGAATGGAGCGAACTGCGGCCGAGCTACATGCGCCACTATGGGTGATGAGGTCTATCAGCTGACAGGTTGGCAAGCATTGAACAGGCACCGCGAGGGAGCCCAGCCAGTGCGGCCGGGGTCTGGTGGGGACTGCCCAGTGCAGGGTCTGTGCGTTTTGCTGTCCCCGAGGACCAGGGACGCGCAGCTGGGCCGGGCGAAGGCGGCCTGGCGGCGTGGGGTGCTGCTCGGGGTTTTTCCTTTTTCACGACTGTAACTGCACAGAGTGGAGCCGCTCTGGCGCGCTCCCTCCGAGCTCAGGGCCCCCTAGAAACTTGCGTCACAGCCACCGCTTCCCATCTGCAACTTGGGGCCGACTTCGGAGGCCGACCAGCCTTCCGCCTCCCACCCTCCTTCCCTGCCCCACCGCCCGGCCCCGGCTCTAAAGCCTGGGAATCCCAGAGCCGGGGAGAGGAATGCAAAGGGGGCGCGCCGGTCGCCTCGGATACTTGGGCAGCCCTAGGAAGCTGGGGCCCCGGCTGGGAGGGAAAGGTGGAGCAAGGCCAGGACAGCAGCGGCCCGGGGGCAGACTGCCGGCCAGAGGCAGGCTGCCAGCCCGGCTGGGAGGTCTGGTGGCTGCTGCCGGGTCCCGTCCTAACCTTCGACACACACACTTTCCCTCTCCGCGGGAATTCAGGACGGCAGGATTCTTGGCCTGGGCTGACGGAAGGCTGCAGCTTCTCATTCATGGCGAAGCCAATGCAAAACTTGCTCCTCCGCCAGAGTGCGCTTTCTAAGAGGGGTGTTGGCCTGGGACAGGGGAGAGAGAAGGCCACTGGCTAACAACGAACTTCCACCACCCTCACCAGGTCCCTACCTTCCTTTCCTAGGCTTTCCTCTGGGTGCTGGAGGGTTGACCCCCGACTCAGGAAGCCCATGCCCGCCTTGGAATGTCGCACCTGCTGCCTACCACCTTTCCCAGTCCGGTCTGCCTTTTAAGGTTCTGCCCAAATCGTACCTTCTAATTGAAATACTCCTACTGATAACAAGGATTACTGTTATTATTAGGAAACATTATTGTTATTAGATAGTGCGAACACCTTGTAGATGTTGAACATGCATGTTTTGCATGCATGTTTTCCAATCCCCAAAGCAACCCATCGGACAGTTCCTCTAAGGACAGAGCCCAAGCCACTTAACCCACTGTCCCTGGAAGGCCTCACTGTGGGGACAGGGAATGTGTTCAGGAAACTATGACATCTGGGGACAACAGGATACAGAGCCCCATAACTATGCACTGAACAACATGTATAGTGCCTGAATGAATGAGCGAATGAATAATAGCCAATAGGAGTGTGTCTACCCCCGTGCCCTTTCTTCTATGGAACTGCCTTGACAGAGCCTGGCCCCTGTGAACTCTACTACTAAAGCCTGGCCTCTCCATTTCCACCAAAGGCACATTCCCATAGAGAGCCCTCAGCTGTCTCAGATGTACAAACCCAAAGTCCTTTGAGCTGGATCAGCAGCTCCCGCCCTAAGGCCTGAAATCCCAATACAGCCCCCAGTCCTACTCCAACTCTCTCCCATCACTATGACAGCAGCACAGTTAAATCCCCAAAATCCAGGCTGTCCCCCATTGCCAGAAGGTTCTGTACATCCCTCAATCTGACCCTGTCTCCCTCTCCTTCCCAACTCTAAATGCAAGTTCATGGTGCCTTCTGGAGTCCTCAGAAGTTGTTCAGCAAAACCCATTAGATCCTTAACATCTGACTTGCAGTTACCTTGCTCTAAATTAGGAGTCAGCAAATTTCTGTAAAGGACATGTAAAAGTTATTTGTATTAGTTTCCTACTGCTACTGTAATAAATTACTATAAATTTAGTAGCTTAAGACAACACATATTTGTTCTCTGGAGGTCAGAAGTCCAAATGGATTATACATATTTGAATAAAATCAAGGTGTCAGCAGGGCTGTGTTCCTTCTGAAAGTTCTGTGGGGGGCCTCTATATCCTTGCTTTTTCCAACTTCTGGAAGTGGCCCCGATTTCTTGACTTGTGGTTTTTTCCTCCATTTTTAAAGTGTGTTTTTCCAACTTGCGCTTGTCATCACATCTTCCTTGACCCTCCTGCCTCCCTTTTATGATGACCTTGGGCCAACCCAGATAATCCAGAATAATTTCCCAATCTTAAAATCCTTAACTTAGTTACATGTTCCAAGTTCATTTTGTAAAGTAACATCCACAGATTCTGGGGATTAGGATACAAATATCTTTTTTTTTAGATTTTATTTATTTATTTTTTAGAGAGGGAAGGGAGGGAGAAAGAAAGAGAGAGAGACATCAATGTGCGGTTGCTGGGGGCCATGGCCTGCAACCCAGGCATGTGCCCTGACTGGGAATCAAACCTGCGATACTTTGGTTCGCAGCCCGCGAGGATACAAATATCCTGGAGGGGGCGCTGTCTACTACACCACTCTCAGTTTGTGAGCCATACAAAGCGACGCAGCAGTTACATACAATATGCCACCGTAATTCCATTCCTAAATATATATGTCCAAAGAATGAAACGGAGACTCAAACATTTCATTGTACATGGTAGTGTTCACAGCAGTATTATTCACAATAGCTGAAAGGTGCAAACCATCTACTGCTCATCCACTGAGGAATGGATAAACACAATGTGGCCTATCCATACAGTGGAATATTATTCAGCCTTAAAAAGGAATGAAGATCTGATATATACAACATGGATGAACCCTGAAAACAATGCTAAGTGAAATAAACCAGTTACAAAAAGTCATATATTGTATGACTGCACTCATGAGAAATATCTAAAATAGGCAAGTTCATTGATAGAGAAAATACAGTAGAGGTTACCAAGGGTTGGGGGATGGGTGAATGGGAAGTTACTATTTAATGACTATAGTTTCTGTTTGGGGAGATGGAAATTTTTTTTCTTTTTTTTTTTAAGATTTTATTTACTTATTGAGAGGGGAAGGGAAGGAGAAAGAGAGGGGGAGAAATACCAATATGTAGTTGCCCCTCACATGTCCCTGACTGGGGACCCAGCCCCAAACCCAGGCATGTGCCCCGACTGGGAATCGAACCAGCGACCCCCTGGTTCACAGGCACATGCTCAATCCACTGAGCTACACCAGCCAGGGCAAAAAATTTTGGAAATAGTGATGTGATTGCACAACATTGTGAATGTAATTAATGCCACTGAATCATACACTTTAGAATGGTTAGAATAGCAAATTTAATGTTATATTTTACCACAATAAAAAAAAGTTAAACAAGCAAAAAGTCAACAAAGAAAGGTCAGTGGGCTGGCTTTGGCCTATGAACAGCAGTTTGCCCGACCCCACTGATCCTCTCAACTTTCCCCCCTTACCCTCACACTTCCCTCCTTGTCTGGCTTAGAACTCACAGCCTCTCAGTATAATCATCTTGCATACACTCTCCCTTTCAAGTCTAACCCCACCTGCCCTGCCTCTACCTCCCACCCAACCTGGACAGGGCTAGAAAATTAAATCCCACAACCTTGCTGACTGGTCTTATTTTTGTATTTTTAAAAAACTTTATTTATTTATTTTTAGAGAGAAGGGAAAGAAGGGAGAAAGAGAGGGAGAGAAACATCAATGTGTGGTTGCCTCTCATGCACCCCCAACTGGGGACCTGGCCTGCAACCTAAGCACGTGCCCTGACTGGGAATCAAACTGGCGACCCTTTGGTTCACAGGCCAGCACCCAATCCACTGAGTCACACCAGCTGATACGTGATCTTATTTTTAAATGCCAGACCAAGTTCTTGGAGTGGATCCTTGGGTGGCTGGCAATTGCTTCATATTGCCCAGTCCAGTCTCTCTCCTGCCTTCCCCTCTCCACAAGACCTCCATCACCTCCTCCAGTTCTTCACACTCAATTCATGACCTCAAGTCCTGTTTCTCTGAAAATGGGAGCAATTAGAAGAGAAATCCCATACACTCCATCACCACCTCTGCCTCCCTCCCTATACCTGTAATGTGTCTGGATGAATGTCTGTGCAGAGAGCCTTCCCATGTGTTACTCAGAGATGTCTCTCCAGCTGCTGTGCCTCTGTTGGATGGTTCCACCACCATGAACAAGCTGGCCTTATTCCCATTTTTAAAAGCAAACAAATGCCCTAGCTGGCGTAGCTCAGTGGATTGAGCATGGGCTGTGAGCCAGGCATCGCAGGTCGATTCCCAGTCAGGGCACATGCCTAGGTTGCAGGCCATGGCCCCCAGCAACTGCACATTGATGTTTCTCTCTCTCTTTCCCTCTCTCTCTCTCCTTCTCCCTCCCTTCCCTCTCTAAAAATAAAGTCTAAAAAAAAAAAATTTAAAAAAAAGATGGCTATTTGTTTAAAAATTTTTTTAAAAAATCAAACAAACAAGCAAACAAAAAACCCATGACCCTACATCCTCTTTCAACTACCACGCTTTTCCCAGTCTCCCTTACCACAAAACTCCCTGAAGTGGTACTTACGCTCACTCTTCCCTTCTTTCCTGCTCAGTCCACCCAGCCCACATGACTCCATAGAAACTGCTCTTGCTAAAATCACTGGTGCCCTCCAAAGAGCTGTTTTCTGTCACCATATCTGACATTCTTGAAATTCTTTTTTCCTGGCATCTGGGACCCTCACCCCTTGAGGCCACAGTCCTCACACCTATTCTGTCTACACAAAGTCCCTGCTCTTCAGACAATTCCAGGAAGAATGGAAAGCCATGCAGTGTGGTTCAGAATCCAGACTCAGCCTGAACTCCAGCTCCAGGGTGACCCCACTTGAGTTCCTCAGCCTTACTCAGTTTCCTCATCCGTAAAACAGGCTGTGCCACACCTAGCTTCCAGGCTGTCACAGGTAGTGGCATACCTGGCATCAATAAGCAATCAATAAGCAGTGTTTGATACATCACTGGCACCAGGATGCCATGGTGGCAGTGGCCAGAGGTGTCCGAGCTGGCCTAGGGAGAATGACAGGGTTTGGTGATATGCCAGGAGGGACAGAGAGTCCAAGCTCTCCCCAGCTCCCCTGCTAAAACTCGCTACAGATGAAAGGGAAGAGAGGTGTGTAAAGCTGACATTGAATATGGGGTTCATCTGCTTTACAGTAGAGAGAACTGCACAGAGTATCAAGTGGTGTGAAAATCAGACCACAGACTGTTTGCCCTTTAAAAATGAGGTTTCAGGTCCTGACCAGGTAGCTAAGTTGATTAAGAGTATCATCCAGATATGCCAAGTTTGTAGGTTCAATCCCAGTAAGGACACATACAAGAACAAACCAATGAATGTGTAGTAGAACAAAAATCAATGTTTTTTTTCCCTCTCTCTAAAAATCTATTTTAAAAATGAGCCATCTTTTAAAAAAAGGGACATCTCATAAAGAGTGTAATTAATAACTGTCTATGGGTGATCCCTGTTAGAAATGCAGATCATAAAAAAGACGGGGAGAGGTTGAGAAGGGTATAGGAAACAGAGAACTCAAAGAACATATATGTACAACACATGGGCATGAACTAAGGGAGGGGGAGTCCTGGAGGGCTGGAGGGTGCAGGGCAGAGGGAGGATAAAGGGGGGAAAATTGGGAAAACCATAATAGCATATTCAATAAAATATACTTAAAAAAAGGAATACAGATCATTTACTGAGCTGGTGACTGGCACCCTTCCCTCCCCTTTGCTCCTCTTCTCATTGCCCCACCCCCAAATTCCAGTTAGGAAGAAGGAATGAGAGTCATCAACAGGCTTTCATGTTGAGTGGGTATACAAAATGTGGTCCATCTACATGATGGGATATTACTCAGTCATAAAAAGGAATAAAGGGGAGGGGTAGGTGGAGGTGGAAGAGGGTATAAGGGAAATAAATAGTAATGGAAAAAATACAATAAAAATAAATTTTTTAAATAATAAAAATTTAAAATAAAAAGGAACAAGGTACTGACACATGCCACAATATGGATGAGCCTTGAAAATATGATACTCAGTCAAAGAAGCCAAACACAGGTCACACATTGAGTGATTCCATTTATATGAAATGTCAATAATAAGCAAATCTATAGAGACAGAAAGATTAGTGGTTGCCAGGGAATGAGAGGGAGTTAGGAGAAAATGAGGGGTGACTCCTAATGAGTGTGGGGGGTTCTTTTGAGGTGATGAAAATGTTATAAAATTTATTGTGATGGTTACACAACTCTGAATATACTAAAACTACTCAATTATACACTTCATTTTTTAAAAGATTTTATTTATTTATTTTTAGAGAGGGGAAGGGAGGAAGAAAGAGGAGAGAAACATCAATGTGTGGTTGCCTCTCGAGTGCCCCCTACTGGGGACCTGGCCCACAACCCAGGCATGTGCCCTGACTGGGAATTGAACTGTGACCGTTTGGTTCACAGTCCAGCACTCAGTCCACTGAGCCACACCCGCCAGGGCTCAATTCTACACTTTAGATGAGTGAATTATGTTTAATAAAGCTATTATTTTTTAAATTACTTTATTGACCCTAAAGATGGCCAAAAGCCCAAGGATCCCCCACAGTAAAGGGTTCCAGAGCTCCTTTCTTCAGCCAAAATGGGATCTTGCTGCTCTGATGATGCCATTAGCACAGCCCTTCTCAGAACCTCATTCCATGATTTTGGAAGCTCAGGTGACAGATATAAACCCCAAGAATAAAGGTTTAACTGCAACCAGGAGGGGGGACTGTAAACAGGGCAGCTACTGCTGCAGGTTTTGACTCTATGTTGCACCCATGAGGGATGGAGTAGGATGTAGATTTTTCTCATTTTTATCCTACATGTGTCTAGAATACTATTCTGTTGCCATGTAATAAACTCCCACAAATTTATTGGCTTAAAACAGCACCTGTTTATCATCCCACAGTTCAGGAGATCAGAAGGCCAGGCATGACATGGCTGGGCTCTCTGCTCAGGGTCTCACCAGCTGAAACGAGGTGTCAGCTGCGGCTTCAATTTCATCTGGGGCTCTGATCCTCTTCCAAGCTCACTAGATGTCTGCAGAATTAAGTTCCTTTCGGCTGCAGGGCTGAGGTCCCATTGGCTTGCTAGCTACTGAATGGGGTGTACTCTCAGGTCCCTGTGCTGTGGCCCCCTCCATCTGATCAAGGGAACATCTCACACATAGATCCCATGGATCCCTCTCTCCATTCAAATCTATTTTCCTCTTACGGAAGCAGCCAGAGAAGATTCTGTACTTTTAAACAGGTCATGTGACTAGGTCAGGCTAGTAGATATTGTTAGCCTGACACTGTCTCAACGTCAACTGGGCATATATGGCATAACCTAATCACGAGAGTAATACCCTATCATTCATAGGGTATCCACACTCAATGGGAGGGGAGTATATG
Source organism: Phyllostomus hastatus (assembly GCF_019186645.2). NCBI lineage: Eukaryota > Metazoa > Chordata > Mammalia > Chiroptera > Phyllostomidae > Phyllostomus > Phyllostomus hastatus. Next base: position 3,866,273 of record NW_025334030.1, on the reverse strand, counting down.
AGGGTAAAGGTCACTGGAGGACTTAGCAGAATTCTGCTACCACAAATGTGGGGAACATGAGAGATGCAGAGAAAGTTGAGACTTTCCCTAAGGACATACAGAGAATTGTAGGTGGAACCTAAATGAGAATCTTGGGCCCCAAGCCTAATTTGAGGCTTTTCCTCTAAGCGAATATGCCATGAATTGGGGGATGGGGAGTTGAGTGATGGCCCTTTGGGCCCCAGAATGCTCTGATACATGTAGGGAGCCCCAACCTGTTTAGGAGATGGGGGTGGTCGTGTATACAAACTCTTGGATCAAGAATGGAGGCCCCACAGAAGCAAATAGTCCCTGCCTGGGAGGGCATCCTGAATACTCCCAGGAAGGCAGAATGGGGGTTAGACATGCAGGGGTTTGGAGCAAGCCCCAATATCCCCCAATGCCTTGGTTCCCTTTCCCAGTCCCAGGACTCACCTGGGACTAGCAGCCCAGCCCTGACCAAATAAACCCAGGTGCAAGAGGAGGTTCTGAGGAGCCCAGCTGGGTTTACTGAGGAATATGGAGGAAAAAAACACCATCTACATGATAGGACAAGGTCAAGTACGCAACGACAGAGAATCCACATTCTGTGGTCAACTGTCAAGTGTCCAGGCAGCCAAAAGAAGGGGGTGCTAGACACAGAGATCTCTCAGCCAATAAGGCCAGGGCTCCCCAGCCACTAGGGGGTGCCTGGCACACATGATGCTTGCTTTCAGGGCAAGCAGAGGGAACACATTTGGAGAACTCAAGGCAGGGACTGGGGTGGAGTGGCTGACCTCTGGCCTCCTGCACCTCAGAGGCCTTGCAGACCTTGGGGGCAGTGGGCTTGTCTAGGAGCCCCCAAAGGCCCTGACCTCCAATGCTGGCTTCCTTTGTCTAGCCCAACCTGACTCACTTTGCTCATAGGCAAGCCCTCGAAAAGAGGGCTGGAGTCCACCTGTGCCATGACCCCTGTCCCCCTTCTCTGGTTCTGCTCCCTGTTTCCAGGCTCGCCACTACAGCTCACTAGGGTGGGCTACTACCTTCATCCCTCTTCTCTCCCCTCCATGTTCAGCACTCAGCTCCTCTCACACTCCATGGTCAAGTTTCACCTCCCTCTGTGAGGGACTTTCCCCCAGGGAAACATCTGCTTTTCACCATATGAACAAGGAGGAACTAGGTATTCCCTGCTTCAGTTAGGTGCATTCCCTTTACAAAAACTCAACATATGACCACCCTGGCTGGTGTTCCAGTTTTAAATCAAAATGGCTGGCCACTTCCTCAGCTGATCTCTGTAAGCACACAGCTCGGCTGTGATTTTCCCACCCAGCAGACCAAGGAGGAGCCTGAGGCTGGGCAAAGCTGGAAAGCTGGGATCTGATACCCAGTCTGGTTCCTGCCCATGGGAGAGTACAGGGGGAAGGGGAAGAAAGAGCTTGGGGCCTCTGGTCAAAATAAAAGGAGAGTGAATCAGCCTAGGGATCAGGGGACATGGCCAGAAGGATGAAGAATCAGCAAAGGTGCTACAAGAAACCATGAGGGAGCGTTTGGAGTTCAGGGGAAAGGATGGAGGGACAGAGGAAGAAGACAGCTGGGGATGCTGTTGAGCTCAGAAAGGGTGTCCATTGTCCAATGTCTCCCTGGACAGCTGGAGCTTCTCAGAGGAATGGAGAGGGGTGAAGGATAGAAGGTAGGGTGTCCAGTCCCACCTGAGGATGGAAAAGGAAGGAGCTAGGGCTAGGACTGGGACTGGCCAGGCCAGGGGAGGGACAGAGGTTTGCCCTGATGAGAAAGCAGACCTAGGTGGCTGTGAAGGGTGAGGCAACAAGGAAACAAGAGCAGCTCTCCCTAGGGAGGGGTACTCAAAGCTCCAGTATGTGCAGAGGGGAGGCACATGTGTATGTGGGCACAAGTGCTCAAGTGCCGCTAAGTGCCGGCTGCTGCTCTGGCGGCTTTACTTGAATTCCCTGTTTTGTCCTCACTACAGCACTGATATCATACCCCAAGGGGCTAGCCCAAGATCATCCCAGTTAGTTGGTGCCAGCACCTGGCTCCCTACAGGCTCCTCACAACCTCCTGTGGCCTCAGGACTCACCTGTGACTAGCAGCCCAGCCCTGACCAAATAAAGCCAGGTGCAAGAGGAGGTTCTGAGGAGCCCAGTTGGGTTTACTGAAGAACATGAGGGAGAAAACACCATCTACATGAAAGGACAAGGTCAAGTACACAGCAACATAGAATCCACGTTCTGTGGTCAACTGTCAGTGTCCAGGCAGCCAAAAGAAGGAATGACTCCTAAGGGTCGTTGGGAGGCTTTGGCTTCAACTTTGGGCAGACAGGGAGAAAGGAGACAAGATAAAGCCCAGGAGGGGAGCCAGGCTAGAGCAAAGCGACTGGTTTCAGGATGGCTTTCTCCTCCTTCAGCCCCTGTGGACCTTGAGCCCCTGCTGCTATTTCCAATAGTGAGCCACTGCCAGCATATGGCAGTGGGGGCTGGGGAGGTAACATCTGTCTGGTGCAGTGGCCTCAGCTGCAGCTGCTGCAGCAGCAGCAGCAGCAGCACAGGGTGGTACCAGTAACTCAGAAGTTGAAATGTGAGAAGCAGGAGAGGCACAGGGCTGGGAAAGGCTGAGCAGCAGCAGCAGAGAGGGTTTCCCTGGCAGGAGCTGGAGGCTCTGCTCTGGTGGCCAGAAGAGGTCCTCCCGTCGTCGACCCACATCCCTTCTGAGTGATTGCCCCTCTAGCCTCAGGCTGTGGGCTGTGGCACCCACTCAAAGTGGTCCACAAGGGAGGCAGCAGGTCTGTGTTGCAGATCTGGGGAAGGGATAGATAGAGGACCGGGCCAAGGCAACCAGAACAAAATGCATCAAGCCCTGCCCAGCTTTGCCAGGAGCACTGGATGGGGAGATGGGCAGAGTGGGGAGGAGGACAGGGAGGTCCCTGGGGTTTCCTACCTCAGAGGCTTGGCCTTAACTTTCCCCTCCTTGGGCAGAACTGAGTCATGGAAGCCCCTCACTACTCCAGGGACAGGGAAACACACGAAGTTCCTGCCCCCTCCCAAGCCGCTGCCAGCCTGACTTTGCAGTGAGGACTGACCAGAGACGGGTGGCTTCCCAAGTGTATGTGAGGTGCTGTGTATTGAGTGAGCACTTCATCTCCTTTCTCTTAGCTCCACAACCACCTAATCAGTATATCAATAGGTAGTATTATTATGACCCCCCCCCCACTACAGATGAGCAAATACAGGCTCAGTGGGGTTCAGAAACTTGCCCGAAACCACACAGCCACAGTGGCAGAGCTGACCTGAATGAGGGCTTGCCTGACAGCAGGACTTATATACCTACCCACCATGCCATGAGGGAAGGGAGGTGGAAGAAGCAAAGTTCACCAACAGGTACACACGGGTCTGTGTGCCAAATCCAAAGTAAGAGATGAAAGGCAGCCTTGAGACCTCTGGGAAAGCAAGGTGATACCGGATGAAAATGTATTAAGAGGCAGCAGTTAAACGCCTAGTCCCAGATCCATGGATGAATCTGCAGCAGTAGGGATCTCCTGTAACCCCCGAGGTTCTTCCCTAGGGCCACAGGATCACCACTGAGCAAGTGATTGGCACTTACCTTGACAGAACATGGAGTACACCTGGGCCCTGAGGTCTGCATGGCCCTTGTTGGAAGAGTCAGCAACACTTACTGTGAGACAGCGCTCAGCAAGGCTCTGCTAAAAATGAACAGAAACACCTCAGTAGGCATCACAGGGCTTGGCGGCCAGGGGCCAGAGAGTCCCAGTGCTTCCAACTGGACTCACCTCTATGAGCCTCAGTTTCCTCATCTGCACGAGGGGAGGCATGCCAGCACTGACACACAGGGCTGCTGAGAGGATTAAGCAAAGCATTTGTCAAAAAGCACTTATATTAAAGGACTAATGGACATGAGCAATGGGGTAGTGATTGCGGGTGGGGGGAGGGAGTAAAAGGGGGATAAATGGTAATGGAAAAATACAATATAAATAAATAAATAAATAGATAGATAGATAAATAAATAAAATTTAAAAAGTAGTTATATTGAGCCCTGGTCAGGTGGTTCAGTTGGTTGAAATGTCCCATACACCAAAAGTTTGCAGGTTCAATCCCTGGTTGGGGCACACACCTAGGCTGTGTGTTCCATTCCAAGTTGGGCTGTGTGCGGGAAGCAACAGATCCAGACTGATGTTTCTCTCTCACATGAATATTTCTCTCTCTCTCCCTTCCCCTCTCTCTAAAATCAATAAACCTATCCTTGGGTAAGGATTTAAAAAAATCATTTAAAAAATTTTAAAAATACTTATATTAAAAATCTTCATCTACACAAAAAATAAAAAGTGCACACACACAGCATTATTCACATTATTCAAAAAAAGTAGAAACAACACAAACACTCATCAACAGATTGAAAGGATACACAAATTCTGATCTATCCACACAATGGAATATTACTTAACCGTTAAAAGGAATGAAGGATTGACAAATGTTACAACATCAATGGATCTTAAAAACATGATGCCCAGTGAAAGAAGCCAGACACAGAAGGTCCCATCTCCAGAACAGGTAGATCCACGGAGAGAGGATGCAGACTGGTGATAGCCAGGGGCTAGGAGAAGTGGAGGAATGGGGAGTGAGTGCTAATAAGTTCAGGGTTTCTTTTATGTTTTGTTTTGTTATTGTTCTTAATCTATTTATTTTTAAGAGCAATTTTAAGTTCACAGCAATATTGAGCAGAAGGTACAGAGATTTCCCATATGCCCCTTGATCCCACACATACACAGCCTCCTCCATTACCAACAACACCCCCTTCCCATGGGAGTGGTACATTTTGTTACCAGAACCTACTAGGGTTTCTTTTTGGGATGATGAAAATGTTCTGACATTAGATGGTAGTGATGGATGCACAACTCTAATATACTAAAATCCACTGAGTGTATATTTTAGAAGGGTGAATTTTGTGGTATGTTATCTCGAGTTTTATTTTTATTTTTTAATCCTCACCTGAGGATATGCTTATTGCTAGAAAGAGAAGGGAGAGAGGGAGAGGGAGATGGAGATACACATCAATGTGAATAAGAAACATTGAAACATTGATCGGTTGCCTCCCGTATGTGCCCTGACCAGGGATCAAGCCTGCAACCTAGGTATGTGCCTTGACCAGGAATTAAAACCCACAAACTTTAGGTATACAGGACGATACTCCAACTAACTGACCCACCGAGCCACAGCTATATCTCAATTTTTATTTTTTTAAACACTAATTTCTTTTTAAAGATTTTATTTATTTATTTTTAGAGAGAAGTAAAGGGAGGAAGCGAGGGAAACATTAATGTGTGGCTGTCTCTCGTGTGCCCCCTACTGGGGACCTGGCCTGCAACCTAGGCATATGCCCTGACTGGGAATCGAACCAGCAACCCTTTGGTTTGCAGGTTGCACTCAGTCCGCCGAAGCACACCATCAGGGCTAGAACTCAATTTTTGAAAAGCACTTAGACCTCAGAAAATGTAGCTCTCATTACTATATCCTTCAACTTTAAAGAGTTTGTCATAAAATGGAAGACAACATATGAACACATTTTAAAATGTTCAACACCCAGACAAGAGCCAAGCAGCACAGTCCTGGCATCCTGGGATGACTGTCACAAAGTCATGCTCAGTGCACACAGACGGGAATGAGTGACCAACATGCAGGAACCGCTCCTGGCCACGGTGACTGAGAGAGTGTCCCAATTAATCTGCACAGAGGTACTAAACCCATAGCCATGGAAGTGAGAATAACCACAGCTGCACATGGCGGCATCTGGGCTGAGAGTTGGAGGACTTGGGTGGTTGGGTGGGGATGAGCTGGCACTCACAGACCTGTGGCAGCTCAGAGGTGTGGCACCAAGCAGGGCTGGCAGGAAGGGAGGACACTGAGCAGGGGTAGAACACTCATCCTAGCACTCCATGGCTCAAAGCAGAGTCTGGTACATGCTTTACTTCAGTTGACAAATAGGTGCAAACAGCTTGTAGCAGACCTGACCTCTGCCATCCCAGAAGCCCCCAGTTTTTCTGAGGTGTCCAAGAGGTTCAGGCTACTCTGAGTACCAGTTTCAGGTTCTGAGAAGACCCAGGCCTGAGTTCCTCTCTGAGCCACCCCCAGATACCAGGCTTCTAGAGGAGAGAATATATGATGAGATCAGCAAGCCTGCTTTGGGGCTATCCCCCAATGTCACATGGCCAGACATGCTTACAGTGTGGCATAGAATGGACAGAGACAGCCACACTTCAGAGCCTGGGCTCTTCCTCCAGCCCTAAGGGAACAGAGAGGTGACTCCCAGCTGTAGGCCTGAGCCTACTGACCTGCAAGTGAGGCCCGTACACTTCTCTCTCAATCCTTTCCCTCTCCCTCCTGCCTCCACCCTCTGTCCTGTGTAATTCCTAACCCTCTGGGAGGAAGCCAAATAAAAGAGAACTCCTTGGAAAAGAGAAAGGCACCTGCTGTGTACATATGTGCACACACATGCACACATGTGCATACACATGCCCACACTGCCACAGAGCACATAACATAATAACTAGATACAGGGAAGAGAAAGGGAACTAGACATGTTAGCATCTTTCCTACTCTGGGCCAGGCAGTTACCAAGGGATTTACATGCATTGTCTAACTTAATCCTTAAGAGAACCCTATGAGCCTTGAATGGTGTAGCTCAGTGGGCTGGGCATCGGGCATCGTCCCGCAGGCCTCAGACTGAAATGTCCCCAGTCGGATTCTCAGTTGGGGCACATGCCTGGGTTGCGGGCCACGTCCCTGGTGGGGGGCATGGGAGAGACAACGGATTGATGTTTCTCTCCCTCTCCAAAAATACATTTTACAAATCTTAAAAAAAAAGAAAGAAAAATCCTATGAGATTTCATAGATGAAGAAAATGAGCTTCCTGAGAACTTAAGGAACTTAGCCAATGGGACATGCAGTAGGTAAGAGCCATGAAGCTGAGCACAGTGCCTGGCAAGAGCCCCAGAAGCCGTACCATGGAGGCAGCTAAGAAGAGCAGGGTTGTGTGCTGTTTCTGCCCACCCCCTGGCATTGGCTCCTTTGGGGAACCTCTTACTCCCACATTTTTCCATGTGACTCTAGGGGTGTCTGCCCTGGGCTGGGGCAAACTCCTGACCTAGACCTGTCCAATCAGCGACGGGGATGAATTGGGACCCAACAGTGGGCAAGCCTGGGATCTTGCTGGAGCTCTGGGAGAGCCAAGCTGAGCGACACAGAGGATACTGGACCCAGAGGTGCAAGCCAGTGTCCCAGCACTGTTGCTGAGCACTTGATCAGCCAGGCTCTCAGCCTTTGCAATTATGAGTTGTTAAGTAACTAGTCTTTGAACACAGGTCTGACTGCAGAGCTCACGCTGTTTCCCTGGAGGCTCTGGTAGCTTAAGGATTGGGACAGAGCTGGGGATGGGGCCTCACCTCTCTCACAGAATCCTGCAGGGCCGGGGGTGGGGGGTGGGGGGTGGGGGGGTGCTCTTGGCCCCCTCCTAAAGCAGCTCCATCACTCAGTTTAACCTTCAAAGTTGGCATCTGCTTGCAAGAATTTGTGTCCTCTGGGAATTCAGCCTCCAGATGTCAGATCCAAGGCAGCAGCAGTGGCTGCACATGGCTCTCCCCAGAGTGAATCAGCCACATTCCAAAGGTGCAAACACAGACACCACGCCCTCCGCAGCCTGGGGCTACAGACTTCCTCCCCAGGCCCGCCCAGCCCCCACTCCTGCTACCCTCCCCTCTCCCCTCTTCCCATCCACACCAGGCTTTGGGCTTCCTTTCCTGAGACATTCTCCTGGAACTGAAACAAGAGAAAATGAAAGCCATTGGAGCCAGGAGACACCCTGATCCACTCTGCTCACTCCCTACCCTGCAGCAAGCCCAGACTGCACACGGCCCAGACCTCCCCCAGTTATCAGCATATACAGGATCCGCCAAAAATGGATTTACAGTTGCTCGTGTAGAAAATAATACATTGATTAATAAATAACAACACAAGAGTAAACTCTGTGTTTCTTGTACTCACAACCATAAACCTACTTTTTCCCTACCCTACGTGGGTTCATTCACTTGTTAAGTTTTGAGCACCTACTGCGGGCAAACCAGAGACAGACAAACCCCCGACCTCATGGAGCTCAGCTCAGCAAGAGTCAGACAAAATCATATCCACAGACAGAAAATGATTCCAAGCTTGTGAAGTGCTGAAGAGGAAAGAAAGAAGGAAGGGCTGAGGCTGATGGGAAGTGGTAAGGAGAGGGTTATGAGGTGGGGGGCCACTCTCAGAGGTAACACATGCTGAGGCCTAAAGCATGGATCAAAGCCTCCTCTACCCAGAGCCACTTCCCTGCAATCATTTCATGAGTACTATGGCAATGTTACCGCAAAGAATCTCCCCCAGTCACTCAGCAAGTCCATTTCCTGATGCCTTCTGTCAGCATTAATGGCTAATATTTTTTCAATAAGAACTTTATTGAGATATAATTTACATACTACACAACTTACCATTCTAAACTATACAATGCAATGTTTTTAGTATATTCACTATGTTGTGCAACCATCACCACAATCAATTTTAGAACATTTTTATTGCTTCCAAAAGAAAACCTGCAGCCATTAACAGTTATTCTCCAATCCCTGTGCCCCCAGCCCCTGGCAGCCAGTATTCCACTTTCCATCTCTATTGACCTGCTTATTCTGGACATCTCATATAAATGGAACCATACAGTATGTGGCCTTTTCTGTCTGGCATCTTCACTCAGCATAATGTTTTCAAGGTTTATCCATGTTGTAGCCTGCGTCAGACCTTCATTCCTGCCTGGCCAGTGAGCTCAAGTGGTTAGAGAGTCATCCCGATACTCCATGGTTGCATGTTCAATCCCTGGTCGGGGCACATATAAGAATCAACCAATGAATGCATAAATAAGTGGAACAACCAATAGATGTTTCTCTCTCTCCCTAAAATCAATTTTAAAAAAGAAAAGAACTTCAAGCCCTGGCTGGCATAGCTCAGTGGATCGAGCGTGGGCTGGGAACCAAAGTGTCCCAGGTTTGATTCCCAGCCAGGGTACATGCCTGGGTTGCAGGCCATAACCCCCCAGCAACCGGACATTGATGTCTCTCTCTCTCTCTCTCTCTCTTTCCCTCCCTTTCATCTCTAAAAATAAATAAATAAAATATTTTTTTTTAAAAAGAACATTCCTTTTCAAGGCTGAATAAATATTCTATTGTATATCTAGACCACATTTTATTTACCCATTCATCAGTTCATGAACATTTGGGTTGTTTCCTCCTTTTGGCTATTGTGAATAATGCTGCCATGAACATCTATGTACATGTAGAAGTTTTTGCCTGGATGCATATTTTCAAATCTCGTGGGTATATGCCTAGGAATGGCAGTGCCGGGTGACTCTATGTTGAGGAAATGCCAGACTATTTCAAAACAGCTGCACGACTTGACATTGCCACCAGGAGTGCGAGGGTTCCCACTCCTCCGTATCTTCCCACTACTTACTACTATCTCTCTTTTTCCGTTATAGGCATCCTAGTGGGTGGAAAGCAGTACTTTGATGTGGTTTTGATTTGTATTCCCTAATAAAACCTGTCCTCAGCCTGGTCTTGAATGGTGGTACCCATTCCTTCCAAGCCAGTACAGCCATTGCTCCCATCCACTGAAGATTCCAATGCCTTCAAACCCTGTATCAGATTCTGCTGTGATTCACTTCCTCCTTCACAACGGTCAAAACCACATTCAGTCCAATTTAGCCAACGCCCACCGCCTGAAGCCACCTGGAACGAGAAACTGTAGGGAGGCAAGATAGGGAGTTGTCCTCTGTGCCCCAAGGGCAGATAGTGAGGAAGAAGTGTGTGGGCAAGTATCTACAGGAGTTCCTATACATGTCTTCCTATCTGGTCTTCACCAGATTGTGCTCCCTGAAGGCACAGCTTCCTCCGTTCATTTACTGCTATATCCTTAGGTAGTAGGCAAGCCATAAATATTTGTTGAATGAATGAACAAAAGATAAAGAGAACTCAGAGCTGAGAATGTGGGGGTGAGATGTTTGTGGTTAGAAGCTTAGACTCTGGAGTGAAATGATTTTACTAGAATAATCCTACCTCTGCTACTTTATAGCTGTGTGGTCATGGGTGAATCACTTGGGTTCTCTCAGCCTCTCTCTCATCATCTACAAAATGGACCTGACAGCAACAATCTACCTGATAAGGCAGTTTTGAGGATTAAATGACATAATACAGATTAGGCAGTATTATGCACCAAGGACCCTTATTGATGAAGTCACATAATGTCAATCTTCATAAGAGCCTCGTGAGATAGGCTATCATCACCAGCTTCAACATTACAGAGGAGGAAACAGGGATTCTGAGGATTCAAGGAATCTGTTGGGTCATGAGGCTGGCTAGGGCAAAACCAGGATCTGAACCAAGATCCGTAACTTCAGGCAGGGGCCATCTGTGTGGCCCAATGCCATGTGGCCCCTAACACAGACGGAGGAGAGCTGGGCAGTCTCTGAGCAGTCAGCAAACTAGTCCAAAGCACTGGGCATGCACGCCTGGGCTGTGTCTAGCCCTGTGCAAAGTGAGCAGGCTGCTGGTAAATTTCAAAAATCTCAAACTAGGGACTGAAAGGACTAAGTATGTGTCTGGGCGGTTCAAAGAGATCCTGGGGCCAGAAACCTCCTGCACCAGAACACCAATTGGGGTGGAGGCTCAGGGGTCAAAAAGATAAGATGGTGGTAACAGTTTTATCAGAGAAAGCAAAAAGAAGCCCAAAGTTTCCAACAGGGAAGCCTGGCTACTAAAAGGGGCTCCCTTAAAGATTGCAGGCACTCTTTTCTCTCCCAGGGTGTATAGCTTCAGGAAGAAGCCACCCTGCTGGACCACCCCAAGTGACAGGTGTGACTGGATCCCCCTCAAATCAAACAGCCTATTTGGAAGAGCTCCAGTAGACTGGCCTAGGGAAGACATCAAGCTAGCCCTTAACAAAGTGGGCCTGGCGCTCCCTAAGGTTGGGTATAAATATTGGGAACTCTCTTGAGTAGAAATGGGGGTTCCCCTCACTTTTGCTCTTCAACTGAGGAAACCTGTCACGCAAAAGAGGTCCAAAGATGGAAACTTAGGGAACACCTGTTTCAGGGGCCATAGGCAGACCCTGGGGGCTTTAGGACTTAAGCAGAACCTGGTGTGAAGTGCTGTGTGAAGGGAGAGCTCAGGGCAGAACAAGCTCAGAAGTGAGTTGGTAGTCTAGGGTGGCCTGATCTTTGGGAAACTTGGCAGGAGAGAGATGGAGACAGGACTATTGATTGATTGAGACCCCATCATTTATTTCAAACAGGGGAGAAGCTCAGCTAAGTGCTCCAATGGAGAATGTGTTTAAATTGTTGTGGAAAACCATTAGGCACACTAGTCTCTTATCTGCCAGAATGCCTGGAAGGGGTTCTTCACAGCTGCCTGGCTAGGAAACCTGGGGCAGGGGTTTTCCAGACTCATGAGAGGACCACATGCATCACAAGTCTCTTGAGCTAGTCAAGAATACAGATCCCTGAGCTTTGCCCCAAACTTACTGGTCAGCATGTTGAGTTTGAGAATGCACTGAGTTTAAGACTCAAAATATCTCCAGGGAGACAAGAGGTCCAGAGGGAAGGGGGGATCAGATCAACATGAAGCAATGTGCAGAATGACTGCTCACCAGCTCTGGCCCGCAGGGGTCATTTATTTTTTTTTAAAGACTTTATTTATTATTTTTTTTTATAATAGAGATTTTATTTATTTATTTTCAGAGGGGAAAAGAGAAAGAGGAGAGAAACATCAATGTGTGGTTGCCTCTTGCGCACCTCCAACTGGGAATCTGTCCTGCAACTCAGGCATGTGCCTCGACCAGGAATCGAACCCATGACCCTGAGGTTCGAGGCCTGCATTCAATCCATTGACCCACACCAGCCAGGGCTATTTATTTATTTTTAGAGAGAGGGGAAGGGAGAAACAGAGGGAGAGAAATATCCATCAGTTGCCTCTCAGCCCACAATCTAGGCATGTGCCCCGACCTGGAATCTAACCAGCAGCCCCTCGCTTTGTGGAATGATGCCCAACCAAGCTTCAGTCTGGGCCCACAGGGGTCATTTGAGGGGATCAATTCCCATCTCCTTCTGACATTCTATTCACAAGAGTCTTATGACTCACATGTGCCACCTCAGACCTCTTTCCCTTCATCCTGGCACCCCCACTCATAGCCACCCAGTCAGCAGCCATAGCTTTAGCTGTGCCCTTAGTTCAAGGCCAGGACCTGTGGGTGGTTCTGGGTGCCCAAGCGGAATCATTCACTCCTTGGGCCCAGGGCCCAAGACCAAAGCCCAAGATTTCAGGAAGAGGAAGCCCCTGGCTGAAGAAACTGGCAGGCAGTTGTGAAAGTGCCTCTGGCCCCTCTTACACCAGTCCCATCCTGAAAAGGGACTGATTCGGCACAGATGCCAGTGCCTGGGGATGAGGCCCAGGGACTACATAGGCATAGCTGAGAACAGAAAGGGTCTCCCCTTTGGTCATCATCCCCTGCCTATCCCTATGCCCCACAGAGTGAGTGTGTGAGTGTATGTGTGTGTGTGTGTGGGGGGGGGGTCTCGAAGGCACCCAATTTAGCAACATGTAGCCACATAAAAAGTACATCCCTTCTGCTGGGGTGAATCCACTCCCGAGGGACAGGGCTTGGGCTCTGGACTCCAAAGGTTTGCATGTGGATCTTATCTCTCCTACTTCATAGCTGTGGGCTCTCAGGTGAACCACTGTAACCTCTCTCTTTGAGCCTCTCTTGTCTACCAAATGGCCTAACAGTAAGTTCTCCTGTGGTCCTCTATCACTAGGATCTCAGACTCACTGGTGTCCTGAGGCTCAAACACAGACCTGAGCCTCAAACACAGACGGCCAGGTCCTACTCCTAATCCTCTCAGGACCATATTTCACATCACAGCCCAAAAGTCAAGACTGGAAGCTATGACAGGCTGGAAGAGAGGTCTCCATGAGAAACCTACAGGCCTTCAGTGCCTTGGGACCAGATCATAGGCAGATCACAGGAGCATAAAAACATCTCCCTCTTCCACAACAGAGAGGTGATGGGCACAGCCAGCAGAGCCCTGATCAGCAATTCTGAGGTCCTTTCCATCACATCTGGTCAGTGATCAGAGAACCTGCTTGCCAGCACAGACTTGGGTGGGTTTTGCAGGTGTGCTTTAATCTCTCCAGGTTCACAGGGGTGTTGGGTGATTCTGCTTGTCCTGAAGTTGCTCCTCGTGGGTACACAGAGCCTGCCTGGCTGACAAGGTCTTTGTTACTGTTCCAGAGCACTCAGCCATACCAGACTTTCCCTGTAATCCACTACCAGAAGCAGCCTCTTCCCAGCTCCAGGTCTTCTACCTTGACCAAATCCACTTGTCTCCTTTCCCAAAGCCACTTGTACCTGCTCCAAAGCCTGGAGGGGTGACAAGTGTTTCCCAGACAACAAAAGCTTGTCCCAGGAGAACAGAGAGACTTCCATCCAGGAAAACTCCTGCTACAGCCTTGTTCTGTACACTAATTTTAGGGTTTCATGGCCCCAATTGCTAGGTATGCATTACAGCACACTTTTTTAGGCAGACTGTTACAGGCCACCCTTCCCTTCAAGTCACTCACCTCCCCCTCTCTCTAGTACTTTGGGAGGAAACTGAGGAGCAAAGTGAAGAACCTATCTTGGTCAAGGTCACCCCACCCTGGGTCTCTTGGGCGTGTTTCAGGGACTGACGTCAGTCTCCTTAGGCTCCATTGCTGTGTGACCTTGGGCAAGTTATTTAACCTCCCTGAGCCGGATTTCCTCTCAGCTAATAGTAGCTCCCAGGTCCAAGTTGTCCTGATCATTAAAAAAATATCATAAAGCACCTAGCACTTGGCCTGGCTCAATACGTGAGCTATTATCATTATTCCATCCTTTTCATCCCCTCCTCTCCACTACAGCCTCAGTGCCCGGCTGCTCCTCACATCCCCCACTTGCCAGCTGGTTCCCTGGCTTCCTCCAGGTCTTGACCCAAAAGTCACATTCCAGAAAGCCTTCCCCGCTTTTGTCCTCACCCTGACATACTCATTTGACATACTGGACATTCCACTGATGCACCCCTCTGGCCTCCCTCGCCCTGGCCCGTAAGCCCTTTAAGGGCAGAGCTGCTTCTACATTCCCTACCCTGTGCCCGCGCTCGTCGGAGTGAAGTATTCCTATCACGTCTCCGGGGCTGCGGGTGCGCCTAGGAGTCTGATTCAGGGTCCGGACGCCCAACTGGGGCAGGAACAAGAGGGATAGCGCGCACAAGAGCCGGGAGACCCGGCTGGCTGTAGGACCCGGGTTTCGGTGGGCGGCGCCGGGGACAAAGGACTGCCCTACCTGTGCTGGGGGCGCAGGCACCTCCCCGCGGGCGGCTCCGGCGCGCACCCCCGAGGTCACGTCCGGGGCGTGCCAGCCGGAAGGAGGCCCCGCGCGGGGCGGGAGGGGCGGGACGTTCGCTACCAGCCCACGCCCCCACCGCGAGCCAGCCGGCCCGCCTCACACTTCCGCTCGCCTGGCTGGCTCATTCATATTCATATGAGGGTGAGGGGCGGGACCCGGGTCCCCCGCAGCGCCCCGCCCCCGGACCGCTGGTCCCGCCCCAGGGGAGGCTCCGGCTCCAGTGGGGCGCCCCCGGCTTCCGCCTCGGGGAGGGAGTTTCCACTTGGTCACGACTCAGAAATGTGTCGCTCCCGATCCTCCGCCCCCTCGTCCCTGCCTTATGTGTGTGTGGGGGGGTCTCTTCCCTGGGAAGGGAGGAGGGGCGGCTTCTCCTTCCTGCGGCAGGTCCGTGGGGATCCGGGGCTGACCACTCCCTTCTCACCTTCCTCCAAGCTAGCGCCTGTTATAATCCTCATTTTTGAAAATAATAGTTCTAATTTATTAAGGGCTTATTCCGTGCTAGTCACTGTGTCCTTTATGTGAACTTTTAACCATCCCAACAGTCCAACTGAGGTAAAGATAAGTAATATTGTCATCCAGAAGCTCAGGAAAGTTGTTGACTTACCCATCTTGGGCTTTTCCGGAGGGGCAGACCCCCACTATCTTTCCCGAAATGGGCTTACCTGGGTACTCCGTACTGCCTGGGTGTGGCTGAGGGTTGGATCTGAACGCCCCACTGGAGAGAGAAGTTACATACTGGGGGAAACCAAAGCATGAAGGCGGGACCGGCTGTACCATTGGGCGGGCCCAGTGCAAAAGGACAACAGTGGGTCTCTGTGTTAAAAATATAACAATTTCAAGATGGTGATGGGAGAAATTGAACCCCAAAGCTTGAGCCCTCCTAAGTGCCAGGCTTGTGGGATTGCACAGGTGAATATCATGAAACTGACCCTGATGAAAGCACTCGGGGGCTCTTCTAGGGGCAGAGAAGCCACAACCCCTTATC
This sequence comes from Phyllostomus hastatus, assembly GCF_019186645.2. Classification (NCBI taxonomy): domain Eukaryota; kingdom Metazoa; phylum Chordata; class Mammalia; order Chiroptera; family Phyllostomidae; genus Phyllostomus; species Phyllostomus hastatus. The sequence goes on along the minus strand of NW_025334030.1, from coordinate 3,850,778 downwards.
CAGTATCACTACCCTCACCCCTCAGCCCAGAGGCTTCACCTCCACACTGACATCCAGGACTGGCCTCCAGTACTCCAAAAGTGGAGTACTTCAGGACCTCTAGGACCAGTCTTCTTGAAGGTCTGGTGAGTCCCACTGGGAGAGTGTGTCCCAAACCTGAATGACCCAGCTGACCCTTGAGGCTGTGCCTCCTGGGCATTCTCAGCCCTGGGCCCTTCAGGCAGGTGGGCACAATCTTAAGGGCCACACCAGGCCCAGAAGGTGCCTCAGTTCTGACTTGAAGCCCTCCTTTCTCACTGGTAAAGGGTGTGAGGAGCAGCCAGGGCTGCTTCCCAGAATAAACACCCCACCCATAGTCTGCCCCAGCCCTGCAGGCACAGCAAGCCAGCAGGCAGGGCAAGCCAGCGCCAAGTGGAGAGACGCTCACCAGGCCGCCAGCTCAAGGTTAATAAGTCATCCTGATCTCACTCCCTCCATCACTCCATCCTTGTGACTGGCCCCACTCACAGTGGGTTGCAGGCTTCTTTAATAATAATAGCTACATTTGTTGCACTGTTCTTTCTCCCCACCAGGACTTGGTGGAAGTCTTTTGTGTACCCTCTCCACTGAGCCTCACACAGCTCCATAACAGGCATGAGGATTACCATTTCACAGATGGAAAATGGGAAACTAAGGTTCAGAGAGATCCGATACCTGGGATAAGTTCAAGGGCCAGAATTCAGGGTCTGCCGTCATTCATCTTCCCTGGTTCCTGTCATCTCTCCTATGTCTGCAATGTAGATTTGAAGGCTCACTTCTTCATGTTCACTCTCAGCTCCTTGGATAGAGTAAAGGCTTTGTGCTTATACTGCTGAGTTTCCTGCTGGAGCTAGCATTGTGCATGAAACTACTACGTGTGTGAATTAGTAAGCCAGTTCCCCTTTGGATACTGACAGGCGGGGGTCCCCTCTAGACTGAGAGATCTCCTTAAAGACATAGATGGAGCTGCCTAATCCTGGGCACAGAGTAGATCCTCAGTAAATGTTGAATGAACACATAACAGCTTAATAAGCATCTGTTGAATGAATGGGAACCTAGAAGATGTTCAATAAATGTTTATTGATGAAAGATTAGGGGACAAGATTCAGTCCCCAAGATATATCTATCAGCAATTGTCTTAGCTCAGGTTGCTGTAACAGAATACCATTGACTATGGGGCTTAACCAACACACATTTACTTCTCACAGTTCTGAAGGCTGGGAAATCCAAGATCAAAGTGCTGGCAAATTCACTTCCTAGTCAGGGCTCTCTTCCTTGCTTGCAGACAGCCACCTTGCTGTGCCTTCACGTGGAAGAGAGACAGAGAAATCCTTTCTTTCTTCTTCTTCTTATAAGGGCACTGATCCTATCATGACCCCTTCCCACTCCCATGCCCTCATTTAAATCTAATTACCTCTTAAAGGCTCCACATGTAAATATAGCTACATTGGGGATTAGAGCTTCAATTAATGAATTTGAATTCAACCAATGAATTCAACTATGAATTTGGGGAGGACACAAACATTCAGTTCATAACAGTAATATTTATGAAACATATACTGTATTCCAGATCTTAGGCAGAACTCTGCAGGGGGAGTGACAAAGTAGATAATGCCCTTGTATCCTACTCCTTGGGGAATTTAGAATCTATTAGGGGAGACAGTCCATAACACATGGGAGGGAGCAGGTAGTAAAGAATGGGTGCTCAGAGTAAGGACTCTGAAGAGAGGACATTCAGCATGATGGTGGGGAAGGACATCTCTCCTCACTCACCTTTCACTAAGAAGGAGAAAGCCAGGCTTGGACTGACTGTGGTAGTAGGTGTTGCCTCCTGGAAAAGCCAACCCCCCTAAAATCCCGAAGGCTGGTCCTCTTGGATGTCCCACAACCCCACTCTGCCGGGTATCTGATGCCCCAGGGACAGAGCAGATTATAACACAAGGGCTGGAATCAGACTAACTGAGATTGCAATCTGGACTATGACTCCTCATACTAGCTTCTCAGAATTTGACCAAATTACTTAACCTCTTGTGCTTCAATTTCCTCTTCTGTAAAATAGCAATAATAATAGGACCCCCTCTCAAGGTTGTTGTGAATATAATGAAAGCAAAGCATCTGGTGCAGAGAAAGACCTGGTCTGACTGAGAATTGGGGGTTCCTGGTTGGATCACCTCCACTAAGATTATAGCATTCTTCACTCTTGTCGGATTTACAGGAGCCAATTTAGGGGTTTATTTGCAGCTAAGAGGACACTAGCTGGGTCCTGGAATTGACATGCCTTGGATCAGGCTTGACACCTGGTAGTAATTGCTAATATGTATTGAGAATATACCTTATTTAACCTTCACAATAACCTTAGAAAGATGCTGTTATTCACCATTCCAACACGGTGAAGTCAGATTCTTTACAGGGAACAACCTGCTTTTCTGTGAAAACAAATGCGTGTGGAAAACTATTATAAAGGCCCTCAGGAGTGAAGGTCCCTTATGATCAAATCCCCTTTATGGTTCAGGGATCATTGGACTTTCCTGGTCACTGGATTCAGTTCCTGATGGACTGTAAGCCCCAGGAGAGCAAGGGCAACTGAGGTTGTCACTCTGTTGCACCGTCGCACAGTGCCTGGCATCCTGCAAACACACGGCAAGTTCTTTTAACGGATATAAAATTAGCCCCTTGGGTACCTTTTTCATACACCTGGATTTCCCTGGGGCTCGAAGAAATTGGACTTTGCAACACTGCAGGCTACAGGGTCTCGCTTCAGCTGAATCACCGTGATCCCGGACGCCGGGAGGGGGCGCTCTGTGTCTCTCAGCCTCCGCCCTACCCCACACACCCGCTGGTCAGTGGACTGGGAGAGTTGGCCCTTAACAGCCCCCTCCTGAAGGCGCTAGGTCGCAAAGCTGGCCTTCCCGAGAGGCCCATCTGCCGGCTAATGTTTAACCCGACCTCACTCCACATAATCCACACAAGGGAAACCCGGGGGGGGTGGGGGGGTGGGGTCACTTCCAAATCACCACCTTCAGGGCCTATGGCCTTTCACCTATCACCCAATAGTTCATGAACCCCTACTCTTTGCCTATTCACTCAGTGTGTCCTTTCATGCAACAGGTCACGACCACCTACTATGTGTCCATTTTCTTAAAAATGGAATGAACATATATTCTGTATCCGTCCATTCGCGCAAGTCATGAGCACCTACTGTGTCTCCATTTGCCCCAAATATGAGCATCTACTGTGTGTCCATGTAACAGTTCAGGAGCACCTACTATGTGCCAAACACTATGCCAGGCGCTGGGGATGCTGTGAGCTCGAGCAAGGACACACCATTAAATACAGGAGTGAAGGTGGCATTACGCCCAGAGGCAGATGCCTCACCTATAGAAGATGCTTTATGTCTGTTGGACTTTTCAAGGCCAACTGCATGGAGGCAGGGTCGGCTAACAGCAGCAGGGCTCTTTTTATATCAAGGTTTGCAACCGCGCTGCAGAGCAGCAAGAAGATAGCTGGGTGGGGGCTCCAGATTGGCCCAAACAAAACACACTGAAGAACGCCAGTCGAGTTTCAGCATCAGGAGGTAAAAACAACTTAGCGGGTGCAGGTTTGGTCTCTCCACTCATTCCACTTTGTAAACCGCACTACGCTGGGCGCTGAGGGGCCAGGCAAACAATCAAGGACCCCGCGGCACTCCAACTGAGGACGCAGCCTGCCCCAACGGCGGGGACCCAGACTCCAGCTGAGCGGAAGCCGGAACTTGGAAGGAAACTGAGGCCGAGGAAACGGCGGGCGGGGGAGGGGAACAAGCCGGCGTCGGACAGGAGGGAGGCACTAAGCTTGGCCTCGAACCCCGGCGTGCGCCGCCCCGAACCCGGAGCTGGGGCCTCTGCCCGCGGGTGCTGCCCGCGCGTTCCTGGAACTGGGCTGGGCAGAGAAATCAGGGCCCGTTGAAAGGCATTCTTGCCGCCCCCTCCCGCCCCCCGTCCCCCGCCCGGGGCTGCGGGGGGCCTAGCCAAGGTGACCCCGCAGGAGGGAGGCGATGGGCCCCGCCTCCTTCTTCATCTTACCGGTTTTCGGGGCCTTTCCTCCAGGCTGCAAGCCCTCCCTCGGTCCACTGCGAGCCCACCCCCTCCCCGGGCTTCCCCCGAGGGTGGGACGTTCCCCCACCCCACCCGCCCCCGCCACCCCAGGCCACCTCCGGGCCGTGTCCTAGCGCTGCCCTCGGGCTGGGGGCGGGGCCGTAGGGGGGACCTAAGGATGGGGCCGAGGAGGACGCCCGTGGCCGGCAGCTGCCCCGCGCTCCCTCCCTCCCTCCCTCCCTCCCTCCCTCCCTCCCTCCCTCCGGGTGCCGGCTCCCCGCAGCCTCGCTGCCCTCCGTCCTCCCCTCCGCTGGCCCAGCGCCCGTGTGCGGCCGCCCCCTCCCCCCCGACGCTCACGCCCCGCCTGGCAGCTGGCGCCCCGGGCCTGGGGCCGCTGCGGCGAGAGGGGTTTGCTGGGAGGGCTGGAGGGAAGCCGCGGGGGAGGGAGAAGGGAGGGCGGATGCCCCCCGCGCCCCTCCTCCTCCCCTCCTCCTCAGCCCGCCGGTCCCTCCTCTCACCGCCTCCCTCCGCCCTCCTCCCTCCCTCTGTAAGACATCCCGGCCCGGCCCGGCCGCCGCGGCCACCTTCCCCGCCGGAGCTGCAGATGTGGCGGAGCGGCCGGGAGCCGGGCGGCCGTGCCAGGGGAGCCTGCGCCCTGTGAGCCTCACGCCCCGGCCCCCGCCCGCCCCGGCCCCTCCCCCGCTCACTCCCTGCAGCCCCCAGACCGCCGGAGCCCGCAGTTGGGAGCCCGACCGCCCCCCGCCGCCGAGGTAGGAAGCCCCCGGGCGTCGCGTCGTGGGGACCGGGACTGGGCAGGGGGGCTGGTCTGTTGCGCGGGGTCTGCGGGGCTCGAGGGCTGCCTACACCTACCGCGTCCGCGCCTCGCTCCGGGCCATTGTGAGCCCTCGCCGGGCCCCCTGCGCGCTCGCTCCCTCGCTCTCTGGCTTGCGCGCTCCCTCCCTCGCCGGCTCCTCGGCCCTTTCCCTCGGTCTCTCTGTCTTTCTCCTCCCCCCTGCCCTTCCTCCGTCCCGAGGCCGGGCCCTGCCGCGGCCGGGCCCGGGGCGGGAGCAAACTTCGGCGGGGAAGTTGGGCTGCTGCAGTGGGGGCGCGCTGCGGGGTGAGAGGGGGTCCCCGGAGCCTGGGTAAGAACTTGTCTGGGGCTGCCGGGCAGCTTCCCCCTTCACACGGCTGAGCCGGGGGTCTTTCTAAAACGGGGTTTGAAAGGTGTCTTCTCCCTTGTCCCCGAAAGTCTTCCCCACTCCCTCACCCCCGCCCCCGCTGTCCCTGGATAGAAAGGCTGGGGAGGCAGGCGTCCTGACGTTCAGGACTGGGGTTCTGCCGCGTTTGGACTGGGAGCTAGAGTCCTGTCCAGCACTTGTTCCTCCCCCGCTGTGTGCAAGCAGAGAACCTGGCAGAGTGGGGGGAGCGGGGGTACCCAACTCGCCTGAGGAAAGGTCTGGAGGGGGCGAGGCAGGTGCATCTGCAGGGAGGGAAATGCCTATGCCTTGCTTCCCCAGCCTGTCCCCCTGGGATGGGGCTGGAATCTAGGCTGGCACCTGGAGACCTTGGCACACTGCCCTACCCACTCGGGTACTCGGGCCACAGCAGGGCGGCATGCTGCTTGTCCCCTGTCCAGGAGGGCCTGCCTAGCCTAGCCTGGCCACTCCAGACAGCAATGGTTGCGGGGAGCTACCCGGCCCTGCCCTGGGGCCTGGGAAGTGGGAAGGGATCCTGGGAGGAGCCCTGGGCCCCCAGCCATCTCAGCCCAGTATCTTGGCTCTGAAGGGAATGCTTGACACTGAAGGGGCAGCCAGGCCTGCCTGGGACCTGGCCGAGGCTTGGGCTCCCGTGGTTCTTGGTCTGGGCCAGGGACAGGGCCAGAGCTGTGGTCGTGGGAGGCAGCCATTCTGAGGGTCCTACGTACCTGGTCCTGGCATCCTGAAGGAATGGTGGGGCTTAGCAGGCAGCTAAGGAAGACACTCTACTCCCCAGTGTCTCCTCCAGGACCTTCCTCAGCCCCCAGGCGCAGGGAAGGGGAAACTGGCTCCTTCAGTCTGCCCACTTGTCCAGCCCTCCCCCAGCCTCACACCAGTGCCACAGTGCCACAGCTGTTCCAGCCCAACCCATACATCCCTCCCCATGACCTCTGAGCCTACCCCTTCTCTGCTCCTCCTTCTCCCCTCTGGGCCACAGCTGGGCCTCCCAGCTGGCCCTGGCCAGTACTGGGGGAGGGGCTGCACCCAGGGGGCCCCTCCAGGACACCCCTTTCTGAGCTTCAGCCCAGCCCCATTTCACAGCCCACCACCAACTCCACTTGGCCCTCCCTGTAGTCCACCAAGCAGGAGATAGTGCCAGAGGTTGGGGGACCACTTATGGGGGTTGGGTACCCTTTGGAAACAGCTCTATTTTCCTCAGCCCCTTCCCCTCCCCCTCCTTTCCGGAGCTGCCATTAGTTCTGACTACCCCCCCCATGCCTGCCCACCATTCCCTGTCTGTGACCTTTGACCTTTAGTGTTAAATCCCTCCAGCTGGGGATCTTCGGCCCCTGAGTGACCCTGGTGCAGGCCCCCTGTGGGGGGCCTCTCCCTGCTCCTGGCTCTCTACATAGGAACACCTGCCAGTTCCTCCCTCACTGATGGGGAGGGGGGGTGCCCCAGAAAGCCAGACAGTGAGTCACCCTACTTCTAGGCACCACTGCTTTTGGGGTCACTGGCTTTGGGGGAGATGCTGGAGTTGGGCCACCACCTGGAGGTTGAGTAGGAAAAGCCCCCCACCTAGGAGTCTGATGTCCTGGAATTGAGTCCCAGGTGGCCAACAACTCCCAGGGGTCCTTGGACCAGGCTCCTCCCCTTTCTGGGTCTCAGTTTCTTCATCTGTCGAACCAAGGGGTCAGACAAGGTGAGATTCCTGAGCTTCAGAGTCCATGAGAAGACTTGGGGTGGGGGTGTTGGGAGTGGGTAAGGCCAACAAAAGCTAACTCTCAATTGTCCATGGGTGGAGCCAGTATGAATAACTGGATGCCACAGACATCCAAAAACCTCATTTTAAACAATCGTGTGAACCACGTCCCCCCCCCCCGCCCCCCCAAAGCTTTTGTTGTTTCTAGAAGCTCAGCTGCAAATGGGTAGCCAAGCCATGTCTTCCCCTGCCTGGGCTCCCCTGGCTGCCGCACTGGGAGTGCCTGTGGAGGGTGAGAGGGCGAACTGATCCCAAGGAGACAAAGCTCTCCAGAGCCCCTCCTGGGACCTGGTGTAGGGAGGCCTAGACCCCTCTCAGCCCCACCATGGGGCCCCCGCTTTTCTCTCCCCCCCTTTCCTGGCCTGGCCTTGGCCCTAGGCGGTAGGAGTGTCTTCTGCCACCTAATCCTCCCAGGGTCTGAGCTGGGCTGTAGAGTGAAGAATGTATTTCCCTGATACTTTCCCACGTGGGTTTCCATCTGCCCCAACTGGCTTGGAATCCAAATTTCCCACTTGGGTGGGGACTGGGTGTTGGGTGGTTTGGGGCAGTCCCAGGATGACGGAGGGTGCTGAAAGCTGGGGCCAGGTGACCAGATTTGGGGAGTGTGACCTAAGAGCTTTTGGGCCCTTTGGGCCGTGTTTGGGACAGACCCTGGAAGCTGGAGGGGGGCAGGGTAGGGAAGATTGCTACTCCCACCTCTCCCCTCCAGTGGGGGATGCCTCCCAGCTTCCTGTGTCGCAGGGCAGGCAAGCTGAAGAGGCCCCTTACCCAAGAGGGAAATTCAGAATGTATTAGAAAGGCCTGAGCTAGGTGGAATGGGAGGGTGGGGTGTGGGGGGGCTGCCTTTTCTGAGGCTAGGAGAAGTCTTTCTCTATTAAGGGTTATTACTGTCATTGTGTATTTCACACAGATGACTAAAGCCAGAAGGGTGACCCCTGGAAGTGACTGTGTGATCCTTTCTTCACCCAGACAAGTGCCCTTCTTAGAGGTGGGGAGCATCACTGGCTGGTGAGGGGCTCACTGGGACCAACCAGAAAGATGTGGCTTCTCGCCCACCTCCCTGCTGAAGTTGCTTTCCCGTGCAGGGCCTGTGAAATGGCCCTAAGAAAGAGGCTGAGGCCCAGATGTGTGTCTGAGGGTTCACCTCTCTGAGAATCTCAGGACACCCAGCTTTGTCCCAGCCTGCTACTAGCCCTGGGTGTGGGGGACCACAGCTACTTCAAGGCCCTTGGGACACACCTGCCCAGGGTTTCCCAGGTGGATGCTTCAGCCTCACCCTGGAGAATGCTAGTTTGGGTATGACCAGGCAGGGACTCCCATTGTCAACCAGGACTGCTAGTGCTTTATTGATCAGCCAGGGCTGGAGCAATTGCTTAGATGCTGGGACATAGAGGGGCTTGCTGGGGGAGTGGGGGGTCTCATGCAGGGGTATAGCCTGGAGTAGACCTAGTTTTCTCTCCTGGCCCCCACATAGCCCCGTAAGCCTCTGCTGTCTGTAAACAAATAAAAATGCCTTCTTAGGTCTTCACAAGAGGGCAGGGGGTGAAGCTGGTCAGGGATAGAGCAGCAGGGTGGGAACGCCTGGTAACAACTCCCGGAAAAAGTCAACAATGCCTTCCAATGGCCCCTTGAACTTTGTAGGCATTAACATTTGTCACTTGAAATTATTACCTTAATCTTGTGAGAGAGATCCATAGATCTCTATTAGACAAATGAGGAAATTGAAGCTCAGGATGGAAAAGAGCCTGCTGTGGGTGGCGTGGTGGTGTTTGATGGCCAGTTTCCCAGCCTGGAACGAGAAGGGGCCCTGCCCCTGAGGGGAGCCCGAGTTGGCCTCAGCAGCTGTGCACACCAGGCCCTAAACACCCATCCTTTCCCTGTGCTGATCCTCCTGGCCTCCGCCCCAGACCTGTCCATGTGGGAGGCAAGGCCTAGCCCAGGTCTGCAGGGGTCCCTGGCCCTTTTTTCCCTTGTAGGGAACCCCTGGGAGCTTCCACACAGCTAGTCCCCAGGGAGCCCCAGAAGTCTGACTGTCCTGCCTGGGATGTCTCTCCAAGCTCCCTCAGGCTGGACAGTGGAGGCCCTGGATCCGAGCATCTCTATGGGGAGAGCTCTGGCCTTCCATGCCCCCTCCCAGACGAGATGAAATGGTTCTGGTTAAGTAGTGGCCAGGCTAGGGAGGGCCTGGGGGAGCACAGAGGTGGGAAGTGATTCTAATGGGGGAGCTTCCTATCTTTTCCAGATGCCCCTGGTGGGGGATGGGAAAGGGCTGAAAATCTTCCAGGCCATAACTGGGGTTGGCTGGTGTCTCCTCAGGGCCTTTGTCTGCATTGCCTAAGAAGCCAGGTAGTACCTGCCACAGGGGGGTGCTGGACGTTCCAGTGTGACTTTTGCACATGTACTCCTGCCTTGGCAGATGGCTGCCTGGGAAGGGGACTCAGACTCAGCCTCCCACCCCCTCCTCCAATCATGGCTAGGAGAGGGTAGGGAGACTTCAGAGGCCCCAGGGGGTTGTTGAGCTGCCCAAGTCAGTACTGGGCACCTCTAGGAAAACAATCCTGCGGCTGACAGAGGGTCTCCACAATTTGCATAATGCACGCACTGGCCAGTGCCCACTGGGACTCTGGGAGTAAGGATGCTGCCTGTGGGCTGTAGTTGGGGAAGACTAAGGCTCAGATTTGAGGGGTTTGCTTATAGGGTCACTTAAGGTCAGGGAAGGATTGGGACTGGAGCCTAGGGCTATCTGATCTTGGCCCCTGAAATGTCAATTCAGTCCAGGAATCCCCCCAGCTCCACTCTTCCCCACCCCCCCACCCCCCATCCACTGCTGGGGCATGGCACGGGGGACAGCTGTGTCTGGGAAAGCCTCCTTCCTTACCCACGTGTGCATCTAGGTCTGGCTGGGAAGTCTTCTGGGCCACTTCCTCCTGCGTCCAGAGCCCCCCAACCCTACCCTTCCAGGCTTACTGACCCCAGCTGTGATGTCCTCCTACCCCAAGGCTGTGGGGCCCTCCATTGTTCTGTCTGCCAGCCACACCCTCCTCCAGTCCAAGCCCCCAGCACCACTCTGGTCACTTAGTGGTCACCATGCGTTGTCCTGTGAACCCTGGGCCCCAAGGGCCGGAAGCAGGCAGGCCTGGTATGGTGTTCCCTGTTGGGTTTGGAGGCTACCCCTGGCTTTTGGACTCGCTTTGCTGCCTGGAGTGGACAAGCAGGGGAGGGTGGGATGGCTGGTAAGAAGGGCATGGGGTGGAGTCCAGAGTTTATGCCGGAGCCCCTGCTGGGCCTGGTCTTGTCCTGCTGTTCTGGGGTAGGCTCTGTGCCACTGCTGGATGTAAGCAGCAAGAGATGAAGCTAGGGGAACTGGGTCCTTCTGGTCATCCCAACTGACTAGAGCAATTCTGGCTACCCCACCCTAGTCCTGCTCCTTGGTCCCTTGCCCTAGACAGGGAGGAGGAAGCCCAGGCCCTGCCTCTCACCTTAACCTTGGGCAAGCCACTTCCTTCTTCTGGGCTGTAAGCCCCTCCCTGCCTGCCCACCCCACCTGGCTGGTGGCACCACAGGTAGATTCATTTACTCGGCAACATTCACTGAGGTCCCAGTGTTAGGGAAAAGTGAAAGGCAGAGGTGCTGTTAGGGGCGTGGTCAGGATGCTTGAGCTCCAGTCCCATTCTGGGCCAACCCCCTCCTTTCTTGGATGGGAAACTGAGGCCCAGAGCTGGCTCACATCACACCGGGGCAGGCCTGGTTTCTGGCTCTGAGCCCCAGCACTTTGCATCACTGCCCAGTCCATGCTGGTGGAAGGAGCGAGCTGTGTGGGGGCTGTGGGAGAGGAGGCAGTGGTCTGCTCCATGAGGCCTCCTCCATTTCAACACCCCCAGAAGGCTCAGAACTGCCTGGAGCTCCAGAGACATTCCTGTCTGCCCTTCTTGGAAAGAGGCTCAGAATGTCAGGTGTAGAAAGTGAGTACCTGGGGCAGTGAATATGCCACTGTGTCCAGGGCTGGGCACTTAGGGCATGCTCAAGCGCTGGGGACATTGTGGCGTTAGTGATATATTAGAGAGGACCTGGACCCAGGGTGAGTGTGGCCAGCAGCACAGGGCTGTTGCAGGGCTAGGGAGGCTGCCCTTGGCAGTGTGGAGACAGAGCCCCTGCTCAGCCCTTAGGCACCTGGAAGAACTGCTCCTGTGCAGCTGCAAGAGGTGAATCAGGGAAGATTTGCTGAAGGAGGGGAAGTAGGAGGGAAGCGGCAGCTGGAGGGGATTATGGGGACATGGAAGGTTGTAAAGCAGGAGCTAGCACCTAAGAGGTAAGCCCCAGGCTCACGGGAGCCAGGAAATCTTGAGAAAGGAGGTGCTGCAGGGGAAGTCTGGGCTGGAAAGGATGGTGGCACTCTCTGTGCAGAGCACTCTGTGCCTCCCAGTGCCCCCCAGGTCCTGGCCCAGCCTCCCCCTCGGGCCTCCTCTGCTGGATGACAGACAGTTTATTTGCGGGCTGGTCGGGGGGCCAAACCCCCAGGCCTCTGCAGCATTGGGCCTGGAAAGAGTGTGGGTTTTGACCTGGCGGTGAATCCCGACTGCTACTTAAAGTACCGTCATGGTGACCTTGGCAGGTGACTGATCTGCGCTGAGCCTCACTGTCCTCATATGGAAGGTGGGGAGAATCACACCTAATTGTCAGGGTGGTGAGGATGAATGGCGATGGTGAGCAGGAGGCAGGCTGGCCAGCGCAGCCTGCAGAACTCGTTAGGTCCCAACGCTCCCGCTTCCTCCTGCTTCACCCGAAGTCCATGTGGCCTACTCAGGTCTGCCCCCTACACTCACAGGAGCAGCTCACCCCTAAACACCGTTTCTCTGTTGCCAGTGGTTCCCTCACTGAAGTCTGGATGCCCTTCATTCTCACTTATCTGTGCCCCCCCCGCCCCCCCAGAATGGAGTGGAGGGCCTGGTGTTGGAGTGCATAACTGAGAAATGGGGTAAATGAGGCTGGGAGGGAAAGGCCAAAGTCCAGAGCCTGCCTTGCCCACCTCCCTTCCCACTGGGACTTGGCAAATGCTGTTCATTGGGCCTGGTGCTGGTCCTGTGGTGATGGGAGGGGTGGGCCCCAGGCCTCATCCTGGCTCCCCACCATAAGCTAAGATGCCTGGGTCCTGGGTTCCCAACTTTGATGCTACTTACCTGCCATGTCCTGTGTCCCATGTATGTGCACAGGTGTGATACATAGGCATGTGCCTGTATGTCTGGGGGTGCTGTGAGTGCCCGTCCCTGACCTGTGGGACACTGGCCAGTGCTTTTGCTGGCCCCAGAGAGCTCTGGATGAGTGCCCAGCCCCGCTGCCCACTGAGAGTGGCAGTGCTGCTTGGCAGGTCCTGGGCTGCCTGTGTCTAGGCCTTGCTGGGTGTGTGTCCTGTCTGGCTTCCCAGTGTGGGCCCCTCCCAGGGATTTGGGCAGCCTGGGCCCAGCCCTTCCCTCCTAGCTCGCTGGCTGGTGGGTGGGTAGGTGGGCGGGCTGCCTGGCGTGGGGGCTGCTTGGCGGGCTCCCCTCTGGCTGAGGCCCAGGTGCAGGCAGTGCTCACAGCACCTCCCCCCCAAGCTGGGCAGACAGGAAAATACCAGACATAGTTGTGCAAAGGTGGCTGCAGGCGGGCAGGCAGCAAGGGGTGGGGGCTGCACTAGGTGCCTCGAGCCACCAGGGCTAGAAGAGACTTCTGTGCCAGGCTGGGCCCTGCAGCTGGATGGGCACACACATCTATGTGAGTGTGCATCTGCAGGCTAGGGCCCATGTGTGAGCTGCTGTCCCCAACCTGGTGGCACCTTGCTGGCGTTGGGGAAGGAAGTACATCTGGGGAGCCCGGGGTGAGGGGTGTGGGGGAAGCCAGCTGCATGCCTTCCACCTTCACCGCTGCCTGAACTCTCTGGGTGACTTTGGCAGGGCAAGTTACTGTGGAGTACCTTCAGCCTGGGGCCTCGTACAAGAATCCTCAGGGCTACCAGTTGCTGGCGCCTCCTGTGTGCCTGGTGATCCAGCATGGTATTATAGTGCCTGTTACGGTCAAGGAAACTAAGGCTGAGAGGGAGCGACAGGGACCCATCTGAGGCCCCACAGCCAGGGGTGGGGCAAAGAGGACTGGAACCAGGTAGCCTGGCTCTGGGTAGCACTCTCTAAACACGCCTATGCAGTTGCTGCCCAGCTGGGGGCCTTTCTGAGGCCCCCATAGCCCAAGAGCTAAGCCCTGGCTGGGTCACCTGGGGGTATTTGCACTCCAGGGTGAGGTCTGCCTTACCGGAGGATCTGGGAAGGCCCAGGGTGCTGGCTGAGCACCGGTCTGTGATAGGGGAGGGGCCAGGCTTCAGAGCAAGAGGTTCCCAGGGAAGGCGAACCCCATGCTCTTCCAGGAAGTGCTGCCTGCCCTGGCCCCTCTCCTGGGACCTGCTGGGCAGAGGCCTCAGGATAAGCCCCTCCCTTTCATCCTGGGGGGAGGTTTGCTCCTTCCAGGACTGCTCAGAGCCTCTCCAGGGCCTCCTGGCGTTCTTTCCTTGATGTAGTCAGACTCTGGAAGGTGACTGGTCAGCAGCTCTGGTTATTCCACAGGACAGCAGAGGCCTGAGGCTCTTGAGGGGCACACACTTGTTTAGTTGCCCTAAACTGAAACCCACATGCTCCCAGACGAGTGTGAAACTAGAGTGTCTGTGGGTGCAGCAGGAAAGGCCTGTCCCCTGTTCAGCTGTCCTTACTTTCTAGACTGGCCGAAGGCTGCAGAACTCTGTGATGGTGATGCTTGATTCAAGAACTGTGATTAAGTACCTACTATGCACCCAGTACTGTTCTAGATGCTGAGTATTACATATCAGTGGAAACACTAAGCAATCATTGGATGTGCACAGTTACACTGATTTCTCCCAGGAACCCAGTGGGAGTAGCTTATTACTATTACTACCATCCCATTTTAGAGATGAGGACCCTGAGGTGACTTGCCTTAAGTCACATGGGTATGAAGTGGCAGAGCCATGCTGGAGACTGGGGTATTCCACCCCATACTTACAGCCCTAAGTATGCTCTGCTGCCTGATCAGGGAGTGGGGCCAGGAGAGGATGAGGCCTGCCCCTGCCCCTCTAGCCAGAGCTGCTTGCTGCCCTGGAGGGTGGAGCTCTTAGGCAGGGCGGAGCCACAGTGGTTCCCAGGAATGCAGGACTGTGGGGCCCTACCTTTGGCAGCATAACTGCCTGCAGTTCACCAAGCTTCCCTGTGACTACCACCCTAGGCGGCCTCTCCAGCACCCACCCACGGCCTGTGCCCCTTTTAGGCTCTGCACCTAGCTCCGGTAAACCCCTGGGCAGGGAGAGGAGCCCTTTTCCTTGTCCCTCCCCACAGCCACTGGCATAGCAGGGGCTAATGATGGACACAGCTTCTGGACTCACCTGGGCTTAAAACCCAGCTTTGCCACAGAGAAGCTGTGTGACCCTGGACAGTTCACTTAATCTCCCCAAGCCTTCATTTTTGCATCTGTAAAATGGGGAGGAAGAAGCACTTGCCTTAACGGGTGCTAGCCTGCTCCTCGATTATCAACAGCAGGCTGCTGGTCCTGTTATTCTATAACATTCACCCATGGTTTCCAATCCCAGGCTTGCTACCCACTGTGCAACCTGGGGCAGTGGTCTCTCTCTCCGGGCCAGTTTCCCTGTGGTAAGAGCAGCATGTTGACAGATTACCAGGGCACCCATGGAGCACAGGGGAGGCCAGGGACTTGCTTTCCCTTTCCAGTCTCTGTCAAGCAAGCCACATAGGCTTTTGAGAGTTGCATCTTGGTCCTAAGCTGGATGAGCCACGGCTGATCAAAGGGTAGTTTCAGGGCTACTCTGGGAATAAGGGGTGCCCCTCACGTTGCTCTTGACAACACCCCAAGGTGGTGGTCAGGCACCTGACTGTGCTCCTGTGGGGTAGGCTGGGAGAGTGCCCATCTTACAGAACACCCCCCCCCCCCCCAGAGACCCTGAGTGCTTCTCAGAGTGGATGTGCAGAGCCCCTCTCCACCTCCACAGGACTGCTGCAGGCTTAGGGTTAGCTCACTGCAGGGAGGGAGAGGTTCTATCCAGAGCAGATTCTGGCCTACTATTAACCTGGTGATGTGTTCAGTTTCCCCACCTGCATAGCAGGGGGAATGACTGCATTTACCCACAGCAGGGTTTTAGAGGGTTCAGAGAATTCATGGACAGTGTATAAAACGTAGGTGTTTAAGGAAGGTCGACCCATTCCCCACCCCAGCCACAGGGTCCTGGCACAGACTGTGCTTTTGGGGGGCTCCAGTTTCTTCACGTGTGTACGCCGCCTGGTGCTCCGCTGCCTGGAGGGCAAGGCGGGGAGGAGAGAGGAGCCGCCAGGTAGGGCAGGCCAAGGTGGGGGTGGAGGGCCCTGCAGCTAGGGGCTTTGCTCGCCCACAGGCAGCACACAATAGCAACCATTATCTAAGGCCCAGCCCCCAGGGAGGATGCGGGGGCGGGGGGGGGGGGCGGGGGTAGCCTGAGGGCCAGCATGGCCCACTCCTAGGGTGACCCCCGCCCAGCCCCACCACCTCGGTGGTCCCGGAGGGGCCCTCGCTCCCTCCATTCTAATTAGTTCCTTTCGCTGCCTGAGCACGACCACCTTGGCGTTGCCTGCTGGCCCACCCAAAGCCCCACAACTATCACCTCTGAGCCAGCCAGCCCCCAGCGGGAAACTGAGCCAGGAATTCCGCAGCCGAGATCCCGGGGGAAGGGACTCCACGCTGCACCCGGGGTACCGGGGTACAGGAGACTCCGTGGCTCCTGCCTATTGCGGGCATTACCTCTGGTTAAGAAACTTGTTTGCACCCTCAGAGCACACAACAGCCGTCCTTCTGAGCGTCTCTGCCCTCCCCACCTTCCCGGTTGTCCTGGGCCATAAATCAGGTGCTGGCCTCCGATAGTTGTCAGAGCGCCAGACCCAGGGTTCCAGGCCGGCTGTCCCCTCAGCCTCTGGAGAGCTCAGCTCTGGCTCTCACCCGCCCCTCCTCACCCAGCCCAGGCAGGAACAAAGAGCAGAGCCGGAGCCCAGAATGGCCGCTGGCTGGGGGGGGAGGGGGAGGGGGCGGGGGCAGGGTGAGAGAGGACACTGAGGTTGGCCAAAGAGTGGGGTCACCATCGGGAGGGAAATCAGGGTGAGGCCAGCCTGGGGGTGGGGGTGCTGGGAGCTGTTGGCTTTGAGGTAGCTCCTTCCTCCTTCCCCAGGGGTTGGGTGGCTGGGCCTCTAGGCTGGTTACCATCAGAATGAACCCGCGGGGAAAATCTAAGGGCCGGAAGTGAGGGGTGGTCTCTGGGGGCGGGGGGTGCTGGAGTCCCCACTCTCATCATGGACCCTGCGCTCGGCCCCACCCTGGGAGGCAGGTTTCTCTTGGGGTCCTCGTGCTTCTGGACTGAAGCAGAATGTCCTTCAGGTCTTCAGAACAAGGTGAGCCAGGGCTCCTCCCTGGTCCCCCTCTGGCCTGGGGGCAGGTGCCAAAAGTATGTTGCTTAGTCAGTGACATCAATGACAATCAGTGTTGCTTTGAATTCTCAGTTTCAAACTGTGCTGCCCTCATGGTCCCCTTCTCTGGAAGGTTGAGGGGGTGTGTGTGGAAGCTGTGGGGAGGCCTGTGGCCCTAGGCCAGCCAAGGACCAGGCCACCAGCCCTTCCTGGCTCCTGAATTCTTAATCAGCATAAATATTTACTTCCTTCCTCTCCTTCCAGGCTCCTAGCACAGAGGAGCTTCAGGGAGGTTGGAAGGGGCCTGTGTCTAAAAATAAACAGGTGGAGGGACAGGCAGACAGACACACAGACAGACATAACTGGGGGTGGGTCAGGCAGGGGGCAGCTCCTCCCCCAGCCAGAAGGTGAGTGGAGGGGGCCCACATCTATCCATCACTGTCTCTCACTCACCTGCCTGCCTGGATCTGCACAGGGTAGCAGTCTGGTCCCGGCCGCCCCACCCCCCCACCCCGCCCCGCATCACTGGGAGCTCCTGGCCCGTGCATGGCCTGTGGGGCAAACCCAACAGATCTGTAGGTACTCAACTGATGGAGTGTAACAGAGACGAGTCAAGTAACAAAACCTAGGTCCCGTGCCCCAGTGCAGCCAGCTGTGCTCTGATGATGCACTTCTCCCTAGGCTCAGAGACTGATGTAGCTATGTGCTGGTGGAGTCTTGGGATGTGTCCCCAGAAGCTGAGGGGCCTAAGCGAAGGAGTGGATTGCCTTACTTCCTGTGTGCTTGGAGGGTTCTTGGCTGAAGTGGAGCTTGTCTGGGGAGACAGATGAGCCACAGCTTGGAACTGGGTGAAGACTATTTAAAGCCCCTGAGGGGCCTGACCTGGAGAAAACCTGAGTGGGGACATGGGGCTGTCCTCCCCTGTTCTGTTCTGTGGAGAGAGCTCCAGGTAGCTCTGAGTGCATCTGGGCAAAACCCGCCCCCAGGGAAACACAAGTAAAATATGCAACATCTTTTACCACCTAACGGTTAAGGAGAATTCTGAGTTGAACTATGAAAACCTGGATTCCATAAAAGACAGGGAGTATCTTGGTGCTGGCTTGTTTAGCAGGTATATTTTCAGGGTGTAATCATCTCATTTAACAAATGCAAGGACATGCATTGACTTTTTCGCCACATATAAAAAGATTGCTGCTGTAAGAAAACTTTGAATTTGGAATGAATTGTTGACCTTGCTTTGGGTCATGTTTATGTGAAAATTGCACCATTGAGACATTCTAAGAAAATGGTGAAAATTCTAGCATGAGAACTCATAGTAATAGAATATCATCACCTGTAAAAATGATACATGCATTTATTTTACTAACCATCAGAGCTGGTGCACTTCCCTCCAACCCCACCTGCCGCCGGCTGGCCTGACTGGGCCACAGCCCCCAGCTGCCCCCTGGTGGTGACCCAGAGCCCTCTGGCTCCTGGTTCCTTATAGGCACCTCTTCTCCTGACCTCACCTGGGAGGCAAAGCCACCTGTGTGCACCCCCATCCTTTGGGGTCAGGTTTTGCTCAGCTTTGCCCTACAGGCTCTGGGCCTCATTCCCTCAGAGGTGACCTCAGATCCCTATGGGGCTCGGCGCAAGGAGCGCTCAGCAGCCAGTAGCTGAGGACCACTTGTGGCCACCTTGGACAACACACTGCTCCTCTGGCCTGGTTTTGGGTCTTAAAGCTCAAACCAGGCATGTGTCCCAGGCAGGACTTGCCACTCAGTCAGAAATGGCCTTTGGAACGTGCCTGGTTACTTCCAGGGAGATCTGGCCTTAAATCTGATAGCTCTACCACTACCTGAGGCAGGATCTAAAACTCATCTCATGGCAAAATGTAGTCTTTATGCTTTGCCTTCCAGAAAAAGACTTGTGGGAAGTGGTCATGGAAGCTCTTGAGTAGGTGGGTGGCTCTCTTCATGATACCTGTTGGCCAGGCCACTCAGAGGATCTCCCTACCTGGGGAGACAGCCCTCATACTGCTGCACACCCACTGCCTCCCTCTCCTGTGGGCTTTAATGAGTGCAGCCTGAAGAGGGCCTGGGATCACAGTGTCACACACAGCTCCTGTCCTCCCCTAGGTTCTTGCCTGAACACCAGCTTGGGATCTCCCCACTAGCTGCTGCCACCTCCACCCCCAGCCCATCACTATGCACTCCTTGGACGAGCCGCTTGACCTGAAGCTGAGCATCACCAAGCTCCGAGCGGCGAGAGAAAAGCGGGAGAGGACACTGAATGTGGTCCAGCACCGAGCTCTACACCGGGAGCTTGGCTTGGTGGACAGTAGTCCCACCCAATGCTCCCCAGGCTCCCCACCCTCAGGTACTGTGCTGGGGCAGGTCAGTGGTCTCTGGGCCCTGATGGAGCTGTGGCAATAGAATGTCCAATGTGTGTCCACCTGCACATCGCTGCAGCCCCTCACAGCTTCCAGCTTAGAGTGCTCCCCACACTCTGGCCATTCATCCTCCCAGCAGTTTGTGTTTGGACGTTACATTGTCCCCAGTAGGAGGGAAATGACCTGCCCAGTTTATAGAGCTGGAATGGCAGAGCCAGGATACAAATGAGGCCTCTGGGAGGATTTGAAGTGGCTGATAAGGGGGGTGGGGGGGGGGTTTACATGTAGTAACAAAAGGCCCTGAGAACCAACCCCTGAGGCAGTGTGGGCAGCTAGCCAGGTCAGTAGAGATTGGGGACCTGGCCCAGCAAGTGTTTTTCAGGATGCTTAGGGCTCAGGCCCTCTGCTCTGCCTCCAGTGCCCCTGGAAATCAGATCTAGCACTTCTGAGCCCGAGGGCTCTAGAAGTAGCCCAGCCCAGACCTCTTATTTTACTGAAGAGAAGAACACTGTGGCAGAAGGGGTGTGAGGAAAGTTGAAAAGGTCTCTACCTGTCAATGTGGTGAGAAACTAGGGGCTCAGGCTTCCAGTTCCTGGTCAGTTGCTCACTCTGTGTCCCAGATCATTCCATGTGTAAAGTGGGCACTTCCCACTTCTCATGTCAATCGATGGCTGAGCTCTCACGACGGCAGAGGTCACATTTATCAGCTGTACAGGCTGTTGGCTCAGGTACCTGGGGTCCCAGGGTGGTCAGGGCTGTGGCATCACTGGGGTCTGCTTCCAGGGTCATGGCTTAGGATTCAGAGGCAGGAGGGCCTGGCCACCAGGACTCCTGGCTCCAGCAGCCCCAAACTATGCCTCTCTTTTAGGCTTCCTGCTGAACCCCAAGTTCCCTGAGAAGGTGGAGGGACGCTTTTCAGCAGCCCCTCTGGTAGACCTCAGCTTGTCACCATCATCAGGGCTAGACTCCCCCAATGGCAGCAGCTCGCTGTCCCCTGAGCGCCAGAGCAACGGCGACCTGTCCACAGTCCACACCACTCCGGTAAGGAGAGGGGTGTGGGTCCTGGAGAGAAGGTGTATTAGTTTCCTGGGGCTACTGTAACAAAGGGCCACAAACTGGGTGTCTTAGAACAATAGGAATGTGTTAATTCTGTCATCATTCTGGAAGCCGAATTCCGAAATCAAGGTGTCGACAGGGTTGGTTCCTTCTGAAGGCCCCAGAGAAGAATCCTCCCTCCTCTCTTACAGCTTCTGGCGACTCTAGGCAATCCCTGCATCATAGCTACATCACTTCAATCTCTGCCTGGTATCACATGGCTTCCTTCCCTCCTGTGTGTCTCTATGTCCAAATCTTCTTCCTCTTATGAAGACTGGTCACAGGACTTGTCTAGACCCCCCTCCTAACTTGCTCACATCTGCAAAGACCTTATTTTCAAATTAGGTCACATGTACAGGTACTGGGTGTTAGGGTTAGGACATATCATTGTGGGGGACACAACTCAGACTGCTACAGAAGAAAGAGAAGGGGTCTAGGCCTGCTTGACCCATGGGGCAATGACCAGCTCTGCCCCTTGCCCTCTCCTACCAGGATTTCCGGCCACTGCGCTATCTGGACAACGTCCCCAGCTCCTTCCAGTTTTTCCTGCCTCTGGGTTCTGGAGGCGCCCTGCACCTGCCTGCTTCCTCTTTCCTTACCACTCCCAAGGACAAGTGCCTCTCACCAGAGCTACCCCTGCCAAAGCAGTTGGTTTGTCGCTGGGCCAAGGTGAGTGGGGGCCAGGAAGAGTGGGGCAGGGCTGGGGCAGGTGGCCTCACAAGGGCTTAGAACCTTCCCTGGCCCTGCAGTGTAACCAGCTCTTCGAGCTCCTGCAAGATTTGGTCGATCACGTCAATGACTACCACGTCAAGCCGGAGAAGGATGCGGGGTACTGTTGCCACTGGGAGGGCTGCGCCCGTCACGGCCGAGGTTTCAACGCCAGGTGAGGGAGGGTGAGAGCCAGCAGGTGGGAGGGGGCACGGGGGACCATCGAGCTGAGCTGTCTCTGTGCCCTCCCTGGAGCAGGTACAAGATGCTCATCCACATCCGCACACATACCAACGAGAAGCCGCACCGCTGTCCTACCTGTAGCAAGAGCTTCTCCCGCCTAGAGAACCTGAAGATCCACAACAGGTCACACACAGGTAATGGGGGTGCGGGAGTGCGGTAGCTGGGCAGTCTGGCCATCCCCAGGCATCCCAGAGGGGAGGGACATGTCCCATTGTTGACTGGCCCGTTTCAGGTGCCACTTGCCGGGGGAAGCCTCTCTGGTGGGTCAGACCCCTAACACACAGGAGCACAGACAGGCCCCCCAGCCGTACTGGGCATTGTTATGCCTGCAAGGTTGACTAAGGCCACGTGTGACTGCAACCAGTGTGTCTGCTTCGCTCCTCACCATACCCCAGCACACAGTAGGGCAAGCACTAGCCAACAGAGCCACACACCTGATTTTAAATTTCCCAATTGTCCCATTAAAGTACAAAGAAATAAGTGAAATGAACTGTAATCATATGTTTTCTTGAACCCACTATGTCCAAAGGGTTATTGTTTCAAAATTGAAAAGGTATCAGTGAGACACTGAAATTCTTCACTTCACATGAAGTCTACAGAATCTGGTGTGCACTTTACACTCCCAGCACATCTCCGTGTGGGCTGGCCACGCTTTGAAGGCCCACAGTCTCATGGCTCCACTCTGGTCAGCACGGGAGCAGACGTTTGGTGAATCTGGAGCTGTTCTGCCCAGTAAGGGCTGCACAAAGGGCAGGTGGTGTTCATGCAGTGCTCACTGTGGGCTTGCTCCTAGTAGGGGCTTTATGCAGTCTATAATCAGGTTCATCAGTTCACTTATTGAAATGGGTGCTGTCATCTGCAATTTGAAGCATAGCACTAAGGCACACAGTCAGGCCACAGGGGTTCTGGGATTAACCAAGGCTGGCTTCTCAGGGGCTGTGCTCCATTGCCCCGACTTGGGGTCAGATCTCATGCCAGGTGCTGAAGACACCCCCCGCCCCCAAATGGGAGTCTGTTCTCACAGAGATCGTGGTCTGAGGGCTGCCGAATAGATGGTAGATGGGGGCAGGACACTGGGCTGGGAGACCCCTCACACTGTCCCTGCCCACAGGTGAGAAGCCCTATGTCTGTCCGTATGAGGGCTGCAACAAGCGCTACTCCAACTCAAGTGACCGTTTCAAGCACACTCGAACCCACTACGTGGACAAGCCCTACTACTGCAAGATGCCCGGCTGCCACAAGCGCTACACGGACCCCAGCTCACTGCGCAAGCACATCAAGGCCCATGGCCACTTTGTGTCCCATGAGCAGCAGGAACTCCTGCAACTGCGCCCTCCCCCCAAACCACCACTGCCTGCCCCCGATGGCAGCCCCTATGTCAGTGGGGCCCAGATCATCATCCCCAACCCGGCTGCCCTTTTTGGAGGCCCCAGCCTACCTGGCTTGCCACTGCCCCTGGCCCCTGGCCCCCTTGACCTCAGTGCCCTGGCCTGTGGCAATGGTGGGGGCAGTGGGAGTGGGGCGGGCATGAGCCCTGGGCTGCCAGGCCCTGTCCTGCCCCTCAATCTGGCCAAGAACCCACTGCTACCCTCACCCTTTGGTGCTGGTGGACTGGGCCTGCCTGTAGTCTCTCTCCTGGCTGGCTCCATGGGTAGCAAGGCTGATGGGGAGAAGGGGTGTGGGGCAGTGCCGGCCAGGGCCTTGGGCTTGGAGGGCCGCAAGACCCCTCTGGAGAGGACTGAGAGTAGTCGTTCCCGGCCCAGCCCTGAAGGACTCTCCCTGCTGCCAGGTACTGTGCTGGACCTGTCCACAGGTGTCAGTTCGGTGGCCAGCAGCCCAGAGGCACTGGCTCCTGGCTGGGTGGTCATCCCACCGGGCTCTGTGCTGCTCAAACCAGCCGTGGTGAACTGAACCTAACCCAGGGACAGCTACCTGAAGCTCCTGGGCCTGCCCCGACGAACAGAAACTCTTCTGCGAAATAGCAATAATGTCCTCCTGCTCCCAATGCCTGGTTGGCTGTGTTCCCCTGGCAGCCCCAGCCCCAGACAAGCTGGGCAGCAAGGATGGTGCTAGGTCATTGCTGGTGTCCTAGGCTCCCAGGGGAGGAACTGCCTGCAGGCCAGAGACACCTGAGCTCTTCCTGAGGCCTTGCTCACCTCTGGCCCTCAGTCTTCCTGCCCTGCCCTCCGCCCTGGTGCCTCCCTCACCTAGTGGCCAACCTGGGCAGGTCACCCTCCCTCCCTGCTTTGCCTTGTCTACTTGTCAGCCACGTCCCAGCAATGGGAGTAGGTGGGGTGGCATCTGCCTCTTTGCTGGCTCAGTGCTCCTGCACTCCTTCACGTGGTGAGCTATGACAAGGAGCCTGGGATTAAGGCCTACCCCACCTGCCTAGCCTCACCAGGCCTCTGCTTTGGGGGCTCCTTGGACCCCTTTCCTTCTGGCCCACCCTCCAGAGGGAGAGCAAGACAGATGAAGGAAGGCCCCTGCAAAGCCACAGGAAGACCCACCATATCCTTATGACAAGGTGCCTCCTACTCAGAGAGGGAGGCCTGCTCTGCCCACTGCCCCTCAGCATCCACCTACCCATGTGACGCAGCCAGCACTGCCTAAGGGTCAGCCCCTTCTCTGGGTTGGACAATGCTCTCCAAGGTGAGGGGATAGCTGACCACTCAGCTGCCCCTTTACCACTGGTCTCCCTCTACCTTTGGGGGAGCTATGAAGTATGGGAAAGGGAAGTGCCAGGACCTTGGGCCCACCTGGCTCAGGGAACAGGTGAGGTGGGCCTGGCCTGGGGCAGTGTCCCCTCTACCCTGCACTAGGGGCTGTAGAAGCCAGTAGTCTGGTAGGAGGTGGGAAGCTGGCTGGGGACAACCCCAGGTTGGGACGAAACTCATTCTAAGGCTGCCAAGTCACGGCCGAAACATAGGTGAGGGAGAGCTATAGGCCAGTGCTCACCAGAGGCCATGGGCTAAGGCCCTGGGCTTGGGTGATCGTGAAGCAGTCAAGAACAGCCATGGGAGGCCCAGGCTCTCCACCTGGGTGGGGGAAGTTGGTAGAAGGAGCCCAGACTTGTGACATGCTGTTTCCTCTGGCTTTTTTCAGCAGAGCCCCTTGTCCTAGAGAGGCTTTTAGTTTTACTCCCAGGGTCCAGAATAAGCCAAGGATGCTGATTTACTATTTACCTATTTACTGCCCAGCCCTGGGGAGTGGTCTTTCCCACCAGGTCCTGGGGATACAATATGTGCGCCCCACCTCCACCCCCGAGCCCTTGCTGTGCCCTGAGAGGTAGCCTGGTGCAGTCTGGGAGGCACTGGCCCAGCCATCAGGAGCTGTGGCTCCTAGGCCTGCCCTGTCCTTGGCCTCAGTGAGCCAGCCTTCCCTTTCCCTGGCAGAACTGAGCTGCAACAGTAGGGTCCTTAGCAGCCCTGCATTTCTAGATTCCCCCTGCTGTTCCTCTGAACAGCTCTGTTGACCCCTGCCCTTTCCTGGACTGCCCTTCTATCCCAGAGGGGTCACCCTGACCTAGCCTGCCCTAACAGGGCCCAGCAGTGCTGGCTCCGCCTCTTGAAGGGGCTGTGAGCGAAGCAGGAGGGAGCTGGTCTCCTTTCTTCGGGCCCTATCCAGGACCCAGGCCTTTAAGTCCCCCACTGTGGGGAAAGGGGTTTGAGATTCAAGCCCAAGGAGCAGAGGAACAGGGCACTGGAAGGTGACATTAGCTCAGCATGTGACTCAGTGATAGACCAGGCTCAAGAGGGCTGGTGTACGTGTTGTTGTTGGTTTCTTGTTGCACATTCCAGGATATCAGTATTTTAACAGGTTCTAAGTGCCTTTCTATCATAGCATATGTTTTTCCTCCTTTTGGCTCCACTGCTGTTAGCATAGAGTTAAAAAAAAAAAAGAGATAAGCTAATGACTATAACAATATATTCCTCCATGTGAGAGGAAGTTTATAAAGAAACAATAAAAGTGAGTTGCAAAGATGGTTTCTGCCTTGGATGTGCCAGAAGCCAGGCCACCCAACAAGAAGCCATGTCTGACTGCCCCATGTCTGGCTTGGGGTCACCAATCCTGGACTGCAGCACCCAGAGGCTCTGTTCTGGGGTTTTAAATCCTATGGGTGCCACCACCTCTTAATCTGCTACTGGGAGTGGGAAGGGAAGGGTGGGAGGGAGCAGATGTTGCAGGAACAGGAGCGAAGTTCATAGACATGCTCAGGTCCTTGCCCTGTCAGAATGTCCTGCCTGCTGTGACTTCGGTGGGTTTCAGCTGTCAGGAAGAACCAGCTCCATGGCCTTGGTGCAATGAGAGGCTTCTCTTCCCCAGCCACATGAGCACTCTGCCCAAATTACTGAGATGCCAGAGAAAAACCCAGCTGTGGAGAGAGTCTGTGACAAGAGTATGAGGTCCCAAGTCTCTGTCCCCCAGCTGGATGGGAGGGGATAGATCTGAACATGGTGATGTTATAGGAGGAGCCTGGTGCTGGCCCTGTGACAGCAGGAGGGGCTGTGTCCCACACTTGACAGGACAGGCCATGGGCAGCAGGGCCAGGCAGGCTGGCTTGGCTTCTCGCCAAACTTACCCACCCCGGCCCTCTACCCCACCCCTTGGCAGACCATGGCTGGCAGGAAGAACAGTCTGCCTTTTGGAATCTGGATGTGTGCACTTGAGAAACATGGAAAAGACATTTATTACCAAACTATAAATTAGAGGTGGTGGGTGGAGTGGGGCAGGAGGAGCCAAGTAGTCACGTCTGGGGCCTCTGCTCTTTCTCTCTGTCCTCCTGGGCCTGGATTCGGAGTTCCTCCTCAAGGCGCTCCTTTGCCCGGACCACCTGGGGAAGGAATTACAAACAGCTAGGTAGGGTGGCCTGCAACAGACAGTCCAGTTCCAACTGTGCATCCTAGACCAGGCAGGTCCAGTGCCAAGGTGAGAAAAGGTGGCCTGGGGCTCCCCCAAGGCAAACAGCCCAGGACACCTGTGGGCTGTCACCTGGGATGAGTGGCTTCCAGCAACCCACCAGCCAGCAGTCCTCTTCTCTCAAAGCCATGGCTGTTGGGAGGTCTGCTTTTTAGGCTGACAGAGCCTGACACCTGAGGCAGCCAGGAGGAGTGAGTTTAGGGGCCCTCCCTGAGGTTGGGCACCAGGGAAAGGCCCACGTACCTTTCTACCTACCGAGATCTGAAGTGCCAGGAACATGGCTTACTATCCTCCCAGCAGCAAAAACCACTCACCTTTGACTGCAGGTAGAAGGAGCCGCCCACAGATTTATCATTCACCTTGAATAGGTGTTCATAATTCTGCAGAGGAGGGGAGATGATGAGAGGTGTGCAGTCTCTGAGTTATAGAGGCAGGGGAAGCTAGGATGACAAAGAAGGAAAACGAAAGGGCTCGACCCCTCCACCCTGTATGCCTGGAACTCTACACAGGAAGTTGCTGCAACCCTAAGGGGCAGAGAGGTGGACAGATACCCACAGAGAAAGGGGTTTGGCTGCTATTACCAACAGCTCTATGCCTATGCTCCTGCCTGTCTTGCACCTATAAACTAACAAGGGACATTGGCTCCCACAAGCTGGAGTCCCAGCTGGCTGCAGCCAAAGCCTCTACCCCACCTCTTCCTGCTAGGCCTCCTTTACTCTTCCCTATACTGCTGACCTGCCCCCCTACTTCTGGCCTGCTTCTCTCAGAGCTAGCCCAGTAGTCTCACCTTCTGGATATCCTTGGGGTTCAGCTTGGAGACATTGAGGATCTGCTGTGCCTCCTGGAGGCTGAGGCCAGAGAGGTTAGAGGCAGCTGCAGACTGGTGTCCGGCACGTCCCCGGGCATCAGCTGCGGCCCGGCTGGCTGTGTGAATGTGCAGGTTAGTGCTCAGCCCCCAGCAGCCCAGAGCTCCCCTGGCCTTCCATGTGGGTGGCTCACCCCTACCAGGTGGCATGGGAGAAGAGACAAAGCAAAAATGGCCAGAGGGTATTTCTCCAGGAATGGTTTGTTTTGGGGGAATAGTGAAGTGAGGACAGATTTGCTACACTGGTGGGCAGGGTCTGATCACGAAACCTGGAGCTTAGTCCACAGCCTAGACCACAATATTACCCTGTCCCTCTTTTCTCCATTGCCCCCTCATCCAGGCACACAGAAAGGTGGGGATCTTCAGGCTACTAAGGGAAGCAAAGTTGTGGGTGGAAGAAGACAGCAATAGCTGGCCTTCGGTTGCCTGGGCCACCAAAGCAGGCTGCCTTTGGTGATCACTCCCCTTTCAGTGACCCTAGATTCAGAAGTCAGCACACTTTTTCTTAGAGTCAGAGAGTAAGTATTTTAGGCTTTGCAAGCCAATTAGTCTGTGCTGTAATTACCGGACTCTGCCTTAAAAGCAGCCAGCTCCTTCCTGGATGCTCATGTCAACCAGGACTCTCTTCTACGGGAATGTCCCCGAGTCCAGCATCGCCCCCACACCATAGGAAGTGCCTCAGGCCACCCAAGCTGTCAGAACCCCAGCCCACAGGCAGTTCCTACATTCATAACCAGCATGGGCCCTGGGCCTGTAGCTATGGAAGCTCCCACCCCAAGGGGAAACAGGCGGGCGAAGCTTACCTGCAAACTCCTGCCGCAGGGCCCGGGCAAAGGCCCTGCCCACCACCTGTGCCCCCATCACAATGATCTGGGCCAGGTACTTGGCCTGTGGGCAAAACAGGCATCTGGTTAGCAGGTGGCAGCCCCTAGAGATGGTACCTGGAAAGGGCTGCAGAGTGGTAAGGCCTCTAGAGAGTTGAGATAATAAAGCACAGAGTAGCAGCCACAGTCTCCCTTCTCTAATGAACAGCTTCTGTGGGTGGCTTCAGCTGCTCCTGAGACAGCAGGTAAGTGGGTAAACCTGAATGAGTCCCCAGAGGCAGACAACCAAGGCTAATGGCTGCAGGACACAGAAGCCACTGGCTTCAGGAATAATACTGTGGCCTGGAGCCAGGACCAGGGGCCAGTCCCAGACTCGCTACTCACTCAGTTTGCCATCAGAGCCAACGAGGGCGCCTTCTGTGCTTCTGATATCAGCTGGTCCAACCTTCTTTCCACTGGTGAGAAGAGTCAGAGCCACTCTAATTCCCCCAACACTATTCAATGCACTCCATTCCACACAACAAAACAGCGAAACGCCCACAAGGCAGGCACTTCCATAAACATATCAAGGACCAGGCGGTGAGGAAGAGCAGGACATGTTCCACCACTGGCTCTTGCATTTGCCCACTCCCTGAGAGGCAGCGCTCAGACGATCCACCGGCCCCCTTCCTTGAGCCCCCACACCCACCAGGCCTCATGAAGAAATCGTCCATGCATGGCAGCACCACACAGCAGTCTCCTACTCCAAGACCACGTGGTTCCATGCGCCAGAGAGGCAAGCAGGAAGTCTCATTAAGTGTGTGTGACCAGAGGCACGGAGAGGCAATGGAAGACAGTGGCATTTCTACTGCGATGGGTTTTGAAGGGCAGGTAGAATTATGACAAGAACATTGGGGTTCACTAGGCAGAGGGACCAGAGGGAGCCAAAACTGGGAGAAAGCACAAGAAATGTCTGGGCGGCAGCCAGGACCTGCCTAGGGAACTTGCAGTGGGAGACCAGGAAAGAGGCTGAGATGGGCCAATGTGCAGATCTCACTGTGAAGGGAGATCAGGTACAGCCAGCACATGTGAAAATGACCGTGTGAATGAGACGGTACAAAGTCGGGCGCATAGAGAACGCACAGGGCATGTCCAAGTGGTTTCCCTTGTTCTTTGTATTTTTCTGTCATTAGATTTCCTATCAGTCAACAAGTATCAACTGAGCCAGGATGCCAGGCACTATGCCAAAAACATTCTATTTAGCCCCAACAACTCAAGATACTGAGGCATAAAAAGCAACACAATCAAAAAAGTAAAAAAGAGAAAGAAAAAGACACTGAGGCACAGAGGTGTTTAGTGACCAGCCCAGGGACACACAGCTAGTACTCAGGAAGGTGGGCAGGAACCCCAAAGCCAGCGCTGTAAGTCATGGCATCCCCAGGCTGCCCACTTCACACAGGGTGCTGGGATGTGCAGGGAGGGCGACAAAACTACCTAACAAGGAGCAAGGACCCAACCCTGAGGCCAAACAGGGTCTCTCCAGATTCCAGTGGAATCCACACTGAGAACTGGCTTTGTCTGGCCTCCAACAAACCTGCTCTTCCCTAGTGGATGGAGCAGGGCATGATTCTGGGCTATTGTCGGGAATTTCTGTAATAAATGGAAGTGGGTTTGGACTTCACAAGTGTAGAAATTTCAATTTCATAAGTCCAGTATTTCACATCAGAAACCAAAGCTCAGAGAAGAGGACAGGGCTGTCTTGCAGGTGTGAAGACAAATGATGGACACACTGCTGACTGGGAAGCCTCACCTGACCCCCCCACCAACCCTGCCTAAAGCCACTCTCAAATGGGACAGGAGGCTTTGGGATAAACTGCAGGTCCTGTGTGAGTGACAGAGGCTTACAGGCCACTAGGTGACTCCAGCAGGTTCCCTTGGCCTGGCACACCAACCCTCAGAACATACCTTCTTCTGCTGCCACATGCCTTAGTGCAACCCCATCGTACCACCTTGTACTTACTGGTTTACCTCTCTGCCCAGCATGGTAACTGTTGCTAAATAATGAACGTTAAGAACGAGGCTGTAACTGGGCATCTCCCCCAACTATCCCCTGCAGGCTTCAAACCAAGTGGCATGGTGGGCCCATGGTTCCTGTTGCCAGAGCTCTATGGCTGCAGGGAAGGCCGGGCTGGCCTGCAAAGTTTCAGAGGCCACTCTGGCCAAGGGAGCTGCCAATTGAGGCTACCAAGGTTCCTGTGAGAGCCATCTCCCAGGGGAGGCAGTATGGTATAGCAGTTACACAGGCAAGCTTTGGATCACCTGCATGCAAATCCCAGCTGTGAGCCCTGGACAAGTTCTCAACCTCCCTGAGCCTTGGGTTCCTCCCTCACCAACAATGGGGCTGCCCTAAGGATGAAATGGGGTAATGTTTGTAAAGTGCCTGGCTCAGAGTCTGATGACACTGTAGGTGCTCAATAAATGTTGGTTTTCATTTATTACTATTCTTTGTTTCACAAAACTTGACAGTGACCAGTTACTAGGGAGTAACAAAGCTTCTCCCAATAAAGCAGCTCATTTGATAGATTCTGTGATTATGGAGGGGAGGAGGCTACAAAGAGCAGGGCCATATTCCCAGGGGTCTCAGAAGCAGAGTAGAAGAAAAGTGAGAATGCTGCCTTCGAATTGGGACACAATTGCCTTGAATTGACACAATCTGGAATCCCAGCTTTGCTTCTGGTTAGCTGTATAGCCCTGGGCAAATTACTCAACCCCTCTGAATTTCAGTGCTCGGATCTGCAAAGTGGGGAGAACAATATCCTGCTCACAGGAGAGCTGTAAGGCCCTCAGGAGGCAATGCACTTAAGAACAAGAAGACAGACAGTGGCAGGTCCAGAGCAGCCAACAGCTGCCTTTGCTTCCCAACCAGATCCTATTTGGTGTTGAATGGTGTAGCCAAGCCTTTCACCCACCATTTCAGTAGCCAGACACCCGCTGAGCACCAGTTGTGCATCAACTATGCTCAGCACTGAGGATTCAATGGGGAGCAGAGCGCTGCCAGCTGTATCTACCACAGATGATGAAGACAGCCACTGGCTGAGACCTCTCCCAGAAAGCTCTAAATCATCCCATGGTCCAGAGTGACACTTAGGCCTAAAGACCCTCTGCCAGAGCAGCTGGCTGGCACAGCATCCAACTTCAGGCCAAAATAACAGTCAAGAAGCAGAGGTCAGAGCCACAGAACTCCAGGCCTGGGACCCACTGTGGACAGCACACATGCTTTCTCATGTGGGGAGTACTGTGGCCTAATGCAGGGCCACAGCCCCTCGCTGGTTCAAAGGAAGGCAGTAGTGTGGAGGTTGGGGAGCACTCAGGAATGTGGTTCATCCAACATTAATTGCATCAAGAAGGGAGCCTGGCTTTCAGACAAACCGATGTGCAATGCTTCCTTTAAGGCACAGTTCCTGGCCCTCAGGCTGGTGGGCATAGACAGCCACTGAGATTCACCCCCTTCTCTCATGGGTGCATGGAGATACATAGGGGGCTTCATTCAAGCCGGACCCCTGCAAACAGCTGCTGGTATCAAAACTAGGCAGGAAAGAGGTCAGGACCACAATTGTTGTATCTGTCATGGCATGTGCAGGCCCAGCCTTTGGCTGACACAACAGGTGCCTGATTCATATTTGAATGAATGTGACACTTACTTAACCAAGTCACCATCAGCTCTGCTGTGGCCAAACTGAAGTCTCACAATATCTAAGCACCCAGACAGCACTCCCAAATGCCTTCCACTCCCTCTTCTGAAGCAGAGTTCTAGCCATCCGCCCACAATACACACAACTCGCCACCACCACAGCCTGAAAACTCAGTCCACTCCCCAGCCCTGTCCAGCTACAAATGGCTTGTCTCGTTTCTTCTCCCATCACCTCTCTCCACCATCTATCTACTCCGAGATCAGCTTCCGACTTTTTTTTTTTTAAGATTTTACTTATTTACTTTCAGAGAGAGGGGAAGGGAGGGAGAGAGGGTGAGAAACACAGAAACATCTACCT
This sequence comes from Phyllostomus hastatus, assembly GCF_019186645.2. Taxonomy (NCBI): domain Eukaryota; kingdom Metazoa; phylum Chordata; class Mammalia; order Chiroptera; family Phyllostomidae; genus Phyllostomus; species Phyllostomus hastatus. Next base: position 3,819,202 of record NW_025334030.1, on the reverse strand, counting down.
GTGAGAGAAACATCAATCTGTTGCCTCTCAAACACCCTCAAACTGGAGACCTGGCCTGCGACTCAGGCATTTCCTTGACTGGGAGTCAAACCAGCGACCTTTTGGTTCACAGGCTGGTACTCAATCCGCTGAGCCACACCAGCCAGGGCTTCCCTACTTCTTTGTCGGATATCTCTGCAGCTCTGAATTCACATGCCATATAAGTCACTATTCAAAAGTGCATAATTCAGTACTTTTTAAGTGTATTCACAGGGCTGTTCAACTATCACCACTACTTCCAGAACATTTTCATCAACCTCCCCAAAAAGAACTCCATACCCCTTAGCCTTGAATATCCTCTCTTCTGTTCTGATACTGTCAAAACCCAACAGCCTTCAAGACTTAGTCATGTCACTCCCATCCCCCAGGGAAACCTACCCAGACTCCTCCTATTTCTACCTTTCCATGGCACTCGGTCTTTTCCTAGCAATATACTGTTTTAATTTACGGACTGACCTGCCTTCTCCTATGGGATACAAACTCCTCCAGTGCCACATTTTACTCAACCTTACATGTGGGAGTGGGTGTGAAGGACCCAGTCAATGAGGGCTCATCATAGGACCTCAACAAATGGCAGTGGCTACTACAAGGCAAAAATAATGTGGTGGGAAACGTGGAGTCTCAAGATACAGGAGCTGGACTCCAGATGTCTCTGACACTTGTGACTTTAATGGGGACAGTGAGAGCACTGACTTTGTAAGAATTAAAAGTCTACATAGAGCTTAAGCTCTTACGTTGTCTTTATCACTGTCAGTTAAGAAGTGGCTTCTCAAACCCTGAAGCAATCCTTTGGGGAACTTACATACACAGAACCTCTGGGGGTAGAGTTAAGGACACTGCATTTTTAAAGGGACCCCAAGTGACATGACACCGCCAGTGTGGCCCAGGTCTGTGGACTGGCTCTAGGTATCAGTGGTACCGCAGAAACGCTCAGTTTTCAGTGTCGCAGGACCTGCCAGCCAGTTCTGCCTCTCTACTGGGAAAAGCCTCAGAGCCCGTTTTCCCAGCTTTCAAATGAGGGCAATAGGGAGACAGCATCAACTAGCTCCGGGACACAGCAGGGGCTCGTGTGCCGAGTTAGACTCGACCTCGGGCTGCTCACACATGGGCTGGCGCACATGGCGATCACATCTGTTGGTCATTTCCCTGCCAGCCAGGCCCGCCCTGCCTTCCAGCCTGTCGGCTCTCCCCGGTTCCGAGGCCGCCAGCGCCCGCCTAGGTTCGCCCTCGACCCCGCTCCCCGCCAGGCACGTAAGGGGAACGCGGTGCCTGCAGCCCAGCTGGAACTCGCCGCCCCCACCCCGGGCCCGAGACGGCTTCCCCTTCCCCGGGCTGCTCCAAATTCAGGCCTCACCATAGCGGCCGCTCTACCTCAGGGGAACCTGCTCCAGCTCCGGCTCCGGCTCCCAAGGCCCCGGGCCCGGGCTCAAGGGCGGCCGGCGGGTCAAAGGTCAAGGGAAGCTGCAGAGAGCGCTTGCGTGACGCCGCGCTGGGCATGCGCGTAGCCCCGACCCATAGGGGCGGAGTGTCGTTGGTTACACGTAAAACGTGGGCGGAGCTGGGGGCGAGTCCTTTCTCGGACTCGGACTCCGACTCCAAAGATAACGCGGGACGTGTGACTTGCTGTTGCAGTAACCACGCTGGCCCTCGTGCTTGACCTGGTGCACCAGGTGACGCTGAATAAATCGGTCATGTGTGGGGCAATTTCTTCCCTTGATTTTGCCAAAATGTGTAGAACTAAAATATATGCAATAAACATAACACCTCACGAACAGAAGTGTGATGATAAATTCTCACAAATATTTGAGAAAAACTTACAAATAGGCTTCGTTCCAGGTTCCTATTTTCTACGAAGGAGAGCTCATTCCCTCTTCTTTCAAGTCTTTGCTCAAATGTCCCCTTCTCAATGAGGGCCACCCTGACCCCTGTCAACTTTTTTTTTATTATTTTAATGTATTTATTATATTTTTTCTATTACCATTTAGTCCCCCTATACTCTCCTCCCCCATCTTCCCAATGTTTTAAATAATGGATTTATTGAGATATAATTCACACACCGTACGATTCATCCTTTTTAAGTGTACAATTCAGTGCTTTGATAGGAGAACTCGAGTTAAATATTTTAGCTTCAGTTATAGTCAATAGGCTTAAGTGAGTAATGCATATGGAAAGCTATTATTCCAGGAACTGGTATGCATGGCCTAAGTGACTCCAGAAGGTCGACAAGCAAGTCAACCTTTGTGCCCCAGTATTTGAGCCATTGAGTTCTGAGGAGGGAACATCCTTGAAGCAGATAAAAAATTATTGATGAGGAGATAAATGCTGGAAAATCACCTCTGGACTGCAACTCTTATCTGATTAACTTTTCCCAAACCCCTTACAAACCCTTTCCTTCTCCCTATAAAAAGGTTGGCTTGGGATGAGATTTTAAGCCAGTTTTTAGGGTACATAACCAACCATCTTCTCAGATCACTGGCATCTGAATAAAACACCCTTAAAGATCCAATCCTTGCCTCTACTTACTGGTTCTGATTGTGACAGGCAGCATGAAATGCTGACTTTTCCAGTTTCACTTTTTAGTATATTCACAGAGTTACTAGCTCCAGAATATTTTTACCACCACCCCACCAAAGAAAAACTCGCTACCCATTAGTAGTCACCTCCCATTTTCCCCTCATGACCTTGTGACCAAGAATCCATTCTGTCTCTATGGATTTGTCTGTTTTAGAAGTTTCATGTAAATGAAATAATAATATATGTGGCCTTTTGTGTCTGGCTTAAACCTCCATTCTTTAAAAAACTTTTATTTATTGATTTTAGAGAGAAAGACAGGGAAAAAATTGATTTGTTGTTCCACTTATTTATGCATTCATTGGTTGATTCTTGTATGTGCCCTGACCAGGGAGAGAACCCAGAACCTTGGAGTATTGGGACAATGCTCTGATCAACTGAGCTACCCAGCCAGGGCCAAACCTCCATTCTTAATCCCCTTTTTCTCCAAAGCTGTTATCATCTTCTACCATATATCATTTATTTATTTTTATGTTTATTGTCTATAATCTCTTTCCTCCCACTAGAATGTGGATTCCTAGTAGATACTTTTATCTCTTTTCTTCACTCTTGGAGCTCTGCACCTGAAGAGTGGCTGATACATGAAAGGCAACTACCGAATGTTTGCTGAATGAATGAAAGTTAGGTTGCTTTGTGCTATTAAGGACCACGGCCCTTCTTTCCCTTCCTCCAACTCTCCAAATTCTTTCTTCTCTCAGCACCCAGGACACTCTCCCCTTTGTATGAAACATTCTCACAGCTCTCTCTGTGGCTTCTCGGCTTTTAGGTCTTAGCTCCCAGCTTAAATGTCACCTTCTCAGGCCATGAACACCTTATTCCCCCTGCATCCCAGTTGTTCCCTTCCACATAACTTATCTTCTTTTTTAAAGTTTTCATTTATTTATTTTTAGAGAGAGGGGAAGGGAAGGAGAAAGAGAGGGAGAAAAACATCAATGTGTGGTTGCCTCTCAAACACGATCTACCGGGGACCTGGCCCACAACCCAGGCATGTGCCCTGACTGGGGATCCAGCTGGCGACGACCCTCTGGTTCACAGGCCCACTCTCAATCCACTGAGCTACACCAGCCAGGGCTAAGTTATCTTCTTTACAGTTCTATTTGCTTAGTTGCACAGTCTGGCTCCCCTGCATAATACGACTATAATAAGTACCTTGAGAGGCTCATGTCAACCCCATCTATTTTACAGTATCTATAATCCAGAGCACTGCTGAATGCCTCTGTGTTAGATGAATGAATGAACTCTGAGGAGGATGTAGCTGAGATGGCCTTGAAAGCAAAATGAGCCTAGGATCAGGGGGAACCCTCAGTATAGACTCCTGTCCCCTTCCCTTCCCAGCAAGCCTAGAGACCACAGCAGCACAAGAGGTGGCCAGCATAGAAAAGTTTAATTGTTGAAATTATTCCAGGCATATGCAGGCCAGCCCCTGTAGGGCTCATACCCCCTTAATCAGGCCACCAGCCTATGATGCTGCCTTCTCCTGCTTCGAGCCTGGGGAACAGGGTGACTGTTCCCAGACCTCTGACACTGATGCTACTCCAAATGGCCTGGCAGGGGGCCAGCCCCCAAGGCCTTTGGCCAGAGTGGGATAGCAGGCAAGATGAGGTGGCATGTAATAACTGAAGGTGCTAGGTGAAGGCAGCTCAGGTCAGAGTAGGGAGACAGGGAGCCCAGGGCCTGCCCAGGGACATGCTACTGGCTGCCCGCCTCATCCCACCCCCATGCTTCTGGATCCACATGCTAGCAGGCAGCTGAGGAGAAGTGGGCAGTACCGGAGAAAGCAGAGGTGCAGATAATCCATGGGTGTTTTAGCAGGACCCAGAAGACATGGATGTGCCCAAGGCCCAAGGAAAGCCAGGGCTTCTGGGATGAGTTTTGCCAGAGCCAAGATGTGCCTTCCAGTTTGAGGGTAAGATATGAGGTGTGCAGGGGCACTAGGTGGTTCTAGAAGGTGGCAACGGCAGGTGAGACCAGAGGTGGCTTAGTGGGCAGACTAGTCCTAGGAAGATAAACCAAGAAGTGAGAGGGAGTTGAGGGGGCGTGGGTAAGGGAGGTGGCACATGCTGCAGGGGTGAGCAGGGGAGGGATGGGATGCCAGGGCCACTCATTCACTCACCCACTCGTCCTCGTCCACACCTTCGAAGGAGTCCTGGGGGAGTGGGTCCTCCCGATTCCCCAGCTTTGCCACCATGGCATTCAGCAGCTGGGAGAGTAGACAGAAGAGGTAAGAAGGGAATAGGACTTTGACCCCAGGAATGTCAGACCCCACTTTAAACCTCATCAAGGTTGTGAAAGAGCCATTTTCATTAAAGTGGACAGTTTCCATTGAAAAAGACAGCTCTACAGAGCTGGGGAGTCAGAGGCAGACAGATTGTGACACACAGCACTGGAGTCACAAGGCAGCTAGCTATCCCTGAACTTTGCCTCAGAGGCTCAAGTGTGCACCAGGGTCCCAAATGCACTTGGGTCCAAAACCTCTGGTTCTGGTTAGGTTGGGACAGGCCAACACAGGGCCTTTCTCTGCCCTGACTTCCCAAGTTCCGTGTCTCATGGGGGGGGCAGCAGTCAACTTCAGCACTCTGGAAGGTCTCCCCAGCAAGCTCTTCAACTGAGAGGGGTATGACACTGGCTCCTGTCCCAGTCTGGGTTGGGCTAGAGAACTGAAGAGCAACTGAGGGGACCCTGTGCCCTCCTCATGGCCAGCCGTGTCCCATGCCTACCTCTTCCTTCTTTTGCTGGTCTGACTTCTCTTCCAGGTAGAGTGCTGAGGATGGAGCCCTCCGGGCAGGGGCTTCACGGGGGGCCTGGCTCACTGTGGTGGAGCAAGGACACGCATCAGGCATAAATGTCCCTTTGGTGGGGGCTCTTTGCCCAGCCTTTGGACCCAGCCACCTAGGGGATTCTGTGGCAGAGACTCCCAGAGATGGCATTAATAGCTACTCAACCCTCTTTTCACAAGGCCTGCCCTGAACACCAGGCTGCATGTGTGCGTGAGTGAGTGAGTGTATTTGGAGTGGGGACTTGTGATGACAACACAGACCCTGAACTCTATCCTCCAGTGGCTTAGAGACTGAGCCTGTAGATGCAGCCACCCCATTCTTAGGAGCCCCAGAAGTTTCTGCACACCAGCAGGGACAGAGGATCTGTTTTCTGACCCTTTCTTGAGTCCCCACCCGCTTCCTGCTTTCTACCCACTACAGTCCCTCGTCCTACCTGGGGTCATGCCAGGGGGCTGCAGGCTGAGAAGCCGGGGCTGTCTGTTAGCACCTCCCAGCCAGGCTTTGGCATTGAGCGCCGGCTCCCAGCTCACAGCCGTGTCTGGGAACACATCATCTTGGAAGAACTCTTTCTGCAGGGAGGGAGGAAGGGGCTGGTCTAAGACAATGACCAGAGGCCCAGGGCACGCTGGCAAGCAGTAGGAGGGGGGCGTTGTAAGACCTGAACCCCAGTCTGGAATTTCCATGAGTTTCAGAATCTCAGAGAAGTAAGGGAACAGGTGCCCCCAAAACAGTGAGAGGACAGTGTTAGGGCAGTCAGGCTCAAAGTCCCTGAGAGAGGCTGGGCCCCCATCCTCACCCTGACTCGGGGCAACCGGAAGGCAACAGGCTCCAGGGAGGTCTGGCGAAGCCGCAGGCATCGGGCAAACTCTACTTCACGCACATCACACTCTGTCTTGGGCAGGAGGACGAAGCCCTGAGGGGGTAGGGGAGCCATGCTGGGGCAGAGTCCAGACCTCACAGCTGGGCACCTGGATCCCCAGGGTGCCAGCACCCCTCACTTGGGACCCCCAGGACCAGAGCCCATCCCCGGACAGTGGTGTACTGGCACATATTTAACAACTGGCTCTCTGGAGGAAAAACACCTTGATTTGTAGTATTTCCCTATTGCTGCAGTTTGAAAACTACTGCCGTGGCTGATGTCACTGACTTGTTGCACAGAGATGTGGGCAGGAATATGCGGTAGCATGCCCCTGTTTACTGGGATGGCCAAAAAGTTTGTTTAATTTTTTATGTAAGGTGGCTCTAGCAGCGCTTAGCTGTCTTTAACTTCATTCGAAACAATTTTGTTAGACTGTATTGTGAGAGCTGTTATATCAGTGTATGTTAAAAAAAACTTATCAAAATTGGTGGATTTTTTGTGTAGTCATGTTAATATTGAAGATGGAAGAAAATATGCAACATTTTTGGCATATTATGCTTTATTATTTCAAGAAAGGTAAAAACACAACTGAAGTGCAGAAAAAGATTTGTGCAGAGTATGGAGAAGGTGCTGTGACTGATGACCATGTCAAAAGTGGTTTGTGAAGTTTCTTGGTACTATTGACATTTTGGCAAAAAAAAAAAAATTCTTTGCTATGAGGCTGTCTTATGCATTGGAAGATGTTTGTAGCACCCCTGGCGTCTACCCACTAGAAGCCAATAGTGGGAGATGGCTGACATACTCAAAACATCCAAGTCAATAAAGTTATTGATGAAAATGAAAAATGTGTCTTTTATTTTATGGAACAAACTAAATGGATTTTTGGCCACCTCAATAGTATTTTCCATTGGACAGATCCGACAGATGTAAATAACCTCAATGGGACAAAATAAAATCAGGTAAAATAACTAGAAAATGACAAACTGAGTATTTATGGCCTTCACTTTAAATACAATTTATTTGCAGGTTCATATAACTTAACTTTATATAGTTCAACTTTTATTAAGGGTTGAGTTTATGGGAGCTGCTGAGCACACCCCACACACCCCTGTACTTCCCTGGATGGCCACGAGAGGGCGAGGGAGCCATGTAGTGCCACCCAGGGAAGGAGGATGAGGGGGACAGGACTTGATGGCTCACCTTGTGGGGGTCAGGGGAAGTGAAGCTGTTGCACTCCAGGAAGAAAGGAGCCTCAGGGAGCAGCTCGTAAAGGAACACGCGGGTGTCACCCTGGCAGGGTGGGTAAGTGGGAGAGAGGTGGCCAGCTAAAGCTGCCTTAACCCGACCTTGTCTCACTTGCCCACCATGCCCACTTGTGCACCCCAGCCTACCTTGCCTGTGAGTAGCACCAGTCTAGTGTCCGGGTCATAGCTGGGCAACAGGGTGGAAGGAGCCACGTCCAGCCCCAGCACTGCCAAAGGGCCAGCAGTCAGGGCTTTGGCTGAGTACAAGAGTAGCTGGCGCTCACTTTGGCTGTGGAGGGGGGAGGGGGTGTGCAGAAACAGGTCCATATTGCTGGAGGGGTGTGGGGCAGGGCAAGGGCTCCAGCAAGAACCCCTATCTTGTCAAGTTAAGGGCCTTGAAGGCCTCAGGGCCAGAGGAGAGGCCTCTGCCCATCTTCTTTCGTGATGTAGCCCTCAGAACTTCTAGCCTGGCCTAATGCAAGTGTCCTCATCTGCCGTCCCACCTCAACTTCTCCTCCCTAACTACTGTCCCGTTCTGACATCCTCCAACCCTTGGCAGCCCAGTCCTGGCCCTGGCACCTGTTCTGTGGCCTCTGTGGCCCATTGAATCTGGACTTTTCTCCCTAGGCTCTGTTTTCTGCCCTCTGCTCCGGCCAGACTGGGTAGTTTCCTGGCCTGTCCACCCACAATTGATATCCTCTGGTTCCTAGCCCCTTTGTGACCCAGTTCATATGAAACCTCCCCTTACAAGGCTATATCTGATCCTTCCTCCAAAGTGACAAATGCTCAATCCTTGGCCCTCTCCAGCAGGCTTGCTTTTGTGTTTCATGCACGACACCCAGTCCCCACCAGGCATGGGCTCCTTGCAGTAGGCCCAGCTTTCATGACTCTGGGCCCTCAGTTGATTCCCTCCCTCCCATCCATCCATCCATCCAGTACGTGAAGGGTGAAAACAGCTTCTGCATGCCTAACAGGTATATATGTATCTGGGGAAGGGGGACACAAGTGGCTCCCAAAGTCTGGGATGGTGGTTCCTGGGTCCTCACCTGTCAAAGCCAGATACCAGTAGACAGTGACCATCACACACCCAGACAATGCGGGCTCCACGGCTCCCCTCTGGCCCTGGGCCTTCCTGTTGGAATACAGCGCTTGAGGTCCAGCCAGGCCTCTGACCGGGCCAGAAGACTGCTCCGAGCCCATCTCGCCCATCTTGCTTACCTGCAGGGGCTCAGGACTACTCCGGGGCTCATAGACCCGCAAGCGTCCATCCTTGCAGACAGTGGCCAGCTGCTGCCCATTGGGACTCCAGGCCAAGCCAAATATCTGGGGACAGGTGGAGAGGTGAGAGGTGGCCTCTTGCCCTGTGGCTGGGCACTTGCCCCCAAAGCTATCCTACCTGGTCCTGGTGGCCTAGCAGCCTTAACCGCTCGACTCTAGCCTGAAGGTCCCAGATTCGAATGGTAAGGTCATAGGAAGAGGAGGCCAGCAGGTCAGCTGCCAGGGGGTGGAAGCGCAGAGAGTAGATCTTTTCTGTGTGGCCTAGAGATGGGGCCTGGGTGAAGTTGTAAGCTCCTCAGGAGCCACTGTTGCCCCCTCCCCTACCAGGGCCCACCAGACCTGTGAGCACGGCCTCTGGTATGGTGAGCACCTCCTCCAGGCCATCTGGGGGCACCTGCCACAGGCGAATTCTGGCATCTTCCCCAGCTGCAGAGAGCAAGGGCTCATTACTGCTGGGCGCAAGACACCTGGACTCCCTCTGCTCCCATTCAAGACTCGAGGACCTTCCCCCAAGCCCAGTGCCCAGCCTCCTTACCCACGGCAAGGCGGTGGGGGTTAAAGGGGTCCCAGGCCAGATCAGTCACGGCTGTCCCATTCTGAAGCGTGGGCAGTGCCGTGTCAGGCAGGCGGCCGGGCTTCTGCAGCTGTGGGAGGTGCCCCCACCCCGAGTCCCATTAGTAACCTGTAGAGCTGCAAGGCAAGCAGCATGTCCGCCCCTCTGCCCCCCCGCCCCTGCCACAGCTGATGCCCCACTGCTGGGTGGCCCAAGCTCTCTGCCTCAGCCACCTCATGTTCTGAGCCTTAAATGCCAAACACGAGGCCCCAGAAAGTAAAGGGGGTGATAAGTGTAGAGTGGTGGAAAGAACTCCAGCTTGGGGCTCAGGTGGCCTGGGTTCAAACCCCCAGCTCCACCACTTACATAGCTTGTGATCCTGCTGGTCACTAAACCTCTCTGTGCCTCAATGCTCTCATCTGTAATATGGAGATAAGAGTGGTACCCCTACATGGGACAGCTGGGAGGATTAAAGAGGATGATGGGTGGATGCCTAGCACAAGATTTGTGCTCAAAGAATGTAGGTTGGTGCTCTGGCTGGTGTGGCTCAGTGGATTGAGCATTGGCCCGCAAACCAAAGAGTCACTGGTTCGATTCCCAGTCATGACACAGGCCAGGGTTTCAGGCCAGGTCCCCAGCAGGGGGCACATGAGAGGCAACCACACATTGATGCTTCCCTCCCTTTCTTTCTCCCTCCCATGCCCTCTGTCTAAAAAAATAAATACAATCTTTAAATAAATAAAATCTTTTAAAAAATGGTGTAGGTACCCATTGCCTTTGGTGTCCTGCAGGGGCTTGGGGGAAGCTGCAGTAGGATGAGGCCCTTACCTCAAGCACAGCCACCTGCCCACCGCTGCTGAGCAGGGGCACGGCCACACGCAGATGGTTGGCACAGAAGCCGTCACTCTCACCGGGTGTGGTGAGGTTGAGCCCCTTGAGGTTGGTGATGTGGCTGTCTCGGTGTAGGACAGTGCCCTGAGCATGGCGGAATTTGGAACTGGGGCCTGGCAGGTAGCAGGAACACAAAGCCTTGTGAGGATGCCCTGCCTGACCATCCTCCACCTGTGCTGCCCTGCAGGAGAACCCCAGGCCAGCCCAGTGTCCTGGCTGTCTGCTCCCCTTACTGCAGGGTCACACAGGGCACATGCCCAGGCCCAGACCTCTGCTGGTCCAGTCAACACAACTTGCCCAGAATGATGTCTGGGAATGAAACTTGAGGTATCTCAGTGGAAGCCGAGGGCTCCAGGGAACGTCCAGGCTGCCCTCCTCCAGATGAGACTGACTTTATACCACAGAACATGTGAACCCATCGGGAGGGGAGACAGGGCTGGGGTACACAGGATGGGCTGGGCGTGAAAGGGCTAGCTCCCCTCCTCACCACCCACTTACCCAGAAGGCTCTGCAGTGACCTCTGGCTGGGGCTGGTGCCGATACCACTGGTGCTGGAGAGCGAGGGCCCCAGGCTGGACGGCGTGGATGGTGAGATCAGAGAGCTGGGAGGGGAGGAGAAGCCCTCCTGGGGGCAAACACCCGGGTCAGCTGCAGGCCCCTGGGTGTGTTGGCCAGAGAGAGAGGATGCTGGGATCGCAACTCTGGGCCCCTCCTCCTAGGCCATGGGAAACTGAGTGGGGCATGGAGCCCCACTCTGGGATGTGGGGAAGGGGCATGACTGCAGATGTTGACAGGGGCTGGGGTAATGTGGGGGGTGAAGTGATGGTCAGACCGTGGGGACAACAGATGGCAACTGCTGGCTCCCAGCATTTGTGGGCAGGTGGGCCAAGGGTGGTTAAGATCTGCCATTATTTCAAGAAAAGCCAGACATCTAGATTTTATGTGACAGTCTCACTTTCTACTAAATGTTTGATCAATTTAGAGAACACTGTAAGGTTCTTTCTGTCTTTTATGCCTGACAACTAGACAAGGTTCAAAAGACCATCAGGGCTCCCACTGTGGTGATGAGAAACAGGCAGCCCTGCCACTCACGCTGGGGTCCTTGTCGCCTGTGGGCGGCTCCGCAGGCTGGGCTGCATCAGAGGAGGGCTCTGCAGGGGGCACCAGGCTGGAAGTGAAGCTGGGGTGGGGTTGCTGAGCTGGGTTGAGGCTGACCCTCTGCACCTGTGGGAAGAGGCAGCAGTTAAGGTGTGGGAAGATATGGGGGACACAGGGCAGCTGAGTTAGTGCACAGCTGGGCTGTGGGACCACGCATGGGGCTACTGTCAGGGGGGCTTCCAGGGGCTAGTGGAGATCAAGAGTGGCCAGCCAGGCCTTGGCCCTACCTGCTGGTTGCTCCCAGCCCACCAGTTGTGAGGTTCAGAGGCTGGCACGCAGCCTGCAGTGTCAGGGAACAGGTCCTCGTAGAACTCCACGGCCTGGTGACAGATAGACAGGTGGCTAGTAAGGCACGAATCCCCCAGGCCTTCCCAGCCCCTCACCCAGGCCCTCCCTCACCTTGCGGGGTACATGGTAGCTGATGGGCATGATGGCTGTGTCACTCAGCTGAAGGACTCGGAGCACCTCACAGCCCATGACATCCAGCGCCCTCCGGGGCACAAGGGCGGCTCCCCGCAGGACACTCTCCAGGAGGCACTGGGTCACTGTTGAGGACACCAGGGGAGGAGAGTCAGGGTGGTCAGCGGATGCGAGGGGAGGAAACGGTAGGAAAGGGAAGACCAGGAGAGGAGAAAATCCCCCCAAAACAAAATGAAACACAGAAGGAGAGGGAAGGAAGAGCTTACCTGGGCTCAGTGCCAACTGCTGGGGGGCCACCTCATAGCAGTGCAGCTGACTCCCACCCTGAAATGAGCCCAGACTGAGCACCTTCACTGGGCAGACCCTGCTGGCCTGGGGCAGCCCCAGGTCCAGACCAACTCTCCCTCCCACTCCCTGCCTGCGCTACAGCAGCACAGCAGACAGCAACTGGGCACTGGGGCATGCTAAGCAACGAGCTGCGCCCTCAGTAGACTTTATTTCACCTGTTTGTCATCAGAGTGTGTGCAGTAAACACCAGAGTACACGTTTAGTATTTACAGAGTGCCTACTGTGTGCGTTATAACACTGCTCTATTTTCAGCCTGTCCTCATGAAGCTGACATTTATGGATGGAGACTCAAAGGCCTGGACACTGACAGGAGGCCACTCAGCCTGGCACTGGTGGAGGCTGGGCAGCCTGTTCTAGTCCCTGCTTTCTGCAGACGGTAACATCCTGCACTCCCCACTCTCCCAGCTGTCTGCTTAGGTCAAAGGTTAGGGCCAGGCCTGGCAAGTGAAGGCATCAGCCCCTGGGGGCCTGATGTGGGTGGACATGGGTAGGTGGTAGGTAGTTCCATCTTCTCCCTCACCTTTCCTGCCAGAACCAGGAGCCCGGAGTCTGGGTCCAGCAGGGGCATCAGAGGCCTGGGGAGGAGAGAGCTGATCAGAGGGTGAAGCCAACCACCAGTGGCCAAAGGCAGTAAGAGGTCTGTGAGCCTTGTGGCCTCAGATAAGAAATCAGGCCACACATCACAGTGGTTGGGGGTATGTGGGCCCTCCAGCTGCATCCAGCTGGTCCCCCAGGACCTCCTTTCTTTTCCCAGATCTTCAATTTGCCTCCCTACTTCACTTAGGACCTGCACTGGGCCCTGGGCACTGGGGAGCAATCCCCTCTCTTTGCACTTCAGTCCCAATCTCACCCCAGGCAGACCCCCACACATAGTCTGTCCTTGGTCCCACCTTAGCCAGCTTAGATGTTAGGCCAGTATTACTGGGGCAGGTGAGAAGGTGCTGGATGGGAGGATCCCCCCCATCCCTATACAGTGCAGTCAGGTGGGTGCTACAGGTCTGCACTAGGGTTTGGGGGCCATCTTCTTCTTCTTTTTTTTTTTTTTTTATTATTTTTACTTATTTAGAGAGAGAGGAAGGAAAGGAGAAAGAGAGGGAGAGAAACATCAATGGGTGGTTGCCTTTCACATTCCCCCAACTGGGGACTTGGCCTGCAACTCAGGCATGTGCCCTGACTGGGAATCGAACCGGCGACCCTTTGGTTCACAGGTGTGCGCTCAATCCACTGGGCCACACCAGCCAGGGCTGGGGGCCATCTTCTTAATCAACCCAGGCTCCTGGGGCCTTGATGATATCTTGGAGACTCAGACTCCACCCCCAGCACCAGCCTGGGGCCCCTGTGCACAAGACTGAGCCATGGGCCAGAGTAGGGTCTCCTTTGCTGCCAAGCTTCCCTGCCCTCTTTCTCAAAGCAGGCCTGGGGAGGGGTGGTGGCCAGGAACATGGAGGGCAGGCTGGAGGCCCCCAGCACCCCTGTTATTCTGCGCCCATCTGGTCTTGGCTAAGGGTCTGTTGCTGCCGAGAGATTTATGATGCCTTCCCCAGGCCCTGTAGAGGCCCTTTGCAACCTCCAGCCCTGTAAGTGCTGCCTTCAAGCTCATAGTCTCAGGGGAAGGGGGCCCAGGAGAACTCGGGCAGGTGCCTTCATCCATTTGCTTCTTTTAAAGATTTTTTAAATTTATTTTTAGAGAGGGGAAGGGAGGGAGAAAGAGAAGGAGAGAAATATCAATGTATAAGAGAAACACTGATTGGTTGCTTCTTGTACACTCCCAAGCAGGAACCCAGCCCGCAATCCAGGCATGTGCCCCAACCAGGAATTTAACCTGAGAACCTTTGGTCTGCAGGATGACGTCCAACCACTGGGCCACACCTGTCAGGACCATCCATTTGTTTCTTGCTTCTGGTCTTAGTCTCATGTCCCCGGGGGACCCACAGGCCTGGGTCACTACCTCGACACTTGTTCCCACACAGAACCCCGTCCTCACTGTGGTCCCTGTGATCAGAGGTCATCCAGCTGTGGCAGCTGCCTCCATCCCTCACCCAGGCAACAAAGGGCCCAGCCCTCTCCTCACCTGCCTGTCTACCCCTCCCAGCCAGCTTCCCAAAGCTTGCCTGTGGCCTACTTCCCCCTACCTTGCTGGAGACTACAGAGTGAGGTGAGAAGTTGGGTGGGGCCATGGGTGCCTCCACAGCTTCCTGGAGGGCCCTGGGCCGGTCACCTGTGAGTAACACAGCCTCTACTTACTTCAGGCCAGACAGGGTGAGCTGGGCTCAGAACTGCCTTGCTTGGCCTGGTATGACCACTGCCTGCCTTGGGGGAGGGGAAGGCAGGTGAATGTGTGGCCTTGGCCGCCCCCCCCCAATGATGCTGGCTCCAGAGGGGATGGACACAGGTCCCTTTAGCAACTGTAATAGGGCTTTCACTAAATCCATTCATTCCTTAGGCAGGCTGGTCTATGCCTGGCCCTTGACTCAGCCTAAGGTATGACTGGAGGTGGATGCAAAAGACCCTACCTCTGACCTCAAGGAGCTTCCAACCTGGAGAGGCAGACACAGTTAAACATGTGAAGGAGAAGTTCTCTGACGACACATGACAGAGGGCAGAGGAGAGAGTCCCACATGCAGGGGAGAGAGTTCCGGGCAGAAAGAGCAGCATGAGCAGAGGGCCTGTGGCAGATGGATACATGGCCTGGACAATGAGGATGAGGGGCTGAGGCTTGGGATGGGGAGGGTAGGTCTGGTACATCAGGAGGAGTGTTCTGCCTCCATTGAACAAGAAATGAAAAGCTGATGGCACATCTTAATTAAACAGGGATAGGAGCAGATGTGCATTGAGCAGAAATCACCATGTGGAGATGGGTGGGAGGAGTGGAAAGAAAAGGTGATGGGTTCAGGGCAGACTCTGAAAGCAAGTGGGCTGGAGGCTCCTGTTGCCTTGGTGAGAACTGGTGGGACTGTGGGTTCCACCACAGCATCAGTGGCTCACCTGTGCTTTAGGCCACCCTCCTTAAGAGGTTTGACCTGGCCTCCCTGTACCCCCATCCTGTCAGTCCCAGCTGGCTGGCCTACTGGCTCAGGTGCTGCGGGTATGGGGGCAGGAAGTCACAGAGGGCAGGGCTGGCTCCTCTGACAGGTCAAGCCAGTCTTCCTTGCCTCAGGCGGAGCTATCTGGGGAGCTGTCAGGCAGGAGCACCTGCCTGCCAAAGCACTGGCACAGGAAATAGGGTCATGGCACCAGCCCCACGGGCTGGCCAACAACTAGCACAGGCCTGACCCCAGGCCTTATAAAGAGAGCCAACCTGGGGTCTGGGTCTGGAATGTAGAACATGGCCCCAGCTTGGCAGAGGGCCAGAGGTGGTGAGAGCTGGTTCAGGCACCTTTCCCACTGCCATGGCACAGGGGGAGGGTTAATATCTGGGCCTGCTGCTGATAAGGGCTCTGACCCGGGTTCAATCTAGAGCCAGATGTGGTCCCTAGCCCCGAGCCCAGGTCCCAGAAGATGCAGAATGATGGTGGTGCAGAGTGGATCACATAGGGGAGGGGTCAGCCTCTGATAATTCCATCAGGTCTCCCAATATTCCTGCAATTAGCATGGAAGTACTGGGGTGTGCCTGCTAGGAAAAGGGCAGCTTCAATAGTCCTCTGGTTCTCCCCACCAGCCCACCTATACATCCAGGCACTGCCACTGGTCCAAATCAGTCCAGGTACCTTGGATCTGCCTTTGCCACATAAACTGGTCAGTGGGGATCCCCTTGGACCAAGCTGCGCCTCACACTCCTCAACTCCTGACCTCAAAGAGGCTCCAGGTAACCAGGTTTTAAAGGGAGGTGGTGTCTTGAAACCATATGAGAAAAGGATGGACAAACTGGGGAGCAGTCTGGAAGCTTCCCTTGAACCTCTGGGTGGATGAGAGCATGGCCTGAGTCCAAGGTGCAAGAGCAGGGCAGGGAACGGACCATTTAGGCAGGTGGGGTCGCTCGGTCATGGAGAACTGGCTGCAGTAGTGAGAGGCTTCAGAGCCTGTCAGGAAGACCTACTCTTTAGATGAAGTCAGGCTGGTCTTCAGAGCAACCCCTCCCTCCTACAATATCTGAGGACACTCCTGAGGGCGTTAGGATCCAAAGGCAGAGTTACAAAGACAGTCTGACCACAGCCACATGGTACTGACTGCAAACTCAAATGCTTCAGGAAACTGAGTGAGTAAAGTTGCCTCGTGTGAGACAAATGAAGTGGTGGGGACTGGGGTGACCTGTGAGCCTGAGGCTTGCTTGGTCAAAGGGGGCACTTGGCTCCAGCTAGAGTTCCTGTTCAAGGCAGGCTGGGAAGTCCCATTTTAATGTGAAACCACCGGATTTTTAGTGTTTGCAATGGCATCAAAGTTTTAAAAAGTCCCACACATGCCAAATGAAACACACCTAAGTGGCAGCTCTGCACCAAGAGCAGAGGTTTGCACGTCATGCTGCACATTCACAAATACCAGGATGTGCATGGGGTGCAGGTGTGGGAGAGGCCATGAGGAGGCTAGGAGCTGAGACAGTAAGTCTGGGAGGTAAGCGCTGCACTGAACCCTGCTTAGCTCATTAGCAACTGGACATGGAGGCTGTCCTGCCTTCTGGAGGTTATCAAGTCCTCCAAAGAACGCCCCCCCCACACACACACACATACTGGTGTGGCCTAGCTTCATGGCACAAGCCTTTGGGCCCACTGAGACTCAAGCTGGCCCAGGCAAAGGCACTGGCTGCAGGCCAGGTTAGAAGAGGGGGCGGGTGTCCCGGGGCCCTCTAGAACTCAGGAGCTGAGCTGGGTCCCAAAGCTCTGAGGCATGCCTTTGACCACAAACATGGAGGGGGAGGAGGGCAGAGCCTTTTCCTGGAATCCTCCAAGGCAGGGGATTTTTGTGGACTAGTCCAGTCCCTGGCACTCATCCCTCTGGCCCCTTCAAGGGCCACTGTCAGCTGCACCCAGGCCCCACCCACTGACGTTAAGGCCTAACATCCTGCCCCATCCCAGCCCCACACCACCACATACACACTCTGGCTTTGGAGCTGTCTGTAACTGTGAAGCCGTCATCAATGTGGGAGAAGTGGTCCAGGGATGCCCACAGCTCTGAAAGCTGTTGGGCTAAAAGGAACCCAGAATTTCGGATTTGGCATTAAGAGTTTTGTATGAGGGAGACCCTCAGAAAGGCTTGGTAGAGCCTGCCCAGCAGTTTTTGAAATTGGGATTAGCTACCAACAATAGCACATTGAGAGATTTCACCTAAAAAAAAACAAAACAAAAAATCCGGATTTCCAGTTTCTCTTGAAAAGTCCAAAGCTCTGGCAGGCTGAGGCAGGTCAAGGGGGCTGAATCCTTACATCAGCCCCCACTCCCTTCCTCTCCAGCTTTTCCAGGTCTGCACAGCTCTGAGGTCTGCTCTGAGAATTTACGTCACCTGTCTCTGGTGTGTCACAAGCAACCGGGCTTGAGATTCCGTCTCACTCAAATTTTTGCTTTCTACACGAAAATCAGGGACCTGCTCAGAGTCATAAGGCAAACAAGTGGTAGATCCACCTGGGGTGTCGGGAGGTGCGGAGAGGGGACCAGGACGCCCAGTCAAAAGACCCAACAGCGGAGAGGTGAGGCGGCAGTCCCTGGGCCCCGCTCCGCCCTGACCAATGGGGAGCGACCCCGCCCCTCCGACGGCCGCAGCCCCTCCCCCCTGCCTTAAAGGAACGACCCGCCTCCCGAGAGCTGACTCCGCAGCCCGCGGTGGGGGTACGCGGACGCGGCTACCTCGGGAACCAGGAGCCCTCTGGTCTGACCAGCGGGGAAGGACTGACGCTGCGGCCCACCCGGCCCGGCTCCCGCCGCCACTGTCTGGTGAGTGTCTGCTGGGCTGGGGGGCTGAGGACTGGAATTGGGGGGCACCACCGAAAAGGGTTATGCACATGCAGCACCCCCCTCCCACCCCCGCCGCTCACACGCACTCAGAGTGGGCATGCGTCCTCAGCCCCGTACCATCACCTGGCTCGACCCGGCGTGGACAGTCCCGTGGCCGGGTGTGCGCTGGTATGTGTACAGGGCTCACTGGCAGGCCAGCCCGCGGGGCTGCGAGCAGACAAAATAAACACCCCCTCCCTTGCTTCCTCCTCCCACGACTGGGCCCTCTGGCATGACCAGTTTTATGAATTAAACCCCTTTGAGGGAATGGCCATGCCATCATAGTCTTGGGTCACTTTTACCTCCTCAAGTGGGAGTAGTCTGGTTCTGGAGGCTCACATGTCCCTGTGCAGATTGGCTCCTTGGGGTCCTAATGGCCCTTGTCACTCAGGATAAAGCTGGGGTATGGGGTGCACAGGCAATGCAGGCCCTGGGGAGGTGTGATCAGGTGGCTGGAAGGTACTAATGCACCATTCCACGCCCCCCACCATCCCCAGTCTCTACTCCTGCCACACTTTAGACAGTGGCTGACTGGGGCCCAGGTATTAGTGTGTTTCATCTCTGTCTCTGCCAGAAGGGGCTTTGCTTGGGTTAGGAACCCAATGGCCTTGAGCCAGCCTAGTCCTTTGTGTCCCAGAGCTGGCAGCGCTTAGGCCTGAGGGCTGCTGAGGTCCCTCTGTGGTCACTGGTAGATCAGCAGATTGGTGCCAACCATTACCACACCAGGGTCATTGACCACCTCACCCCCTGGGGTCTACAGATGGAGTCTGCAAGGTGGGAAGGACAAAGAGCAGAGACAACAGTCTCAGTGTCCCCCTGCTTACCTTTTGTACCAAGGGCAGGAGAGGCTTTGGAGAGAAATGCCTGGGCCCAGTGCCCCCTCCCCAGGCCAAGAGCTTCTGGAGCTGGGGGACAGTACTCAATCTCAAAGGTCCTTTCCCAGGGCATGAAGGGATGGCTGGGCTGGTATCCACTGAGTAGGGGCCATTTAGGCTGTTCCAGTAGGCAGTGAAGTCCACTTAGGACCCAGCTGTTGGTAAGGCCCAACAACACTAAGGCAAGCAGGGGTAGGGGGGATGGGAGAGCAGTCCCCTGAGTCTGCTGTCTTCTCCCAGGGGAATCAGGCCCCAGAGCTTCTGTAAACAGAGTGTCAGAGGCAGGAAGAGGGCTCTGGTAATGAGCAGCCCAGCTGGATTCTCTCCAGACCATTATTTGGCCTCTCCTGGGCCCAGGGAGGGACAACGATGCTCGTGCCAGGCTGGGGGCCTGGCATAGCCTGTCCCCACCTCCCTGGCTTCATGTGGCTGCATACTGAAACAGCTACCCTGGAACCTGTGGGTCCAGAGAGTCAGATGGGATCGGTAGGGGCTGGTGTTCCAGGGTATTTGCTGGGATGGCACTACTCTCTGGAGTGGAAATGGGGCAGGGGGTCAACATGAGAAGACCCTTAGACATTGTCCAGACCTCTGCTTTCACCAGGAAGGCCCTTCTGGCAGGCAGCCCTGGGGCCAGGGAGATGCCCTGGGCAGGAGATGGGTCCACAGTTTCTGGCTCCAACTCCCCCACTAACAGCCCTGGGGGAGCTGGGACAAGTCCCAGGTAAAGAGAGTTGAGTCCTCAAGGGGGATTGTAAGTAGACCCCACCCCTGGAGTAGGCAGCTCCTGGGGACAAGCAAGTGGGGCCCAGCTGAGCCCAAAAGGCAGCTCCCACCTAGCAGGCCAGCCAGTCAGTTACCCTCTGGTGGCCAGAGAGGAGGCTGGGTGAGCATCTGCTCACAGAAGCATCTCTTGGCAAGCCCTGAGCTAATAGGAAGGGCAGCAATGCCACCTAAATGGGTTAGACCCCTTCCAGCGCCCCCCTCAGCTCTCCTTAGAGTCCCCTCCCTGGACTGGAGAGCCCAAGGCTCTGTCTGCACTGCCAAGAAACCCAGTTCCCCTCACTGCTGTGGAATTTGTGAGAGTTCTTGGAGAAGGGGGAGGGTGTGAGTGAGAAGACAGCCCACTGGGCGTGTTCCTGGCGTGGGCGTGTGTCCGTGTGCGCGTGACTGGAGCAGGGCTATGTTTGGGGGCGGGTAGGGGTGCTGCGGGAGTCTGCATGCACCACGGGCGGGCGCGGGCTCAGCCTTCTTCCTTTTATCGGTTTCCACATTCCAGAGCCAGCCGGATTGCTTTCCTTTAGCTGGCTGGGCCGCCTGGCTGGCCAGGCCTGTAGGCCTCCCCCGCTTTTCCTCATTCCACTTTCCTGGGTATGAGGAGGCTGGAGCAGGCTCCCTTAGACCACCTCGGGTTTAGGGGGTGGGGGCAGGAAAGGAGCCAGTTCTTCTCCAAGGTTGGGGAAGGCCCCCTCACCAGTCTCCTCCAGGGAAATGCAATAAGGCTCTGACATTCCTCTGAGGCTGCCTGAGAGATTTAATTAAGGAGGGAGAAGAGAGCTGGCTAGCACTGAGAAGGGGCTGGGGCTGGGGCGATCACTGGGGCCTGACTAGGCAGCCGTGAAAAGTGAGAGGGGTAGGGCAGGGGCAGGGTCGTGGCCCCCCATGTCAATCTCACCTGCCCACTGATCGGCTTACAGATCCCAGGAAGGGCCACTTCTGCCACAGGGTCACCTAGATCCCTGGGCATGATGAGCATGAGAAGGGCAAGACCTCCTCTGGGGACACTTCCTTCTTAGGCCCTGTGTAGGCCCCAGACAGCCTGGGCCCAGATGACTTGGGGCTGGTGGCCTCCCTTGGTGACTAAGACCTTCCCCTGGCAAATTCAGGGTTAATTGTAGGGTTAAGACCTTACTTGATGGGTGCGTGGCTCTGGGTGGAAACAGGGCAGTGAGGAGGCTGTGTCTGAGCCCAGCCCTGGTGGCATCACACCTGCGCGTGCCGACAGTGGCGTCTGGACTGGCCCATTTCTATTTGGGCCACAGCTACCACATAGCTCCCGGGGAAGCCAGTGTGTTCTCCCAACACAGTGGCACCTCTCCCAACCGAGATGGGACATCCCACTGCCCCAGGGGCCCACTTGAGCCATGCATTGGCCTTAGTCACTGATCTTCCTGCTCTGGGCTGACAGGTCTGGTGGCTCCCAAGTCACCCACAGTGCCACAGGAGGTCCCCACCTGGGGCCTGGCAGACTTCTGCTCATCTCCTACACTGCTCAGGGATATTCCACTTATTGGGAGAAATAAGCTGATGTCCACACTGTCCTCTTTGCAGCCTCCTGTCCCAGGGTCTGAGACCTAGCTGGAGGTGAGACTCACCCAAGGAGCTTCTCCAAAACACAGCTCTGCCAGGCCTCAGGAACTTTCCAAAACTGCCAGGGTGATTCTGATGTGTAGCTGGGGTTGAGAAGCCCTTGGGGTTCCAGGTGGGAGATGGAAGCCCAGAAAGAGAAAGGAACTGGATGGGGCCACAAACTGAGTTTTAGGGTCTTATCTGTAGGAGCAGAGCCAGGTGGAGTAGTGGGTGGAGTGAGGCAGAGACGCCCAGATGGGCAGGGGCTTCCACCTTAAACTTAGGGCAGGGCTCTCTCGCCCCCACCTGGAGAGAGGGCCATCTCTGAGGAACTTGAGGCTTTGCCATCTTGGCCCCTTCCACAAGGGCCCAGGAGGGAGACCCCAACCTCTCTGCCCCACTGGGCCAGGGGCTGCTTTGTCCCAGGGATGGGGAGACGGGCGGACCCGACCTGGGCCCTGAGCCTCCTCAGACACGTCAGCGAAACTGGAGCCAGCTGTCCTGGCTGCCGGCACAGTCCCGCCTGCCTGAGGGGTTGGCAGACTCCTGGGCTGGGCTGCTGCCAGGCCTGGCCGGCAGTGCTCAGCCCAGGCGGGCCAACACTGGGAGCCAGAGGCCCAGGGCCCCAGGGCCAGGCCTGCGGCACCAGACCCCCACACACACTCTGCAGCGTTGGGCACAAAAGAGGGGTGTGCTGGCTTGTCCTTCCCCAGGAACAGTGAGATACTCCAGCCTCAGATGTGATTCGGTCACTCAAATGTCCAAGTTCCACCCACTTGCTGGCCCCTGCTTGACCCAGGGCTTTTGTGTGCGCGGGTGCCTCTGTGTGCGTCCCACACTTGGGAGTGGGTGGTGGCACTTTGGGTCTCCCTGAGAGCTGAGATGATGGATGTCCTTACTCATAGCCCTCCCTGTGCTCTCTCCCCACCCTGAGATCATGTGCTGATGGGGGCACCCCCCATCAGGCTGCTTTCCTACGCCTACACTCAACGGTGCAGGTTGGGGGGGCAGTCTCCGTATGGAGGCTTTACCCTCAGCCCAGGGGGCCTCCTGTCTGTGCTTAAAGGGGTGCAAAGCCCCTCAAACACCATGGTGCCCTCCCCTGAGTGTGGGGAAGGCAGTGCTCGGGTTTTAAGGATAACACCCTCCCTCAAGTAGCCAATGTTGACTGACCACTCAGAATGTGCTCCAAGTACAAATTACTGGCCCTGAAAACCAGGCACCATTACTAGCCCCCTGACTTCACAGATGGGGACTGAGATGAAGGCCCATGGCCAGGCGGCCACAAAGCCGGGCTGCAAACACAGGCAGTCAGAAGAGCCTAAAGCACCATCCCAGCAACCGTTCCTTGGAGTCTGGTAAGGCCAGCAGCAGAGCCCAGGCCTCTCTGCCTGCTGCCTCTTTCCACCAAACCACAGCAGGGCCAGACTAAGGCGAGGCTGTGTCGAATCCAGGTGGTGAACAGATGCCCTGGACCCTGTTGCCCTCTTTCCACAACCCCCCCACCCCCATGTCAGCACTGCCTCCACAACTCTCCCCACACCCTGTGCAGAGAGAAAGGTCCCACCTCCCTGCCTTGGGTCAGTGGATCAGATATCAAAGCCCAGGCCCCTGGTCCTTCATTGCTGCTGAAATTGTAACTGGCTGGGCAAGAGCAACCATGACCCACCCCCCACCACTACCCTGAGACACCCCCATCCCTGATGCACGCACACACACACCAGCGTGTGCCCAGACAAGCAGAATTGCTTCCAGAACTCATTAGGAGAACTTCCCCCTTGAAAACAAACAGAACACTGGGTACTCAGAACAACTCTGGAAGGTGAGGCAGGGCTGCTAAGCAACTGAGGCCCACAGGTAGGAAGGGACTTGGGAAACTATTTAGGGGGCAGAACTTGGGTCCAAATTCAGGCTTCAGTCTCCTACCACCAGATGGCTGTCGCCTGCCCCTCCAGTCAGTCTTGGTCCTCTAGGTCCCCCCGGGGGGCTGTCTGACGTCTGACCTGCTCTTGGTGCCAGGCATGCTGTGGAGGAGCTATCAGCCCCAGCTTGTTTTCCAAAGCCCTAGTGCCAACTCTTTCCTGGGTGGTGGATCCAGGCTCAGTCAAGGTGCTCACCCTTGCCTCCTCGGGAGTGGAAAACAGATTAGCTGCTGGCTGTTGGTGTCTCCCCAGCCCAGGATGCCAGTCACTTTTCCTGATGCAGCCTCTGCTCCCAGCTCCTCAGTGGGGTTGCCACTCTGGGTCCAGACAGACCCGCAGCAGTTGCTGCCTCCCTCTCCAGTGATGACTTTGCTGACTAAAAGGAGCAAAGGCCAGAGCCCAAGCTGCTCCCCTCCTCTGTGAAGAACAGGGAGTGCCCCCCAGCAGCCCCCCGTCTTGAGAGGTGTCTACTCTGAATGCCCTGAGGGACAGATGAAGAAACCCTAGGTGCTGAGAGAGCTGAGAGAAACTGTTGTCCACACTTTACAGCTCTGAAACCCCTGGCCCAGGGTTGCCTGACTGGAGCACGAGCTCTTAATCGTGATCTTATACAAGTCCTAGGGGAAGCCAACGTCACAGGGGTGGTCAGGCTGGCCACGTGTAGGGTCCCCTCCCACCCCAAGCCTGGCTGCTCCCTTCCTGACCCCAGACTGTTCTACCAGGAGAGCTGATTCAGGGGGAGGTGGCTCACCCCCCACGTGGATGAGGGGGGTGGGGGACACTCATAGCCCACATCTGGCGGCCAGGCCAAATCTGCTGACTTCTGAGTCAGTAAGGGTGGAGCAAGTCCTTGCAGGGGAGGAGGCTGGGTGGGGTGCATGGACCCCCCTTGAGGTGGCGCTGGCAGGGCCAAGGGTGAATGAGGCAGCCAGGAGCCTAGAGAACAGGGGAGGGGACACTGGTTAGGGGTCAGGAAAGGCCTCCCTGGCTAGCCTCTGAAAGGTGGTCATCAGTGGTAATTAGTGAGGGGCAGAGGCCAAAGGCCCCCCCTTCCCAGGTAGTGGAGACCCTGCAAAGAGGCAAGGCATAGGTGAGTCTTTACCTAGAATTGGCCTAAGACCGCAGCGGCCTCCCCAGTGACTTGTGTGGTCCATCCCGGGACCACCTGCCCCTTTCCCACCTCATATTCCAGGAGCCCGCTTTCCTGGGGGAGGGACAGCCCAATGGATGGCAGCGGGGGCAGAAGGCACTCTGTGGGGAGAGACATGTTACCTACCTTGGCCTGAGAGCTCGCCAGCGTAGGGGAAGGGGAGTCTGAGTCCCAGTACAAAAGGCTCTTGTGTGAGCAGAGATGCCTGGAAGGGAGGGGTGCTAGCCTCTCTGGGGCTGTAAGGGCCCTGAGCATGGGGACTGCTGCTGGGGGTGTCCCCTGGGTTTCCCCTAGAAGCCTGATTGAAGGGGGCCCATGCTGTGGCCCCGTCCTGTCTTGGGCAGGCCAGCCTAAAAGCTGGCGCCTGGAGCAGCTGGGGGAGCCACCCCCACCCTGGTAGGACTGGGTCCACATCAGGCAGCAGGCCCAGCCACACCTGGACCTGCTTAAGGATCTGGGCTCTGGGTCAGATTTCGCAGCAGTGCAATGGCAGCACATCACTGCACCTCCAGGAGCCCCCCTTTTCCTTTCTTCTGGGAGTGATGAGAATAGTTTCCACCTGGAATGGCTTCTGGGGGGACTCTAAGAGGTGGCTGTGAATGCTCAGTGGTGCTGGCATGTGGGAAGGGCTGCGGCTCTGCTCCAGTGCCCAGCCCAGTGTAGAACCCAAGAAATGGTAGATGAAGGAATCTGGGGAGTGTTTCCAGGCCTGGCACTGCCTCTGGGGACACCACTCAGCCAACGTCTCCAACTTGAGCCCTAGGTCAGCCGAAGGAGGCTTGGACCCCCTTACCTCTAGTTCTAGTACTGTGCCTGCTGAGGCTATGAAGACCATGGTTCCCTCCCTACGCACCCTCTCCCAGGGGGACACCTACCAATTGCTTCAGCCCCTCTGCTCCTTTCCCTAGGAACTTTGCCACTGGCCACATCCTGGCCAGCCTACGGCTCCTGTCCTGGGCAGGTCTGACTTCACAAGTGGAAAAACACTGATCCCATAGTTTCCATGTGAAGTCTTCCTGCTGCGGTCTCTCCTCACTTGGAGGCTGTAGAGCGTGGCAACAGGGGCTGGTGGCCTGAGGCAGCCAGCTTCTCTGCTTACGCGCTGGGCTGACTGCCCACCAATCTCTCCCAGAAGCTGTGAGGAGGGGCTGCTGATCCGGGAGCCACCGTTCTCCCTGCTTGCCTTCTACCTCAACAGAGATCTGGGGGTGGAGGGTTGGGGCAAGGGCACAGAGCCTGATGCTTTTGACCACATGTTCTCTCTGAGCCAGAGAGGTGGGAAGGCTGAGGTAAAGTAAAGGTGTCCTTCGTGGTCAGTGAACGCTTGGGGGCCAGATCCTGTTCTGCATGCATTAAGCCACTGAGCCCTGGTGATAGTACAGAAGTATCAGCTGATAGCACAACAAAGTCATATGACTGTTTCAAGTCACATAGCAAGGGAGCGATGGGGCTACAACAGGAACTGAGCCCAGGCACTGGAGACCTGACTCATAACTACAGTGTACCATTGAATTTTGGGCAGGGAGTGAGTGGTAAAGGGGGCTTGGAATTCCCATCTCCATCCTTCCTGGCATGACTGTCTCCTGGGCCCCTGACTCACGGTCTCCTGTCTTTCCTCTTTGCTCTCAGGGACCAAAAGATGCACTCCAGGGTCCCCCTGTTCCTGTTGCTGCTGCTAGCCCCAGGGCCTGGGGTGCAGGGCTGCCCATCTGGCTGCCAGTGCAACCAGCCACACACAGTCTTCTGCACTGCCCGCCACGGGACCACGGTGCCCCGAGATGTGCCACCTGACACAGCGGGCCTATATGTCTTTGACAACGGCATCACCACTCTGGACACTGGCACCTTTGCCAACCTGCCGGGCCTGCAGCTCCTGGACCTGTCACAGAATCAGATCACCAGCCTGCCCAATGGGGTGTTCCAGCCACTCGCCAACCTCAGCAATCTGGACCTCACCTCTAACAGGCTGCGCGAGATCACCAACGAGACCTTCCGTGGCCTGCGGCGCCTGGAGCGCCTGTACCTGGGCAAGAACCGCATCTACCACATCCAGCCCGGTGCCTTTGATGCACTTAACCGCCTCCTGGAGCTCAAACTTCAAGACAATGAGCTTCGGGCACTACCCCCGCTGCACCTACCGAGCCTGCTGCTGTTGGACCTCAGCTATAACAGCCTCCTCGCTCTGGAGCCTGGTGCTCTGGACACGGCCAATGTGGAGGCACTGCGGCTGGCCGGCCTGGGTCTGCAGCAGCTGGATGAGGGGCTCTTTGGCCGCCTGCGCAACCTACATGACCTGGATGTGTCAGACAACCAGCTGGAACAGGTGCCTCCTGCAGTCCAGGGCCTCCAGGGGCTGACGCGCCTGCGGCTGGCTGGCAATACCCGCATTGCCCAGCTGCGGCCCGAGGACCTGGCTGGCCTGGCAGCCCTGCAGGAGCTGGACCTGAGCAATTTGAGCCTGCAGGCCTTGCCGCACGAGCTTTCAGGCCTCTTCCCCCGTCTGCGGCTCCTGGCAGCTGCCCGCAACCCTTTCAACTGTGTGTGCTCCCTGAGCTGGTTCAGCCCTTGGGTGCGGGAGAACCGTGTGGCACTGGCCAGCCCGGAGGAGACACGCTGCCACTTCCCACCCAAGAATGCTGGCCAGATGCTCCTGGACCTTGACTATGCTGACTTCGGCTGCCCAGCCACCACCACTACAGCTACAGTGCCCACCACAAGGCCCTTGGCATGGGAACCCACACCCACATCTTCCAGCCCAGCCCCCACCTGGCAAAATCCCACGGAGCCCGCTGCCAAGTCCCCAAGCCTGCCACCTGCCACCCCGCCCACCGTGGGGCCTGATCCCCAGACCCAGGACTGCCCGGCATCCATCTGCCTCAATGGGGGCACCTGTCATCTCGGGGCTCAGGGCCACCTAGCCTGCCTGTGCCCCGAAGGCTTCACTGGTCTGTACTGTGAGAGCCTGGTGAGGCAGGGTCCATGGCCCACCCTGGCCCCAGCCACTCTGAGGCCTCCTGGGCCCCTGCCCCTCAGAATCGAGACAATAAGCCCTACTTCTCTGAAGGTAGGGCTGCAGCGCTACCTACAGGACAGCACCGTGCAGCTCAAGAGCCTCCGCCTCACCTACCGCAACCTGTCAGGCCCCGACAAGCGGCCAGTGACACTGCGGCTGCCTGCCTCACTTGCTGAGTACACGGTCACTCAGCTTCGGCCCAATGCCACCTACTCCATCTGTGTCAGGCCCCTGGATGCTGGGTGGGTGCCTGAGGGTGAAGAGGCCTGTGGAGAGGCCCGCACGCCCTCTTCCCGCTCCAACCATGCCCCTGTCACACAGGCCCGAGAGGGCAACCTGCCTCTTCTCATTGCGCCTGCCCTGGCTGTCGTGCTCCTGGCTGCGCTTGCCGTTGTAGGGGTGGCCTACTTTGTGCGGCGGGGGCGTGCCGCAGCAGCTGCAGCTCAGGGCAAAGGGCAAGTGGGGCCTGGGCCCCTGGAGCTGGAGGGGGTGAAGGCCCCCTTAGAGCCAGGCCCCAAGGCAAGTGAGGGTGTTGGGGAGGCCCTGCCTGGTGGGCCTGAGTGTGAGGTGCCACTCATGGGCTACCCAGGGCCTGGCCTCCAAGGGCCCCTTCCCACTAAGCCCTATATCTAAGGGGGAAGGGTAGACCACTGGGCTGGGTCCTCAGCCCTGCTGAGACTGGCCGGAACCCTCTTGCTGCCAGACCAAGAAGTTCTCAGATCCATATGATGAGGATGACACGTCAGGGCAGGGACTGTGTGACTATAGCTAAGTCCCTGCCCCTCTCTGGACCTCGGTCTCTTCATCTAAGATGCTGGGACCCAGGTGAAGACCTCTAAGGACCCCCAGGGCCCAAGTACCTCTGAGGATGGCATATGCCCTGTCCTTTGGCAGTGCGCAACCTCTGGGGTGGGACAGGGCAGGCAGGTTCTGCTGTGTGCTGGTAACACAGGCCTAGGGCCGCCAGGCTCCCAGCCGGAGGAGACTGGGGGGGGGGCAATGAAGGAAGCCCCCAGAAAGACGGCAGAGGGAGAGCAGGGGTAAGGATGGGTGTGTAACTCAGCCCTGGCCCCAGGGAGTGAAGCAACAAAAGAAACTGGAAAGAAAGACGCTTTAGGAACAAGCTTTGCTTTTGTTTTTTAAAATATATTTATAAGAGATCCTTTCCCATTTATTCTGGGAAAATGTTTTTCAAACTCAGAGACAAAGACTTTGGTTTTTGTAAGAAAAATGATGATATGAAGGCCTTTTATAAGAAAAATAAAAGATAAAATAAACGAGTGTTTTTCTGGCAGGGCCCCAGGGCTGTGGGAGGCGGGGGCTTCAGGGTGGGTGGAAAGGGACAGCCTGCTCTTTGGGGAACTGAGGGTCCAGGACCCCACTCTCTCCAGCAGACACCAAGACCTGGACAATATACCCTGGGCTTGGGCAGGCTACTGCTGAGGGCCACGGTGAGACGGTGGCATTCCCACAAGTCCCGCCCTGGGGCTGTGTCCACCCAGCCTCCTCTGAGAGCGCTGTCCGGCCTCCCAGTGCAGCAACAGGGACGGAAGCTGGCAAGCTTTCAACCTCGTGGAAGAACAGTTTGGACAGCCTTCACCTACCCAGGCTCAGGAACTGCAGTGCTCCTGTAAGAGGCTCATGGTAGATACGTGCCAAGAGGGTGCCCAAGGGTCCATTCGCAGGGATGGGTCTGACAGGCAGTCCACACCTGCCTTCCTCTGTGGAGGCAGTGCCTCGAGCTATGTCCTGCCAGGCCCTCATAGATGATGCAGGACTAGGTGGCCCACACAGCCCACCTGCCCTGCAGTCTCACTGCCCCTCTGCATGCGCTTTCTGTTCCCGCTGCAGAGAAAGAGCCTTAGTTAAGGCAGCACAGATCCTCAATGGCCAGAGCCCTCTGTTGAGTGGAGAGGCTGTTAGAGATTAGGGGCAGAGGCCCAGGAGCAGGAGCAGAGATCTGAGTCTGGCCTGTGGAGACCTGGTTGGTTGCCCTGTGATGCGCCTCTACCCTCTGTAGTACAGATCTGTTTGGTTTTCCAAAACTGCAGAAGTGAGAGTGTTTTCCAGGAAGACCACAGGCAGGGGTTCGGGGCCAGGGAAGGTGCTGAGAGCTCGGGAACAGTGATGGATACAGAGTACCTTTACCTAGCACCTTTTAGACTGGGGGAGGGGAGGGGAGGTGGGCCCTGAGGCTGCAAAGAGGCCCTGCAGATGCTGGAGTGCCTGAAGCCCAGTGCCTGTGCCCCTCTGTGGGTCTCGGCCCCTGGCCCCTTGCCTCACCCTGGCAAAAAGGGAGTAGCCCAGGCAGGCCTGGGGAACAGGCCCTATGGCTTAGGGGCGTTGATGTCAGCGCCAAGTCAGGCCCCGCCACACAAGGCTCTGGATTCAATTAGCGGCTGCCGAGTGTTCTGGCATAAGAAGGGAGGAGGCTACCAGAGGGTTGTGGGGGCAGAAGGTGGTAGCAGTGGCCTGGATGGGGCCCCATCTTCCTGAGCCAGCAGCGGTAGCCCAGGTGGATTTCCTGTGGGCCTGGGTCTCATTACTGGAGCGGCCACGTTGAGCCAGCACCCCCCTCCCAACCTCGGCAGCCCAGTCAAAGGGGCCATTGTGGGCTCATGCGCCGCTGCTGAACACGGTGGCTGCTAAATAAATGTTTTCCCTGCAAAGCCAAACCTGGCCTCATGGGCCAGCAGAGTGTGGGTGGAACCTAAAGAAAGGAGGCTGGAGCAAGCCCTCCCGGAAAAGGCATTTGGGGTGTCCCACTAGATCAGGAGCTGGGGGATGCAGGGAGGGCTGGGGGCTGAGTAGGGGAGCTAAGCCAAGGTGCAGCCCCCACCCTGGGTGATCCTGTGGCCCCAGGCCAGGACCAGGGATGGATATGGAGAAATGCCAGCCCCCCATTTTTGGGTCCTTGCCACCTTTGGAATGCCCTGTGCCACGTGGGCTCACACACGTTCCCATTTCGTGCCCAACAACCTGTCCACAGGGAGACAGGCTGGGGGAGATGAGACAGAAGCTTGCTCACAGCAGGCGGGGACGGGTCCCAACACCCATTCCCTGTCCCAGGAGTGCATTTTGAGCCAGCGGGGAGAGCTTGGGTCTCCAGGAGAGGGCTGGGGCCACTGTCTGCAAAAGCTACTCAGGCAAGGAGGGGGCACCCAATCTCTAAGGAACATGCTAGGTGTGGGACCTGTGGACAAAAACGGGGCTACATACTGAAACTGACAAACTTGGAGGAGGCCTACATGGTGGGCCTTACAAACTCAGAGACCAAAAGTAACCACGTAGGATAGTCTCAACATAAAAATTCCTAGCCAAAAGCCAAGCATGACAGTTAGTCACATCCTGTCTTTTTGCATCTTCGATAACATAACTTTGGAATGTCAGAGTAATCTCCTTTTCCCGATCCCTCAGGGCACACCCATGACACTACAGCAGAGACCACGGAACCTCTCATTGTTATCTTGTTCCCTGAATACCATCTCTGTGTGCTGTGCTGTAAATGTTAACTACCCTGTACCCACCGATGTAAAAGAAGTGTGTCTCTCCATTTTGCCCTTTATCCAATCTCAAGAGATTTCCCGCTTTGCTTTCTCCAGCCTCCCTAGTTTACCACCAATTAATTCCATGTAACCCCTTACTTCTCCTTTGATTGTAACATATAAAATAAGCTGTAAAATTGCCATTCTCCAGGGCATTTTCTCAATCTGTTGAGTTGTTGCTTCCCAGCAGTTGCCAGTTTGGTTCAAATAAACTCATAAAAATTCTCTACAAGTTTGGAGGTTTCTTAGCCAACAGACTCCATGCCTCTGGCCAATGGCTAGGCCATGGGTTGGGGGTCTGGCCAGAAGTGGACACCTCGGTGTCAAGAAGCAAACCCAGTCCCAGCCTCTACCATGTATAGGCTTGCTGCTGGAGTGATCTCGATAGAGGACCAACTTATCTGGCTTCACTGCCTCTTCAGTAACATGGGGAAAAACATCCCTGCCTGCCTGCGGCTCAGGCAGCTGACCATTCACCTACCCCAGAAGCACCAAAACAGAGACCGGTGGTGTTTCCACATCTCCTGGATAGGGCACAAGATGCTCCTTCAGCACCAGGCCCTGCCAGAGCCCCTGCCCGCCTCCACCCTCCACTGAGCAGGGAGCCTGGCACCCAGGAAGTGTGAGACAGCTATCCCTGGAACTGCTGCCTGAGTCTGGCTTTGCGGACAGGACCTCAATGTCCTGCTCTTCCCATCATGACACATCTCCTCTTAGTGAGGTGCATTCCACAAATGACAGGGATGACAAAGTGGAAGCCTTAGGTGGGGGCTGAAACAGAGGTCCCCGGGAGGGTGGGGCCCTGGGTTCTCCCTGGGAGAGGAAGGGGAGGGCTGTGTGCTTGACCCTTGGTCTCCTCTAGCTCTTTTAAGAACACACACTGTTCTGCCTAAATTAAGATGGAAAATATATAAACAGAGAAGAAACTGAGGGGGTGCAGTGGAGGCCCATGGCTGTGCCCACCGGTACACTTTTCATCTTTAGTCCAGTTTGTTCAGCAGCTCCCACACCCCAGGGGGCCAAGGCAGGGCTCTGGCTTCCAGGGAGCCTGGGGGCAGGGGACCTGCCACCTCTCAGGCCAGCCTGGAGGCTAGCAGGCATCTCTGTTGTCTGCCAGCTTTGTGGAGGACTGGAGAGTCCCCACTCCTCTGCCAAGAGTGTGGGCCCGGTGTCGAGACAGGGTCCAGAACTGGGGGATGGAGGGGGGAGGTCCCTGGCCTGGCTGGCCCATCTGGGAGTGATTTGAGAAATTCCAGGCCTCACTGGCCCTACAAGGCTATTCTTAACTGCCATAATTACAGGGTCAGCCTTGGCCAGTGGCACTGTGGGGTCTGGGCATCAGTTAACTCCTCCAGGAGCCATGCTGGGGCTGGTTGGGTGGGGAATAAATCACAGGCCAGAGGCGGAGTCTGAAAGGCAGGAAGTAGTAGGCGGGGAGCATTTGATGGTTAGTGCCAGGTCCCTTCTCCCAGTTGACCAGCTCCTTCCCTCTGCTGGGGGCCCTGTAGGGAAGGGGCTGTCTGGCCTGGGGAGGCATCAAGAACAATATACCAGCACAGCATCTGTGCCTGGGAAA
The DNA here is from genome assembly GCF_019186645.2 of Phyllostomus hastatus. Taxonomy (NCBI): domain Eukaryota; kingdom Metazoa; phylum Chordata; class Mammalia; order Chiroptera; family Phyllostomidae; genus Phyllostomus; species Phyllostomus hastatus. Next base: position 3,786,713 of record NW_025334030.1, on the reverse strand, counting down.
GGTGTGCTGGACATGGAGCCAGAAGGCCAGAGAGCTCCAATTCCTCCAGCACAGGGGTTCCTAGTGACTACCTTGAATTCCCGGGGCCCAGAGTGGGCAGAAGCCTCATACTCAATTGTAGGAAGGCATTGGAGTGCCCTCAGCCTTACCTTCCTCATTTGTAAAATGACCCTCGCCTGCTCCCCAGCCTCTCCCTGATCTGTGCAGGAGAATGGGAATGGGGGGGTCACTGCCACCCAGACCGTTACGTCTTCTCTGGGCACTCAGCCAGGGGACACCCTGGCAGTTTGTACGGCACTCAGCTTTCCCCGCCCCCAGGTCTTTGCTGCTCCTGGGACTTGGGAGAGAGAGTTCACAGTACTCTCTGTGACTCAGTTTTCCTACTTGTGAAACAGAAGAGGAAGTGGCTGAAAGGATATCCAAGGACCGAGCCCTCTCCTTGCTCCAGCCCTCGCCTGGTGGTGGTGAGGGTCCCAGCAAGCCCTCCGAGAGTCATACCTGCGAGGGCTAAGGCTTTGTCCCCACCTCCTCCTGTCCCACCTACATAGGTCCCCCACCCTCCCAAGCCTCTCTCCCTCAGCTGGGACATCGGGTCCACGTGGACTGAAAGGACGGGTCACTTCTCAGCACTCACTATGTGCCTCCTGGTTCCTGCAAAGCAGTGGTGTTGGGCCCTCTCTGCACAGAGCCGGCCTAGCCCAGAGCCCCACGGGCACTGGCACAAATCCTACACGCTTCTACGTAGGACGGAAAGATGAGGGGCCTTTGCATACCATGCTGCCTGGGCACCCCACCAAGGACAAGCAGGGTTGGGCATGTGACCAGGGCTCAGGAGGCCTCATAGAGCCCATGAGTCCAAGGCCTGCCTGTCTGCTGCTTGCACCTCCAAAACTGCTAGCTCACTGTCCCCATGTCACCCCACACCCTCCCCGAGTCCACCTTGCTATCGCAGCTTCAGGTCTCCTCAGCTGCAGCCCCACCAAAACGCCCACAGCAAAATGAAGTGCATTCTCAAGCTGGCCACCCATGAGTCTGCCAGGTCACAGTTACCTCCCCAAATGTCAAAATACACCATGATCAAGTGGCCACATGGGATGGGTCAGTTGGGCTAATCCACCTATTCTGGGCTGCTTCACACCCCCTACAGCTCCAGGGAGCTCCTCAAACAGGACCAGGTCTGCCCAGCTCAGACGCCCCTGACTGCTCCAGTGATGGCCCACTTCTCTGATAGGATCTGAGCCAGGTAAAGCCCTTCTGGCTGGACTGGGTCCCTGCACTCTGCGGATGGCCCTGCCACAGCGCATCAGGGGCCCTTAGCAGGGGTGCCCATTGGCAGGGCAGGAGCTGAGCCCTTGTCTGGGCCCTTGCCCCATCCCGCCCCTAGCCCATCCCACAACGCTGGTTTCTCCTACCCAGGTGAGGTGTCGAGGGTGAGGGAGGCGAGGGCGCTGGAGAAATGCCGAGTGTCCCACAGCTTTACTTCACGTTCACGCATCTGTGGGGAGGGGGCAGAAAGAGGCTCAGAGGGGTCTAGAGGGCTCGTCTGTCAGCCTCCGAGGCTCCCCAGGAACCTGGTGCCCAAAGACACAGCCTGGCACAGGGGCACTTGCCCCAGCACAGAGCTCGGAAAGCAGTGTGGTGGGGAAGCATGCCAGGAAGGGAGATGTTGGGTTTTCACGTCCTGCCCCTTCGAGAACCTTTAGGTAACAAGGGACAAGGGGCGTTTCCCTCCATGGACTCTGATCCCTGGGTGGGAGGGGGGTTGTTGCACTACAGTTCCCAGGGTCAGGCTTAGCTATTTCAAATGGAATCTGCCAGTTTTCAGCAGCAGTTGGTCCCCTGGGGCTCCGAGACCCGGGCTGCACTCAGGGCAGCTCTCAGGGCCGTATATGGACAGGCCTGGAGCTGGCCTGCGGCCCCCACCTCCCAAAGGGCCTCATCCCTCTTCTTTTGGTATGGGGCCCTGCTCACCTTCAAGGAGCCCTACCTGGTTGAATCCAGTGGACACAAGGTGCTCCTGGGTGCCTGTCCATGCCAGCCGGCCATCCTTACTGTTCTCGTGGGCCTGTGTACTCTGCAGGAGGCAGAAGACATAGCTGAGCCACCTCAGGGCCACTCGCCTGGAGGCTGGCTGGAGACGGGGAGGCCTCACGTCACTACAGGACGGACCTCAGCTGAAGGCAGTGCTGCACCCAGAGGGCTGCCCTAGCCACCCAGCTTGGGCTCGGTAGCCCTCCTTGTCAGGGAACTGTCAGGCTGTCTTGCTCACTACCAGGCTCCCCTGCTACAGCGACTGAGGGCGGCAGCAGGTCCTTACCCTGCAGGTGTCCTGGAGGCAGCACTCAGCTGCTGTTCACCACCCCCAGGCTCTGGGGATCTGTGTGCCCTCACAGAACTTCATTTTTCTCACTTGTGCATGGGGCTCATGTTGCCCCGGCTGCCTACTTCCCAGGGCTGTTGAAAGGATCAGCTGAGACTATATGTGAGAGAAATGGGTCTGCTGCAAAGAGCTGTGCAAATCAAGGGATTACTAGAATTATTGCTGCCTCCTGACGCTGCCAGAGGGCCGGGGAGAGGGCCTGGTGCCAAGGTCTGGGGAACGTCCTTGGAGAGGGCAGAGCATGCCCCTTTTGGCCCTCCCATGGTGCTGGAACTGCCAGCTGGAAGGCTTCCTGGGACCCAGGGAGGAAAGGCGAGTTCATACCACAGGCGACCCTGTCCCCTGGGACCAGGCAGGGGGGAGTCTAGGAGGCCAGAGGAAATGCAAACAGCTCCCTCCCAGTCACCCTGGCCTCTAGAGCCTGAGACAAAAGACCCTGTTACCAAAAATAGCTCACCCTAAACTGTGGCCAGCTTCCTCCAAGCTTCCCACGATCTCCTTGGGAATGAATTAGGGAGGGAGGGAGGTGGCCCGTGAAGAGCTGGCCCAGCGCCCCCTCCCCAGCCCACAGAGGCAGACCCCAGCGTGGGAGACCATCGGAAACAGCTCAGTGTCGTTCAGGGGGCTTTTCTCACTACTTACTTCCCACCCAGCCACAGCCGGCACAGGAAGTCAGGGCTAGAGCCTGAGAACCAGGAACCAATACCCCTCACTCCACTCAAGAGGGGCTGTGGGGTCAGGGTGAGGGTCAGCCCCACCCCCAGCACCCCAGAATAGGTCAGAAGTGTCACACGGGCTCTCAACAGTGTGCAAACACCCCTGTGTAAGCAGCAAACCAGATGGCTCACAAGGCATCTGAGTAGCGTTCATTCATTCAACAGACATTTGAGGCCTCCCGAGGGCCAGGCATTGTGCTGGGAGCTGATGGTGGGGCCAAAAAGAGCTCAGGCGCAGGGTCAAGTACTGGGCGAAGCAGGGCTGCTCACTCATTTGTTTTCTCAGTACAGGCATTTGAGCTGTACACTCTGCTAGGTGCTGGGGACCCGGTGAACAGAAAAGGTCTCCAAACTCATAGATTATACAAATCAGGAGGCAGACATGAACGAAACAGAAATAACCATGTCCTCATATGTTATTACAAATGACACACAGGGGTAAAGTGGAGGTTAAGGGCGCGAGCTTTGGAGTCGGACTGCCTGGGTGAAAACCCTGCTCTGCCACGGAAGACCTCGTCTCAGCATGAGATACAACATCTCAGTGCCTCAGTTTCCTTATCTGTAGGAAGAGCACCATAGTGGGACCTACTCTGGAGGGCAGTTTTGAGGAGAATTAACAGCGGTGAAATGTGTTCAGGGTCTAATGTGCATTTTTTTAAAGCATGACAACAGAGTACAATAAGAATGTAATTGAGAGAAGTAGATATAAGGTAACATTTGACTTAAGACGTGGATCAGCAGGTGTGAGCCAGGCCAGGAATGTGGGGGCACCTGGGAGAGCAAAGGGCCCAGCACAGAGGATGAGGGGTGGTTGAGGGAGAAGAGGGAACATCCAGCCGTCAGGGCCTGTGACGTGTTTTTTTTAATTCAGAAGTATAGGCTGGGGCTGGAGCACACCTCTGCCTGTATCTCCTACCAGAGGCCCAGAGAGAGGAAGCCATCTGCCCCAAGTCACCCAGCAAGACAGTTGGCTATTTGAGCTTCCTGCCTCCTGTGGGCTGGGCCCATGGTTATTGTTCTTCACCTGTGCAAGAGGAACCCGAGGTGAGGACAGGTGAGGAGACATAGCCACAGCTAGAAGGCAGCAGAGCCCAGGCCAGAAAGAGCCCAGGGTCCAGCTGCAGCTTGGACACCTCAGGTTTCCAACAAATGTCCTTGAAAGAGCTCACGCTGGGGAAACAGGCCCCTGGGCCCACACATTGGGGCTGGGTGGGTGGTGTGGGTCGGTGAGTCCTGCTTGCTCCACAGCTTTCTACTTGCACCTTCTGGTCTCCAAACAAAGAAGTAAAGACAGGTAAGAGCTTAGGCTGAGCCCAGTGTGCCCACTGTGTGCACACCCAGCTCAGTCTTCCCAGGGCCCAGAGGAAACCCCTCAGATGGGGAAGAGATGGCCACTAACCCCCTCCCCTCTCCTCTATTGCCAGATCAATGGAGTGACTTTCATTTTCAAAAATGGCAAGTTCTTCTTTGCTGACCTCAGTGGGACTCAGGAGGTGCCCTCTCTCCAGAACCCCAGATTCTTATTCTTCTGAGGCAGCAGGGAAGACTGCAGCTGAGACCTAAGCATCCTGCTAACCCAGGCCAGCCCTGTCAAAGGAAGCCGCTGATGGTAATCCCAAGCCCAGAGGCCAGGCCTTGGGGATTTCCCTCTCACAGGGGACAGCCTTTGTCTCAACAGACAGGGTGTCCTCCTTGAAGAGAAGCCCTCCAGCACCCCCTATGTCTCCCCAACATCTGACTCCATAAGAGAACAGGAGGGCACGAGACCAGGCAGTACCTGCCCAACACAGGGCACCAGGAACAGACATATAGCATTCCAGCTGTAGTGCAACCCAAATCCCCCTCTGTTGCCATAGCAACACTTCCTGTGTGGGGCAGGGCAGCTAGAGGAGCTGACCTGAGCTCCTTCCTCAGATGAGGGGACCTTCTCCAGTGGTAAGATATACCCAACCCATCCACCCATGCTCCTCCTCAGCTAGGCTCAGTGCTGGGCTCCAAACGCCCACCCTCACCCCCAGGCCGGTCCAACACATGGGGGTGGTCAGAAGAGAGATCCATCTGCCCACACCAGAGGTCAGAGGGCTTGTCCCAGTCCCCTCCTGCCCAACAGGGTACTGAAACCTCATTACTCCCTGGACACCTCCTCAGCTGTGGGCTGACACTTCCCTGGCACACCCATGGTTTCAGGGCCTTGGACACCCCCACCTGGGATCTGGCACAGGAAGGGGCAGCAGAGGGGCCCAGTGGCTCCCAGACCAAGGCTGCCTCCGCTACTCGTCTGCGTGACCGTGCGGCAGAAACGATCAAAGGGCAGATTTCATAGGCCAGTCATGAGGGTAGAAAGAGGTGAAGTGCCCAGGGCTTGGGACATAGTAAGTGATATAAATGCAATATAAAAACAAAGTAGGGTGTGTGAATGGGAGGGAGCTGCCCCAGCATTCCCTGCTCCAAGCTCAGGTCACCAGACAGGGTCCAAAAAAGGTGGCAGAGGGAGGACTCCCCAGGCCTCCCCACCCAGGCTCTAGGCTGTGGGGACAGCCACCGGAGCAGGGAGGGCAGAGGCTGGACGGAAGGCAACACTTCCTTCCTTGACCCCTTTTCCCTGAACAATGCTCCCCTCAAGGGGGGAAGGGGATCTCAGGAGAAGGTGCTCCCAGAAGGCCTATCCCTGGAGCTGGCCCCTTGGCTCACACCAACCCGCACCGCCAGCCAGCGGCGGTTTTCCTAATAGAAGCCAGGTGTGGGCCAGATGCCCAGGGCGGAAGTGGGGGGCAGGGCCACTCACAGGCAGCATTCCAGGCCCACTGCCCCCACATCAGCACAGGCACTGTCCTAGCAGCAGGGAAGGGGTGGGAGCCGCCCACGCTCTTCCCAGGTCTCCTCACCCAGAAGCCCCTGTGAGGGGCTCCCACCAAAACCAGATCTTCTCCCTCCCTCTTCGAGAAACTCGGAGCCCCCTGGATGACAGCCACTGCATCTCCACTTCATCACCATCACCATCCCCTCCTTTCTGGAGAAGGATGAGGAAGAGACAAAGAGGAAGAGAAGAGAGAGGGAGGGGAAGGGAAAGGAAGAAAACAGGACAGGGAGCTAGCAACGCCCAGCTGGGCAGCAATGGGAGCACCATGTACTGTGACCCAAGACCTTAGGTAGGAGAGGGCAATGTGACAACGCTGAGGGAACAGGGCCTCAGTCTCTATCCTTCACGTGAGCCTGAGACCCCCTTTCCAGGCAAAGGCTTGGAAATTAGGCACAGAAAGCTATAGTGAGGCTCTCTGCTCACACTCGCACTGATCTGAGACTCAGACTCAGCGTTCCCCACAGCCACAGGAAACACGCGGCCTGGGGGTGGGAAGCGCTAAACCACTTCTGCCCAGCTTGGTTCACCTGTCGGGACTGGTCGAGGCAAAAAGTTGCAATGGGCTATGTGAGGGGGGTTGTGTGGGCACATGTATGCAGGGGTTGGAAGTGGGGTGGGGCGACAGGGCCCCAATTACTGCTAGTTGGGTTTAAGCTGGTGGATGGCCCTTGACTCCAGGTGGGGAAAAAATTCTAGAAATGGAGAGGAGGCATCTGTGATGGAAATGGAATTTTGCTGGGGGGCTCCTCCCCTGAGCTGGCATCAGGGGCCTAAACTTCACCTTCCTCGGGAAAAAGGCTCCTCAGCTTCTAGAAAAATCTTTTTTAAAATGTGTATCTGCTCGTTTCTGCTTAAAACTCTCCAGTGGCTTCCCATAGCACAGGTGACAGGCCCTTCACAGGGGCCCTGCCTCTCCTCTGTGGCCCTCGCTCCTGGAACAAGCTCGCCCCACCTCTGGCGGTCTGTGTGTGTTCCCTTTGCACCCCTCAGGCCTCAGCTCTAAGCCATTTCCTCAGGGCAGTACTGAACTGCTCCAGCAAGAGAAGCCTCCAGCGAGTACCCTGTGTGCACCTCGTTCACCACAGAACATTCCATGCCTGGAACCGAGCTGCTGTCAAATGAATAAGTGACTCCAAAGTGGCTCAATGCCTAGAGCATGAACGCAGGGCCCAGCCTTCCTACTTAGAACTCACAGGGCCACATGCACCCCATGCACAACCTCAGGCAAAACCAAACATTCTCAGTGCCTGTGTCCTGCAGGCCTGGCAGGCCCCCAGCCCAGCCCACAGACCCTGGGCATAGACTACGGGTCTGCCAGCGGTGGTGCAAAAGGTGGGACTGTGTCTTTTGGTTCCTCTGTGGCTAGCCTCTGCTGACCATGCCAGGAAGGGTGGGTGGGAACGGGGGTCTCAAAGGAGGAGAGGAAGTTGAAATCTCAAATTAACTTCCTAAAGCCACGGGACGCCTCCACTGAAGGCCTGTGGGCAGCCTGGCTGCGCCCTGTCTTGTGATCAAAGTGGGACCCTCCCAGGACCCAGAATATGCTTCCCAGGAAGCGCAGCAGCCCACCTCTGAGGTGACTCCACAGAGCCACTGGGCCTTGGTCAGGGGCACAGGGTGTGGCAGCCGCTGTCTGCCAGGAGGCTGAGCCCTCCCTTGTCTGCACCTGTCAGAGCCACTGGGGCCTCACCCGAGCCTGGTTGTCCACACAACTCACCTGCGAGGCCTCAGGCTTTGTTCTGGGGTCAAAGATCCTCAGTTGCTTGTCCTGGAAAAGTAGAGAGAAGGTGGCAAGAGTGAAATTAGAGGGGGCTGGGTGCCTGGGGACCAGCTTGTCTCCCCAACCCCAGGCTCTGATGGTTTCACCCCCAGTAGGCAAGGCTGGTATCCAGCACCAGGAGACCCCTCCCCAGACTGGTTCCTCCTTCCTACCACAGGGGAAGGCCCCTTTTCTTGCCCTAGTCACTCACAATAGAGAACTTACTGACAAGAGTTCACATTTCCCAAGTAGCTACTATGTATCAAACATGTTATATACAGCGTCTCTTCTCATCTTTCCAGCCACCTTAGGAGGCAGTACTATCACCATGATCCCTTCACAGATGGAGAAACTGAAGCCCAGAAATCAAACTCAAGGCTATCAGCTACTACACGTGTGTTCAACCATGTGCTTGGCCCAGCCCAGAGGGGCCCATGGGACAACACCATGTCTATACTTAAAAAACCTGGTGATATGCCCTGGCTGATGTGGCTCAGTGGATTGAGTGCCAGCCTGCAAACCAAAAGGTTGCTGGTACGATCCCCAGGTAGAGCACATGCCTGGGTTGAGGGCCAGGTCCCCAGCTGGGGGTACCTGAAAGGCAGCAGATCAGTGTATCTCTCCCACATCAATGTTTCTCTCCCTCTCTTTCTCCCTCCCTTCCCCTCCCTCTAAAATTAAATAAATAGCCCTGGCTGGTGTGGCTCAGCGGATTGAGTGCCAGACTGTGAAGCAAAGGGTTACCCGTTCAAGTTCAGGTCAGGGCACATGCCTGGGTTGCAGGCTGGGGAGCTCAAGAGGCAACCACATGTTGATGTTTCTCTCCCTCTCTCTAAAACTAAATAAATAAAATCTTTAAAAATATTAAATAAATAAAATATTAAAATCTTTTTAAAAAACCTGGCATCTAACAAGGATGACGAGTTTACACATCTTGGCCATCACTCAGCACACAGTTCCTGAGGTGGCAATGGGAAGAGACAAAGAAGAAAAACATAAAATGCCTATACCTTTATAAGGACTTTATATCTGCGCAATAATCTGTGTGCGTGTGTACACAAACATATGTGCATAAAGATCTGGGAGAGAGGGAGAACAGAATCTGCTTCCACTATGTACAGGCTCAGCCATGATAAATTCTTTCTTTCTTTATTATCCCTTCCTTCCTATAATCCTTATCATATTTTTTTCTCTATTACCATTTAGTCCCCTTATGCCCCCCTTGGCCATAATAAATTCTTGAGTGCTAAAATAAAAATGCAGGACAACATGGCATGGTACGATCCTACTGTGGTAAAAAAATAAACAAAAATCCTTATTTGTCTAACCATGTTTTTGTAGGTTTTCCAAATTTGCTGAGCAGGGAGAAAGGTGCTGAGCAGCAAAAGCCATGAGTTAAAGCTTGGTACCAGGGCTGGGGGAAGTTGGGGCCGACTAGCTTTTCACATCTCAGAATGGCTCTACTTTGTCTCAACCAGCATGGACTCACATTTTCATAATTGGAAAAACAATAAACCTACAATGCACAACTAAAATTTGAAATTAAAAACACAATATCATTTACAACAGCACCAAATATTTTTAAATACTCAGCTATCGATCTAACAAAATATGAACAGGATCTGCATGAGGAATACTACAGAACTGTTGTGAAAGAAATCAAAGAGCTAAATAAATGGAGAGAGAGACAGTCCATATTCTCGGGCAGAAAGACTCAACACCATCAAGCTGCAGTACTTCCCAACTTCAACTAGATTCAGTGCTTTCCCAGTGAAAAAATCCAGCAAGTTATTTTGTGAATATTGACAAACTGATTCTCAAGTTTATGTTGACAAGCAGAAGATTCCTAATAGTCAACTCAACATTAAAGGAGAAGAGCAAAGTTAGGGAATTAATGCTACCAGAATTTACCCTAAAACAACAGTCATCAAGACAATGTGGGCCTTGGCTGTGTGGCTCCATGGACTGAGTGCTGGCCTGAGAACTGAAAGGTTGCTGGTTTAATTCCTAGTCAGGGCACAAGCCTGGGTGTCGGGCCAGGCCCCCAGTTTGGGACACGTGAGAGGCAACCAATTGATGTATCTCTCACACATCAATGCTTCTCTCCCCTCTCTTTCTCCCTCCCTTCTCCTCTCTCTAAAAACAAATAAATAAAGTCTTTTAAAAAAAGACAGTGTGGTATTGGCATAAGGATACGCAAATAGACCTCCTTATACTGTCAACTGATTTTTAACAAAGGAGCAAAGGCCATACCATGAAGAAAAGAAAGACTTTTCAACAAATGGTACTAGAACAACTGGACATACACATGGAAAAAAAATAAATCTAGACATAGACTTTATACTTTTCACAAAAATTAACTTAAAATGATCACAGACCTAAATGTCAAAGGCAAAGTATAAAAACTCTAGATGACAACACAGCAGGAAATCTAGATGACGCTGCATTTGGCGATCACTATTTCCTACAACACCAAAAGTATAATCTATGAAAGAAGTATCAGTAAGTTGAATTTGATTAAAACCAAAAACTTGGGTCAAGATGGCAGCACAGGCAGACAAGGCTCGCCTCCTTGCACAACTGCATGAAAATTACAACTAAAATATAGAACAGCCATCACTCAGAACCATCAGAAATCCAGTTGAATGGAAGTCTGACAACTATGGAATTAAAGAAAACACATCCATCCAGACTGGTAGGAGAGACAGAGACACAACAGAATGGGCTGGTCCCACATCCAAGAGTGGTAGATAAAAATTCGGGAGGCATAGCTCAAGAGCAAGGAGTCCCAGCCCACTTCAGGCCCCCCAGCCCAGGGTTCCAGTGCCAGGAATGTAAGACCCCATAACTTCTAGCTGCAAAAACCAGCAGAGATTGAGTCAGTGGAAGAAACTTCTGCAGTCCCAAGCAGTTCCTCTTAGAGAACCCACACACGGACTTAATCAGACTCACTCCCTCTGAGCTCCAGCACTAGGGTAACAGTTTGAAAGGCACCAGTGGCTACAGGGAGAAAGTGGAGTGTACAGTATCAAGGCAAAAGCCAGGGGACAGCCTTCTCCCAGATAGAAAGCGGGGTAGAGGCCATTGTTCCTTTTCTGAACCCTCCCCTGACAGAGCCACAGAGCCCACAGGCTGGTACCACATCTGTCAACCTGGCTAACATTGTTTGTCCCACCCTGGAGATCTCCAGAGACTCTATCCCACCCAACTTAAGGGGCCCACCCAAGCTACTTGTCCACATGAATGGCTGGTATTGTCTTATGCTTCACAACTTCCTATATCCTCTCAAACAAGCAAAGCCAGCCACAGTGAGCCTCAAGCCTCATACCTCTTATTAAGGAGCCCCAGGCCTGGCACTAGCAGCAACCAGCCTACATTCACAGCCTGACTTTGCCTGGGAATTTCCAAGCCCAGAACAAGTAGCAGCCATCTCAGATTGCTTTATGGTTCAGGCAGGGTGATCTCAGGCAAAACATAGGTGGGGACGGACCTTGGGCTGCACCACTTGAGAAACCCCAGGGCCAGCATACCCAGTGGACAACTATGGACCACGTAAGAGCACCACCACCCTGCCCCTGCACAGCTGAACATCTACAGAGACCAGAGGTGGGTGGTCAGTGGTCACCAGTCCTTGCAGCTAATTGGCCCGGGTAAATCCCTCTCATTGACCTGCCAACAGAAATCAAGGCTCAACTACAAGAGAAGGGTGTACTCAAACCACACAAAATGCATACCTTGAGTACCCAGCTTGGGTGATAGGAGACCCTACAGGACGCACCTACTACCTTAGGCCATGCCACCAAGACAGAGAGTCATAGCAGCTCTATGTAACACATAGAAACAAACACAGGGAGGCTGACAAAATGAAGAGACAAAGGAACATGACCCATATGAAAGAACAGATCAAAACTCCAGAAAAATAACTAAACAAAATGGAGATAAGCAATCTACCAGATGCAGAGCTCAAAACATTGGTTATAAAGATGCTCAAGGAACTTAGTGAGGACCTCAATAGCATAAAAAAGATCCATTCAGAAGAAAAGGGCACACTTACTAAAGAAAAACTTACAAGGAAACAACAGTAGAGTGGATGAAGCTAAGAATCAAATCAGTGATTTGAAATGTAAGAAAGCAAAAACAACCAATCAGGACCAGGAGAAAAAAGACTAAAAAAACCCTGAAGATAGTGTAAGCAGTCTCTGGGACAACTTCAAGTGATCCAACATTCACATCATAGGAGTGCCAGAAGAAGGGAAAGAGCAAGAAATTGGAAATCTACTTGAAAAAAATAATGAAAGAAAACTTCCCTAATTTCAGAAGGAAATAGACGTGCAAGTCCAGGGAGCACAGAGAGTCCCAAACAAGATGGATGCATAGAGACCCACTCCAAGACACATCGTAATTAAAATGCCAAAGGTCAAAGATAAAGAGAGAATCTTAAAAGCAGCAAGAGAAAAGCAGTTAGTTACCTACAAAAGAATTCTCATAAGACTGTCAGCTGATTTTTGAAAAGAAACCTTGCAGGCAAGAAGGGGCTGGAAAGAAGTATTTTAAGTCATGAAAGGCAAAGACCTACATCCAAGATTACTCTATCCAGCAAAGCTATCATTTAGAATGGAAGGGCAGATAAAGTGCTTCTCAGACAGTGTCAAGTTAAAGGAATTCATCATCACCAAGCCCCTATTACATGAAATGTTAAAGGGAATTATCTAAGAAAAAGAAGATGATCAAAAATATGAACAGTAAAATGACGACAAACTCACAACTATCAACAACTGAACCTAAAAGACAAAAATAAAACAAAACAAGCAACTAGAACAGGAACAGAATCACAAAAATGGAGATCACATGGAGGGTTATCAGTGGGGATGGAAGGGGAAGAATGTGGGTAAAAGGTACAAGGAATAAGAAGCATGAATGGTAGATACAAAATAGACAGGGGGAGGTTAAGAACAGTATAGGAAATGGAGAAGCCAAAGAACTTATATGTACAACCCAGGGACATGAACTAAAGCAGGGGGGAAATGCAGGTAGAAGGGAGGATACAGGGTGGAGGAGAATAAAGGGGAGAAAAAAATGGGACAACTGTAATAGCATAATCAATTATATATATATATATATTTTTTTTTTTAAAGGAAGTAGAATGGTAGTTGCCAGGGCTGGGGGAGGGGACAAAAGGAAGTTGTTTAATGGATATAGAGTTTCAGTTCTACAGATGAAAAAGTTCTGGAAACCTGTTTCACAACAATGTAAATATACTTAACATTACTGAACTGTATACTTAAAAATGGTTGATTGTAAGTTTTATGATACGTGTTCTTACCACAATTTAAAAAATAGCTGTGAGTCCACAAAAAGACATAGAAGAACCAAAAATGCATATTACTAAGTGAAAGAAGCCAATCTGGAAAGGCTACACATTGTATGACTACAGCTACATGGCATTTGGGAAAAGACAAATTTTACAGAGACAGCAAAATGGTCAGTGGTTGCCCGTGGTTTGGGGACAGGGAAGGAAGGATATATGGGTGAAGCACAGGGAGCTTTTTAGGGTGGTAAAACTATACTATATGATGCTGTAATGAGGACAACACACATTTGTCAAAACCCATAGAATATACATCAAGAATGAACCTTATGGGCTTTAGGTTCATTATAATAATAATAATAATAATAATAACTATGTATTATTAATACACAATAATAATAATGTAGCAATATTGGTTTAGTTATAACAAACATACCACAGGGGTGCAAGGGAAGGGGGAGACAGGATACAGGAACTCTTAGTATTATCTACTCCATGTTTCTGTGTGGCCCCCGCCTGGGTGTCTGGGATGCAGAGAGCACAAACAGTACCCACAAAGTGTTGGACGCTGAGACACTTCAGGCAGCCACAGGAAGCTTCAGGGAGGAACTCGGATCTAAGTTGAACCCCAAAGGAGAAGCAGAGCTTGCACTGGGAAGGGAAAGGCATTTGAGGAGGCAGAAAAGCATGAGCAAAGACAAGGAGACACAAACTTGCTGGCATGTGATGTGAAGAAGAGATGGCCATGACCCTGGCTGGTGTAGCTCAGTGGATTGAGCGCGGGCTGGGAACCAAAGTGTCCCAGGTTCGATTCCTAGCCAGGGTACATGCCTGGGTTGCAGGCCATAACCCCCAGCAACCGCACATTGATGTTTCTCTCTCTGTCTCTCTCTCTCTCTCACTCTCTCTCTCTCCCTCCCTCCCTCCCTCCCTCCCTTCCCTCTCTAAAAATAAGTAAATAAAATCTTAAAAAAAAAAAAGAGAGAGATGGCCATGAAAGGAAAGTGGCTGGCAAGAATAGAGGGGCAGTGTGGAGCACACAGGGACGAGGGAGATGCCTCAAAAGCCAGACCTCCCTTGGCAGACCCACCCCAGGCTTTCCTGACACACCTCAGTGGCTTCCTGGGGTTCTTGGGTCACTCCTGGAGAAGCCTTCCCTGCTACAGTTTAGTGAGTACTTGCTGCGTGTCAGGCAAATGCTAGGCACTGTCCAATGATTAGCTCTGAAGAACCACTCCGCTAAACAGCCTCAGGTTCAGGATGCTGTTTTGAGACAGAGGTCAGACAGCCAAGGCAGAGAGAGGCAAAAAGAACAGTGAAAGAGAAAAGAAGAGAGAGGACAGAGACAAAGAAAAACAGAGAGATAGAAAGGAGACAGAGAGAGAAAGCAAGGACAAATTCAGAGGACACAGAGGCACAGAGGGGATGGGGGCAGACAACTATAGACAGGAAAGACAACAAGGGACAGAGACAGGGCAGCAAGAGATAGAGGATAGTGAGAGACAAAGAGATGCTGGGCAAGAGAGACCCGCCACTGGCAGCAAGGACATAACTCACATGAGCGGCAGAACAGTGGAGAGCCAATGGCCTGGATTCAAACATCAACTCCACCACTCAGGTGCTCTGTGACCTGGGCAAACCCAGAACGCTTGGTAGGATGAGGGTGATGGCAGTGCCTCTCATAGGTCTGAATAACAGTCTCAGCATGTGAGTAGTAACTAAAGGCAGCTGGGTCATCCAACCAGCGCTCAGATTGGGCACTAGAGATTGGTCAGGGGCTCCTGGGCATCTACAAGGACCAGACAGAGGAGGGGGCACAGGCTGCCAGGCATGTCCTGCCGGGCCTACAAGAACAGAGTGGGAGCTTAGTGGGAGGCCAGCTATCTGTGAGGTCCGCGCGCCCTCTAGCGGCCACTTGGAAGAGCTGGAAGGAGAGCAGGAAGTGCCACTGGGGGCGTTGAACCCAGGCCTTGCAGGGGAAACACGGGCCCTGGGGAAAAGAGCTGCTCCAAGGCAGAATGGGAGTCAGGTCAGGCACCCGGGAGGTTTCCCCACCAGCTGGGAAATGGTGCTGAAAGGGATGAGGCTTTAATGGGAAGCATCTTCCAGTTTATTCCCTCCCTTCCTCTCTCCCTTCGTTTATCCTTCTGTGCCTGTCTCTGTCACACTGGCGAAGGAAACACAGGACAGAGAGGGTTCCTCATTGGAGAGGGGGGTCACAGTCCAAACATAGGACTCTGACAGGTTGGTCGCCCTGCCTAAGATGCCCCCTCCTCTTCAGCAAGGGCTCATACCTAAGGACAAGGCTTGACCTCACCATCCCTCAGAAGTCACGCTCACCAGCCTTTAGCCTGAGCCACAGCCACATGACCACCTTGCCCTCGAACAGCAGCTTCTTGGGGGCCAGCAGCCCAGTCTTATTTACCTCTTGATCCCCAAAGCTCAGGCAAATGTCTGGAACCTACTGTTTAATGAATAAGTAGGGAAAAAAAGTAGATAAAGACTAGGAAATGGCTAAGTGATATAAGGCAGTCAGAGAAAGGCAAGAATCATATAATTTCACTTATATGTAGAATCTAATGAACAAAATAAATTAACAAACACAACAGAGACAGATTCAGATACAGAGAACAGACTGAAGCTGTCAGAGGGGAGGGCATGGGAGCTGGGTGAAAAGGTGAAGGGACTAAGCAACAGTACGGCGATTACTACAGGGAAAGAGGGGTGAGGGGAGGTAGGGAGGAGAAAGGGGGTATAAATGGTGATGGAAAAAGTGACCTAGGTGGTGAACATACAAAATATACAGATGATGTATTATAGAATTGTACACCTGAAACCTACATAATTTTATTAACCAATGTCACCCACATAAATTCAATTTTAAATTAAAAAAAAAAGAGACCAGGAAATGGGGCTTCCTAGAAAGTAGAAAAATAAAGAGTTGGAAATAGGATCCCACCAAGTATGCAGACACCACATTTTCTCCTTCAGATGCATCCTTGCACCCTCCTGACCTGCTCCTCCCCTCCACTTCCTCCCCCTGCCATACTGCCCGGAAGAACCTTTGCAGGCTCTTTTCTTGCCTTCCACTCACTCTTCACATGCAGCTGCAGGCTACAGTACACCCTGAAAGGCCCTGAAGGTCGCCTACAACCCCAAATCCAACAGGTGGGTGTCCTTTGCCTCTTCACATGCCCTTCCCAGTGTTCCCTGCCATCTCCCTGGGGTAGATAGCCAGCCCCGCCTCTGCTTCCTTCCTCCCACCAGGCAGCTCCTTCGTCTCCCTTGAAGGTTCTGATCCTTCCTCCCAGTTTACTTTGTCACCTTTTCTCACTTCCTTCTCTCCCATTTAGGAGCACTCTAGTCGCTCTGCAGGTACCACATAAACAGACAATGTCCACACTTTCACCATGCCTGCTGTCCAGAGCCCTAGTGCATGGACTCCAATGATCCTCCTGATTAGATGTCCTAGGTACCTGCAACCCAAAAGGCTTACAGCCATACCAGGGAGCACCCCATTATGGTGGCAGGTATTTCCTCCAGCCTGTGGCCAGAAGCCAGCCTCACAAGTCCCCCACTCCTCACATCTTGCCCACCACCAACCTGTAGCTGTCACCCTCAGGTCTGCTCTTCTCCCCCAGAAGTGCCCCACCTTCATTTTTGGATATGCCCGCCCCCACCCCCGCCCCCACCCCACCTGCAATGCTCCACTGGGGCAAGATAGCTAAACAGCTTTCAAAATGCAAATCTGCTCACCTCCCTCACACCACAGCCTGCCCCTCCCTGGCTTTAAACACACCAGTGCTTTCTGCAGTAACCAGCAAAACCCTTGTGCACTCGACTCTGCTCTCTGCACCCAGGACTGCCCTGGCTGGCCCCTGCACCCAAACCTGAAGCTCCCAAGCTCCTCTCTCTGCTCCATGCCATTAACCCTTCCTTCAGAGCCCCTACCAGAGGCCACTCACTGCCTGAGGCCAAGACTCCACAGCTCCTCTGACCAGCTCAAAGCACTTCAACTCTCTCTCACAGGTCATAATTATTGTTTCAGCTGTATGATTCCTTGATCCACATTGGCCTCGCTTGCCCACAGGACTGGTAGCATGGGGCCTGGTGTCAGCGAGGACCATGAGCTCTGCTGACTGGGTGTGGGGATTGGCACAGTACCCTGAGAGTGGCTCCTCCTAACAGTTTGGACAGAGCACATAGGCAAGGAGGTGAGGCTTCCTAAAGTTGGTGATGGGACGTACATGGCACAAACCAGGACACAGCAAGGCCAACGTGGGGCTTCACTTGTGCCTTCATCTGAGAGTGACCTCAGGCCCTAGTACCAAGGAGGGGTCAGGGCTTGCAGATGCAGGTATGAGTCAGAAGGTGGGAAGGGAGCTGAGGTGGGGGAAGGCCTGAAGAATGCCCATCCTTGGTGCTCTTCTGCCCCATAAATACCGCCAGCCTGACAGGCACAGCCCAGGACGTGTGCTCTGTGGCACCACAGCCCTGAGAAGAGCACAGTGAGCCTCAGGCCATCCACAGGCACTTACTCGAGCCTCACCGCCCACCTGCTTACCTTGCATGTTGTGCTCACCAGCGCTCCATCCCGGCTCCAGACAGCACCCTGCACCAGGTCCCCATGGGCTGCCAGCTCTGCAGAGAAGCAGCCAAAGTCAAGAGGTACACTGGGTCCCCACACCCTGCCCTGGGCAATGAGAACACAGGGAAGCGGGTGGGCCTGGTTGGGGTAACTCCCCGGGGCAGAGGCAGCAGCTGCCAGGGAACCTTCTCTGGTGGGAACAAGGGGAGCAGCTCCTTCCAGATATACTGCACTATACCCAGGGCTCCTTTCTCAGCTCTGCCACTGTCAGGCCATGCTCCTACTCTGAAACCTTCCAAGGCTCCCTGCTCCTCACCCCTGTCGAACTGCCGTGCTGTGCTGAGGAGTCATGAAGACCTCAGCACAGTGCTGGGCACTCAATAAGGGCTTGAGATGACAGTTACAGCTGGGGTGACTCCCTAAAGACATCTGCGTGATGACCTTCACCTCTGCTTCAAGGGTGAGGCGGGTCTACTCGACTGTGCCAGGAGCTGTTTGGGGACAAGGCCTACATCTTCTACTTCCCATCCATGTGGTACAAGATGCCCCCTGTGGTGGGCACTGGCTGATGCTGTCAGGAGGGGACCTGGGAGACACCTGAGGCTTGGCCTCAGGCTGTGGCCTTTGGTAGGGGCTCTGAAGGAAGGGTTATGCTATCAACGGCCCTTAGCCCCAGCCCCAAAGGAGGGGACATCACCACTGTGAGCTTGGCCTACCCTGGACACTGCACAGCCCTGGGGTATCAGTCTGTCCTTCAATTCTCTGAGCCTTTTGTCTTTACCCTAAAAAGGGGATGAGCATGTCAAAGAGTCTGCAGAAAGGACACAATGACACCACCACAGAAAATGCCCGGGCCCAGCATGGTTTGCACGGTAGGATCATGACCAGTCGCCCACTGAGGGGCTGGCCCAGAGTTATCACTGTCCATGCATGCTCTGGATGTCTGTGTCGCCAAGATTTCACATACTGAGACTTAACCCCCACCATGATGGAACTTGGAGGTGGGGCCTTTGGGAGGCGATCAGCTCATGAGGGGGGAGCACCCATAAGTGGGATTAGTGGCCCTAGGAAAGAGGTCCCAGAGAGCTCCCTCGCCTCTTCCACCATGGGGAGACACAGGGAGAAGATGGCTGGTTATGAATCAGGAACCAGGTTCTTGTCAGACACCAAATTGGCTGGCACCTTGATCTTGGACTTCCAGCCTCCAGAACTGTGAGAAGTAAATTTCTATTATTTATAAGCCACCAGTCTGTGGGATTTTGTTATAGCCACCCAAAAGACTAGGACCACCTACACCGGGAAAACAGGAGGTACAGCACGATGAGGCAGGGACGCGGCAGGGCTATAAGAGAGCAAATCCTCATCTCCTGGGTAGAAGTCAGTTTGTTTTCAAAACTTAAACAACATATAATTTAAGAAATAACAGTATAAGAAGTTATTTAGACGTGTGGAGGAAAAAGCAAAAAAAAACACCTAAGTGCGATGAAAACATGCTTTGGGAAATGGAGACAGTGGGGTGTTTATACTTAAGACTTGATTTTATACTATACACATGTGAGTTTTTGATACTTACTTCACGACTTCACAACTCATGATATCAAACAGGCAAACACAGAAATGGAACACTGTCCGGGAGGGGCTGCCCAGAAAGCGACCTGGCTAATGTGGCCTGTACCTGTTAGGGGCTGCTGCTTGGCCACATCCCAGACCTTCACAGCCGTGCCTGCTGTGCTCACCAGGATGCCATCCACGGTGGGGTGGAACTGCAGCACCTCTACCCGGGTGTCCTCTGGGCCCAGCACCAGCCCAGGCCCTGAGGGCAGCTCCTGGCCAGGGGCTGGCAGTCGCCACAGTTTCATCTGTGGGAAAGAGCAAGTCTGTGAGCTCAGGACAAGAAGGGGCCTCACTGCATCCAGCCTGCCTTGCCTAGGGCTGCCGCCCCTACCCCTGGGGGCCGTGACTGGGCACAAGGCTGTATGTCCATGTTGGGGAAAGGAGGGGAACCTGGTCAGGATCACGGGGAAATGGGAGTGGAGAAGCCAAGGGCTCCAATCTATCTCTTCCAGGTCCCCCACACCACCCCAGGCCTGCTGTCCTTAGGCGGTCAAGCGGCAGGATAGCAGGTCACAGGCAGGGCTCTGGCAAGTGCACAGAACACACGGGAGCTGGTGTGTGCTGAGGGACTAAAAAAGTCTGCACTAGCCCAGCCCTGTAGCTCTGGAGAAGGTGAAGGGGTGGCAGGAAGGGCTGGACTGGGACAAAGCAGAGCCCTAGAGGCTCAGAGGGCTCAGAAGGCCCCTACCAAGAGTGGGTGAGGCACCGAGCAGCTCTTCCCACTGGAAGCTCCACTCACCGTCCTATCGGCTGATCCTGTGGCCAGGAGGAAGTCATCAAAGGGAGAGAAGTCCAAGTCTGTGACCAGGTCTGTGGGAGAGGGACGGCTAACTCAGTCAGGCCCAACAAGAACTGGACAGAATGTCCTGCTTCCAGCCCAACATGCCCTTTCCCCAAGGCCGGGAACCGAAGCCCAGGGTTTCAGAGGTGATAACTCTGCACACACAGCAGCAGGCTCCAGGTCCCAGAAGGGGGGGACGTCTGCAAACTATGGGCAAATGCCATAGACCTGCAACGCATTTCCCTGAGAGCCCAGTGGACTGAGAATGGCCAAGGGCCCGGCACAAAGAGGTCAGCAGGACAATGGGCAGGAAGCTCCTCAGATTACCAGCACCTGTAATCACCCCAAATCCAGAGGCAAGCCAGGGCCTGGCTCGACGTGTGAATGAGCAGTGCTGGCCCCACTCCAGTCACAAACCACCCAGGCCAACTGGACCTCAACACTTCCCAGGGGAGACGCACACGTCAGTACAGGCGCAACTAGAGGTGAGCTATGCGTGCAGGGGTGACCCTAAGGTCAGAGGCAAGAAAGGCTCAATGAGGGGCATGGCGGGCTATGGAGGAGGCAGTGGGGGGACAGGGAGGAAGGTAGTTGTCACATGCCTGACCCATCACTCCCCCCTAAGCCAGGGCTGACCAGTCCAGGCGTCAGAGTGCACCTGATCTGTGCCTCCCACAGCCAGTGTCTCTTAGGGGAATTAAACCAGGAATGGGAAGGCCTGGCGACAGGGTGCTTTAGGGACTGGCCTGAGTGGAAGGCCGCCAGGTTGAAAGCAGGAGGGTCGTAGGACCCTCCTACGACCTGTGCGTTCAGCTGCTCCTTTGGTTCTGGTAGCTCTCCAGGACCCTCCCAGTAGACCCCTTTTTGGCTTAAGCAAGCTGAAATTAATTTCTATTCCTTTCAATCAAAGAACCTGAACTTCCCAGCTCTGCGAGTGCCAGGAGGGGAGGTTGGGGCACACAGTGAGCCAGAGCCCAGAGGGAAAGTGAGGCCGGGCAGAGATACAGCCAGGCCTTGCGTGTTGCGGGGGATGTGGGCAGGACAGCCAGGCCTGCAGCACCGGCACTCAGCAAGAGCAGAGCAGCCACCCTACTGCCTGCCTCTCCACAGGGCCAAGCACAATGTTTTCCTCTCTGCCAGACGTAAGGAAGAAAAGGGGGTGTAATAAGAACAGGTACCCCCTAGGACAGCATCAGCCAGGACTCCCGGCCACAAACCCCTGCTGCTCTACCCTGCAGGCTCCACGTTGGACATGGCAGGGCCAAGATCCAGAGCAGCAGCCAAGGTAGGCAGCCTGGCACTCTGAGAAAACAAGAAATAGTAATGTGGCTGATCCGTGCACCTGGTTATGCCGGAAGCCTGAGTCCTGCATGTGCATTTGTCTCACCAAATCCTTAATGACCCACCAGGATGGCACTGGGGCATCATCGCCCAAGTGGAGGACAAGTACATGCGGACAAAGAGGTTAATGACTTGCCCAGAGATACACAACTAAGAAAAGACAAGGCTAAGGATCAGGCCAGGCAGTCCAGCTTTAGAACCTACATCCTCAGCCCATCATCACACTGCCTTTCCCAAACTGGAGAGCAGACCCCAGCCCACCCCACAGCCTACATATAGAGCAAGGCCCCCTAATTGCCTCCCTGACCTCTGCTCTACTGGGCAGCTGGGCTGAAGGGCCATGTGGCACTGAGGCAAGACATAGAAGGTGCCCCAAAGGCTGGGCATCCTGAACACTGCAGCCAGAGCCCAGCCTACCACAGTCTCCCCACCACCCCTGGCCCCTAAGAGGGCAAATAGTGCCTGGTGCCTTGAGGGCAGGTTCTGAAGGAGCTGAAGCTCGGTTACTCCCAGAGTAGCTTCCCAGAAAGGGAGAGGATCTGAAGAGTTGCAGCCACAGTGAAGCATTGACCTGCCAACAGGAGCCTGGTCCAGTTTCTATTTGGAGCCCCCAAGTCATAGGGCACTCACTGCCTCAAAAACATCACCAGCTTGGGGCAACTCCCCTGTGAGTAAAAAGCATCTGGAAGCAAGCAGCACGGTTCCCAAGAACACAGGGTCAGGCAGACCTGGGTTCCCATTCTGGCTCTGCCAGCAGCAGTACCAACATTGGCAAGTTCCTAACCTCTCTAAGCCCCAGTCTTCCTAGCTGAAAAATTGGTTATTTTAAAATATACTTCAAAAAGATATGAGAGTAGATGAGAAAGCAGACTTCTTACATACACTACAACCCAGGTGGGTCTCAAAGCATTATGCTGAGTGAAAGAGACCAGATTCGAAAAGACTATGTTTGGTATTTCCCATTTATGTCAAATGTTAAGAAAAGGCCATTTTTAGAGCAGAGGCCAGCAAACATTTTCTGGAAAGGGTGAGGGACTAAATATTTTAGGCTTAAAGGACCATACTGTCTCTGCTCAATGCCATAGGTGCTGGGAGAAAGTGGCTACAGATTGACCACCAACGAAAAGGCCTGGCAGTGTCCCAGTACAACAGGGTACCAAGACAGACAGTAGGCCGGCCATGGCCACACCAGTAGCCTGCAGACCCCCATGCAGAGGCAGAAAGTACATCAATAGTTACCTGAGGCCGTAGTGCCTGAGGTGGAAATGGTTTAAGCTCAGAGGGGCATGAGGGATCTTCTGGGAAATGTTCTAAAACTGCATGGTGGTGTATGCAACCTTTAACTTTGATAAAAGTCATCAAATTCTTCAATTAAAACAGGTAATATTAATGATATATAAATGATATCTTGATAAAGTTGTAAAAAGCTTTGAAGAAGAATTAGATGAGGGTCAATCTTCATTATCATTATTTTATTAACCGCCATCAGCAGCAGCAACATTCCTACCCAGAACAGGGACTAAAGGTCAGCCCCCTTTTCTCACCCAAGGCCAGCCTACAGACTACCAGGAATGCAGGTTAGAGGAGCTGAGTCCATGGCTGCCAAAGCTGGACGTGAAAGAGGAGGCAGCTGGGTGTTGCCCTAGGAGAGCGAACTGTTTCCTGAAAGCTGGTGGGCTGCCAGGCAGGTTGCTGGGAGCCCCCAGAAGTAGATGCGGCAGACAAAGTTCTCTTTGTACGGGTCCATCTCTGACCCTGCAGCCCAGCCCACCCACTCCTTGGAGGGCCCTGAGCAGCCAGGCTGGGGAGAAGGCTTGGTGGCAAGGGGTGGTCCCTTAGACTCCAGGACAGGACACAGGACTTAGAACCACCTAGCTTCTCCGCAGTAACAGGGAGCCAGCTTCTGCCTGGAGCCTCATGTTGTGCTGGTGCACATCCCTCTTCCTCCCAGGACTTAGCCCTCCAATCTGGACCCCACCTGTCAGAAGGCACAGTGAGGACAACAAAAGGGACCTGGCAAGCCACAGGCCTGTGAGACCAGGTGAGTATGAATCCTTAGCTCCAGATAAGGAGAGGCAAGTTTGAGATTTCCTAGGTCAAGTCCCCCACTCACCAGAATGGCAGCCCAGGTGGGTCACGTGTCTCCTCTCCTCTCCCTGACCTTCCAGAGGCACGATGCCCAGCACACCTGGTAAATAAACACAGGGACTCTGACTTCTGGCCTAATGGGGATCATCTACCTCCCAGCCTAGGACCCCCAGGGGCCACAAGACCCAAAAGCTCAGGCTTGGACCTTCCCAGAGCCTCCACCCATCATAACAGCATACCCGCATGGAGAGAGATTGGCCCAGGGTTAGGTCCTTCTCTACACAAGAACCTTCCGTGACATTGGAGATAGAGAAGACCCTGGGGAAAGAGGCTCTTTCTGGCACTGTGGGTCGTAAGAGGTAAAGTGCCAGCAGCCGCCATTTTTCCCAGCTTTACCTGAAAAAGAAGCCATTACCGAAGTGCAGCAGAGCTGAGGGACAAGAGAAAAGCTGGGGCCAATGGCAAGTGTGAGCCTCTGAATACAGCTCTGCCTGAAGCCCCTGGACTTACTAGCTATATGAACCAAAAAGGTATCATTTTTGCTGAAGTCAGTTTGAGGTTTGAGTTCTCACTGACAACCAAAAGAGTCCTAACTAATGCAAGGAGCTTTACAAACCTTAGTATTCCTATTAATCTTAGCCACCTCCAGGCCCCCAGACAAGGAGTGAATAGCACGTGGGGACAACTGGAAATAAAGGCAACAGCCCTCTCCCCACCCTCCTGGCCATGTTCTTGAAGACCACAGCCAATGTGGTTTACACAAAATATGCACACACATTCTAACTAAAACGGATATGATCACTGTACAATGACCACTTTGTAGGGGTCTAAGGCCCTGCATGGTGCTGACCTCTGAGCCCCCAAAACGCACCTTCAAGCCTCCAGCCAGCAATGAGTCTGCCCTTCTACCCCACCCTGTTTGGGTAACAATGCCTGAATCCCCACATCCATGTCCACCTCCTTACCTGGATGGTCAGAGTTGAAGGCAATCAAACTGCAGCTGGATTTGATATGGTTCCCACAAGAGAGGGTAGTTCCTGCTCGAATGTCACTGATCCAGGACTGGAAATAAAGAATAAGAACCCTGAAGGCCAGGGCTCTGCTAGAGCCTAAAACACAGGGTATGGTGTGATTCAGGGAACCCTAAAGCTACACCATTAGAGATGCATTCCTTTGGATCAAACCCTGTCTCCACTCACACAGTCCCTTAGAAAATGTAAAATGGCCCTGGCTGGCATATCTCAGTGGATTGAGTGTGGGCTTCGAACCAGGCATTGCAGGTTCGATTCCCATCAGGGTACATGCCTAGATTGCAGGCCATGGCCCCCAGCAACCGCACATTGATGTTTCTCTCTCCCTCTTTCTCTCTCCCTTCCCTCTCTAAAAATAAATAAATAAAATATTAAAAAAAAAGAAAATGTAAAATGTTCCTGAAATAATATAAGTCATAAAGGAACTGGATTTGCTTATTAAATCAGTTCTCCAACAAGGTGGGAGAGGATGAAAAAGGAAACTCAGGCTGAATGAAGTCAAGGAGCTAACTGGGCAGTGTTCACTCACATGTGTGTTATTTCTGTTAAAAGAGGTAGAGAGAAACAAAGAGAAATGAGCACTTAGTCAGAAGACAGACTCAACTTCCTCAACTGTATTGCTGAAGACCTCCGCCTGAGTCCAGAGGTCTCCTCCAAACACCAGGAGAAAACACCCAAGCCCAGAGAAAGGTAAAATCAAGGACTTTCCATGAAATCCCAAAGATGAGTGAACAACCTGGAGGGGCAGAGAACTTTTTCTGAAACTAAGATCAGCAAGGTCCACCTATTTCCTTTGCTGATAATAAAGCATTGTTCAACACTCCTTCATGCCACTTAACAATCTAGCACTCCTATTCCCAGCCCACCTACCCAGTGTCCCGGAAGCCACCTCTACCACCCAAGTTTCGTTTTCAATGTTTACCTGCCTCAGATACAATATTATCATCTTGCATTATTTTCTCCTCCTGATTCATGTTTATGGTACAAATACAGTGACAGAAAATATCTTTAAAAAGAACAACAGATCATCTGTTCTCCCATTTGCCTAACATAAATTGTTGTGAATTCTCTCTGTAGTCTGTGTTTCCATTCCTGTGTGTTTACCTTGCAGGTCTGAGGACCACCAAGGAACAAGCCCCAGAGTCCCTCAAGGACACTCCAGACCCCTCCAAGCAGTACTTACTTCACTGAGGAATGGTCTCAATGCAAATCTGAGAACCACTCCTCCCACCCACACGCCATCTCCTTTCTTCTTTCCGCATTGCACTTAGAATAAAAGCTAACTTCCTGTGGTCTTTGGATTCTGCAAGATCACTCTTGACTCATTGGACACCATGCTTCCCCATCACTACCTTCCATACACCACAGCCCACTTTCCATTCCTGCACAAGGCACTTTCCTACTCCACTTTTCCTCTAGCTGAATGCTTCTTACCCTCCTGGCCTCAGCTTAACTGTAACTTCCTCCCACCACCCTGATGAGATTAACCCGCACTTCATTGTCCATCTCCATCCCAGCACCCTACCCTTGTTATTCAGGGCATTTATTACAACTTGCAATGTCCATGCACGCCTGTCTGCTTGCTGGCTGTCTCTTTCATGAGACTGTAGGCACCACAGAAGAAGGAAAGTGCTGTCCTATTGGCTGTTGTGACTCCAGCAGCTGGGACAGCACAAGAGGTTCAGAGAAAACACTGTCCATTGGATGAAAACCGGGCTTCTGGCCCGAGCTGCGTGCTGGCAGCTCTGACGTGCATTGGCTTCTGACAGTCACTACTTAGGGTCATTTCCTAGGCCCACTTATTGGAAGACAATACCAGGCCTTCCAAATAACATGAGGAGGGGCTGACCAAGGGTGGCATCATCTATGAAGGCCACTCCTCATTAAGCCAGCTGAGCTTCACGGGTCCGAGGAGCCCCCCAATACTTCTGGACTCCACCTCCTCGGGCTCCCCCAGGCCCCACCCAGCCCCTGGCAGCAACACCCCGAATAAAGGAACAGCTAGTCTCGAAGAGGAGGAAGCGCCGGCGGAAACCAGAGGGAGAGGCGCGCCTCTGATGGAGCGGCTCACCCCCTCGCATTGACAGAGTCGAACTCGCCAAGACCAGGACAGAAGGGGACATCTCTCCCACACACTAGCTTCAGGCAGGGGCCATCGGGGCAGCGGGGAGAAGGAGCCGGCACTAGCATCTGCCGAGCCGCAGCTCCCTGGCTAGGCAGACCGGAAGGAGGGAAGGCAGGCAGCCTTGCGGGCCTCAGGCTTTGACTCGGCTGGATGGGCTGCGCGGCCTCGGGGGTCCAGGTTCCGATAGACCGCGGGGCTCACCGAGCGGCCAGAGCGCCTCCGGGAGCTGCGGACACTGCCTGCTGGGAGGTTGACAGGGAGGATCGGACGCCAGTCGAGGGCCTGAAGGGGGAGCCTCGGGACAGACTGGCTCCGGGATCAGTGCGCAGGGTCCCGGGAGGGAAAGGGGGAGCGGGGTCCTAGGGCCAGGCTCACCTCACGACGGGATAGCCGGGCTTCCGTGTGCCGGAATTTGGACACCTTGAAGCGGCTCATGGCGACGGGGACCCCGGAAACCCAGCTTCCAGGACCGAAGCGTTAGCCTTCAGGTGCACTACCAATAGCCGCGACTTCCCCGGCCTTCAACTCCACCCGGGGCCCACCTCCCTCGGCCACGCCCTGACATACTCCAGCCAATCGAAGCCCGCTCCGGCCAGCTGAGCCCCGCCCCCGGCTACTTCCCTCCGTGCGCGTCAACTGCCCCGCCCAATCGCTGCCGTTGGGCTCGGAGGATCCTGGTGGGGTTGGTGAAGGGGCCTACAGAACAAGCGGAAAGGTCACGTGTAGGGGTAAATCCGCCTGACGCCGACCTGTGAGAGCGTAAGAGCTAGGAACTACTTCTCTGATTTTGTGTGCAGGGATTTGCCGCCAGAGACTTCCTGGGGGAGGGGGGAGCAGGGCTCAGCCTGCCCTCCCTGGGGAGGAGAGATGGCAGGAATGCACTAGCTCCATCCATATCAAGTATGAGGATTGCGGTTGAGGAGCCACTGATCCTGGTCCCACAGATAGTGAGTGGCAGCAGGGGACGCGAGCCTAGTTCTGACTCATCTTTGTCCAGGGGAGTCTACCCTGAAGCCTCTGCATCACACCACCCTGCTATGGCCGGGTGGTCCCTGGGAGGGGTGGAGCCTTCAGCATCCCTTTATTAGGGCCTGTCTTGACTGCAGGCCTTGGGTGCAGTGAGACAGGACTCCTCTAAGGGAATCAATGTATTACAAGTAAGCAAAAAAGGTGAAATATTCGGGCAATGGAGAATGCATTAAATAGCAAATGTGCCCAAGGGCGTTGCTTGCTCAGTCCAGGGGCGACTCAGGAGAAAAAAACAGCCTATTTATTTCACTTGGGGCCATTCATCACAGAAGAATTTCTCTTTAAAAATTGACTCACAGTGATTCCAGAATATGCTTTTGAAATAGAATAGTAAGAAGCTAGCAACATTCCTTGGCACGCGGAAACTGAGACAGATAGCCAAACACCATGTCTGAGCGATTTACATTCAGGTGCAGATGTTCACCAGGGCAGAAGGTCCCAATGCCTGGGGGGCGGGGAGGGGGGGCAACACTGGGAAAACAAGGACCTCATCCCTAGGGTAACCTCATCCCACGACCTTTCCTCCCTGGAAATAACATCTGAGAGATAACATCCAGGCTTCAGTTGTATTTCAGCTCCAGGGCCAGAAAAACAGCAAAAGCCCGCTGGATGGTACCAGAACCAATTTTAATGAAGACCCTGCCACTGACCAATCAGGGGAGACCATGACCCTGAAAGGGCACACCTAGATAACTGAGGCACATTCTGCTGAAACCTTCCTGAGACCCACCTTCCCTAAGATTCCCTCCTGCAAGAGAGAAAAGCCTCAAGACAAAGGACCAAGCACATGAGCTCTCCTGTGCCTTTCCCTTCTTCTTCCCCAACTTCATGTCTCCTAAACCCTAAGGCAGTGGGCATCAGGAAGCTTGTCCCTAGCTTATCCCCTGATCTTATCCCTAAGGCCCCTTTTTCTCTGACTTCCCAGTGAGCTAAGGCAGCCCAGACCAGGCTCTCCTGTTGCTTCTTCTATGCTAAGCCCTTCCTTGTTTCACTGTCCCCAGCTTTAATAAATGTATCCTCAGAGTCACCTGGACTTGCGTTGTGAAATCTTTCCTACATGAAGTCAAGAACCCACACACTACAGATGGCCCTCAGCAGACCCACTCAGGGCCAGGTCCCTTATTAAAAAAATAATATTAATCAACTATACAACTATTGCAAAGTTCATGTAAACCCACCTAATTTGCTTTATGTCACTTGTTACCACTGAATTCATTTTTGTTTTTTAATCTACCATTACATCAGGTGGACCTAAGTGGGCACAGTCAGCAAGTGAGAAAGCCTTTATACCCCAGAGGTAACAGAGGGACCTGTACCTCTGTAACAGGGTGCAGCCAGGGGGCTCCCCAAATAGGGATTTGTTGTGGAGTCCAGAACTCAGGGTATCCAGGAAATAATATAGGATGTCCTCACCTCCCCTCCCCACCCTGGCCCCCTGCAATTCTGAACTGGGGGGTGGGACACATGGAGCAGGGCCACTGAGAACTGTTTTGCACAGCAACAGTTTTGCAACCAACCTCAGGCATGGTCATTTAAAATATCTATAACTTTTAACTGGTTTTATGGATATGTTAAATAGCTGTGGTCATGTTTTGAGCCAGAGTGATGAGAGTGATTTCCACCCAGGATGTAACTGGGAAGCAGCTCTCCCTGGTTACAGCGCCTACCTGAGAACT
Source organism: Phyllostomus hastatus (assembly GCF_019186645.2). Lineage (NCBI taxonomy): Eukaryota > Metazoa > Chordata > Mammalia > Chiroptera > Phyllostomidae > Phyllostomus > Phyllostomus hastatus. Next base: position 3,757,417 of record NW_025334030.1, on the reverse strand, counting down.
TGGAGATGATTGGCTCCATGCCACAGGGCCATACCTGCCCAGACTTACTATGGCAACCCAGAAAAGCTGGAAAAATACGGGAATGCTGGCTGGTGTAGCCAATTGTGAGAGGAGTTGGAAATGGAGCTGCAGAGGAAGATTGGCGCTGGGATTCAAACCCAGGTGCAGCAGCCATGCTAGGAGGGACCACACGACTTTGGAGTAGGAGAGTACCCACAAAGCTTTGACAAGAGAGGGAGAACAACAAGGCTTTGGTGCTCCCTTTGCCATGCAGCTTAGGAAGCTGGGAAGCAAGATGTGGCAGCTATGTCGAGCTCTCTCTTAGTAGTTTGGAAGAATGCAAGAGATGCTGCGGGAAGGAAAGAGTAAAAGGACTCTTGCTGGTGGGCCATGAGAAAGTGCCATGAGGGTTTGGATTAACTGAAGATCGCAGCAGCAACACAGCTGATGGTGCTGGGAACTGAAGGAGGCTTGCCAGCTGAGCACAGATTACTGGGAAGAACCGGGGGCTACCTGTGCCTTCTGGACTTCTATTTCTTTTCCTGAGATACAGTACCCTAAACTGGGCAGAGGGGGGAAGGAAGGACTGTGTGTGTTTGTGGGTGTTTTAAGAGACTTTGGGATTTTAATGAAGGCATTAAGTCATTACTCTAAGTCTGTACAAACTTTGAATAAATAATTCCTTTCCTTTTCACCAATCTCTGACATTGACAGACATCATTCCCTGGTGGCAGGCAAGGTGAACCTAGTACAAGGGGACCCCAGGAGAAGAGGGGGTCTGTTCGGTAATAGTCTATCGTTCCCACTCACCCCTGGGTCCGTTCTGTAACACCATGGGCTAAATCTGGTCTGCAGATTATGTTTTAGTTGGTTCACAAAGTATCTTAAAAATTGGGACATTTCCTAAAAGTTTGGATTTCAGCCTTTCTTAAAAAACAAAGATTTGGCAATGGTGGGTCCACAATCCAACATGGCTAAAATGAGTTGGAGCTGAGAAGCACCCACTGCCTTTAAAGCATACTTTTCCATTTACCTCACCCTCACTGGTCCCTGTCATCTTACACCTGGCCCCTCCACCCTTACACTTGTGGAAGAAAAGGGGCTACATACTGAACCTGACACACTCAGTGGAGGTCTGCATGACAGCCTTGCAAACTGAGAGACTTAAAGTAACCACAAGGGATGATCTGAAATTAACACTTACCAACTATAACCAGTTCATGGCCCTGTCCTAGGCTGGTGTGTTTTTCTAACAAAGGTATTCTTTACCTTAACCGAGCCTGTCTGTTGCCTTTTTCCATCTAAGATAATAAACCTTTGCAATGTCAAGATAATTTCCTTTTTCCAGCTCCCTCAGGGCACAATCTCCCACCACAGCAGAGACCCCCAGAGCCCCACATTGTTACCGTGTTCTCTCGCATACCATCTCTATGTGCTGTAAATGTTTGTTGTTAACTATGATACACCCACCAATATAAAAGTATGTGTTTATCATTTTATTTTTTATCCAATCCCAGAGATTTCCCCACTTTTCTTTCTCCCACCTCCCTAAGCTATCACTTGTGGATTTCACGTAACCCCCTTATGTCTCCTCCTTGGATTGTAATGTATACAATAAATAAAGTGTTAAAACTGCTATTCTTCAGAGCATTTCTCAAACTACTGAGATTTTGCTTTCCAGTAATTATCGTCAGTTTGGCTCAAATAAACTCACAAAAATCCTCTATATGTTTGAATGTTTCTTATATTGACATACTTCACTTCCCTGGCCCTGGCACCAGGGGTCTGTGACCCTAATCTCTCCTAGGAAAGAGAGAAGCCGTGGCCTGGCTCTTTGGGATCATTTGATTGTATTTCTACAAACTGGGGGCTGGTAGGAGCAGAGTTGGAGAATGTTATCTTTACCATTGCAGCAGTGGCCAACCTGAGCTCCACAGCAGGGAAGAAGGAACAGCCAAAAACATTACTGGACTGCAAGTGGGGTCCTGCTGCCCACCACCTGCTAGGCAAAATTCTGGAGGCAGAGGTTTGGTGAAAAATAAAAGGAGTCATTACACAAAAGCTACACAATTTTGAAATAACAGCTTTCCACATGCTTTCGTCACTTAAACCTATCAAGACTAAAATCTTTAACTCTTGAGTTCCATCTTTAATCACTTAAGCCTGTCAATCATTCCCCCGTTAGCTTTTACCTTCTTCCTATAAGGTTAGTTTACAAACTATAACAACATAAGATAGAAAAGCTGCACAATTTGGGAAGAATTGCAGGCTTCTGCCTCAGAGCCTGTCCCTTCTAACACACCCAAAGAAAAATAATCTGCCACCCTCTGCCAGGACAGACCAATTCTAGGCTGCACTGGGAGTTCCTTCTCCCATTTAAGAGACTGTCCTTTGGGAATTGTGGGCAGCTACAACATGATCAATCAGGTATCTTTAAGGAAGACCAGGAGAGACAGTCTCAGCCTTCCTTCCGTTTAAATCGTCTGGCCCATAATTCCATGCACACCAGAGGCAGTTCAGCTTCTCAGCCAATCCTGTCTTAGGCTGTTTATTATTGCCTCAGGCAACCTCCTCCTAAGGTCCCTCCCTAGTCCTCCCCAGTAATCTGATCAGATCTCTTTGTATCAAAAGGACGTGGAAACCCAGAAAATGACCATCTCACATGTTCCCAGATCCATCTGCATTGAGAGAATGGTTGTTTCTAGTAGAGAGTTCAGAGCTCTAAGGCTGCTGCAAACTTGAGCAGAATAAATTACTTCATGAATTGCAAAGTTGAACTAACATACTCTAAGTTTCCTTCCAGTCCTATGAGCCTATGAATTACCAGCTTTGTTCCTTTATGTTTCCAGTAATTTCACTTGATTATTTCTAAGGATCCTGGAAGACACCACTCAGTTGGCAGCCCTGTTGGTGTTGGTTCCCCGTGGCGGATGGCCCAATTCTTCTGGGACTATTGGGAGCTAGTGCAGCAGAAACTTCAGGAGAGCCCTCTGTGGGGACCAGCCTTAGTGGTCCAAAGTCCAACTACCTTTACAGAACCAGCAAACTATATTAATGGAAGTGAGGAGATTTCCAGCCTTTTAGATAGTGTCTTTTGGATGGCAGCAGCTAAAAACAGACACAGCATTGAACTTAACCGGTATAGGAGAAGAAATCCTCAGAAGCTTATTAAAGTTAAGAACCACATAGCCCTGGCTGGTGTGACTCAATGGATTGAGCGCCAGCCTGTGAACCACAGAGTTGCTGGTTAGATTCCCAGTCAAGGCACATACCTGGGTTGTAGACCAGATTCCCCAGTGCGGAGTGCACAAGAGGCAACCACACATTGATGTTTCCCTCCTTCTCTTTCTCCCTCCCTTCCCCTCTGTCTAAAAATAAATACATGAAATCTTAAAAAACAACAACATAGACGTTTGTCCTGAATGTGGTCACATGAAGGAGAAATACGTCCTTTGTGGATATTGCTATGAGAAGGTGTGCAAGAAGACTGCAGAAATAAGAAGACAGGGAAACAAGAAGGGGGCCATTCTAAGGTTCCTACTGTAGAGACCATGGTGCCGTACATGGGAGAGACACCAACACTGATTGCCAGAGGTTCCAGAACTTTATTTTCAGCATCTATAATTTTTTTCCTTGAAAAAATTCTTTTCATTTTTCAGATTTGCAAAACATTGCTTAAGTTTAAGCTAGTTTAGGCAGAAGAATATTTAGCTTTGAGCTGGAGCTACCCATAGTTTATTTAAAAGGGCTTCTAGGAAATCATTAGCACAGAAAACCCAGACAAGGAAGGGGAGGACATAGTTCATCTTTTTCTGCAGGGAACAGCACACACTGCATATGTCAGGTCTGGGAACATCTGAGTTACACATTTCATAAGGAAATGCTACAACTAGGGAAACTGTGAGCTAGCTTTTATTACCTCTGAAGAGACTGGCTGAGAGCCTTCTGCCCTCCCTGGAAGGGGCCCTCACATGGGGAGGGGAGCAGCCAACTTATCGATTGGCTGTGGACTTGGTCAGTCCCATTGTACCTTGGATGATCAGTATCTGCAGGATGTTAGAGTAGAGCATACTTAAAACTTCCTACTAGCTCCCACAGATCTCACTACCTCAGGAGAGCAGGAAGGGTCTAATGGAACATTAAAATGAAAAGTGAAGAGTGGGGAGATATTTGAGAAACATGTATGAGTTTTGCAAGTAACATTTGTTTCTCAAAGCTCAAGTTTTTGGCTTTAGCCTGGAGAAGAGGTTGGGGGGAAGGGGAGAGACACACAAAATGTCCTGTCTGGGATTATGGGTAGGTGTGACCCATGTACTCATTCCAGTTTTTTTCCAACAACCTTGGCATGGGTCCATTAGTAGTCACCATCACCCACTCCATTCCCTTGGGGTTCCCTCCTTCCTAAAAGAAAAGAATAATCAGTCTTCCTGCTATCCCCTAAAACAAGAACACACACCCCCTTTCAATGTGGAGGATTTCTATTGTTAATCTCAATTGAACTATACACCTGAAACTAATATAAAATAATATTGAATGTCAACTGTAATTGAAAATATATTTTTGAAAGATTTTATTTATTTTTAGAGAGAGGGAGAAGGGAGGGAGAAAGAGAGAGAGAGAAACATCAGTGTGTGGTTGCCTCTCACGTGCCCTGTACTGGGGACCTGGCCTGCAACCCAGCCATGGGTCCTCACTGGTAATCAAACCAGTGACCCTTTCATTTGCAGGCTGGCACTCAATCCACTGAGCCACACCAGCCATGGCTGAAAATATTTTTTAAAAACATTTTTAAATAAAAATTTTTAAAAATCACCCTGGGGAAATAGATGAGGGAGAAACTAAAATACAGAAAAAGAGGAAGTTACAAAACTGAAAAGAGATTGCATATTAGTGAGCACTCCTCCAGTTCCTAACTCACTCTGAGGGGGTAAAATTCAAGTCCCTTTGCCTCGTTCTCAGCTTTTATTCCTGAAAGTTGTACTTCTCAACCAGCGCCCTCCCCTACTCTTTCTCCCTAGGCTTTGGGCTCCCTGTGGGTGGTAACTGTGAGCTCTGCTTAGCATTCTCAGTGTTCAGCAGTCTGGCACACAGGACTAACATGCATTGAGCATTTACTATGGGCCAAGTACTATATGATTACTTCACTCTTCAGATGATACTCTGAGGTACTAACTGTTATGTCCCATTTTATTTACTTTTTTTAATTAAAAAATGTTTTAAATCCTCACCTGAGGATATTTTTTTTTAATTATTGATCTTTTTAGAGAGGAAAGGAGAGAAAGAGAAACATCGATGTGAGAAAGAAACATCCAGTTAGAGTTGAACAAAATGGAAATGGACTAAAAAAAAAAACAAAAAAAGAAAAGGAAAAGAAACATCAACCGGTTGCCTCCTGTACATATCCATCAACCTTGGTTTAAACCTACAACCTATGTAAGTGCCCTGACAGGGGATCGAATCCCCAATCTTTTTGTGTATGGGAATACTCCGCCAAACTGAGCCAACCAGCCAGGGCATTGCATCTTCATTTTAGAGAATGGAAACAGGCAGAGAAGTAAAATAAGTTGCCCACAGACACATGGCTGGTATAAGTGGCAGAGCTGGGATTCAGTACCATGCAGGCTGACTCCAAAGCTCATACTCTTAGCCACAATGCTAGAAACATTTAAATATTGGTTAAATATATTAAAAGAACCCTTTTCCCCATTTCCAACCCCGTGACACCCTTTTCATTTTTTCTCTAAAATGTCTCTGGCTTACATCAGTGCTCTATGTTCCCTAGCCCAAACTCTCAACTATTCCCTGCATTTTACAATAACCTCATAACAGTTTTTCACTGAGCTAGTGGTTTTTAAAATAAATTTGTTTATTTTTAAAAAAGATTTATATCTTTTAAGTAAATACATAAATAAAAAGATTATTTATTTATTTTTAGACAGAGGGGAAGGGAAGGAGAAAGACAGGGAAACAGCAATGTGTGGTTGCCTCTCACTTGCCCCATACTGGGGACCTTGCCTGCAACTGAGGTATGTGCCCTGACTGGGAATCAAACTGGCAACCTTTTGGTTCACAGGCTGGCTCTCAATCCACTGAGTCACACCAGCCAGGGCAGCTAGTGTGCTTTAACTGATTGATTTGAGAGAAAGAAGCATTGATTTGTTGTTGCACTTACTTATGCATTCATTGGTTGATTCTGATATGTGCCATGACTGGAGATCAAACCCGCAACCTTGGGGTATATGGACACTCCTCTAAGCAACTGAGCTACCAGGGCCTGGGCCAATGGTTTTTAAACTTCTTTGAATCTCAGAACCAGTAGAGAATTATTTTCAGAGAGAGAGCAAGGGAGAAAGAGAGGGAGAAAACATCGATGTGAGAGAGAAACATCAGTTGGTTGCCTCTTGCACGCCCTCAACCAGAGACCCAGTGCAATCCAGGCAAGTGCCCTGACTAGGAATGGGATCGATGACCTTTCAGTTCCCACGCTGGTGTTCAATCCACTGAACCACACCAGTGAGGGCTGCTGATCAACAATTCTTTATCTGCTTCCCTCCCTGGAACACAATGGCCCAGATCTCCATCTGCTCGCTTGTGAACTCCACGGGGCACAAAGTTAGAATTGCTTGTCAACCTACTGGAATCAAGTAGGCCATGCATTCCAGTTTCTGGAGTAAAAGCTTTTTACATGCATCAATCACGTAAGCCTATCAACTATAGCTAAGGCTAAAATCTTTAACCCTTGAGTTCCCCTATCAATGGGAGGTGTGAAAGTTGAAACTCCTTTGCAAGACTTAACCAGACCAGGTTTACTTTTATGGATCCTCACACACTAGCAGTTTAGGGCTTAAGAAAACAGGGCAAGCACTTTCCATCTCTAAACATCCGCTATTGAACTTCTTGCTACTTGGGAGTACTTTTCCTCTCCACCTCTAATTGATCCACTTTTCATTACAGGAATATTTCCTCTCAGATGCCTTTCCTGACACCCCAGTGAGAAACCTGTTCACCTGAATGCCTGTAACCTATCACATACCTACTATAGCTGTGAATTCGTTATGTTAGTTGCTGAGGTCTCTCTCTCTTGATCGTTCTTGCTGCCTCACAGCAGGTATGATACGTCACTCATCACTGTATCCCCAAATACTCCAGTTCGTGCGTGGCACGTAGTAGATGGTCACAACGTTTATTAAATTCGTTTTGCGGGAATTTGGCTCTAACTCCGCGTCTGGCTAGTTCACCACACGTTGGGAGGCTAACGTGCTTGGGAAATATCTGAGCGATCCAAGTACGCCGCGTGGGGCACCAGCCAGAGAAAGTCAGCCTGAGGTCAGACTTTGGGAATAGAGAAGAGACTCCAGCCTCTTGTGCGGACAATTGGTGAGTAACACGCAAGAAGTTTAAAGGGTCAGGTGGAAGAAAGCTGCGCACCGCAGGTTGGAATCTGTGCGACAGACGGCCCCATTGCACGCCGGGATTTGTGGTTCCGCCACTTGCCCAGGACCTCAAACCAGTTACTTTCAGCTACCTTCGACCACGTCCTTACACAGATAAGGCGAGGTCCTGATCGTCTGGCAGGTAATTACGAGGTTCTCCAGGGAAACTATACCTGGCAGCAGCCTTCAGAGCAAACCTCACTTCGGACTTTGGCTACCAGGAAGGGGCGTTAGGTACCACCGCGCGTGCGCAACGGTTCGGTCTCTGCGCGCGCAGCGGCTTCCCTCCCACCCCCAATCCCCCAACCTCCGCTCCGGGCGTCGGTGCACTCTGCGCAGTTGTTCCCGCGAGGCCTCCTACAGCCGGGTGGCGCACGCGCAGTGTCCCCGGGCCAAGATGGCGGCGCGGTGCTCCACACGCTGGTTGCTGGTGGCTGCGGGGACCCCTCGGCCTCCGGCTGCAACAGGGAGAGGGGCCCGTCCGCCCAGGGGGGTCGTAGTGGGGGCGTCTCTGGGCCGCAAGCTGAGCGTTACCGCCTTCGCGCCTTCACTGGGAGCTCGCGGCCCTGGGGTGCTACTGACATTGAGACCCGGTGTCAGCCTCACAGGTGAGGGCAGGCTCCAACACCAGAGTCGGGGCTCCATGGCCTGGAAGGGACTGTCCCATCTCGCTCCAGTTACTGGGATAGCGTGGTGAAAGGTGTTTTCTGATGTATATGCGGAATTGGATAGGGGAACCGGCAAGCAGGAGGCACAGAGGCGCTAGTGGCTACTCAGAAAGCTGCATGGAGTCCCTGGTGGCGGGGGTGAAATGCTCCGTAGGCCGTGAACCTTCACCTCTGTGTCAACATTTCTGGAGGCCTCTTTCCGGCCTGCCGCTGCTTCCTATCCCTATTCCTTTCTTTTCCCTGCGTCTTCTAGCCTGTAGCAGAAGAGAAGAGGTAGCAGCCATTCGATGAGCATCTGCTCTTGTGCTAGGTACTTTGTGCCTCATTTCCCTTGATAGTAACACCAGCCCTGCAAGGTGGGAATTGTCTTCCCTGTTATAGAGAGTGGGAAATTGAGGTTCTACCAGAGGAACTGATTTGCCCAAGGTTGTTGTTACGTTAAGAAGAGTTGTCCCAAACCCAGAGCTGTATTTTCATACCTTTCATGCTTTCCACCACAGGGTGTAAATTGAAGGTTATACTGAACAGTTAGTTTCTTTTAGAAGTTCTGAAATTGGTAATAGGTGTAACAAAAATACAAACATTTATTGAGCACTTACTATGTACCAGGCATGGACATTTCCATGTAGTAGACACAGTTGTTATTCTATTTTGTAAATAAAAAACTGAGGCTTAAATGTTAAACAACTTGTAGGATGTCACAAAGCTAAAAAGTGGTAAAGCCTTTCAAAACCTACTGCTTACTTAATAGCCTGGGTGATAGTTAATTAATGTTTATTAAGCCTTTAGGTGCTTAGCCACAATAGTTTTTCATGTTGTGTGTTCAGTGGCTTCCATTATCTGTGAGAGGAGGAAGGAGGAATCATCATTGAACAACCTAAATTGCACTAGTTGTTTCTGTCCCCTAGAATTTGTGCAGATGATGATACTTACACTATCTGTAGTCTTACAAAGATGATTAATTAAAGGGCCCTGACAAGGTAATTTCCTGTTGGGTTCCAGTTTTGCAATATCATTAAAGTATTAGTAATCGTGATTGCTTCGTAGAATGAACAAACTCACCTCCATCTGTGCGTGTTTGAGTGTGGGTGAATTACCCATATTTTGCTGTGTATAATGTGTACCCACGTTTTTGGCCCAGACTTTCAGGACAAAAATCTTTCCTTTTAATTTTTTAATTAAAAATTTTTATTTATTTACACTTAGATACTTGTTTTTTGTATTATAAGGAAATTTTAGCATTTATTTTTTAACATTATGGTACAAGATATTTTATGTAACAAATAATTACAAAACACAAGAACAGATACAAGGTATTTCAGGGATTGCCCACGTATAATGTGCATCCTTATTTTCCCTCAAAAATTTGGGCAAAATGTGTGCATTACACATGACAAAATGCAGTATTTAATCCCTTTGAGCACTTAACTGAGATTTTATTCATTTGCAGGTATGTATTGAGGGCCTGCCATAATGCCAGTGGCTGTTCTAGGTACTGGGTGGGGAGCTGAGACTGGCCATGGTGTTAGTCAAGTGATCCCATTTTTAAATTGTTTCTGCCATCTGTATTTCCTCATGGATGGATCAGTATTCTGCCCAGGTTTCCTCAGAATTATTTGAAGTCATTCTGTTTCTCAGTATGAATAAAAGTGGCCATTTTTAGATTTTTGCCTAACATTTTCTAATGTTTAGCTAAATGTGTTCATTTTACATTTGTACAAGCTTGGGGAGCATTTTTGATAATTGTGTGTGTGTGAGGGAGACACACATGTGCAGACAAGCACTAAATACTGAGTCGTATGCAGCCATTACTGAGGAACTGCAGTCAGCTGTCCTTTTCTCCCAAGAGAGCCCATAACCAAGATGGTCATGTTTTTTTTTCAGGTGAGAGGTGGCATCCTTCAAGGTGCACTCTGATATCACATCTAAAGTCATCAGTTTAGCTCTCAAATATTGATCAGTGATCTCATCTCAAATCAAGTAGGTGACATAAAAACAACACTTTAAATTCAACTTTTCTCCTCAGTACAGAAAGAAGGTGGTTGTTTAAAATTGCTCTGGCCATTCTTGGAGTGGCTTGGAGGCTAATCCTATTCTGGATTATTCTAAAAAGGGCAAGACATGTTTTTATTGGTCATATTGGAAAATTTACCTAATAAATGAACTCTTTCTAATCATTGCTAGTCATCGCGAACTTGCCCTGGCTGGTGTACCTCAGTAGATTGAGTGCCAACCTGTGAACCAAAAGGTCACCTGTTCAATTCCCTGTCAGGGCACATACCTGGGTTGCAGGCCAGGTCCCTGGTTGGGGGTGTGCGAGAAGCAACAGATCAGTGTATCTCTCACACATCTATGTTTCTCTCCTTTTTTCTCCCTCTATTCCACTTTCTCTAAGAAATAAGATCTTTAAAAAAAGCCTTGAAACTTGTAGTAGTTAAAAGTGATTTATCTTTATTCCCATGCAGCTTTACACCGTTCTAACCCAAGTTCAAATTCTCTGCTTAAGACATTGGAGCTGCAGCTGCCAGAGCCGTTACCACTACCAGCTTCTTCCTGGATTGGAAGGGATGGGAAGGAGAGTCTGGAACAGGCCAGGGTAACTGCTCGTTCCTGAGTGAAGAGGGAGTTGATTACTAGAGCTTTCCTAGCTCTAGTGTTTTTCTCAAATCTGACCAAAGAAAGACAACAGTGGTCTCTTAGCCCCTACTGCTTCTACACTGTCTGCTTTTCATATTCCCAGAAGTCTATGGTGCAGCAACAGAAAACAAGTACCAAGAATACTGAAAGGATAGATTTTCTTCCTGGTTCTGATTTTAATCATTCTAACTATTCCTACTTATTCTGCTGTCTGATTACTCCTTCTCTTGCCCTTTTCAGCCATGTGCCTTATACCCTTTTGGCTTTTGTGCTCAGATTAACACTACTTAGTGTTTCAGCCCTCCTTGTTTGTTTTTTTGAGAGCTCTTTTTCATGCAAACCTGATCATTTACCTGTTTAATACTTGCAGTGGCTTCATATTGCCCTCAGGGTAAAATCTAGACTCTTAGCATAGGTCAAAGGCTCTTCTGTTTATTTCTAGGCCCCCTTAATGATCATTGTCTTTAACCACCCCTCTGCCATCACCCCAACCACCATATACAGGCTCCTGTGCATGCATGCATGCACGTGTCCATGTACAAACACAGAGTTGCTAGTTTAGTACCTGTAGTTCTAAGTGCACAGGAATGAAGCACTCCCTCTAAACCAAAGGTGACTATATGATTTAGCCACCAAACAGGGCACTTTTGAAAGTGAAAGGAATACTGTTACAAATAACACTAGGACAACTGCATAAATCTGGATGGATTTAAAACCCTCCTTAGTCAGGCTAATTTCTGCCATTTAACACAGGGGCCCTAGCAGACCTTCCCTGAACTTCTTAGACTGGGTTGCCAGTGGGGTGATTTTTACCCTCCATGGGATGTTAGGTAATGTCTGGAGAGGTTGTCAACTTGTGGGTGGGAGAAGGGGTGGGTAGTGCTACTGGTACTAGTTGGCCAGGGGTGCTGCAAAACATACTACAATACATACTAATACACCTAATATTAGTTTGCTAAGGCTGCCATAACAAAGTACTGTAAACTGGGTGGCTTAAACAACAAAAATTTATTTTCTTTTTTTTCCTCATTCTAGAGGCTACAAGTCCAAGGTCAGTATTTTGTCAGGATTGTTTCAAAGATCCTATTACCAAATACATTCACCTTCTGTGATGCTGGAGGTTAGGGCTTCAACTTAAGAATTTAGAGATGGGGCACACAATTCAGCCCATAACAATAGGACAGCTCCCACTCCCCTGCCCTGCACAAACCAATCCCATCTTCCACTGTGGGGAGGTTGAGAAACCCTGGTTAGGTAACCCTTTAGTGTGTATTCTCTGAATGTCTGTGTACACTAATAAATCTCATATACTGCCTTCCAGACTCCCCTGTGGGACTGCTGAACTTGAGGGCATTGGCCTTGACTCTTACTCATCTTGTATCTTAAGTGCCTAGTACAGTGTTAAGACCTTGAGTAAATGTTAAGTTCCAGGAGTTCAGTGCCATTGATTGGTTCACTGTCATATCCCCAGCATGAAGCCTAGTGCCTGGTAAGTGGTCAGTGAATATTTGTTGCATGGATTAATGGTAGTAAATATTTGTAAGTATTTGCTGAATGAATGAATAGTGAAATTGGAAGCTTCTCTACAGGCAAATATTTGACTCAGGAACCTGCAGCTGTCTCATGATCCTCATTCTTTTTCTTTTTTAAAGATTTTATTTGTTTTATTAGAGCAACAGGGAGGGAAGGAAAAAGAGAAGGAGAGAAACATTGATTGGTTGCCTCTTGCACACCCCCAACTGAGAACCTGGCCCACAATCTGGGCATGTGCCCTGACCTAGAATTCAACCTGCTACCTTTCAGTTTGCGAGACAATGCCCAACCCATTCTTTATCTTCTGCCTTAACTTGGCCACCTCTCCCTCCAAATATATCCTACCCTTTCTTCAGTGGTCACAGGATGGGTTGGGGGTTAGTAGGCAGCAGTTAAGATTGTAGAGCAGCTCCCCCAGCTTCACTTTGTGACCGAGTGAAGTTAGCACTCCACTTCATGCACAAAGGGCAATTGAGTAGATGTGTCTGTTGTCCTTTCCTCCTAGCTGCTGACAGCAGCAAGAGACCTGAAAGGAGGCAGGATATGTGGCCACCTGCCATGTGATTGGATTCCTTTCAGGTTGTCTGCTCTGTGGTAAACAGAGGTTCTGGTGCAGGGCCTTTTAATCTTGTGTGTCTATATATGTGTATTATTTTTAGCGGAGAGGGACAGTACTTTTATCGGATACTCTGAGAGATGTGTGACTTTAAAGACCAAGAACCATTTCATTAACACAGTGGTTCTCAAATGAGCATTGGATGTAATCACTTGGAAAGATTGTTACCTCCAAAGTTCCTGATTCAGGTCTGGGGTGGGACCTGAAAATTTGCAACAAGCTGATGCTGCTGGTCCAGGGACCACACTCAAAGCACCACCCTACCCTGTCAGCAGATATCCAAGGTTGCTTGATAGAGGGAAAGAACCTGGAGAGCATTAAAAGAGACAGAGTTTATGAAAATAGCTGGCATATGGTGAGTTCTCAGTGTTATGAAAGCTAAGTCTTATTTTATTTTATTTTTCATTTTAAGAGTATATTTATTAAATCTGGGGACAGTGAAACAAAGGAACGGCTTTAAGATAAAAGAAACAACAGGAGAGAGCAAGTCAGATAAAAGGAGGCCTTGGAAGTATGTGCAGAGGGTAAGCCCAGGATGACCTGCTGCTGCCCACTCTCCCCTGGTTGCAAGTGTAGGAGAAAGATGACAGAGATACAAGGAATGAATATGCTCTAGGGAAAGAACAATGTGGGTTCTTTGTTTTGAGGCTTTTTTCCTTTGGCCAGCCAGAATCCTAGGGGAGGGTCTTAATAGACTTTTCATTAGCTTTTTAGGTGTCCTTCAATATGTTGATAACAACAAAATATGCATATAGAGGGGTCAGGGGTTTTTTCCTGGTTATTTTTATTTTTTTGTTTATAGTGTAAGTTTTTATTGTTTTTTTTTCCCCATTACCATTTATCTCCCTACATCCTTTTCCACCTCCACCTCACCCCCTGCCACCACAGGGCTAAGTCCCTTTATTATTATTATTATTACTTTAGATTTTATTTATTTTTAGAGAGGGGAAGGGAGGGAGAAAGAGAGGGAGAGAAACATCAGTGTGTGGTTGCCCCTCATGCGCCCCCTACTCGGGACCTGGCCTACAACCCAGGCATGTGCCCTGACTGGGAATTGAACTGGTGACCCTTTGGTTTGCAGGCCAGCACACAATCCACTGAACTACACCAGCTAGGGCCCTTTTTATTATTATTTTTTAAAGATTTAATTAATTTATTTTTTAGAGAGAAGGGGAAGAGAGGGAGAAAGAAAGGGAGAGAAACATTTATGGGTTGCCTCTCACCTGCACCCTGACCAAGACTAAACCCACAACCCAGACATGTGCCCTGCCCAGGAGTTGAAGCAGCAACCTTTCACTTTGCAGGACAATGCCTAACCAACTGAGCCATACTGGTCAGGGTACTCAGTCCCTTTTTAGTCCTCTTCAGGTGCAGCCCTCATCTGGTATACTGATTTTTTTAGTGGTTTAATGAGGCTACTGCAGAGATAGTGTAACCCAGCAGGATCAGCCCACCCAGTTTTATACTGACATTGTTTTACATTCTTTTTATATGATAGCTTTAGCCATTTTTGAAGTGCAGTGAGTTTGGTCTCCCATGGGCTTGGAGGAGAACAGGCCCTTAAGTTGTGACCTATTTGCTCCTTCACAGGTATAACCTGGCTGATTGTTTATTCACAGTTTCCTATTGTTGAACATACTCCCAGAATGATTTTCTTTTCTTTTTTTCTTTTTTAGGAGTACAAAGTTACCCTTTTGTTTGTACTGCCTCCTTCCACACGAGCACCCCTTTGGCCAAAGAGGATTATTACCAGATATTAGGAGTGCCCCGAAATGCCAGCCAGAAAGAGATCAAGAAAGCCTATTACCAGGTCTGTATGGAAGCCAGATTTTAGAGACAAGATTGTAGAAGGAATACTATTGATCTAGTCTGACTCTGATCAGTGCAGTGCATATGCCTATACATACAGGATGGAGGCAGCTGACAGTATGGGATGACATGATAAAGGTGGGCTTTGTTGGACTGTATTTTTCAGTGTATGTTGCTGTGCCCATTAATGCTTCAGAAAAGAGGAGTCAGAACCAGAGATTAGAAAAACATTTTTCCTCAACTGTTTTTGTATTTAGATTTTTTCTGCACTGTCTGAATTAGTAGGCATGGTAGTTTAAGTTTTAGGTAGTTACTCTTTGCATTCAGATGAAAGTTTATGGACTTAGAATTATTTCTTCAATTAGCTCAGTAAGTGTGAAGTTCCTGTCATCATATCCCAGAATGTAGTAGAGCTAGTTACCTAGACCAATGGTTCCCAGATTTTTGCTCTGATCAACAAAATTAAAATTAAAATTAAAAATGGGGGCACCAGTGTAGGATTGCCAGCTTTTGTATTTTGCCTAATATAGGTGTTAAAAATAACAGATACAATCTATTAAAGTCATTGGTAAAAGAAACAACATCTAAACACCATAAAAATAGGAAAGCCATATTAGGATAAAGGAGATCTTTAAACTAAGTATGACTTAAATACATTAATTACCTTTGTGAAAAATTTACTATAAGATTTTTTTAATTTAAAAATAGTTTTTTTGTAGATGAGCAAAAACTTTGTCCAAGGCCAATATTTGTGAATCAAGTGCTGATCAAGACCAGACCTAAGAGCTTATGCCTCAGGCGTCTACTCTTTACCTCTTGCTTTTTTCAAAAAATGTACAGTTCACTGGTTTTTAGTATTTTTAGAGTTGTGGAATTATCATCACAATCAATTTCAGATCATTTCAACAACTCAAACAGACACCCATACCACAAACACTTAGACCCCATTCCCTCTTTGCTCTTACAGTTGTGAACCTGCTTTGTGTCTCTATGGATCTGTCTATTCTAGACACCTCATAGCAATAAAATCATACAACATAGGGCCTTTAGTGACTGTCTTCTTTTACTTTAACATGTTTTCAAGGCTCATCTGTGTTGTAGAATGTATCAGTACTTCATTTCTTTTAATGGTCATAATATCGCATTGCATGGATATGCTACATTTTATCCATTCATGAGTTGATGAATATTTGGTTTCCTTCTTCCCACTTTTTTCTGTTTTAAGTAGAGCTGCTGTGACCATCCATGTTAAGTTTTGTGTAGACCTATGTTTTCATTTCTCTTGGGTATGTACGTGCCCATAGGAGTAGAATTGTTGGGTCAAATGATAACTCTGTGTTTAACCTCTTGAGGAACTGCTAGCCTGTTTTCCAAAGCAGCTGCACCATTTTACATTTCCACCAGCAGTGTATGAGGCTTCCAATGTCTCTATATCCTGGCCAACACTGTTATGCTTTTTTGAGTCTAGCCACCCCAATGGGTGTGAAGTGGTGTCCCAGTATGTTTTTTTTTAAGATTTTATATATTATAGAGAGAGGGGAAAGGAGTGAGAAAGAGAGGGAGAGGAACATCATAATGTGTGGTCGTGTCTTGTGTGCCCCCCAGTGGGGGCCTTGCCCTCAAGGTAGGCCTGTACCCTGACTGGGAATCGAACCAACAACCCTTTGGTTTACAGGTTGTCACTCAGTCCACTGAGCCATGCCAGCCAGGGCTCCCAGTATGGTTTTTTATTTGCTTTTCCCTGGTGACTAATGGTGTTGACCATCTTTTTCATGTATTTATCAGCCATTTGTTGTAACTGTATTCAGATCCTTTGCCCATTTTTTTTTTTTAGTTAATCTTTTTGTCACTGGGTTGTAATGGAATGAGCAAAGGCATGGGGGAAGAAAGCAGAGATCCTGGCTTGAGAAGAGTGAATAGCATGTTCCCTTTGAAAAGGTAGAGGCTGCAGCCAAATTACTGGGGCATTTGAGGCCTTAGCAAGTGATAAGAGAATTATGAGGTGTGTCCAGAAGGTATCCAGCCATGTAATATGAAAAATAGAGACATTTGTTGAATAAGACACAAGATGCAAGAAACATTGTATATAGCACAGTGATGCCTCAGCCCCCTTCAAAGTAGGCAGCTTGGGACCTCACACAATTCTCCCAATCGCCATCAGCTGCCCATCATATTTTTGTGAATCTCATTGATGATCTGAAATGTCTTTCCTTTCAAAGGTGATTTTAGTTGTGGGAAAAGCCAGAAGTTGCAGGGCACCAAATCTGGACTGTAGGGGGACTGAATCACCTGGGTGATTTGATGCTTCGCCAAAAAACTCTGCATAAGACATGATGCATGAATGGATGTGCTGTAGTGATTAAGCTGCCAATCACCAGTTGCCCATAGCTTCAGCCTTCTGAGTCATTGGAATAGTTTCCGCAAAGGAGTGTTTTAGCTTAATGCAAAATTCGATGCATACTCGTTGTTCTACTCCACAGGTGGCAAACACAAGGCCCTCAGGTTGAATCCAGCCCTCCACCTCGTTTTATCTGTCCCAGCACCTTGTTTCTACCTGGCGGCAGCACCAAGCTCTTGCTTAACTGTTATGGAGTAGTTACTTTTATACAGTCCTAAAATTACATTCTGCCCTTTGAAGGCAACTGCAAGGTTGATGTGGACGCTGGTAAAAATGAGTTTGACACCTCTGCTCTACTCACTCAGTCATCTTGAATGTGAGGGCCACACAGTACACAAGCTCACTGACAGCATCTACTACCCCCACTGACTAGTACAGTGAAGTTGTCATTGCTCACACATGCACATTTCAATCCACTGTCCTTGGTTGCCAGGTTACATCGATGTTGCACAAACCATTCTTGCTATATTAACAATGGTTGGACTTTTTCCAGACAGACCTTGTAATTTAAAAGAAAATAGGGCCCTGGGTGGTGTGGCTCTGTGGCTTGAGTGCTGGCCAGCCAACCAAAGGGTCACTGGTTCGATTCCCAGTCAGGGCACATGCCTGGGTTGTGGGCCAGGTCCCCAGTAGGGGGCGTGTGAGAGGTAACCACACATTGATGTTTCTCTCCTTCTCTTTCTCCCTCTTTAAAAATGAATAAAATATTTTTTAAACTGTTTTCAGGGCTTTATTTTATTTTATTTTATTTTATTAAGATTTTATGTATTTATTTTTAGAGAGGGAAGGGAGGGAGGGAGAGAGAGACAGAGAGGAACATCAGTGTGCGGTTACTGGGGGTCATGGCCTGCAACCCAGGCATGTACCCTGACTGGGAATCGAACCTGCGACACTTTGGTTCGCAGCCCACGCTCAATCCACTGAGCTACGCTAGCCAGGGCCAAAATGAATAAAATATTTTTAAAAAATTAAAGCAGGGAACCATTCAAGCTTTTGGATATGAAAATAAAAAGATTAGGTAAAGCTGTGCACTTTAAACTAGAAATTCTTAAAGTTGCCTTAATGGAACAATTATTCAAGTCAGATCTTGATGAAGCTTTGTGTGTATTACATCATATAATTCTTATGGCAAGGGGCTTGGGAAGGTTATGACGCACATCCTAAGCTACACAGCTATTGTGTAGCATGTAAGACTAAAATACAGGTCTTTCAGACTGTAAAAGGCCTCTTCTCCATGTCCTAATCTCATGTTTCAGCATATCTTGTCTTGGAGTTTGGGACCAGCCAGTAAACAGACATAGCTTGTCTTGGCATTGGAACTAGCCTTGTCTTGTAGCCCACTATGATCTACTGGCCATGCTTGAGGTGACTGCCCCTGCTTCCCCCCACCCCTCCTGCCTTCAGGACTTAGCTCACAGGCTCTGGTGTGAGGACCAGCATCTCTAGAAGTAGATTAAACAGCTAACTGCTGGCAGTGCCAGAGCCAAAGGGCCTATCAAGTCACTGGCAGCTTTAGGATTCTGTTTCTGTGCACCTCCTTGCCCTCCCATAAAGGACCTGTGGTAACTCGCACTTGGAAGGCTCAGGAATTGCAGCAGACAGTGGTGAACACCTACAAAGCACACAGCACCTCTCAGCACAGCCAGAAGGTAGCCTTTGTTTTAGGGCTACTCAGCACACCTGTGTGCTCTGTACAGCCAAGTGAGATTTAGTTTTGTTTTTAATATTAAAATCTGTTTTGAATGGTGATATATTTCCCTTGTTCAGAATTCAAAAAGTACAAGTTAATTTCATTGTACAAAAAGTGCAATGGAAAGTCTTCCTCTTTTGCATTCATTTATATCCCTCCTATAGCAGTCAATGTTACCAGTTTATTGTATGTTCTTCTAAAAATAATTTAAATCTGTCCAGTTATTTTTTTCTTTTTCTACATAGATTAAAGTGTACTGGGTATGCTATTTTGCATCTTTCACAAAGATGCCCACGTTCTAAAGAATTACTTGTTATTTGTGGTAGAGATTTGTTGTGGTTGAAAAATGTGTGCATACCTCAATTTGAAGAGATGGTTTATTTTGAATGTCTTAAACCTTGTTTTAAGAATTTCTATTGTTTGTAAAGTCTTAGCTGCTATAAAGAAGGTGAAATTGTGACTAGTATTTGGGGTTCAGTTTTAGTAATCCTTTTGTGTTCATAGTAATTTACCATTTCCTCCCATAGCTTGCCAAGAAATATCACCCAGACACGAATAAGGATGATCCCAGAGCCAAGGAGAAGTTCTCCCAGCTGGCAGAAGCCTATGAGGTAACATGACCCACTGTTGTGTGTACTCGCTGTCATTCAGCTGCATGCATGTACCAGAGCATGCTGCACAGGCGACCTGACGTGTCATGAGGTCCAGTACGAAGGCTGTGTTCCCACACCAGATCCCCTTGTTGAAGAAAAAAAAGATTCCCAGGTCTCACACTAGATCTTACTTCTTGGAAACTCAATGGAAAACAGCGTTCAGTCTTTATTAACAGGGCTTGGACTTGTAGCCAGGTCTGGGAACATGTTATCTTAATCCACACCTATTTGATCAGCCCCTCCTACTTAGGGCATTGCTGTCTGGTGGGGATGGTGGGTCCCGTAAAAGTAGAAGACCAACACTGCCCTGGAGAAATTTAAAATGTAATCAGAGGCAGAGAACATACGTGAAACAGCTACTGAACAATTGGCCCTTCTTCCCGGACTTTGTCCCAAAGGGGTTCAGGATATATAGGGCATCATATATCTGCTCTGTGTGGGTACATTCTCCCAACACCACTTGACAGTGACATACTTTGTAGCTCTTTATTCTGAAGTATTTCTGTATTTTTTAAGAACAAGAACATTCTTTCCCATAGCTATAGTACAATTGTCAAAATCAGAACATTTAATGTTGATACATTCCCAGTATTTATACTTGGTGTCTGTGTCCTGGGGCCTTGGGAGACCCGTGAGTGCCTGACTGCTGTGCCTTTTGTGGAAGGTGCTGAGTGATGAAGTGAAGAGGAAGCAATATGACACCTATGGCTCTACTGGTTTTGATCCTGGGGCTGGTGGCTCTGGGCAGAGCTACTGGAAAGGAGGCCCCACTGTTGACCCAGAGGAGCTCTTCAGGAAGATCTTTGGGGAATTCTCTTCATCTTCTTTTGGAGATTTCCAGAGTGTATTCAGTCAGCCTCAGGAGGTGAGCTTATTTTGAAAAACCATTAGAATTTTAACTGCTAAACATGATGCAAACATTTTATCAACTTCTGTTTCTCAAAGAAAAAGGCAAAACAGCTTAAATGAAATGATCTGGTGGCAGCCATTTTGGTAAGAAATAATCCCCAAATTTGAAAAATCATATAGGTAATAATGTATATACATCCATTTTGACTTGAGTCTTACAGTTGCTTAACTAGGCAAAACATAAGGCTTTCAGAGTCCATTATTAGGGTGTATTTTATCTAGAGCTGCTACATCATTCCAGCAGAGCTCAGTCTAGTAGGGAGACATCCCAATCCTACTTTTTCCATATTTATGTCCTAGTAAGATCTTACCAGATTTGGAGAGAGAGGAATAATATTTATGATTTAAGTTATGATTGTGGATCATTTGAGCTCTTTGTAAGGACTGTATACAAGTATTATCTATGAATAGTTCATTGAAATACACATTTTTACTTAAATATTACTCTCAAAAATCATAAGGAGTAGGGCATAAACAGTTAAGCGAGTCCCACCTAGTCTTACTTGGCGAAGTAGAGGAAAGTAAAGCAGTTAAAAAGTAAAGTAACTAGGGAGGGAGGAGATAAATAGGCAGCAGAGAGGATTTTTTAGGGCAGTCAGAATACTCTATGATTTTATGATGAAGTATACATGTCATTATGCATTTGTGTAGACTCATAAAATGTGCAACACCAAGAGTGAACCCTAATGTAAATCGTGGGCTTTGGGTGATTATGATATGTCAGTGTAGGTTTATCCTCGATTAAAAAAAATGTGCCAGTCTGGTGAGTGATGATGATAGGAGAGGCTGTAAGTGGGTGGGGGCAGGAGATAGGTGGGAAATTCCTGTACCTCCCTCTCAATTTTGTTGTGAACCAGAACTGCTCTAAAAAATAAAATCTTTAAAGTAACTGCAAACTGCTGTCTAGTCCCTCCCCTACTTTAAGAAAAATAATAGGCCATCCCTTGGTTTCTTTAGTACATCATGGATTTGACATTCAATCAAGCTGCCAAGGGTGTCAACAAGGAGTTCACTGTGAACATCACTGATACCTGTGAGCGGTGTGACGGCAAAGGGAATGAGCCTGGCACCAAGGTGCAGCACTGCCACTATTGCGGCGGCTCCGGCATGGTAAGAACCTCAGTTAGAGCCACCCCTCCGCCACCTTCCTTCCTGCTTTCCCGGGGGACTCCCACCTTGTGCCCGCTCACACTTCCCCCTGCCATCCCTTATTTCTTTGCTTCTGTGGATATTTTTTAAGCAGTACCTAGGGCTTTGGGAATTCATAACTAGGTGGAACTATTTTATCTAGAATGTTTTGTATTTTTCCAGAAGTTGTCTTGGTCAACAATATAGACAGAGCAAGGAAACTTAGTTGCCTTTTGTAAAAATACTCTTTGGGATATTTTGGTAATTTGAAACCAACTAGAGGTTGTTGGAGGACACTTAGTTTGAAGTATAATCATTTTTCCTTTTGTTAACTTGGTGAATTAATTCAAAATTATACAACAGTATAAAGACTCACTCCCCTAGTCTTTTACCCACGTTCATTAATTAACATTTTGTCCTGTTTGCTTTGTCATTTAAAAATATTTTTAATAGTTCATTTTTATTGTATTTTTTCCATTACCATTTATCCCCCCTTGTACCCTTTTCTGCTTTGTCATTTTTGGTGTGCTCAGTCTCTATCCCTTCCCCTCCCTGTGTGTCTTCTGTGTGTATGCGCTGCACACAAATACACACACATTTCCCCAACCATTTGAGAGTAAGTTGCAAACATTGTTATTTCCTTATTCCTTTATACATCAGTATGTGTTTTCTAAG
The DNA here is from genome assembly GCF_019186645.2 of Phyllostomus hastatus. Lineage (NCBI taxonomy): Eukaryota > Metazoa > Chordata > Mammalia > Chiroptera > Phyllostomidae > Phyllostomus > Phyllostomus hastatus. The sequence goes on along the minus strand of NW_025334030.1, from coordinate 3,735,268 downwards.
AACAAGAGAGCATTCTTTTACATAACCACAGTACAGTTGTCAAAATCAAGAATTTAATGTTGATACAATACCATTATCTATATTTAAATTTATTCAGTTGTCCTTACAATGTTCTTTTTTTCCCTGGTATCCAGACTGGGATCTTGTGTAGCATATGCTTATCTTTTGTCTCCTTTAATCTGGAACACTTCCTCGGCCTTTCTTTTTCTTTCATGTCCTTGACATTTTTTTAGGATTACAAGCTAGCTATTTTGTACAATTTCCCTCATTTTGGGTTCATGCCTCTGGGGTATAGTGCCCTTTTCAGAGGATCATGCCAAGAGTCATGAAGTGTAAATTTTCCATTAATGATGATCTTACACTTGATCACAAGCAGTTAGTTAAAGTAGTGTCTACCTGCATTCCTCTGAGAGAGGATGCTCTTGGAGAGGATGAGGATTCTGTAGCTACAGTTCTGTGAGCCCAGTTGCTGTTAGATATTTAGATATCTTTTATTGATTGTTCCCAGTTTCCTCTCGCTTCTAAGGTCCTTTCTGCAAGGCTTTGAATTGTTATGAATTTTTTTCTAACATTTCTGAAGTGAACATTGAGGTAAGATAGTAAAGCTGAAGTGTAGTTCTCTCAAAATACAATGTTTAAGACTGGGAAAAACATTTGGAACTCATTTGCTAAAGGATTAGTATTCCTAATATGTAAAGGGCTCCTTCAGAATAATGAGAAAAAGACCAACAGCTCATGAGAAAAGCTGGTCAAGGTGAACAGAAGAGGAAATGCAAGTGGCCAGTAAACATTGCCCACTAGCAATCAGGAAAACATTGATATTGTGCACATTGTGGTCCCAAAGCCTCGGCTGTCCGAATTTACCTGTGTACTTAGGGTTCCTTTTCTTTTTCCTTTTTATCAGGAAACTATAAATACAGGCCCTTTTGTGATGCGTTCCACGTGTCGGAGATGTGGCGGCCGAGGCACCATCATCACAACTCCTTGTGTGGTGTGCAGAGGAACAGGACAAGCCAAGCAGAAGAAGAAAGTGGTTATCCCTGTGCCGGCTGGTGGGTTTTGAGCTCTTCCCCACACAGAGGACTGAGAGCTGAGACATTACTTCCTTGTGATTTAGCCAAAGCCAATGTTAAGGCCCTGGAGCTCCAGACTGGAGGAGGGACTAGAATCTCCGTGTAGGTTTCTCTTTGCCTAGTTATCCTTAAAATCTGCGCTTACATATCACTTTGGAGAGAAGGGGCCTGACATGTCCACTCCTTCCTATGTATGGTGAAGGAGCGCCTTTATCAACTCTGTTTTTAGTTCACAAGGCCAGCATTGTCCCCACTGCCAGCCCAGTCTACACCCTGCCCCCTCCTCCTAGATGCCAGGGAAGCCAGTGACTGCTCTTTCCAATTGGCTCTTGTTCCCAGGGTGCTCTTTCCACAGGACAGCCTGATCATATCACTTGCCCTGTGAAGACCCAGCAGTGACTCTCAGGGGCCAAGAAAAGTCCTCCCCTCTGGGCTCCTGCTTGCCTCATCAGGCTTGCCTGGGAGTCCTCCCCTCTCATTAGCCTTCCCCCTGTTGCCTGCCCTGTAACCTCCTGACTTTCCTATAGCTCCTTGAATGGGACAGAATGCCTCCCAGAATAGAGCCTTTTCGTATGCTGTTTCCTGTGTCTGAAACTTGCTTTCCACCATCTCCTTAGCAGTTAACTGTTTTTATGGGCTTCCTCGGGGAAGCCACCTGGAACCCTTTCTGTTCCTTAGATGTACCTTAGTCTGGAGTTGGGGCTTTTTCCTTCTGAGAACATGGCTCTGTCTGTAATGACATTATTAGTGTTGTTATTTGATTAATATTTGTCTCTGCTACTGGACTGGACACTCCCTGAGATGCTGCTTGGACCTGGCAAGAGGTAGATGTTCAGCAAACTGGAATTAATTAATAGAAGGTGCTCTCTTTTGGTTATTGTATGGTGCACCCTTGAGAATTTACACTTGTTGCCATATTGAATAACTGGGTTGTTCCTCATTAATGAGAAACAGGAATGAGTAAGGATCCAGAGTAGAAAATGCCTTGAGAGATCTCCAAATGATCATTTTCTTTTGAACTTTTGTTCTCACTCACAGGAGTCGAGGATGGACAGACTGTGAGGATGCCTGTAGGAAAAAGAGAAATTTTCATCACGTTCAGGGTAGGTCCTCTGCTTGCCCAGCCTCGTCTAGGGCCTTGCTCTCTTGGAGAGTGTGCAGCCAAGGCTTCTCGTGGAGAGAGGGGGAAGCTTCTTGAGGCACATCCTGCTGTCCACATTTCCAAGGGGAACAGTGGCTACCTTGGTGGAATTATTAAATATGTCACCATCAAGCTTTTGTGTAAGGTGTGGAGAGAACAATGTTGCTTCAAGATATTTACAAGTTGGAAACAAAAAACACATAAAAATACAGAAAACATCGCCCTGTGTTTTTATTTACATATTAAATTAAATTGTTGGTGGGGATAGTAGGTGCCAGTGGTAGAGTTTTACCTACTGTATACAAAGGGGAAACCTGGTTTTCTGAGATAAGGGAAACCTTAAAGGAGATAACAGCTTCTACTGGCAATTCCACTAGATACATACCTAAGAAAAGCCCACACAGGCACAGCAGGCAGAGGCACAAGATGTATGTGACAGCCTCATTCATAGTAGCAAGACACTGATAACAACCTGCTGTCCTTGGACAGGAGAATGGCGGGGTGAACTGCACTGTGGTCACAGAGGACCGCAGAGCAGTCAGAAGGAAGAAACTGGACCACATGTGTAACGAGACTTGTCAGTTACAAAGAGGAGGGAAAGAAGGGTTGCAAGAGAGATGCAAGGAAGATCATGTATATAAACTTTTAAATCACATGAGATGATGTTATATATATTACTTAAGGACATGTAAATATGTAGTAGAAGTTAAAAGATGCTTGTAGGAATGGTAAGTACTGGATTCAGCCACATAGTTAACACTGAGCAGGTGAGGAGGAAGCAAGGAGACTTCACCTGCATTCCTAGTATTTTATTTGTAGCTTTATGTATTTACTTTGCAGTTTATGTACATGTGAAATATCAGAATTTAAAAAAGACAAAAATCTAAGGATGAACTTTTAAACTGAGAAATCAAAGACAAAGATAGCAAGCTGGAAGCCAATCAATGAGACTAGTTTGGTGGAGAATTCAGATTCTGTCCCCATCTAATAATAAAGAAGAAAAAACAAATCACTGGAAGACAAAGAATGTCTTTGAGATACAACAAACAGTGCTTATAAAACAAATCAAAATAATTCTAGTGTTGTCAACCTGTCTTATAGGTAGTTTGTGCCAAATGACCATTTGAGAAACCATTTTGCCTTTGTAGATGTGGTAGTGTGTGTTCTAGTAAATTTTTTTTAAATGTTGAAGATGCCAATTTTACTTTATTTTTCTTCAGAATTGAATAGCTGGATTTGAACCTGGGAAATGTAGGCCCTCCTGCATTGCAGTATAGAAATGAATCTGACATGTAACCTGGCATAGTGTTTCAATATGGTGAAAGTACGCTCCCTCCCTCAGTGCTGTGTTCCAAGCATAGAAGCAGGGTAATGCGTGTTAGGCCCTAAGCTCGGGCTGCTGAGTTGTGGGGCTGATGTCCAGTCTCCAGAAGAACCTCTCTGTGCATGATGCCCATCTCTTTTGTTTGGCCCTAGGTGCAGAAAAGCCCTGTGTTCCGGAGGGATGGCGCAGACATCCACTCTGACCTCTTTATTTCTATAGCTCAGGCTATTCTGGGGGGGACAGCCAGAGCCCAGGGCCTATATGAGACAATCAATGTGACGGTAAGAAGGCAAGATTATCTTTGCCACCTTCCTACTTAATTGCTTTTTTTTTTTTCCTAGAATGGAAAATGGCTTACAAGTGACTAGAACCTGTAAACAGCCAACATGTCGGGGATTCAGGGGAAATAAGATTTAGGGGAGGCAGGAGGTATATCTGGCCATTCCTAGGGTTTGAGTCACAGGGTGTGAGCCTTGAGTGTGTCATCATGAGGGACAACAGTTCCTGAGTTGCATCCCCTCTTTTGCTGGGCCAGGGACCAGCCTCAGCAACAAGCTCCTGTGCTGGCTTTGCTACTTTTTCAGGTCTGGCTCTCTCCACTTTGGCTTCCCTCACCAAACCACCCTGCCCCTGAATCCTCGTTACAGGCTCTGCTCAGAGTAAACCCTAGCTTAGCCAGTTTCCATGTGGTTGTTGGCAGGTTCTGTCTAGAAATCTGAATGGGCAACTGGAGACCAAGGAAAACCACAGGTTTTCTTTCCTCATAGATCCCCCCTGGGATCCAGACAGACCAGAAGATTCGGATGAGTGGGAAAGGCATTCCCCGGATTAACAGTTACGGCTATGGAGATCACTACATTCACGTCAAGATTAGAGTTCCAAAGTAAGTGTCCACTTAGCCATGGCAAGGCTTGCTGGATCCTTTCACACTTTCACCATGGAACAGGGGCCAGTTGAGGGCTTTTCATTCTCCCTCCTGACCTAAGTATGGCAGGGTGGTGGTTTAGCACCACCAGACCACCTGGTCCCATTGTGGCTCTGCTACTGGAAGTGCTGAGTCTCAGTCAGGTTACTTCTTTAAGTCAGTGTGTCCTGTCCAAGTTCTCCATCTGCAAAGTGGACATAATGAAAAAAAGGCTGACCACCTTGAGTTAGAGAATTAAATAATAATAGGGAATGCTTAGCTGTTACTCCAGTTGACTTTGTTATTATTGCTCTCAGGGTGCTCACAGACTGGTGGGAGAGGCAGATCTACAACCAGATCATGGCACGGGATGTCTGCGTCCTGTGGGAGAAAGATCTGAGCTGAGTGCTTTGGGCATCCAGAATAGGCATGCTGACTCTGGGAGAACTGGGTTTCCAGTACTCCTAATTCCCTGTGCGTGTGCATGTGCACACACACACACTTATAAAAGCTCCCTCTCACGCCCAGTAAACTATTTAGCACAGCCATAGTGGCAGTTGTTAAAAACAACTTAGGGTATTTTAGGACATTTTCTTTACAGAAACTTGAAGGTGTGGCTCTGAGCGTCAGGTGTGTGCTCTGCCTGGGTCAGGGAGATTTCCCACACTGACCCAGGCCTCATCATTTAAAGAGCTGCCCAAAGGAAACACTTGACACTGACTGTGCTCCCTCCACAGGAGACTGACGAGTCGGCAACACAGCCTGATGCTGAGCTACGCTGAGGATGAGACTGATGTGGAGGGGACCGTGAATGGCGTCACCAATACAAGCACTGGTAAGGTGGCATGGTGGCACATGGGCATCCTCCGTCTCTTGGTAGCATGTTGGGGTTTCCACTTGGGGATCTCCATGGAACCTTCAGAGAGTACAGTAAAAAGAGGGGAGCTGAGGGCTTAGAACAGCCAAGTGGAAAGTGTAACTGTGCTCCCAAGCACAGCTGCTTCTCCTTCCTCTGTGTTAGTGCTAGATTGCTTCCTGCCGGATAGCAGCCCTGTGTGTCAAGAGCTGCTCTTCTGAGTTCTATCCTTGGTTCTGCCACTTGCTTAGGTACATCATCACATGAGAGTTCCTTTTAACAGCGTAAGAAAATGGATTGGAAGGCTTTATGCATTCCTGACCCAGGACACCTAAGCAAGATTTCAGAGTGTCTTGTAAATAACATCTTTTACAGCAATAAAAAAAAACATGGTCACAAGACTTCAAATCTGCTTATTCCCAGCAGATCTAATTTTGAATTCCTCTGGCAATGAGCAGGTGCCTTATTTACCCTGATCTCAAATGTCATGCTCTATCTACTGAGTGTAGTTAAATATTAGTAATACTCGATACCAAAATGCTTGCAGGCATTTTGCTTGCAGGCATTTTGGTGGTGGGGAACCTCAGTGACAGCCCTCTTCCCATGGGAGGGAGTTGCTCTGCTGTGGAGATGCTGATTCTCTGCTGGACGGCTGCCTGGTCAGGACAGGCTGTGTCAAGAGTGGAATTGCCTTCAGCTGCCCAACATGTTTTCTCCTTGTTACATCATTTTGTTTTTGTCTGGGTCCTAGTTGTTCTTGTGTTTTCAGAACTTGAATAGTATCAGGTTACTATACTCTCATTCAGAGCAGGTGATCAGAGCAAGAGTGGATTTCCCAGTGAAGTGGAGGGCTTGGTCTTGGATTCTCACACCCCACCCCACCCTGGAGGGAGGGGTGTTGCAAAAGCAGCAGCCTTTGCATAGACTTTTCTGAACTTCTATTGAGTTTAGGGGACCAAGTCTTCTAAAAAAAAATAGCCATGCCCTGGCCAGGTGGCTCAGTTGGTTGGAGTCTCGTCCTGTGTACCAAAAGATTGTGGGTTCTGTTCCCAGTCAGGGCACATAGCTAGCTTGCAGGTTTGATTCACAGTTGGGGTATGTGTGTTGTGACTGTTGAAGGCTGGACAGGTTCACAGAATTTGGGCAGATGGAAGACTATCATAGAACCTTTGGGATGTCTGACAGCCTTATTCAAGGGTGAGCGAGCCACACATGCTACAAGCTGCATGTCCCCCTGTGTGGCACACTGCATGTCACCTGTCCCCTTACATGGCATGTGTGGCACCCAGCGGGGAATCCCTACCTGCTTAAGTACTTTAGACAAGCAAAGCCGGGAAAAAGCCAAAAAATTATATAACGTAGCATGATTCTGTGCTTGCGAGCTTACTTCTTGTTATGGAAACCATTTGTCAGACCCAGTCTCAAGGCTATGAGAACACTACTTATCAGGCCCATTCAAGGTTATGGGAAAACTGCTTCCTTCAGTTACCCAGACACCTGGGTGAGGAAGCCAGACTGCCTCCATTTACCCTACAGTATGTATAGGAGGCACCAACTGATGTTTCTCTTTCTCTCTTTGTCTAAAATCAATAAACATGTCCTTGAGTGAAGAATTTTTAAAAAAAGTAGCCACCACAAATCCTGTCTATAGCTTGACCAAGCATGGATTAGGTACTTGTATTAAGTGGTTTGGTTCATATACTTTGCCTTATTTTCTTGTTATATCCTTGAACAAAAAGGAAGTGGAAATAGTGGGAATAGTTAGTCCATGTAACTGTAATGTTCACTTCTAGCTTCTCCTTCCTGAACCCCAAATGTAGCATGTGAGATTTGTTCTGCAGACAGCTCCCAGCTGTCCTCCTCTCCCACCCACCCACAACTTGGGGTTCTTCTCAGGTGACCCCTTTGCAAGGATGTGGGCCTTGTTTACTGTATTAGAATGTTGGGTATTAGTATTCACTAGTTGTTGTTTTTTTTAAACCCCTTTCTGATAGCTTAAATTGAGAGTCGATTACATATAGGCAGCTTCTGAGTATCCTTAGAACCCTCATTATTTTCATGGTGTTTTGTCCTGATAGCTAATTCCCTCTTCCCTCATTTAGCCAGGTTTCATTGGGAGCTTCCTGTGTGCCTGATACTTTTCCAGTTCTTCCTTTAATTGTGTTTTCCCTTGCTTCTCACCCCTTACTCTGTCATCACATCCTCCCCCAGTGAGAGTGAGAGAGAACAGGTACCTCTTTATTGCTTATACACCATAAATCTTGATAGTACTAGCTTCCCCTCCAAGATGCCGCAGAAAACAGAGCATGCTTGAAACTCTCACTAGGTTACAGATCACAATTACTTCTTAGTGGTTTTCACACTTAAGACAAACATACATTTCAAAATGTGACCTCTGGCCCCCACCACCACCACCACATGCACACATGTGCAGTGGCAATGTTGTTCAGCTTGCTGGGCTTAGCTGGTTCGTGTCAGGTACTACACTATGAGGAAATGACCACACAAGTGAGAAGCATCTCACTGATCATAAAGTACTTGTCCTGGAAAGCCCACTTCTCAATGAGCTGCATCACTATGTGGGCAAGCCCAGGATATTGGCAATGTCAAGGATCCTCTTATGAATCCTCTACAAGGTCATTCTCTGGGCCCACAGACCCTCCAGAATTCTGTGCTTGCCTCTGATAAGGTCATCTATGCCATGGTGAATTTTCTGATCGGGGAGGAGTTAAACTGCAGTGATTCATCCATTGGTATGGTGGTATTAGAGGCGTTGATAGTGAAGGTGCAAGACAGAAGCTCCTCTCACTGTCTTTCCTTCTGCTCCCTTGTGTATTGCCGATGCTGGAAGTTTCTGAGAGCAGTCTGCAGGTGTAGGACATAATACTTTAACTAGTGAACATGAAGTTTGGCATTCTGTCTTTTGTTAGGGGGCTCCTTGCTGCACAAAATCTCCAGATGTTCTAGATGGCTGAATATCTGATCTATACTTGTTTGGGTTTCATTTTATATTGCTGCACCAAAGAGGAAAAAAAATACTTGAGTGCACAGATTGCTTGTCTGCTGCCTTCAGGAGTCCTGTGTGAGAACTGGATCTGGTGGACCTGCTTGTGCCTTTGCTGGTACAGCTGTTCCATGTCACCAGTCCAGCTGAATTTTAAATTTTTTGACATAATTTTACTGAGTATAGCTTAACTTTAAAATATGCATTGGATGCATTTTTGAAAAGTTGTTCATAAAGTGGAATGGGTATGCCAAATTATGTATCTTTAAAAAATTATTTATTTTTAGAGGGAAGAGAAGGAGAGAGGGGAAGGAGAGAGGGAGAGAAACATTCATGTGTGGTTACCTCTTGCGCACCCCCTGCTGGGGACCTGGCTTGCAACCCAGACATGTGTGCTGACTGGGAATCAAACTGTGACCCTTTGGTTCACAGGCCTGGGCTCAATCCACTGAGCTACACCAGTCAAGGCTATATATCTTTTTTATTCCTGTTGTCATTTCAGAGTTGTAGTCCAATAGCAAATTTGGCACCCAGAAATAATATTTTATTTTAATTTCATTTTAATATCATTGATTAATTGGAGAGAGAAACATCCGTTTCTTTAAAAATATGTTTTACTGATTATACTATTACAGATGTCCTGTTTTTTCCTTCCCTTTATTCCCCTCCACCCTGCAACCTCACTCCCACCAGCATTCCCCCTCCCACTTAGTTCATGTCCATGGGTTGTACATATAAGTTCTTTGGCTTCTCCATTTCCTATACTATTCTTAACCTCCCCCTGTCTATTTTCTACCTACCAAGTATGCTTCTTATTCCCTGTACCTTTTCCCCCATTCTCTCCTCTCTTCCTCCCTGCTGATAACCCTCCATGTGATCTCCTTCCCTGTGATTCTGTTCCTATTCTAGTTGTTTGCTTAGTTCGTTTTTGTTTTTTAGGTTCATTTGTTGATAGTTGTGAATTTATTGTCATTTTACTGTTCATTTACTGTTCATATTTTTATTATCTTTTTTTCTTAGATAAATCCCTTTAACATTTCATATAATAAGGGCTTGGTGATGATGAACTTCTTTAGCTTTACCTTGTCTGGGAAGCACTTTACTGTCCTTCCTTTCTAGGGCTTTACTGGAGTAGAGTAATCTTGGATGTAGGTCCTTGCCTTTCATGACTTTGAATACTTCTTTCCAGTCCCTTCTTGCCTGCAAGTTTTTTTTTTGTTTGTTTGTTTGTTTGTGTTTTTTTTTTGAGAAATCAGCTGAGAACTCTTATGTTCAGAATAGTCTTATGGGAACTCCTTTGTAGGTGATTGTGTCCTTTTACTGTTTTTAAATTCTCTCTGTATCTTTAACCTTGGGTAATGTAATTATGATGTGTCTTGTGGTGTGCTTCCCTGGGTCCAACTTCTTTGGGACTCTGAGCTTCCTAGACTTCCTGGAAGTCTATTTCCTTTGCCATATTAGGGGAGTTCTCCTTCATTATGTTTTCAAATAAGTTTTCAATTTCTTGCTCTTCCTCTTCCCCTTCTGGCACCCCTATGATTGGGATGTTGGAACATTTAAAGTTGTCCCGGATGTTCCTAAGCCTCTCCTCATTTTTTTGAATTCTTGTTTCTTCATTCTGTTCTGGTTGACTGTTTATTTTTTCCTTCTGCTGCAAATCATTGATTTGAGTCCTGGTTTCCTTCCCTTTACTGTTGGTTCCCTATATGTTTTTCTTAATTTCACTTTTCATAACTTTCACTTCTTTATTTTGTAACCAAACTCAACCATTTCAGTGAGTATCCTGATTACTAGTGTTTTGAACTCTGCATCTGATAGGTTGGCTATCTCTTCATCACTTAGTTCTATTTTTGGTGCTTTGATCTATTCTTTCATTTGGGCAGTATTTTTTTTTTTGTCTTGGCATGCTTATTACATTGTAAGGGTCGGAGCCTTAGGTATTCACCCGGTCGGGGCACCCCCACTTCACTGCATTGTACTGCTATATGTGGGAGAGGGGTCTGAGAAGAAATAACGCTGCTTGCTCAGCTTTGGCCAGTTTTCATTCACTTCCCCCACTAATCACAAGCAAATTGGGCCCTTCTGGTGCTGATTCCTGGTTGGGTGGTTTTGTGTACAGCTAGGACCCTGTGGATCTCTCCAACAGGGCTGGGAGTTTCTCCTGCTGCTGCAACTCCCCACAGGTTTTTCCAGTTAGAGGTTTTGAGGCTTTATTTCCCCACACTGGACCCCTGGGTTGCGTGGCTGTCTCACTGCCCAGTTGTTCCTTCTGGTTTATCTGAATGCAGATATGGGACTACCTGGTCCATCAGCTGCCACCTTGCCACACATCCTTTCCACCCCGGCTGCCCATCTCCTCCCCTCCTACCAGTCTGAATGGTTGTTTCTTCTTTAACTCCTTGGTTGTTGGACTTCTTCTATACAGTTTGATTTTCTGGCAGTTCTGGTTATTTTTTGTTTTTAAATTCTTTATTATTCTTTTGGTTGTATCAGGAGGCAAAGTGTATCTACCTACACCTCCATCTTGGCCAGAAGTCCAAAACATCAATTTGTTGTTCCACTTATTTATACAGTTCATTGGTTGATTCTCGTATGTTCCTTGACCAAGGATTAAACCTGCAACCTTGGTGTATCAGGACAACACTCCAACCAGCTGAGCTACCTGGCTAGGGCATTAAATGACATTTAAGAATCTTAGAATTGGCTTCAAGGAATGCAGTGTCTGTCTGCTTCCTGGTTATAGTTAAGCCTTCCATTACACTGTGAAGAGAATTACTTTTGTAATCCCTATAGGATAATAATGACAGGACATATAATTCCCATTTCCAGACAACTTTACTAGCAACGGGTCCAATTATTTAAGTAGAGCCCCCATCTCTTTTATTTCAAGCATTTAACAAAGCATATTAACTAGCCCTGGCTGGTGTGGCTCAATGGATTGAGCACCGGCACGTGAACCAAAAGGTTTCTGATTCAGTTTCCAGTCAGGGCACATGCCTGGGTTGCAGGCTAGGTCCCCAGTTGGGGGCATGTGAGAGGCAACTATTTCTCTCTCACATAATGATATTTCTCTCCCTCTCTGTCTCCGTCCCTTCCCCTCTCTCCAAAAGTAAATAAAATCTTAAAAGCATATTAACTAAAGTCATACTGGAAGCAGTTGCATTCAGTTATTAGTGATGCTTGGCATAAAGTGTGTACTTTTTTTCAATAGCCTCTAAGTACACGTGCATTAGAGAGTCAATAGAGACCCAAGAGAGAGTCATTGTAGATACAAATCCATTTCTGAGTGTCTTTGCTTTTATTATGGAAAGAGTACCTGGAAGGCATTTGGAATAGATACACTTACTTAGCAGGAAATTGATCTCAAATCTTTGGTGGGTTTAGTATCCTTTATTTATGTTCCCTAATGCAGCTGCTGAAAACCTTAATGACTGATCCTAGCTTCTTTCCCAGCATGTACCACAAAGACTATAGTGTGCTTAGGGACTCTTAGCACTTCAGCAAAAAGACACAGGGAATTGGGGCAGTCTGAGACTACTGTGTGGCTTTTCGAGTTAGGGACATAGTGTGGCTCATTGTTTCTGGGCCATCATCAGTTCTTGTGACAACACACATATGTATATTTAGCTGTAGCTGTAGCTGTAGAAACCTGTTCCTGAGTTCATTATTTGGGAATTTCACCTGCTGTTTCTCTTCTCTGATATGGCTAATAGTGTTGACTGTAGACCCCCTTTATACAGGGAGGAGGCAAGAGGAAGATGAGGGAAAGACTTGTTAGTAGAAGGAAACTTGCTCTGCTGGCTCAACCTGTGTGTGTTAGATGGCTCAGGGAGTCAGGCTGTGGGTGTAGTCCTGCACTTCCACCTGTGGGGTGGGTCCAGTCCTCAGAAGTCAGATCCTGGAGTACTGTTAGCCTCTCTTTCTTTGAACAGATATTCATTTAGCTTTTATTGTGTGCTAAGAAGTGATACCCAGAGAGAGAGGTTCTTTGCCCTCATCCAACAACAGTGTAATGGGGGAAGACAGGACAAGCATTGAACCCTCAAATAAATGCTAGACCTATCTTATAACACTAGGAGTTTGACCCTGAAAGGTAGTACAGATTCATGGAACGAATATTATCTGGTTATTCTTCCCCTGGCATCATCTTGTGAACAGCCATCAGGTAGTTTTGACTTGGAATCCCTGCCTGTAGTGACTACAGTGTTTCTTCTTTGGGTCCCCAGGACCTCGCACGGCACCTGGCCTAAGGCTTATTCATGGTAAATGTTGGCTGAGTTGGTTTGAATATATTTCCCTAACCATCAGCAGGGAAACACTCTCAGGGAGACAGAAAAACATAATTCTCAGGAAAAGCCACTTGTGGTCTGATAGAGGAGTCCTTTGGCCTTGGGTTTGACCTCTGACTGTGGTGGGCTGAGCAGCCCCACCTTCTGAAAGTGCAGACTAGAAATGCCTATTTGTCTGGGGTGGACTTCCACCATAGGGCGTTTTCTGTTATTCTGAAATGCAAAGATCGTGTACCAGCTTTATTGAAAGCAGCTTTGGAAGTACAGCACTTTGTATTTGTATCTTAAATTTAGACCTGAAGGTGCCTGAGCGCCCAGGACATCCTGTAAGGACATGTTGCTCCTCCTGCCCCAGGCTAGTCCTCAGAGAAATCAAGACTCTGAGAAAGAGAGAGAAGAGCCGTGTGTTTATAGACTTTGTTATCTGTGTGCAGAGGCTCACAGTTTATTGTTTGGTTTAGAATTTTAAGTTCAGTGCTTATATTCACTTGATGTCCTGGACAGTAAATATTCCTGAAGGCTCCCATACCCCTTTTAGCCAGATTAAAAAGTAGAAAGGGAGGGAGGTAAGACTGCGTTCCTGCTAGTATAAAATGAGAATTTCTGGGTACATGTGTTTTGCTGGTGTGTTGTTGTTGTTGTTGTTGTTGTTGTTGTTGTTGTTGTGAATTATTAACCAGCTAAGAGGGTGCTTGTTCTGGCTCTCCCAGATTGGCCACCATGACTCAAATACCTGCATGACCATGGAACACAGCTACTCGGTAGCCCTCCTCAGGTGATAAGGACAGCAGAGTTGCAGGGGGAAGTCAGCAGTCACTGAGTGTTTTTGTACCCTATTGTGACTAGTAGTTAACAGCTTGAGTTCTGATTTCAGAAGATTCACAACCCCGCTCTGCCATTATTAGCAGTGAAGCCTTAGGCAAATTACTGTACCTCTCTGAGCCTCAGTTTCCTCATCTGTAAATTGGGGATAATAGCACCTGCTTCATAGGTATCTACATGATTAAATGAGGTTATGTGGGTAAAGTATTTGGCATGGCACATGTTAAAATTTCTATCACTGGTGACTCTAGTGTGACACATGCAAACTTTCATACACTGACACATTCAAACACATGAAGGTTTGCCATCTCCTTACCCAAGGCATAACGAAATTCAATACTCTTGCTCTCCCTTGTTCTAGGAGGCCTGGGAGTGATGGAAAATTTCTGGTTTGTGGATCCCTTTGTGTTAGGAGAATTCTTTTTGTTACAGAAGTCTTTACATAAGAGTTCATGAAGGACTGAGGGAGGCACATGTGGCAGTGGGCATCTCTCACAGGGGCTTGCTCTGCCCATTATACAGTGCCCAGGGCCTCCATTGGGGAGCCCTGGGAACCAGGACCCACTCAGCTGCCTCGTCTTTGGTGGTTGCTTTAGACCTCTGTCAGTCTGTCCTTGTCCAGGGCCACCACTGTCTCTCAGGACATTCCAGATCTGTGAGAGCCTGCCAGTCCAGAGGACTGCCTAGGGGGTTAGACCTAGGACAACCTTGTCCCACTTTTGCTAGGGGCCTGGTTGCCCTGGGCCTCTCATTGAGGAAGGTGTCTTAGTCTGTGATCTTGGAGACTATGACCATTTTTTCCTCTGCTATGCACTGTGTTTGGCATAGTTCTAACATGTTGAGTACAGGTCTGTAGTCTAACTCATAACAAAAGTTTGCCCTCCCTGTCTAGTAGTTGGTAGATCTTTAAAACGATGCATTTGTACAGCAGAGTTGCTCTTGTTAGCCTCAGCCTGGGCCCTAAAGAAACAAGGAGCACCCCCTCTTTTCTGGAGCATTTAGGGTTAGATGCCCCGAGATGGAGAGATCTTGCCCAGCACAGGGTTCTTTGCTGTTGTCGTTACAGATAAGTGCACATGTTCTGGGATTCCAAGAGGCAGTGAGTCCTTCCCTGAGTATCCCAGAGATGTGCACATGTACAGAGCATGGAGCTTGGTGTTGATGTTCACCTTTTAGAGCCAGTGGCATGGTGGTTAAGAGTCCAAGCTTTGGAGTCCAACTGCTTGGGTTTGAACTTAGTTCTCCCTCCCACTTACTTTGTGACCTTGACCAAAGCACATACCATATTTTTCGGACCATAAGATGCACCTAGGTTTTAGAGGAAAATAGGAAAAACATTTTGAAGTAAAAAATGTGGTAAAATATTTAATAACATAAATAATATAATATTTCACCAATGTAAATGTAAACAGAACTCAACAGCAGCATTAACAACCATTATTCCTCCCAAATTGGGGGGTGGGGTTGCGTCTTATACTCTGAAAAATACGGTAACCTCTCTGTGCCTCCATTTTTTTGTTGTTCTTTTTTCCTCTGAAATGTACCTGTAAGGTTATCCTAAGGATTGAATGAGCTAATGTAGAAGCTTTGTGGCCCAGCCTGGAAGTCATCTGACAGTGGCTTATATTTTTGTTACAGTTGTTAAGATGGAGACAGCTAGTACTTGTCTGGCTCTGTTTCTTATTTCCTTCTCACATAGCTCAGTGACTCGGAGAGCAGTTGGGATACACTGAAGTACTGAGTGACCTCTTTGCTTCAGTCATCTGAAAAGGCGAGGCAGCCTTGGCCACCTGGGAGCTGCTACCTCTCCTCTCAGGGTGGTGCTTGGTGGCAGCTCCCAGGTTGGCCAGGTGGTCCCTGAGTATAGAGTTCTTGGGTGGCCAGGAGGGGGTAGGTGTGGCCTGGGATGGGACACCTGAAGGTGTGCGCCCTTGACCCCAGTTTTTTCTGCTGTTTGTGCCCAGGTGGCAGCACCATGGATAGCTCCACAGGAGGCAAGGCTAGGCCTGAGGATGGGGAGGACAAGGAGGGATTCCTTTCCAAACTTAAGAAAATGTTTACCTCCTGATACCCAGGTGAGGTAGGAAAACCCTTGAGGTTTCTCCCCTTTGTTTCCTTATGTGAACTAATCCCCATTTTCCTTTACTTTAACCAATTTCATACTCTCCACCCCCTGGCGCTGGAAGGGGTACCAGTCTCAGGCATGGTGTATCTGGCTCCTCTTGGAGCCAAGCCTTTTGGCCCCTGGAGACACCTACATTAGGTAACATGGCAGTCAATGGCAGTCCAGGACTGAACCAGACCGCAGGGAGAGGCTGCACTGGGAGCTGCCTTTCAGTCCTCCCTCTACCAGCTCTCAGAGGCACGGCATCCCATAGTGGTGGGAACCAGGTTACCCACAGTCACAGGGGAGCCAGGCGAACTCAGATCTCTCCATCTCAAAACTATCTGTTTTATAGCGCCTGTCCTACCTGGGGTGTAGAGCTGTGTAACCTCTGGGGGCCTGTCAGGATTTGTACTTGGTCATTGTGGGTTCTTGGGACCGATTTTACTTGTGCGGGTCCCTGGTGGCTGGGGCTTCTGGCATAGCTCCTTCCCAGGGATGATAGAAGCTCACCCATTGCAAGGGATGTGCCTTGTAATGCCAGTAAACTGTAACCACTTGTGTCTTGGCTCAGGAAAACGGTCCACTGGAAACTAGGCCAGGAGCCGCAGCCCCTCCTCGTGGCCAGGGCACCTTGGAGACTGGAAGATTCCAGAACAGCAGTATCGAGCCCTGCCTGCAGAGGCCCTCTGGACCACCTTGGCAACAGCAAAATCATGTGACAACACACCTTTCCACAGAATGGTCATGGTGGACAGCTCCTGGGCAGTAAGGCGTGGCATGCCTAAGGGCTGGTAGGTTTCTTGTCCATGGGTAGGTAACTTGGCCTCTTCTGGCTCAGAGTAAGACCTCTGGACACTTCTTGAAATTAGAGCCAAAACTTTAATTTGGAATGAACTGTGGTGGAAACCTTAGTAAAGAATTAAAGGCCATGCTTACAGCTTAAAAATGAAGCCTGAAACTGCACCAAGTTGTGAAGTGGTTAATTTCCCTCTCATTAAACCTCTGGGAGGTTCTGGAATGAGTCTTTTCTGACATGTTGTCTTTTCCAGGAACTTGGGGCCTATAAGCCCCACCAGCATCACCCACCCCTCAGTAGAGGCACCCTTTGCTTTTCTTGGAGTTTAATTCCTAAGGGTACCAAGCAGCTAAAACAAGGGGGCCATGATCTTTGTCAGTCCTCCCTCCCACCCCACCTGGGTGGCCTCTTGTCCGTGGCTGTGGAGCTCTGGTGTTTGAAGCCAGGCCTGGGTGGGACTCTGCCTGTCTACTGGACCACGGGCCTCCCTGGCCACAGCCTGGCTGACGACCTCCTTGTGCTAGAGCCTACCCCCACTGCCAGCCACAGCTTGGTTCTCATCACTAACTACACTGTTGACACCTATTTCCAGAAATGTGTTTAAATGATTTAATGCTAAGAATCATCGTCTTTTCCTGTATAAACATTTGTTCAGAAAAGGAAAATATAGTGTAAGCAGTTGAAGGCTCTTTACCATCTGGCCAGAGCAAAACAGTTTCACCAACCTCAGCCTTTAGGATATATAGATTCCATGTGTTTCCAGACCCTCCCATTGGTAAGAGGCTAATGGAGAACATTTCTGAATAGTTTTCTTTTTGTTTTCCTTCATAATTTACTAAAATAAAGCATCTATTAGTGTCTGATCTATGAATGTAAAATGATTCTGTACCCATGTAAAAGATTATCAACTGCAAAGAGATATTTAAAACCTATATTGTGGTTACGTCTTCTTTGGAAGAGTTCAAGCAGCTTTCTATAGGTGGCTTAGCAGGGGCTTATATGGTGTTTACATGTAGGTCACGCTACCCCGAGTTTCTTCTGGTCTCCCTGGAGCTGGCTGCAGAGGTGGCTGGCCTCATCCGGAGTCATGGCTGTCTGAGAGCATACTCACACAAGGGCTGAGCCTTTTAAACCTAACTCCTAGAGAAGGGAGCTTCCCATGTAACAACGGGCTGATCTGAATGAATGTGCTAGAATTTTGTGGGCAGCTTCCTTTTTTTGGAGCCTGTGCCAGGAGAGATGTGCAGTGTGGCCTCCTACATCACTGTTTCCCTTACTAGATTTATTTTTTCCCTCAATTATTGTTAAAGGAATATTAATATATTTTGTGTGTTAAAATTTTTGCTCA
Organism: Phyllostomus hastatus; assembly: GCF_019186645.2. NCBI lineage: Eukaryota > Metazoa > Chordata > Mammalia > Chiroptera > Phyllostomidae > Phyllostomus > Phyllostomus hastatus. The sequence continues at coordinate 3,717,604 of NW_025334030.1, read as the reverse complement.
TTGTACTTTGACTAGTCTGGGCTCCCTGCAGAGACTGTCCCATAAAAGCCCCAATGCTGGCACCACTGGAATGGACCCCGAGCACATCTCTCAGACCAACCCTCAGGTTCTGAGCTGAGCAGCTTGAGGTGTGAGTACACTTGCTGGGTTGGATTAAGAGGATAGGAAAGACCTGATAGGCAAGCAAGGGGCTCAGCAGTGACCTCCTGCCAGTTGCAGATACTTGTCCTTCATTCAGCCAACTTTTATTGAGTGCCTGCTGTGGACTCTTAGCATGGGCCCCTTGACAAGCCTAGACCCAGGTACAGCAACAGGAAGCTAGGTGGGGCATTGGATGACAGCTTAGTTTTCCTCTGGAGAAGTCAGCTCCCATTCACGTCATGTCTTTTGAAGCAGAAGTCTAGAGGAACACTTTGAAATAGGAAGGTGGATTTTCTTGCTAGCAATAAATACCATTATTGCTGTACTGAGGGTCCTTTCCGTAGATGCAGGAAGATGGCAGTGCAAATCTAGCACCCAGTCTCACTCAAGGCTTGGAGTGGGCTTATTCCCACAACTGACTTCTGAGGCATTTGTCACCAGATAACTTGCAGCTTGAGTTGGGGCTGGAGTGGGAGATGAGATATTTAAAAAATACAGAAAAGTATCTCTAGGTCCCGAGCCTTTGAGGATTGAGAGGAGGGGGATAGTAGATGGGTGTTGAGCATTTGCTGAAATGCCAAGGGGATGAATGAGGGAAGGCACGGTCATGGAGGGATGAGAGAGACTTGGGGACTGGACTTTGTGTCCATTCCCACCTGCAGGTTTCTGTTCTGATTTGTTTTCCCACCTGAGCCATCCTCTTACTCCTCTTCGGGCCTTTGGATTCTGGTGGACTTGAATGCAACATTCCTTCCCTGTCATGAAAACTCCTCTCAATGTACAAGAATTTTTCCAGTCCCACAAGCCTCTCGGCTACTCCTATGTTCAGGGACTGGCCCTGCCATTTACTCTGTTCTGTAACAGTGGAGCCCAACACTGAATACTGAGCCCTGGCTTTTGCAGAAGGCATGTAGCATTCTTGTTAATAAACACTGTTAAACCTGACTTTATATCATTTAACTGAAGTTCTGCTTATTTGTCATGATGCTTGTGAAGGATCATACATGGGCCAGTCAGGAACTTAATGCAAAGAAACAAAGTGGGTCCTGACCTACAACTTCAGTTCCCGGGAGACAGAAGGGAGTGGTGGAGACTGTGGCTGCCCTGTTTAAAGGGAACAGCCACTGTTCAGCTCCACCCAAGGCAGGGCAGGGGGCCACACAGGAATTCAGACCAGTGCTGCCAGATCTTCTAGTACTTTCCAAGAGAAGCTGGGCATCCAGATTTTTGTGTGGAGATTTTTTTAAAAAGTTTTATTGTTTTATTTTTTGGGGGGAGGGGGAGAATGAGAGGGGAAGAAACATCAGTGTGTGGTTTCCTCTCATGTGGCCCCCCACTGGGGACCTGGCCCACAACCCAGGCATGTGCCCCGTGTGGGAATTGAACCAGTGACCCTTGGGTTTGTAGCCCGTGCTCAATCCACTGAGCTATACCAGCCAGGGCTAGTTACCCCATTTTTGGGGTAACAGATTTATTGAGAGATAATTTACAAACTATTCAACTCACCTTTAAAGTGTACAGATTTGTGGATTTAAATTTAAGGCTATATAACCATAACCACAGTCAATTCTAGAACATTTTCATCACCTCAAGAGGTTCCATATCCTTTAGCAGTTACTCTCCATTTTCTCCCAAGTCCTTCAGTCTCTGATAACAACAAATCTACTTCCTGTCTTACAAATTTGCCTGTTCCCTGTATTTCATCTAAATGGTGTCATACAATATGTGAGCTTTTGTGTTTCTTTTCTGGTTTCATTTAGTATGTTTCAAGGTGTATTCATGTTATAGCATAAATTTAGTACTTCATTTCTTTTTATGGCTGAATAATACTCCACTATATGAATAGATCACATTTTTTTTCTCATTCATCCTATAGACATTCAGGTTTTTTTCCACTGTTCTGTTATTATCAATAATATTTCTATGAATGTCTCATTTTAAGATGTTGGCAGCTATTTATATGAGGTGATTGGAGAGTCGAGCTCATAGACACAGAAAATAGAAGGGTGGTGGCCAGGAGCTAGAAGGAGAAGGATTGGGGAGTTAGGGTTTCATGGGTACAGAGTTTCAATATGGAATGATGGCAGAGTCCTGGAGATGAATGGTGGTGATGGTTGTACAATGAATGTACTTAATGCCACTGAACTGTACATTTAAAAATGACTAAAATAGTAAATTTTAAGAAAATAAAAAAATAAATGATGGCAGCCTACTGATGTATTTCAGGGACCAGATTTCAGAAGACCAGGTACACATGGCGGGGCACCTGATTAGGAGCTGTGCTGGGAGTGCCTCAGCCAGCATGGTGGCACTGGGAGTAGTCCCTTCCATGGGGTGCTCTGTGTGGCATGACCCCCATGTGTTTGCTTTCTTTAAAAAAATATATATATGAAAAAATATATATATATAAATTTATTTATTTATTTATTTATTTATTTATTTATTTATTCTTAGAGAAGGGAAGGGAGAGAGGGAAAGAAACATCAATGTGTGGTTGCCTCTCATGCGCCCTCTACTGGGACCTGGCCTGCAATCCAGGCATGTGCCCTGACTGGGAATCCAGCAACCATTTGGTTCACAGGCCAGTACTCAGTCCTCTGAGCCGCACCAGCCAGGGCCCCACGTGCTTTCTTATTGTAGTGATTTAAAGTTGGGGCAGGACCACCCTGGGTCAGACAGGGCATCTGATTTCAACATTCAGGGTGGGCAAAGGGTCTTCCTTTCTAACCACATTTAGTTATTTCCAAGAGATAAAGTAGGTAATCAAGTGAACACAAATGTCTATTACAGATCCAATGCTTTAAAATATAGGATTTGTTTTTTAATAGACCATTTTTTAAGACAGTTTTTAGATCCACAGCAAAATTGAGAGAGGAAGGTACAGAGATTTCCCATATACCCCCACCCTCCCCCACATTATTAACAGTGGTGTATTTCTTATAACTGTTGAACCTACATTGATAGGTTATAATCACCTGAGTCCATGGTTTATGTTTGAATTCACTCTTGGTGTTATATAGTCTGTGAGTGTGGACAAATATAAGGATATTAATCTACCACTATAGTATCACACAGAGTAGTTTCACTCCCTACAATCTGAGTTTTGTATGGTGTGGATAGTTCATAGCACATGGGAGCATCCTGAATTGTGCAGTTTTCATTTCACTGGTTTTGGGACATGGTCTGTTCACACCTCATTTGGCTGCTTTGGCCACACCTTGGATGGGGGTTGGTAGATGCCACCTGTTGGAGGAACAGGAGTCTGAAGGGCACTGCCTGCTAACAGGGCTTAGTTACATGTGTTAGACAGGAGGGGGAGGTGACTGGGGGTGTCCGGCATTCCTTTGCACAAATGAGCTCAACGGTGCCCTCACAACAGCCTGGCCAGGCAGCACCAGATGAGCAAACAGACCAGAGGGACTCAGTGGTGCGCCTAGGTCCTGCCATTTGTGGGTGAGTAGTGCTCGAAGCCCAATGTCAGCTCACTAAAGTTCACTTCGAGTGCACTCTGGACCTGGGCACAGTGTCTCTTTCCAGGCTCTGTATTGGCAGTTCCCACTCCAGGTTCTCAGCACAATGAATCAGCCCCAGACAGGTGAGTGTTCCACTCTGGTGCCTGGAGGACTTGGGCATCACGCAGGGCTGGATGTAAATAAGCTCTCATGTTTTCTTGCTGGCCCAGATGTCTTGGAATCCCAAGCTGTTAAGGTCTTTGCCCTCCCACTCTGCCCACTGTCCTCTCCTTAGACCTCAGAGGCTGTCCGCATGCCCGTTAAAGTAGTCTCCTCCAATTGTTACCCTCTGTTCTCTGCCTCTCTGTGTCAATCTGTAATTACTCATTGTATATTTATATCTGGCTCTCTTACTAATGTCAAGGCAGGGAGCATAACTTTTTTGGTTACCGCTATTTCCAACCTAGCACACTGGTAACTTGTCAAATAAATGTCTTTTATTTTATTTTATTTATTTATTTTTAGAAAGATGGGAAGGGAAGGAGGAAGAGAGGAAGAGAAAAATCAATGTGTGGTTGCCCCTCACATGTCCTTTGCTGTGGACCTGGCCCACAACCCAGGCATGTGCCCTGACTGGGAATTGAACCACGACCCTTTGATTCACAGGCCTACGCTCAATCCACAGAGCTACACCAGCCAGGGCAAATAAATGCTTTTTAAATTAACAGATAGAATGAATTTTATCTTCCATGAGTCTGTGGGTGCCAAGGGTAGTAAAAAGGGCCGAGATGGAGGTTACACAAATCCGTAGAACATAAGCCTCCCATGGAACCTCAGGCCTTTGAACCTTGGGTGAGTCACCTGAGTTCTCTGGGTCAGGGTTCCTTTTCTCTCCAGTGAGCAGATGGAAGGTTGAACCATGCCACCATCCAAATGCTGAGTGGACGCTACCAACAAGGCAAGGTTGGTACTTCTTGGTTTTACTCCTAGCCTTTGCTGCAAGCAGTGTCACCTTTTTCTCAGCAGTGTTCAATTATGGTGACCTGTGTTGCATGGGTTTTTTTCCAGCCTGTTTTGCAGATCACACAATCTTGAGGCTGCACCCCAGGGCAGGCCCTGCCCAGGAGGGGGGTGAGGGCTCAGTCTTACCACCTTCAATTTGAAGAAAGAATACACCCTCTGCCATTGACCTCAGTACCTTTCGGGAGCTGAAGGGTGTATGTGCAGGGGTAGCAAAATGTGTGGCTCCTGGCTGGCGGGGGACTGTGTCCTGGACTCTGTGTCCTGGACTCTGTTCATGCTTTGAGTGAATTTCAAATGTGGAACAGGGTGGTCAGAGCCACAGGATGTGGTCACAATGCTGTTTCACACCTGTTTGACTAAACTTAAAACTGCATCTAAAGTCCTGTGTGTTGTTACCAAATGCCTGTTCTGCCCTCACACCCCTTCACTGCAGGGGGAGGGCACTGGACCCCCCACAACTATGTGTCCTGTTGGAATCAGTGCCCAGCAGCTGCCACCCCAGCCCAAGTCCCAGAAACAAAGCCCTTTTCTTTTGGAAACCATCTGAGAACAATGGCCTTTATTTTAAAAATAATTTTTTTTGTAACAAGAATGAATCACTGTGGCTGCACCTCCCCTCCCCCTAGATGGTGTCAAAAAGTGGACAGGGTCACTACAACCTGAAAAAGTCCCTTTTGTGCTGCTCCAGCCACTGATCCAGTGTTCTGGCCTTGGGGTTGAGCCTCAGCGTCAGTTCAATGTCCCGGTTGGGCTTCAAGGCATAGAAACGGAACATGTTGGCCAGGTCCTGAGCCCCAGGGAAGTCAAGCTTCTCATACTCCTCAGGGGTTGTCTGGAAGCAGAGGGGTGTCTGTGATGATCCATTGACATCTCAGCACCCTACTTAGGTGGTGGGGGCTGGGGACACCTCAGTCTTTACCAAGGTCCTTGCTAAGTCCACCTGAAACGCACTGTACTTGATCAATTTGTATCTGAGCTCAGCTCCTCAAATCCTCCACGAACTGCCCCAGGCTTTTCATTGCTTAGATAGTAACACCTGACCTCATAGTGCCTGTTTTCTAGAGCACACCATTGCGCTACAGAAGCCTCAGTTCTGTTCCATTCAATCCTCACTACCAGAGCAGGGGCACTATTCACACACCCCTTTCTCGGATAAGGAAACTGAAGCAGAGGCGTGCGGGGCTGTGCCCCAGGTCACGCACTGCTGGGTGTTACAGCACGATTGAGCCTGGAGTTCTGTCCAGCCTCAAACCCCTCATCATTACTGTTTGGGTCTGGGGGCTCTGTGGATAGTTTGTCTTTTAACACCCAGGGGTTTTCCACATTTTCTTTAATGAAAAGGTCTTACTTTCATAATTGGAATGACAAGAACCAAGAAACCCAGGGGTCTGGACTGGAAGACTCAGGATCAGCGGGGAGCGGAGGGGACTGTGCGCCTTCTGCCCACCCATCCAGGCCAAGTGTGTGTGTGGGGGGCTCTCTCTGGCCTCCTCCCCCTTCTCTTCCCTCAAGTCACATCCCAGAGGAGCCCAGCAGCCCTGCATTTGCACTCCTGGCCCCTCTTCCTGGCAACTTTCCAACTTAGTTAACCACCTAAGCCAGAAACTTCACTCGGCAATCACACTTGGCTCCCAAAAACAGCACAATGTGAATGCTCACAGTTGTGATGAATTCAGATTTACCTTGTTCTAAATTCCCTTTCTTAATACCCACAAAGCCCTCCTCGGGGTTTGAAATGATTAGTAGGAGCTGAGGGGCCCACCTTGGCATCATACACTGCTTTTCCAGTGTGCTTGGAGAGCAAGTCAGCGTACTCCTCTGCTGTGTGCCTGCAGGTACTAAGCCCAAGGTTCTGGCCAATGTATTTTTCTGGCATCTTCAGCAGGCTGAGCACCACAGGGCCCAGGTCAGCAACGGACATACCATCCATGGGTATGTCACCCATGGGCAAGCCTGGGAGGGGAGAGGGAGACATGTTAGCATGTGTCATGTCCTAGAGCGGACAGCGAGCCCTTTGCCGAGGGGTAGAAACTGGTGTTCCTAACAGACAACCAATTGGACATCTGCACAGATCGGCACCTGATACGACAGACAACTCCTGCTGTCTATTTCAGAGCAGAAGCAACAGTGGAACTCAGCTGGGAAATGGGATTCAAGCCAAGCTCTGCCCCCTTGGCATGCTGTTTAAACACTCTAAGCTCAGGTCACTCCATTCTTAGACTGTGGAGAAGAACCCTGGACCTGCCCACCTTTCTCAGGGCTGAGATCAGGGACAGGGACAAGAAAGGAAGGGCTCCTAAAGGTCCCCTGAGAACTGGCTGGTACCCTCAGGCCCCACTGCTCCCAAGACACTGGCCTGGGTGTAACAGGCCAAATCCTGAATTTCTGATGTGGAAATTTGTGGGTAGCTATTCTAAACACCAACTCTACTGACAGAAATGTTTGACTAGCTGAGGCCAGGACCTGGCCCACAGCAGTGTGTGACAGGTGCTCATTCATGACTGTTGAATTAATGAATGACTACCTTCCAAGTTGTGGTTTTGTAGATGCAGAGGGACAGCAGTGTTTAGTTGTGGTGCCCAATGTGCTTGGGCTGTGCCATTTTAAAAAGGGGCCACCACAGCTACCTGTTCAGATCACCCAGGGACCTTGTGGGGGTGGAGGTCCAACTCAGAGACAGCATAAGGGGTGTCCCTAACTACAGCTTTGCAAAACATAAAGGGCAATACCCATTGCCAACACCAGGACCCAACTGCTCACCAGTGGGCAGAGCTTGAGCGATGGTGAGCCAGTGTTTGTGCACAGCAGGGGGTGCCGGGGTGGGTGCCCACTGAGGGCACTCAGGCCTCCTGGGTGTCCTGCTTTAATCCACTAGCTGACTAGCAAGACTGAATTGTATGAGGTTCCCTCCAAGCCAGGGTCCAGTGCACCAGCCATTTAGAGATTTGCAAATGGGCATTGAGAAGAAAGTGCTTTCCACTTTGTGACATCTACAACTGGGTCTCATCTTCCAAATCCTCTTCTTTTTGAAGGAAAAGTAATAATTGCACTCATGTCTGTAAAGCTTTCCACCAGATTGTTATCACCACATCTCAGTAGATTTTCTCATTGCCCCCGAGCAAGTCAGTGTCATGCCCGTTTCACAAAGCAGGAAGCAGAGGCCCAGCCAGGTTTTATTCCTTGCTCTGTCACAGGCCTAATGTGAGAGCCAGTACTCATATCTAGAATCATCTGAGGACAAGCCCATAGCTTTCTATGACACTCATAGCTCCACACAATGAGAGCAGGTGCTCAAGGAGGAAGGGTACTCACTCAGCAAGTAGCTTTTTCCATCTGGGGCTTTCTGGGGCAGAAAGTAGGAGAGGAGGTTCTCAAAATAGCAGGGCAACCGCACACTGATCATGGGAACACCAATGTCCCGGAAATATTCCTCCACTTCCCCTTTACCATCAAAGTGGCCTGCTGCCAGTCTCCCTGCCGTCAGCTTCTTGATATTCTCCAGGCCGCTGTAGACCACATAGCGAAGACCCAGGCGCTTGGCCAAATTGGCCAGCAGCTTTCCCTGGGGGGCAGGAAAGCAGAAACCACAAAGCTAGGAGGGAGGATGTGTCCCCAGTCACAGCCCAGTTCTCCAACCTGAGTTGCCACTGTGCCTGATAGTAAGAGCCCAACACCACTTATCCCTCAGATAAGGCCGCTCTTCCAGAATGACGCTCACACACAGTAACACGCCCTTTAATGTGCAATTATAAACCCATACTGCCCACAGAACCTTCCCATCTTCTCTTGATCATCTAGGTTGTTAGTACTTTCTGATATGCGTGACTCTAGCTCACCTATGTGCAATCTGCTGCTAAGTCATCTTCCTTGGAGACCCCAGGATTTCACAAGGGAGGTGCTACAGCTCAGCAGTTAGGCACACAGGCCACTTGAGTTCCAGTCCTGGTTCTGTACCACACTCGTCGGTTAAATGGGGACCACAATACTACCTGCTATACAAGGCCATGTAGGGGGTTGGACAGTGGCCTCCAAAAGGACATCCTAACCCCCAGAACCTGTGAATGTGACCTCATTCAGAAAAAGTCTCTGCAGGTATAATTAATTTAAGGAACCTGAAATGAAATTATGCAGGATTACCCATTTAACCCAATGACAAGTGTCCTTATGAAACAGAAGACAGAGAAGTCCATGTGAAGACAGAGGCAGAGACTGAAATGATGTGGCCACAATGAGAAGTAGCAGCCACCAGAGGCTCAAAGAGGCGCGGAACAGAATCTCCCTTACAGTCTTCAGAGGGAGCAAGACCAACACTTTGATTTTGGACTTCTGGCCTCCAAAACCGAGGGAGAATAAATTCCTGTTGTTTTAAGCCAGCTGGCTTCTGATCATGTTACGACAGCTGTGGGGCACCAATACTAGCTGTCAGATGAGAGAAGTTGTCTTTGTCTCTTCTATGGAATGGGCTTCCATGTAAGATGTAATCGAAGAATGAGTCAAGACTAAAGACAAGTTTGAAGACCAGTGATCCAATCTCCCTTTACTTTGCAGAGGAAGAAAACAAGGACCAGAGCAGGCAAGTTACGTGTACAAAGCCATAGCTGTGGCTAGTTGGGAATGACGCAGGACTAAAAACTGAAGTGTGTAATTCTCAGCCTTGTGCCTTTCCTCTGGCACGAATTCTACATTCCAAAAAAACCTGAATGCTTTCTCCGTGTCAGACAATGTGCAAGTGTCTCAATCTTCAGTGAGACAAAAAGATGACTGTGTCTCATGGTTCCTCTCTTATCCCTCCCACCTCCACCTAGGCTCAAAAACCACTTAACTAGAGAGAATCTGGGTGGAAAAATAGAATAAAGTGAAATATAAAACATGTGAAAAAGGACAGAGGGGACTTTCTGGATTGATAGAAATATATTTTGATCAAAAGGCAGTTATATGGGCTTATTTATTTTCAAATTGTATCAAAGTGTACAATTAAAATGTGTGCATTTTTTAATAAAAATTATGGGTCGACAGAGTTAGATTTTTAAATTTGTTTAGAGAGATGGGAAGGGAGGGAAGAAGAGAGGAAGAAAAACATCAAATGATTGCCTCTCACACACCCCCAACTGGGGACCTGGCCCGCAACCCAGGCATGTGCACTGACCAGGAACTGAATCAGCAACCTTTTGTTTTGCAAGCTGAAGCTCAATCCACTGAGCCACACCAGGTAGGGCCAGAGGTAGACTTTTAGAAAGTATAAAAAGTCATCTGATGACAAAAGAGATTAGTAATTGCCTAGGGCTGAGAAAAGGACAGGCATGGGGAGTGAATGCTAACAGGTACAGGGTTTCTTTTGGGGGTGATAAAAATGTTCTGACATTAGGTTGTGGTGATGGCTGTACAATTTCATGAATAGGTTAAAAACCAATGAATTGCATACTTTAAAAGGGTGAATTGTATGGTAAATGAATATATAAAAAAGTCACTGCATGAGAAAGCAGCCTCCTCTTGCCCTCATCAAAATCTAAGAGGGCTACAAAGAAGAGGAGGGAAAGGCCTAGAGTGATCAGTGGTCAGTGGCCCTGGGTAGGATGGGTCCTACTGGCAAGCTAGAGATTTCCCCTAGGAATCAATAAGGACCTGGGAACTCCTTTTAAGATGTCCTGAAACTAGCCCCAGCCTCCCTAAACCCTGCTGCCTGCCCTCACCTGCTTGACCTCCTGTTCTTGACTGCAGTTCTCCCAGTAGTTGGTCACAATGAAGGTGGCATGAGCCCCAGTCAGGGCAAGTTCCATGCTGGCCTCATCATTCTGGTCTCCCTGCACTATTTCTGCACCTTGCAGCTTTAGCTCCTTTGCTGCTCTCTGCCCAGGGTCCCGGGTCACAGCTCGAACCCTGAACGTTCCATCTTCTATGAGCGTACGGGCCACTGAGCCCCCCTGGGCACCTGCAGAGTCAAAAAGACCTGAAGGGTTGAACATATGCCTGGGAGTCCTGCTAAGAGTGAAACCCCAAAGGGAATGCTCCATCACAGCAAGACACCCAAGACACTTTTCCCCTGTCATTCTCATTAAACTGTCTTATAGCAATTTTAAATAACAGCTTTATTGAGAAACAATACACTTACCATAATATCAACTCTTTAAAAATATATAGAGTATTCAGAGTTGTGCAACCATCATTGCAGTCAATTTTAGAATATTTTCATCTCCTCAAAAACAAAATACATATTCATTCGTAGTCACTCCCCATTCTCTCCTCCCTGGCAACCACTGATCTGCTGTTTCTACAGATTCACATGGGATCCCACAGTATGTGGCTTTTTGTTTCTGGCTTTTTTCATTCAGCATGTTTTCAAGGTTCACCATGTTTCAGCAGGCATCACACTTACACCTTTTATACAAATTTTAAAATGCATTATGAAATATTTAGCAGACACAAAAAGGCACAACAATACCCATGTACCCACTCCTTAGCTTAAGGAATAAAATATTACCATACCTTTTCCAAAACAAAACAAAACAAAAAAGATTGAGAAGACTACAAAAATTAAAATAATCAAAAGGAAGAAAATAAAAATCACCCATAAATACAGGAGGGAACAAAAGTACATTTACAGTTGTGAGCACATGAAACACAGTTTATTCTTGTATTATTTATTAATTATTGTATTATTTTCCATACAAGCAGGTTCACAGTGCCACGGTGACATTTTTTGAGTTAATAAAGCTATTGTAGTAATCATAACCTACATGTCTTTTTCCACACAAACAACTGTAAACCTACTTTTCCCTCCCCCTGTATGGACAAGAACAATGGCTGCAGCACTATTTGCAATGGTGAAAATCTAGACAACCTAAATGTTCTTTGGTAGGAATCTGGTTAAAAAAGTGATAAATCCATACAGTCATTAAAAAGAATGTGGCAGATCTGTATGTATGACTTGGATAGGTGACCATGACGAGTCCTGGAGTGAAAAAGGCAAATTGGAGAACTACAACTACCTTCATACAGTTTAGGCAAGAATGTAAAATGACATAGTTGCTGTGTAAAACAGCCTGGTTGGTGGTTCCTCAAAATGCTAAATTTATTGAGTTACCATATGATCCAGAAATTCCACTCTATACCCAAGAAAATTGAAAATATATGTCCACACAAAAACTTGTACATGAATGTTAATAGCAGCATTATTGACAAGAGCCAAAAAGTGGAAACAAATCAGATGTCCAGAATGAAATCTATACACCAAAAGATTTGTGTGGCTGCCAGAGGCTGAGGAAAATTGAGGGAAACGGGGAGTGACTGCTGGTGGGTGTTCACGTAAGAAATGTTTAAACCTGTAAAGAATTTTGATTAAGCTTATTTGAGCCAAACTGACATGATATGCACCAGGAAGCAAAATCTCAAGGGACTGAGAAAATGCTCTGAAGAATGGCAGTTTTGCAGCTTATTTTTAATGTACTGATTTGAGAGAGATTTGTTGTTCTATTTATTTATGCATTCACTGGTTGATTTTTGTATGTGCCCTGACCAAGGATCAAATCTACAACCTTGGCACATCGGGGTGATCCTCTAACCAACTAAGCTATCCAGCCAGGGCCTGCAGCTTATTTTATAGGTCAAAATCAAAGGAGATGTAATGAAATTCACTGGTGGGAAATTCAGCAACTCGGGGAAAATCTCTGGGATTGTATAAAAAGCCAGAGAGACACTACTTCTTTTACATCAGTGGGTGCAGGACAGTAACATTTACAGGCATGGAGATGGTATGCAGGCAACAAGAGGACAGTACAGGCTGTGCTCTGGGGCCAGCAGTTGTGCCTTGAGGGGTTTGGAAAAGATTACTCTGACATTTCAAAAGTAGGTGACCTTTGCTGCAAAGATAATGGACACGTTCACTTGAGGTAAATTACATCACAGAAGGTGCAGTCCTGGGACTGTGACTACCTGCACCACGACCCACTTTTAGTTAGGAATTTGTGTATCAGACCATTCTGTGATTATTTTTGGTCTTTGCGTTTGTAAGGGCCACCATGCTGGCCTCTCCCAAGCTTGTCAGGTTTAGGATATGGACCCTTTTTCATTCACATAGATATGGGGTTTCTTTTGGAGGTGAGGAGATCTAAACTTAATTGTGGTGATGGTCACAGAACTCTGTAAATACACTTAGAAACCAGTGAACTGTACACTTTAAATGAGTAAGTGGTATGTGAATTATACCTCAATAAAGCTGTTAGGTATTTTTAAATATATATAGAAAAAATGAAAAAACAGGAGGGGCAAAATAAAACACTATCGTTTAACAATAATATTTATTTAGATATTTTTAATTTGATGGGATACTCAAACAACTCAGTAACAGTGATGGATGGGGTGGGGAGGGGTACTGAAATTGGAGAAAGATTTAATTTCGGTAAGATGTGCAATGACTATTTATTCAAAGTCAGAGTAATTGTTTAGATTCAAGGGGCATCTGTGCTCATTTCCTGTCCCCACCCCCCAAAACGGGAACAGGGATCCCGGCTATTTCACCCCTCCCTCCCGACTTCTGGGGACGTCTCTCCGGGCTGGGCAGCTTCCCTGGCTCAGTGAGAGGTCCTGCGCTTCAGGGCCTCCGACTGGGGCTCTGCTTACCTGTGGCTCCAAACACCACCACTATTTTCTTGTCCGCCATGAGAGTGGAAGCAGAAAATGCCGTCCCGAGAAGCCTGAGGAGCGGGGAAAGCGCGGTGTGGGCGACGGAGCCAGAGGACCTCCCGACCCGACTGACTCCGCTCACACACCGCATAGGCCTGAGGGGGCGGCCGGCCCAGAGACGTTCGGACTTCGGGATTCGCAGCCCCACTTTCGGGTCTGATACCACCCCCACCCCCTCGTCCATTTCTTGGACCCTTGCCAGCATCCCACCTCTTAATGCAGACCCCAGCCAGCGTTACCTCCTCACCGTGGCCTGAATGGGAACGCTCCCGGAAATTGAAGGACCCGAGCACACTGCAGAGGGGGGATGCAATCGTGCGAAAGGAACCGACCCCGCACCCGCAGCTTCAGTCCTACCCTGGCAAAGACACCCCTGAGTGCAGGGGCTTCAGGCTGCGCTGCTTTTGAACCCCCGTTGTTCGGGCCTCCGAACAGAGCATAGCTGGCACCCCCGCCCACAGACACAGATGGTTCCTCCCAGTTTGTGAGGGACTCCGTAGGGTTCTGGACTCCTCCCACACTAACCCGTCAGCTTTTTATCTTGCTCGAACATCTGAATTTATAGATATGGGGTGTCACCTAAGGATAATTATATCTGTATCTGTGAGTCTTAACAACCTAAGGCACTGAGTTCCTTCATATATGACTGACTCAAGTTTGAGGTTGCTGCTGCTTGCACAATTTGAATTCTTTTATACAGAAAAGTGAGATTTCTTTGTGTTCAAGTAAAACTCAAAAATGACCCTCTCACTCATCTTCTGAATAGTTATTCTGACTGGATAAGAACATTTGTTTTTTGATTCATTCCAAAAGATGTGCAGGTGTGGCTGTGGGTGAGTGGTCAAGGCGGTGGGCCAGGAGATCCTGGGGGTGATTCTGGGCAGGTTCAAGTCCTGCTGCTTAGGGTTCTACGACCTAATATTACCACAAGAGCTTGATACTCATCTAAATGATGTCAGACTAAGAAACGCTGATAGCAAAGTAGTATGGACTCATCTGGGAATGTCAGCCTCAGGGCAGCAGGCATTTGTTCACTGCTGGATTTCCAGCACCTAAAATAGTACCTGACACAAAGTAGACTGACTGTGTAACAGGGTGCAGCCAAGAGGGGGGGGCCCAAATAGGCATTTGAAATGGGGTCCAGAACTCAAGGTGTCCAGGAGATTTTAGGATGTCCTCACCCTCCCCCCACCCCCAGATGTGGGTTGGGGGAAGGGACAAATGGAGCAGGTCCATTGAGAGCTGTTTTGCATAGCAACAGCCTTGCAACTAACCTCTGGGGTGGTCATTTAACATATCTATAGCCTTTGGCTGGTCACTTAGATATGTTGAATAGCTGTGGCCATGCTCTGAGCCATGGGAATGGAAGTAACATCCTCACCAAGACGTAACTGGGGGGCGGGGCCACCGAGTTACAGCGCTTGTGTGGGAGCTTGGAGATGTTTGGCTCCATGACGTGGGGGCACACCTGCCCAGACTCATGATGGCAGCCCAGTGAAGCTGGAAGGATATGGGAGTGCTAGAAAGTGTAGCTGATGGTGAGAGGAGTTGGAAATGGGCTGCAGAGGAAGATTGGCACGGGGATTTAAACCCAGATTCAGCAACCATTGGAGAGAGAACCATGTGGCTGTGGCAGTGCAGAGAGGATCACAGCTATTGAGGGAGAGAGAACCACGCCGCTTTGGCAGAGTGGAGACTCCCGCAGCCCTGCGAGAGAGAATCACCATGCGGCTTTAGCAGAGAACGCCACTCGCCTTTTGGCAGAGTGGTGGACCCGCCCCTCCCGCCCCCTTGCAGCCTTTGCACAGAGAGAAGCACTCGGCTTTGGCTGAGTGGGGACTCCCCTTGCCCTGGGAGACAGGACCGCTGGAGCGGTGGAGAGAGGACCACGTGCCTTTGCCAGAGTGGGGACCCCCACAGTTTTAGAAGGGGGAACCACCACCCGGCTTTAGCAGAGATCCCGGCGACACAGCTGAGGATGCTGGGAACCGAGGGAGGCCTACCAGCCAAGACAGATTACTGGGAAGAACTGGGAGCTGCCTGAGCCACGGACTTGTATTTCCTTTGCTGAGATACGGTACTCTGGACTAGGCAAAGGTGGAAGGAAGGACTGTGTTTGTGGGTGTTTTAAGGGACTTTGGGATTTTGACAAAGGCATTAGATCACTACTTTAAGTCTGTATAGCATTAAATAAACTTTTCCTTTCCTTTTCACGAATCTCTGGCATTGAGAGACATCTTTCCCATTGACGGCGGACATAATGGACCTGGGGGTTTCTTTCAGTAATGGTATATCGTCCCAAGGCCCCCCTTATATTGTTCTGTAACAACTGGTGTTTAAACATCTGCTAGGCACTGGATTCACAGGCAACTCAAACTAAAACTGACATTGTTTTCCTGAATCTAGTGGTGGAGATACCCCATGAGGAAATGTATTTTTTAATCAATTAATTTATTTTAGAGAGAGGAAAAAAAACATTGATTTGTTGTTCCAGTTAATGCATTTATTGGTTGCTTCTTGTATGTACCCTGACTGGAGGTCAAACCCACAACCTTGGCATATTGGGATGATACTCTAACCAACAGTGTACCTGGCCAGGGTGGGAGTGTGTATTTTATTTATGTAGAATCTTGGTTTTTATAATAAGATGTATATTTTTATTTTAATAAATATACTTTTATGTTTACTACATTTATAAATGAAGATATCATCTGTGTGTTTATCTTGGGTAAATATCTTGAGGTCTCCTCCACACCCTGTTATGCTATGCCTCTGCTCAGACTGTAAAGTTTGCCTGGAATACCTTCCTCCCACTTCCTTAAATAGTGCTAACTCCTACTCATTCCTTAAGACTCTGCATAGAGGGGAGGGGGATGGGTGGAAGTGGAGGAGGGTATAAGGGAGATAAATGGTAACGGAAAAATATATAATTTTAAAAAGACTCTATATAACCATTACTTCCTCCAGGAAGCCATCCCTGACCCCTAGGCTAGGCACTACTCCTATTCCACTCTATCCCACTTGCAAAATTGTCTCTATCACATTGACGGAGGGCTTCCTGAAAGCTGGGCCCATGTTTTGTTTGTCACTATATCTCTCCCTCCAGACACAATGTACAGCACTTAATAGGAACTCAATAAATACCTAGTAAATGAATCTGGCCCTATCCACCTTCCCAGCTTTTGGCACACTTAATGTAAGGATCTCCCCCTGCTGCCATTTTGGCCAATGGGAAAGAATCCCCGGTGCACTGACTAACTGTCAATGATAACATCTATCTATTAGCTATCTTTTTTTTTTATACGTTTCAGCTAAGTTGCAGACATCATTACCCTTCTCCCCTAAACACTTAAGTACACATTACTTAATTTTCCAAATATTAAATATAATTTGGAGTTCAATATTTGTTTTCTAGATTAAGTTTATTACATATAATATATTTTTATATTTTCCTAAAACTTGCTTTTCCCCTTCTTAATGTCCTTTCTTGGGAAGTGTCTACCCTTCCTTTTTAAATTTATTTTTAGTTTTAGAGAGAGGGGAAGGGACGGAGAAAGAAACGGAGAGAAACATTGATGCAAGAGAGAAACATCGATTTCTCTCTCTAGGCAACAGCCTCTCACAAGCACCCAACAAAGGACTGAATCTGCAATGCAGGCATTTGCCCTCACATGCTTTGACAGGCAATGTCCAACCAACTCAGTCACACCTGTCAGGGCTATTCTTCCTTTTTAATTGGGCACAACTGTATTGAAATTTTTTAAAATATATTTTATTGATTATGCTATTAGAATTGTCCCATTTTCCTCCCTTTATCCCCCTCTGCCCTGCACCTCCCCTCCCTCCACCATTCTCAGCCCCCCCTTAGTTCATGGGATATACATATAAGTTCTTTGGCTTTTACGTGTCCTATACTATTCTTAACCTCCCCCTGTCTATTTTCTACCTTCTAATTTATGCTTCTTATTCCCTGTACCTTTCCCCCCTTTCTTCCCCTCTCCCTCTCCCCGCTGATAACCCTCCATGTGATCTCCATTTCTGTGATTCTGTTCCTGTTCTAGTTGTTTGCTTAGCTTGTTTTTGTTTTTGCTTTTATTAGGCTCGGTTGATGGTTGTGAGTTTGTTGTCATTTACTGTTCATATTTTTTATCTTCTTTTTCTTAGATAAATCCCTTTAATATTTCCTATAATAAGGGCTTGGTGATGATGAACTCCTTTAACTTGACCTTATCTGGGAAGCACTTTATCTGCCCTTCCATTCTAAATGATAGCTTTGCTGGGTAGAGTATTCTTGGATGTAGTTCCTTGCCTTTCTTTGAATACTTCTTTCCAGGCCCTTCTTGCCTGCAAGGTTTCTTTTCAGATATCAGCTGATAGTCTGATGGGAATTTCTTTGTAGGTAACTGCTTTTCTCTTGCTGCTTTTAAGATTCTCTCCTTATCTTTAATCTTGGGTAATGTAATTATGATGTGCCTTGGTGTGTTCTTCCTTGGGTCCAATTTCTTTGGGACCCTCTGAGCTTCCTGGACTTTCTGGAAGTCTATTTCTTTTGCCAGATTGGGGAAGTTCTCTTTCATTGTTTTTTTCAAATAAATTTTCAATTTCTTGCTCTTTCTTTTCTCCTTCCGGCACCCCTATGATTCAGATGTTGGAAAATTTAAAATTGTCACAGAGGTTCCTAAACCTCTCCTCATTTTTTTTTTTGAATTCTTGTTTCTTCATTCTGTTCTGGTTGACTGTTTATTTCTTCTTTCTGGTCCAAACCGTTGATATGTGTCCTGGTTTCCTTCCCATCAGTGTTGGTTCCCTGTATATTTTTCTTTATTTCACTTTTCATAGCCTTTGCTTATTCCTCTATTTTGTGACTATACTCAACCAATTCTGTAAGCATCCTGATTACCAGTCTTTCGAACTGTGATAGGTTGGCTATCTCTTTGTTCCTTAGTTGTATTTTTTCTGAAGCTTTGATATGTTCTTTCATTTGGACCTTTATTTATTTATTTATTTTTTTGGCTCCACAGTGCCTGTTAGGTAGTAAGGGGCGGAGCCTTAGGTATTCACTAGGGTGGGGCAACCCACCTTGCTGCCTTGTGGTGCTATTTGTGGGGGACAGTCCAAGAGGAAACAATGCTGCTTGTTTAGCTCTCTGTCAGCTTTCAGTCACTTCTGCTGCTACCCACAAGCAATTTGTGCCAGTCTGGTGCTGATTCCCAGGTAGGTGGGCATGTGTATGTTCTAGGACCCTGTGGGTATCTCCAATGAACTCTCCTGTGAAGCTGGAAGTTTCGCCTGCTGGCTCAACCCTCACAAGTTTTTTCAATCAGAGGTTTTGAAGCCTTATTTCCCTGCACTGAAACCCTGGGTTGTGCCCTCTGTCTCATTCCCCAGTTGTTCCTCCTGGTTTATCCACATGCAAATGTGGGACTGTCTGCTTCACCAGCTAATGCCTTGCCAGCACGTGTCCACTCTACCCAGCTATATGTCTCCATTCTTCCTTACCGGTCTGGATGAATGTTTCTTCTTTAACTCCTTGGTTGTCCAACTTCCATACAATTCAATTTTCTGTCAGTTCTGGTTGTTCTTTATTTTTAAATTTGTCGTTGTCCTTCTTTTGGTTGTGGAAGGAGGCACAGTGTGTCTACCTTCGCCTCCATCTTGGTCAGACAACTCTATTGAACTTATATGCCCTTGTCAAACCCTACTCCATCTTCTTCTGATGGATCTAAAGGTTATTTCAAAGTTTTCACCAAAATGGAGTGCCATGGTATGTGTTGCAATCACCTTCCTTATTTGTGTCCTTTTGGGTTCTTGCAAATGTTAGATAGGACAAGAGTCTCAAGATCTGGGCAATCCTAAATATTATTTATTGATAAATGTTAAAGTTTAGCATAGCATTTTGTAGATGCAGTAATAAACAGGATAAGCTGAAAGGAACTCAACCAGATGAAAGTAGCTAACTGCAAAGAAAAAATCAACATGTAATTAACCAAACAGTGTGTGTGTGTGAGAGAGAAAGTATATATATATATAGTCTTTCTTCCCTGGGGCATAAATTTTTAAATGGATAGGAATGTTCTTCAGTCATCTTTTTTAAAGACTCTCCTAGATAAGTTTAAAGTCTTTTTTTTTCAGGCATTCTCCAAAGAGCTCTGCTCTGTACACCTGGAAAGCAAAGAGTTCTTCTTTGCCCAGATAGATGCCAGCTCCTGGAACCTGAAAAATAAAGAAATATACTCTGTACCTGGGTGATGAACCAGCCCTATATAAGCCAGACCCCTAGCATCAGTTCTGGAGCTAAGCTATAGCTAGTTGCATCAAGCTCTCTTCCTTTCTCCTTTTCCTGCACCTTGATTTCAGAAAACCTCTAATTTTAAATGTTTCATCTGCTCTCCTGATTTCTATCTCAGTGGTGAGGGCAGCAAGAACCCCTTTGTCAGTGACAAATTCCCTGTCTCCCTATTTGCTGCAAGTAAATAAAACTTGCAACAACCACATCTCATTTTCAAAAAGATTTTATGTATTTATTTTTTGAAAGAAGGGAAGACGAAAGAGAGGGAGAAACATCAGTGTGTGGTTGCCTCATGCACACCCCCTCCTGGGGACCCGGCTGGCAACCCAGAGATGTGCCCTGATTGGGAGTCAAACCAGTTATGCTTTCATTCACATTTTTGACTAGAGTATCCCAAGCAGTGAACCCTTTGAGTTCAGTAATGCAAGTGTTCCTACCCAGAATTGTTGGGTCAAAGAGAATGCCCATTCTAAATTTTAACAAATCTTGCCAAATTTTCCCTCCTTCCCCATGTGAACAAAAAAGGGGCTATCTTAGCAAGCCTGAAAAACTCACTAACTGAAAGAAGCCACACAGGATGTTTTGATTATCAAAACATTCCTAACTGAGCAGGTTATGGTGGGAAGTCCTGTCCTAAGGTACATGTGATAGATTACCTCTTCCTTGAACAAGCCCTGTCCATTGTTTATGTGCATCTACAATAACATATTTAAAATGTTAGAATCATTTCTTCTCAAGACTGCCAAAGATAAACATTCCAGTATGGTGGGGGTGGGAATCAACCCCAACATTCCTCATTATCTTTCACCTGCATACCTCTGTAAGCTATGTTAAATATTTACTATCCTTCACTCACTAATGTAAAAGAAACATGTATCTCTCCATTTTATTTTCTATCCAATCCTAGGGATTTCCCCACTTTACCTACCTCCACCTCTTTAATCTTCTATTAATGGATTTCATGTAACCTTTCTTAGGTCTTCTTTGATTCTAATGTATAAAATAAATGCAAAAATTGCTATTTCTCTGAGCATTATCTCTGTTCTTTGGACTTTTGCTTCCAGGACTAGCTCAGGATACATGGCTCTAATAAACTCCTTAAACTTTCCTTAGGTTTGGAATTTCTTTCGTGGACACCTAATAACTCTAACAAACACTGTAAACTTCCCACACCTTTGCCGACAGTGGACATTACAAGCCAGTCATTTAATCTGCAGCCAGTCAGATGGTTAAGGAAATGACTGGAAGCCACTGAGGCTGAAACAGAAAGTGCAGGTGGAGCTCAGCGCGCAGGGCCTGAAGAGGTGGTGACACTGGTTAAGAAAAGCGCCTAGCTTAGAGGAAGCCTCATGAACACCAGCTCTCACTGGTTAACTCCGGGGCACCTCAGCTCTGGGGCAGACCCAGGTATCAAGATAGGAGCCACTTGCCTGGCGCAGAGGCGTGCCCTTCGCAGGCCCCGCCTCCCGCTGCGTGCGTACGTCGGGCCGCCCTCCTGCCCGCCCACTAGACTAGGGTGGTAGCAACTTCTGAGGGTGTTCCTGACCGACGCGCGGTAGTGGTCACAGACAGGACGACTCGCTGAAGGCCGAGAGGATCCGTGGCTGGTGAGTGGCGTGCGGCCTCCTGGGCTTCCTCCGATTTCCTCGGTGGGCCTCGACCAGCTCCGGTCTTTGGGGGCTGGGTTCCGCCGGCCGCGGCTCTCTGCGTCCCCAGTGCCCGTCTGAGGGAGGCCCAATGGGCCAGGGCCGGGGGCGGCGGAAGCCGGGTGAGCGGGGAAGTGGCTGGGTGTGGTGAACCCTGCTTCAAAGACGATGTTTCCGAGGGCCGGGGAAGCCTTAATGGCCAGTTTGCGTTGGGCCCCATTGGATCCTCCTTTCTGGCGTCGCGAGTGCGAGTGCCGCTGCGTGAGGTGCCCCCGGGGTTGCAGCCGGTGGATTTGGCATTTCCGGCGAACGTTGCAGCTACTGACCTCCCAGCCGGCAAGTCAGTCCACCTGGGGCCCTCGAGGACCCGGACCTGCCCCAGAGTCGGAGATGGGTGCCCGGCTTGGCGGCTTGTCTTGGGCCATGGCTTTGCCCTTCTTCCATCCGACTCATCTTAGTCTTAAGGGCCCTTTGAGTGACTGTTATGACTTCATGAGTGACCCGCGGCCGCCACAGTAGAGAGCGCCAAAATGGGAGGGACCAACGCCAGGGGCAGCCGGTTAGTTTGGGTGGGGAGCTTACCTATCACCTCATGGGCACGGTTCTCTAGACGTATTATAAGACCTGCTAGGACCGCCTTGCACAATCTCCGCACAAGGCCTGTCTGTCATGACATTTAAATTTGTCTGATGAACCGGTTGTTGTGGCCTGAGGCTGCTATCCATTATTTTTATGTTATGATTCTGTGAACCAGGAAATGAACATGGTATATAGTTCAGGAAGCCTCTGATTCTCAGCCCCTTCCAGAACCCTGTGGGTTGATAATTTTCCCACTTTTAAATGGGGTTAGTGATGAGACTCGGGTTAAGTGAATTGACCTGCATCTCACAACCAAGAAGGTGGAACACGGTCGACTGCCTTCAGGTCCCATGCTCTTTCCTAAAACAGAGTTGTAGAGATTGGAAGTGGATTGTTATTTAAACTGTCTTCCCCACCGCCTAAACTGTCTTCCCCAGTGGAAGGAAACGGAAACTTACTGGTTTTATATATTGAATTTCTGGTATGGTGTTAACCAGTGTTTACATTAAAAATTTAGCTCTCATATTAAAAATTTTAGTTTTTCTTCCAGGAGGAGGGGGGATAAGGAAATACACGCTAGTAAATCTGTGCTGTATTCTTGAGGGTTTTTTTTTTTTCTTCAAGAAATATCACAACAAAACAACACAAGCTTACCAGAAACAGTCAATTGGGCATTTACAAGTTTACTTGGTGAAGTTGGAAAAAAGTTTTCAAGTACAGTGCCTAAGCCAGAACACTGGTGAGGATGTGGGAATTTGAAGGGTCTTGGAAACACACATTCATGAGTGATACCTCATCTAATTGGGGATTTGAAGAGAAAACTCTGTGAGTCCCCCATTATCTGACTTACTTGCTTTTTTCCGTTGCTTGGGCCAATAAAGTGAGATGCTGTGAGTCCTCGAGTCAGGAGTATGAGCTCTAGAAATGCCAATGAAAAGAGGAGTTACAGAAAGTAAGGTATAATTATTGTGTTTAGCTCACCCCTCAACAAGATGGTGGAAAAGCAAAACTAGACAGTTGGGGCCTTTGGGCTACCTTAATTTTTTGTTTCTTTGTTTTCTTTTAAAAACTGACTCTGGATTTCAGAGTTCAGTTGGGCTCTAATCAGGATTGCACCAAAAACTGTAGTATCACTCTCATAGGAGGAAAATATTTTTTATAATGAGAATTGTATATTTTAGTGTAAAACTTTAAAATTTGGTTTGGAACACCTTGAAAAGAAAAGAAATGAAAAACTATAAATTACCTCCTGGTACATTACTGGCCATAGTTGACCAAAAAGTTATCAATAGACATTTAATGTGGCAATTTTCAACTGGTGTGTCACAAGAATTTTTAAAACATGCAATACTTGACTGCTTAGTCAGGGACACTGACCTCTTTTCTCTTAGATTGTCAAATGAAAAATGACAACAGCCAATATAACAATAACTGTCTGGTGTGAACGAATCAAAATTATACCTATTTTTGGTCAGTAAAAAATAGAATATATTTTTTGGTGTTCTGCAGATTTTTGGTAATTAATTTATGTGTGCCATGAGATAAGAAAGGTTGAAAATCGCTGATTTAATGCAGTCTATTTTTCTGAGAGTGGTCACTGGGAGAATGAACAGATCTGGATTACATCTTTTGTGTTCAACACAGTGAATATTACCTGCTTTTAGTTTATTATATGTTAGGTTTGTTTATGCAAAAACATTGGCTAAAATCTCTTTCTTGTTGCAATCTGAATGATTTCGCATAATATTTTTGCATTGCTGAAAAGCAGTGCCATTATTGGAACAGTTAATATAACTGCTAATACCAAGATCAATTGGTGTCTCTCTTTCTCTCTCTCAATATATGTATTGGAAGATAACTCATTCTCATGACCACTCAGGTGCTCTGTAATATTCACTGTATGGGTTTCTTTTCCACATCAACTCCATTTATTAGATGTTGTTTCCCATTGTATTACACATTTTAAAGCCAACTAATGAAGGCAGCTGAATTTCAGAAATCTTCTTTTTAAATTTCTAATAAGTTTGACATGGTATTGAAACATAGTAGCCCATGACAGTCTGGTTTAGTCACATTACATATATTAAAGAATATGCAGTTACATTTATTTATATATTTGCAAGAAATCCTTTTTGAATAACCAGTGTCCTTCCATTTAAGAATAACAATGGTTGCCCTGGCTGGGCATATTGGTTGGAGTGTCAGCTCTATATGCCAAGGTTGCATGTTTGATCCCCATCTCCAGTCAGGGCACGTACAACTTCAACCAATGAATGCATACATAAGTGGAGCAAATCTATTTTTCTCGCTGTCTCTCTCCACTCCCCTTCCTCTTTGCCTCCCTCCCCCTTCCCTTCTCTCTAAAAACTAATTTAAAAAATAAAGAATAACAATGGTTAATGGACTTAACTATAGATAATTTAAAGTTGTATAGAAATTGTAAAGGGAAGCCATTTACCAAGAGTCCGAGGATTGCATCTAAATTGCAATCATGGCCAATTGAAATGGAGCCAGGAACTTTTTCTGGGTTGTCATATCAACCACATCTATATTCAAGATTTACATTATTCTAAGCCCCTAACTAGACATTTCAAAACAGCAATTAAACTTACAAGGCTCTTAGAAGTGAATAGGTTTTAATGTTTAATTGATGTAATTTTAGCAAAAATGCATTTTTCTATATGATGTGTAGGGTGAGGTAAAAGTAGGTTTATAGTCGTAAGTACATGAAACACAGTTTATTCTTGTATTATTACTGTATTATTTTCCATATGAACAACTGTAAACCTACTTTTGCCCCACCCTGTATTTCTTTTAAGCGAGTATTTTAATAGTAATCCAAGGGCTGTTTAGTCTGTTTATGGAGTAAGAATTGTATTCTTGCTGTTCAATGATATGATGCTGAGGAGTGTTCATTTTTCAAGTATATGCTTGAGTATCTCAACCTGTGTAAAGTCTATAGATACACTGCCTTTTTGTTTGTATGTCAAGATGATTGAATCAGTTAATTCAATCAACTTGTAACCATTTTAACTAATCAATTTGTAACCATTTTTACTCAAACAGCTATTCAACACTGGGTAGTTTCACATGTATGTATATGTGTGGGGGCTCCACCCGCCGGACCCTGTCCCCCCACCACACCATCCACCATGAATGAGAATACTCCACCAAGACATGATCTGTTTGGGGAGGAAAGGTGGCTGATCTCTCAAAGGAGAAGGGCCAAGAGCCTATTCCTCAGTGGGCTTTTATTGAGTTTATTTGCATAGGAATACAGGGAGTATAGGTAAAGCTCATCAATCATTGTCAGGCAGTAAGGATCAAACAATAGATAACATACAAAGAACTATGAGGGCTTATTCTGAGTCAGGGTCTGTTAGCTAAAGGGCTGTAAAACGTAGGGGAAACAAACTCACTTCATGCTTGGACCCTTATCAGAAAATTGAGGACATTCTTAGCAAAGCAGGTTTCACAGGATTTTATGTATCCTGCCCTTTCCAGCACAGGGCTGGACTGCTCTCTCTCATTGTTTCAGGTTTAAGGCAGGCAGGGGAAGTAAGGCAGCCAAGAGATTAGGAAACTTCTTTCAGGCAGAATGAGGACTCAGGCTTTGTCAAAGCCGAGGGGCCAGGGTCCATCACCCCCTTTTGCTATAGCCCCCAAGTTGTTCCCTGGGGGCCCCTTTGTGATCATTGCCTGTCTTAGGCCATCCCTCCCTTGAGGAATCATACCCGTCACTGGCTAACTGGTCATCCACCCAGGGCCAAGCAGGGTGAAGTAAAGGGGGCAGCAGTGTTGCCCCTGCCAGGGAGATAAGCTTTGTCTCCTTAGTGGCTTAGGGTCCCAAGGTCTGTCACTCAGCCTTAGCCATTGGGGGTTACAGCTTCTGAAACCAGGCAGCGTGGTTCCTAACATGTATGTATATCCAAATACATTCATATTCATTTATATTAGAATGAAAAATAAAGGGTTTGTTTCTCCCAAAAAAGGAAGTTTCGGTAGTATATATTTAACCATGAGAAAACATTTAAACCTTCTGAGCTGCAGTTTCTGTATCTGAAAAATGAAATTAGTACTTGATGAGTCTGAAAATGTTTGGTGCCTTAAATGCTGCTTATTGATCTAAAATGGTTTCCAAATCTTTTTTTATCACTTAAACATAATTGTACTAACTTATTTTTCCCCAACACAAGTTATAATAATCTTTTTTTCATATTTTTTAATATTTTATTCATTATGCTATTATAGTTGTCCCATTTTCCCCCTTCACTCCCCTCCCCCCTGCCTACCCTCTCCCACTCACATTCCTCCCCTTTAGTTCATGTCCATGTGTCATAAGTTCTTTAGCTTCTACATTTCCCACACCATTCTTGCCCTCCCCCTATTTTCTATCTATTGTCCATGCTACTTATTCTCTATATCTTTTTCCCCTCTCTCCTCCTCCCACTTCCCTGTTGCTAACCCTCCATGTGATCTCCATTTCTGTGGTTCTGCTCCTGTTCTCTCTTTGTTTGCTTAGTTTGCTTTTGTTTTAGGTATGGTTGTTACTGAGTTTGATGTCTTTTTTTACTGTTCATATTTTTTATCTTCTTTTTCTTAGATAAGTCCTTTTAATATTTCATATAATAAGGGCTTGGTGATGATGAACTCCTTTAACTTGGCCTTATCTGAGAAGTTCTTTATCTCCTCTTCCATTCTAAATGAAAGCTTTGCTGGGTAGAGTATTCTTGGATGTAGGTCCTTGCTTTTCATGACTTGGAATACTTCTTTCCAGCCCCTTCTTGCCTGCAAGGTCTCTTTTGAGAAATCAGCTGACATTCTGATGGGAACTCCTTTGTAGGCAACTGTTCCCTTATCTCTTGCTGCTTCTAGGATTCTCTCCTTCATTTTTACCTTGGCTAATGTAATTATGATGTGCCTTGGTGTGTTCCTCCTTGGGTCCAACCTCTTTGGGACTCTCTGAGCTTCCTAGACTTCCTGGAAGTCTGTTTTCCTTGCCATATTGGGGAAGTTCTCCTTTATTATTTGTTCAAATAATTTTTCCACTTGTTGTGTTTCCTCTTCCCCTTCTGGTACCCCTATAATTCGGATATTGGAACGTTTAAAGGTGTCCTGAAGGTCCCTAAGCCTTCCTCATTTTTTTGAATTCTTGTTTCTTCATTCTTTTCTGTTTGGTTGTTCCTTTCCTCCTTCTGGTCCCTTCCATTGATTTTGAAACTCAGTTTTCTTTCCATCACTATTGGTTCCCTGTGCATTTTCCTTCATTTCTCTTATTGTAGTCTGCATTTATTCATCTAATTTATGACGAAAGTCGTCCAATTCTGTGAACATCCTGATCACCAGTGCTTTGAACTGTGCATCTGATAGGTTGGCTATTTCTCGATCGCTTAAAAAAAACTGGCTCTGGGGCTTTTAACTCTGTTTGAGCCATCTTCTTTATTTTATTTTATTTTATTATTTTATTTATTTATTTATTTATTTATTTATTTATTTATTTATTATTATTTTTTTCCTTTGGTCTGGTCGCGCCTGTTTGAGGGGTGGAGCCTTAGGTGTTCACCAGTACCGGGCACCTCAGTCGCTGGGGTGTGACGTTGTATGTGGGGGTGGGGTCTGAGAGGGAACAGTGGTGCCTGTTCTGCTCTCACCAGGACTCCAGTCCCCCTTGCTGCTTCCCACAAGCAAATTGGGCTCCTCTGCTGCTGGCTCCGGGGCAGGTGGGCTTGTGCACTCTCTTGGACTCTGTGGGTTTCTCCAAGGAGCCTCCTGTGAGGCTGAGAGAATCTCCAGGCCTCAACTTCCACAGGTGTTTTCAATCGGTGCCTTCAGGCTTTGTTTCCTGGCGCTGGGTCCCTGGGTGGCACGGTCTGTGTTGCTGCCTGTTTTCACTTAGTTTGTCTGCATGCGAATGTGCGGCTGTGGACAGCAACCTGCTTTGCGCACCTCACTGGGTCTGCTCGTTGCCTCCTGTGCCCAGGGTCTGCCACTGGTCCGCCAACTACCTTCTGCACCCCGCGCGCCTGTGTCTGCCAGCCACCGATTTTTTCTGCCGGTACGCCTCGACCCCTCTTTGTAAGCCTCCAATTCCTCCTCTCCTTACCGGACTGGATATATGGTATTCGTACTTCCGTTCGGTTCATTTCTCTCTGTTCTGGTTGCTTTTTGTTTGTAAATTCTTGTTGTCCTTAGTTTTGGTTGCTCGAGGAGGTACAGTGCGACCACCTATGCCTCCATCTTGGCCGGAACCCCCAAATCTTTTTATTTTGGTAAATTTGGGCCCTGGAATCTATTTTTAATTTCCCATGTGATTCTTGTTTGGGACCCCATTGTCTAAAGTAAAGCCTGGGAAGAAGAGGGAATGGACTGGCAAGAGGGTAGAGAAGTAAGTGAGTGGGATACATAAGGGGACAGTGGAAGAGGAAAGAAGGGGGTGATTGTTGCATGGCAATAATTGCTGTCAGCTGGTGTGCAAGAGGCCAAGCTAGTGGATATTTTCTTCCTTCTGCTTAGAGGGGAACATTAATTTTTGTCATATGAATAGATTTGTTTCCTTCTCAAGAGGACATTGACTTAATTATTGTTACAATTCTTAAATTTAAAAAGGTGTTGGGGAAGAGTGGCCGAATAGAGACAGGTGTCTTATACTTCACCTGCCTTTTTCTAAATATTCCTAGCTTCCTGCCTTTCTCCTGATGAGCTCTCTCTCAGTCTCAGAAAAGTCAAGTTTTATTATCTAATACTCAATCCCACAATTATTTGAGGGCTGTGGGAAGGTGCTAGTATGATTCAACAGTCTGCAGTCATGCTTTCCTCTAACCTAGTCATTGTAGTGATCATAATTTTTTAAAAGATTTTATTTATTTATTTTTAGAGAGGGAAGGGAGGGAGAAAGAGAGAGAGAGAGAGAAAGAGAGAGAGAGAGAGAAACATCAATGTGCAGTTGCTGGGGGCCGTGGCCTGCAACCCAGGCATGTGCCCTGACTGGAAATCAAACCTGCAATGCTTTGGTTTGCAGCCCATGCTCAATCCACTGAGCTACGCCAGCCAGGGCTGTGATCATATTTTTTATGTGAAACACTGAGACCCAGAGTTTGAGTGCATAGGTGTCCTGAAGGAATTGATTGCTGAGATGAGATATTTGAAACAGAACTGTCTGGTAAATCTAGAACATAAGGCTGTGTCTTTAGCACTGTTGTATGTATTGCACAATTAGTATTTCTGCTGTGGTACACCTTGTGTTTTCTCTCTCTTTGAAAGCTACTCAAAGCTACAAGGTCTTAGCCCTCTTTGTAGTCACAGAGCACATGAACAGTATAAATGTTTGTTGACGATAATGTGTCACATTCCCAAGTGTAGCCTGCCCTTCCCTAGATACTGGATCTGCTATTTCCTCTGGCAAGACCAGTACTGCTGCAGAGGAACTGTTATCACTTAGAACTATTTCAAGGACAGTCTGGAGGAGGGCAGGCAGGTGTAGAGAAGGAATCAGTAAGCAAAATCGAGTGTGGGTTGGGAGAGGACTCTAAGTAGTATTTGAAGGCAGATGAGAAAAGCAGATGTAGTGAGATAGTGTTAAACCTCTACTCCTTTGGGGGGGTTTTCCTACAGGAAGGCAAGGGAGAGTCAGGCCTTCTTTTTGCTTAGTAATTAGAAAATAACTTAAAACACTCCATTCCTCTACCACTCACTTGGGTTTCTGTCAACCTCAGCCAAATTTCCAGTGTTTAATGTCATGTTTGTCCTGCTTTGTAAGACTTTTTGTGTTTGCAAGTCAAAAGTGGAGTGACTAGCTACTACATGTTATGGTTTTTTTTGCCCTTTGTAATTTGGCTTTTCCAGAGCATATGCCCAGATTTTAAAGAAGTTAATTTTTAAGTGCAAATGCCTAAAGGTTGAGGGACAAAGATGCAGTGATATCCACCCCTTTGGCAAGCACGTATTGCCTCTATGGTGTGCAGAGTGTTGCCACTGAGGGGTGTGAAAAAACAACAATGAACCCAGCATAGTTCACTAGGAGTTGGCAGTCACCTTGGGGACACGAAACAGTAAAATCACTGAAAGTTTATGATTGTTGTTTTGACACTCAGTATTCTGGGAGGTCAGGAAAGTGAAGAGCTGAGAAACGGAAAAGACAGAACTTGAACTGAACCTGCTGGGGTTAGGTAAAAGAATAGGAAGAAAAAGAAGGAAGGAGGCCAAAGAAATGGGATGCCGCTTTTTAGAAAGCATTCAGGGGTCTCACTGAAAACATATTACCTGGAAAGAGAATGTCTCTCATAAAGGGACTTTTTTAAAACTAGGATTTTTAACCTTGATTATGGGTCTGTGGGTGAATTGTAGGGGCCTGTGGTTGCTCTGGAATGGCATAGGCAACATTTTTTAATATGTGATTGTCCTGGGGAGAGAGTCTAAAGCCTTCATCTGATTCTCACAGGAATCTGCAACCAAAAGAGGCTAATGATTATTCTATTCTGGCAAATACCCTTCCTACCCATCTCCAGAAATACAGTTCTCTGAATTTGTGTTTTCACATGAGAAGGTATTTGAGTGGAAGATAAGAGACAGAAATCCTAGGGTTCTTTTGTGAACAGTCTTTCACTGAAAACCAACTGTCATGGGACATGCATGAGTCCTTGTGCAGAGGACAGCATGTTCCCACATACACATGGTGTTCCAAGCTGGTTCCCAGGAACAGGGCAACTAAACACCCTCACTGACTAGTGTGGGTGAGGCTCTGGGTATGTACTCAGAGACCTTACTGTCAGTTGTAGCTGATACAGAGTTAGAGTGAAGTGGGAGTGTTGTGGATGGGAGGTGAGTTAAAGACATAGAAACCACAGGCTTTTTGGAAGGTCAGGGTGTGTTTCAAGAAGCTGCTGGAATATTGGAAATAAGGTGTGAAAGAGTATATAGAGCCCTGGCCTGGCAGCCAGAAAATCCTGGGCAGGTCTGGGAACAGTGGCTAATTCCAGGACTAGCTTCCTCTATTGCTTTGGACATAGATGCCGAAGAGACTGTCCTAGAGCTGTGATCACTTAGCACATGCAGCAGGGAATGGAAGCTGTCCGTTTCAAAGCTCCTGTCCTAGCTTCCCTCTAGACCACAGCCATTGAACTAGGCCGAGCTCAGAGTTCCTAAGGGTGCTACAGGAACTGACCCCTGAGTCCCCAGCCCTCCCATACTAGTTTAACTATGGACACTCCACTCACTGCACTTGCCTTATGTGTTGGCCTTCTGTGTAGGGTTTGGTTGAACATACCTCTCAGAGCCTTGGAGCACATGATTCTCTGCCTTTCTTGGCCTATAAGCTGTTCAACTCTTCCCCTTCCCATCTGGTTTATCTTCTTTTTTCCTAAAGTTACTCATTCATTCCTGCCTAATTATGACCATAGTTAACAGTGGATGTTTTGTGCTATTTGAATTTCTTCTCAATAGTGACTAATAGAGACAATGATGTTAGTCACTTCTATGGACCTCTTGGGAATTATAAGCACCTGCTTCATGTATCTTTGATTCATGTAGTTTGTGGGGGCTGCCTAAGTAATGGCTGTTACTTCATTTTACCATGTTAAACTGCTGGGGGGGGGTGTTTTCAGTAAATTGTGATCACTGTAGCGTTTAACTTTTTTCCCCTTGAGATAACGATAATTTAATGCCTTGATGTATTTCTTCCAAAATGTGCTTAGAGACAGGATGTGGACTTTTTAGGAGATTGTACAGCTATTGCCTTCTTCAGGTTGACCTCTTCCCTAGGGTAGTAACAAACAAGAAAGGAACACTGCTGTTAATCCCTTCTATAAAGCCAACTGGGGGAAAAGGTTTTTCAGAGGCACACATCAGGAAGTATCAGGTGGCCTGTGCATTTATGGGGTGAAGGTGTGCAGTCAAGCATTTGTTAGTTTGATGTTAAATTTTGCCTATCAATTTCTTAAAAAATAGGGGAGGGTAAGGAAGTAGGAATGTTCTGCTCCTAATTAGGCTTTCAAAGTCCTTAAAATAAAATCTAAATGGTGTGTTATCTGTAGAATGTAAGGAAGCCAGTTTAAAAACCAATGCAATGCAGTATGGCAGCATAAGTAAAGAGAGCTTGCCTCCACACACAGCCACATCAAAATGACAACTAAACTACAGTAACAGCCATCATTCAGAACCATCAGAAATTGAGCTGAATGGAAGTTCTACAACTACAGAATTAAAGAAGAAACTACATCATAACTGGTAGGAGGGGCAGAGACACAGAACAGGCTGGTCCCACACCAGGCCTCACAGCCCAGGGTTCCAGTGTCAGGAAGATAAGTCTCCATAACTTCTGGCTGTAAAAACCAACAGGAACTGAGGCTGTGGAAGACAAACTGCTAGAGTCTCAGGACGTTTCTCTTAAAGGGCTCACACACAGACTTACTTGGATTCAGTCCTTCTGAGCTCCAGCACAGGAACAGCAGCTTGAAAGGCATCAAAGAAATATAGGGAGGAACTGAATTGTGTGGCATTAGGGTAGGAGCTGGGGGGCAGCTTTTTCCTAGACAGAAGTGCTGGCAGAGGGCATTGATCCTTTTCTGAGCCTTCCCCACACAGCCACAAAGCCAGCAGGTAGGTGCCATATCAGAGACTCTATCACCCTGGCTCACAATATTTGCCCTACCCTTGTGATTCCCTGAGGCTCCACCCCACCCAACTTTCTGCTTGACCCAAGCTGTTTCCAGTGGCTTTTTAATACAAATGGCTTGTCGTGGCTCATGGTTCAGATTTTCCTAAATTCTCTCAAACAAACAGCATCTGGCCTCAGTGTGCCCCATGACTATTGATAAGTGGCCCTAGGCCTAGCCCAAGTGACGAAGCAGTGGTCCTTGGTTCACAGCTTGGACTTGCTTGGGCACCTCTAAGCCCAGCACAAGTAGCAGCCAACTGCAGATTGCTTTGTAGCTTATTTGGGTGGCCCTGGACAGAACACAGGTGGTGGCTGACATTGGCCCATACTTCCTGGTAGGCACCAGAGCCTTTGCACCCAGTGGACCTCTACAGACCACACTGGAGCACCACCACCCAAACACCTCCACAAGTGACACGCTCCAAGGGTGGACTCAGCGGGCACTAGTGCCTTGCTGAAGTAAGTCCTGCTCTGTAGAGTGGGCCCTTGCACAGTTGATTCTCCACGGTGGTTAGTGGTCAGTGGTCACTGCCAGTCCTTGCAGCTGATTGTCCTGAGTAAATCACTCCCAGCGACCTGCCAATAGCAATCAAGGCTCAGCTGCAGGAGGGGGGTGTGCACAGCCCACACAGTGGGCCCACCTGGAATGCCCAGCGTGGGTATTTGGGGCGTCTGTGCCATTGGACCCTATGGGACACTTACTACATTAGGCTACTCTACCAAGCCAGGGAGTTGTAGTAGTTCTACCTGTACATGGAAACAAACACAGAGAGGCCAAAATGAAGAGACAAAGAAGCATGGCCCAAATGAAGGAGCAGAGCAAAACCTCAGAGGGAGAACTAAACAATGTGGAGACAAATGGTATGGTAGATGCAGAGTTCAAAACACTGATTATAAAGGTGCTCAGTGAACTTAGTGAGAACTTAAGCAGCATAAAAAAGAACCAGTGAGAAATGGAGGATACACTAAAATGAAGTATAGTTTACAGTGGATCAGTGGTAGAGGGGATGGAGCTGAGAAGCAAATCAGTGATTTAGAACATAAGGAAGCAAATAAACACACAATCAGAACGACAGAAAGGAAAAAGAATCCAGAAAAATGAAGATAGGAACCTCTGGCACAATGTCAAGCACACCAACATTTTGCATCATGGGATTGCCAGAGGAGAAGAGAACAAGAAATTGGAAACCTGTTTGAAAAATAATGACAGAATACTTCCCTAACTTGGTGAAGGAGGTAGACATGTAAGTCCAGGAAGTGCCGTGAGTCCCAAACAAGATGAACCCAAAGAGGCATACACCAAGGCACATCATAATTAAAATACAAAAGGTTAAAGAAGATCAAAAACATGAACAGTAAAATGGTAATGAATACTTACCTATTAATAATCGAATCTGCCTCTGGCTGGTGTGGCTCAGTGGGTTGAGTGCCAGCCTGCAAACCAAAGGGTTGCTGGTTTGATTCCCAATCATGGCACATTCCTGCATTGTGGGCCAGGTTGCTGGTAGGGGGTGCCCAAGAGGCAATCTCACATTGGTATTTCTCTCTCTCCTGCCCTTCTTTTCTCTCTGAAAAATAAATAAACAGTCTTTTAAAAAAGTGATTAAATCTAAAAATCAAAATAGACAAGCAGAACAGAAACAGAATCACAGGTATAGAGAATGTTTTGATGGTTGCAAGATCAGAGGGGGGCCTAGGAGATGGGTGAAAAGGTGTAGGGATTAAGAAATGCAAAGTGGGGCAGCTTCAACCTGAGTCTTG
Organism: Phyllostomus hastatus; assembly: GCF_019186645.2. Taxonomy (NCBI): domain Eukaryota; kingdom Metazoa; phylum Chordata; class Mammalia; order Chiroptera; family Phyllostomidae; genus Phyllostomus; species Phyllostomus hastatus. Next base: position 3,683,383 of record NW_025334030.1, on the reverse strand, counting down.
GTTTTTCACCTTTCTGCCTGAACAACATAAGCTTCAGCATGTGCTTCAGCTTCTCTGCAAGCTACTGGGCTCTGGGCTCTGTGCAGTTGCCCAGCTACCAGGTCCAGATGGCCAGCAGTGTGGCCAGTGTCTGTGCAGGTCCCGGGGGCTTGGGCTCCCAGATCTCAGTATCCTGCTCCACCAGTGTGGAGGGCAGTTGAGTATCTGGGAGCCTGGCTGCAGGGATGGCTGGGGGTCTGGTGGGCATAGGGGGCATCCAGAGCAAGAGACTATGAGATGCCTGAATGACTACCTGGCCTCCTATCTGGAGAGGGTGAGAAGCCTAGAGGCTGATAATCAGAGACTGGAGGTCAAAATATGGGAACACTTAGAGAACAAGGGACCCCAGGTTAAAGACTGGGGGCATTATTTCAAGACCATCGAGGACCTGAGGGCTCAGATCTTTGCAAATTCTGGGGACAATGCCTGTATCATTCTGCAGATTGACAATGCCCATCTGGCTGCTGATGACTTCAGAGTCAAGTATGAGACAGAGCTGGCCATGCACCAGTCTGTGGAGAATGACATCAATGGGCTCTGAAAGGTCATTGATGATGCCAGTATCACTTGGCTGCTGCTGGGGGCAGAGATCAGGGCTTTCAAGGAGGAGCTGCTCTTGATGAAGAACCATGAGGAAAAAGTAAATGGTCCACAAAACCAGATTGCCAATTATGGGTTGACTGTGGAGTTGGATGCCCCCAAATCTCAGGACCTCGGCAAAATCATGGCAGACATCTGGGCCCAGTATGACAAGCTGGCTCGGAAGAACTGAGAGGAGCTAGACAGGTACTGGTCCCATCAGACTGAAGAGAGCACCACAGTGGTCACCTTGCAGACCACTGACATAGGCACTGCTGAGACAACACTCATGGAGCTGAGACATATAGTCCAGTCGTTGGAGATTGACCTGGGCTCAGTGAGGAATCTGAAGGTCAGTTTGGAGAACAGCCTGAGGGAGGTGGAGATGTGCTATGCCATGCAGATGGAACAACTCAATGGGATCCTGCTGCACCTGGAGTCAGCTGGCCCAGACCTGGGCAGAGGGGCAGTGCCAGGCCCAGGAGTATGAGGCCCTTCTGAACATCAAGGTCAAGCTGGAGGCTGAGATTGCCACCTACCGCAGCCTACTGGAAGAAGGGGAGAACTTCAGTCTTGTTGACATCCTGGGCAAGAGCCACTCCTTACAAACCTTCCAGAAGACCACAACTTGCAGGATTGTGGAAGGCAGATTTGGTGTCTGAGGTCAATACACCAAAGTTTTGAGGTGTTAAAGGCAGCAGAAGTAGGGCATCCCTTGGTAGGGCAGAAGGCCAATAAAAAGTTCATTGAAAGATTTAAAAAAAAAGGAGTGCAAATTGGTTGTTACAGAATAGTCATGGGAAGAAAAGTACAGCACAGGGAATAGAGTAGCCAAAGAACATATATGCAGGACCCGTGGACATGGACAACAGTGTGGGGACTGTCTGAGGTAGTAGGTGGGTGTGGCTAGAAGGGGCAAAGGAGGGAAAATGGGGACAACTGTAATAGCATAAGTATAATTTAAATTAAAAACAATGCAGTGTAACATTTGTAAGTTATTGATCACAAAGCATCACATGCTTGGCCCCCTCCAAGGCCAATCTCAGTTCCCAGCCCCCATCAGCAGCAATTTTTTAGTAAAAATACTGTTCAAAAATGCTTACTCACTAGCCAGCCATTTTTCTTATTTATGAGATTCACTTTTAACTATCTGCTTTGTTATCTGCTCTTTGAGGATACCTTGATTTTGAGAATACCTTGCATTCTGGAAATCATTCAGTCACTTAGCAAACTCCAATTAGCTGAGTACTCTGTTGTGCAGTAGGAGACACAGATAAATCGGCTGTAATCTGGAAAACAAACATGTTAATAGGACACAAGTGCTATAAGAGATAATAAAAGTCTTTGTTAGGTTGTACTCTAATTAGCCTCTCAGGGTTAAGAAGCCAAGCCACATAGTTGCTATTAGCATTTGCCTATAAAAACTATTGATTTGTGTGGATTCCTCTAGTTCTCAAGGTTCCCTAAAATGTCTTGAGGTTCTTTTTCCATCTTCTAGGAGAGCAGCCTTTGTAAGTATACCTGGAAAGACTGCTGAGAAATGTATAAGGTACCAGACTTTTTCCAAGGGGCTTTTCTTGGACTCCAAAGTCAATCTTAATTTCCCTATAGCCTTCTGGGGACATTCATAGTTTATGCATGTGTCTTTTAAATATGGTATTCCAGCTCCAGCCAAAGCCTCATCAAGAGTTTTCAATTGTGTCCTGTTACAAAAGGAACATATTTTTGAGTTTATCATAACAAACATATTGCCATGAAAATAATGATACTCATTAAGAGTTTCCAAAGCCTGGAGGGATCAGAGAAAAAAAAATAAACACCTCAGTACCGCTTATAGAGATGTAAATAGGGAAAATTCCTTATATCTGGAAAACAGAAGATTCCAAAAATCAGCATTATTTCAAAAAGTCATAAAATTGTAACCCTCCCAATCAGTTCATTCAGTCCTGTGTAATTCAATTTGTTCTGTTGTAGTTCAGTTTTTCCATTAGTTCTTTGGACCCTGCCTGATAACTGAGGGTGACAGGGTCAGTCATAATTCCAAGAAGTTTGCAAGCCTGTCCATTAAGTTTCACATGATTTGCTCAGTGAACTGAGTGCCACAACCACTAGAGGTTTTGGTAGACATACCCCAAGTGGGAATTATATTTTCTAACAATTTCTTTGTCATTTTGAGGGCCTCAGCCTTGTGGCACAGTAAAGCTTCAACTTATCCAGGAACACATACACACAACAACAGGAGCATAATGATAACTCATACTAAATGGCAGCTGAATGAAGTCCAGCTTAAATGTATTATGGTGGATGAAGGAACAAAAACTGAAAGATGCCAGGGAGCTGGGAAGAACCAAGTGGCCATCTTTGGCTTTCCATAGTCCTGACTATTCATTTAATTTATAGCCATTGTTCACTCATCTTAATTTTTGATTTAGGAGTAGATTGTTGCCATGTTACAAGGACATCAGGACGGCAAAAGTGTGCAATGAGGGGTCATTTTTGCAAAAACAAACAAACAAACAAACAAACAAACCATGAACTCATACACTAGTACCACAATCTGATACTCAGGTTCAGTAGTAATATGTGTGTCCCGCAATTTTGAAAGCAGCATCTTAGGTGAAGACATCTCAGATTTCCACAATTTCACATATATTTCTGGAACATTTATAACATATAAATAAAACATAAGGCTCAGTGTTATTTTTTTTAATTTGACAGTGCTTCCCATGTAATTTCAACACACAAAATAAGCCTAGTTAGTTAGTTTAATATCGGATTGGCCAAAAAGTTCATTTAGTTTTTTCTATAAAATAAAAGACACATTTTTCATTTTCACCAATAAGTTTATTGATTTGGATATACTTTTTTAAATTTTATTTATTTATGTTTGGAGAGGGAAGGGAGGGAGATAGAGAGAGAGAGAGAAACATCAATGTGTGGTTGCTGGGGGTTATGGCCTGCAACCCAGGAATGTACCCTGGCTGGGAATCAAACCTGCGACACTTTGGTTCGCAAGCATGTGCTCAATCCACTGAGCTATGCCAGCCAGGGCTTGATTTGGATATTTTGAGTATGTCAGCTATCTCTCATGTGGTATCATGTTGATTGTTCTCAATTAATGTCTTAATTTGATCACTGTCAACTTCAACAGGTCTACCTGACCATGGAGCATTGTCCAGTGAGCAGTCTCCAGCACAGAATTTTGCATGCCTCTTTGGACTTGTTTGATCAGTTACAACACCTTCTCCATACACTGCACAAATCTTTTTTTGCATTTCAGTTATGTTTTTACCTTTCTTGAAATAATAAAGCATAATATGCCAAAAATGTTGCTTATTTTCTTCCATCTTTAATATTAAAATGGCTACACAAAAATTCGATTTTGATATATTTTTAATGCATGCTGATAAGACAACTGTCACAATACAATCTAACAAAATTGTTTCAAATGAAGTTAAAGACAACTAAGCACTGCAAGAGCCATCTTACAGAAAAGAAAAACCAAATGAACTTTTTGACCAACCCAATATTGCTCTTGTGAGGAGAGAAAACTAATCTTTTGAGGTGTTCCAGGGGACCTTCTGAAACACCCCAAAGTTATTTCCAGGTCAAGCTTCTGTAACTTACATTTTGGGCAGTTTGTCAAAATATGTCAAGAATTTCGGACACTCAACTAAACAGTATTGTGTATCACTATGAAACCATATTATTTGTATACCTAAAGTGATGATGAAAAGGTATCAAGTTAAAAAAGTGCAGATTAACAAAACTTTAGTTTTTAGGATTCAGAAGGTTGTTTTCTTAAGTATTATCAAGGACCTGATCACAACATAGAAAATTATTTTAATAAAACATCGACTCTTTCTTGTAGAACACCTTCTATAATATCTGGAATAGAATAATACAAAGAAAACTTTTTTTGAGAGTGAAAAAGAAACAAACTGTTACTCCTTATTAGCTTACTTTTTCAAATTGTTCTATTACAGTTGTCCCAATTTTGTTCTTTTGATATTTAGATTTGTTAATTAAATTTCTATTTTAATTCATCTTAACCATATAAAAAATCTCAAGATCTTCACAAACCTTCTACAGCTTCCTCATTCCCTCTTAGTTTGTCTCTCATTCAGAAATAACCAACCTTATTTTAGGACAAACCTCGTTCTTTTAATTCCTTCAAAAAATATATTTCCATACCCTATACCTTCTGTTACTAAATACATACAGTTAGTTTCCATCTTAATTAGAAATCTTATCTCTTAGGAACCTCAATTTTTAGTGACAGCTAAAAGGTAAGCAACTAGTATGCTTTAGATTGATATCTTTATGGGTACATTGAATAATTTCTAAAAACGTATTTCCTTATTTCACAATTTTTGTAAAGATTTTATTTATTTTTAGAGAAAGGAGAAGGGAGGAAGAAAGAGAGGGAAAGAAACATTGATAGGAGAGAAACATTCATTGGTTACTTCTCACATGTGCCCTGACTGGGGACTAAACTCTCGACCTAGGCATGTATCCTGACTGGGAATCAAACTGGCGGCCTTTCACTTTGCCGAGTAACACCCAACCAACTCAGTCACACTGGTCAGGGCTCCTAGCACAATTTTTAATGTGATAAAAAACCATGCTTATTAATGAGCCCAAATATCTTTAGTTTCTCTATAATAAGCAGAAAGTAGATAAATCTGTGTTTACTATTACTGTTTCATTATTTTATTTGGAAGTAGTCTAGACATTCAATGAGTATCTATTATTTAATATAGCTAGCAAATCTTTAAAGTTTCAGGTTACCAAAGAAATGCATAAAACTATTTAACTACAGTATAATTATTGCTAAAAGGTTTGCCTAAAGGAAACTTTTTATCCCATTTAGATTTACTTAATTTACTTGCCCCTAACAATTAAGTTTATATTATTTACAAAAATTTGATCATACCAAGTTATTTTTCTTGTTGACAAATTTTGTAGTAGAGATAACATGAATTTATTTAACTAATAAACTCCAGGTAGAATAAAAGAATTATTAATGCTGTTGATTTTAAAGATATGCATATTTAACCAAACTAAACCCAAACCACCCCAAATCATGTGATTCTGAAAAGTGTTTGGGTTAGTCTGTTTACTAATTTAAAATTTTGCTTAGATGACTAAATCTTTGTATGCTGTAAGAATTTTTAAAGCCATTTTAAAATTATCATAGAATGCATTCCACTGTTTTTGAGAGGCTTGGCAAACACAAACAATAGATAATGGAAAGTGAGTGTACACAATAAAGTTGAAGAGCTCAGAAGGCAAAAAGAATGGCTCCAGAATGCCCAAACTTGCCCTGGCTGGTATAGCTCAGTGGCTTGAACGTCAGCCTGTGAACCGAAAGGTCACTGGTTTGATTCCCAGTCAGGGCACATGCCTGGGTTGTGGGCCAGGTCCCTGGTTGGGGGTGTGCAAGAGGCAGCCAACTGATGTTTCTCTCTCAGATTAATGTTTCTCTCTTTCCCTCTCTCTGAAAATAAATAAATAAAATCTAAAAAAAAAAAAAGAAGAATGCCTGACTTTAAGGTGGCAGATTTTCATAGAAGACAGTAGTGCTGGGTGGAATATAAGCTCAATATGGCTGGAGATGAAGAAGACTGGGGAAGGGAAGGAGCCTCAGACACTCTTTTACCCCCTAAAGGAGGCAAACTACGAAAAGGAGAGGGCTTCCTTCCCCTTTAGGGTGGCTGCAGCAAACAAGTCATGGGACGAACTCTGACTGGGAATTGAACTCTGGCTGCTACAGTCAAATCATTTAAAACAAATTACATCACCAAAATATCTCACATACACTCATGCATTCCAAACATACAGTACTTTCAGATTTAATTTGCCAGCTCTAGACCAAATTCGAAACCAATTTGAAGTTAAAAACAAAATTGCATGGCCCAGACTGAGACACAGACTCAACAAATAACAGATACAGTTCCAGTAATCAGTTACCTGTGCCTGGTCAGTGGTGAGCACTGCAGGTTAATCCTTGGAGTAATCAGGCCAGGCAGCTGCGCAGACAGAGCCTGAAGAGACTGCCAAAGGCCGAGGGTCCCCTGAGCTATAGGTAGAAAGTTGGTTCAGGGCAGATAAGTTCCTTAAACTATAGAAATCGTATCCCCATGTGGAATTTAAAGATGTTACCCATCTGGAGGGAAGTGAAGTAGAATGGGGGACAAGAACAGTAATGCTGTGTGAGACAGGCAAACGGGACTTCCCTGTCCAAAATTAGAAATGGAAGCAGGAAGAAATGGAAGGAAGGGACCAAGCAAGTCCCAGACAGACAAGATGGTTTGAGGCAACAAGATGATCCACAGTGCCAATGGGATAGTGCCAAGAAAAGTTTAAGCACTGCTTCTGAGGTGTAAGCAGGATTTCCCAACCTTGGTACTATTGACATTTTGGTCTGGATAATTGATGATGGTGGTGGTGGTGGTGCTGGGCGCGTGTACTTGTGCTTGTGTTTTCTGTTCATCGTGGGATGTTGAGCAGTATCTCTGGCCTCTACTCACACTAGATGCCAGTAGCACGGCCTAAGCGTCCCTCCCTACTCAACCTGCCCACCCACCCAGGTGTGTGACAACCAGACATATCTCAGCCTCTCAGTCTGTGTGTGGCTGGTGGATTCTCTCAGCTTGGCTTAGTTCAGGTAACATTTGTTAGGTGCCTGTCACAGGTTGGCTGTAGAGATCATTATACAGTTCAGTCATTGCCTTAAATCCTTTGGTGTCACATCAGTACATGGGTTGTGCAGAAGGGACTTATGCCTGCTATTACAGACTTATTGAAACCATCTTCTAGAAACTTTTAGATGGATGTGTATTGAAATACAAAGACTTGTCTAAATTAATGGTCACATATGACACTTATACATACACTGAGACTGTCAGCAACTGTTATGGGGAGGCTGTGTCCTGAGAGTTTTATACTGGTGAAGAAAGTAAAACACATGACTGGAAATGTCAGACAGACCAGGCAGAGTCACAAAATACGATCTTTTGTTTTTCCTTTCAATCTTAGAAGGCTTCATTGAAGAGCCAGAGTATTTAGAAAGAGAGCTTAAGGGCATTTTGCTAAATAATAATTTTGCCACTTACATTTTTCTGCTTTTTAAGTATAGTTTGAGGAGTGTTGCAAGTATGTAGTTTGCTACAAAAAAGAAAAAAAGGGTAAGCCTCTTACTCTGAGAAAGTCTAATAGCTGCTGCTGCCATGGACATCAGCTTGTGCAGGATGGGGCCAACCTCTTGTGAGTTACCAGTTCTTGCTCTGGGCTTGTTTTATTGCTCCCTCTCCACGGGCAACCCCCTTCCCCTTTAGCTGCCAGAATCTAGGCAGTTATTGTGAAAAAGCCTGGGAATAATACCTTACTTTGTAGGCCTATGGAAACGCGTTAAGATTCCTTATGGGTCCAAAGTGAGAGATAGGAGCCGCCTTGTTAGATTGACCAATGCCATCTTGGCCTTTGGAGTTGCTAATCTTATAATTGGAGTTGCTAATCTTATAAGAAGTTTGTGTTGAACTCTTTTTTTTTTTTAAGATTTAATTTGTGAGCTTTTTAAAGATTTTATTTATTTATTTTTAGAGAGGGAAGGGAGGGAAACCTCAATGTGTGGTTGCTGGGCGTCATGGCCTGCAACCCAGGCATGTGCCCTAACTGGGAATTGAACCTGCAACACTGGTTCGCAGCCCGCGCTCAATCCACTGAGCTACGCCAGCCAGGTTATGTTGAACTCTTGAATGGACATGTACTCCCCGCAGAGGATCGATTTTGTGTTGTTGTCAAACAGTATCATCCCATATCAACCAGTCTGCATCTTGCTTTTCTAGCTCAACATTATGTCTTAAAGATCTTCCTTGGTCAGTAAGTACAGACCTACTCTGGACTCAGTTTAACTGCTACTTAGTTATCCGGGGAAGGTTTCTATTATAGATTTTACTTAGTGGTTTATAAAAGAATTTAGGCACATTTGAGTTATTTCTGGGTTTTTGCCATTATGAACTTGCAGCAAACCACCACTCTTCAAGCACTCTTCTGGAGCAGATGATGAAAATAATAAGAAAATTTTTTGAAAAGTAACCAGATTTTCTTTCCCCATCCTCCTCCCCACTGAAGCAGTTGGACAGCTCTGGCCTCTGGGCTCTGGGCTCTGGGCTCTGGGTTCTGGGTGTAGGGGGAGAACTGCTGAGAAGAAAACAAATGACTTGAACAAAGATGCTTCAAATACTTCACTATTAAATACGAAGATTTCTGGTAGATTGTCTTTATCAAGGGATTTTAACCTAATGTTTCTTCTATTTCTATTTGCTTTAATTTTTTTTTAAAAGAAAGTTGGGTTGACATGCTTCCTATCTATCACAGTACTGTTTCCAAAACAGACTATATATTTTCAGTAAACAGAAAGATAGGACTGAAGTGATTTTAAACATTCAGCATGTAGAGGATACACTTTCAGATTCTTGAAATTAGATCTTCTGTTTCTGCATAGTTACTATGGCAATGGGTGCTATAGAGATGTGCAAACCCAATTGTGACCTCCCCTGGTGTAGGGATGCCCCTAAACATCTGGCTTCATTGTTTACCAAGGTCTGGCAGGTCTGGCTGCTTCCATTTAGGCACCAAGTGGTGGTGTGTGCCATCTACCCATTTGGGACCAACTGTCTCCAGCCTTGGCCTGCCCTGCTAGTCAACAAAAGCAGGGCTCTCAGAGAAGAGTCTTCTCTGATTGTCATATAATCTGAAGGAGCCAAAGTGAGTGTTTTGGGGACATGCAGCAGCAGCTTCTGAATCTTCAAATGGGAGGCAAGCATTTACTTCTCAGAAATCATAGGATTGAGCTCACTTTTCATACTAAAAACAACAACAACAACAATTGCACTCAGTGGTTTAGAAAACCTGTCCACTGCACATGTAAATGCAATGTAGTGTAGCCTTGCTTTGCATGTTGCTAGTAGTCTGGTGACATTATACTCATCTCACGTGTTTGTTAGCTGGGGACATGAGAGGCATCACTTTCCATTCAGAAGGACTCAGGTTTGCTCCCAGTTTGTTAGCTCTTTGAATGACCTTGTCCATATTACTTAATTCTCTGATCTTAATTTCATTTTTCAAAAAGATTTTATTTATTTTATTTAGAGAGGAGAAGGGAGAGAAAAAGAGAGGGAGATAAATATCAATGTGTGGTTGCCTCTCATGCACCCCCTTACTGGGGACTGGCCCGCAACCCAGGCATGTGCCCTAGACTGGGAATCGAACCTGCGACACTTTGGTTTGCAGGCCAGCACTCACTGAGCCACACCAGCCAGGGCTGATCTTAATTTCTTTGTAGTCAGTGGGTCCCTGCTCAAAAGTAGCTTAGCCTGGCGTGCCCAGATCTGTTAGACTTTAGTCTAGTTCGCTTCCTCTGCACCACCCTCTCCTGGGTGAACTTGAGGGCCTTGCACTTCTTCAGGGATGCTCTTAAGGCTCCATCAAGCCTGTTTGGGCCTGTTTGTAGAGAGGAAAGTACCTGGAAGTAAGTAACACTTCTAGGTTTTCCAGAATGGAAATTTAGCGGAAACGTCTTAATCCACTTAATCTACCTACTCTCTCCCTCCACCTCCAAATGCTATTCATACTCATCTTTTGTGAAAGAAGCTGAAACCACAGATGACAATTGTTGCACCCAAGTGAAAGGAAATATGACCAACTCACATTAGTTCATAGGACACATGCTTTTAAGGTTGTTTCAAAGTTGGAATAATCATTGCTTGTTGGTACCTCAGGGTGACCCATAGTTTTTTCAGTATTTTCTCTGTTACAGCCACCCTTGTGGGATGTGTGGTGTCTAGGCTTTGTTCTTGTCAAATCCTGGCCTGACCATTTTAGAATTCAGTCAAGGCTACAGCCCCCACTGCCCAGATGCTTCTCATACTTCTAAAGTGTCTTTATCTTCTCAGCCCTGAGGCCTAGTCCTCTTATATAAGGTGGGGTGGCACTCAGGGGAGAGGAAAGGTCTTATATTTATTCATTCATAGCCGGAAGTGCTCTTTACCAGGACTCATCTTTAGCACCAGCAACAGCAGACTCCTGGCCCCTTCTCTGAGCTCTTTTCTGTGTTTCAGGTTCCGTCCTGGTGTCTGCTTTGAATGTTCAGTTACATTTGAGCATGCTAAAGGTGAGCACACCACCTTCCCAATAAGAAAAGCCTGCCAGAGAAGTTTTAGACTTCCTGTACAATGTCAGTTTTAGAGGTTACTAAGAGGCTAGTGCCCTTAATGCTCTTAGACTAGTTAGCAGTTGTTTTGCAATTGTATGTTTAGTGAATCTGATGCAAGAGCTTTGTGTCTCTGAAATCCCCACATTTCCAGGACTCATGTCTGAACTTGCTCTTTATCAAGAGATTAATAGTCATTCATTCAGTGAACTGTGGAACTGAATTCACCCTGTGATTAAAATGAAAAGGGTGAAGCTTGTGTATAAGAAAGATTTCCTGAGGATTGGCAGCACCAGAGGTTAGAGACCCCAGGTCATTTATAAAGTCAGGAGCTGTTGACCTAGATGCTGAGTTTTGGGAGGCCTCCCTCATCAAGTGCCTTGTTGGGTTAGAGCTGATTCACCCTATCCACTGCTCCCAATATCTGGCTTAACCAGCATTGATCTTCAGCATAGCATCTGCACTGTGGATTTCTAGCTGCTGTGGTCACATGTCTCATCTTGGAAAGAACAGATATTCCTGATGCCACCAGATGATGCCACCAGATGAGGGCTAAGTCAGAAGTCCTCAGTTGTGACCTACTCAGAATTATCTGTGGAATCACTGGATTTTTCACTCTTCCTCAGTATTTCATAATCACCCAGCTAACAGCTTTCTTTTTTTCTTCTTTTTTTAAAAAATTCTCACCTGAGGATATGTTTATTGATTTGAGAGAGAGGGTAGAGGGAGAGAGATTGAGATTAGTTGCCTCCTGCATGTGCCCTGACTAGGAATGAGGAGTAGAATTGGCAGTCTAGGTATGTGCCCTGACTAGGAATAGAACCCACAACCTTTTGGGTACCGGATGACACTCCAACCAACTGAGCCACCTGGCCAGGGCACAACTAACTATCTTTCTTTCTTTCTTTCTTTCTTTCTTTCTTTCTTTCTTTCTTTCTTTCTTTCTTTCTTTCTTTCTTTCTCTCTCTCTCTCTCTCTCTCTCTCTCTCTCTCTCTCTTTCTTTTTAAGATTTTATTTATTTATTTTTAGAGAGGGAAGGGAGGGAGAGAGAGAGAGAAACATCAATGTGCGGTTGCTGGGGGTCATGGCCTGCAACCCAGGCATGTACCCTGACTGGGAATTGAACCTGCAACCCTTTGGTTCACAGCCCGCGCTCAATCCACTGAACTACACCAGCCAGGAGGGCACAACTTTCTAAATAAGAGATTATCAGCAGTTGAGGCAGCATTACATTTCATGAGACACTTATTACACACATTAGCTCATTTAAGTCTTCATAGCACACTTGAGAAAGTGGAGCAGAGAGAGTTCTGTTATCCTATTTTATGGATGAGGGAACACAGCCTTTCAGAGGTTATGACTTACCTACACCATGAACTGCTTAAACATTGGGAATACAAATCTCAAACACAAACCTCTCTAGCTCTAGACCATTCCTCTGTGCAGGACCCATGCTGCCCTTCCATTTCTGAAGGTGAGCTGGGTCTATAGCATCAATCAACAGTAAGGTGAAGCCCTAGTAAACTGACAGGCACTGTCCTACCCCCTGCATTCCAGCCTGCCTGAGGTCTGCCTGTTTACCTAAGGCAGAAAACGGGTTGTGCCTCCTCAGCACATCTGTTTGCTGGAAGGATGCAAAACTGGCCCTTGGTGTAGGGTGTACCCTTAAAGTGCTGGGTTTTAAACATTGAGAAGGATAACAATTGCATCTCTCACTGCACCAAGAACAGGGCTTCTTTCCCCTACTGAGAGTTTCCTGGTGTCCTAGCAAGGTCTGAAAAGCTCACCAGGAGTGTCTTCTAGGATAGGAGCACCAGCTGGTAAACAGATCTGGGTTCATTCTCAATTCCTTTTGTAACATTTGAATAACAGCATTTGTTATAAAGTGATTTCACAACTATTGTCTTATTTGATCTTCCCAGTAGTCTTGTGGTATCTGAACACCAGGCAGGTATTCATTCCATTTTACAGGTGAAAAGTGGAGAGAGCCAGAGAGGTGTGGAAGCTTTGATGCACCTTCCTGCCCCTGGCTTCCTCCCTTTTGCTCCTGCTCCCTCCACAGTAGCCCCAGCGTTTTTTGTTCCCCAGATCACATACAGGGGTATAAGTAGAATGTTAGAATTTACTCTTTCTGTGTAGACAGATATTCAAAACAGAACTTTAGTGATGGGTGTGTGTGTGGGTGCTCCACAACGGATGAGAATAAGTCTACCAAGAAGACAAGATCTGTTTGGGGAGGAAAGGTGGCTGATCTCTCAGAGGAGAAGGGCCAGGAGCCTGTTCCTCAATGGGCTTTTATTGGGTTTATTTGCATAGGAGTACAGGGAGTATAGGTAAAGCTCATCAATCATTGTCAGGCAATAAGGATCAAACAATAGGTAACATACAAAGAACTATGACGGCTTATTTAGAGTTAGGGTCAGATAGTTACAGGGCCATAAAACTTTGGGGAAACAAACTCACTTCATGCTTGGACCCTTATCAGAAAATTGAGGACATTCTTAGCAAAGCAGGTTTCACAGGATTTTATGTATTCTTTCTTAGGTCTGATTGCCCCAGAGAACCTGCCCTTTCCAGCACAGGGCTGTGCCCACCTCCAGCATTGTTTCAGGCTTAGGTTGAGCAGGGGAAGTAAGGCAGCCAAGAAATTAGGAGACTTCTTGCATAGAGAATGAGGACTCAGAGTATGTCAAATCCGAGGGGCGAGGGCCCATCACCCCCTTTTGCTATAACCCCCCAAGCCCTTCCCTGACAGCCCCTTCATGACCATGCCTGTCTTAGCTCATTCCTCCTTTGAGGAATCTTACCTGTCATTGGCTAACTGATCATGCACTGGGGGCCAAGCAAGGTGAAGTAAAGAGGGCAGAGATGGTGCCCCTGCCAGGGGGATAAGCTTTGTCTCCTTATGTGGCAGGAAAAGAAACTGCTCTCTGTAACACTTGCAAGTTTTGTCCGGACAAAAGCTGAGTAAAAGTTATTTTTAGGTAAGGAGCTGGCTAGCGGGGTTGCTAGGTAACGATATCTCAAGGTCACTAACCTTGCCCCTGCTTCTGAATGCTTGCTTTCAGCAGCTGGTCCCCCTCCCTTTCTGCCTGTGTAACTGGTATATAAAAAGGACCCCTAACCCAGCCTTTTTGGCTCAGGATTTGGGAATTGACTCCCTTGAGCCCTGCACGTGTACTAAAGTTTGTGCTTCGTTATCTCCCCGCATGTGGGTGGATTTTCCACAACACTTAGTGGCTTAGGGTCCCAAGGTCTGTCACCCAGCCTTAGCCATGGTGGGTTACAGCTTCTGAAACCAGGCAGGGTGGTTCTCAACAGATGGGTAAACAACCTGTTTGTTTATATCTGCTGAGGCCTGATGGGAGTAAGTGGCACCATTCAGAATTTATTTAGCTTTGTTATGGTATTGTTGAACAGAAACAAGTATTCTCACTTAAAGGTGAAAAGCATTTAGGGGACCTAAAGAGAGAAGAAACAGATCCTGTAATCTAAAGAGATTATAGGGAGAGTCTGGAATTCTTGTATTCTCTGTTTTACTAGCAAAAACACTTATGGGGCACGTATAACACATGGTTTCTGTGGGAGGTAATACATCATTTTTGAACTGTGACTCTTCTGAATACCACAATATAAGTGGGTAGGGTAAGATCATAGACAAAGATGAATACAATGGAGAGGTATTTGTTCAGCCTAAAGAGTGAAGAGAACACACACCCACATCCACCCACCTACCCACCTATGGGCTGTTGGAAGGAAGCTGCACCAATTACCATAGGCCAGCCTTCAGACAAAAGAAAGCAGAGGCCTCATTAATTCCAGTACTGGCTAAGAAAAGGAGTCAGAGCCTGATGGATTGCCTACCCTCATAGGCATGGTGAGGAGCAGCCTGCTGGGCCCAGGGTTACTGGATGTGGAACTTGACCTGTATGGAGGATTCAGAGAAGTGCTGGCCAGCCAGTGCGCAGCTCTGATGTAGAGAGGGCATCTGAGGGCAGGGGCTGCAGGGGAGACCCTGAGCCTTCCAGGAGCAACAGAGAAAACACAGCATAGATAGATAAATGCAGGAGCTAGCCCAGCTGAGCCCTAAGATGTGAGAATAGCCTGAACCAGCTCAGAGGCTGGAGAAATACAAATAAGTCATTAGAAAATCCAGACCATAAGAAAGTGGAGGGTGAGGGGGGGAAGTTAGAAGGAAAGAAGGGAGTGAGTCAGATCTGAAGAAAGATAAAACCAGTTCCGTACCAGTTAATTTAGAGATATATTAACCAAATAAAATTGGGGGGTTGTATTTTAGAATTTAATCTGTATTTTGTTATTCACACAGCCTCTCTTTATTTCGCAAGCTTTCTCAGTAGGCAGTCCATTTGTGCATCTGCAGCAGTTATAACTTACGTTGATGTGTCTAAGTGATTTGGAACATGGTATTGAACCCTGAGAAAACTGAGTCTGAGGGAGTCTTCATGCTCTGACACTTAGGAAGCTTCTGGTTTAGCTGGGGAAATATGACAAGGGCACTTGTGGAACCCAAAGATTAATCACTTCTTTCTTTAAAAAAATCTTTCATTAATGTGATACCAGTACAGGAGTGAATTCTGAGCCACTAACTGCTCTCTGGGAGGTACGTAAGTCCTCTTGATGTCCAACCACAAGCTGTTAAGTGGAGAGAGAGCTGCAGGGGACCCAGTGCTGGAGTCTAAGCGGCCACTTAATCTCCTCTGGCTGTTTCCTACTCCGCACATGTGGGATAACCACACTAGCTCATGTTGTGGCATCTGATGAGGCACGTTAGCTCATGCTAACATGTGACACTCATATGGAGTGTCACAATTTCAGAGTCTAGGGGGAATTGTTCTAATTCTAGGGAGCTAGTTGCCCTGCCTTTCCTTCCCCCTTCACCTACCTTCCACTCTAGTGCTGGCCTACTTAGCTCAGCAACTGGTTTTCCAGGACAAAGAAAAAGAACAAGAATACAAAACAGAATTGTTATAGCTGAATCTTTACCATGCCTTTTTGTATCACCAGGTATGGAATGAGTGATAATGTAGTCCTTAAATGGTTTCCCCTGGCAATAGTGCACTAAGTTAACTGACCTTCAAAGTTTTTCTATGAGTCTCCGTGGAGGAAGATTGAATATATTTGAATGTGTCTGTTTCAGAAGCCCTTGTGCCTTAGGCCTGTAGTTTGTCAGAGGCAAAGTGTTTGAAAAGAGTGTTCTGGATCTGCTGGAAGGAACATTGGTGATAGGGATGCTGTTGCCATTTCTATCAGATCAGGTGTGGGAGTGAAAACCAGTAATGATCAGATGAACAGCCAGGAGTACCAGGAATTATGGAGTTGTGGAGGTAGATTTTATAAACAGTCACAGCTTTCTGGTAGTAGTAGAGGGGTCAGATCAAACTCTTCAGAATTTGTAAGAGCAAAGTATAGGGCCCAGGGAACTTCCTGTTGATTTGTTAGTGCAGGGTCTTAGCTGATTTGCTTGGTCTGATTCCTCTCTATCTCTGCCCCTTCTCCCTACCTTTCCCTCCCCCTTTTCAAGAGCACTGAGTCACTTTATACAAAAGGAGCTGCCAGTTGGCTAAAAAAGTAATATTTATAGCTTTCCAAATTCCCTTCCTGTCACTAGCAGTATATTTACATATTTTTTCCAAATAGTTGTAGTCAGTATTTTTGGTTCTTTTAAAAAAAAATTATTTAAATTTATTTATTTATTTATTTGTAGAGAGGGGGAGGGAGGGAGGAAGAGAGAGAAACATCAGTGTGTGGTTGCTTCTAGTGCGCCCCCTACTGGGATTGGCCCGCAACCCAGGCACATGCCCTGATTGGGAATCCAACCTCGACCCTTGGGTTTGCAGGCCAGCATTCAATCCACTGAGCTACACTAGCCAGGACAGTCCTTTTTTAAACAAATAATACTCCTGGAGCTATTTCCCAGAGTGGAATCTTTTGGGATCATTTGGTTGTGTTTGTTGGGAGTAGGGTGGGGTGGGGCAGCTTCTTGTAGACAGGGATTAAAGTCTAGAAGATTTCTACATTAGTGATTTGCCCTCCAAACAGTCATCTGGGGATTCCAGTGGTTCCTGCAAAGACAGAAAGGATTGGAGTGTGGAGGTCAGACTAAGTGAGGACACGTAACCTTTCAGAGAATGAAGTGAATTGTTTCTGACGTTGCAAGGTGGCTTCTGAATGCCATACTACATGGTCATGCTTTTGAGGAACAGTGACCAGACCACAGGGATGGACAGAGGCCACCTTTCCGGGCACCCAGCCAGTATGGTTTGAATGTGCTGACACTGAGCCAAGAATGTTCTCCACACTCCGCCCCCAGGCAGCTGGTGCTTTTAGCCCATGTTAAAGACTTAGTATGCTTTTTTACCCCCTTTTTAAAAAAGTTCTTTCTTTATTTGTTTTTAGAGAGGGGGGAAGGGTGGGAGAAAGAGAGAGACATGAGAGACCATGGGTCAGTTGCCTCTCATGTGCCCCCAGCTGGAAACCTGGCCCGCAAGCCAGGCATGGAATCAGTGTTGTGTTTTTCTAAATTGACCACTAAAAATGGCTGGAAAAACATATCAATCAATAAACCAAGAGATGTTGAAGAACTTTAGCGAATGCTACTTGAGTCCAATGATGAGAATGATAGAGTTGAATGTCAAACTGAAAAAGTGATTCAGAAGATGAAGATTAGGTGGAAGTTTGTTTAGAAGATTCGGATACCAAGCAAGATAGTTCTAGTGAAGAAAGTGAACATGAATTAGACATGAATGAGGAGCATTTTTTTTGAAAGTATAAGGAAAATGGAGGAAAAAATCCAATAAGATGACAAATTACAAAACAGCCACAACCCCGCCTTGCAGCCTCACTGCCTCCCCAGATCTTCTGGTGCCCAGACATGGTCAACCCCATAGTGTTCTGTGACTTTGCTGCTGATAGTGAGCCCTTGGGCCGAGACCTCTTCGAGCTGTTTGCTGACAAAGTTCCAAAGACAGTAGAAAACTTTAATGTTTTGAGCACTGGGGAGAAAGGATTTGGTTATAAAGTTTCCTGCTTTCACAAAATTATCATGGAGATTTATGTGCCAGGGTGGTGATTTCACATACTACAATGGCACAGGCACCAAGTCCATCTACAGGGGGAAATTTGATGATAAGAATTTCATCCCGAAGCACACAGGTCCTGGCATGTTGTCCATGGCAAATGCTGGCCCAATACAAACAGTTCCCACTTTTTCACTTGCACTGCCAAGACCAAGTGGCTGGACGACAGGAATGTGGTCTTTGGCCACGTGAAAGACGCATGGATGTTGTGACAGCCATGGTGCGCCATGGGTCCAGGAATGGCAAGACCAGCAAGAAGATCACCATTACTGATTATGGACAACTCTAATAAAGTTGACTCGTGTTTTATTTTAACCACCAGCCCATTCATTCTATAGCTCAGGAGAGCACTCCTTCACCCCCATCTGCTTGGAACGTTCAATAATCTTTGTGTATTCACTGCAGTTCATTGGGTTCCAAATTTTCCTTACCCCTTCCAAGTCTCACTGGATTGCAGAGTTGTTCATGATTATGAAATAAAAACTAAACAACAACAAGAAAAAGAAAAGAGCCACAGAATATTTTGTATCAACTTCCGTTAGTTTGGCCAAATGCGAAAAATGCCAAGACAGAACTTGAAACTTGGGACTGCTTTATCACAAATGATATTTTAGATCTAATCTTGTTATATATAAATAAATGTATCTATTCTATCTTGAGCCAGTTTTTACGAGAAAGAGATGCTAAATGAATAGTCAAAACTGAATTGAAAGCATTTTTAAATCTCTTATATCTAGCTGGTTTACATCACAGCAGTCAGCTAAATTTTCAGGATTATGGGCTATCGGTGTTGGTTGTTCTGATTTTGTGAGCTACTTTATTAGTTATTGGTGCACCTGTGCTGTTCATCTGGCAAGTCCCCACATGGGCTCTCCCTTTGCACTGGAAGAATGGAGGCCTCCAGGGTGAAGAATGAGCTTGTCACATAGTGGGACCATGTTTCCCTGGCTGACAGAGGCCCGGTCCTGGCAGCAGGCAGCAGGACTGATTAGCCAACTTGTGTTATTTCCTTCTGCCCAGCAGAATGTGGAGTAGGCTGGGGAAAGTCTGCTTGCTTGGTGCTTCAGAGTAGCCGATGCAGGTTGTTGGGTACCTTTTGACCTGCTCTGCTTTAAAGTGGAGCTACTAAGAACAGCCTGGCTTAATGGTCTAGTTAGTGCCCTGTTCTACCGCTTTCTGCATGAGGCCACCCCACCTTTTTTATTTCCAGATTTTATGTATCTTTGAGAGATGGGGAAAGGAGGGAGAGGGAAACATCAATGTGCCAGAGAAACATCAATCAGTTGCCTATCCCACGCCTCTAACTGGGGACCCAGGCATGTGCCCTGACCCAGAATTGAACCGGTAACATTTTGGTCTGCAGGCTGGTGCTTAATCCACTGAGCTACACCAACCAGGGCCCACCTACCTTTTAACAGATAGGATGGGCTGGGTGTAAATGTGCTTGCTGTCAAATCAGAGCTGCTGTGCTTTATTTTTTTAAGCTTTATCTAAGATTATTTGTATATGTTATGTTTTAAGTAATGTTTAATTTTCATATAATTTCAAATATGCAGAAAAAAGATCTCTCATGTACTGTTTATTACAGGTTCACCATAAGCATTTTGCCTCATTTGCTTTACTTGTATATGTTCTTTTCCCTCTCCGCCTGTATGCATATGCATGTACACACACACAAATGT
Source organism: Phyllostomus hastatus (assembly GCF_019186645.2). Classification (NCBI taxonomy): domain Eukaryota; kingdom Metazoa; phylum Chordata; class Mammalia; order Chiroptera; family Phyllostomidae; genus Phyllostomus; species Phyllostomus hastatus. The sequence continues at coordinate 3,663,769 of NW_025334030.1, read as the reverse complement.
TCTCTGAACCAGTGGACAGTAAGTTGCAGATGGCTTGCCCATTTACTTTGGACTACTTCAGTATGTACTTCCTTAAAACAAGAACATTCTTGCCCTGGTTGGTGTGGCTCAATTGGTGGGCATTGTCCTGAAAATGGAGTCACTGGTTCGATTCCCAGTAAGGGCACATGCCTGAGTTGGGGGTTTGGTGTCTGGTCAGGGCATGTGCAAGAACTGATCAATGTTTCTCACATTGATGTTTCTCTCCCTTTCTTCCTCCCTTCCCCTCTCTAGAATCAATAAAAAAAACAAACAAACAAGCAAACAAAAAAAACCCAGGACATTCCCTTACATAATCAAAGTACAAAATTTAAAAAAAGCAAATTCAACACTGATACAGTGCTACTACCTAATCACCATCCATAATCAAATTCTGTCCATATTTGAATTTAGTCCCAGCAACAGCAGAGTTTTATTTAGAAAGAAAACACTCGGGAGGTGTGTGGGTGACTCTTCAAGGTGGGCAGAGCCAGCAGGTACTTGGAAAAGTAACTGCCATGGGTGCCACATCATCTGCTCCTTGTGTCTCTACAGGCCAGAGGAGTAAGAGCAGCAAGAACCACACTTGGAAACAATGTCAGTGGAACTGGAGACCTCAGAGGGAGTAGAGGAGTCGGAGAAAGAGAGCTCTGGGGCCCCAGAAAGAGAAAACCATACCAGGTAAGTGATGAGGGCTGGCTGTGTTGAGCCAGGGCCTGCCATGCCCAGCATACTTGGCTGTGTGTACTGGAGCACTGGGGTACAGTCAGGAGCTGTGCTGCTGTGGCCCCTGAAATGTTTGACTGTGACAGCAGACAGCACCCTGGGCTGTTCAGTATTCTCCCTGTGTGTCTCCAGGGAGACAGGGCAGGCACTGCTAGCGGTGCTGAGTAACAGAATTTGATGGTGTTTCTGGTCCTTTTTTCTTTGAAAACCCTAAGCGTTTTGTCATCTGGGTTGAGAAAGAGAAATAGTAACTAGAAGCAAAGTTGGTATCTAGAAGATCTTTTCCGGTATCTTCTAGACCCTCAGAATGTGGGAGCAGCTCCAACTCCAGGTGTTTCATGGTTTTTGTTTGTTTGTTTTTGTTTTTTTTACTGGGTAGGGCCAGTTCCTCTAAGCCTCAAGTTACTGGGACCTGTTCTTCATCTTTTTTTTTTAAATCCTCATAGGAGGGCATTTTTTCATTGCTTCTATATATAGAGAGAGTCAGGGAAAGAAACATTGTTGCAAGAGAGAAGCTTCCATCAGTTGCCTCCTGTATATGTCTGGACCTGGACCAGGGATTGGGAATCAAACCCACAACCCCTCAGTTACAAGATGATGATCCAACCAACCAAGGCACACTGGCCAGGGCTGTTCTTCATTATTCTTATCGTTATAGCCCTGTCATTGGCAAAGATCTTTTTATATTTGGAAATGATTGAACATTTGTCAGGATCAGCCAATCTCCTGAAGAAACCAGGGAGGCTGGGCCTTGAAAGGCCAAGTTTTTCTCACTCTGGTGGATGGATTATGTGTACACAGAAGCCCCTGCCCAGTGCTACCATCTTTAGGGTCACGTGTTCTCTGTCTTGTTTGGTACTGGCATCTGTCAGCATAACTCCATCCTGTGTAATTTTGTTAAGCAGCACACATGTAGGTCCTGCCTGGCTCTATCCTTGCCAGCATTTACCTCATTCTCATCCTACACCTGGACCCAGACACAGGTAGTCCCGGAGGGGCTGAGGGTCCAAGGTGGAAGGAAGGCAGCAAGGCTATGCCAGGAGATCCATAGTCAGTCTTTCACAATGGTGTGCATTCTAGGGGACACATTCCCAAAGGCTGGCTATTCCCTGGAGGAGTCAGCAAATGCATGCTTGGATAAGAGGTGTGTTTCTTTGGGTACCAGGTGGACACAAAAACAAAGCATCGTTCATTTGAATGGTTAAGAGAGACAGGGACACCATTAAGAAATAGGTTACTGTCATCCCACATTTCACACAAGCTCTTGGAAGCAGACTTGTATCTGCCTGCCCTGGGCTTCCTGGCAAGACCTTGCATCTAGGCTGGAGTCGAGTTTCTCAGCAGCCCTTGCCTACCAGGTTACAGGTTAGCAAGCCAGAGACCCTGGGGCTGGGAGGGACTAATTTACACACGCATACATACACATGTACATGCACACACGTACCTGGTTTCTGTACAGCAGTGATTTTCAACTGGTGTGCTACAAGAACTTTTAAAACATGTAATACCTGGCTAATCAGGGGCACTGACCTCTTTTCCCTTAGATTGTCAAATTAAAAAATGTTAATAACACAATAGCAGTCCCATGTGACTGCTGTGTCTTGAACCATAAATATATAGATCATATAATTGAGTTGCATTTTATTGGTCATGTTGCATAAGGTTGTGTCTGATTGGTTAATTCTTGGTACCAGAAATCCTTACATATAAGTATAGGCATCTGATTTTTTTAAAAAGTCACTGTAGAGTGCCTTGGCCAGGTGGCTTGGTTGGAATGTCATCCTGTACATCAAAAAGGTTGTGGGTTTGGCCCCTATCAGGGCATATACCCAGGTTGTGGATTCAATCCCCAGTTGGGGTGCGTACAGGAAGCAACTGATTGCTGTTTCTCTCTTACATTGATGTCTGTCTGTCTGTCTCTTTCAAATCAGTAAACATAACCTTGGGTGAGGATTAAAAAAAAAGTCACTTTGGAGCAAAGAGTGTAGGTTATTACTACTACTGTCACTTTTTGTAAATCAAAATTGTACCTATTTTTTGTTAGATTAGCAAAAAATATATTTTTTGATGTGCTGCACAATTTTAGTACCATATTTTGCTATATATAATGTGTACTTTTTTTGCCCAAATTTATGAGGGAAAAATAAGGATGTACATTATATACATGGGTATAGTGATTACATACCATGGGTATAATAATCCCATGTATATAATGCATACAAAAACATGGGTGCACATTATCCACAGCAAAATATGGTAATTAGTTTATGTGTGCCATGAGATTAAAAAGTTTGAAAATCACTGCTCTGTAGGATGGCCGACCTCTCTGAGCTCCTGAAGGAAGGAACCAAGGAAGCACATGACCGGGCAGAAAACACCCGGTTTGTCAAGGACTTCTTGAAAGGCAACATCAAGAAGGAGCTATTTAAGGTTTGTGCCTCAGTCAGGGATGATGGGGTCAGGTTGCGGGGGGGTTAGTCCCATGAGGAGGGTCCCCCTGGAGTAGCTCCAAGGGGAAAGTGAGGCTTTCTTACATTCCACTCTTCTTCTGATGTCAGCCCATAGTTTTCATGGCTTAAGTGGGTTACGAAAGTGATGTAAAGAGAGCAAAAGTATCCATGTTCCAAAGAGTTCATGTCATTCCTTTAAGAAACATAACAGTTTCCTGGGTGTGTGAAATAATTCTCTATAAAAATGGGCCTTTGGGGATTTGAACGGGAGTTGCTGCCCAAGCCTTTGTCTCCGGCTGCTCCTATGCAGTCGGTGGTAGGCTCAGGAGCCACATACACGCCAGGACCCACAGCCCTTTCTTTCCATGGTTTGTCCCCATCACCCTCAATAGCTGGCCACTACTGCACTTTACTTCACATACTCAGCCCTTGAGGAGGAAATGGACCGCAACAAGGACCATCCAGCCTTTGCCCCCTTGTACTTCCCCATGGAGCTGCACCGGAAGGAGGCGCTGACTAAAGACATGAAGTATTTCTTTGGTGAGGACTGGCAGGAGCAGGTGCAGTGCTCTGAGGCCACCCACAAATACGTGGAGCGGATCCACTATGTGGGGCAGAATGAGCCAGAGCTGCTGGTGGCCCATGCCTACACCCGCTACATGGGGGACCTTTCGGGGGGCCAGGTGCTCAAGAAGGTAGCCCAACGGGCCCTGAAGCTCCCCAGCACAGGGGAGGGGACCCAGTTCTACCTGTTTGAGAATGTGGACAATGCACAGCAGTTCAAGCAGTTCTACAGGGCCAGGATGAATGCTCTGGACCTGAACCTGGAAACCAAAGAGAAAATCGTGGAGGAGGCCAACAAGGCCTTTGAGTACAACATGCAGGTACTGCTGGGGGCCGGGTGGGAAGGGGCCTCAGTGTGAGCTGATCAGAGCTGCTTAAATAGGCTTTGGTGCATTAGGACAGATGCACTGCAGCTGGTTTGAGAGGAAGTTGAGGGACCAAACAGGCCACAGAGAGCAGGAGTCTAGTGATGGCTCCACCTTGCTTGATAGACTGCCTTTGTGTAATATTTTGGGAAGACTAAGGCCTTACCATGAAGTGGGCTTGGAGAGAATGGGGTTGTCTCCTTCCTTCTCACTACAGGATTATGGGTTTGAGAAATGGAGTTCTTCCTTTTTAGCATGGGTTGCTATGAAAAATCTTGCTTGGTATGTTCAAGGAGAGAACGGAGGAGAGTGAGGAGCATAAATCAGTTTACAAGTCCCTTTAAATGGTCTTGAGGCTGGGAAGGCTGATTTCTTTAGTGGGCACCAGTAAAGTGGCCCTGGAGGGGTGAGGGAGTGAAGTACCAGCCTGACCACAGTCCTGTTAGCCCTCTAATCTGACAGCAGGTCTCCAGGGTACACTCAGGATGGGTCACCACTTCTGGGGCTTCATTCTTCCCCGTTCCTTTTTCTATTTTTTTTTTTTTGCTAAAAAATACCCAGTGGCTGGAATTGGGGAAGTACCATTACTCACAGAGTGTTTTGGGTCAGCACTTTTGCTCTTATGTCTGTTTCCTGATAGTTTCTCTCGTGAGCTGTGTGTGGTCAGTGCCCAGGGATGATCCACCATGGTCAGCAGCCATGGGGTGCGGGACAGCACAGGTACGGGCCTATTTCCCAGAGCTTGTGCTAGGGAGAAGCGCCAGGTCAGTGTGGCTGTCCCTGAGTGGAGCTGCTGCTTTGCTGGTTTGTACTCCTGAGCACGCCTTACCTGCTGTAGTTCCCTCTGTGCAGGAGAGATTTCTTTGAAAGCAGTGTATGCAGTCCAGTAATGGTGCTGATTCTCTGCTCCTACAGATATTCAATGAACTGGACCAGGCTGGCTCCTTGCTCGCCAAAGACACCCTGGAGGATGGGCTCCCCGTGCACAATGGGAAAGGAGATGTGCGTAAATGCCCCTATTATGCTGCTGCACAAGACGGAGGTAGGTCTTGTCTGCCACAAAACTAAAACTTTCAGCATGGGTGTGTCAACATTCCCACTGATGCCATGTTCCCTGTTGGTGCTGCCACACAGGTGCCCTGGAGGGTAGCAGCTGTCCCTTCCGAACAGCCTTGGCTGTGCTGAGCAAGCCTAGCCTCCAGCTCATTCTGGCCACTAGTGTGGCTCTGGTTGCTGGCCTCTTGGCCTGGTACTACATGTGAGAGACCATCATATCATGTTGGTGCCCTCCTACTGAGTGACTGCTGGCCTGCCTCCACCTCCACCTGTGACAAAACCACCACCTCAGGTGAACTAAAAAAATATGCTGGATTTGAGAAAAACATCCAATAAAAGCCAGACACTAAAGCCTCTGCCTGTTAGTGTCCTCTCTGGGCCAGATGCTGAGCTGGGTGCAGGCCTACCCTCCCTGCAGCCTGCAGGCTATAGCATTGGGAACAGCTAGTGCCGCTCAGTGGACTGGCTTGGACCTGTGGAACCAGCTGTGCTTCTGGGTGCCCGCACCTCTCACCTGAGGTTTGCTCCTTTTCTGTTGTGTCAGCATTTAGGTAGGTATCTTTCCCTTGCTGGGAGGATAGCCAGTCAGGCCCAGACAAGTCTGCTGTCGCTCTGTGGAAAAGAGGGGGGCCCCCAGATGCTCCTGCTCTACTTGCAGGGCTCTCCTAGGGGTGAAGTGGGGGAACAGAAGCCAGAAGCCCTGGGAGCCAGTCCTCATCCCTCTTCAGCAGAAATCCCCAAAAAGGATGTGTCTAGCCATGGCCTTGCTCCTTTTCTGACTTGTGTCATGCTACAGCATTCAATAAAAAGTAGACTCTTCGACAGCTGTCTCCTCCTTCCTGGCATGGATGTTGTCCTCGCTGGTGCCTGACAGCCCCTCCTACTGTCCTCCCAAGACTATTGGTTGGTTACCTTATAAATAATCATTAAAAACCATGTACCCACATTATATAACAGTTGTCTTAAATAGAAATATGAACTTAAATATTTTTATTAATAGGAATCTATTACTTGTTTTATATATTGAGGATCTGCAAACATTCTATTCACAAAGAGTTAAATGGTGGGGAAGCTTCCATTTTAAACTTCTGACCAAACCTACCTACTTCCACAATTTGGATGAAGGTAGGGACAGAGCTGGTCTAAAACCTGGGGCCCAGACTAACTGTCCCGCCTCCCCCAGAAGCCTTAGCCCCACTGCCTCTGTCTTATGTAAGGGAACAAAGCTACCTATTTCCTGGGTAGGATGACCCTGAGCTTGAGCTGGGCTGCTCCATCCTCCAGCTATCTTGGGCCAATGCTGTGGTGTGGAGATGGGTAAAACCAGTATCAGTAAGGTAGCCAACACATGCCCTGGCCCAGCCATTGCTGGAATGCCAAGGCTTGTCCACACTAACTCTGGCTTGGTTTAATTAGGTACTTAAGTGCCAGTGTCATTCATGGGCAGTCAGTACAGCGTAAGCACTGAGACCCTGACGACTCGACCCCCCAGGCCCCTCCCCTCAGACTACCTGTAGCCCCACCCTCTTTCCTTTGCAAAAGAAGGAAGCTAGGCAAGAGAGCACAGACCCAAGGCAGGGAATGAAAGGACCAATTTAATGAGAATCTACAAACAGACTGACCACAATTCACAGTGACAAAATGCCATGCAGTGGCAGTGTGAGACCAGGAGAGAGGGGTGGCAGCAGGGTACAGGGGTCCACAGGAGCAAGTTCACAGACAAACCATTCAGAAAATAGACAGCATGGCCTCAGGCCCACGGCAGGATTAGCATCCACCAGGGTAGTTCTGCCACTTGTGGCTGCTGCTCCTTCCTGGTCCCCAATCCAGTGCTACAGTTGCTCCTACTGTAGTGCCTGGAGCAAAAACAGCAACTGAGTCAGCCTGGGTGAAGGGCCCAGTGTTCACTAGAGGGGATCCACAGAGAGACCATTGTAAATCTTTAGTGTACCCACAGGGAGGGGCCCTATCTGCCATCTCTGGTCCTAGCTGGGCATTCCTTTTGGCCCCCGTAAAGATAATCATAGAGGCACAGCCAGAAAGGGAGCTGGACAAGGGCCAGAGGCAAGTCCCTTGGTGACTTATCCCATGAACTTCAGTTGTGCTGACCTCTTATTCCAGGTGGCTCCTGAGCACTTGGACAAGGTGTTGAGTTCCTGAGAATTCTGAGGGCCAGTCTCATTGCTGTTGCCCATCATGCCTACCTCTAGCAGCCCAGAAATAAGCCCTGGCCATATGACCCTGCCTATTTGGGCTCACATCCCTACTTCCAGCCCAACAAATCAGAACCTAGCTACAGGAGCAGTCCCATTGTAGGGCCAGGTCTGGAAAATAGCCATTGCTCTAGCTGGTTTTGGTCCCAAGGATAATCAGGACCAAACCTGTACCTCATACAAAAATGAAGGAGTGAGACCCCAGCAGGGAGGCCCTACCTAGTTTATCTTCTTAAAGCAAACCAGCAACACACACGCTCAGTGCTAGCTCCCTGCCACTCGCTGACCCTTGGCCTTAAATCCAACAGAACTGTTGCCGTAAGAGTCAGATGCTCAGGGAAGGGCAAGGCAAAGAGGACAAGACTTCTAGGGGAGCGGTAAAACAGCTTCCACCCCCAAGTGGGACTGGGGACGTGAGCCACTGAGCGTGGGGAGCAAAGCACAGGGGGCCAGACTGACAGTAGGATCCAGTCCAGCTCCGTTAGCACAGGCGCTTGTATGTGTAGATGTAGGCTTTGCAACTGGGGCATGTGTGTGTCACATCCTTGAAGTCGTTGATGAGGCACGGGATCAAGCAGCAGCCCAGGTCACACCTGAATCAGAGATTGGGAGGCCTGAAGAGAAGACGCCGAGGGCACCAGACCTACTCCAGCTGGGTGGTGGGCAGGCGTAACCCCCACTGCCCCCCCTCCCCAAGCACCGACACCACCTACCCCATGAAGCAGCAAAAGAAGCCCAGCACGAAGTTCATCAGGCCAATTTCATAGGAGATCTTGGTGGTGATGGCCTGCTGGCAATGGGGACACACTGTCTGCACAGGTGCACCCTCAAAGATCTCTCCCTGCAGCACTGTCACCGTGGTGGCAGCCCCTGAAGGGACCAGGACTGTGGCTGTGTGACCCCCAGGGCCAGGGTAGGACCCTGGTGGGTAGGGCCCCGGCTGGTAGTAGCCCATGGATGGATGGGGGCCTGGAGGAGGGTAGAAACCTGGAACGGCACAGAAGACAGCAGACAGGTCACTGATTTGTCACCTGTTCCACGTGAGAGGTGAGCACAAAGCCCCAAGGCCCCCAGCACCCAGGACATAGTTGAGGCTTTGGGGACCAGGCCCAGGGTCAAGGTAACCATCCACCTTCTCCTAGCCCTTCCTGGTCCCTGCCCTGTGGGGACCAAAACAGAGAAGATACTTGACCTAGCCAGACATGGCAGAGAGCTGAGAAGAAGGCCCCCACTTCCCCTCTGTGTCAGCTCGATACGTTTACTCCCTTGCCTCTGAGGACTGCGCGCTGTGCTCAAGGACCTCAGCCATGGGAAGGAAAGCCTCGCTGCTCAGCAGTCCCTCATGCATGCAGGGCTCTCCCTTCCCACCAGTGTCAGGTCCTGCACTGCAGTGCCACTTGGCCCACCTGGCCTGGGGACAGCTGTGCAGGAGCCCTGGGCCATTCATTGGCCTAAGCAGTCCCTCTGAAGAGCTGCTGGGTGAGCAGGAGACCAGGCCTCCACCATGGACTCAAAGGAAGTGGCCTCTATAGCACCCAAGAGTCCATAGCACCTGCCATGGTTCCCTGAAGAGTCTTCCCACACGTCATCCCTCCTGGCAGGGCCCTGGGCTCCTCTGGCTCGTCCACAGTGCTTTCGCAGTAGCACCTGGCTCTGTGATACCTTCCCATGTCCCCCTGTCCCAGCAGTAAACACCACAGAACACCAGCCTGCCTGCAGCAAAGGCTGGATAGCAGTCCCGCTGGGCTGGGCAGACCCCTGAACTCCCCTGTGAATCCCTTCCCAACTTACCTGGAGGCATGTAGGCGCCATCTGCATTCACATGTGGGGGCATAAAGCCGGGCTGGGGCACTGGGTGACCTGGTGGCTCATACGGTGGGGGGCCAATGTCTGGAGGAGGCAGCGACATGCCTGGTGGGGGCTGCATCACAGCTGGGGAGGTTCGGCCTGGACAGAGAAAAGCAGGGAGAGGAAGCTCAGAGGGCACCAGCTGCACTGTTGGTGGAAGGGCTCTTCCATGAGCAACTTCAGCAGTGGGCAAGGGACAGGGCCAGGATCAGATAGAGACTCAAGAGCACAGAACCCTACCTGGGGTTTGCGGGGCTCCACTTTTCTCCTCCAGAAGCGGGGCTGTGGGGCCTCCAGGATAAGGAGGGGGTGGGTCATGAGACATCTTTGAGGCTTCTGAATCTGGAGGAAAAACCCGGAAGTGAACTACGCTCTCACCTCCCCGACTGCCAGTAGGCACTGATATGTGACAAGGGGCTGCTGCTGTGTGGCAGTCCTTAGAGAGCCACGCTCACTGAGACTAAGCACATGGCCTCCTGTGGCTCCTACTGCAGGTGTCCCCTGCCTTCGGGCTCAGGTCATGTTTTACTCCCTTCCTTGCGTATCTTCACACTAGGCAGAGCAGGGCTGATGGGCTGGGACCAATTCCCCTCAGTAGAGCTGTTACTACCCTACCTCTAATCCTGGAGATGTCCCATATCGCCCGGGTGCCCAGCCCAGGGCCACCATCCTCCACATTTCTCAAGACGCTACTAACCTCAGTGGTCACCTGCACTGCCTGTGTGGAAGAGGGTAAGTGAGGGCAGCCAGGCAAGGACAGAAGCCAGTCAGTAAGGAGGACAGAGCTGGTCAGGTGAGCCCTGCCCCCATCAGGAACCTAATTTACGGCTCTCCAGTGAGGTTCAGGCACTGGTCCTCCTCTCTTAACATTCAGAGTGCTGTGCCAGCCTCCTTGTAGGAGGGGATCTGGGAGACTTTACCTCTAATCCCAGGTACTCAGAGTTGGTAGACAGATGAGGCTCCTTCCAGTGCGGGCCTGGGTGGACTGAGGCTCTGGGGAGCTGTTTCAGGGAGAAAACAGGGCAGCTTCCTCAGCAACAGGGCTGGGCCAGACCTGGCTTCCAAGAAGCCAGACTCCTTCCCTCATCGGTCTGGCTCCCCCTTGCTGCCCAGCATAGTACTGTCTCTCATCCCCTGGTCCTCTCATCCCCTTATTCCTTGTATACTCACTCCTCGGGCCCCCCTTCCCCTGCTCACAGCTGTCCTCTCCTGGGCCATGGCTGGTCCTCTGCATCCTCTCCCCACCAGGCCCAGACCAGCGCCCCCAGAAGTGGCTCTCAGAGCCAACTGTACAAGGCTGTGTTTCTGCCCATTTTTTTTTGTTAGGTGAAAAGGGTGGGAAGGAAGATGGGGTCAGTTAAGTGGACACTTTTCCTCATTTCCTTCATAATGTTTGTTCACTGAGCACCTGTTTAGATTTTATACAGCACAGAAGATCCAGTGAAAGTGACTCCCCTAGTGGATGCAGCTCCCTCTTGGAGCCTGCCAGTGTTCAGTTCACAACCATACAGTGTTGGGGGCCCCCAAATAATCCTGCCAGGGAGGAGGAAGCCTGGAGTCACTAGATTTAAATATTAAATCTGATGAATCAGGGTCAGGGCCAGAGGGACCAAGTCCAAGCAACAAAACACATTCAATTTCATTAAAATTAAGAACTGTGCTTCAAAGGACACCATCCAAAAAGAAGAAAGATAACCCACAGAATGGAGGGAAATTTTTACAAATCATGTATTTGCTAAGGGACTTGTATTTAGAAAATATAAAGAATTCTAACCTATTAGCAAAAAGACAACCCAATTAAAAAATGGGCAAAGGATCTGAGTAGGCACTTCTCTAAAGATAAACAAATGTCCAATAAGCACATGAAAAGAGGCCGAACATTGTAAGCCAAAAGGGAAATGCAAATCAGAACCACAACAAGGCACTACTTTGTACCTACTAGGATGGCTAAAGTGAAAAAGACGGTAACAAGCATTATGTAGAGAAACTGGAGCCCTCACACACTGATGGGGGTCAGGGAGCAGCTGTGAGAACAGTGCATCTGCTACAGAGAAGGGCAGTTCATGGAGAGTTACCACGTGACCCAGTAATTCCACTCCTAGGTAGATCCACACAAAAACTCGTCCACAAATGTTCACAGCAGCATTATTTATAATAGCTGAGAAGTGTAAAACATCACGTCCATCAACTGATAAATGGATAAACAAGCTGGATATATCCACACAGCGGAATATTATTCAGCCAGGAGAAGGAATGAAGTATTGACACACACACTACAACATGGATGAACCTTGCAAATGTGCTCAGCGAAAGAAAACAGACACAAAGGACCAAATATTTTGTGATTCCTTATTAAAACATACAGAACAGGCAAACACATACAGACAGAAAGGGTATGAGTGATTGCTGGGGGATAGATGGGCAGAGAACAGCAAGGGCAGGGTTTCCTTTTGAGGTGATGAAAATGTCCTAAAACTTGAATAATGATGGTTGCACAATTCTGTGAATATACTAAAATCACTGAATTATACACTTTAAATGGGGAAACTACAGTGTGTGATTATTTGTCAATAAAACATTTAAAAACTGAAGGAAAACAAAATTGCCCAATTTGATCATCTTAATGCAGCCAGTCTCTCTGCATGTCCCTGCTGGTAAGATGCACAGGCACCCATGTGTTTACACAGTGGCCGTCGTAACAAGCAAGTTTCAGCCTTTTTAATGTTGCGCGTGTCCTCCATCTTGCAAGACCCATGACTATCGATTTTAATATTCCCTAACATGGGCCCATCACTGTTTACTTGACTGACCTCTAAGATATTCAGAATGCTACTTGTTATTTTCATTAAAAAAAAAAAAAAAAAGGAACACCTTTGGCCAATGCCCTTTCCATTTCTTGGATTATTTCCTTGGGCTAAACTTGCCAGAAGTGAGATTATCAGGTCAAAGGGTACCGGCATTTTATACCTTTTGTGAAGGGTGATGCCAATTTATGGTGCAAAGTTTGGATACTGCTATCACAATCTGTAATGTTAAGATGACATTTGGTTACTTTTATTTCTTTGGCCATCATGAAGCAGAACATCTTCCAAGTGTTTATAAAGTATATGCCTGCTCTTGTGAGTTGCTGGTTGTAATTATCCTTTGAGGACATGGAGGCCAAGAAAAGACAGGACCTGTGTCCAAGGTCATGTGGCATATTCGTATTAGAGACAGAGCAAGCCTTGAACCCTGAGTGACCCTCCCACCCCGCATGCCCAGTGGCAGGTGAATTCCAACAGCACAGGGTCAAGAACAGGGAGTGGCAGAGCCTCTAGAGAACATCTCTAAAGGTACCCCTGTCCAGGCGGGGAGCCATTCAGGAATCCTAATGGGAGAGAAAGGACTTTTCTTTATGAGGCTTGACTCCTGTCTGCAGAAAATTGTGATACAGAGTCTGTTAATACACTGAGTCTGTTGGAACAAGGGCCAGCACCCGCCACAAACTCCCATCCTATGTCCATCCGGGATTCTTCTAGCGCAGAGGTATCAAACTCATTTTCACTGGGGGCCACATCAGCCTCACTGTTGCCTTCAAAGGGCCGAATGTAATTTCAACTCCTTAACAGTTAAGGAGTAGCTACATTTATACAGTTGAAATGTAATTTCAACTCAAAGGGCTGAAATAATTTTGAGATTGTATAAATGTCTGAAATAATTTTGAGACTGTATAAATGTCTCAAATTACATTTCAACTCAAAGACTGTATAAATGTAGCTACTCCTTAACTGTTAAGGAGTTGAAATTACATTCGGCCCTTTGAAGGCAACAGCGAGGCTGATGTGGCCCCCAGTGAAAATGAGTTTGACACGTCTGCAAGTGTCTCACAGTTGGGCTCATCTGATTGGATCCTGTGACAAGATTCAGGTAAGAGATTTTGACTACTGTCCACTATGCAGCCCCAACTCACCAGGGAAGTGGCCAGGCCCTGGGGATGCTCTGAGCAGGCTAGGAAGAAGAGCTGCATTGCACTAGGTGAGTGACTAGAGCACCTTTAGGTAACAGGAGGGAGGAAACAGCCTGGATACTCCAATCCCCTCCACATCCAGGGAGCACATGCATGCACACACACCAGGCATCACCTCTGAGGATGCAGGCATGACTTGCCTTTTCATCAAAATCACTAGATCTGCCCTGGCTGGTGTGGCTCAGTGGATTGAACGCCTGCCTGAGAACCAAAGGGTCGCTGGTTCAATTTCCAGTCTAGAGCCCATGCCTGGGTTGTAGGCCAGGTCCCCAGTAGGGGGCACATGAGAGGCAGCCACACATTGATGTTTCTCTTCCTCTCTCCCTCCCTGCCCCTCTGTAAAAAGTAAATAAATAAAACCTTTTTTTAAAAAAATCACTAGGTCTAATTATTATCTTCCAGAGCAAAAGAATTCTACTTTTGGAATTCCAACAGCATAATGATGGTACACATGGGGCAAAGGCCTCCCTTGGTGTCCCCCCAACCCTGAGCTGTCCTCTGCACCTACAGCAGGCACTGCCGCAGGCCACATGCTCAGAACATACACAGGGGCGCTTCCACTCCAGGCACTGACCACGTGCCCTTCTCCTGCCCCTTCCCTGGGGAGCAGGACCCTGCTCCTCTTCTCTCTCCTCCCCTCCACATCCACACTCAACCCTAGCTACCTTCCTGAACTGCAGCAGAGACTAGGGTGGGACCCTTGAAGGAGTATCCTGTCGAGGAGAAAGGTTTCTGAAAAATGGCTCATGAAGATTTCTAGAATTCAAACCCCAGTTTCCCCACCACTTGCCTTCAATATAAAACCAAATGCTCAGTTGGTTCATCATCCCACAAACTGGAAGGTCACCGGTTCGATTCCCAGTGAGGAGAGGTTGCCTGGGTTGTGGACCCGCTCCCTGGCTCGGGAGCATACAAGAGGCAACCAATAGATGGTTCACTCACACATTGGTGTTTCTCTTCCTCTCTTTGTCCCTCCCTTCCCCACTCTCTAAAAATAAAATCTTAAAAAAAAAAACAAAACAACCCTAAACTAAACAAACCTCTATTGTCTAAGGTGTAATAAAAACTACAGAAATGTGGTATTTTTATAAAGTCACATGTCTAATAGCCAAACAGTTTTCCAATAAAAACACACACTGCACAAATGAAGCTACAAACACGTACGTGCCGCTGAGATCTCAGCACCTGTGACTTCGATGTTGGGCTGCTGCCAGAGTGTGGGTGATGAGAGGCCGAGGAAGGGGCCGTGAGACCTGTGGGTCTGCAGTTGCCAGCAGAGGACAGCCAGGCCTGGGGTCCTGGGAGTTCAATGAAGTCAACTTAGAGCCCCTGAAACCTAAGGCAGGCCTTTCAGCCTCCCATTTAGATCTTGTAACTACGAATTGTGAAGAAATGGGGAACTGTCTGAAAACCTTCCCAAGTTTATCCTTAAACAGAACAGGAGCTCCTCTGGCAGCCCAAAAGACTTTACACAGTATAGCCTTTTACAGCCTCTGGATTTTGTAGATGCAAAGGTATTGCCCAATCAAAATAATAAAGTACAAAAAATTCAGAACAGAGCTAGAGATCCAGCTGATCGCTCAGCAGCTGACCAGCCAAAGCACAGGTGTGAGGGCCAGAGCAGGCACCCTGGGGCTCAGACTGCACCCGCCTCAGGTCTGATAAGCACCTGGCTCCTCTCAACTCACCCGTGAGCACTGGGGCAGAAGTGCTCTCGGAGAGCCGAAGCACATTAAATCCAAAAAGTCTTGCATGAAGTCCCTGTGTAACAGCACCGGCACACCTGTCTGAGGCCCATCAAAGTATAGCAAGAATCATGCCCAACACAGGCTGAGAGGACAGCATGTTCCAAGAACACACTTGTCTCCCAAGCCTTGTGAGATTGCAGAAGTCCAAGAGACATCGCTGAGGAAGTGCCTAGAGGATAATGCTCCCACCACCATCAGAATGCGGTTATTAACATCCCTTGGGCACTAGCTGTGGCTGTGACACTGAACAATATGAATTCAGTCCTCAGACCAGCCTATGTCAGCTCTCTGGCATCTCCATTTTAGAGAAAGTCAACCCAGCTCAGTTACATGTCCTGGATCACATGGCCTTGCAAGTCAAAATTTTAGATGTTTACAAGGAATTCCCCTGAACCTTCAATTTCTATTTACCTGTTTTCAGGCCCAGTTCTGGGGGTGCAGGGAAATTTTCCACTGAACACTGGAAAAACGTGATATGCTGCCACAGCCCCAATGGCTCCTACTTGAGATGCCACTGGCCCTTGGAAACCGAGCTGCTTCAGAAATGTGTGTAGGGCAGAGGCTGGGCTACTGGGGCTTTGAGGATCTAACAAAGAAGATCGATGTCCCCTCAACTGTGTTTTCAGGTCGAGGCTTCGCCTAGAAGGAACAGTCCAGAGCAGGGAGGCGGCCTGGGGTGAGCGGCTGACGAGTTACAAGGCACTGTGGGGCCCTGAGTGCGTGCTGTGAGCCTGCAGCTTTCCCATGCTGTTCACGCATTCACACCACAGGTCTGTGTCCTTGAAGGGGTCAGCAAGGCAACTTTTAGGAAGAAAAGGGCCATAGGTTGAGGCCCAGAGGAGCTGGGGACAGACTTAAGTGAGCCCCAAGGGAGGAGGGGGTGGTGTGTCTAGGAGAGGGAGGCCATGAGTGGTCTCTGGATCCGTTACAGAGGAGGGAGGAGAGGACAGGCTTGTATGTGCCCCTTGAGGCTTAATCTGTTCTGTGCGCCCACAACCAAATGCAAGCCTAGCACCCACTGTGCTTTAGATAGGAAGGAATTATTCTAATTACCCTAAAATTAGGTGAAGCCTGTCTCCACGTCTGTTGACCCACCGCCTGCCCACTCCCCACTGCAATCTCACCTCACCTTCCCACAGGCCAGGCCCTGGGGGACCTGGGGGCAGGGGCACGATGGCAGGACAGCTCTGCCAGGCACAGGGCCAGGCACTTTCTGCAAAGCCACCCCTACCCCACCCCAGCAGCCACTGCTCTGCACCCAGATGTTGCAAGCCCAGCTTTAGCCCCTCTCTCTGGCATCTTCACACAGCTCCACCATCAGCCATGTCTCAAGACTCATCAGTTCTCATATACACAGAGCAGCGGCTGAGTTTCTTCCAGGTGAGCTGGGGGGCGGACCTGGTGCGTGTTTTCTGAGGTGCGAGGATGAAAATGATGTTCTGGGACTCCTGCTGTGGATTTTAGGGTATGGGGCCATGAAACCAACCAAAACTGCTTCATTATGCCTCACCTCAACCCCAATCCCAGGGCCTGTCTTTATCCAACACAATACTCTAGGCAGTCACTGAGGAATGTGACAGCTTCAAGGAAAGGATGCAGTCTTCCAAGGGGGTGCCAGGATGGCAAGAAGCCAAGACCCCATCCCCTCTCCCATTCATAGAGCAGCAAGGATCTGTCAGTCCACCAATTAATGGAAAAACATGGAGCACGGAGAGTGTGGAACTCCACAGTCAGTAGTCCTGGCCTTGAACTGGACAAGTCATGGATCCTCCCTGAGCCTCAGTCTTCCCAGGGACCGGGGACTAGAACCCCTGCCTTCTGGCTAGTTGTGTGCAGAGCAGTGATGACATGTGCCCGGTACCTGGCAGTCTTGCTGTGCAGGGGAGAAGAATGCTTTAGAGTGAAAACACTCGTCTACCAGGGTAATGAAAATGCCCTTGAATTAGACAGTGGTGATGGCTGCACAACTCTGTGACATTAAACCCACTGAACTGTGTGTGTGCACTCTGAAAGGGTGAATTGTATGGTTGTGAATTACAATTTTGTCTCAAAAAACTCCAAACTCACTGAAGTCTAGACAGTTCTCTCTGTGCATGTATGGACAGAAATCAAAGAGATGGTGAAAAAACACTCCAGACTGAAATCCTCGCCTCTGGGGTTAAAGCTTGACAGACACAGTCAAGAGCAGCAGGCTTTTCTTCACGATACTTTTATTTTTATTTGTTTAACAAGAAGATGGCATTTGTGTATTATTTGCATAATTAAAAATGAAAACTTAAAAAGAATACAATTGTAGGATAGGTCAGTGAGGGGCAGCTTTGACTCCTGGAGACATGAAGAGGGACAGAGTTTCTACCTCCTGGTGCCAGGTGTTAGCTGCTCTCTCCTCTGGGTCTCCCCATTTCCCAGAGGGAAGGGCAAAGCACAAGACCTCTGGGCCCTGGGAAACGCCTCTGGCATTCTGCTCTGCTCCCAACTATTCATCACTTACTACAGAGAACATTGATGTTGATCCAGGGCCAAAGCCAGGCCAAACGGCAGCCTAAGGCCGCCAGGCGGGCTCCCAGTGGGAGCTGGGAGGGCTTGAGCCCCTGCCAGCAGGATATGCTCCTCACTGGCTATAGCCACTGCTGCAAACTCAATTCTGCAGTCTAAACATTGCCATGGGGGTGCCAACCCTGGCCCCCCATCTCTTTCACCCCTGACAGGACCTGTTATGGACAGGCACCAACACCCTCTTCTGGAGGAAGGGTCAGTCTGAGAGGGTGGGGAGAGGCAGTCTGACGCTGAGACCAGTCTCCACAGGACTGGGCACTCCTGGCGGACTGAGGACGGCGCCAAGGAGGTGGACCTCCTAATGTAGTTTCCTTCCAACTCTGCTAGAGCAGTGGTTTTGAAAGCTTTTGGTCTTAGGACCCTCTCCACACTTGAATACTGAGGACTCCAAAAAGAATTTGTTTTGTGGGTTTTACCTATCAGTATTTACCATATTAAAAGTCAAAAATGAGGAATTTAAAAAAGTACTTATTAATTCATTAAAAATAACAAACATTACATGTTAACATAAATAACTTTTTTAAATAACTATTTTCTGCAACAAATTTAATGATAAGACTGGCCTTGTTTTACATTTTCGCAAACGTTTTAAATGTCTGGCTTTAGAGAAGAGAGCCGGACTCTCGTGTCCCTTGCTCTATCCAATCTGTTGTGATATGAGGTTTTGGCTGTGGTACCTGAGGAAAATACAGCCTCCCACAAATAAGCAGTTAGGAAATGGAGGAGTGTCTGAAGAGTCTCTTCAGATAATTGCAGACATTCTTCAACACTGTACCCAAATTTGACAAGTGCTAGTTTCTTAAAGGTTGCATCATGGAACCTGTAACGCTGCTGCATTATAACTCATTGGTCTACCTTGCATTGTGATGGACATTTTACACATGCGTGATTCTGTAATAGCATACATGAGCCCAAATTATGCACATTAGCAATGCCGACACATCTTACTATGTAACATCCCCCTCAAAAACTCACATTGTCAGTATCACCACAGATCTCACCAGAAGAGTATAGCAGGAAGCTCTCAGGCTCACAATGATAGGTACAAGTTTTCCAAAATTCTAATTAATTTTTACTTGAAAGCTTACATTTTATCACTGGTAACAAATAGAAATAAATCTATAATTGGCAACATAAAAAAATACAAAGGTGAGTTGTTTTCCTTGAAGCAGCAGGCTCATTTCATTTGTTTTCAAGAAAATGTCTGCTCACTCCCCAAGTCTGAGCAAGCACAGGGGGTGTGTCAGCTGTCAGAGCAGACAGGGAGTATCTACGAGACATGGAGTGCGACGAGAGAGCTAGTCCACCAGCTTGCAACTCGAACTGTGACTGTGCCTCTCCCTAAAGCAGCTGTCATACTTCGTGTGTGTGCTTTCTGTGGGCCTCGTATTTCATTGCACAGATTATTAAAAAGATGTGTACTCAAGGGTCAAGATTTAATAAAGCTAAAGATTGTTACTGCTTTTTCTGAGACAAAACAGGCACATGTGTGTGCAACACAGTTACAATGACTAGTAGAGTTTGGTGCCACCGCCTTGGGTGGAGCTCAGCAGTGCTTTCACTCCCCACTGCTTTTGTACATGGATGTGAACACTGACACAACAAAAAAGGTCAACAGAATGGTATCGCCTTAGTGTTTACAGAAATACAATAGTCCTAACCTTCAGACTGAAAGGTCTCAGGAAACCTCCAGGAGACTGCATCTCACCTTTAAAGAAACGCTGTGCTAGAGGAATGAACCCCCACGGAACGCACGGGAGTACCTGCAGGCAGAGGAACTGCCCTGCGACCCAGGGGACTGTCCTGGTGAGTCCCTGGGCTTGCTGCTGTGGCACCAGGCCCCACCCCAGGAATGCCTGCTTCAACGTGCAAGGCTTTAAAGGAAGCATCAGACTAGTTCAAACAAAGGTCCACCCCTAACGTCCTAGCTGTGTGCCCTCACCGAGCCTCAGTTTCCTTATTTGTAAATGAGGTGATTCCATGTACCTCTCAGGACTGGAGCAAGGTTTACAATAAATAGTGTATGCAAAATGCCCACAGTAGCTCAGGACCTAGCACACAAGAATACTGAATAAACAGCACCCGTTATTATTGTCATTCATGGTGAAGGGCTTCCAACAGGAAAGAAAATAAAACAGGCACTAGAGCCTCTGCCAGGGCAGCTTCTGTTCCCACAACAGCGGGGATCCTGGTGTGCGCTCCTCACAGGATCCTGGGGGACTTTAATCGAACCCAGCCTGTTCAGCTAGCCAAGCAGACTTCATCTGCAGCACAGCCAAGTGGAGGCTACGTGCTCTGGGGCTCCGGAGACAACTCTTGGAAAGGAGGAGACAATAGCAATCCTCCTACAGGGTCATCACTCCTGTTGGTCGGCTGCCTTGGATTCCATGATCAGTGATGCACTCTGCTCACAGACCTTGGGCATCCACCTGAGATGCTGGCTGGCAGCAGCTGCATTTCCCAGGGCTGAACTGGCCTGCTCCTACCTCTCCCCAGAGGGGCTCACCCTCCCTGCAGCCATGGCACCAGGATGCCAGCTGGCCTCTGAGGAGCTTCACTGTCCCCAGGAGGCAGGTTCCAGGCATCTGGCCAGGAGCAGGGCTTTGGGTTTTGCTGGGAAAACTGAAAGGCAGCTTCCATGTGCTTAATAGAAGTGCCCACTGCTCCAGGAGGAGCAAAGGCTCAGAGGGAAACCATACACCCTGCTAGGTCCCTGGGATCTCCAGGGCCGCCCAGAGGATGGGGTAAGGAGAGCACACTCAGCCTCTGCCAAGTACGCAGGTCCAAGTGGGGCTCGTCCCTTTCTGGGAGGCCTGGCCCAGATGTGACTTCCTCATCCACACCCCGACTGACCACCTTGGAGGCTGTGTGAGAATTAAGACCTGGATGTGGAGAAGCCATGAAGAAGGACCATGCAGCAGGAGGTGCCCTTAGAACAGGGGCCCTTATTTGCCAGAAATGGCTGCTGACTCCCTTGGCAGTGCCACATACTGTCCTATTCCCTCACATCCCCGTCGGGGCCACTTAACAGATAACACAGGCCCTTGGAAGGGGGGCGGTGTTGCCTCCCGGAATGACCATCAGTCTGTTCATGGTGATAGTCTGTAGCTCCCACTCTGTGCAGGGTACAGGCTGGGGAAGAGGCAGGGAGTAAGGGGGCAGTCCCTGCCTTCCAGAAGCTTACAATCAAGTGGGGGAGGCAGGTGTTATAATCACAACAAAAACCCAAAACTTAATTGCAAAGTGAGACCAATGGTGTGCAGAAAAGTCTAGCGAAAGATCAGATCCCACGCAGGAGTCAGGGCACATCCCCAACCAAGCTGGGAGGAGAAGGCAGGGTTAATGAGACCAGGAGGCAATGAGGGAATGGGAAATAGTCTATAAACAAGTGCTCCATAATGGAAAAGCTCCCATTACGGACTTGGCTTTCTCTAGCTCATACCACCTCCCTCAGAGGCCACTGGCTCGCTGAGCAGGCCCACAGGCTGCTGAGTTCTAGCACCAGCAGGATTGGGAAATCCTGAATGCAGTCCATCTTCCACTGTCCTCCCCAACAGAAGCAGGATGAAAAAGACAATCCCTCTCTGAGACAGCATCACTTGTGGGTGGCTGTGAAGCATTTACTTTTACACTTGAACACAGGTGTTTCTGATGCCTTGGGAATTCTTAATACTCCAAAACAAGACACGAAAAAGACCAGAAAGCAGATCTTGTTTTCCCATGTCTGTTCTCCTCCCGCCCAGCCCTGCACGTCCTCCCCAATCAGTAAGTATCACAACTCGACGGAGCCAATGCATCAGCCTAAGCCACCCTTGAGCCCCGATGCCATAGGCTAAGCTGCAAGGGCAGAATCCTCCCCACTAGAACTAAGTCCCATGCCAGCCATTAGGCTACCTGTCCAGAATCTGTGTTGTCATCTGTAGAACAGCAGCAACAGCCCTGACCTGCAGAGTTGGGATGAGGCAGACATGAGCTTGTGTATGGAGAGCACTCAGCTCAAAGCTTGCCATAGCATTCAGTAAACACAAACACTTGTTTGCATTACTTGTACTTACAGAGACACAAGCAGAGCATGGGAAAGTGGGCACATAAGGAAAAAGAACAGAGACTACATGGATCGCTCTTAATCAGAAGCGAAATCAAAAGTAGACAAGACTCAAAGAATGGTTGTAAACTAAAAGGCATCACGATTTCTAGGAACTGCACAATTCACATCACGCGGAATTCCTGTCAAAGCCTCGACAAACCACTCTGACTCCCCATGACAGAGTATCTCCAGCACATGGGCCATGGCAGAGTGCGGGAGTACGACTTTTCTGAGGACAGTTTTACTACTTGTACATTCTTTTTTGGCTCATTACCATTTCCAGGGACTTGTCCTAGAGATAAATGAACACGTGAGAAAAGATTCACATGGAAGAATGTTTTTAGGTGTCAATGTTTTGATGTTCAAGCAAAGGGACTGGTTAGCCATCTGGTTTACCCAGACAGTGCTCCTGTGTTCCCCCTGTAAAAATAACACAGATCTATCTTTACTGCCAGAAAGACGGTCCTGACATGGCACTGGGCGAAGGAGGAATGTGAAAGCAGCACGTGTGGTGTGGCTCTGCTCTCCGAGTGCACACTCCCATGTCCAGGGGACCCCTGACCACAGGTGTGAACTGCAAGTGTCCACTTTACAGATTTTTTTCAATAAATACCATAAATGTATGTTTTCTTACTTGTGATTCTAACAGTTTTTTTCCTAGATTACTTATTGTAAGAATACAGTATATTCAACATATAAAGTATGTTAATTGACTGTTCACATTATCTGTAAACCTTCTGGTCAACAGCAAGCTATTAGTAAAGTTTTGGGGGGAGTCAAAAGTTATACGTGGATTTATGACGGCATGTGTGGGGGGCTGGCGCCCCTAGCCCCTGCATTGTTCAAGGGTCATCTGTCTATTACACACCATCATCTGTATAGTACAGACCAAATGTTAAGTGATAGTGGTTTCTCTGGGTAGTGGGATTTTAGATGATTTATATATAAATACACATACAGAAACTTGTTATTTATGTATAGTTTCTCATTTTTCTAGTATAAGCAGCTCCTCTGACGCTTCTTCCTCCAAACAGTCACTATAATTGTGCTAAATGTATAAATGAGTATCCCTCCTCAGTCCGGAAAGGTGACTGACTATAAGCCAGTTTTGCCTGTAGGAAGAGAAATGCTCCAAGGAGCACTGGACTGTCTGCTTGCTTTCCTCTCTCAGAAGATGGTGTTAGGGTCTTTCCATCGCTCTCACAGGAGTTTGGTAGCATGAGTCAGTTCTCTATACCACGTCACCTCCCAGGGTTCCAGTAAAACTGAGGGTCTAGACCTGTCATTGCAATGTAAAGGCCATCCGACGTAGTTCTAACCTCAGAGACCCTACCCGGAGAGCTAACAGGTCAACAACTGGCAGACAAGGGCAGGTAAGAAAATCCCCAAAGACACAATAAAATGGACACTGATAAGGTTGCAGGGCTTGCCAAGGCCACTAGCCAGAGCCAGTGCTAGGAGGACAGCCCAGGCCTCTCTGACTTGTTACCCGGCCTTCTTCTCCAGCCCTCGGGGCTGCCTTCCGGGCTGGACAGGACTCCGAGTTCTGCACTCTGCTGTTGGCACAGAATAAGGAAGTACAGACAGAAGGGAACGAAAAGTAGAGGATAGAGAAACAGACACAGCTGCACCCACCAGTGAATAAACAAGTCGTCTGTTGCGCCTGTTGGATAGGCAGGACTTGGTAACTAAAATTCGGACTAATTTTAGAAATGCAATGAGTCTAAACAAGCCTCACTTCGACAATCAAAACGGAACCCGGAAAAGAGTAATTCCTTACCTCTGCCTTTGTGAAGCTGACACAAAACAGTCTTTGGACTGACTCTATTTTAATCAGTTATCTGAGACCAAGACACACCATCAAGACCCAGGAAAAGGCTCGAGGCCTTTAAGTGCAGCCAAGCCACATGGCCACTACACTCTCCCTGCCACCCAGCTGCAAGAGTCTTATTTCAGACACAAATGCCTGCTGGCCTCGCTTGCCCAGGGGGGAGCTCAGCCTGCAGCCAGGTCTTGCCCAAGTTCCCCTAGCCCTAGTTCTACACTCCCAAGAAACTGGCTTTGCCTTTCTGCTTTCACATGCTCAGAGCTGCTGTATGTACCTGAATATCTACTAGAGCCTCCCTCATTGTCCCTCAAAACAGTGAGGGCTGTGTCTCTGCATCATTTCATTTTCTAACATTACAGGACAACCTCAATTCTTTTAAACAAAGTACTGTTGGGTGAAGAACATTAGTTGTAGTAATCGTAGCACCAGTGTGACATGCTTCTAGAGGTCACCTGGATGGTATCAGTCCAAACAAAAAAGCCCCAAACCAGTAGACATGTCACATTTGATGACATGTCTCATCTGACATGTCACAGACAAGTAACTACCGTATTTTGCCGTGTATAATGTGCACTTTATGCCCAAAATTTTTGAGGGAAAAATAAAGATGTGCATTATACATGTGTATAATGATTACATACCATGAGTATAATAATCCCATGTGTAATGCACACATAAAACGTGGGTGAGCAGTCTACATGGCAAAACATGGGATTTGGCATGAGATCCCATTATTACAATGGTTGTACGTTGCTGCAAACACCCTTTTAAGGGGCACATAGTAAGAAGCTGTATGACAGGACCAATGGAAAAAACCTGAGAAAAACAGACAGTCCAGCGAATGGGTCCGAGTAGCAGGGGGTGCTCAGCCAACCTGCACTGATGATCACACAGGGCTGGCGTCTGTGACAAGGACAAGAAGTCCCAGAGGTGAGAGGGAAGAAAGGGAAATCTACATTATATGAAATAGTATATGAAAGTGGAACTGAATTTACATCACTCTAAATGGACGTCTGACCTGAAGAGTTTACTCCTGCAAGCTAAGATTAAGAACTATTTTGGATCTTCTCCTTGGAAACACAGGAGCTCACATTGTATCTGGGACTGCCTTATTTTTAGTTGTGTGTATATTGCTCTATGACTCACATACATCAGGAAGACGACCTCTCAGTCTGGAAAACTTCATGAAAAAATCACAAAGTCCTAAGTCTCATCTGACATTCACGCAGTCTTCCAACATTGACTAAGCACCCTCCAAAGGCAGGACCAGGTATAGTGCTGGAGATAACAGTGGGTTATCTCCACTAAGCACCCACTGGCCACTCCCTGGCTGCATGAGGTGCCCTGACTCACACCCAACGTCCCTTCCACTACACCTATTTTCACCCTCTTATTTTCACACATTCACCAACATGTTTTTCAAAATATGCTTGAACAGAATTTTACACTCCCAACAAGTGCTTTGCATGGTGGAATTCCATCATGGGAGTTTGCACGGATTTCATGTACCCAGAACAAAAAAGACAAACACTGAAATGACCTGACCTGTCCCCTGCTTTCATCTTGATGAAGGGGAACAAAAGCCAGGGGCACACATGCTGTCTCCCCAGGGGACACATCAGTGCCTCTGAGCTCATGGGCCACTCAAGGACGATACAGAGTAGGGCCAATGGACTAGAACCTAACCGATGAATGCTCATTTGGAAATTCAACTCTGTATTCAGAACTGTATTTCTGTACTTGGAGTGACAGATCACAAACAGACCATGGTCCCTGCAACTCAGCACTTCACCAACATCTGCCTTAATGGAGCTTAGTCGGGGGGTGGGTGAGGGGCTGTAAAACAGTATGGCAGACAGTGACACTTGCTGCCATGGAGGAACAAAGAGCAGGAAAAGGAGTGCTGAGGTATTCTGTTTTAAGCAGGGAGGATTTCTCTGAGCAGGGAACATTTGGGCAAAGATTACACAGGTAAGGAGCAAGCCCTGTGCACAGCTGTGGAAATGTCCAGGCAGAGGGGCTAAGCGTAGAGGTCTGGAGTGTGCCCACACAGCCCAGGGGCTGGGCAGAGTGGGTGCCAGGAGAGTGTGAGGAGCTGAGGGCAGAGGGGCTTAGCAGGCGGCATGGGGAGATGGGCCAGATCCTCAGCTACTAAAGTACATCCACCTTCCCTGCTAGTGAGACGAGGGCCTGAAAATCAGGTTGTCCCACAGCTCTCCACATCCTGTACTATGCCTGGTTTACTACTGTGGGTCCCCAAAAG
This sequence comes from Phyllostomus hastatus, assembly GCF_019186645.2. Taxonomy (NCBI): domain Eukaryota; kingdom Metazoa; phylum Chordata; class Mammalia; order Chiroptera; family Phyllostomidae; genus Phyllostomus; species Phyllostomus hastatus. Next base: position 3,638,041 of record NW_025334030.1, on the reverse strand, counting down.
TCCTGAAATCAATAGGTGGCTGTTGGAGGCGGGGAAACCTGCAGTGCTTGGCCCACCCACAGCAGGCACAGCTTCTTCCTGGCCAGTTTGACGGACTATACTTGGGGGAAATGGCTCAGTGTGGCCTCCCTGCTCCCCAGGCAAAGCAGGTAAACATATGTGTGACCTGACCTGTCTACATGGAACAAACACCGTGGCCTGAGCCTCAAGCAACACAGCATAAGGAGGAGGGGGTAATGGTCAAGCAACAAGTGGTGGTCACACAGTCAAATGACCACGTGAGGCCTTCTGCCTGGAGCAGCACAGAACTCCAGTTCTAAGATGAACCAGTTTTATTCAGCAGAGCCGCCACTGCCCAAGTTTATTTCTCTTTTCTTTCGAGTAACTATCTACTTGAAAAAACGTAAGGTTCCTGACTCTGTCATTCAGCCATTCCACGGAAGTCAATCACCCGTGGTTCCGGCTCTCAGGATGCTGCAAATTGAGCTGGGAAGCCAGCTCACACTTGAGAGGAATTTACAAAAGGTACTCAGCAAAACCCAAAGGAGAATTTGTGATGGCAGGTGTTCCTGGGGAGATGAGGGGTAGTCTGTGTGTGGGGCACTGAGACCTCAGGGACTGGGTGGGCCCTTGCTTAAGGCTCTGCAGGAAGGTGGACGGAGGTTCCTTGCCTGGCCAACAGAGTCACTAAGAACAGGGGGGACAGAGAAAGTTGTGGTCAAGGGCCCAGCCTCTCCAGCCAGACTGGCAGCTCCCAAGGGTAGTGATGGTATTTGGGGCCAGTCCCTCCACAGCCTGGCTGGTGCTCCCGGGCAGGAGCTCTCTGCCCCGTCTTGTGGGCCCTGTTTCAGTCAGCAGTACCCCAGTCACCAAGGTGGATGCCTGAGTGGCCTTCCAGACTTTTCTCTGCACCTTAATCCTTGACCTGTCAGCAAGTACTGCTAATGCTCAGAAAGCTCTCAGACCCGCTATCTCATCTACTGGTCAGGTTTCAGGAGAAGTCCGGACTTGGCCCTGTGTTCCAGATCTCGAACACACCGCATGCCGGCCCCCCCAGACCCACCCGCCACACCAATGGATCCCTCCGCAGATCCTTCTCCCAGCCTCCCGAACACTCGCCCACAGTCTTTCCAGAAAACCTGACCCTTTCCTGAGACTCCCCGCCAGGGGGTCTTTTGTCCCTCACTCCTCTGCCCCACCAAAGACACCGGGACTCCCCAACTTGTATGAGCACATGGCACAGGTTTGTTAAATAAGCAAATCCATGAGGTTTGGGGTTAATTTAAATTAACTAGGTTTCCCATCCTATTATTCCTAACTTAAATGCACCCCCCTCCCCCAAATGCTACTGGGCCAGAGCACAGCCTCAGCTGAGATGCAATCCATGCTTCTTGATGAAAGTGCTTTTGTTTATGGCCAAAAATCCAGACAGGAGGGGGAAAAAACCCGAAACCCTTTCTTGAGTCATAGTCAACTCCAGGGAGCAGTTTCCATGTTGGGGCCGGGAAAGCCGACATTTCCCTTGGCCTGTTGTTTCGGGAGGGCTGGATCTGAAGCCCCGTCCCCCATTGTTCAGCAGCCTTGGGCAAGTCACTCAGTAGCTCTGGCTGCTTCATGCCTGTGCTACCTCCCGGGGCTGCTGTGAGGACAACACAGGGGACAGCACTGCCAGGGGGTACAGAGCACAGGCAAAGGGCGCACACTGCAAATGAGATTTCATTCCTTGCTGTTTCCTCACTTGTAAATTGTGAGGCTACTGCTAATTAACACTATGACAACCATATTTCACTTCTTCCTGAATTAATAAGGGGTTAGGATTCTCCTCAGACCCCACCCAGGGAAACCCGTCCATGCTTTTCTACTGCCTTCCACCTTCCCTGGCCTCTATTTCTCCTTGAAGGAAAAAATGCAGACACTGGAATAGATCTGAATTCAGACTGAATCAACACTTACTGAAAACATCATGTGTCTGGCACGTTCACAGTTTTTATTGGACCCTCACGACACATCACTGTGGTAAAAATAGATGGCATGGGATCACCCAGTGGACACACCACACAATGGCTCACAGCACCTACAGACTAGGTGCACCAAAAAGGGGATGAAAAATGTCTTAGGGAAATACATCGTAACTGCTTTCATGGAAAGCATCAGAATGCCACTGGACTTCCTTACCCTGCATTGCACGGTTTCATACTTTGTGTGATGTTAGGAAACCCTAGTCTTCATAGCACACACCGGGGGTATAGGTCTTCATCTGGCCCAGTTGTTGCTTTTCACCTATCACAGGTGCAGCGAAGTGAGGCTCTGGGAAGGCAAATGCCTGTCACACAGCTTGGAAGTAACAGAAGGGCCTCCAGAGTGGTCTGCCGAATCTGGGCAGTTCTGGTCCCAGGATCCCACCATTATCACGAGAGCCTGCTGATTCCCAGAGTAGCAGTGGGGGGGTGGGGGGAGGCCTGCAGGCTCAGGAGTGTCCAGACCTGCACATCCCTCGGTGGCTGGCCCTCTCAGAGAGGGGTTCTTCTCCAGACCCCGGCCCAGCAACCCCTCTCCTCTGCAGCACTAAATTGCAGTGCAGGGAGCTGTCTTCCCAGAGACTCTCTAGAAGAATCCTGATTGTGTAGAGAGAATACAGCAACCTCTTGTGGGGTCCTAGAAATAAGCATACTTCCATCCTGTGCATTCCCATTTTCAAGCCCCCCAATGGGGGCACAATAAACCTCACGCCACTGCTGCTGGCCTGGCTCTCCTGTCTCCTCCCACTAAGGTCCAACATTTTCGGTAGGAATTCCTTCTGCTTCCCACCAGCAAGACTTCCTTCCTTCCACATAAGGACAGAAACATCAATATAAGATGCCTTAACTTTAATTGCCACACTTCTCTATGTCCCCTACGAGTAAAAATATGTGTTTTTGAAAGTGGAGATGTATTTTCACAGGACTTGTCCCTTCTGTCCCTCTAAGACAATTGAGAAAGGTGCAGGGGTGTCCAACCCACAGCCCATGGGCCACGTGCAGCCCAGGATGGCTGTGAATGTAGCCCAACACAAAATCGTAAGTTTATTTAAAACATCCTGAGATTTTTTTGTGATTACATGTTGCAATGCATTTAATGTGTGGCCCAGAGACACCAGAAGGTTGGGCAGCCCTGGTTCTGGGAGAGTGTCTGTGGCCAGAGAATGGAGTACCTGGATCCAAGGGACTTAAAGTTTATCTACTGGGCTCTGCAGCCCTGTTCCCCTAGAGCTTTAAAACATACGAAACCAGCAGCTTTCAAACCAGGCAAGCTTATAGTGTAAGGAGCAGAAACAGAGCATGCAAGCTAATGACAGAAATCAATTATTGCCAATGTGATCTGCCAGGGCAATCTGGCCATCAGGGCACATTCCTTTAGCTTCCCGTCAAAACAACTTTGGTTCCTGATTATTCTGTGTCATACAATCCATGTTTCTGCTCTTCAGGTGATTTAAAACCACTATTTAAAAATCTTTGTAAGAGCCCATGTAAAGCTCTTTTCTGGTTCCAGAGGCCCAGTCCATGGAAAAACCTCCAGCTCCTCAGGGATGGGAGACAAATTTTTCAAATACCCAGGGCTTCTGTTAGTTAAAAGAAAAAAAAAGCAAGAATTATTCTAAACTCTACTCAATTATAAGCATGATTAATTATTTGGGGGAACTAGACTGGTGTTTGCAACTTTAGCACACATAAAAAAATAAGATGAGCTGTTGATTAGATTTATGATAAAATACAGTAAAATGTTATACATTCTAGATGGTGTTCTATAGGTATTCGCTGTAAAATTTCTTCAACTTTTCTACATGTTCGAAACTTTTCATGGGCAGAGAGCAAGGCAGAGCTGGCTTATCTCTCCCACTTGACTCCCTGACTCTTAGGTTAGCCTTGAGGGAAGAAACAAAATACCAGTACACACTGGTCTCAGCACTGCCCTGCCTTGCCCAGCGGCATGACACAGAATACATAAAAAATTGGCATAAATGCTATACCCCGGGTTCTCCATCCTCCTCACTCCAGGATATAGGTCCTCAGCCTCAGGTGTGCCTGAGGATTATCTGGGGAGCTTACTAAATAGCGAGTTCTGGACCACATCCCATAACATCTAGGAGGCCCCAGGAACTGGCCTTTTTACCGAGGGCCTCGGTGATTCTGATGCAGAGGATCTTCGGCCCACTCTTAGAGAAACTGAAAGCTGCTTGCTCCTTACCTGACACCTGTTGAGAGGCCTCCTGGGAACATTTAGAGAAAAACAGAAACACACACACACACAACCATAAACGAGTTAAGTGCCCAAACCCAGGCTCAAATGACGCGTGAGTTCAACCAAGATCGTGGATGGCAATGAAGCTGAGCCCAAAGCCAGGCCAAGCCACTGCCTCCCAACCTGATCCAGGAGCTCGCGGCCAACAGTGGGGTCACCAAGGAGGCTCAGCAAGAACTTATTTATCGCCATGACCCTCCTCACAATCCCCTTTCCTTGAGAAAACAGCGGAAAACCGAACATGGTGTTTCCTCAGCCTGCCTTACAACAGGACGTGGGAGCTGTGATAAGCGGGACGCCGGGGCCCGCAGCCCGCCGTGGCACCGAGTCCCTCCACCCACCCAGGCCAGGCTGTCAGTGCAGCCCCGCGGGTGGCCAGCCAACCCAGCAACAGTACATGAAAACCCCGAGGCCCTCTCTGGATCGCATCAGCGTCCTGGGAGAAGGCGACGGGCACACTGCACCGACCCCACTGTCCCTTTACCTCGAGAGAACGGGCACTCAAGTCCGAGCAAAGCAAACAGTGGCCGGGGTCCAAAGGCTTAGAGGACTAGACCTTTAGCCCCGCGGGGCTTACGCGCACACCGCCCACAACCCGCCTAAAGGCCTCTGGGAGATATAGTCCATCCATGTACCCCAAACGCAATCTGCGCACCATGGGGACTACAGTGTCCACCATGCACCGCGCGAGCGCCGCGGGCGGGCTCAGTAAAGGGGGTCTGCGGTCCTAGGTCATCCCCTCCCCACGAAGGGCACGAGCGCCCAGTCCTGCTCGCGGGGAGGCTCCGGGAGAGGCCGACTGGAAGGGCCCAGGTGACTCACCGTTTCCCCGGCTCTTGCGGCAGCGCAGCAGCAGAAACTGCGACCTCCGCAGGACGTCGCGCGTCTGTCCTAGGGCAGGCAGGCTGGCTCTGGAGCAGGGCCAAGGCTTGTAGCGTCACGGGGGCGGGGCAATGAAGTCAGTGTGTGGGCGGGGCTAGGGCGACACGTGCCATGCCCTGGTGACATTAGGAGCGCTTCGCCTGCACGAGGTAAGCGGGCGGGCCTAGGGGCCCTTTATTCTAGTGAGAGAGTGACTGGAATATAGGGGAAGGAACTTATTAGCTCTCCGTGTTTCCCACGCCAGCACCAGGGCGTTAATCAGAGGAAGCGTACCTTCCTTTCTCCAGGCTGTGTCTGAGTTTAGACGCTGTACATTCTGTAGACATGCATAGAATGGAAAAGATTTTTGTCTCCTGATGTGCACTTTCCCAGCTGAGATTAATAAGGCAACACTCTTGTTGTTTCAGCTCTAATATTGGGAACAAGGGTCTTTTTTGTGTATGTTTAGTGCCACATATTTTCTCATTCTTATGCTTTTTGGTTGGTGATTTTTAAAAAGTTCCTTTTTTACTGTATTTTTTCCCCTTACCATTTATCCCCCCTTTACTCTCTTCAACCTCAACCTAACCCCACTCCTAAACCCCTCCCAGAGCTGTCAGCCTGTTCTCTGAGTCAGCCTGTCACTATTTTTTGCTTTTTAAAATGGCTCCCAAGCATAATGCTAAAGCGCTGCCTAATGTTCCTAAGTGCAAGGAGGCTGTGATGTGCCTTACAGAGAAAGTGGGTGTGTTAGATGAGCTTCCCACAGGCATGCATTACATTGAGTCCAGTGTTATTGAATCAATAAACAGTTGTCTTTAAATAGAAACACTCATTAATGTGGTTATGTATTGATCCATATGCAAGTGTGACCAAAGGCTGGCAGGAACCTTACCCTGTGTTGTCCCAGGTGCAGTGGTTCAATATTTGGTAATTCAGTGTTTGTGGCAAATTTATGGACTTTAACCACTAATAATGAGACTCAATTGCATTTGATATTTGATTCGATTGACATTTTAAAGAATCATTCTGATTGCTATGGAAAGTATGGTTTATACCAAGAGAAGCAATTAGGAAGCTGGGAGACCAATACAGATGTAATTCAATTTTTCTACTCTCCACGTTTAAAAAAGTAAAAAGAAACAGGTGAGTTAAATTTGAATTAAATTTAAGTAATATGTTAACCCAATATATGTAAAATACTTTTTAAATATTTAATCATATAAAAATCATCAGAGATATTTTACATTCTTTTTCCACATGAACTCTTTGAAGTCCAGTATGTTTTTAATGCAGCATGTCCCATTAGCCACATGTGGCTCGTGGCTACCATACTGGACAGTGCAGATACAGATCATACATTACTTTGCTCATTCAACCAAGCAAGGTCTTGTTCTGGAAATATACAGAATGGAATAAATCCCAATCTCTGTTCTCAAAGTACACACAGGCCAGCTAAGGAGTCTGATACAAGACCTTGTGCTGAAGACTTCAAACCAAAGTGCTTTGAAAGGTTGAGTAGGGAGTACCCATAGGAAGGAGGCTTCAGAGAGAAGAGGGACATTGAAGTTGGGACTTTAAGGATGTGTAAGAGCTCTGTGGGGAAGGGCACTCCAGGCAGTGAGAACTGGTTATGAAAGTTCAAGAGAAATGACACGCAGTGTCTCTGGAGAATTGCAAACAGTTCTTTGTGGTGGGATTGTAGAGTGTGACATGGGAGGATAGAAGGTGGGGAAAGATGAAGGTCTTACAGATCAGTCTATGGAAGGTGGAATTTATCCTGTTTAGTAGTGACGGGGAACGTTGAGACTTTTAATCTGAGTGATACGACCAGATCTGTGTTTTAAGCAGACTATTCAGGCAGTTTGAAAAGTGTAGGAATAGGAGGTGGGAAGACCCATCAAAGAAGGGAAGGGACTCTGCAATAGATACAAGAAAGACACTAGAGACTGAGAAGAGGGAAGGCAGAGTGGTCCACAGTGTCCTATGTAGGAGGGTCAAGTAGAACAAGACATGCAGACCTTACCACCCTAAAAGCCGAGGGTAAATCCGAGTAAAAATTAGCTGACCCTCCAGAGTCCACCAAAAAGCAGAGGGTTTGGGAGCCAGTGAGAACCTAAAGTTTACTGAGAAGGAACTGGGTTCAGGTCTTGGGCCACATCGCTGTACGGCCTTGTTCAAAAATACTTAAATTTTCTAACCCCAAAATGAGGATAAAGATAATGCCAGCTTCATAGGGCTGTTGCAAGGATGGAATGGCTTCCTGCAGTTATGTCACTTTACACGGTGATTGGCATGTGCTGGCACTCCATGCAAATGGTAGCTTTATGGTTCCCTCACACACACACAAAACAGAGCTGCCGTCTCCCACTTGCTGTTAATAGGAATCAAAGAATAAATGAGATAGGTGAATTATATTTGCACTTAAAGCTAAAGGCAAATGTTTCTTAAGAGGTCAAGCATTCCTCACCCTGAACTCTCCTTCTAGGAATATACCCAAGAGAATGAAAACATGTACACATGAAAACCTGTAGCCAGATGTCGGCAGCATTTGTTCACACTCACCAACGCCAAAAAGTGGAAACAATTCATTGGCTGTGATCTGTCCATACTCTGACATATTACTCAGCCATAAGAAGGAATGAAGCTCAGACACACACTACAATGTGGGTGAACCTTGGAAATGTGACGCTTAGTGAAAGAAGCCAGGCACATAAGACCACGCACGTATCGTATAATTGTATTGATATGAAATGTTCAGAATAGACAGACCTACAGAGACAGAAAGATGAGTCACTGCCTAGGACTGGGGCAAATGGCGGGGGGGGACGGTGACTGCTAATGAGTAAGGGGTTTTCTTTTAGGGGTGATGAAAATGTTCTAAAATAGATTGTCATGATGTTGGCACAACTCTGTGAATATTAAAAGCCTTGAACTATACACTTAAATGGGTAAATGTGAATTATACCTTAAGCAGTTGCCAAAAATATAAAAATAGGGAGAGACTATAGCATAAGCAACTTGGAAGAGTTCAGACAGATAATGAAGCAACAGATTTAAGGCAGGCATCTCTGTGCAGAGCTGGGTTGGTCTGATCTGTCTTGTTTGCTGTGAGAAGGTTCACGGGGCATGTGGAGACCAGGAGCCCACGACTGTGCCGGGAGGTGTCATTGGCAGTCTTGCAGTGCAGCTGCTTGTTTCACCTCTTCCTGGGGAATGTTGGCTTTCGGCAGACACCTGCCCTCCGCATGAACATGCACACACAGCTCCTTCCATGTCACCTGCTCCTTCCTGGCCTCCATGACTCACACCTGTGCTACAGAGCCAGCTGCCCTTTATTTTTAGTACAGATTTTACCATAACTGGAGCAGCTGCAGCACTTTTGACCCAGCATGCCTTCAGTGACAGGTTTCTTTGTACCTGGTGGCCCCTGCCACCAGTGCATTCTTATGCTTCAGGATGAACGCTGGTTGCCTTCAATGGGGCCCGCCCATGGGGTTCCTGATAGCTGTTTGCCTCCCAGATTGTGCTGAAAACAGCCCAAAGATGGGGAAAGAGGGCCCTCTTCCATCTTCTCTGCAACCAGTGCCATCTGCTGGCAAAAGGATGGCGCGAGAGACACGATGAATTCTTCTGTCTGCCTTCCCTATTTGGTGCCTGCATTACAGAGTGCTGGGGTTAACATTTATCCCTCTAGTTTAGTTCTCTTAGGCTAGAGTTAAAATTAGGCCTTATTCCTACATTGAAACCTATAAGGAAAAGGGCATGTATTTCAAGTATTGAGCTTGATGCATTTTCACAAACCTCACTTGTTAGTACAACCAGCACCAGGTTAACAAGATAGAGTGTGACCACCCCCCACCCCCACCCAAGCAGCCTCCTCTGTACCCCTCCCACTCACTGTCCTCCCACAAGGAGTCACCTGACCTGCTACTAAGAGTAGATTTTTTCCCCCCTGTTTTTGTATCTTCTGTTACAAGTTGGAGCCAGTTGGAGCATATGGTGTGCAGCTTTTGTAATGCAACACTGGAGGTGACTAAAGGGGCTCTGTCCTTTGGAGCAGAGCCTGAACATCATGAAGGGTACCTGTCTCCTCCCATAATCCTCTGCCTCCTCCTCAGCCCCCTCCTTTTATCAAGCTGATTTATCATTGGCTTGAAAGCCTCAAATGAAATCATGTAACCATTTTGGAAGTTGCAGTTAACATCCCTGAGCACTTTTTGCTAGGCTCCAGTATAAGCAGTTTAGACACATACCTCTCTTGATTCCCACTAGGAGCCTATGCACTTTACGTAGTAAAGCTTAATGGAAGGTGTAGCATGCATAGAGTTGCAAAGTCAGTGACTGGTAGACCCTTACTCTTGTGATCCTAGAGGGAGGGTCTCTCACTACCCAAGCTGCTTACCAAAGCCAGTAAGAGCCAGCACACACACGAGGTGAAAGGGGAAGCTCTCATGCTCAGGCCGTTCTCTACAAAAATCTGTCTTTATGCCCAGCACAGAACAGGAAGGAAACCCACACCCCTGTGGAATCCACGTGGTTGGGTCACTGATTTGTTTGGATTGTTGCAAATTCCCAAACTGTTGATACAGAAAAGCACACTTATCAGAAGTGAACAACAGGATGCAGTTTCACTAAATGAACATGGCAGATTGCCCATTCATTCATTCATTCATTCATTCCCAGCAGCTCATGCCGCCTTCCAATCATGAGGCCAACCCAGAGTCCCCACGCTCCTGACTTCTAACAATAAAGGTTAGCTTTCTCCATTTTTGTACTTTTTATAAAAATGGATTCATACAGGATGAGTTCTTTTCAAAATGGCTTCTTTTGCTCAGTTTTAGATCTATGAAAGTCACCCATGTTGTGACACACGGTTGTCAGTATTCACTCTCATTGCAGTATGTTGATCCATTATGTGGCTATATCACAGTTTGTCTGTTTTACTGTTCATGGGCATCTGAGTAATTCCCACATGGGAACTTTTGGCCATTATGAATTGCTGTCACAGGCATCCTAGTTCATGGTGTGAGCATATTTCTGTTGGGTGCCCATCAAGGAGTGGAATGGCTGGGTTGTAGCACGTGCCTATGTTCAGCTTTGTGGACCCTGCCACGTCGTTTCATAAAAGTGCTTCTACCAATTCACACTCCACCAGAGCATTTGAATGTTCTTCTGGTCACATCCTAACCAACATTTGGTATGCCAGACCTTCAAATGTTAATGTTAAATGATTCTAAATAGAAACATAAATTATTTCACTGTTAAGATCTCTTATGTAATATTTCTATCATTATATGGCTCATGAGAATTGACAGCTCCTTTGCACCTGTTATCCATTTAGCAAATGTTTACTGAGCTCCTTCCTATGTAGTGGGCTCTGTGGTCTGGTGCTAAAGAGACAGAGAAGAAAATGAAAGATCTTAGTCCTGAAGGAGCTCTAAGAACGCTCTCTCCTCAGCTTTCAGCTCAGATGTCCCTCCACAGACAGCTGAGCACCTGCCGCCATTACCTTTTTGCCTGCTTTGTTTTTTTCATAACACTTACTATCATTTAAAATATTGGCTTAGCCAAAGAGTCTGTTTAATTTTTTTCTGTAAAATAAAAGGCACATTTTTCATTTTCAACAATAACCTTATTGATTTGGCTATTTTGAGTATGTTGGCTATATCCCACTATTGGCTTCTAGTGGGCAGAGGCCAGAGGTGCTACTAAACATCTTCCAATGCATAAGACAGCCCCACAGCTGTGAAGAATTATTTGGCCAAAATGTTAGTAGTACCAAGAAACTTTGCAAACCACTTTTGACATGTTCAATCCGTCACTGCACCTTCTCCATACACTGCACAACATTTTTTTTTGGCATTTCAGTTGTGTTTTTACCTTTCTTCAAATAATAAAGCATAATATGCCAAAATGTTGCTCATATTTTTCCATCTTCAGTATTAATAAAATGGCTACACAAAAATTCACCAATTTGGTAAGTTTTTTTAAATGCACTCTGAGATGACAGCTGTCACAATACAATGTAACAAAATTGTTTCAAATGAAGCTAAAGACAACTAAGCACTACTAGAGCCATTGTACAGAAAAAACTAAACAAACTTTTTTGGCCAACCCAATACTTTATTTATTTGTTTAATCATTTAATGTCTTCATGAGGGCAGGACTCTTATCTGTTTGGTGTTCTCTAGCCCCCAGAACAGTTTTCTGGTATATAGTCAACGTTCAGTAAATACTTGCTGAGTGAACAAATGATTGAATAAGTGATAGGCAGGATGAGAGCTGAGATGTTAAATTAAGTCCTGGCCATGCCACTTCTTAGCAAAGTGTGACCTTCAGGAAATTACTTGTTTTCTGATCTTTATTTCCTCATCTATAAAACAATAGTAACAGTGCTTGAACTAGCAGAAGAGAGAACTAGTGGGCTTGAAGCTAGATTGAAGAGATTATGCAATCCACAAAACAGAGAGAAAATAGAATGAAGAAAAATAAACAGAGCCTCAGAGAAATGTAGGACACCTTTAAGTATACCAACATATGTGTAATAGGAGTGTCAGAAGGAGAGGAGAAAAAGAAAGGAACAGAAGAAATATTTAAAGAAATATGCCTGGAAAAAACAGGCATTAATGCCTGACTCATTAATGCCTGATTAATGACCCATTAATCAACACATCTAAGAATCTCAACAAATTCCAAGGAGGAAAAATACAGAGATCAGCACCCAGTTACATCATAGTTAAGAGACAAGGCAAAAAAATCTTGAAAGGAGAAAGAGAAAAATAGTTCCTTGATACCAGTAGACAGTCTGTTCAGAGTACTGGGTCTCCCTCCTCAGCCAAGATGGAAGCAGGAGGAGGTTCTTACACTGAATGTGTGGACAGCTAGCAAGGTAATTGGATAGAAGAAGAAAAGCCCTTTCCCATCCTCCCTTACCAGATTAGGGGTAGGATCAGGGGAAGAAAAGCACGTGTACCATAGAAGTCAAAATGGTACAGAGGAGGTGCTAGACCAAAGGCCTATCAGTCTAGCCTGGAGAAAGAAGGGATTGGTTGGGAGGTGGACCCACCTAAAGCATGTGAAAGTTTGGGAAGTTGATTGGCTATTTTTAAGAGAGCACCTAGTCCATCCCTCACCCAAGCTAATATAATCCCAGGGAAACAAAGAAGCAGCCCTCTTTCTTGCTCTTACACACTCTGGCTCATGACCTATACTCACACTGTGCACTTGCCTATTCTTTCCATGGGTCACGTGGCCTTAGCAGCCACGTGGCCCGTGGCCTCTAGTGGGGAGTCTCTCTCTTGCCCACCTGGTGATGAGCTCGTTTGTGTTTGTGCACTCTCTCTCATGGGAGTACGCAGCCTGGCAGCCCCAGCAGCCACATGGCCCATGGCCATGCGGGCTCCATGCACAGGCTCCCGGAGGGAGCGTGAAGTGGACAGCAGCTGGGAACAAGCTAAGCTACCTGGATGGGGACTGACGACTGCTTAGCAGCTAACTGCAGGCCTAAACGAGTGTAATTTAAAATAGAACAGGAACTCTGGACACTGCCTTTTGACTTGGTTTTGTGGAGGAGATGAGCTTTGAAACAGGAGTGCAGCATTCTCCCAGATAGTGCAGCACCTGAACACAACATCTTTCCTTTTATTCCAGCATCTGCCTCACAGGTCTGGTTTTTGCTCACAAGTTTGGCGACAGGCAATCAAACTTCCATTTTGCGGGGGAGGGGTTTGGTCCCATTACATCATCACTACAAGAGAACCTCAAGTATTACTCATAACTAATTTATCACTAGAAACAATGGAGCCTAGAAGGCAGTGGGGTAATGTACTGTGTTCATGTAGCTAAAGCAAAAATAAGGGTAATCCCTGCCTAGCGGTATTATTGTTTGGATTAAAGAAACCGTAAATTCAGTGTCGGACCACAGTGGTTCCATGAACATATTATTAAGGATCATATAGTGTATCTTCAGATTATCTTTAAGTTCTTTTGTGTTATTTAATCCACCCTATGTGAGTCAACAGGGGCAGCTCAGTGCTGTTATGGCAGAAGGTAAAAAGCCTTCCCATACTCATCCAGAGGTTTAGCCAAAAGAAGTGTATATATCTACTTGTGGTTCTTCCTACGAAAAAGGCTGTCTACAAATGACTCTGTTTTATTCATTCAGTCATTTAGTGTTCATTAAACACCTATGATGTGTTAGGAGCTATTGCTTGGTGGAGAGAAGATATCATCTCCCTCACGGGGTCACAGAGTAGTTAGAGCTAACGGCGCTAATCAAATAGTCACATAAATGATGATGAGAAGCATGCAAAGGAAAGACATGAGAAATACTAAGATCCCAGAGTAGGTGGCCTTTACCATAACCCAGGATGTGGGGAACGCATTGCTTGGAAAGTGATGGCTATGCTGAGGTCTGAAAGATAAGTGGGAGCTTTCTTTCTCAAGTGATATGGAAGGAAAAACTGTTTCAGCCAGGGAGCTATCATGCGCCAAGGGCCTGTAGCAGGAGGGAATAAAACAAGGACAAGGGGACTAAAAGAAAGTTAATTTGAACATTTTATGTCTGGTAAGTTATTAATATCCAGAATATATAAAGAATTTGTACAATTCAACAACTACAAATAAACAACCTGATTTAAAAATAGACAAAAGACTGAAGAAAGTATACAAATGGCCAATAAGCATATGAAAAGATGCTCAACATCACTAATCAGTAGGGAAATGCAACTCAAAACCACCATTAGGGTGGCTGTTATCAGGAAAACAGAAAATGGGACATTCTGATGAGGATGTGGAGGAATTGGGACCCTTGTGCATTGTTTGTGGAAATGGAAACTAATGCAACCACCTGGAAACAGTATGGCAGTTCCTCAAAAACTTAATCATAGAATTGCCATATGATTCACAAATCCATTTCTGGGTTAGAGAATTGAAAGCAGGGAATTGAATAAGTATTTGTACTCCCATGTTGATAACATCATTATTCATAATACCCAAAATATGGATCAACCCAACTGTCCATCATCCATTGGCAGATGAGTGGATAAGCAAAATGCAGTACTGTATACACATTCAAGGGAATATGATTCAGCCTTAAAAAGTAAGGAAATTTTGGACTTCCAGCCAAGATGGAGGTGTAGGTAGATATGCTTTGCTTTCTCACACAACCAAAAGAAGGACAACCACCAATTTTAAAACAAACAAACAAACAAACAAAACCCAACCACAAATTCCAGAAAATCGAACTGTATGGAAGTCTGGCAACCAAGGAATTAAAGAAGAAATATTCATCCAGACTGGTAGTGGGGGTGGAGATGACACATGGCAAGGCAGCTGACCATGTGGGCAAGGTGGCAGCTGGCAGACCAGGTGGTCCCACATTCGTGTGTGGATAAGCCAGGAGGAGGAACAACTGAGGAACAAGACAGACCACTCAACCCAGGGGTCCAGCATGGGAAAAGAAAGCCTCAAAATCACTGCTGGTAAAAATCTGTGGGGGTTGTGCTGGTGGGAGAAACCCTCAGCCTCACAGGAAAGTTCTTTGGAGAATGCACAGAGCTCTAGAACGTACACAAACCCATCCACATAAAAATCAGCACCAGAAGGATGGAATTCGCTTGTGGGTAGCAGGGGAAATGACTGAAAGTGGGGCGGGGCAAGAGCTGAGCAAGTGGCAATGTTCCCTCTCTGACCCCTCCCCCACGTATAGCATCACAACAGCAGTGAAGTGGGTTGCCTCGCCCTGGTGAACGCCTAAGGCTCTGCCCCTTACTATATAACAGGCACACTGAGACAAAAATATGTGGCCCAGATGAAAGAACAGATCAAAACTCCAGAAAAATAACTAAATGATGAAGAGATAGCCAACCTATCAGATGCAGAGTTCAAAACACTGATAATCAGGATGCCCAGAGGAATGACTGAGTACAGTCACAAAATAAAGGAAGAAATGAAGGCTATACCAAGTGAAATAAAGAAAAATATACAGGGAACCAACAGTGAAGGGAAGGAAACTGGGACTCAAATCAACAATTTGGAGCAGAAGGAAGAAACAAACCTCTGGGACAACTTTAAACATTCCAATACCTGAATCATAGTGGTGCCAGAAGAAGAGAAAGCAAGAAATTGAAAACTTATTTGAAAAAATAATGAAGGAAAACTTCCCCAATGTGGTGAAGGAAATAGACTTCTAGGAAATCCAGGAAGCTCAGAGAGTCCCAAAGAAATGGGACCCAAGGAAGTATAAACCAAGACACATCATAATTAAATTACCCAATACTAAAGATAAATAGAAATCTTAAAAGCAGCATGAGAAAAGGAGAGAGTTACCTACAAAGGAATTCCCATAAGACTATCAGCTGATTTCTCAAAAGAAACCTTACAGGCAAGAAGGGGCTGGAAAGAAGTATTCAAAGTCATGAAAAATAAGGACCAATATCCAAGGTTACTCTATCCAGCAAAGCTATCATTTAGAATGGAAGGGCAGATAAAGTGCTTTCCAGAAAAGGTCAAGGTAAAGGAATTCTTCATCACCAAGCCCCTATTACATGAAATGTTAAAGGGACTTATCTAAGAAAAAGAAGATGATCAAAATTATGAATAATAAAATGACAACAAACTCACAACTATCAACAACTGAACCTAAAAAACAAAAACAAAGTAAACAAACAACTAGAACAGGAACAGAATCACAGAAATGGAGACCACATGGAGGGTTATCAGCAGGGAAGGGAAGGGGAGAATGAAGGGGAAAGGTACAGGGAATAAGTAGGTAGCATAAATGGTAGGTAGAAAATAGACAGGGGAAGGTTAAGACTAGTATAGGAAATGGAGAAGCCAAAGAACTTATATGTATGACCCATGGACATGAACTAAGGGGGGGCGCAGGGAATGCTGGTGGGAGGGAGGTGTGCTGGGCAGAGGAGGATAAAGGGGAGAAAAAATGGGACAACTGTAGTAGCATAATGAATAAAATATACTTAAAATTTTTTTAAAAAGTAAGGAAATTATGACATTCTACAACATGGATTAACCTTGAGGCCATTATGCTAATGGAGATTAGCCAGTCACAAGAAGAGAAATACTGTATGATCCCACTTATATGAGGTACCTAAGTAAGTAGTCAAAGTCATAGAAAGAGAAAGTAGAAGGGTGGTTGACAGCAGCCAAGGGAGGATTGGGGATTTGGTCGGAGAATTGAAACAGCTGCTGTGAGTTGGAGTTGAGATCAAAGAGGCAAGAGGTGGACCGAGCCAAGCAGACAACAGACCACGTCAAGTGGTTTGGTCTTTGTCCTAGGCAAGGGACGCCAGGCTGGTAGTGGACAAGAGAGGAGTGGGTGAAATTGGGAGATATTTAGAAGGAAAAGTCAATAGGGCCTAATGAGACATGTGATGTGAGTGACTGGGGGGAGGAAGATTGCCCCAGATTCTTGGGCATCTTTAAGAGGCTCTGAAAACCTTGTGCAAGGTCTTGTTAAGGAAGCTGAACAGTGCCCTCTCTGGGTCTCAGTGTAAATGTAAACTAATATTTTATGCCCCCCCAGGAAGAAATTTGGGCACCTATAGCCCTTTCTCCCAGCTGGACATACCCTCTTTGGTGGGTGGGCATCAGGGGACACAGTGAGTATAGGCTTTGATAGACTATAACCTAGACACACACTGACCTTCACCACTGAGCTCTGTTTGTGTTTTCCTGACTGTGACATTTAGCCAGCCTTACAAATGGGCACTTTGGACCAGTTGGGAGTGCTTGGTTGCAAGCAACAGAAACTCACTCTGGTTACCTGAGCAGAGAAGGATTCGATTGGAAGGTCAGGTTGCTCACAGAATTATGTTCCTTGGTTAAGGAACCCAAGGTAGGAACCAGGAAGCTGGACCTGGGCCTGGGGTGACTAGACAGCCTGCTTGGGAAGTTTAGTGAGCCACTGCCCAGTGATGCAGCCACTGGACCCTCGATGCCAGTGTGGGCATTCTGAAAACTCCCTTCCCTTTCTACCTGCCTTTCATACTGTGAAATAAGGGCTGTTAATCCCGTTACAGAGTGAGGAAGCTGAGGCTCAGGGAGTAAGTAGCTTGTCTGTGACCAGGTATCTTCCCTAACATGGTAAGTGGCTGAGTCACTGAAGTTCCACCCACCACCTCCAGACTGATGGCCCCACAAGTTCCAGAAGGTTAGTCCAGGGCTAATTCACATTTAAAGAGACTTTTTAAAAAGTATTTATCCTGAAATTCAGAACCAGGGACAGCAGTTGCCTTGTTGATTTTTCACACCTAACCACAAATAAGACTGAGGTGGGTGGGGGAGATCTGATTGGATCACCAGATTTTGAGTAGAGGGCAAGTTTGCCTGCACTTGTTATGACATCTGCCACCTCCATCTTCACCCCCACTTCAAGTGAGCAGAATGTCCAGATACTAGGTAGCCGGAAACAGCAGGCATTCACCACAACCTCTAATCCTTTACCATGGGTCCTTCCTCCTCTCAGTTCTTTCTGGAGCAAGAGAGGAAAGAACACCTGGTTATCATTTTTAGGCATTTATCCAACATAAAAAAATGGTTTGGCTGGGCCCTGGCTGGGTGGCTCAGTTGGTTAGAGCATCATCCCAATATGCCAAGGTTGCAGGGTTGATCCCTGATCAGGGCAAGTGCAAGAGGCAACGAGTGAGTGCATAAATAAGTGGAACAACAAATTGATTTTCTTCTCTCTCTCCTCCTTCCTGTCTCTCTCTCTTAAAAAAAAAGGGCTCGTCTGGGCAAAGCAGCTAAAGGGCACTTTATAGAACTGATGTAATCTTTAACCTCAATTTATTTGGGAGGAAAAAAGTGTAACTCCTTCACATTAATTGGTTTCTGGCTCCAACTAGCCATTCAAAGTCTATCCCAGTAACAAGTTCATTCTGAAATTGTCTGAATTAGGGTTCTGTCTTTAGAACTGAATGGTGCCAGATCACAGCTGCTGTCTATTGACCCAAGTAAGGGCAGGGTCCCTCTCTGAGGCCAGCAAATCCTCCAGGAAGCCAGGAACATCCTATGGAGTCGCCAGGTCTTTAGATCTTTCAGTTTTGTGAAGCATTTCATTTCCAGACCTAAAATGACATGATTTTTAAAGTTTATGGATTCTTTCAAGTCTAACACATTGGCTTTTCTT
The DNA here is from genome assembly GCF_019186645.2 of Phyllostomus hastatus. Classification (NCBI taxonomy): domain Eukaryota; kingdom Metazoa; phylum Chordata; class Mammalia; order Chiroptera; family Phyllostomidae; genus Phyllostomus; species Phyllostomus hastatus. The sequence goes on along the minus strand of NW_025334030.1, from coordinate 3,619,749 downwards.
AGTATTTTTATCATACATGTTCCAATTTAGCAACATCAAATTACCTGTAACATACACAATTTACCCAAACCTTGACATTCTGTAGTGTGAAATGAATGAGTGTATGTGTGCACACAGATGCATTGGTGTATAAGGTCCATGACCAGTTTTGCTGGGATTGGTTGGGAGCAGACCACATAAGTGTGAGAGTCCAGGCTTACCTTGGGAGCCGTCTTGGAGGCTGGCTAGCCCAAGAGCCCTATTAAATTAGTGCCCATCCCCTCTCCTCATTTTGTCCTGTTTTATATCTTTCTAATTCCTATTGCTACCTGCAGTGATTTTCTTTCCTTGTTGTAAAGTAAGTGTCCATCTCCCTCACTAGCCTGCGTGCTCTGTGAGATCAGAGACCTCATCAGACCTACTTGCTGTAGTCTCCTCTGTATTTAAGAACATCATCTGGCACCGGTTAGGTGCTTAATAAACACTGGTTGAAGGAAAGACTGAAGAGTTAGTGTCAGGCCCAGTGACAGGTGCCAGGAAACATATCACTATCTTGTTGTTGGCTTGTAGCCCTTACTTTGAAGGCCTGAATCCAGACTGGGCTCTTTAAACTAAGTTTCCACCTCTCTGAACTGTTGCAACCTAGGCAGATTCAACAGCTTTATTTTCTTAAATCCTAGAGGACCATATTCTATGGGCCCCGGGAGCTGCCAGCACCAACTGTGGCATTTCCATAAATGTCCATGCCCCAGCCTCAGAGTAACCTGGGGAACTAGTAACTGACACTCAACCTCCCACAGGACTGTTGAAGTGGAGACCTCTCCAGGCACAGGAATGATTTTAGATGCTGGGCATTCCTCCAGAATGACACACAGCCGTTACTTCCATGTACCCAGTACCCAGCCTACCCCCCAAGAATCGAGAATTGCTTCACATTTTATCACTCGCATTTCTTTGTAAGGCTCATGGGCAGTTCCTTGGTCTGGCTTCACACTCACCTCTCCAGTCGTGTGACTATACTGAACTACCCATTTCCCCTGATCTTCCCTTGCCAAAGTAGGAAAGTCTTGCTTATGGTTCCATAATAATGCAGTTCCACAACCCTTTGTCTGCAGTTCCAAAATCCAAAAAGCTCTGGCCACTGCAAGGTTTTTTTGGAAGTTCGCAGGGTCAGCCTCTCCAATCAAGACCATTAGGAACCTACTGTAGTTGGGCAAAGTTGGGTTTACTGACTTTTGCTACAAGGGAGAATACACACCATGCATGTTCTGATATCTCCCTTTCACTCCACTGGTGGGAGGGACCTCTGCCCTCAGTAGCACGACAGCCCGTGGTAGACAGGTGAGATCGGCAGCAGTTATCAGCCACATGTACTGGTTCCCACACACCAGTCAGGGTCCCTCAGGGCTGCACTAAGGAACAGAGTGAACCAGCTGAGGAAGCAGGATGCAGGCTTTGTAGTAATGGGGTGGGGTGCCCATGGTTCCAACAAGGGGAAGGTTGTGGGGAGCTTTGCCCGCAGAGCCCCCCATCCACCATGGATGAGAATAAGTCTACCAAGACATGATCTGCCTGGAGAGGAAAGGTGGCTGTTCTCTCAAAGGAGAAGAGCCAGCAGCCTGTTCCTCAATGGACTTTTATTGGGTTCAAATTGCACAGGAATACAGGTAAAGCTCATCAATCATTGTCAGGCAGTAAGGGTGAAACAATAGATAACATACAAAGAACTACTAAGGTTTATTCTGAGTCAGGGTCTGTTAGCTAAAGGGCTACAAAACTTTGAGAAACAAACTCATATCCTGCTCAGACCCTTATCAGAAAATTGAGGACATTCTTAGCAAAGCAGGTTTCACAGGATTTTATGCATTCTTTCTTAGGCCTGATTGCCCTGGGGAACCTGCCCTTTCCAGCACAGGGTCATGCCCCAGCATTGTTTCAGGCTTAGGTTGAGCAGGGGAAAGTAAGGCAGCCAAGAGAGTAGGAACCTTTTTGTGGACAGAATGAGGACTCAGGCTATGTCAAAGCTGAGGGGTGAGGGTCCATCACCCCCTTTTGCTATAGCCCCCCAAGTCGTTCCCTGAGGTCCCCCTTGTGATTATGCCTGTCTTAGATCCTCCCTCCTTTAAGGAATTCTACCTATCATTGGCTAACTGATCATGCACTGGGGACCAAGCAGGATGAAGTAAAAGAGGGCAGAGACAGTGCCCCTGCCAGGGAGATAAGCCCTGTCTCCTTAGTGGCTTAGAGTCCCAAGGTCTGTCACTCAGCCTTAGCCATGGGGGGTTACAGCTTCTGAAACCAGGCAGGGTGGTTCCCAACAGGAGGTGATTGGCTTGTTTGAATAGTTTCTCAAGCTGGCAGAGAACTGAGACCGAAGCCCCTCAGATACGGATGGGGTGGAGTGCAGCTGGTCTGGCTGATGGGAGAACTAGCTGAGTGAAGAGCCTTTCCTATCGGGTATGGGTGGGGGGCATGTCCGAGAGGAATAGGAAAACTCAGGGCCCTGTGAGGCTCAAAGATGTCAGGGCAGCCCTTGAATTTGTAGGTCATGCAACACAGGGGGGAATCCAGGAGAATCTCATAAGAGGGTTAAGTTAGGACTTATTAATAGAGTTTGGGCTCATGTTAGGTGACTAGAGGGAGTGTTCTGGATTGGGCACTGCCAGGAAGCAGGGCTAATTCTATGACTGGACATTTTAATCAATCTTATGTAGAAGGCAGAAGGATTGAAACAGATAAAGCTCTAGTTGGCCAACAAGCAGTGGTTACTCATACTAGCCGGGATAGGGGGCTATCTGGTCATGTTAGTGGTTTGTATAGTATTCTTATTTTTGTCTGAGTTCAGACATAATTACAACTTATCTGGTTTGTCTTGGCCTTTCATGGGAGCACAGCAGCCCTGGAGAGCCTGGTGTTCTGTGATGCTGCTTGTGTCCACTAGACTATACCAAGGCCCTCTGATGTCTTGCAGGGTGAGTTGTCAAGCCCTCCCACAAGGCAGCTGCCGCACTTGATTTTGGACAGAACACATCAACCACCTGCAACACAAGCTATTATCAGAAACAGAACTGGCTACCGGGCCTGGCACCAGACCCTGGCAACAGGGGCCTTGATTGCTGAACCCAGACTATGAAACACCCCTAAAACCCAGCCGGTCATTTATACAAGGTCACATAGCTGCTGAGAAAGAGTCATATGCATAAGCCCAAAGTGGACAGGCGACTGCTATCTCTTCTTTGGGGAAGCTAGGAAAGACTGACCTTGAGACAACTCAGCCCCTGAGGAGGGCTCATGCTGTGTGCTGTGTGTGAGCAGTGTGTACTTATGCCAGGAATTTGGGAGTGAACCAGGAGTGGGGGCTCCAGAGGTTGCAGGGGCTGCAGTCTTCCCTGCAGAATTCCCTAGGAGACCAGGCCCAGCAGACTGTCGTGTTCTTGTCTGAGAACTGATGAAAGCAGGGCCTGAACATACAGGGGCCTAGGCAGCCTCCAAGTTCTGCAGCAGCAGGCCATGCCCTCAAGGCTTTTAGAGCACTGGGGTCTTTGTGAGCCCCAGCTCAAGGGGGTAGCACAGCAGAGTTTGGGATATCACTCACGTCCCTGGGAGGGCAGGGACACATGCAGGATCTAGACCTAATGAAAGCTGGCTGCCTCATGCCCTTCCACCTTCCTCCTCCAGAAACTGGAGCACCTGTGTGGGCTTTGGCCACTGTCCTGCAACCAGCTTAGCTCTTCAGATTCTGTTCCTGAAACCTGGGCTTTCCCAACTCCAAGAACTCTGTCTCCTGTTCTAATCCTAGAGACTTCCAAGGAGCAAGCTGCCACTCCCATTACCTTCCCGGCATGCTTCTTGGAAAGGGTCATTGGTCTTATATAATCAAAGGGCTTGAGTTAAAAGGCCAGCCCTTTGTTCAAACATTCATCAACTATTAATTGAGTACCTACTCTCTTCCACTCCAGACCCTTGGAAGCACGCCCACTGCCACATTCTTTGGTATCCTAGCAACAAAAAAACTCTCATCTGAACTCTGGCCAGGACAGAGGCCATTTTCCCTCTGACTGCTGTCACTTGCAGCTTCTCTGGGTCTCTGAGCATCTGTTTGTGCAGCTTGTGGATCCAGTGAAAGCCACCACTTGTCCCCAAAGGTGCCCAGAACCCCATCCCCGCCAACAGCCCTGGTAGAATGAGCTTCTCACTCACATTCTCTGAGCTGGTCAACATCGCCATCCCACAGTGCGGTGTGGTGAACTTCAAGGCCATGCACCTTCTCCTCCATGGCATCCTGGAGCACATCCAAATGGCTGAGCTCAAGAAGGTCCTCTCGGGGGATGAGGACTTCCTCCAGTCCTCGCAGGCTGTGTTCATGCCCCGGGAAGGAGATGCTCAGCCCATCCTCAACCCCATGAAGAGGCTGAGCAACGTCTTTGACCACGTGGTGAGCCGCATTGACAAGATGGAGAGCCAGATGGCCACATTGCAGGACCTGCCCTCTACCTCTGAGCTGGTGCAAGCCAGCCAGGGGGCCTGCCGGCCAGCCCAGGAACTATGGCAGCTGATAAAGCTCCGGAAGATGGTGGAAGGCAATGAAGAAGCCACTGAGAAGGTAAACCGCCTGGCCTCCGCAAGCTTCTTGCCCCCTTGCTCTTCTCCCAGGCATCTCGCCACCTAGTCCCTCATATCCCTTTGTGATGGGCCCACCCTGTCGGGTCATCAGGCAGACCAAAGCTCCAAGCTTGTATTCATCAAGTATTGAGGCAAGAAGCCAGACACAACGACCACATATTGTGTGATTTCATTTATATGAAACATCCAGAATGGGCACATCCATAGAAACAGAAAGCACATGTGTGGTTGCCAGGGCCCAGATGGAACAGGGAGTGGGGAGGGACTGCGTCCTGGTTATAGGATCTCCTTTTGGGGGGATGGAACGGCTTTGTACCAGATGGAGGCAGTGGTTTCATTGTGAATGCAGTAAATGCTACTAAGTTGTTCTCTTTAAAATAGTTCCTTATATGTTATGTGAATCTCACCTCAGTAAAAAACAGTAATAATTGTGGACCACCCACGAGGGAGGTGCCAGGTAGTCATGGTGAAGAGGAGTTCATGTTCTAGCAAGGGTGACAGACAGAAAGCGAGTGAGTAAAAATCTGTAGGAAAAGTGGGAAAGAGTACTATCTGTACTTTACAGGTGAGAAACGACACTCAGAAATGTTCACTACTTTGCTGCCAGTGACAGGAGAGGGCCTCGGCCTCTGCCCCAGGGCCTGCCTTGGGCCACGTACTCTCCTGCCTCCCGCTCAGCCCGTGCTTCTCCATCACAGCCTGTGGTCTTGGGGAAGACTCTGAATACTGGGAAATAAATACCCTGCCCTTTCTCCCATCATTCTCCCATTGGTTAAACTGGAGGGTGAGTGGTATGGTAAGCACAGTGCCTGTGGGCCAGGCTCAGGGCACGGAGTGTACAGCCAGGATGAAGGATGGACATGCAGGGGCTGATGGAGAGCTTCCATCAAATGGATGGACCACTCTGAGGTGCGTGCCGTAAAGGGGACTGGGAGCAGAGCTTTGGGAGAAGGGTGTCGGGCTTGAGATGGTTCTGGAAAAGCAGATAGAAGATCAGCAGACAGATGTTTGAAGGCACCCTTTCCAGAGGAGCAAGTGACAGCTGCCAGCACAGGGCATACTTGGGACACAAGGGACAGTCTTATTGGCTGATCCCCAGAGGAGGGTCATGGAAGATGAGCTGGAAGGTGGGCTAGGGCTCTACCCTGAGGGTCCTCGGGTGCCAGGGAAAAGCATTCGATCTCATCCAGGAAGTGTGCAGTCTTTCCTTTTGGGAACTAAGCTGCCCTGGAGAAGGCTAGTCTGGTCTCAGGGGAGAGATTAGCACAGGAGGCAGGGCCAGTGGGGGGAAGCCACAAGACAGAGAGCCCCCAGCCAGAGAGTAGAACAGCCGCCAGGTGTGGCAAGCACAGAAAGGAAGGGCTCATCATTCACCAGGTAAGCTAGATACTTGTGTCTGTAAGCTTCTTTAATCTTCAAAGCAACTCTGTGAGGCAGATTCTATTATTATCCCAAATTTACAGATGAGCAAATTGAGGCACAGAGAGGTTCAGGAACCCACTCGGTGTCACAGGGTTAGAAAATGGGCATTCGACTTGTCTTGGGCAGAGTGGGTTAGTGAAAGGCATAGTTATGTGGGGCGCTGGACATGCTGCCACTTCCCAACTGGAAAGGGTGGGGAGAAGGTGATGGTTTCTTTCTCCCAGAATTGTTGCAAGAATTAAGATAAAATCAAATAATGTATGGAAATTGCTTAGCACAGAGCTCCACATACTTTAGGTGTCCAATCAGTGGTCACTATTACTATTATTCAGAGATTTGAACTGAGCAGGGGAACTGAGATGGATCAGGACCTCAGCAAAGCCAGGCACCCAGAGCCCTGCAAAAACATCAACTTTTGGTGTGGGTGGGAGGAGGGAGAATCCAGTCTGGCCACGGTGGGCTGATGCCAGGCGAGAGAGGCAAGTCGACAACACAGAAGAATTGTAAGTTATCATGCTCAGTGGAAGCAGCTGGACACAAGGACCACATATTGCCTGATTCTGTTTATATAAAACATCCAGAACAGACAAATCTGTAGAGATAGGAAGTGGATTAGTGGTTGTCAGGAGCTGGGGATGGGGCAATGGGAGTGACTGCTGATGGGTGTTCTAAATCAGGGGTGTCAAACTCATTTTCATGGGGGGCCACATCAGCCTCGTGGCTGCCTTCAAAGGGCTGAATGTAATTTTAGGACTGTGTAAATGTAACTACTCCTTAACTAGGGGCAAGGAGCTCGGCACTGCTGCTGGGTAGAAACAAGGTACCAAGCCGGATATAACAAAGGTGGAGGGCCAGATTCAGCCTGCAGGACTTGTGTTTGCCGCCTGTGTTCTAAATGTTGAAACTCTTCTAAGTAGAGATGATGGTTGTACAACCTTGTGAATGAACTAAATGCCACTGAATTTTTCACTTTAGTATTGTTATGTGTGTTTTACCACATACACACAAAGAGATTGGCAGAATCAATCTTTAAAAACAAAAAATAAAAAAACGTGTTCTACCTGTACTCTGTCTACAAGAGACACATTTTAGATTCGAGGACATAGATAGGTTGAAAGTAAAAGGATGGGAAAAGAAAGCCCATGTAAGCAGTAACCAGAGGACAGCCGGAGTGACTACGCTGTTAGACAAGATAGACTTTAAGACAACAAATTGGTACTAAAGACAAAGAAGGCTGCATGGGTGGCAGAGGGCCGATTATGGAGGGCTTCAGAGGTTGGAGAGGTGCCAGCCCCTTCAGAGAAGCTTGCCTTCTACTTACCTTGATGGATGAAGGCTTCTAGAATGCATGAGTACCCAGAGTGACCCAACCTGTGCAGGAAAGGGGCAGACGGATGAGTTTAGACTGGGGTGTGCAGGCCTTAGAGGACTGTTTTTGCACTTAGCAATGTCCCTACTGTTAGAGAAAGTCACCTTGTGGGAGCCTGGCTGAGGCTGCCAGGGTTGCCTCGATGACCCATTGTAGGGAGCTGCCATGGCAGCTGTTCTCAGATGGTGCAAGCTGCTTAGCTAAGTGCCTGCACCCAGTCAGGTTGGCAGCCAAAATGCTATGTTGATGGCAGGGGTCACCTCGCCTGCCTCCTTCTGCCTCCTTTCTCCGGGATGGCTGGGTGTGTCCTCAGCTGCCCTTTATGGGCACTAGTCAAGGTGAATGGCCCCTGGAAAACTAGGGCAGGCACCATGGAGGCTCCTGGAGAGGTTTGGGAGGACCCACAGGCATGGCCCAAGGGCTGTGCCCTTGGTCATACCACCACCAGATTTAGGGGCTCAGATACTGCGACAAGTTGTTACTTAGCAGGTAGATTGATTGCAGGGGTTTTCACCCTTGGTAGTACTGACTTTTGGGCTGGGTGATTCTTTGTGGTGGAGACTGTCCTGTGCACTGTGGGATAAATTAGCAGCATCCCTGGGCTCCACCCATCAGGTTACCAAGAATTCCTCATAGTCATGACAACCCCAAATGTCTCCAGATGTTGCCATAAACCCACTGGGGCCAAAGCACCACTGTTGAGAACTGCTGAGTAGATGCCCTGGCTGGTGTGGCTCAGTGGATTGAGTGTCGGCCTGTGAACCAGTGTTGTTGGTTTGATTCCCAGTCAGGGAACCTGCCTAGGTTGCAGGCCAGGTCCCCAGTGGGGTGCATGTGAGAGGCAGCCAATTGATGTTTCTCTCCCTCTCTTTCTCCCTCCCTTCCCTTCTCTCTAAAAATAAGTAAATAAAATCTTTAAAAAAAACCCTCCCTCACAATTTTACTCTTCCAACCCAAAACTCCTACTATATATCCCACAATTAAAATAATTTGAAACTTATATTGGTTTTTGAGAATTTCTTAACCAAGTTTAAGGGCATGGAAGACACTTTGGGGATTTAGAGAATCAGGGTCAAAGTTTCTGTAAAGCAGCAATAAATTTCATAGGTTGGCAGGACCCTGTCCCCCAGCCCCAGGGCCCCAGGAAGTGTCACTGCACTCCTAGGTCTGTCTGGAAGGTGTGGGGTGTTAGCATTCCCATTTCCCAAAGCTCTGGCCACATAGATCAGTCTAGCTGCTTGTCTGAGGGGGTGTTTGCCTTGAACCCCCTCACTGATCCTTTACAGGCCTCTTGAAAGCACTGGGTCACCAACCTGAATCGACATTCTGAAAGCCCCCTTCAGAGACGGAGAGCAAGAAAGCCAGAGTCCATGCAAGTCTGGACAAGTCTAGTTGCAAGTGCCTGCAGGGCATTTCACACACCTTGGGGTCCACTTCCAGCAAGGGCAGCTTGCCAGGCTCACCTCCCCTGAATATGGCTCAGTCCAAGCTCCGTTTACAGTCTGAGGGGCCTTGTGGGCCCTTCCAGGTTATTCTCCCAGCCACACAGTCTAGGCCCTGACCTTTTCTCCAGTGCCCCTCCACTGGCCTTTCCTCCCTAGACTAGAGTCCAGGGCATGTCCCTAGGCTTGTGAGGAGCAGGCTGGATCTGGGGTGGGAAACCTGTAACTGACTATCATAGGAGAGCACCTGTGGAGAGCAGGACCAATAAAGTGGCACTGGTCTGGTCAAGAGAGCATGAAGTATATAAAACAAAGTGGAGTCACTCATGTCAACCAAGATGGCTGCCAGTCGGCCTTAACATTTTAGTTCAAGAGGGACACTACCTAAGTCACATTAGATACATCTGGCAAGGAGACACACCTAAGATATCTGCACATGTGATCAGAACAGCCATGTCTGCAGAATGGGACCACCCATAGATAGGCTCCTGGGCAAACTCCCCACTTGCCATCAAGGCTGCCAAGATACCTATTAAGAGACCCAGAAGGGTGGAGTGCACCACTTTCAAGGTATAACTGAGGCAGGCTCCAGACCACTCCTGAGACAGCTGAGCTCCACACACTAGAGAGATGCTCCATGCCATGCTGATCCCCCTTGGCACTGGCCACTGGAGGCTCTGCCCTGCTGGACTGAAGACTTCGTCTGTCCACCTGGCTCCAGAGACTCTGATGACTCCCTTGCCCACCATGCTGTCTCTGGAACCTGCAGACTGAGACTCTGGGCCTCTGGTTCAATATTCCCTGCTGACTGCTGTGTGTGTGTGTATTATATATCTCTCTTAGATTGTTAGAATGTGAGTAGGATATTGTATGTTGCTGTCCTACTTTGAGTGAACCTACATTCAGTAAAAGCTGAGTGAATAGCATAGTTACCTTGTGTGACTCTATTTCTTGGTGCCGGGCTGCTCAGCAGGTAGCACTCGGCTGACTTCTAGGAGAGAGTGTATCATGAACGTACGCTCACAGCAGCAGCAGCTCACGAGAAAATAATCTTTCTCTTTCTCCTCTCATGTGTAGCCCTCGATCATTGAGCTGTCTGTAAAATTTACCATCTTTTCTGGGTTTGTTGATCTTTTCAAAGAATAGGCTTTTAGTTTTGTTGACTGCCTCTATTATTTTTTACTCTCCACTCCATTAGTTTCCACTCTAATATTTATTGTTTCTTTTTTCCTCCCTTCCTCCCTCCCTCCCTCCCTCCCTCTCTCTCTCTCTTTCTCTCTCTCTCTCTCTCTCTCTTTCCTTGGAATAGGTTTAGTTTGCTCTACTTTTTCCAGTGTTTTATGATAGGAGGTTAGGCTTGATATGAGACCTTTCTTCTTTGTTAATATAGTCACATCCAGCTAAAATTTCTCTTTGAGCACTACTTTAGCGGCATCCCATAAATTATTGTGTGTTGTTTTAATTTTAATTCATCTCAGCGTGTTTTCTAATCTCCTTTGTGATTTCTTCTTGGACCCATTAGTTACTTGGGAGGATGCTGTTTGATTTCCACACATCTGTGAATATCTACTAGTTTCTACTGTTGATTTCTAATTGTATTACATGTGGTCAGAAAACACATTTTTTTATGATTTCAGCCCTTTTTAAATTTATTGAGACTTGTTTTTATGGCTAGCTTATGGTCTATCCTATAGAATGTTCTATGTGTGCTTAGAAGAATGTATATTCTGCCATTGTTAAATGAAGTTTTCTATAGATGACTGTTATGTCTGACTGGTTTATAGCATTGCTCAAATCTTCCTGTTTCCTTGCTGATCTGTTTAGTTGCTTTATCCACTATTGGAAATGGGGCACTGAAGTCTCCAACTATTCTTGTTGTCTATTTCTCCTTTCAGTTCTGCCAGTTTTTGCTTCATGTTTTTTGGGGACTCCATTGTTAGGTGCATATATGTTTTGCTTATTATATATCCCAGTAGATTAACCCTTTTGCCATTATAAATGTCCCTCTGTGTCTCTAGTAACAAGTTTTGTCTTAAAGTCCATTTTACCTGATACTAGTATAGCCACTGCAGTTCTCTTTTGGATATTGCTTGCATGATATGTATTTTTATATCACTTTATTTTCAACCTATTTGCACTTTTGAAGCTAAAATGTCTTTATGGCACCACGAGTTTGGATCATGTTTTTTTTATTCATTCATTCTGCTAATCTCTGCCACTTAATGGAAATTTTAATTGATTTACATTTAATATAATTACTAATAAGAAGGACTTCTGTCATTTTGCTATTTGTTATTTTTGTTAGCCAAATGCCTAACTATACACTAGGCCCTTTATATACATTATCACATTTTTATGACCATTTTATGATCGAGGAATCCAGAACTTAGAAAGATGCAGCAACACCTCCAGCCAGCGGTGAAACTGAGCTATGAGCCCAGCATTGCACCCATCAGCTCTTGCCTGAAGTTTCCTCACTGGTCCTCCAGCTCCCCCTGTTGTCTTCCCGGGACAATCTACACATGCAGCCAGGAGGACCCCTTAAAAATGTAAATCCAATAATAACTCCCTTGCTGATCCTCCTATGGTGTCCACCAAAGGCCATGAGATGCTTCATAATGAGTGACATCTGGTTACTGAATACATTCAAACACAGGGCTGCTTCCTTTCCACCCAGGCTACTTGAGAGCTCAGAGCACTGTAGACTTAAGTGTCATTTGCTGACCTCTAAGTGTGTTCCAGCCTCGGCATTACAAGAGTCAAGAAGACTTCTTAGAGTGTGGCAATCATCAGAGAGCTTACTTCTCTTCTCTGCCAGCCACACCCAACTTTGTGTTTTCCCCTCCTCTCTCCCTCTTCAGTCCATGAAGACCCTGCAGGATTTGCTCATTGACATTCATGCACTGAAGGCCACCACTGAAACCCTCCGGAAGGATGTGGACAAGCTGATGGACATAGTTAATAAGGTAGACCCTCCCCATCATCCTCCAAGCTGGCCATGCTTTTCATACTGCTGTTGGGTGGGTGACAGAATAAATCTAGGAAGCCTGTTATTAGTCAAAGGACACAGCCATGGGGGCAGGAGATGGGGGCTGACATGGTCCAGCCACTTGGCCCATCCGCCTGAACTCTCCATGGCTTCCACCATGCTGTGCTCCTCACACTGCAGTGTTAGGACACCATTTGCAAGTATCAGAAACTTAAGCCATTCTGGCTTAGGTAAAAAGTCCAGGATCGTTTCAGGTCCTGTTTGATCAAGGTGGTCATGCCACATCAATATCTCTCTCTCAGTGATGATTTTCCTTTGGGTTGGCTTCATATTTAGGTAGGTAGGTATTCCCTAAGTCTTGGCTACTCCAGGCTTACGTTCCATCAACTTAGGAGAAAGAGAACACCTCTTCCTCTTCTAGAAAACTCTGTTTACTCTGAGAAGTGGAATAAACCTAGTACAGGCCTACATGCTAGCTCCTTCTTTAGCCACAAGGACATCAACCCAGGCATGTTATAACTCCTTACCATGATGTGGAAGGACATGGAATTTCTGAAGTGTGATCTCATAGCTGAGGAGTCAGAACTGGGCTTAGAAGCCAGCTCTACATACCCCTCAGGTTGTATTGTGGCTGAGGTGTTACAAGCAGCCTCCCAATGACATGATTTCATTATTGTCCCCAATGCACAGCTCAGTGTACGCATTTGATTGTCAGAGCAACTGTGAGAATTTCAGTCTTGGGCTAGGTAGCTCCCATCTGAGCAAAAAGGGTACTGTTAGGAAACTGTGTCATGAAATACTAAAAAGAACCGTTGGACAAATCTATTGAGAAACAATGCCCACTCAGCTTACCTCTTGGAGATTCTTAATGTACATTTGTCCATTAAAGGCTCTGAGAAGTCCTACAGTACAAACACCCATGGAAGGCTTTTTAAGCCCAACATTTTCCAAATGTATTTGCCCAGAGAACCCTTTTCTACTCCTTTCTTACTCTCTGGGAAACACTTTTTCTTGCTTCTCCAACTCTTAGTCACCTAGACCTAAGTCCTTGTATTTGAGCAGTGGGAGAAGCAGGGCTGGGACCAGAACTTGCACTTCTAACCCATGGGTTTGGCTCATTTGACAGATACATGTGGAAAAAATAGCCACTTTCTTTGATGATTTGAAAGGGCAGAATCGGAAGATGAACGCGCTGCAGCGGGATGTGGTGAGGGCCGTAGTCCCATTTTTCCACCCTGGTCCCCTGAGCTCCGGGGCCCAGGGGTGCCTAGGACTGGGAGGGGAAAGGAGGGGAACACAGTCTGGAAAGGCCCATTTATCTGCAAGTGTGAAGGACAGTGTGGATGAGGGAGTCACCCAAGGGCTTCATACCCTTCAGGTTCACGTCCCTCATTCCCAACCCCCTCCTCTACCTCCTAGGCTATTCTCCAGAACAAGATCCTCACCATCCCCAAAACTGAGGAATTGGTACTCTGGAGCAGCCTCCATGAGGCTATGTTCACCCCAGTAAGTGAAGGAGGAGAGAGGCAGGGGAAGTAGGTGTGAGGGAGCAGGCAGGGTGACCACTGAGCTGGCCTTGGGCAGCCCTGGCCAGCCCAGCTATTTTTTCCACAGGGAGCTACTTCTCTACAGCTGGAGGATTCTGATCTGTGGCAGATTACAGATCAGCTCCAAGAGACTGACCTTCCCCACACCACCAAGTACCTTGAAACTGCTCATCAGAGCCAGATCTCAGAGGCTGTCCAACTCCCCAAGCTCCTGGATACCACTTTGCATTACCAGGTCCCAGAGAAACTACGGGAGGAGGAGTCTACCCGGGCAGTTCCACTCACTGGGGCCCCAGGGTTGGGGAAACCTCAGGTGCTGGAGCGTTGGCCAGCAGCCAAGACTGGGTCTGCACCTGGACCCAGGCCTGGTTTGATGCCGAGGCCAGAGCCTAAGTCCATGCCTGCACTTGGACCCAGGCAGGGGCCCCATCTGACACCTGACTTCACACTAGCACCTTGGCTTCCATTCATACCTAGGCCTGCCCATGAACCTGGGCCTTCCTCTGGACCTGGGCCTGCCCCTGGGCTTGAGACTGCGTTCAGACCTGGGCCTGCCCCTGGGCTTGAGACTGCATTCGGACCTGGGCCTGCCCCAGGCCCTCAACTCGCCCCACCAGGAATCTGGCCTTTTATGCCAGGTAGCTGGCCTTTAATGCCAGGTAGCTGGCCTCCTCCCAGAGGCTTGCCTAGGCCTAGCACTGGGCCTTTCTGGGACTTAGGTTCCATCCAGCCTAGCCAAGGCCCAATGGGCCCCCTGTCTGCTCAGCCCCCAGGCTTGAGGGCCCCACCACCAGCCACAGAACTTGGCTCTACTTGGCCTTACCCACGGTCATCACAGTCTCACCGTGCAGAGGTGCATGAGCTCCCAGTTGTCTCAGAAAGTGCAGAAGAAGAGGACTTACCGCACAAGAAAATATCTCAGGATGAAGCCCCCAGAGCTGAGGCCCCCAAGGAAATGGCCCCTAAGGAATCCCAGTTTGCCCTTCAAAAGATGAAAACCACTGCTGCCGTTGCAGCTGCTGCCGCTGCCGCCTATGCAGCTGCTGCGACCTCAGCAGCCCGGGCAGCCGGGATCGCTGCCAAGGTCGTCAAAGATGCCCCCGCCACCAAACTGGCCACGGTAGCAACAACCGTGGCCGCATCTGGGCCCTTAGGGGTCTTTGCAGATGTCATGGGCGCTGGGTCTTCCCGTGGGGCCACAGGCTCCGTGGTCTTCCCTAATGACACCGAGATGGAAGACTTGCAGGAGCTAGACTACAGTGACATCTGGCCTTCTTCACATGCTGCTGCTGCCTTCATCCCACCCGATACTGCCTTCTCCCAGTCCATGCTCGCAGCCAAACAAGCTGTGACCCCCGAAGACAAGAAGAAGGCCGTCAAGTATTCCATGAGCCACATAGCGCAGATACCTATTCGACACGACTCCCTGAAAGAAGAGCTTGTCCAGCTGTCAACCAACTTGGAACAGCGCATAGGTTATCTAGGTAGGCCCAGACTGGCTCTGGGAAAGGCGGTAAGGGCTCAGGCCCTCCCTGTGGCCTGCAAGAAGCACCTCCTCTCCTTTGTTTAACTGCCCCAACAAAGTCTACATTCCTTTGGTGTAAGCATTAGCCTCTTTCTAGTCTACTCTATCCTTTACAATGAATGTACAGTGAGGTCTCATCTTAGGACTGAGGGGCAGTTTCGAGTCTAAAGCTGGTGCTTAGAAAGGAAAATTTCATGTCAAAAATCACTCTTGAAAATCACCCATAAAACCCAGTCCTACTGTATGGTGTTTTGACAAATCCAGATCCTCCGGAGTGTCCAACAGTGCTGAACAGGCCCCAGATGAAATGATCAATTTGGGATTAGGAACAACTGCCAGGCAAACATGGAGACCCTTAAAGACCATACTCACATTCTGGGTGGCCGTGGGGCCAGTAGATTTATGCTCCATTTCATGCCCACGATGGGCATGTGCTCACTGAGGGGTATGGAGGGACACGGTGGCCCACTTCAGCGGTTCTCAACTTTGAGCCTGCCTCAGCACCCCCTGGCGGGCTTGGTAAAGCACAGACTGTGGGGCCCATCCCGTTTCTGATTCAGGCTATTGGCAGGGGGTGGGGTGGGGGTGGGCAAGAATGTGCATTTCTGACCCTTCCTGGGGAAATGCTGCTGATGTTGCTGGCCTGGGAACCCACTCTGAGATCCATTTCCCTACCTTCTTTAAATCATTATCTTTCTGTTTTGCTCTCTGCCAAGTATAATTGTTGAATTAACCTAAGTACAACCCATGTACAGTGCTGCCCCTGATGGGTGGTGCTATTCCACAAACCTTGAAAAGAAAAAGAATTTTGCATAGCTACAAAGAACCATGCTGAACCCTGGCTAGTGTGGCTCAGTTTGTTTGGCATCATCCTACAAACCAAAAGGTCGCCGGTTTGATTCCCAGTCTGGGTACATGTCTGGGTACTGGGTTTGGGGACCCAGGCATGGGTCCCCAGCTGAGGCCAGTGAAGCAGTCAACCCCTGATAGATGGTCCTCTCTCACATCAATGATTTCCTCACTCCCTTTCTTTCTCCCTTCCCCTCTCTCTAGAATAAAAAAACAAAAACAAAACAAACAAAAAAACACCTACACTGATATCAGTGAATACTGGGGCACAGCTAAGGTTCTGATAGTAATGAATTTAAATTTAAAATGTAAAGCTGTAATAGCCCAAAGTCTACCACTGATCAGCTGCTATTTTTGTTAAAGCTATAGTTAGGCTGTAAACATATCGTGGCTACAATTTTTCATACATCCCTAGCTCTGACCTGTATATTAGTTTTTTGGCCTCCCATCTGGAACTGGAAATAGCATATTACTTTTTACATTGTTTTTTTTCACTGCCATTTATCTCACCTATCCCCTTTCCACCTCCACCCACCCCTCCCCACAATGTATTTTTTTTACCCCTCTCCTCTTTTGTTAAATCTTCCCTTTTTATTTTGTAGTGAATAATATACTTATAAATAAGGTACTTCATAGTTTTGCTCAGGGTGTTTTTTGGGAGGGGTGTTGATTCTGTTTTGCTTTGTTTTTAGTTAATTCTGGAGCATGTTCCTTAGATCTGCTCTGTCTAATATGATAACCTGGAAACACTTGTGGCTATCGAGCACTTGACCTGGGGCGAGTTCAAGGTCAGATGTGCTCGAAGTGGAAAACATACAGTGGATATTGAAGGCTTAATACAGAAACAAGAATGTAAAATATCTCAATAATTTTTATTATATCTTTAAATGATACTATTTTGGATATATTGAGTTAAAAATGTCTTATTAAAATTAATGTCACCTGCTTCTTTTTAGATTTTTAAAATGTGACTCCTAGAAAACTTTAAATGACCTCAAAGGCCCCCCAAGCTCACAGCATGATATCTCTCTATCGGACAGCGCTGCCTCCAACATCTCATAACAGAAGCAGGTGGGACTCTAAACAAAGCATCTTCCCCCGTTCCTGCCCCCAACAGCCACCCTCTCCTTTGCTTTCAGCTAGTATGGGAGCCTCTGCCAAGATTGGGACAACAGTGGACATACTGCAAGAAAAGCTTGGCAGTCTCCAGAAATCCAGGATGCAGGTCAGTGTCTTGGGCAGAAAGAGCTTTTACTGAGATGATGACATGAGACAAGCTGATGGCGGACTGTGACCCAGAACTAGACCGAGCATTTGTCCTGTAGCTAAAAAGAGGCCTGGGGCAACGAGGGGCGGGGGAGGCAGCTGCAGCCCCACATCCTGCTGCGGCTGGGGCAGGGGCCCCAGGGGTGGGCACGTGTCCTGGTGGTGGTTAAGAGGGCAGGTCGGAGACACTCTGGGCTGGTACATTCTTCAAGCCCCGTCTCACCCATGGCGACCTCAGCAGCGGAGGCCTAGGATGTCTGTTTCTGCCCCCTTTAGGAAGAGGAACTCGAGAGAATTTGGGGCCACCAAATAGCAGTGGTAAAGGATCACTACATCGTGCTGGACAGGGCAGTGGAACAAATCCATATTCGCCTGGATGAGTTTAAGGTTCGGAGGTCTGGGGTCCCAGAATGGGCAGCTGAAGGGACAATTCTTCATCGGGATATTAGACCCTCTCCAAGGTTTCACATGTACACCGAAGGCAAGGGAACCAGTGGAAATTTTAGCGGCATTCTCCTACGCATAAGTTACGTTTCAATTAGAAACGTAACTTCCCCACCATGTGCACACACGTGGAAACAGAAGGGCCTGGATGGCGTCCCTCTTGCAGACCACGGGGTCGCCCACCCCTAGAAGGGTGCCCGGTGCAGAGTGAAGGCTCAAAATGTGTTGAAAGAATCCAGTGACTCAGAGGGTTTCTTGCACCAACTGTTACATCATTCATAACTCTCCCCTATACCACCTCATTTCTGACCAATCAGTGCCAAAGGCCTTTTTGGAACAGCAGAGTTGCTGACACGAGAAGTGTGGAGACCATACAGAGCCCTTACCAGGGGCTCACTCCACCAGACACTTTCTCCATGAGCCTGAGGGGTTCTGACTTTCTGAGCTGGACCTCAGGGCCAGGCATTTGGAGAAGGGACCAAAGCCATTCCCAGTAGGAGATGACCTTCTCCCGCAGTAGAAAGAGAAGTCCCAAACACAATCAGCTGGGGAGGTTTCCATGAGGGCTTCTGATTCCCTGTCAGGAGGCTATTGGTAGGATGCAGTAGGATGCAGGGGGTAAAAGGGGAGGACCCATACAGGGCAACTCAGACAGTAAAAGAACTTCTTCTACAAGGGGAACTGGTTCCCAGCCTACCCGCAGGTGGAAGGTAGAGCTCTGGGGCTCTGTGCATGCAGAGGAGACTAGGGCTATAGGACTGTGTTAGTACCAAGGTCAAGCATAACATCATCTCCTGCCAACTCTGGGCCCTTTTTCATCACTGCTTCAAAGAGGCCAGGTTGCCATGTCCGAGGCACATGTTGGTGCCCTTCCTCGATGCAGATGAGTCAGTCCATTAAACGTGTCTGACGTGCACCCAGCACTATGCCCTGCCCTGCATGCATGGGGGGAGGTGAGGTCACAGTACCTGGCTCCAAGTAGTCATCACTCGTTGAAAGAAACTCCGGAGGATAAGGCCCAACCACCAGCACCAAATAGATCAAGGCAGTTCTTTGTCTCAACTACCTTTCTGTCCTTCGGGCCCACGAGAAAGAAGTAATTGCCTATGAAAGTTAAACCTGGAAGAACACACTTTGTATATAACACATATTTCATTAAATATATCTTAAATGAACATGTGCAACAGATCAGCAGCCCCCCTGGAGCCCTTCCAGTAGAGAAATGAGGGTATGCAGACGCCCTCATTTCTGGAGTAGCTGTTATTGTTTTACCTGGATGTGTGTGAGAAAATGTTATGAACAAAGTGGGTGATGCACAAAATCCTCTTACTCATTCATCCAGTCACTCCGCCAATGTTCCTGAGCCTTCACTCTGCACCGACACCCTTCTAGGGCCTGGCAATGCAGCAGCCAACAGGACAGACACCATCGAGGCTCTTCTGTGTTTGAGAGTAAGCAGTAGTATTTGTGTCTTTGATCAAAGTATACTTTATGCACAGTAAAATGCCCAAGTTTTAAGTATAAGAGGTGGATAAATTTTTGCCTATTTACATATCCATGTCCCCACTACCCAATCAAGATGGAAACATGTCCATCACCTTATTAAATGTTTGTTTATTGATTTTTAGAGAAAGAGAAGAAGGGAAAAAGAGAAAAACATTAATTTGTTGTCCCACTTTTTAATGCATTCACTGGGGATCGAACCCACAACCTTGACATATCAGGACAACACTCTAACCAACTGAGCTACCCAGCCAGGGCCATATCTGTTACCTTAGAGTGCACTCTTAGAGTGTTTCCCACTAAAAACACAGCAGGAAAATAAATGAGAACAGAACTCTTTCTTTTTGACTCGATGGAAAACATTACTTTCCCTTTGCAAGAGGATGTGATGGAGCTTTGCATTAATTAGAATTAGGTTCAACTTTCAATAACCTAACCTCCCCAAATAACTGACTGAAACAAGGTACCTCAGAAAAACAAGAAAGTCAGAGATGATAATCTATGGCGGGTCTTGAATTCCATGGTGTGTGATTTCCATTCACAAGGTCACCTCAGGCTCCAAGATGGCTGCTGGTGCTCTGTGCATTAACTCCACACTCAAGCCAGCAGTGAGGAGGACACCTGCCCACTTTCATATTTACCCCAAGGGTCACACCAAGCTGTAAGGGAGGCTGTGAAATGTAGTCTTGATTCTGGGAGGTCAGATGGCAGCTAAAAGTGAGAGGTTCTGCTGAGGGTGAGAGGAAGGCCAGATATGAAGGGAGAAGTAGAAGCCTGTTTTCCGATTTGGAGGAAAAGTGACCTCTGGGGACACAGCCCAGTGGCTGTGAGGCTCTTCCTAACCCACTGTGAGGCCCCAGTAAGTGGGGAGAGGGCAGAGTTGATGGAGGGAATTGGTTCTTTGTGGAGTCACGGGGATGGGAGTGTGTCCCCCGACAGCGGGGCACAGCGTGTGCCAGGTGTAAGTGCTTGGCTGGTGAATAGACTGGGATTCTTGCTGGGACCTCACTACAGGTCAGAAGAGATGAGCTTGCCCAAAACATCTAGGGAGCTGAAGCATCAGCTTCGGCTTATTCTTTCCTTCCTCAGGTCTGCCTCCCTGTGCAGTGAAGTTGCCATGCCCATCTCCCAGATGACAGCTTTTTCCAAGTCCCACATTTCTTCCCTTCAAACCTGGGCACCAGGAGTCCAGGAGCCCAGGCCTTCCCATGTGCCCACCCTACCTGCTGTCCACCTGGCCTCAGTGTCCCACAGCAAGGGTGGAGTTGAGAGGCGGGCATTATCCACAGGGCTTCCAAGGTTGGCTGACATGCCCTTTGCTTCTGTTCTTAGATTCTCCGAGCTCAAATAAAAGACCTAGAAATGCGCAAGGCAGACAAAAACGTGATGGAGCAGGAGTTGAAAGAGGTGAGTAAGCAGATTCCTTTCTGCCTCCTGCTCCCCGGTCCTAAGCCCCAGCTCTGCCACCCAGGGAATGGAATCAATCAGCCAAGACAAATCCTGGCAGTGATACTTCAGAGTCTTATTCATATGGAAAGGCTGCGGAAGCTTCTCACAAGTTGTCCTGTCAATTCCTAGTTTCAGTGACTCAGGGTTAGTGACAGTGTGTTTCGTGAACTTAAAAATCATGCACCAACTTCTCTGTCATAGGAAAACCGTGCCTCAGATGTGACCGTTGTTTTTGAGTCAACATAAGCTCCAGGACAGAATTTAAGCCAAGGCTACAAGTCCAGGGTCCCAACTTGAAAAAACTAACCATAGTGGTCTGATCTCCCCCAGCTTCCCCTTGCTCCCACCCCAGCAGCTCTGCTTCTCTGAGTCCCTTCTCTCTCTAGAAAGCTGACAGGAGCACTCTGGCAGGCAAGGCAAGCCGGGTTGACCTGGAGGCGATGGCAGTGGAGATGAACGAGATGATGCAGAGCATGCTATTCAGGGTCGTGTCCCATGAGGATGACTGGAAGAAGGTTGTGGAGCAGCTCAGCAAGGACCTGGGCACCAAGGTGAGTTTCCCTGTATTAGGTATTACTTGCTGCATGACAAATTACTCTGGATTAGCAGCTTAAGGCAACAAGCATTTCGTTTCTGAAGGTCAAGAATTTGGGAGCAGCTTAGCTGGGTGGCTCCGGGTCTCCCATGAGGTTGCAGTCAAGATGTCATCTGGGGCTGCAGTTCTCTGAAGGTGACTGGGGCTGGAGAAACCACCTCTAAGGTGGCACCCTTCTGTGGCTGTGGGCAAGGCTCCTCATCCCTCATCCCATGAACTCCTTAAGGCCACTTGGGGAGCCTCACAACACTGCAGCTGACTCCCCTCAAAATGGGTGACCAAGGGAGCATGACAGATGGAGCTTTTACACATATCAGCTGGAAATCTGTGAAGAGCTCTCCTTCATCAGTTTGAGCTGATGACCCTGAAATATGGTCCTTTCAAGGAAAGAAAGAAACAATGATGAATTATTTCCTTTATGACCAGTTTTCATGGTAACATATTGATGGAAATAGCCACATTCCAAAACATGGTGGCAAATGAGGGTTTCTGTTTTTATTTTTTATTTCTTCTTTGTGAGTGTCGCCATGAATCATGGGTTTTTATATATTCAATACTCAATTCATTCAATTAATTAAGTTACTATTTATTTTGTCACTCATATGATCTCATCTTTGGCCTGTGAGCTGGCTTCTGAGCCCTTCCGCTGGACCCTCTGTCATGGGATATCTGTCTTATTTCCTAAATGACAAGCTGTTCCAGGCTTATTGTCAACATTCTATTCCTCAGATCTGAATCAGCCATATCTCTGTGGAGTCCTGGTTCCTTTCAGTGGGGAATGGTGTTTAGAGACCAAAATCTGGGCACTGGAAGGAACACCTTAAAAATTCAGAAGTCGCCCTGGCTGGTGTAGCTCAGTGGATTGAGCGTGGGCTGCGAACCAAAGTGTTGCAGGTTCGATTCCCAGCCAGGGTACATGCCTGGGTTGCAGGTAATAACCTCCAGCAACCGCACATTGATGTTTCTCTCTCTCTCTCTCTGTCTCCCTCCCTTCCCTCTCTAAAAATAAATAAATAAAATCTTTAAAAAAATAAACTATCAAAAAAAAATTCAGAAGTCCCACTTTACAAAAGAGTCTGGCAGTTTTTCAAAAAGTTAGACATGGAATTACCATACCACTCAGCATTTCACTCCTAGATATATATACCCAAGAGAAAACTTATGTCCATGTAAAAACTTGGATAAGGATGTTCATCACAGCATTATTCATAAGAGCTAAAAAGTGGAAACAACTCAAATGTCCATCAGTGGATGAATGGATAAACAAAATGTAGTCTAGCAATAAAATCAAATATTATTCATCCCATAAAAAAGAATGAAGCATTAATACATATTATAACCTGGATAAACCTTGAAAACATTATACTCAGTGAAAGAAGTCTGACAAAAAATGCCACAGATTGTTTGATTCCATTTGGATGCAATGTTCAGAATAAG
Source organism: Phyllostomus hastatus (assembly GCF_019186645.2). Classification (NCBI taxonomy): domain Eukaryota; kingdom Metazoa; phylum Chordata; class Mammalia; order Chiroptera; family Phyllostomidae; genus Phyllostomus; species Phyllostomus hastatus. The sequence goes on along the minus strand of NW_025334030.1, from coordinate 3,597,310 downwards.
CAAATCTACAAAGTACAATAGAGTCGTAGTGGTTGCCTGCCTCTGAGGGCCTAGGAGGAAATGAGGGGTGACTGCTAATGGAGAAGAGGCTTCTTTTGGGAATGATGAGAATGTTACAAGATCAATTGTAGTGATTTGATGGTCACACAATTCTGTGAATATATTAAACACCATTGAATGTATATGCTGTACTCAGTAAATATGTGTTGAATGTGTGAATACAGGGTGTCTGGGGACCATGGGAGGAATGTTTCTTGGGCCTGCAGACCTGTGGTTGAGCATAGGTTTGGCTTTATCACTTGGAGGCAGTAACTGATGCTGTTTCTTTGCCTTGTGTGCTGGTAAGGTCACGTGGCAGCTCCCCTCTAGCATTAGCGTGCCGTTAGGGGTACAAACCATAACCCAAGTTTGTCAGTTCCCTTTCCTTAACCAGCTCACTTTGTTTAATCCTGTTACACCCTCTGTAACTTTGCGGGCTACTGCAAATCCTTTTCTGGAGGGTGGCAGGACGTGAATTAGTTGACTAAACATTCTTTTCTTCCCTTTGTCTATTGCAGCTGGTCCACAGGGATTTGGAGGATCTAAAGAAAGACATAAATGAGGTCGAGCAATTAGTCAAGAAGCTGCTAATCGAAGGCCTCCGATTTGATCCAGACAGCGCCGCTGGCTTTAGGAAGTGAGCCCCTGCTGGGTAGAGGTGGAGCTGGTGGAGACTAGGGGATCCTCCAGGGAGGAAACAAGTGACCTAGCTGGGTAGCTCTGTTGGTTGGGATCCCAGAGCATTCTGGGAGCAAGAATTCCAGACCTATGGATGTGGGGAGGCGGGATGGGCTTCCCAGCTGGGTGTGGAAAGGGTTGGGGTGAGGTTGAGAGTGCCGGGCACTCAAACCTGGGCAGCTCTGGTCTTGATTGGCGGAGGGGCTCCAGGAGCACATCTGCTCCTAAGCTCTTTTACCACAAATGAGGAGGTTCAGAGAGGGAAGGAGCCATGCAAGTGGGAGCCTGGATGGATCTGGGAACACAGCCAGGTCCTCTGCCCCCATCCACACAGCACCCCCAGACAGAGGGATTCAATGTCCTGGGAGCTCCTGTCCCCGGATCACCCCTCACGCCTCTCTGAAGGCTACTGTGTCTACTGTGAAGGTTAGCTTTCCAGGAGGTCCCTGCTTTTAAAGACCTCCATTAATCATGTTTAAGGCAGGGAGATACACTACACTTTTATTTTCTCACCTCTATCCCAGGCGGCCGCAAATGGGGGTCAGCAGAGGCCAGCAGAACTGAGCGGAGCTGGGCCAGGCCAGTGGGTGTAGGATGTGGGTGGAAGTCCTGGCCCTGATGCACAGACAGACCTGCATCCTCCCCCAAGCACTGCCTGGGGATGGGGCAGCCTCGCAGGGCCTGACTGGGGTGCCACAGCTGAGGAATGGCTGTCTTCCAGGAAACTGTTTGAGCGGGTGAAATGCATTTCCTGCGACCGGCCTGTGGAGATGATGACTGGACCGTGAGTACTGCCGCCAGGGGGCGCCCGCGCCTTCTTTTGGACGGACACCCCCACCCACCCCCACCGCCCCCTGTGGCTGCGTTGTTCTGGGAGCATTTATAGGCACATCCACTTACTTGTCTTGTAGACATCATTTCGTTCGCTCCCTGTCCCTGATTGAGCCAGCACCATCCCCTCCTTTCTTCACCTGCACTGTCAGGGTGCCCACTGTCCTAGGGACTGGGTCAGCTCCAAAAGAAAAATAGTGGTGACCTAGCTGGGTAGCTCTGTTGGTTGGAGCGTCATCCTGTACACTGAAAGGTCGCAGGTTTGGTCCCTCCTCAAGGCGTGTGCAGAAGGTATGGGGTCTTTCTCTCTCCCTCTTTCCTTTTCTCTCAAATCAATACATATATTCTTGGGTGAGGATTTAAAATAATAAATAATAATAACAACAATAATAATAATAGAAGAAAACTATAGGGGAAAGCAGAACTTTGTGGGAATTTGCACCCTGGCTGGCATAGCTCAGTGGATTGAGTGCGGGCTGCGAACCAAAGTGTCACAGGTTCGATTCCCAGCCAGGGTACATGCCTGGGTTGCAGGCCATGACCCCCAGCAACCGCACATTGATGTTTCTCTCTCTCTCTCTTTCTCCCTCCATTCCCTCTCTAAAAATAAATAGATAAAATCTTAAAAAAAAAAGAACTTTGTGGGAATTCCTCGCATGCATTTTTATGGTCTAATACTTTATTTAATGATGTGAAATTCACATAAGAGTAACCATTTAAAGTGAATGATTCAGGGGCATTTAGTTCATTTACCATAATGTGCAACCAACACCTTTAATTCCAAAACACTTTTATCATCTGGAATCCCCTGACTTACTAAGCAATGGCTTCTACTGCCTGCTCCCCTCAGCCCCTGACAACCTCGAATCTACTTCTGTCTATAAATTTGTCTATGCTGGACATTTCATAGAAATGGAATCATCCAGTCTATTGTCTCTTGCACTTGGCTTCTTCCACAGAACATAGTGTTTTTCAGGTTCATCCAGGTTGTAGTGTGTGCCAGTACTTCGCTCTTTTTTGTGGCTGAATAATGTCCCATTGTATGGATAGGCCACACTTATTGTTGGTCAATTTATACATTGATGGGCATTTGGGTTGCTTCTACCTTTTAGCCTTAATACATAGTGCTATTGTGAACATGCATGTAATATATTTGTTTGAACACCTGTTTCCAATTCTTCTGGATGTAAACCTGAGAGTGGAAGTGCTTGATCATATGGTAACTTTATGATTAACTTTTTGAAGATCCGACTGACAATATTCTGGTTTAAGAGCTAGGATCTTGCCATGTCCCCGGCCTCTGGGGTGCTAATCTGGCCCTGGTGACCAGTGAAGCTCAGCAATACCCCCATGCCAGTGCACATTCATGGAGGGTCTTTGGAACTATATTCAGAGCCTTTCTTTCAGACAACAGATACCTACAGATGCAGTATTCCTTATAATAGTAAAAAAAAAAAAAAAGAAAGAAAGAAAAGAAAAAGGAAACAAGCTGAGTGGTAAATGAGTTACAGTAAATTCATGTCAGCCAATACAGATCGTATTGTAAAAGAAACCACATCACAGGAACTTCTGAGATGCGGAAATGATCTCCAACTGTGATGTCCAGTGCAGTAGCCCCTGGCCACATGCAGCTTGTTGAGCACCTGAAACATGGCTAATACAATTGAGGAACTGAATTTGAAACTTATTTAAATTTAGTTAATTTAAATAGCTATGTGGCCAGCGGCTGCCATATTGGCTAGCACGGTTGTGGAAGAATATGAATGACCTGGGAAAGGTTTTGCAATAACTTAAATGAGAAAATCAAGTAGTAGGTGTCTTATGATCCCATTTTTGTTAAAAAAATATATAAACATCGAAAAAATACTGGTAGGACACATATCAAAGTATGTGTCACATGGTTACAGTACTTTTTTGCTTATTTGTGCTCTTATATGCTTTCTAAAGTTCAGGCAATGTGTATTACTTTAAATTTTATTGTGGCTTACATACATACAATAAAGTATGTAAATATTTACTGTTCAGCTTGATAAGTTCTTTTATCCTCACCCAAGGACATGCTTATCAATTTCACAGAGAGGGCAAGGGAGGAAGAGAAACATCGATGCCTCTTGCACGCACCCCAAATGGGGACCAAACCTGAAAACTAGGTATGTGCCCTAACTGGGAATTGAACACGCCACCTTTCAGTTTACAGGACATTGCTCCAACCAACTGAGCCACACCAGCCAGGGCTTGGGGAGTTTTACATGTGTACACATCCTCATATCCCCCATGCAGATCAAGATGTAGAACAGGTCCAGCTCCCGAGAAGGCTACTGTTTTTTTATTTTTATTGTGGTAAAATACACATAACATAAGTTAATCACTTTATGGAGAACATTTCAGTGGCATTTTGGACATTGACAATATTATGCAGGTACCACCTCCAGTTCCAGAACATTTCCATCAGTCCAGAAGGAAATCCCTTACCTGTTAGCCATTCCCCTTGCTCCCAAGCTCTGACCACCTCCAGTCTGTGCCTGATGTTTACTTTTATTATAACTGTAACATTTTTTAAATGATAATTGGAACTTTTTTTAGTGACTTACAAAGATTATCCGGGTTCGCCAGAGCCCTTGTAGGGCAGCCTTAGGCTAAATTTGAGGGTGGGTTCCTGGAGAAAGTGGGAGCTCTGTGCCCTCTGCTGGCCACGTATGCCTACTACTGAGCTCTTGTTCAACAGACACCTCATCACCATCCGCAAAGCCCACCTGCTGTCTCGGCTTCGTCCAGCTAGTGCCAACAGCTACGAGTACCTCCAGCGGCAACAGATGAGGTGAGCAGACTGGAGTTCTGCCCCACAGAGGACCCTCAGGACCCAGGAGCCCTGCAGAGACCTAAACGCTAGTCCCAGGATCCAAAGACTATCCCAGGGCACTGCCAGCCATCTGTAAGGAGTATGTTTGGGGAGATAGCTAGGGCAGGAGACAGGCATGTGAGAAGAAAGGAATGGACATATTTATTGGGCATCTATTATGAGCCAAGAATCATCAGGGAAGGGTTTCTTATTTAAATCTCACAACCCCCTATGAGCTAGGGGGTAATGTGCCTGCTTCTTGCTGGAGGACGTAAGTAAATTCGGTGAGACTTGCTGTGGCCGGGCAGACACTGTGCTAAGTGCTTTGACATACTTGACCTCATTAAATCCTTACACTTTGCCCTTTGAGGAATATTCTGTTATCATCCCATTTCACAGTTGAAGAAATTGAGGCTCAGAGAACTTAAGCAACCTGCCTAAGGTCACAGGTAGTAAATGGCAGAGCTGGCACCTGAATCTGCGGATTTCCACCAGACCCAGCTGGCTCCCTGGGTCCCAGCCCCATCCCTCACCCTCTGGACATCCCATGGCGTCAAGGTGCTCCCCACCCCCAGGTGGGGGAATAATAGTAACCACAGCCACACAAGGGGAGGGACATGGGAGCCTGTGCCCCGTGCCCTTATATGCCTTGCCTGATTCTTTCTGGAGATCAAGAGGCTAAGAGCATATGTTTGGCAGGTCAGATCAGGCCTCCGGGGGTGGCTAGGGTCTGGGGAAATGTAGGCCTTGATTTTTTCTCTGGCCCCACTCTGTCTGCTTCTGTCCACCCACCAGGCCCCAGGCCTGTTCGGCTATACCACCAAAATCAGCTGGAAGAAATTCCAGTCATCCCTTGTTACTGGCCAGGTCCTTAGGGCCTAGCCTTAGGCTCCTTGGGGGTAGAGGTTTCTTCACGTGGCTGATGACCCTCCTGCCCTGTCCAAGGGAACAGCAGCGGCTGAAGCAGCTTCAGGACCTCGGAGACAAGGAGGACTGGAGTGATGGCCCTGGGAATGACGGCAACCACAAGCTCAAGTCATATAATTTGTCAACACTCTACCCCTATGGGGACCCTGAGTTGCTGGACTATGATACTGTGAGTCAGGCCACAGCCTGGATGGTGGGTGACCCGGGGCAGGGGGCCATGCTCTTTCTGCTGGGCCTGTGTGTATACTACACGGGCTCAAGGTCACTCCCTTACTTGGGCCATCCAACAGGCCGAGGTGGACATCCTGGGAGTGGACGGGATCCTGTACAAGGGCCGAATGAACACCCAGGATGGGGCACGACCACTGGCCAGTGTGGAGAAGGAGTCGGCTGGTGAGAGGCGTCAGGCTTTCCTGGGCACTCCTGTCTAGTGTCCTGGCTTTGCTGGCCAGCATGAACAGAGGCCCTGGCAAGCAGGGCCCAGAGCTGGCACCATCCCTGACTGGGGGGTCCTCACACAGCCACTTGCAAAAACAAGGTTCTACTGTATGCCAGACACTGCATACAGCAGACTCAGTGCCGGGGAGACAAAGGGGAGCAAAAACAGTGGTTATGCTCTGGAGTCTCCATATGAGTAGAAGAAGCAGACTAAGCAGATAACTGAAGGTGAGGCTGAACAGCTGACCTGAAGGGAGGGCCCTGGTACTAGGACTGTTTTTGTGACAAAGCATGTGGGCCTAGGAAGGGGTGCTGGCGGTCCCCCCAAAGGTGGGATGCTGGGCTGGTGATGGGAGAGTTGTGACAAAACATGCTGGCCCAAGGAGAGGGACTGGGTACTGCCCTGAGGCCTCTGAAAAGGGACCAAGTTTTCTCTAGATGGAGGGCTCAGGTGGGAGGAGAGCAGTCCAGGTGGAAGGAATAGCAGGCGCAAAGTCTCTGGAGTGGATGTGAGCCAGGCAAAGTCAGGCACTCATAAAGGTGAGTCCACCTGAGGTGCAGAGATTGGGGTGGGGTTGGGCGTGAGGAAGAGGGCACTTGGACAGACCATGGAGGCTGTGTCCTAATGTCAAGGGCAGGCTAGGGTTGGGCCGGAGGAGAGTCTGTCACACACGTGGAATCAGTGCTCTGGTTGCTGCAGTGTTGAGGCCCTGGCTCCGGATGGCTTCTACCGGGGACCCCACCATTCAGCTCCAGCACTGGGCCAGCAAGACTGAAAGGCGCACCTTCCTAGGCTGGTGACTGCATCACTCCAGTCCCTGCCTTCATCTCTGCGTAGCCTGCTCACTGTGTATTCTCCTCTCTGTCTCTTGTAAGGATACATGTCATTGGACTTAAGGCCCAAATTAACCCAGTACGCTCTCACCTCAAGATCCTTTGCTTAATTACATCCACAAAGATTTTTTTCTCCAAAACAGATTACATTCACAGGTTCCAGGGGACATCTTTTTGGGGGCCATCCTTCAACCCAGTATAGACCTCCCCCTGGTCCAGGAGGGTGGGACAACCATCTTCAACCCCACATGCCCTCCGGGGCAAGGCTGTGGCCTGCAGTGTTAATACTTCTTTCTGGGTGCCCGGCAGTGGATGCTGTTGGGAGGGGACTCAGGCTGGGCTTCAGGGATCAATCACCAGGCAGGATAACAATGGCATGGCTAACATTTAATGTCTGACTTCTTTTTTTATAATCACATTTTGTTTATGCAATTACATTTGTCCCAATTTTTCCCCCTTTGACTCTCTCCACCCAGCCTCCCCCTCCACTCCCTCAGCAATCCCTACAGCATTGTCCTTGTCCATGGGTCATGCATATATGTTCTTTGGCTACTTAATTCCCTGTGCTGTACTTTACCTCCCATGGCTATTCTGTAACTACCAATGTGTACTTTTTAATCCTTGCACCTTTTCCCCCATCCTCCCCGGCCCCTCTCCCTTCTAGAAACAATCAAAACATTCTCAGTATCTATGATTCTGTTTCTGTTCTGCTTATTTATTTATTTTGGTTTTTAGATTTAATTATTGATAGATATGTATTTATTGCCATTTTATTGTTCATAGTATTCTTCTTCTTCTTCTCCTTAAAGAAGACCCTTTAACATTTCATATACTAGTTTTGTGCTGATGAAATCCTTTAGCTTTTCCTGGTGAGGGAAGCTCTTTATCTGTTCTTTGATTCTAAATGATAGCTTGCTGCATTGAATAATCTTGAGTGTAGGTCCCTGCTTTTCACCACTTTGAATATTTCTTGCCAATCTCTTTTGGCCTGCAAAGTTTCTTTTGAGAAATCAGCTGACAATCTTATGGGGACTCCCCTCTAGGTAAGTAGCTACTTTTCTCTTGCTGCTTTTAAGATTCTCTTTGTCTTTAACCTTTGGTATTTTAATTACGATGTGTATTGGAGTGGAACTCTCTGTGTTTCCTGGAATTATGTCTATTTCCTTCACCAAATTAGGGAAGTTTTCTTTCATTATTTCTTCAAATAGGTTTCTAAATTCTTTCTCTCTTTTCCTTCTGGCACCCCTATGATGTGAATGTTGAAACACTTGAAATTGTCCCAGAGGCTCCTTACACTATCCTTTATTTTTTTGGATTTTTTTTTCTTCTTGCTGTTCTGATTGCTTGTTTTTTGCTTCTTTGTGTCCCAAATCTCTGATTTGATTTTCAGCTTCATCTACTCTACTGTTGATATCCTGTAAATTGTTCTTTATTTCAGTTAGTGTATCCTTCGCTTCTGACTGGGTCTTTTTTATGCTGCTGAGGTCCTCACTAAGTTCCTTGAGCATCCTTGTAACCACTTTTGAACTCTGCATCTGACAGATTGCTTTTCTTGTTTCATTTAGTTCTTTTTTTAGAGTTTTGTTCTGTTCTTTCACTAGGGTCATGTTTCTTTGTCTCCTCATTTTGGCAGCCTCCCTGTGTTTGTTTTTATGTATTAGGTAGAGCTACTATGTTTCCCAGGCCTGGTGGAGTGGCTTAAAGTAGTAGGTGTCCTGAGGGGTCCAGTGGCACAGACTCTGCTATCACCCAAGTTGGGTCCTCAGGGTGAGTCCACTGTGTGGGCTGTGCGGCTTTGACTGCTGTTGGGTTGCAGTCAAGGCTTATAGCTGAGCCTTACTGCTGTTGGGTTGGCACATCCCAAATCAGCTGCCACCTATGTTCTGCTGGGGGGTCACAGAGCATTAACTACAAAGTGACCTGCAGATGGCTGCTACTTGTGCTGGGCTTGGAGGTGACCAGGAGAGGCCAAGCTGTGAACCAAGGCTGGCTGCTGGTAGTGCCAGGCCTGGGGCAACTTAGCAAGAGTTATGGTACTGGAGCCAGATGCTGCTTTTTGGGAGAATTTAGGAAAATCTGAAGCAATGAATCTGACATCTTGCCAGAGCCCAACAACTGAGGGAGGCATTGCATAAATCAGCAGGTAAGGGCACCCTTGGTGCAGGGGCCAGGACGATGTTACACACCTGGGCCATATCTCCACTTCTTCACTGGACAGTGTCCCTCTCCCTCTAGAGGAAAGGACATTTCTCCCCATGGCTCATTCATTCTCAAGGCCCATGACCTGCAGAGCAGGACTGAATCATGACACCTCAACTACTCTGTTCTGCTGGGGGGTGGGGGAGGCAACAAAATCTATTTAGCCTTAAATATCAATTAGAAGCCAACCTGGACAGATCTTTTGACTAGTGTGCTCTTAGAACTCATTTATTTACTCCAAAGAACATTCCAATCCAAACAATCATCATCTAAACTTAAACTAGCTAGTGAGAGCCCCACCCAGGTTCAGACTGGTCCCAGATGCATCCATCTGTTCATCCCAGTGTCCACCGAATCCTGCTGTGCATTCAGTCCTTTGCCAGTCCCATGGGGTCATTGAGAGGTGTCCAGCCAGCCTGTGGTCTCCAGATGCCTGTACCGTGGTCAGAATCTCCAGGCAGAGGGACACCTGATCCCCAGTGAGTGATGCCCCTAGTAGAAGGACAAGGGGGCATGCTGAGGCTGGTAGTCAGCAGGCTGGACTTTCAGAGAATCTCCATGGCAGGCTGAGCACGGGCAGGACTCCAGGAGGAGGTGGTGGCAGAAGGTGGACACGAGGGAGTAGACTTGTCTCCAGCCTACGCCTTCCTCACCAGCTCTGGGTGAACTGCCTAAAGCACACCCCTGGCCAGGCCCCTTCCCAGTTCAGAAAGGCTACTGTAACAAATTACCACACATTGAATGGCTCAAAACAACAACGTTATTTTGTCTTAGTTCTTGAGATCACAAATCTGAAATGAGTCTTCTGGGCTAATATTGAGCTGTCAGAGTTAGCCCGGGGCTGGTTCCTTCCGTGGCTCTGGTGGAAAGTCTGGTGCCTCGCTGGTTCCGCCTTTCAGAGGCATTACTCTGATTTCAACGTCTGTGCTTACGTCTCCCGCTCTCACCCCAACCTCCTTTACAAGGACCCTGTGGTTACATTAGGGCCACCTGGATAATCCAGGACCATCTCCTTGTCTCAAAAGTCCTTGACTGAATCACATCTGTAAAGTCCCCTGTGCTGTGTAAGGTGATGAGCTCACAAGTTCCGGAGATTAGGACATGGACATCTAGGAGGGCACTGCCCTCAGAGTACAGACTCCTGGGCTGACCTGACCCGTGGCCCCTGGCCTCGTCTGTCCCCTTCATTCAACCTCATGGAACTGCTCACTCGCTCGCTCTCAACGAGCCCCACTGCTTCTCACCTTCGGGCCTCGGCCCATACTGTGTGCTCCTCCTGGAACCCCTGGAGAACATTTCCTATTTGCCAGGGCTCAGGTGTTCCCTCCTGCTGGGAGTCTCCTGGCTTACGCAGAGGCGAGCCTAGGAGGAGCAGGCATTGGGGTCAGGTGGTGTGGTGAGTTTGTGTTTGGACATATAGAATCCAAGGTTGTAGGAAACATCAGGGAGAGCACTGGGTCAGCAGCTGGGCTCCTGGGCCTCCCTGTGTCACCATTTGGGATCTGTATCCTAGGCACACATCCCTTTCCTTGAAAGGAAGCAGGTCGATAATCTCACTGGTCGGCTGGTTGGCAGGTTCCACTTCTGACTCGTGGAGGGATACAGGTGCCAACTGGGGATCACAATGGGGGCCAAGGAGCACCCCTCAGCCAGGCATTTGCTCTTGAGCAGAACCCATAAAGCACATAGGTGGTGGTTCTTAACTCAGGCCTGAGGGACATGACCTAAGCTATACAGTTCCCAGAGGCTCATGGGGAATTAAGGTGGTGCCAGTTGGGTCCTTGAGGTTGTAGACCCTACGACAGAGTTAGGGATACAAGAGATTTTGAACGGAAGAGCATTAACAAAGAGGAGGAAGGAGAGGGAGGGAGCAGGAAGAGACCCTCAGACAGTGCACAGACCTGATAAGGTCCAGGCCGGACCAATGGGGAGCTTCCGAGCAAAGAGAGCCCAGCAGATGGCCAGGCCCTGTGTTCCCATTATTGACTGGAAGTGCTACCAGACCCTGAAGGTCCAGCAAACCCCAAGAGCACTACCAGACCCCAAGATGTTAACAGGCCCCAAGGTGCTAACAGGTGGAGGCTGTTGGTTTCCTGCACTTCCTACAGCTGAGCACCATGTTCTTTCTTAAAGGGAGACCTGTGTGGCGCCTCCTGCTGCTGCACCCTGGTCTCCTGAGCCCTTGTCGGTGCCAGGTGTGTTTTAGAAGCCGCTGGGGAAACCCAGTGCAATCAAAATGAAGGTGCTGCTCCCTTAGGGTTTTCACCCTGTGACAGATGGAGTCATGTGAACGAGTAAGTCAGTGAGTGCGTCAGATGAGACACAGAAATGGAGGGAGGACGGCCGGGGGGGCAGTCCTTGCTGAGTGGGCGGTCTAAAGGACTCTCTGAGTCCCTTCAAATGAAGGGACATTTGAGGCAAGAATTGTCAGGAGACAGCCAGAGACGGACACAGTTGTTCAGGCAGAGGGAACACTTGGTATCCTGCATAAGAAGGAGCGTGGCACCCCCATAACTCTTGCCAGGCGCCAGGCATGGTCCTCTCCTCCAGGCCTTCCTCCCTCCTCCTCCTCCCTCATCTTTGCTCTTGTGGCCTCTTTTACCCCATGATCCTATGTCTTCTCCTGCAGCAGCCTTTCGCCTGGACTCTGGATGGCCAGTCATGGTGGTTCTTGGCTGGACAGGGAGAAAAGGACACCTTGGGTTGAAAGTGGAAGATGGAGCCAAACCCAAAAGACCACATATTGTATGGCTCCCCTTCTATGAAATGTCTAGCACAGGCAAATCACATCAACAGACGCAGCTTAGCAGTTGCTAGAGGCTAGGAGGGAGGGGAGAATGGGGAGTGACTGCCTCATGGGCACCAGTTCTCCTTTTGGGATAATGAGAATGTTCTGGAACTAGATGGAGATGATGGCTGCACAACCTTGTGAATGAACTTAACACCACTGAATTGTTCGTTAAATGCTTAATTATATATTATGTGAGTTTTACTAAAAAGTGCACACACACAAAAGATGGACTGGGAGGTGGGGGTGAGAGTGCCACGGTGGTCTGGCCCCCCGGGGTGGGGAGACCTGAAGAGGGGCTGGACACCCAGCGGGTACCCAGTCCTGCCAGCGCCTCCCCTGTGTCTTGTTTCCGTCTCCTCCCAGCCTCGAGTCACCTCCAAACCCCTTTTCCTAGTATCTTAACTGTAAGAAGCCCGAGAAGGTGGGGAGAGATGGTCTTTCCATAGACAGATAGGGAGGGGTGGGTGTGTGAAGGGGGGTGGGGGCAAAGGGCAGTCCCACCGGAGTGAGCAGGCCTTTGCAGAGCTGAGGATGACGAGTGCTCCAGGGAGGGGCTGAGCTCCCAGAGAGCCTCCCCCCATTCCCATCTCTTCCCCTCTTTTCCCCCAAGCTGTGAAGGTTCCACATCCCCCGGCTCGAAACCTGTATGAGCGCTTGGGTGCTACCTACCCCTGTGAGTACCTGCTCCTCCAACTCCCTGGCCCAAGGGGAATTCTGGTCGGGTCCCCCAGCCACAGACTGGGGTTCTCCTGCCCTACCTCACCCATCTTTCACATGCTCTGTGCCAGTGCCTAAGAAGGCCCCCCAGAGAGGCCCCCACCGGCACCCAGCTCCCTGGTGGGCCTCCAGCTGTTCTGGGCTCCTGCTTCACCCTTCAGCCAGGCTTCCTGACCTGGACACCCAGGCTGGGAAGGCACCCAGGTGTCTTTTCCCAAGTGTCCAGTCAGCTGCAGAGGTGGGATAAGGGAGTCCACTCATTCTCTTGGCCTCTTGGCTAGGGCCTGTGAACCAGCCTGGAGGGAACTGAGCTCCCCTGATTCACATCGCCCTGGACCAGGCATTTGTGGGCACTTTTCACGTACAAAGCACTCTGCCCCTTACCTCATCCAGGCCTCATCCCAGCCAGGAGTGGTGGGTACTGCCAGCCCATTTGAAAGGGGTGGGGGCGGGGGGAGCGGAGGCACAGTGACCTCGGCAGAGCAGTGCAGGAGCTGGGACTCCTCCAGGTGCTCTGCTCCACTTTGGCGGAGCGGCAGTGAGGCACTTCCATCTTGGGGCTTCTCCTCTCTTAGTCAGACCAGCCTCTGCCCAGAATGTTCTTGAGACAAATCACGGGTCTCTCCTGCCCCTCCCAGCCCTGCATCCCCGTGCCATCATCCGCTCAGCCACCTCCAGCCCCCACCCCATGCTGCCAGCTCGGCCTCCATCTACGCCCCCGCTGCCACTGCTGCCACCGCTGATGCCGTCCCTGCAGGACCCCTCGCAGGCCTCAGGGTCTACCAGGCACCCAAGGTCTCAGCGCTTCGAATCCCGAGCCAGCACGCGGCCCACCTAGGAGCCTGACAGCCCGTGAGCCCTGTGCCCTGCACCCGCACTGTCCCTTCCATCCCCCTCACCTGCCGAGACAGGCTGAAGCCTGGCCTGAGGAAGGTTCAGGGGCCCTGGACATAGGGAGGCCTCACTGGGACCCAGTGGCTGTTTTCACTGCCTATAAATACACACAGCACGATGCTTCTTATCCCACATTACATGAAGAACACAGCTTTCTGGATTGAATTTTCCACTAAGCCAATTTAATTCCTTGACCAATTTTCAATATGACACAGTTAAAGTGATTTCATGAACACTTTCCTTTTTATTTTGCTGAAATGATTTCATCAGTATCAGTTCCAGCTCCAGCTTCCGCCACTGTCCATTTTCTTTGGGGGCCATTGTATCCGCCAGGATCAATTTTCCCATGGGAACCAATTTTACTGTGTGCATTTTAAAAAATTTTGTGTTGATTATTTCCACCATTAATTACTGTTCTGAAGTGAATGTTTAAAGAAGTTGACTATATTTACCTCTGGCTAATCCCTGAGGAACTTGGGCAGTGGCCCTGGAACACTCTGGGACCACTGTGTCCCATCCAGGGCCGGGGTCCCGCACACCTGTGTGACCTGTCTGTTCCCATGCTACCCCTGTGCACCTGGTGGGAACAGAGCAAACTGGGAGGTCAAGACATCCACACTGGCAGTTTAGCGGACCCCCTTAGATCACAGAGCATTGCTCACACACGCCAGCCTGCATAGTGCATGCCTGGCCTGGTTTCTTCCCCTCGGACGGCTTATCCGTCCTGCCCTTCTCCCTCTCAGTTTCACTCCCTCTCCGCTCCCTAGCTTGTCTAGTTGTGCTCTCTGTCGTTAGTGTAGTTCTGACACTCCTGTCACATTTCACAAAAACTAAAAAATTTTCCCTCTGTGCAATATTAGGGCATGACCCACCCCCCACCACTGCCAACATCCACTAGAGGCTCCTGGGATGGTGGAGTGAGTTGGAGTGAGTGGTCCGAGGGTCTGCCCTGGGGAGGATCGGGGGCTCGGGGCTGTGCCTGGGAGCTGGCATGCAGGGTTCCCTAGGTCTGATGGCCCCTGGAGTCCGGGCACACTGTGTACCTGCCCCTTTCCTAACGGTCCCCCAGCCCTTCCTTACTGCAACCACTGCCGGCCCTGACTTTTCTTTTCTAGAACTCTCCAAGGACTGTGTCCAAATGGGAACAAGCTCTCCCTGACCCGGGTCTACGCTGCCCGCTGTGGGCACTGGCACTGCAGCCCCGGCCTCCGACCCCATGCCCATAGCACAGATGAGTATTTTTGGCAACTTCTCCCCAGAATAAAATTTTCCATCTTTCACTCTTCTGACTGCGGATAAGGGTAAATGGCCCAGTATCTTCTGTGAGGGATGGCTTTGCCTGCCCCACATGGGTGGGTGAACCTGCTGACCCCTCCCTGGGCCGCCATTCCAGCATCAGCTTCCCAGAGCCACTGCCCAAAGCCACCAAGGCTGACCCTCAGCAGAGAATTGCAACCAGCCTCCCCTCCTCTGTCATAACTTCCCACTGTGGCAAAGCGCCCTGAGCCACCCCGGCCTGTGGGGGCAGGGGTATTGGTGTGACTCACCCAGGGTCACACAGTGAGGCCTCAGCTCTCCAGCTCCCACCCATGAGGCCATACTTCCTGGGTACTGTGCACAGGGATGAGGGCCTGGACTTCCATCACCTCCCCAAGGCAGAAAAGGGAAGCATGGCCAGGTTTCGGCACTCAGGAAGCTGAGGGTTCCTAGGGAAGCACCCCATGCCAGCCTTGTCCCCTAAGACCCTGACATGAAGGCATCTACAGGCACCTGGCATGACTCTCAGCCCCTCAAAGCTGCCTTCCCAGTCATTTCTCAGGTTTACATCAGAATCAGTGCCTACTTGGTACCTGCAGCTGAGGGAGTGGAGCGAGGCCCAGGTATCACCCTGTAACCATCTGCATTCTGACAGACCCCTCAGTGCTCTGGAAGGTAGGAAACCATAGTCCCAATTGCGGCCAGCCAGGAGCGATACTGGAAGACAGTCCTGTCCCCCATGGGGGTGGGGGAAGCCGGCCTTTGGCCTGGTCCCAAGTGGCAAGGGTTCTGCCTCCTAATCCCAACCCAAGGGCATGGGACCTGAAGGCCTTGAAAGCTGGAAGGGAGGTGCTGTGCCCACTCCCAGGGCAGCTGCCTCAGGACAGTTGCCCACCCATGCCAGCAGGGAAAGCGCTTGGGGAGTAGACAGTGCCAGGGATGGAGTCCGAAGAGTGGTGATGTTGGGAGAACGTAGGTCCAGCCTCCTCCTCTGCAAAGAGGACCACAGTTCTGAACCTGAGACAGAGGCAGGGCCAGGCAGTAGGGTGACCAACTATCTTAGTCTGCCTAGGAGTGAGAGGGGTCCCTAGAACTTTCAGTTTTAAGGCCAAGATAAATCTGTCATATGAGGGGGAAGTCACGTGGACTGGCCGGGTACGTGGGGCTGCATGAATGAGCCAGCAGGAAGGGGAAGGAGGTGTCTCTTGCCAAGCATTGTGTCCTGCCTCGAGGTTCTGCTAAAATGGAGATGCTGGGCAGTAACCACCCTGCACCCCCAAATCCAGCCCCACAACCCACCGATGGAAGTCAAAGGCCACTGAACATGTTCTCCCTTTCAGTGACCGTGAACCCATTAATCCTATGGTATAAACAGCCGGCAACAGCAAGCGTGTGTCCCAAACAAGTAGAGCTGTGTTGGAAAAAGGAGCCACCAGTACCCAGAAGCAGGCTGCCAGAAGGCAGCAGCTGGGGCACTGGAGGGAGGGCCTTCTGTGTAGGAGCACTGAAATCAGTGCTGGTTTCCCCTGCCACCATCATCTCAGCCTGACCCCTGACTTTGTATGAATTTAGGGACTCTATGCAGAGACCCTCCAAAATCCCACACCAACAGCCAGAGAAGGGGTTCTCCTCTCTCTCCTTCCTCCTCTTGCTCATGGCTTCACCAGGATCTGTAGAGAATGTCCCCACCAGAATCTGCAGCCATTATTCCCTAGATGAGAAATGGCCCCAGGAAGCAGAGCCAAAATCTGCCAACAGGCTCCCAGCACCTTGTGCTGTGCCATTGACAAGCCTTGGCCACACTGTAGGTGGGCGCTCCTCTGGAGGACCCAGCATCCCCACCCCTAAAAGAGGGGTGTTCCTTTAAGACTTATTTGAAATACATATATTGCCCAATCATAAGCTGTGGCTAGGCAACCTGACCTTTTCAAATGCAGGAATTGGAAATAGCTTTGCCTCAAAATATCTCATTTTGGCCAACCCAGGTGGCCTCCCTGACACCAACACAGGGGAGCAACCTGAGTCAAAGCCGGTCTGTCCTCAGATGAGTCCTGCTATGAAAAGCCCACAGAGACCTCCAGGGCCACAGCGGCCCCGCCCTCCGGGTTTGGGAGCCAGCCTCGGGAACAGGGTGGCTTTCTTCAGTGGTGCATGTGTTCTCAGAGAACCCCAGGAAGACCTTCAGCAGCCCTGGGAGCACCCTAGTCATCCAGGGAATACTGCAGGGGAACAAGCACGAGCCCTTCTCTCTTTAAAGCTGTGCAGAGGGTGCCCTGCCTGCCCACAAAAACCATTTCAGAGTCGTCATTCGTCTGCCAGGTGCTGCTCTACCCCACGGAGCAGGGCACCTACTTCAGACACTCCCCCTGGGGAAAGCAAGATCCCTTTCAGATTCCAGCCGATTCCAAGATGAGAGTCAGATACATGCACACATGCTGGTGGCCAGTGGACTGGGCTGGCCGGCCAAGGGCAAGCTGTGTCCCTACTGCGACGGTTGGCTTCAGCCAGCTATGGCCTGTATGGGAACTTGGGCAGTATTACAAATTCCCAAGATAAGCCAGAAGTGAGGCTTTTCATGTAAACTCTAATTTAAAAATGTTGGCAGACAAAAACAAAACAAAAACCACCAAACCACCATGACAGCCAAACTGCCTGCATCAGGGGACTGTGAGTGTGCAATCCCCTAAGATAACCCCGTCCCATCTTTTAAGAGTAGTCCAGAGGGCACAGCTACCTCTTGTCACCCCTAGAGGCCAGATCTCATTCCCACAAACTGTCACATCCCCTCCAGAGAAATCAGAGATCAAATGACACTCTTTTAAGCAACTTCATGGGTGCAAATGTTTTTTAGAGTGGAATTTTGGAAATAGTCATTTGGAGCTCAAATCTGGCAATCATGTAGGAGATATCCAAGCCCAGAAGTGGCTGGTTTTCCCAAGAGGTGCCTGAGAGACATCTGAGATTCAGATAAACCTGTCTGTAAATACATTTTCCATTTATACACCAGAACCTGTGCTTTTTAGCTAGTTTATATGGGAATATGTAGTGGATGGTGACAGATGCCTTCAGTTTTGCTCCCGAGCTTCCAGGCTTTGGGAAGTTAAGGAGGGTTCCAGGTTCTCTGCGTCACACTCCAATTTTGAGGGCATGTGGCAGCTATGTAGGCCCCGCTCTGGCTTCCCCTTGAGTTTGTCTGGCTCACTTCTGCAGCCACTCCCTGGTCTTGAGATGCTGACAGGGGGCCCCAGGCACACCTGACAGGTCTCTGCACTGCTGGAAAGCACCTGAGTACCCAGGTCCAGCTCTAGCCCTACCCTCTGCTTCCTCCTTCCTTGGGTCCCAATTTGCCTGGGGCTCTTATTAAAAATCAGATTGCTGGGCCCTCCTCCAGAACAGTTGCCTTAAGTACCCAGGAGACTCTTATGCTTCCTAAGTTTGTGCTGGGTTGGAATCACTTGGGAGCTATTTTACCTTTAGTAACAGCTTTGACATAATGAACACACTACAAAGTCCACCCTTTTGAAGTATGCAATTGAATGGTTTTTAGTTTGTTTACAAGTCAATCAGCAATATCCTGGGAGTGTTTAAAACGATACTGTCAGGGCCTCTCCTGAGATTCTGACATGGAAGGACCAGGAATCTGGGGCTGTCTTTTCACAGAGCCCCCAGGGGATAGTTTGCCACATCCACAGACATTTTTGGTTGTCACAGCATGAGGGTGCTGCTGGCACCTAGTGGGTGGGGGTTGGGATGCTGGCCAAACATCCACAGTGCACAGGATACGCCCATGGTAGACAGTGATCCAGCACCCACGTCCACAGGGCTCAGGTTGGGAAAACGGCATCTACAGGAACCTCAAGTCCCTTCCAGCCTAATGTGACCCTCTAGGACCTCCAGGCCCAGCCCACACGGCCCCCCCAAAACAGAAAGGGGCCTCACCTCCAACAGACCAGCACTATAGAGATACTTCTCAAACTGGGGCCCAAGGTCTAACAAGCCCCAAGTGATGCTGTTGGTCTGAGGACCCCATTTTGAACAGTGAGGGTGTGCTTCCGTATAGACCCACAGGGGGCCTGTCTGGGGTCAAGCCCCATGGTCTCCAGGACGGAAAACTCTACACAGTTCATTGTCTCCTATGGTTCCAAAACACACAGCCACCCCAGCAACCAGCCCTCTGGGAAAGCCCAAGCATGTTCACCACACAGCTGATAACCCAGAAATGCTTGCCTCTGCAAAGCATTTTCCTACCACTTGAAGAGGGGCTGTATCAGTTTCCTGAGAATTTTCTTCCATCCAAAAGAATGGAGAAGCTGCACCCCCAAGTACCCCAGGCAGAGCTGTGTCCTCTCTGGACTCCAAGAGGCTGTTGAAAAGAGGGTTTCAATGTGAGGACAAACTTCCGGTATGCAAACGACAGCTCAAGTGGGGCCCAGCGGCTGGTCTCCAGTGACAACCAGAGAGTAAACAATCATCCCAGGTGGGCTTCATCACAGGCCTGTCCAGATTCCAGCAGGGCAGATGCATCCTTGTCAGAAAGCTCAGCCCCATACCTGGGAGCAAGAGAGGACTGTTGGTGGTGGTGAGTGCCAAGCCGTGTCAGGCAGACCTTCCAAAATAGAAGAAGCTCTCCAACCCAGGCACAATCCACACAGGGCTGAGATGCTAACCAAGTTCTTCCCGATTAGGGAAGAGGTCTGCTGGTGAGGAACTGCAGAGGCCACAAGGACCCTCTCCCCCAGCGTGGGCAGCCTAGGGCAGAGTGGGGCATCTGGCTTCTTCTTTGGGGCTAGATCGGGTACCTGCCCCAGCCCAGCTTGAAAGCAGCCTGGATCCACTATCTATTGCCCCTGGGTGGCCTGTCTCCTTAGTGACCAACGGCTTGAGCACTGGGTGGACTCTGCCCCAGGCTGGTATATCCCTGTCACTAGCCCCCACTGGCTCTGCGTTCAAGCCTGCAGACTATAAGCACTGTGGCTTGTGCCTCCCCAGGGGAGGGCCCTGCCCCACCCAGCACATTTGCTAGAGGTTGGGCTTGAGGGTCCAGCCAGAAGCCAACTACTGGGGCCCTGAGACAGGAAGAAAGGTCCTTATGTGAAACTCAGACAGATCGGAAGGCAGTTGTCAGCCCTGGAAGCCAGGATCCCTCTAGCCAGGAAGGGGGATGGGTGGGCAGACAGAGGCTGGGATTCTGGGAACACAGGCCAGAAACTAACTTCATGGGAAAAACCTTCGGTAGGCAGGAAGATTCCAGAGCATGTTGTGGTTGAAACGACAGCAACACACAGGAGTAGTGTGAGGCCAGGCAGGACTGGAGGGTAGCCCTCTGTTCTGGGCTCAGTCTGTGCCCTACCCCCACCCTCCACACACACAGGGCCAGCTGGCAGCAAAGCTGAGGATACAAGGCAAGACCACAGAGCCTGGTGGTGGTTTGGAACTCTTTCTTCTCCTTTGTTAAAAGGGGGAAAGGAAATGGGTATGGGGTACCCCTGGGGGAGGCATGCAGGCAGTCCCAGCAGGCACGCGCTGGGGGATGGGTGGGAAGAATCCTGGAGTTTCCCACAATCCTTTTCTCTGCAAAGAACAGCAAAGCTGGCTGCTGAGGGGGTGGGGAGAGGAAAGGACCCTGGGGAGGGGGACAACGGGCAAGGGGCTCACTCTAACATGCAAAGTCCAGCTGCCCCATAAACTAGGTTGCTTCTTGAATAGTGACATACGTATAAATACAGACACAGCCACACGCACACATGCGGAGAAGGCTCTGCATTCACGAGGGTGGGGATCTAGGTCTGCTGGCCCCAAGGAGCTCCAAGCAGGAGCCAGGCAAATCTCCGCGGACTCCTGAGATGGGGTGAGTCCTCTGGGGAAGGCTGCTTGGTCTCTGAAGTTCTGTCCACGAGCACCCAGATGATTCTGAACCAAATCCATGCAAGCTGGGTGCCGTGAACCTGCACTTCGTGCACTCGCGGGCAGCCTGTGTGCTGGCACAGGGGTCCAGTCTCTCCCCTCCAGGGCTCCAGGGAAAGGGGGTGCAGACAGAGGAGGGTAAAAGGGGGCCTGTGGAGATGTCTTCTCCCCCGCCCCACGGGGTCCAGGCCTCCGGGAGGGGGGAGGGGCCTCCCTTATCTTTCAGCCTCCATGGCAGGGTGAGCCCTTGGTTCTGAGGTGGCCTGTTGGGGGGCCAGGGGTGGCCAGTCTGACACTGGGGAAGGGGGTGCCGGAGTCCACAGGGGCGGCTGCTGAGGCTGGTGGTGCTGTGGCCCCCCTGGGGGTGAAGCCACCATTGGCCAGCTGGGTGCTGCAAAGCTGCTGGTGGCGGCGTGGGGCAAGTGCGGCGGGGGTGACGTGGCCGAGGAGGCCATTGGGCTGCCGCTGCCGCCACCGTGGAAGCTCTCAGAGGCCTTGAGACGGGAGAACATGGTGAGGGCATCAGGGAAGTTTGGGGGCGTTGCAGGGGTGTTGGCGGGAGTGCACATCTGTGGGGAGGAGAGCAGAGAGGCAGGGGTAAGCACCCTTTCTGGAAGGCCCCCAATCTACCACTGGCTCCTAGCTGGAGACACACGCCCAGCCTCTGTTGGGAGATTTTGTGCCCCCCACTTGGATGCACCTGGCCCC
Organism: Phyllostomus hastatus; assembly: GCF_019186645.2. Lineage (NCBI taxonomy): Eukaryota > Metazoa > Chordata > Mammalia > Chiroptera > Phyllostomidae > Phyllostomus > Phyllostomus hastatus. Next base: position 3,576,254 of record NW_025334030.1, on the reverse strand, counting down.
CCAACACAGTCCACCAGCCAGGGGGTCACAGAGGAAAGGCGGGGTCCTGAGATGGGCTGTCCCGCAACACCTGCTGGTGGCTCATCCCAGTGTCTGAGGTTCTGGGAACACAGGCAGAGATCCACTGCAGCTTCAACTAGGAGACCCCTGCATATCCGCCTCTGAGACCGCAGGGGACACTTACCATCTGGTGGTGATGGTGACTGTAGGGGATGTTGGTCTCCTGGAAAAAGGCGCTGAGGGCCGTCTGTGGGGAGAAAAGCCCAAGCTTACCCTTGGTACCCTGCCCAACCCTGCTGCTTCCCTTCTTCCCAGGCTCTATAGGATTTGGTGCGGCCCTGGGCCTGGTTACCGAATAGGAGACTGAGTTGAGGCAGTGTGCCTGTCACCACTGAATCCCCTCCACTTCCTCAGACCCTCGAGCAGATATGGTAGGTAGTGAAGACCCTCATGACACTGTCTGTCACCTGGACACAAGTGCCTCCACTTTGCACACAGCACTGAGACCTGTGGGGCAGGCAGCACCCTCGCCAGTCTCCCGAGGAAGGCCTCCCAGAGACCTCAGCCCAACTATCACCAACTCTATGGGTGCTAAGTCCTTACTCCTTTCTGAGCCTGTTTCCTTATCTCTGAGCCAGGGGTTGGTGAAGGCCCCCAGATGATGAGTCTGTGACCCACCTGTCCCTCTCCTTGGATAAGCAAGGCACCCTGCTCTGGGCCTGTTTCTACATCTGCACCACAAGGGGACTGAACTACCTGGCTTTCAGGTTCCCCTCCTTTGCAACAGTGACCTCCTAAGATCTATCCATGTTCCAGCTGGGAGAGCCAGAAGTAAGTAGGATGGTTGGGGTTTGTACTCCCTGCCCTGCTCATGTGAACTTCCAGCAGAATGTTCTCAAGGTGACAGAACGGGAGGATGGCAGAGGTGGGGTTTACACCCAGGACTGTGAGGAAAGGGAGGGGGAGTGGTCTGGGTAAGACCAGCCATCTGGAGGCCCCGAGGGACTGGAGTGAAGGGCCTGAGGGCTCTACGACCTCTGGGAGCCCCCAGGAAGGCCCCAGCATTTGGTGTGCCCTGGGGCTCAGCCCCTGCAGGAGGAGGGCGTTGAAGAAAATAAGGGAACCAACTGCTCTTGCGCAAGTGCTGGGTGAGGGAATCAAGTGTGTGAAGGGTCTGCCAGGCTCTGCCAAGTCCCAGACCCAGCTCTGAGCAGCTCCTGCTATTCTGCCCACCATCACCACCCCCTCCAACTGGCCCCCCACAGCCCTGTGCTGCCCATCTCTTCCCCTGCCCCCAACATACCCAGAAACCCAAGCCTGGCTCCCAGGGCTTCCCTGGGGGTTTTGTAGTTTTCTTAAAGTAAAATCAAGTGAATTATTCTGGGCATTTCCTGCTGAAACACCCTACCTGTGTCTCCAAACAAGGGTGTGGAAGCTGGGGGAAGAGGGACACTGGTTTCTAACCATTACCTCCTGACCCCCAGCCCCACCTCTGGAACTCCAGGGACATACCCAAACCATTCTTCTCTTAACAGTAGCTCCAAAGGCCATTGTGTAAGGATTCCAGGGAGAAACATCTGTCCCACCCCTTAAAGCAGAAGTTCCCCCTCCCCCTGCAGCCTCTGTCCCCATTAACACCTGAATCACAGAGACTATAACCCAAAAAAGACAGCCTCCAGCTGGGTGGGTCAGCCCTTCTGCCAGTAGGTTGCCAGCTGAAGCCACGAAGGCAGAAGGGGGTCAGCCATGAGGAACCTCTCACTCACTCCCACACTGAGACCTAAGGTTTGGGGGCTCACGACCCATTTACACCTTAAGTGAACCTTCCTAGTACCCATATCCCTGGGTACTAGACAGTGAAACTGAGACTCACAGACCCCTGGGGGCCATTACAGCCCCCTGTCTGCAAGTTGCTCTTGCCCTTGCTGGGATCAGAGTCTTCTCCAGACATTTCCATCCTCAGAACTACATTTTCAGTTTCTGTGATCTATCAACACCAATCTGCACTGCCTGAGTGACCATCAAGCTGGTGCCAGGCTCTGTGGGCTGAGCTGGAGAGTGCCTGCCCCCTGGACACCTGCCTGCCCAGCCCCATGCAGGAAAGGAGCCATGTATGCTGATGTGCGACTCAAGCAAACTGCCATGAATGTGGTTTTGCAAGTTTTGCCACATCCAGCCCCAGAGACAAATGAGCTGATTAGGGAGCTAGCTTCCTGGAGGGTGGGGCTGCCAGCCTGGGAATAGGGAGGCAGGCATTCACCCCTTAGAGGTCAACTCACACCCCCAAGGTACAGAGGAAGAAAGTCAGGTCAGAAAGGGGAAGAGACCTGCTTAGAGAAAGAGCATCTTCTGGTGTGAGGGCCATACAAAGTCATTAGATCTCTGGCAGGAAGGAGGTGAGCAAAGATCCTTTGGGTGGATAGGCCACTGGGTGGCCTAAACTCAGGGTGGGAATTCCAATCTCTTCCAACCCTCAGGAAGTCCCTCTGGCTCCTGGTCCCTCCCTCAAGCCCAAGCACCTTCCCTGGGCGGACTTCCCATAAGAAACCAGGTTTTTGGGCCCTGCTAGGCACAGACACTACAACTGGACTGGGGCTGGTTCCTTACACCTGTGAGGAATGGAGTTCAAGAGGCTCTGGGCTCATCCAACCTGGATACCAACCTGGATTATTTCTGGGGCTGCTGAGCTAAGGAAAGTGGTATCTTGGCAGCACAAGCCGGGACCCTAGTGCTCAATGGGTTAGAGAGGCCTGGGGAATGAGGGCCAGACTGGGGTAGTCCCACCCCCTGTTCAGCTGACTGAAAGCCAGTGAACCGCACACCACGCTTGCACGGTGCAAGTAGATATCTTTACCAGCACAGAGGGCCCCAAAACAGCACTGTACACTTGAGTGTACACGCACGGTCACTAGCTGTAACACGGAGACGTGTATGTACAAAGAACACATACTCCGCACCCGCGCCCCAGGTAGATTGCGTGTTTACACACGCCAACATGCCCACACGCAGCGTGGCGCGTGCGTAAATACAAGTGCACATGTACGTTGGCACACGCGCCTCCGGGCTGCCCACCAGGCACGCAGAACCACACGCGGGGCTACTCTGCCCGTGAGCCCCAGGGCTCTCCTGCCCCAATCCCGCGGCTCGGGGAGGGGAGATGGACGGGGTACAGCGCGTTTCCAGCTTGGCCCAAGCCTGGGCGTCCTCCTTCCGGCTGCCCGCCCCACTGCCCGTCCTGGCCCCAGCACCGCCCCGCCCTGGCCTTACCCGGAACAATAGTGGGGGCCCCCACATTCCCACCGCCAGGGGACTTGGAGTCTGAGATTCCGGGTCCCAGCGGGAGCAGGCCGCTCCTCCCGCTCACCCAGCGCGGGCGGCGTTTCCGGGGGCATCGTAGACGCGGCCGACCCGACAGGACGCCGCTAAGTGTGCGCGCTGGGGCCCGAACCCTGGCGCGCGACCCGCGGAGCGCGCACCCGCATGTGTCTCCACCGCACACGCTCCGCGGCACGCGCTGCCACGCGGGACGGCCACCCCCACCCCCCGCCGAACCGGTTCGCGCACCTCGAACTGCCAGTGGGCCGCCTGCAACAGCTGCTTCGCCTGGTCGGCCGCGCAGCCGGCCGTTAGAACGAACTGGTTGATCATGACCTGGTGCTTAAGCTCATCCATGTTCACGGACATGGCGCCACCGCCGCTGCGATGCCCGCTCCGGCCTCCCGCCGCCGCGCGCTTCTCCGCTCACGCGTCCACCATTAGCGAGCCGGCTCCGGCTAATACAAATATTTACTGTGCGGCTCTGACTCACCGTGCCTCGCCTCGCTCCGAGGCCGCGGGAGGCATGCTGGGAGATGTAGTCCGGGACGCTCCCGCCCGCGCTCCATCGGGGGCCTCGAGCCGAGCTGTCGCGGGGCCCAGCACCTACAGTGTGCAGAGGCGGGTCTTGACGAGAGACTACCCGACCCTGTCCTGACACTAACAGGGGTCGGCAAGTGGAGGCCACAGTAGTCTTTGTCAACACTTTGGTTCCCGAGCTTCGGTGTGGTTGACAGCTCTCTGTGAGTGGGCCCACCCTTAGGTGAGGGGAACACTATAGCAATTGTGGCACAAATCGGCAGCACCTGGCCGGAAGGCCTCGAAGGTCCGGCACACAGTAGGCGTCTATATTCGTTTAGTGAATAAATGAATCTATTCTTTAGGACTCGGCTCAAAATCACCGCCTCCAGGAAGTCTTCCGAGTCTCCTCAACTCCCTCCCCCGGCCCCGCGCAAACCGCACTTTGAAGGGGGCCTCTCCCCGGCCTGGCGCTAGACCAGGTACACAGTATGCCTGAGGAACTTCTGGGATTTGGTAGGGATGGCGCCTGGGAGAGGCAAGCGAGGCCGACAGTCATTGCTGCCTCGAGGTTCCTTCCCTGTGGCCCTTCTACGTTCCCACGCAAAATCTGTTGTGCTTTGTCGGAAAGCTAGCCCTTAACGTACGGACTGCAGGACCGCGCGGAACCAGTTCCGGGGAGACCCAGAACTCGTATTCCCAGAATGCCCCAGTTTATTTGCTTCGTTGGGTCTCGTGTGACGTCTAGTGAGTGAGGCCGCTTCTCGGCCAATGAGCGACCACAGGGTGTTAGGACCTGGCCATATAAGGTAAACAAAGCTGGCCGCCCAATGAGACGATATCGGGGGCGGGCGCTGGGTCGGAGTAGACGGGGGTGTGTCACGTGGCGGGCGGAGGCGGGGCTGGAGAACTCTGGGGTGGGGAGTTGCGGGCTGTGTTTACAGACCCGCACGCGCCGCTTCCGGTTGACCTCGCGGGTCTGGGTCTCGGGGTTCGGGTGCTGGCAGGAGGAAGGTCTTGGAACTGGGACCCCGGCAGGGAGTTGAGGAGAAACCCCAGCAGAGGGGTGGCTCGGTCACTACTGCTCTGAATGATCTTTCCCCGATTGCTCACGCTTCCTGGGCCCCGGTTTCATTTGCTGAGCAACTGTTGAGTCCTGACTGTACTGACCTCTGACGTAGCCGGGGTACCGCGGAGAGATGAAACCCAAGAGGGGTCGGCAGGTGGCGGGGCTGGGTGTGGGCGTGTGTCAAAATAAAAAATCCCGGGGGCAGATGAAGAATTGTAAGTGTGGAAAATGCCCTTAGGAAGGAGATACCAGCCCTGGGGGTACGGGGTTAAAGCCCATTGAGGAGTTTTAATAGATCTGATCCGTTGTTCACATTAGAACCACTGGCTGTGGCAGTGTGGGGACCAGATGGTGGCAGAGGGATCCAGTCAGTTTAGGCGATGTTTTGAGTGTGAATGGTTACAGAGGAGTCCGCCCCTGCCAAGAGCCTTAATTGCAGAATTGGATTGGGGGTAGGGGGACTGTCTCATACTGGGTCGGGAGCAGTAGGGACCTGCAGCGCTCTCTAGGGAGCTTTTCCTGGGTCTCTCACCCCTTCCAGGGGTTCTGAGTTTGGCTGGTGGGAAGGAGGAGAATGGGGGACATGTGGACAGGGCCTGAAATGTCCTAGGGTTGTGAAGGGTGGGGGAGGGAATGGAGCCCTGCTAGAGTGCGGAGCTGGGAGCTTGGCCCATTGGCAGAAAGAGGACTCAGTCTTTTCTTGCAGTGGGTGCTTCAGCCTGTCCACTTGGAAAATAAAGTTTGGGCCTCTTTTCTGCCTTGTGGGGGATCATTCACTGTCTACTATTTTTTTTGCAAACCCTGATGATACCAGGAGATTTCTGCTCTTTCTTAAGAATGCCCCTCACCTTTGTAAAGCATCATAAACACGAATTAATGTGAGCAAAGTGCTCCACACAGGGTAGGCAGCTCTGAATATGGCTACTGTTACCACTGGGATAGCAACAGGGCAGGGTGGAAGGTAAGCAGGTTCTGGAGCCAGGCAGACCTAGATGCCAGTCTTGACTCTGCCAGTTAATGACTGATGTTGGGTAAGTTACTCTGGTTCTGAGCTTCAGTTTCCTCGCTTGTAGAAGGCAAGGTGAGAACTGAGAGCTCTCCCAGGACTGCTATGGAGGATTAATGCCAGCATAGACCTGACATCCAGTGAACTATTTCTAGCACTCATCTCTTTGCCTCTGTCTAGTGAGCCCAAGCACCCTTTTACAGATAATGAAACTAAGGCTGGAATCCCGGTCTTCTTAGATTTTTGCCAGTGGAGAAAAGCAGGCACCCAGTGAGCCAGCAGGGTGTGTTTCTGGTAAGGTGGGGGGCTTTCAGGGCCCACTGGAGGCTTTTCTTGCTGAGAGAGGCAGGAAATGTCCTCTCTCACTCTTATCCAGGCACAACTGAGGTACCTGTTCAGGCTTGTCCAGCCCAGAACAGGTGGGGCTGGCAGGAGCAAAGGTTACCCCTCTGGTCCTCCCAACCCCCCAGCACCCCGTCTGGCTTGTTTTCCCAGGAGCAGCAGGGAAGTAAAAAACCTTGTTTTCCGCCAGGATCAGCCAGGCCAGAAAGTGGACTTTGGAATCCTTAGCAGGCTCAGATGGGGCCAGCCAGCTGAAGCCAGTAGGTGGGGGATGGGTGGGGAATAAAAGGCATTTCAGGAAGTGCCCTCATCTTTTCTGAAGTCTAGGAAGGTAAGAGCCTTGCCAAAGCTGACATAGCCAATTCATAGAGGCTCAGGGCCCTTGCCTTCTCAGCATTCCCTGGCTGCCTCCCCACCTCCATCCTTTCAATCGCTCCACAGATGTGTTTATCAGACACACACTGGGTGACTGGCTCTGGGAGCACAAGAATGAATAGGTGAGGACCCTCTAAAGAGGTTTAAGAAGTGTAGATTTGAGGTACTCACCCCAGAAGGCCATGAACTGGGCCTAGGGCCTTTTTTTTCTGTTTCAAATGACTCAATGCTGGCTGACTGAGGGGGCCTTGAGGTCTGGCCACTGCTTCACTTCTTCCTGATCTCTGTACTCATACTCTTCCATTTACTTGGTTCTAACCACACTGGCCTTGGAGCTGCTGGGTCATAGATCTTTGCTGCCTCAGAGTCTTTGCACATGCTATTCCCCTCGCTTGGAACCTGGCCTACTTGCTCGGAGTTTGCCTCCTGGCTTAAATGTCACCTCAGAGATGCCTTCCTTGAATTTTCTATCAATAGTAGGTCTCTCCTATTATTTCATCTCAATCCATTGCCTCACAGCACCCACCACACTTAACATTTATACTTTTTACCGTTTTAAGTGTTTCCTCACTAATCTGCAGGATCCAAAAAACTAGGTAAAAACACATCCCTGTGTTTCCTGCCGAGTTTTGTGTAAACCGAAAGCTAGTAAAGTTTGTTACAACTTGCAAGGCTTTAATTCCAACCTTATATGTGGATCTTCTTTCTTTGTGCCTCAGTTTCCCTATCTGTAAAGTGGGGAGAGGTCTACTGCCTCTTTGAAGGGGGCTGTAAAATTATGTCTTCAAAGTGATTTTTTTGGAGGTGGCACCAGAGAGATGCCTTGGAAAGGCTAAAACAAGCATTTTGCTTCCTCTTTGAGCACCTCTCCAGGTAAGCTTAGGTTCCACCCCAGCTCTTATCCTGTGATTGGTAAGTATGCCCTCTGCTGGCCGGGGCAGGAGCTAAACCCTGGGAAGTGGGGAGAACCATGCGGCACAGGGAGATATTTCCGAGAGGAGTAAATGGAAGGGGGTAAACAGAAGGGTCTATATATGAAGGTTATTAGAGGCTAAAAGGTTATAATTTAGTTTCGTGCTTGGAATGCAGAGGGCAGGACAATTTGCGGTGGGGTTGATGGTTCCGCCTCTTGGATTTCAGTTCACTTGGTACGTCCCAGAGCGCTGATCAACAACTTCAGCGGACCCGGGCGAGGAGCGTCCTGGGAAATGTAGTTAATAGGCGTACTTGCCGCGCCGTAGCCTGCTGCCCTCAGAGGAGAGGGGACTCCATTTCCCGAGGTTCCTCGGATACTGGGGGTGCGGAGGGCCTCCGTGGCGTCCGGCCCCGGGCGAACCGGGGGTGGGGGCTCCGAGGCTGAGGCTTTTCGGCCTTGGGGGAGCGTCCGTGAGGCCTGATCCAGGCCATGTCTGCGTGAAGACGCCGCTGCAGCCGTCCCCGACCCACCCCGGTCCGGGTCCGACCTACCCCGCTGCGCACCATGGGCTCCATCCTGAGCCGCCGCATCGCGGGCGTGGAGGACATCGACATCCAGGCGAACTCGGCCTATCGCTACCCTCCGAAGTCCGGTGAGCCGACAGCGAGGCGCGGGTTTGGCGGGAGGCGGGGCCGGCAAGGCGCGCCCACACGGGGCCCTCCGCTCACGGGCGGGAGGGGGCTCATCTGGGTCCCCAGCCCTTCCTGCTGTCTGCCAGCCCGGAGCTTCGCGCCCCCTCGACCCGGATCCCGGGGTTTGTGGGGAGCCCCGGGCTGACCGCCTCGTCCAGGCTGGGTGACCTTGGCTCAGTCACTTCGCCCCTGAGTGCTTCAGCTCCCTATTTGCACACTGGGGAGACCATTGGGAAATTTCTAGGGCCGTAGGGCAGGGATGAGGTTCTGGGCGCTACGCTGGCGAGGGCTTAGCACGGTGTCTGGCGCTTCGCTTATCCTTACAAAGTGGTCATTGTCATAAAGATCGACATCACACCATCGCCGGATTTGGTTTTCTTTGGTGGCTGGGCCTTCAGAAACTCTCCATCTCATATGGACAGAGGCTTAGTTAGCTCTCTTGTGACCTTCTGGCGCTTGTGTATGGTGGAGGGAGTGGGATTCGGCCCTACAAGATGATTATACTCCGTGAGGAAGAGGCTGGGAATCTTGCTGGAGAACAGGAGAAGGGTTGGAGGGGACCTCTGGGTTCTCTGGTCCCTGTTTGTTTGTTTCTTTTTCTTGTGCCGCGAGACTTGAGCCACCAGGGAGGAAGTGACTTTCTCAAGGTCTCAGAGCTGGATGGAAGCACTTCTCGGACCGAGAGACCAACTCCCTGTTGGGTTGTTCCTTCTCTGTTCTGTTGTGTCTAATGAGTGTGGCCTGACCCAGGACTTTAGCTCCAGTTCCTCACCAGGTCCATCTCTTCATCTAGTTATTTGCCATGGCAAGGAGAGAAGAAAGAGGATGGGGCGTTTGGACATCATGGAGACTTTCCGACAGGGTCCTCTATTCCTGGCCTCTGAAGCATGTGAACCAACGTGTCTTCTAGACCTCACAGTTCGCCTGTGGGCATCCACCAGGCGGGTTTCCTCTGAGTGTGGTTCAGGACCACCTGCTTCCACCAGTGGGGAAGCTTGTGAAACATGCAGTTCCCAGCCCTTTCCTCAGACCTGCTGGGGGCTTAGGAACCTGCATTTAAATCCCATTCCCCAAGTGAGTCTGATGTTCACTCAAGTTTAAGAACTGCTCTGTCCTGATTTTGGAAGTTGAAAGAAGTGGAGTGTCTGGGGCTACTGGAAGTAAAGGGGGTGGCTTGGATTTAGGTCAGCCAAACCACGATGCAGTTAGAACTCCACAGAAGAGACTGTTGCCTACTAGTCAGAGAGGCATGCCTGCTTGTGTCCTAGACACAAGGGCAGGGCAGGGCACCCCAGCTTGGTATAGGGATACTCTTTAGGTTGTGTGGGCTGACTTCTCCAGATCTGATAGAGCGATTGTTTGAAGTCATTTTCTTCCATCGCTGATGTTCTTTCAGCCTGTCTTTAGCTGAATGATCTTAGGCAAGTTGCTTAGCCCCCTGTGTCAGTTTTCTCTTCTGTGAAATGGGCTGATCCTTGTACAGTAATCAGAACAGTGCCTGGGACCTAAGAGGTCCTGGAAAAGTATTTGGCTCTATAAGGGCTTAAGAAAGAAATCAGGTGACCATTTCAGACCCTAAGAGCACTTAGCAGTGGCATGGTGGAGATACCAAAGTGTTTAATGTGCCACCTTGTATCATCTGTGACCAGAGCAAACTGGCTGTCCCTTCACTTGCACCTTTGGACAAAACAAATACAAGGCATTTACAGCTCCATTTCTGGGTTTTGGGTGGCAGACCTTGCTTATCGGTCAGGACACTGTTTCCCTCTGAGCCTGGACTTGGTTTCAGTGAGCACCCTACCAATGAGCTCCCCAATGAGCTCCCCAATGAGCACCCCAGTCAGCCATGACTAATAGTTTGGGGCTGCACCCAGGTGAATGCCATGGGCCATCTTGGTTTTGCTGCGAGTGACAGCAGTGTTTGGGGGTTGTCCAGTCCAAAGGCTCTCCTTTTTGCTTTCTCGTTCATTGCTTAGGGAGGGTCAGTCAGAGGGTCTCTTCCATTGCTTAGAGAGTCAGACGGGACCTTAGTAGTACAGGGGGATTTGAGATGATTTTAGCGAGTGCCCCTATTGGATCTTCCAATTGTTTTTATGAGAAAGTTACTATCTTTTCAGGTTTCTGCCGATTTAGTTGATTATATTGAGGAGAAAAAATCCTTGAGTGCTAATATTTTTAATTTTTATTCTATTTTATTTTTTTAAAGATTTTATTTATTTATTTCCTGGGGAAGGGAGGGAGAAAGAGAAGGAGAGAAACATCCATTGATTGCCTCTTAAACACCCCCAATTGCGGACCTGGCCCACAACTTAAGCATGTGCCCTGACTGGGAATTGAACTGCCAACCTTTCAGTTTGCAGTACTCTGCCCAATCCACTGAGCCACACCAGTCAGGGATTATTGTATTTTTTAATTGATTTTTAGAGTGAGACAGGGAGCTCAACTTGTTGTTCCACTTATTCATGCGATTCTTGTATGTGCCTGACCAGGGATTGAACCCATAACCTTGGCATATTGAGACGTGGCTCTGACCAGCTGAGCTACCTGCCAGGGCAGGTGTTAATATTTTTAAACACCTCTAACACTGTCCAGTTTTTTATGCAGCTTTATTTACTTGTTTATTTATTAAAGATTTTATTTATTTACTTCTAGAGAGATGGAATAAGGGAGAAAGAGAGGGAGAGAAACATCAATGTGTGAGAGATAGATTGATTGGTTGCTTCTCACAGGCCCCCAACCCAGGCATGTACCCTGACCAGGAACTGAACTGGTGCCCTTTCACAGGTGGTGCTCAGTCCACTGAGCCACACTAGCCAGGGCCTCCCAAGCTTTATTAAAGATATGATTAGCATATAACATTGTGCAGCTTTAAGGTATGCAGTGTGTTGCTTTGCAATATGTATATACTGGGAAATGATTACCACAAGTTAACACCATTACCTCAGTTACTTTGTGTGTGTGTGGTGAGAACTTTCAAGATCTGCCTAATTTTCTTTTTTTCTGGGCCTTTCCAAGTGCACTCCAGCAGTACTTTGCTTGAATTTGGTAACATTTACTTGTTTTCATTGTATTTATCTTGCTTTTAACAACTTTATTGAGGTATAGTTAGAACTCATCTGCTGTGAACATACGATTAGGTGAGTTAGTGAATTTACGGAATTGTGCAGTTCTATAAGCTGCAGTCAGGTTTAGACACTTACATCGCCCCCCGAAGTTTCCTCGTGCCTCTGCGTTCAGCCCCTACTCCCACTCCATCACTAATGTGCTTTCTGTCTTTAAAATTTGCCCTTTTTGGACATTAGGCACGAAGGGAATCATACAACATGTAGTCTTTTTGTGTCTGGCTTCATCCATGTTGTAGCATGCGTGTACTTCATTGTAGAGATACAGTATATTTTATCTACTCACCGATTAATGAACTTCTGGGTTGTTTCTCCTCTTTGGCTATTAATGAATAATGCAGCTGTGAGTGTTTGTGAACAGCTGTGTGGCCCTGTTCATTTCTCTTGGGCTGATACCTAGGAGTGGAACTGCTGGGTCATAGGGTAACTCGATGTTTAACCTTCTGAGGAACTGCCAGACTTTTCCATGGTATCTGTTCCATTTTACATTTATTCCCACCAGCACTGTGTGAGGGGTCCACTGCTCCATGTCCTTGTCAGTATCTGTTATTGTCTGTCTTTTCAGTTATAGCCATCCTAGTGGGTGTGAGGTGATATCTCATTGTAGTTTTGATTTGCATTTCCCTGATGGCTGATGATGTTGAGCATATTTCCGTGTGCTTAATGGCCATTTGTATAGCTTGTGTGTGTGTGTGTGTGCGCGTGAAATGTCTGTTTTAGTCTTTTTTTTCCTTCAGTTTTTAAAAATTGGATTGTCTTAATGAGTTGTAAGAGTTCTGTATTCTGGATACGATGATACATTTCCTTTATCAGCTCTGTGATTTGCAGATACTTTTTCCCAGTCTGTGGCTTGTCTTTTTATTTTCATAATGGTGTCTTTTGAGGAGCAAAATTTTTAAATCTTGGGGAAGTTGAGTTTTTTTTCCTACCATGCAATGAAACCTTATTAACATTTTGAACAGGTTCAGCTGTTACTGAAACTGGTAATTTCTAAACTTAAACTGGGACAAATGGCTAGAATGCGGAATAGTGGCCATCGCTGGGCACTGTGAATGAAAAACTGAAGAATTAATAGCCACCCCGTAGATGGAGGACCAGATGCAGGGTGGACTCTTGCTGGATGTTGTAGTCAGAAGGAGTGCGGCCATCTTCCAGCTGCAGGCCTGCAAAGATGAGGTCTGCTGGTGGGGGCAGGGGGTGAGGGTGGGGGAGGATGGGGGATGTGCCTTCCTTATCCTCGGTCTTGGTCTTCACAGTCTCCATGGTGTCACTGGGCTCCATCTCCAGGGAGATGGTCTTGCTGGTCAGGGACTTCATAGAGATTTGCATTTTGACCTGTTAGCGATTATGAAAAATCCAGTCATACCGAGTCACTTCAGTGACAGCACATCACTGCTTAACAATGCCAGTTGCTTCTTGAAGTTCATTTTTTAAATTAAACAAAAAAATTATTTTATTTTTCTAGAGGGGAGGGGAGGAAGAAAGGGAAACATCTATGTGTGGTTGCCTCTGGAGCACTCCCCTACTGGGAACCTGGCCCGCAACACTGGCATGTGACCTGACTTAGAATTGAATTGGCGACCCTTTGGTTCATAGGCGGGCACTCAATCCACTGAGCTATACCAGCCAGGGTGATTTTTAAATTTTTCTAATGGTTAATGTTTTGGGAGTTATACCTAAGAGATCTTTGCCCAGCCCAAGGTCACAAAGATCTCACTTTTTTCCCCCCTAGAAGTTCAGTAGTTTCAGTTCATACATTTAGGTTGCTGATCCATTTGGAGTTAATTTTTTTTGTGTATGGTTGAGCTAAAGATCTATGATCATTTATTTGCATATGGATATTCAATTGTTTCAACATTTTTTGTTGAAAAGGCAATTCTTTTCCCCTCAGATTGCCTTTGCACTTTTGTCGAAAATCAGTTGACTATAAAAGTGAGAATTTATTTTTGCACTTCTTTGCCTCATCATATAGCCACCCGGTTCCCAGCCAAGGTTCAAAGCAGATGTTAGGACACCACATTCAAGCATTGAAAGAGAAGGTTGTGTCTCGCCATGCGGCGAGAGCCTGGAGTGCAGTAGGTACACATATGGAGTGCCTTGTCGTGGGTGGCTGCTGCCACAGCTGCTCCTTCTATTGCTGTTATTAATGTTAATTGTGTCTCAGCATACCTGCTGCTCTGTCCTGGTGTTCAAGGGAGGTCATGTTGGGAAGGTAACCCCAGAGAAATGTCAGAAGGAGGGCTGATCAGCCCTGTGACCCACCAGTGGGGGGGGGGGGGGCTATACCCCAGATCCATATCTTTTGTACGTAATCAGATACGTGCACTTTCAGAGCATCTCACCTCCATTATCTTATTGGAGCTTTGCCGTGTCCTTGTGACACCCGATGTTTGTCCTCTTTGGCAGAAGAACTAGAAATCAGATTGAGCCCTTTGTCGCACAGCACAATAGGCATTTAATAAATGCTTGTGCAAATCTTTTATTGCAGAAAGCAACCCCCATCTCCCTAGTGTGCAAGCTGCTCAGACAGGGTGGTGTGTTATCCCATAGGGTGTCAGGTGGGGGCTGAGGACGTCCGGCGTCTGGGTCTGCTGCCATGCAAAGGAGGGGCCCAAGGTGGACTCGAGACTTGTAGTGTGTGCTTCTGTGTTGAGGGCGGTCTGGGAACGTCTGTTTGACCACGCTCCCTCCATGTTGGTGTTGGCTTACTCTTTCCAGAGCAGGGCCTTGCCAACTCTGATTTATTTGGTCCTGGAGGAAAGAACCGGGGCAGGTGTTCTAGGTGTGGGAGGATGCTCTGTGTCACCAAGGGTGTCTTTTTGTCATGGGGCATTCTGGTGCCATGAGCCGTCGCTATCCGGAGGGAGTGAACTTGTGCTCTGAGACCAGTGCAGTGGTGGCACTGGGGAGGGGTTGGGAAGAGGGGTTACACTCGCAACCAGTTTGCACATGGTGTGGGGGGGTTACCTCTCCACTCAAAGACTCGCACCAGCATTGCTGCCATCAGGACATTTCGCCTTTCCCAAGTGTCACCTGTGCCATTCACATAAGAACCAGTTCTATGCCCCTGCTTGTGTCACCGTGATTTTGAGTTTATTGTTGTAGAGCTATATAAATAAGCTGTATTCTCCAAGCTTCAGTTGTTATATTTCAGGTAAAAACAACAAAATAGCAGCAACAAAAAACTTCTATATTGGCCGTAGGGGATAGGTATCTTAGAGCCTGCTTTCCTGAAGCAGTAGCAGAGGGTGGCTTGGGTTTAGAAGCCTGCTAATGGCACTTGGCCCCTGTGGCCCCCTGGGCTGAGGCTTGTCAGGTCTTGATGTTGGAGTGTTGCCTACCCTTGGGGTTTTGAGAAGATCCCAGAGCCCTGTGTGTTTGTCTCTGAGGTCCCTTATTCTATTCAGGTCCATGCGTGTGTCAGGGGACCTTTCATAGTTTCTCTGGGAATTGTTGAATTGTCACTTCTGACTCAAATAACCTTTGTGTCAGCTTCTGCCAGCTTTGTCCTTCCCGGGCTTCGTTGAACTTTCATATCAACCCTGCCATGTTTAATGCTGACAGATAACAAAACCTTTCTTGGACCTTTGAAATTGTGCTCTGCAAAGGCCCTCACAGCCTGGCAGTTGAAGAAAGCCTGAGTTGGGTTGGTCTGGTCACATGGCCCAGGGGCTTTTTATCCCATGCCACAAAAGTAGCTGCTGCCATTCCATAGTCTGCTGTGGCGCTAAGGGCCTGGCTGCCTAGGATTAAAGGGGCGTGTGTGTGTGTGTGTGTGTGTGTGTGTGTGTGTGTGTTCCTTATAGTTGGGGTGGCCTTTTACTGTTTTCACAACACATACTCCCACAAGCATGGCTGGGTATAGTGGGAAGAGCACTGGATTCCAAGTTCGGGGCCATTAGCTTGCTCTTGGGCCCCAGTCTCACCAGGTTAACCTCTGGTTCCCCAGACCTCTTTCAGTCTCTGCAAGTGCATGTGGGCTGGCAGAGTGGGACCTGGCTCGGAAGTTTCTTAGAGAATGTCCTGCACTTCCTGGTTGACTCTAGCGGGTGGTGACCACTGCCACTTCCTTCACCTCTCAGATGCAATGCTGTCGAAGTCAGACATATGAGTGGGACCATGTTCCATTTGGCATTTCCTGTGTGTGTTTCTCTTGAGCATGTACAGTCACCCAGCCTCACATTTCTACGTTGTTCTGTAGAATGAAGGGTGGGTGGTATGACATACACCACTCCTGCAGCACCTGGCTCAGGGACTTAATAACTAACCATTGAATCGTTCACTTCTACCAGCTGTTCCCAGGTCTGCCCAGCTCCTTGGAGCTGGGAGGAACCAGGCTCAGCCCCAGCTTGTGACACCAGGACAGAATCCGAGGAGTGAGGCCCAGTACCTCTGCTGTTTGCAGACAAGGCAATGTTGTGGAACAGCATGGGAGAGGAGCCACTTGTTGTCTAATAAGAAGTCTGTGGGCTCGCTTTCTCACAGAGCTAGGAGGACACAAGAGCCTTGAAGAATGGCTCTGACATTGGAACATCTGTCCACCTGTGTCTTAAAGGAGGTCTAAGGCCCAATAGAAAGAACACCATTTTCCCAGGCCTTTCATCCTATTGACTTGGGCCCTCCCCACTTGGCCCTGGGCACCCCTAGGTCATCTCCTGAGGTGGGGAGACAGACCACCATGCTGGCTCCCTCCAGTCCACTCTGAAACCCTCTTTTCTGTTACCTGCAGCTTTCTGCTATCTAGTTCTCCCGCCCCAGGGAACTCATGGTCACTGATGTCCATGAGTGACCATACTCCCTGGGGAGCCTTCAGTAGCAAGGGAAAGAAGGACTTTTAATAAGTGCAGTGCTTTAAAAGATAAGTGTGTATGATTCACATATATATTTAAATTCAGTGTGACACACATAGAGAAAATGTACAAATCGTAAGCATACGTCTTGATAAATGATCATGCAGTGAATGTGTTGAAGAAGTAGAACAGTATCAGTCCCCAAAGTCCCCTGGTGTTCTTTCACAACCTCTTCCTCCCTGGGAAATCTTCTGACCTCACTGGAGGTGGAAGTGAGTTTCACCTGTTTTAGAAGTTGATATAAACAGCAGTAGACACTTTTTCCCTCCACATTTGATGATGAGAGGCCTTGGCTTACGTTTCATGGGGAAGTCGCTGGTTGCTGTGCTCCATGACCTCCCAGGTGATGATGCCCCTGTGTGTTCACCCATTCATGTGGAGGGGTGTTGGGCAATTCCTGGTTTGGGCTCATACGAGAAATGCTGCTTGTGGGCCCTCTAGTGACTGGCTTTGGTGCCCATGAGTCTGATTTCCTTGGGTCTTTTTTTTTTCTTTTTTTTCCTGTTTGGGTCCATTTCACCCCTTCCCACCCCGAGTTTGTTAATTGTGGTAAAATACACATAACATAGCAATTACGATCTTAACCATTTCTAAGCGCACAGCCCAGTGGTATCACCTACAGTTACACTGCTGTGCATCCCCAAGACTCGTTTCATCTTGTGAAACAAACTCTGCCCCCATCAAACACTGACTCCTCATTCCCCTCTTCCCAGCCCCTGGCAACCACCACTGTCTTTTCTGACTCTGTAATTTTGACTGCTCTAAGTTAGTTGCTGGCCTCTTTGGGTCCATTTTCATACCTAGGAGTGGGCGCTGGGGCCCCCTGGTGCCCGTGTGTGGAGTCAGCAGGTTTTACATTCTGTGGAGGGACTGAACCAGAGCGCACCCCCTTGGGCTGAGCATCCGAGTTCTGTTGGCTCTACATTCTCACCAGCACTGGCCAGTATCAGGGGTGTGTTTATTTGTTGATTTGCTTTTTTAATTTTAGCCAGGGTTATCTCATTGTAGTTGTAATTTACTTTTCCCTGATGACTAAGGAGGTTGAGTTCGGTACTTTTTGTTTGTAAATTGCCATTCATCTCTCTTCCTCTTTTTGGGAGGCACCTGGTGAAATCTTTGCCTATTTTTTTATATTGGATTGGCTCTTTCTCCCTGATTTGAAGTTCTTTCTTACGTGCTTTTTATTACCTTTTGAATTCTTTGGAAATTGGCTGTTGCTGTGGTTTTATGGAAATTAGCTTAAGCAGGAAATGGAATGCATTGGAAGGGTGGGGGGAGGTATCCTCTGGAACCCAAGGGTAGATAATCAAGAAGTGGAAACATCAAACCAAAGAGCCCATTACGCTTTGGCCTCAGCATCATACTTCTACTGCCCGCCTACTGGGGCCCTTGAAAACCAAGTCCTGTGGTCCCTGGGTCCAGTTCCACAGGGTAGAGGATCTGGTTATTGGCCCAGCACAGTCAGGCATGCACTTTGGCCAGCCATCTGTGTCTGGGCGCAGAAAGCCTCGGGCTCTGGTAGCTGGGGCCCACCACTGTGGGCGGTGGAGGCTATTTCCAGAAAAGGGATATAAGCTGGGGAGGATCCCTTCTCGCAAAAAAGGGGCTACAACAAATTATGGGAACCCAGAGAGCCAGAATCTTTGCTTAGTGTTCCTTCCTTGCTGGGGTCTGAGAGCTTTTGAAATCGTTAGCCTGCACTAAGTGGGCTTTCACACTGGGGAGAGGCTGGGAAGCAGATGCTCATCACATGTCCTTCCCCCTGTGCAGGGCTCCCTTTATCCTCAGGGCATCCCTAGCTGTCCTCCCACTTTCAGTCTGCAGCCAGGGTACCTCACTGGGACCTCGAGTGTTCCAGATGGGGACACTGAGACCCATGGAGTTATGAACGCCCAGTCACTGGCCTGAGTGTGGCAGACAGAGAAGTGCTGTTGTGTGCATATGTGTGACATCCGTGAGCAGGAGATTAGAGGTGGGTGTCACCCCCTTGGAGTCGTCTCTTCTCTCTGGGAACAGGCTCACAGGCTGTGGGGCTGTTGGCCTCCCACCTGGCAGGGGGTATTCTCGGGAGCCTAAAGCTGCTTTCCTGAGATCTGTACTCTCCAGGACCGTGATATTCTGATGTCGTGGTGGTCATGCCCAGCTGGGGCTTAGTGGTGCAGATTTCATGGATTTCAGGAAGCTGGATTCGGAAAACATCTGTTGTGTTACAGCATGAGGAAATTTCCATCCAGTGGAATCAATGAGCTATTCCTGGCCTTTACAGATGCCTTCATGCCTTTCCTGCTCCCCCTCCCCTGGAGAGGGAGTGACGACTGGGGCATCTGAGCGGAATCCGCACCAGTGCCCCAGATTTCAGGGCTGGTTGTGTCTCTTAGGAGGGGGTGATGGACTTTGTCATGGTTAATGTCATGGTTTACCTGGCAGGGATAATTGTGGTATAAAATAAAAGATATGTATTTGGTTTTCATCCATTTTTGGCACAGAGCTTCTAAAATCCTTGAAGTTCCCTAAATGATGAATGGTAAAAGTGAATTGGGTGTTTTGATATTTATAGCCCTTTCCCATCACATCTGACTTCATGTCAATGAAATGGTTTTTGGAAAGCACCTGAGAATTGGGGCTGGTTGCCAGGGAAGCCAACTGTGTGTGAGGGCTGGAGGCCGAGATGATCACCAAGGGCCAGTGATTTAACCACTCATGCCTGTGTAATGAAGTTCCCATAAAAACCCAAAGGGGAAGGGTTTGGAGAGCTCTAGGCCGGGGAGCACACTGAGATGCCTGGAGGGCGGCACCTGGAGAGGGAGCATGGAAGTTCGAATCCCTTCCTCATAGCTCGCCCAGTTCATCTCTCGTCTGGCTGCTCCTGGGTCGTGTACTTTTTGTAATAAACTGATAATCTGGAGGTGAACTATTTTCCTGAGTTCTGTGAGCCTTTCTAGCATGTTAATGACCCTGAGGGGGAAGTCATGGGAACCTCTGATCTTCAGATGCTCGGTCAGATGCATAGGGGACAGCCAGGGCTTGTGATTGGCATCTGAAGGGGGAGGGGCAGTCGTGTGGTACTTAACCTGTGGGATCTGACACTGTTGCAGCTACATAGTGGCATACTTGAGCTAAATGTGTAGGCTGCCCAGTCAGCTCTGCTGAGAATTTGACATTTACTTAGTGGTGTTGAAGAAAAACTCACTGCATTTGTGTAGTCGAGAATACAGGCTCTTGGGTCAACGTGGGTTTTCAGCGAGGATGCCACTGTCACAGGTGGGCACAGGTAACCAGGTTCTTAGTGATCGGGACAAAGAATTGAACCAAACACCCAGAGTTTATAGCAGAGAACGTGGGAGCAGGCCAACTCCAAGCAGAGATTGACCTCATGGGCTGGAGGGACTCTATTCTTATAGGGCGGATCCTTCCTGGCTAGTTTTGGTGGGTTTTTACTGAGTATGTACAAGTGGTTGTATTACTTTAAAGCCACCACTCCTTCTCCTGGGGTCTCCCTGTACTAGGTTCACCTTTCCCTTCGCCAGAGAATTATAGCTCTCCATGTTAGAGATTGGTGAAAAGGAAAGGAATTATTTATTCAAGTTATACAGACTTAAGAGTAATGACTTAATGTCTTCATCAAAATCCCAAATCCCTTAAAACATCCACAAACACACACAGTCCTTCCTTACCCCCTGTTGCCCAGTCTGGGGTACCGTATCTCAGGAAATACAAGTCCATGGCTCAGGCAGCTCCCCGTTCTTCCCAGTAATCCGTGCTCAGCTGGTAGGCCTTCCTTGGTTCCCAGCACCATCAGCTGTGTTGCTGAGATCTCCAGCTAAAGCCTCGTGGCGATTCTTTGCTAAAGTGGCATGGTGATTCTTCTCATGGCTGCGGAGGGGGGTCCCCCCCAACTCTGGCCAAAGCCATGTGGTTCTCCTCACTGCCACAGCCGCATGGCCCTCCTCCTTACATGGCTGCAGGAGTCTCCACTCAGCCAAAACCGCATGGTTTTCTCTCCAGTGGCCACCAAGTCTGGGTTTAAGTATCCTTCCAGCTTTACTGGGCTGCCATCATGAGTCTGGGCAGGGGTGGCCCCATGTCGTGGAGCCAGTCATCTCCAAGTTCTCAGGCAGGTGCTGTAACTAGGGGGAGTTGCCTCCCAGTTACATCTTGGGGGTAAGTTCCTTCCATCCCCCTGGCTCAGAGCATGGCCACAGCTATTTAACATATCTATGGAACCAGTTAAAGGTTATAGATGTGTTAAACGACCAGGCCAGAGGTTAGCTGCAAAGGTTAGTTGCTATGCTAAACAGCTCTCAATGGCCCTGCTCCATGTGTCCCTTCCCCCAAGTCACACCTGGGGTAGAGGGTGAGGACATCCTATATATCTTTCTAATATTTCCTGGACACCTTGAGTTCTGAACCTCATTACAAATCCTTCTTTTGGGGACCCTCTGGCTGCACCCTCCTACACCACCTCTCACTGGTGTGTGGCTTGAGCTAGTTGCTATACCTCTCTGCCTATTTTCTTGACTGTCAAAGGTAATAACAGCATGATCCACCTTCTTTTTTAAGATTTTATTTATTTTTAGGGAGGGACGAGGAGAGGGAGGGAGAGAAGCATTGATGTGTGAGAGAAACACCAATCAGTTGCCTCTCACATGCCCCCAGCCAGGGACTTGGTTTACAAGCCAGGCATGTGCTTTGACTGGGAATGACACTGATGACCTTTTCGCTAGGTGACGCTCAACCCACTGAGCCACACCAGTCAGGGCTGATTCACCTTTTATTTGTCGAGTTTTTATTGAACTCCTGCTGTATGCAGGCTGTGGTGATGGCCACTGGGGATGTGAAGCAGTGAACAAATGTATGATCCCTGGTCTTGGGAGGGGGAGGACAGAGTGTGAACCAAGCAACAAATAAGGAAAAACAGCATATGGTGGCAAATTGCAGATGGCCTGTAAGGAGATTATGGGAGGCCTCAGCTTGGTGTTGAAAGGTGGGAACAGCCTGCTGGGCCAGAGGGACGGAGGTGGGCAGTGTGGAGCAGAATCATTAGTTTGCAGAGTCATGAGTGGGGGGCCTGGCCCTTAGGTTGAGACGTGGTCATGTTTGCTGTTGGGGATTGCTTTAGTGTCAGGCCTCAGTATCAGGAGCATGAGGTGGGAGGCTGGGTTACTTAGAACCTTGATGGGAAGGTCACCAAGTCAGGCACTTGGAGTCCATGTTCCCTAAGCAGGTGGCCCTCAGGAATCATGAGGACATAGGCATCCCCGAGACACACAACCAGGCTGCACAGCTCGGGGTGAGATGAGGGTCCCTTTTATCAGAGCTGCATCCTCAAGACGTAATCACCCTCAAGGCTCCACCTCCAAAGACCATCACTTCGGGTGTTAGGTTTCACCATATGAGTTGGGGGTGGGGCGCAGAAACATTCATTCTGTAGCAGGGTCCAAACTCTGGTTTCTTGATGAAGTTGTATTTTTAAAAAATATCTATGTAGCAAAGAAGGATTCAGGCAATGCAGACGTTTTTGGAGGAAATGTGAAAGTCTCGCTTTATTCTTCCCAGCCCTCTGCCCACCCCCTTGTTCCTGCGGGCAGTGTGGTGTGGGTCCTTCGCTACTCCTTCAACTAGTGGAATCCATCTGTGCTCTGCATGCGGACCTGTGCTTGGCCTTTTCACTTTGATTCCCTGGAGATCTTTGCACATCCTGGTGCCTCCCTCAGCAGGGTCAGTTCATTTAGGTAATTTAAATGTCTTCATTTTTCTGTGGTGAGTGATGGCCACCACACACATGTGTACTACACACACATTTGCAATGGAACGGACAAACAAAGGGAAACCCAGAAGTCTTCTTGGCTTGCTCTGTGGCCTGAAGGGACAGCATGTGCCCACCTCCACCAGACATTACTGAGGCAGCCACTAGCTGGTGGCCTTGTGGCTTTGATTTTCCTTATTTTTAGACAGAGGGGAAGGGAAAGAGAAAGAGAGGGGGAGAAACATCGGAGTGTGGTTGCCTCTTGCTTGTTCCCTACTGGGGACCTGCCCACAACCCAGGCATGTGCCCTGACTGGGAATCGAACCCGAGACCCTGTGGTTCACAGGCTGGCGCTCAAACCACTGAGTCACACCAGCCAAGGTGTGGCTTTGATTTTTGTCATCTCTAGAAGGTGATAAAACGTGTGTTCTCCTGCACCTGGTGTCTAAAGGCAAATGGGGCCCATGTATGGGAATGCTGGTAGCCTTCTGGGAAGGCGCTCAGTCTGTTTTGGTGGTTGTTTACCTCTTGTCCTCCGGGTCACCTGGACCCCAGTAAGTAGGGCAGAGTCAGAATCCCTTGGGCAGAGAGGAAATGAACCATCTGAGCTCCCATGCCCCTTAACTGGTGACAAGAAGCAGGGGACAAGGGCATGAATTTGTTTTAGCTGTCATTTTGAGGATGGCTGTGTTGAGGCTCTGAGGCTGTGGCATCCCGGAGAGTGCCTCATTGCTGGCCTGAAATCATGGCCTCTGGCAGGCCCTGCAAGTGTGGCCACAGAAGGATTTTCTGGTCCCAGGAAGCCCTTTCATGCAGATCATTGTGTGTGAACAGCCACCCTTTGTGACCAGAGATGACACCACACAGCGACTGATTGCCATCGCTGTCCTAGTGCTGCGGGAGGGGAGGCGCCCAGTGTGGGGCTGAGACCCACGATGAGCTTGGAGTCAGCAGGTTTGAGCCCAGCTCCACCATCACCAGCCTGGTGACCTCTGAGCCTAATTTCCCCCATGGAAAGTGGGGGCAGGATCTGCCCCACCTTGATGAGTTCCGTGGGAAAATTGGGCTGGGGCATTGCCTTGGCATAGAGGAAGAGCCTGTGGTGTGGTGGTGGCTTCTGTTCTCATTTTCACCTTTGTGTCTTCCTTCTGTTTCTCTCCTCAGTCACCTCTTCTTTTTTCCCTTTCTCCCTCTTCATAGCTCTGCCTGCTCTTGTTGGTCCCAAACTGCACACACACAGACACTGTGCATACAACACATGCACGCAAACATTTGCCCATAAGCACAACACAAGTACACCTGTATACCCACATATGTACACTGTGCACAGTACACACACACACACACACATACGCATGCACACATGCACATTTAGGGAACTGTTACCAGTTCCATTTGATGCATACAGTCCTCCTAAAGTTCCTTTTTAAAAAATGTGAGCAATTCAAAAACAGGAAAGGATAGAGAGTGACATGGTGAACACCCTCCATTCAGGATTCACTGTTAACATTCCCCATGTTGTCTCTTTCTTTCATGTTTCTCCTGCTGCTCCTTGGACCTGGCACTTCCTTACCGTGTCTGGCTCGTGCTCCCCTGTGCATAGGTGTTCCATGTCTGAGCTCTGGGGATGCTTTATGAGGTGTTTTCAAAACTCGTCTGTGTGAGTCCTGTTTGCTTTGTGGTCCCATCGTGTCATTGCCACAGTGACTTATCTTATCACTGTTTGTCCATTTCCTTGTTGAGGAATGTTAGGGTGGTTGCAACTTTTTATGCTTGAAAGTCTTTTCTCGATCACCATATTGTATGTCTCTGCAACCAAAATGTGTACATAAATTGAAATGAGAATTTTTCTCTGGTTTTGAGTGGGTATTACAAATATTCAATTGACGAAAACAACACAAATATTACAATTTTTATAAATAACAAACATAAATGCTAGAAAGCACTGGACACACATCTCCTAAATAGATGGGTTACATCCCTGCACCCCTCCCACTTGCCACCAGTGAGTTCATGTGGTCACAGTTGAACATAACCTGTTGCTGGAATGAGACAGGTCAGTGTCGGTTCCAGTTCCGTTTTTCATTTCAGGTTGAAGAACTGTGTTCACATAAATCAGTAGATGGGAATGAACATGGGTGTGATAGAGCAGTAGCTTCAAATTCCAACTTATTTGCCAACAAATATGAAAATCACATACAGATCTAATACCCCCAAAGTTGTTGATTATTTACAAGGTAACAACTTGGTCATGTCCCTTCAGTTCCTAGTAACAGCTTTACTGAGCTAAAGTTCACACACTGTTAAAGTCACCCTTTTAAAATACATAGTTCAGTGGTTTTTCCAGAACATGGTCCGTTTTATGATATTACAGCCACTGTTGTTACACACATCCTGGTCCCTTGTCTTCAGTCTTCTAAAAATAACTTTCCTGTTTTAAAGTAATACCGGTTAGTTGTAAAAATGTATAAAATAGAGCTAAAGTAAAAAAAAAAGTAATACTCATCCATTGCCTGTTAATCTAGAGGTTTTATTTTGTAGCATTTACACCTCTGAAGTTATTAAAACTTAAAACCACACCAAGCCCTGGCTGGTGTGGCTCAGTGGATTGAGTGCTGGCCTGCAAACCAAAGGGTCACTGGTTTGATTCCTACTTGGGGCACATGCCTGGGGTGGGGGGCATGTGAGAGGCAACCACACATTGATGTTTCCCTCCCACTCATTCTCCTTCCCTTCCCCTCTAAAAACAAATAAAGTCTTGAAAAATTTTGTTAAAAAATAAACTGCAGCAAGATGTGGGGGCCTCCTGTGAAAAGTATTCTGGAAGAGAATAAAGCAGAGAAGGGGAATGGGGGAGGTTGGTCAGCAAGCAAGATGAAGGAGTAGAAGTTGTACATTTGAAATGGAATGATCAGAAAGGCCTTGCTGGGAAGGAAAGGTGAGGGAAAGGGTCAAGGAAGAGAACTCCTGGGGAAGAACTTCATAAGCAGATGAAGGAGCAAGTGCAAAGGCCCTGGGGTATGAATGGGGTTGGTAGGTCTGCATTGTATAGGGCCTTACAGTCCCTGAGGAGGAATTTAGAAGTTACTGTAGTGTGGTCAGGAGGTCATCAGAAGTTTCTGAGCGGTGGAGTGTGGGAATAGACTTTGGGGCTAGGTGAGAGTGGGGAGACTGGTGGGGTGGATTACAGTAATTGAGGCGCAGGAGATGTTGGTGGCTTCTATGGCTGGTGGCCATAGAAACATGTTAGGATCAGGAGCCCAAGAGGAAAAAGGAGTAAAGTCCCTTGTGTCAGTTATTTCTTACTGAGTAACAAATAGAAAATTTAGCTGTTTATAACAATAAATGCTATTATCTCACAGTTTCTGTGGGTCTGGAGTTTGGGAGTGACTTAGCTGGTAGTTTTGGCTCAGGGTCTCCCATGAGGCTGCAGTCAAGCTGTGTGCCGGGCTGCAGGATCTGCTTTTCTTATGCGGCTGCAAGTTGTTGCTGGCTGGTGGCTGGAGGTGTTGGTTCCTTGCCAAGTGGACCTCTCCATAGGTCAGGTTGAGTGTCCTTACAACGTGGAGACTGGCTTCTTCTAGAGCCTGGGGAGTCCCACTTCACCTTTTCCACAGTATCCTGCTGGGTACACAGGTCAGCCCTGTTCAGTGTAGGATGAATCTACAGTTTGCCTATGGAGGGGAAACTCTGGGAACTAGTGGGACATAACATGGTTGGACCTTGAATGTCCCAGGATATGACGTGGGGATGAGGTTGGAGCAGGAGCCTCAAGGCCAGGGACGTGTCTCCCACCTGGAAGGCCTTGCAGGGACAGCCTGGCTTCTGTACTAGATTCTGCCTTTTCCTGAGCCTTCTCTCCAGATGAGTTCCAGCTTCAGGACTCTCAGGGTGGGGTGCGGCGGGAGTGAGATATGAATGAAATAATAACTCAGACTCGGAGCTTGGATTTGGGCTGGGGGGAGCTGACTTAGTCTTGGGTCAGGGAATGTGTATTAGTCTGCTAGTCTTATCATAAACACCACAAACTGGGTGGTTTAAAACAACAAACAGACTTTGTTCCGATAGTTATAGATACCGGAAGTCCAAAACCAAGGTGTTAACAGGGTCGGTTCCTTCTGAAGGCTCTGAGGAGGATCCTTCCTTGCGTCTCCCAGATTCTGATGGCTCTGGGCATTCCTTGGCTTGTAACCACATCACTGCAATCTCTGCCTCCATGTTCACACTTCCTCCTCCTCTCTCTGTGTGCCTCTGTCCAAATCTCCCACTTTCTCTTAGGAAGACTGGTAACCAGATTTAGGGTGCACCTCACGGTAATCTGACCTTCTCTTGTTTACATTTGTAAAGACTCTGTTTTTGAATAAGGTCACATGCACGTTTACCAGGGGTTAGGACTGGAACATATCCTTGTGGGAAACAACTCAACCTGCTAGAGAAGAAAGTGATGTTGGAGTTGAGTGCTAGATGAGTGCCTGAGCAGCTGGGAGAGATGCTGGGGAGGGGAGGGTGTTGGGGTGGGTGGGTGCAGAGGTGGGAAGGGCTGAGGCCTGCAGTGCAAGTGGGAGGCCCGCCCGTGATGGCTTCTCTCCGGGTACTTTTCTCAGGGTTGAACTTCTTCAGCCGTCTGCTGCTCCCACTGGATTGTGGTAAACCTTAATCTACAGCTGTGTTTTTTGTTTGTTTGTTTTGTTTTATTTTTTAACCAGGAAACTACTTCGCTTCACACTTTTTCATGGGAGGTGAGAAATTTGACACCCCCCACCCTGAAGGTTACCTCTTTGGAGAAAACATGGATCTGAACTTCCTGGGCAATCGCCCAGTCCAGGTGGGCCTAATAGGGCTGGGTGTGTGGGCAGTGGGGGTGACGAGACCTTGGCCTTCAACCATCCATGTCCCAGCTGTAAGGACAGGTGGGCAGAGTTACCCCAAACCAGGCAGAGCTGCCAGCCAGATGTGTGCACATGACGTGTGCACGCAGCATGTCCTGGTGGTGCCCCCTTAGAGGTGGGGGGACCAAGGTGGGTCACTGGGGACAGAGCACCTGCTATTGAACCTGGTGTGTCCATGCTCTGGGATTTTGGAAGGTTATGGCTTTGATCCCAGGCCTCTTGGACAACTTTCTTTGAAAAGAAAAAAAAGAACATCCATGTTCCATGGAACAGTGGGCAAGAGACAGGATCCAAAGGAGAAATGCAAGTGGCTGGTGAACAATTTTTACGAGCGTTTTTATCAGTCACCAGAGAAGCACATGTTCATGTGTTGCATTCCATTTGTTCAGTGTGCATTTGGCACTTACTGTGTTCCTGGGGCCCTTCCAGAGAACAGAGGACAGACCCTGCCTGCTCCCTAGCAGGGCATACAGACAGTAAAGAAGAGGACAATTGACAAATGGAGACTGAAAAGAGAGAGAGGGACAGGAGAGGGCCCCTGGAGGGTGGGGGGGCGGGGGCACTGAGTGGGTATTAGGTCCCCAGTGTGAGTGAGGGGCCAGGCTGGAGGCCCTCTCTCTCAGGAGGCACTGGGCCCCGTCCCCTGAGGCTGTTGAGTCCTCGGGTTTCTCTGGTTTAGGGTGTGAGGTCCCCCAGACCAGGGAGGGTTCTCTAGGCTGTTTTAGCCATAGAGCAACTGGTTGACACTGAATCTTGATCCTCATGGATGAGAGAGGCTAGAGACTAGGGCCCAGAGTGCTGGCCTCCACCACCCTCCCAAGTCCATGAGAATGAGAACAGAACCTTGCTGTCCACATCTTTGAAGCCTCAGCTTTGACCCAAGGGCCTGGCTTATACAGGCCTCCTGTAAATCTGTTTGTTTGTTTTTTTTTAACTTCATGACCACCATAGATTCACCTGCAGTTGTAAGAAATAATACAAAGAGCCCTGGCTGGTGTGGCTCAGTGGATTGAGCGCCAGCCTGCATCCACAGGGTCGCTGGTTTGATTCCCAGTCAGGGCACAAGCCTAGGTTGTAGGCCAGGTCCCCAGTAGGGGGCATGTGAGAGACAACCACACATTGATGTTTCTCTTCCTCTCTTTCTCCCTGCCTTCCCCTCTTTCTAAAAATAAATAAATAAAATCTTTTAAAAAAAGGAAAGAAAGAACACAGAGAGATCCCGTGAGCCCTTTACCCAGTTTTCCCTGGTGATGGTGCCATGTAAAACCCCAGTGTATTCTCATGAGCAGGAACTGACATTGATGCATCCACGTTTTCCAGATGCCGCCAGTTTTACAGCACTTTGTGTATGTGCACATGCTTGTGCACATGACTCTCCCTGTATCTTTATTGACCATCGACCTTGAATGCAAAGGTTGCTTGGCTCGGGGCAGTGGTGGGACGGGGAGTCCCACTTTTGGGAATGAGGCTTGAGAGCCCCAACCTTAATTGCCCCCCCTGGATCCCTCAGGCCAGGTCCCATTCACCGAGAGTCCTTCCTAGAATAGAGGGACCGTGGCCACATGACCGGAATCCTTCAGGGTATTCTGGTTCCAGCTCTGCCTTGTGCTGGCCATGTTGCCTGCAGTTTACTTTGATGTGAATGGTGATAATGTCATCCAGTGGTTGGCGTGAGGGCCCTGGAGCACCCAGCGGGGGCAGGGCTTGGATGATCCCTGTTTTCTGCCGTCTGCCATGTGGGGGAGTCATCTGGGATTGCATTGGGTTTTTCCCTCCTAGTTTCCTTATGTCACCCCTGCCCCCCATGAGCCGGTGAAGACGCTGAGGAGCCTGGTGAACATCCGAAAAGACTCACTCCGGCTCGTAAGGTAATCCTTGACCCCACGGCATTCTTTATAAAGTAGTGGCTCTCAACTGGTGACTTGTACCCCGGTGATGTTGGGCTATGTCTGGAGGCTTTTTTGGCTGTCACAGCTGGAGGTGGTGGTGTCCCTGGTATCTAGCAGGCAGACACCAGGGAGGTTGCTAGGTGCCCCACAGTGCACAGGATGCCCCCACAATCAGGAATGATGCAGGTCTGACTGTCACAGTTGAGAAACCACTTTAAGCTTGAAAGACCTGAGGCTTCTGGGGCTGTCTCTAGACCAAGAGAATTTGTCTCCTTTTCTGGGGTAGGAGACAAGGGAAGGAGAACCCTGCATTATTGAGCCTTACTGTCCAAACAGGGAGTGGGCTTGCATGTTTCTAGAAGGGTGTGATGCAGCCAGGCAGCCAACTCAGGGGCCCCTCAGGGTATGGGGTGCACTGTGCAAGGTGGGCATGCCCCCTGACTTACTGCCTGTTCCTCTGGCTCCCTGGCAGGTACAAAGATGGTGCCGACAGCCCCACTGAGGACAGCGAGAAGCCCCATGTCCTGTACAGCCTGGAGTTCACCTTCGATGCTGATGCCCGGGTGGCCATCACTATCTACTGCCAGGCGGTGGAGGAATTTCTAAATGGGATGGCTGTGTGAGTCCCTGTGGTGCATGGTAGGCCCAAGGTGGCAGGGCAGGGCCCCAGTAGCTGTGCATTTGTCTGAATTATATATTTAAACTTTCAGAGGCTTTATTTGAAATGAGGGTCATTTGGGCCCCAAAAGTTTGAAATCTGGCAACTTTGACACAACTACGGAAGTACAGGCCTGCCTCCAGTCTGTGGGGCCAGCCCCGGGTGAGATGGGCAGAAATGCCCCATCTCTGTCCTGTGGGAGAGAACCACTTGGAGGCCAGATTTGACCTGAGGATGGAGTAGTGGTTGAAAGCTGTGGCTTTGAGTCTTTTTGCACACGAGCAACACACAGTGCCAGTTTCTTGGGCCAGACATGCCAAGGCCCTTGAGAATACCCTTTGTCCTAGAGAGAGACAGACGGAAGCCCAAGGGACAGCAAGTGTGGGGTGGGGTGGACGGGGGAGGGCAAGAGTTGTGTGTTGGATTCCCAAGTGGGGAGATGTCCAAGCTTGTTAGAATTGGAAATGTATGTACTCTTTTATCCAGCTGTTCCTTTTCTGGGCATTCATTTTGGGGATGTACTTGCATGTGTGGCTAGAGGTATGCAGAAGAGGGTCCTGGAAGCGTTTGGAAAAGCAAAGATACTGGAGACCACCTGGTGTCCACCAAAGGGGCCTGACTGAGTCAGAGTCAGACTGCTGTGGGACCAGTGCGGCGTTCAGAGGACACGGCATCTCTACATGCAGTGGCTGTGGGACAGCTTGGGTGCCTGAGTAATAAAGGAGCAGAATGTAGGTGGCTGCTCTTGGAATATGAAAGAGAGACACTCGTGCATACAGGTGTAAATGTGCCTCAGCTCTCCTAGGCATGAAACTTGGGTTGTGGCTGGGTGGAGAAGCAGCAGGTGGCTGGGAGCAAACACGAGGGTGCAGGGGTGGTGGAGAGGGCACTTGGTACTGTGTACATTTTTGTGCCATGTTTGTTCAGAAAAGTCAACAAACCGTAAAAAGCCATATCTTAAAGGTAGCTGGGTTATCTGGTAGGTGTGGGCTCTGGAAGACTCATAAAACCAGGCTGGACCTAGGCAGAGCTGGTGGTGAGCAGAATGAGGCCTTGGAGGTTCTCGGGGTGTGAGAGGCTGGCTTCCTGCCCCCCAGAGAAGGGCTGGGACTTGGAGGGTGGGACCTGCAAGTCAGGTTTCTACCAGGTGCCCAAAAGACCAGCGCCTGCCAGCCCCTGCCTCAGTGGTCCTACGATAGTGGGGATTGCCCCAAGGTTGGGATACAGCAGAGCATGTGCTCCTGACAGAGTCTCACCATCCTTTCTCTTGGCCGCCCCTTCAGGTACAGCCCCAAAAGCCCTGCCCTGCAGTCTGAGACCGTCCACTATAAGAGAGGGGTGAGCCAGCAGTTCTCCCTGCCCTCCTTCAAGATCGACTTCTCAGAGTGGAAGGATGATGAGGTAACCTCTTGGCTGGACCCCTCTTCCCCCTAGCCCCTTGCCTGAGTTTCCTCCTCTTTGTGGGGGGCAAGCACAGTGGGGTCTGTTTGCTCAGATTCTTCACATGGTTGATAAGCTGCAGGAGTGGCTGCCGACCAAGGGGTGTGTGCTCATTTGCGCATGTGCCGTACTGCGGAATGCGGTTCGGTCCAGGTGTTGACTGGACTGGATGACTGAGGTGAGATGGCAGCAGCGAGGCCCTGGTGCCCAGCTTTGGTGCAGGTACAGTCTCAGGACCACGAGACTGCAGCGTGGCAGGGTCCCTTCCACCTAGTGGTTCCATAGCTAGGGACAGTAATTTATGGGATGTGAAGGGCTTTCATTGCAGCAGCTCTGTCTGTAATAGTAAACATTGGAAACAACCTACACGTCCATCATTGATGGTACGGGAACCACCCATGTATATAATGTGGGCACCCTGTTTCACATCTATTATGGGATGCCATGCAGCTTTAAAGCGCGTGAAAGACATCTTTGTGTACTGTACATACTGACGTGGAAAGCCCCTTCTGGGCTTGGAGAAGAGCAGTTTGCAAACACATGCAGCATAATCTCACGTATGTGGCAAACACAAAAATGCACAAAACCATTTCCGCAGTTACGATGTGTGTGTATAGAACCTTAAGGAAAAACCAGAAAAGATATTCATCAAGCTGAAGACAGAGGTTATTTCTGCAGAGGGTTGTGGTATAAGGAAGAGAGTCATGTAACACATAATTCATGTATCGTTGGCCTTTTGTATCCATGGGTTCCTCATTCACAGATTCAACACAGATGAAAAATATTTTTATTTTTTAATTTTGTTTTATTGATTATGCAATTACAGTTGTCCCAATTTTGAAAAATATTTTCAAAAAAATGTCACATTGCTGATGTGTGCTATGTAGTTAGGCCTGCGATGGGGTGTACATGTCTGAACATGTACAGGCTTTATTTTTTTGTCATTGCTCCCTAAACAATACAGAATGACAACTATTTATATAGCGTTTATGTTGCATTGGCTACTGGAAGTGACCTAGAGATGGTCGGCAGTGTGCAGGAGGACGTGTGCAGGTGTGTGCGAACACCGCTTTGTGTGATGGACGTGCGCATCCGAGGGCTTCAGTGTCCGAAGAGGCCCCGGACCTGGTCCCCCGCGGGTGCTGAGGAGTAGACTGTGCCGTGTATCGACACCATGTACACTTCTGAGTTATTTTGTTTCATTGTTTTTTTTACCAGTTTATCAACTTATCATTTATATACTCTAAAACTTGTCTGTTCTATTCAGGGACTTTAGTAAATCCAAGTCACAACCACCACCAATCCCGTCTTAGAGTCTAGTCTCCATCCTTCTCATAGGAGGACGCCTCATGCCTGTTTAACCCGTTCCTCCCCCCGTAGCCCCGTCAGACACTCACCTGCATTCTGTGTCTCTGGATTTGCCTGTGAGGGACATTTCGTGTAAACAGAATCATATGCTGTTTGGCCTTTTCTACCTGACTGCTTTCCCTTGGTGTCATGTCTTTTTTCATCTACTGGCTGTTTTGAATAATGGTGCTGTTTTCTATACAAGTTTTTGTGTGAATGCCTGTTTTCATTTTCTTTGGCTACAATTTGCTTTATAATTTAATTTAAAATTGTTTTTTAGACTTTTTTTTAAAGAGTAATTTTAGGTTTCACAGCAAAATGAAGAGGTAAGGTATGGACATTTTCCTACCTGCCCCAACACATATGTAATTTTTATATTTTTATTGATTCATATAGTGGACGTCTTTCTAGGGCAGCACTTACTGAACTCCTCGCAGTTGGAGTGGTTTCTTTGCTAGTTTTCCCCACCGGCCCCCTTGTAGGGTTCCATTTATTTCAGTCAGAGCCATGTCCTTTTCTTCCTCTGCCCTTTGTTTTTTTCTTATTTCCTGATGTCCATCTGGCCTGGCGTTTGCAAAGACCTGTCCGGCAGGCTTCACTGTGTCAGAAGGGCCCAAAGGTGCCAGGGTGTGAGGTCCCCACCAGGGCTGGGGAGGGGAAGAGTGAAGCGTGAGCCTGGAAGCCTGTCGTCACTCATGCTGGCTTCAGCTGCCTGGCTTTTCCCTGACCTAGGGAGCAGCTTTTCCCTAAGAAAGCTTCTCTCCTTGCAGTAAAAATAAATGTCTCCCTCGCCCCCTCTGGGGTGGGTATAAGCTCCTGTTCTTTCCAAGCACGCTTAGCTCTGGTGCTTAACTTCTGTGTGGAATGGGAATTTTGGGGGAGATGGTCCTCACTCCCCAGTCCCCACACTCTTTGTGTCCTTCCCCTGGGAGTCTCAGCCTCCTGTGTAATGCTGCTGCGATGGGGCGCCAGCTGCAGGTGAATGGGGGAGGTATCAGATGGGGTGGCAGCTCCATGTGTGAAGGGTTGTCCCATCAGGGCACCCCAAGGGCAGCACAGGGCCCAAGCCATGGTGCTTGGGGAGATCTGGGGTCCCAGTGCCCTTGTTGTCTCCATTTCTGTCCCTTGGCCCGGTACTGGGCTGACAGTATAGGCCTTTTGTTGGAGTTGGCTGAGTTAGTTGACCGAAGGATGCATGTAGGGCGCTGCCCTAGGCTCTGCTGACTGAACGTGGTTGCTGCCGGAATGTCAGTGGGAGGCCCTGGGAAGGCTTCTGCGATGGAGCCTTCAGAGCAGTGTCTGTGTCAGGACTTTGTGGGTTGTAAGTGACAGAAACACACCTAGGTCTGGTTTAAGAAAAGAAAACCAGGTATTTGTTGGCTTCCATTCTGAAAAGCAGGATGGCTTGTGGTTTCCTGTAGGGCCATGCCATCAGAGTGGGGTCTTCTCTGGCTGAGCCAGCCTTGCTCTCAGGCTGGCTCTCTGTACACCAGCAGCCTGGGTCCCAGAGTGCGTGGATGGACTGTCTAGGCCATACACCTCCCTTTGCTGTCCCCTTTGGGGCAGGCTCATGCCATTCTCTGGCCAGACAAGCACAGATCCAGGGTAGGAGAGAGGTTGTTTCCAAATGCCCCCAAGGAAAATTGGGGCGCCACCGCCTGAAAAGGTCATGAATTTTTTGTGGGGTCTAGGCAGATCTGGACATGTGGGTCAGACTGTATCTTGTGTAAGAGCAGAGTCTCAAGGACAAAAGTACCAGGGGTGTCCTGGGGCCTCTCCTGGGAACTGAGAGGACATAGGTAGGTGAGGCCTGGAGGCAGCCCTGGCTCCGCCACTCTCTCCATGAAGCACCGGACAAGTGACACTACCTCTGCAAGCCTGGGTTTCCCACCTGTCACCTGGAGGTAGGAACATTCCCTTGCTTCAGGGTATCCATCGGGTTCGTGCAGAATGCTTGTTTAGCTTGGGCTTTCCGTCGTGAGCCCTGTCTGCCAGAGGCACAGGAGGAAAGAAGGGCCAGAGTCCTGCCTGCTGGTGGTGTAGCCACCATGCACACATCCCAAGGCTGCTGTTAGCTGTTAGTTCAGCCCCGGCGCAGTGGGACTGTCAGCTGCACTGAGGCAGCGCCAGCTTTGAGTGCAAAGGAGAGAGACAGTGCAGATCACTCAGCAGCTTCTCAGCACTAAGTCGCCCAGATCAGCACCAAGGATTATATACACTCCAGCAGCTGACTGGACGAACAGGGCCCAAGATGCACAAAACTCTGCTCCTCATCCAGCTCTGTCACCTGAACAACTCCCTCCTTGGCTTAATTACAGCCTTTGGAAGAGCAGCACCTGTGCATCACACCCAGCATCATTGTCAACAGGGTGACTTTGGGATGGTCATTGGCAAGATGGCTCCCTGTGCCCTGACTCAGAGTGGGAGGAATAAGCTTGCAGAGGGACCCTTGTCCCCCAGACATGTAACTCCTGTCTTAGGTGATCACCTGACCCTAGAGTCATCTCAGAGCAAGGCATGAGGGCAGAAAGGAGGTCCCTCCCTTCTATAAGGCCAGATTTTCATGGTACAGCCTTTTTACCCTGAAGCTGTGGAGAGCATGAGGCCTGGCTGTGTCTTAGGTGGGCCTGGTTATGTCCCCCCCTCCCCACATGTAGCTCTTACACAGATGTCTGCCCAAAGTCCTGTGTTCCAGGGGTCCAAGCCCTGTCTGTGTCTTTTGGCGAGGCCTTCCTTGGCTTCCCTGGCTGGTGCTCACTGCATGCTCTCCTGGGCACCATGCTCAGAGCCTGGCATCAGACACAGCTTTTATCCCTTTTGCAGTTGGGGGAACTGAGGCTTGGGGCAAGTGCCTCTACTCCAGCAGTTCTGAGTCTGTCCCAGTGCCTGACCGCTCTCCCTCCCCCTCCCAGTCCTGTTTCCCACTGACAGCTCGGGACCCACTGGCACTTTCAGGGCCTGCCCAGTGCAGCCCCTGCCGTGGGTGTCCTCCGTTGGCTGCCTCTGTCCTGTGGGCTCTGTGTGACCTGGTCCACAGCACCCACTGGTGAGCAGATCTGGAGACCAGGCCCAAGCGAACGTATGTGGGGAGGAGAGTGGCCTTCAGCCTGAGAGCAGCCAGGACCACAGGGCTGAAGCTGGAAGGAAAGGAAAAGGGACAGGCAGTTTTTTCTTGAGTTCAGACCAGCCATATGGTCTCCTTTGCTTTCCCTTCTGTCTTTGGTTGTGGCCATACCACGTCCCTTTCTTCAAAAGGTGGAACAGAGTTCCCACATGACACAGCGCCTCCCCGCCTGGGTGCGCCAAGGAGAATTGAAAATGGGCACACACAGGTGTGTGTCCAGCAGTGTTCATCATGGCGCTGGGTGTGGCGGCCAAGGGGGAGAGCAGCCCAGGTGTCCGTTGAGAAACGACTGAATAAACCATGTGGTCTAGCCATGCAGCAGAATTTTACCCGGCCTTGAAAAGGAAGGAAGAACTGACATACTGTCACGTGGGTGCGCCTTGAACACACAGTGAGTGGCAGAAGCCAGGCACAACAGACATGCTGTGTGATTCTGTTTCTGTGAAATGTCCAGAACAGGCCGTGGGAGTAGTTGCTTAATGGAGACAAGAGTTCCTGTTTGGGACGATAAAAACGTTCTGGAAACGGACGGTAGTGATGGTCGCAGGACCTGATGAATGCACTTAGTGCCGATGAATTGAACACGCATTTGCCATTTTAATCATTTTTACCACAGAGAGGAAGTCAGCCAGGCCTCTGTCTTCCTCACGGTCGTGTCTGTCTGCACAGGCTCTGCTGCAGTGCCATCCTCCCCGTCCCTTCTCCCTCCAGCTCGGTCTGACCGTCTCACCTCCTTTCTCCCTCAGTTGAACTTTGACCTGGACCGGGGAGTGTTTCCAGTGGTCATCCAGGCCATGGTGGATGAAGGAGATGGTGAGCGGCCTTTCTCCTTCATTCTCCCTTCCAGCGTGCGGACCCTGCAGGAAGAATCCACCTCCTGAGGCCCTCGTCCCCTCAGTTAGCAGGAAGGAGTTTATCCGGAATTGATGAAGGGTGTGGGAGCCTTGTGAGCAGGTTTAGGGTCATGGGGCTCAAGCAACTAGCTCTCCATCTCCTCTCTGGGGCTCCCTTGGTGCTTCCCCCACTGGGGTTGTGGGGCCTCATTCCAGCTCAGGAATTCCTGGCCAGCCTGTCCCCCACCCCCAGTGGCAAGGCCCTATGGCAGCCTTGTTTTCACTGCCGTAACAGCAGCTAGACAGGCCTTCAGTTCTGGTGTGCACCCCACGGTGGAATGAGGGAGACAGCAGGGACCCGCAGGGAGCTTATTTGGTAGGCCCTCCTCAGGCCGTTAAGATTTCCTCACCGACCTAGCCAGTCCTGCCGGGTCTCTCTTCCACCTCTGTGGACTTCAGGCCTCTAGCCTACGGTGTGAAATGTGGAGCTCCGCCAGGTTGGGCCGGTCCTCAGGCTCACTGGTGGAGTCTGGCTCCTTGGCCCTGCCTGAAATGTCCCTCCTGTGCAGAGTGAGACAACAGGTGCCAAGTCAGCCTCGAGCAGTTAGCTGCTGCTTTGGAGGAGGACTGAGGTGTGAGCCAGAGGGAGGCAGGAACCCCTGGGCAGAGGAAGGCAAGATAAGGAGGAGCCCTCCAGAGGCTTGAGGCCTGCAGGCTGAGAGCATGGGAGAGCATCTGCTGAGAGGAAGGAGAAAGAAGCTGGGGGTCGGGGAGCAGGTCAGCGCTCTGAGTGCTCTCTCTTCTCTCTCCTGGGCAGTTGTAGAGGTGACTGGCCACGCCCATGTGCTGTTGGCTGCCTTCGAAAAGGTAAGTGCCATCCTGCATCTTGACCTGGGAGCTATGGGCAGAGAGGTGGTGTTTTGAGACCAGGAGTCTGGGGATCATGCCAACCCAGGGCACATGGAAGTTTCTCCAGTTGGTCCTGGCTCCAGGGGAGATGATGCGTCTCAGGAGGCTGGGCCTTCAGGTCTAGCATTACCATCAGGAGGCTTTTTAAGGGTTTGCGGTATGTGGTGAGGTCATGTTTTAGGGAGGCCAGCCCAGGAGAAGTCCCTATAATCTGCCAGCACAGGGGCAGGATGCCCACGTAGAGGGCTCTGGTCAGACCAGCTTTCCTCTGGGATTTAAAGGGATCCTGCAGGGACACCTGCTCCTACGGCCGTGGCCCTTCCCACCAGACCCAGGATTCTGGGACTCATCAGAACTTCTCAGTCCCCATCTGGTCCTCAGACATTCACAGGTGGCCCTGCCTTGCCTCCAGAAGCGTGCATCACCCTGGTCACCTGGGGCTGGGCAGACCTCCCTCCCCACTGGACCTTCCTGACCTTTGGACAGGCATTTGTTGAACTCATCTGAGGGCTGAGGGCAGAAAGGCGCCTGGTTTGTCGTATCCTCAGCACAAAGTCGGTGCCCAGTGAATGCTGGTTGGATGGACGAGGACCATGCCTCTGTGGGTGGTGGAGGGAAAAGACACCCAGTCTCTGCTGAGGGCCCCAGCTGGGGATGCCCTATGTGTAAAAGGCCATTTACATGAAAGGATTCATTTATACTACCTTTAGCTAGTGTCAACATGTATTTAACTTAGGTGTTTGCCACTTCTTTCCACATAGACTCACGTCCTCAGGCTGTGTTTACAGGATGCATTGGTGGTTAGGATGGTCTGCCTCCCCATTGTCTCTGCGTTAGGACAGTGCTGGGTCTAGAGACAGTCGCACTTTCCTGTCACTCCTGGTCCTGGGGCCAGACAGTTCTGTGTGTCCGTCATGCTGCGAGTGAGTGCCTGGCTGTGTTGGGACAGGGTGCCTGCTCACCAGGACCCTTACCGGAGGTAGTGGGATGTGTCCTGTGTTTGAAGACGTCGTGCCTGCCACCCCCTCCCCGAAGTGCTCTGTGACATGGGTTGGCCTCTGCAGTTGTATAGTGTTTTCAGCTCCACCCTGTGGCCTACATGAATGAGCATCAAGGACTGCACAGGGAAACCAGGCTCGGGCTGCTTATCCTGCAGCTCCCACCACTCCTGGGCATCCTGCTGACCTCCAGCGTCTTCAGCTAGTGTGTGTCTGCAGCCCCAAGAGCCCTGAGTGCAGAGCCTGGCCCATTCCTGTGGTCTGGGTTGTCCAGGGGCCCCAGGAGTCATTGTAGCCGGGCCTGTGACCTTTCTGGTCTGTTGGTCCTGTGATTTCCTTGGCCTCCTGGGGCTGAGGTGGCACCGTGTGCCCTGGGCAGAGATTGGCCCTCTGCTGCTCCAGTTCTGGGATTTCCAGCTCTGCCCCTCAAGCCTGGACTGTTGGAAAAGATAGTAACTGTTGACCCGTCTGCTTCTCTGGCCAAGGTGGATGGGCCGTCTCTGGCAAACATTGTGTGCTTCCAGTTTAGTGCCCAGTGACAAACCACATTATTTTTGGAGTCCAACGTACTAGAAACTTCTGTAGGAGCCCATCAGCTTTACCAGAAAATGCCAAGTGCTAGTCTCGGTTAACTCAGGACAACTGGCATTGTTACAAGATCCCAGATCTTGTACCTTAGTTAACCTCATCCACACTGCGCAGTATGTCTGCCCAGATACCACTGAAGGCATTTGCTCTCTTTTGTTCTGTTTTTAGGCCTTTGTATGCATGCATGTACACATCCTGTGCTGCGTTTGTGACGAGACCAAGCCCTTTGAGGACTAGATCTAGTGTCCATTTCTTGCTGTCCAGGTGCTGCTGCTTGCCATTGGGGAAGCTCTTGTCCATCAGAACTTGACTAATGGTAGTAAACTTGAGTGTGCCTGAGACCTACCAGGGAGAGTTTGGTTTTGTAGGTCAGGGTGGGACCAGGAGGCAGTATCTTTAGAAGGTTCTCTGGGTAGTGCCGAGGCCAGGTCAGAGGCCACATCTGAGAAAAACTGGCCTGGCTCTTTTAGCTCTTTAGTCTTCACGTGGTCCCTTCTGTTTCTAGCCGTGGATGTGGAGTGACCGAGCAGTGCCGCGCGCCGAGTTAACCTCTGTGTTTCTCTTCCTGCAGCATGTCGACGGTAGCTTCTCTGTGAAGCCGTTAAAGCAGAAGCAAATTGTAAGTCTGCCAGCGGAAACGTCATGAGCCCTTTTGATTTAAAAGAGACACCCTGACCTCCAGTCCAGTGGTCTCTGTGGATCAGTCTCCCTTCCCCTCATGGTTGCTGTCGGGGCAGCTGATGACAGGCCTGCTGACTTGTTTGTCATTGCTGTGGCTCCGGGAAGTCAGGGTCAGGGTCGTCAGGTGCATGCGTGTGTGCTGCACACCCACCACGTGCAACAGCACTGACTGTTGTAGCCCTGGATCTTGTCCACTGTGAATACAGTAAGCTTTCAGTAAACGTTTGCTGAGTGAATGAACGAGTGTATGAATGGACAGAAGAAGGAAGAAAACAGGAAGCTAAGACTGCAGCCTCCCTTCCTCCTACTCCTTACAAATTACAGAAAATACCTCAGTATGGGGCAGAAAGGGATTTACTTAATATTTGAGGGGAGAGATGGCACGTCCTGGAACGAATGGGAGATGGAGAGAAGTGCGGCTTCTCCGGGGTCTGTAACTCCGTGGTCCCCCCGCCAGGATGGGTTGTTCCTGGTGGCATCCACACTCTGACAATTTAGGGGGTGGGTCCCCTGAACTGTGTCATGTCGGATCTTGATATTCAGACTGACTTTAACAATGGCCATGGTGGGGCCTGTTTCCAAATCTGTAATTATGCTATCCTTGTATGTAGCTGATCAGGTGTATAAGCCACAGCCCAGGAATGATGTTGGTTAGTTTTTCAAAAGAGGGGTAAGGCAAACTCTGCCAGATCTAGCCCCTAGAGGTTGCATGAGGGCCAGAGACCCTAGTGATAGTCAGGGCACTTGTCCTGGGGGAGCTGGCTGGCAGGACTGTAGCTCTCAGAAGGAGTGTTTGTGGTCCGTAGAACTGCCGGAAACACAGAAGCCCAGACCACTTCTGAACGTGGCCAGCATGAGGCCTGAACCTGGTCACGCTTGTGGGGCTAGTGATGGGTGGGTCTGAAGTTTTTTTCTCTAGGTAAGGGACAGTAAAGGCTGTAGAGGGTATGGTTTCTAGGTCCATGTGGATCTTGGCTTCAGGCCCTCTCTGGAGGACAGGACCACCTGGGCCCCAGCCTTTCTGCCCATGCGAGTTGGGCTGGGCAGGTAGTAGGTTCTTTCTAACCCTGTCCTGGCATTGGACCCGCTCCCTGAGGTTGGAGCAGAAAGAATTTCCAACTATGCCTGCTCCCGGGACCCGAACCTGGCAGTTGAGAGGTGGTATTAGGCCAGGTGGGTGTGGAGGAGCCCTTGAGTGGGGGCCGGCAAGTGCCCAGATACCTCTCTGCTCTCCAGGTAGACCGGGTCAGCTACCTGTTACAGGAGATCTATGGCATTGAGAATAAGAACAACCAGGAGACGAAGGTATGTACTCACGGTGAGCATGAGCCAGCACCCCAGGCTGGCCTCATTCCCCAGCTTTCCTCCCGCCTGCACGGAAGTAGGCTGGTGGGGGTGACTTGCCTGGGGTCCCCCAGCCTGCAGGTTGATAAGCCAGTTCCCTTCCACACCTTTTCCTGGAGGCCTTGGGACCCCAGATTCCATCATTTTTTCCTTAATTTTGAAAAGAGTTAACAGGACATTTTGTCCTTTTTTCAGCAAATTCATTGGCTTGTTACCATGGTTGTTGGTGCTGGCTATGAGGGCAGCCAGGGCATGTGGAGTCCCTTCTTGCCTGATTGGGCTTCACCGGTGCTGCCCTGGCCTTTCTGTTCTCACCCAGCGGCTACGCCTCGCTGCGCCCTGCCGTCTGGCTCCTCCCTAGACTGTGGTTCTGTGGGGAGAGGGATGCTCGTTTGGGAGCTCCTGATCCCTGGTGTAGTTTGTTGCTCTCTCTTGATCTAGATTTTACTTGATGGAAATATTTTAAAGACATTTCTGAGCAAAAAACTAGATTTGTCTGTTTTTTTTTAACCAAGTAAATGGGTACCTTCCAGAAGATGTTTTCCATAGTGTTGCGTCTTTTCCACATTTTTTTGTTTCTGAGGAATAGAAATAGACCTCAGTTCCTTGATTTTTGGGGTCTATGTAGGAGTGTGTTGGTGGGGGTGGGGGCTACAGATTCTCCACTTAGCTGTGGGGCTAGGGGTAGCTTGGGCTGGATCTGAGCCTGGTGCCCAGGGAGCATGACTCTGGGCTGAGTCTACTGAGGTGCCCAACTCTGTGGTGACCGTCCTGCACCCTTTAGGGCTTCCCTTTGCCACCACAGCAGTCCCCAGGGGAAGTGGGAGATGGCTAGTGGGGCAGCCAGGGGCAGGAAGGCCTCCTCCCTGCTCCTTAACTGGCCCCCAGGCTCCGGCTCTCAGAAGGCCGCTGACCCTCAGACCCTCATTGTCCTACAGCCTTCGGACGAGGAGAACAGTGACAACAGCAATGAGTGCGTGGTGTGCCTATCAGACCTGCGGGACACGCTGATCCTGCCCTGCCGCCACCTGTGCCTGTGCAACTCCTGTGCCGACACACTGCGCTACCAGGCCAGCAACTGCCCCATCTGCCGGCTGCGTGAGTGGGGGCCCTGCACCAGGGCAGCCAGGGGTGCGGGCTGGGAGTGACAGAGGCTGTCAGCCTCCCACCTGGTGCACGATGAAGTGGCACCTGGTATTTGGTGTAGGTGGTTCACACCCTCAGTAGCTCTGTGGGCGTGTGAATGATCCAGACCCTCAAAGGTCTGCCTCCAGGACATTAGACGTTCAGAACGGCCAGGACAGGCATTCCGGGGCAGGTGTTTGCAGTGACGTTAGAACTGGACAGAAATTGATCAGTGAGTCACATCTTTATATCAAAGATCACGTGGAGAATATTTTGATCGAGAATTACAGTGAAATGAAAGGGGCGATCAAGGAATTAAATTTGGTGTTCTGGAGCACTCCAGACATTTTTTAAAAAAGACTTGGTGTATTTATTTTTAGAGAGAGGAAAAGGGAGGGAGAAAAAGAGAGAGAAACGTTAATGTGCAGTTGCCTCTCGTATGTCCCTCACTGGGGACCTGGCCTGTAACCCAGGCATGTGCCCTGACTGGGAATTGAACCGGCGACCCTTTGTTTTGCAGGCCTGCACTCGATCCACTGAGCCACACCTGCCAGGGCCATTTTTCCCCCCAGTCAAAAGTCATGACATTGGTTACAAGCCTGAATAAAATATTTGTGTTCCAATAGAGTGACTAAACATTCTCAGGGCACAGTCCTGCTGGGTCAACATGAGAGTTAAGTGGGCAAGGAGAGTGCGTGCCTGGGGGAGCTGTGGGGCATTTTATTTAGGAGGCAGATGATGACTTTCTAGAAATTGTGGTCTTTCTGCCATTTCACACATTGGCTACTAAGGTACCACCTCTAAGCTCTGAGCCAGGACATGTGGTCCCGAGCTCTCACACTTGCCCTGTCACACTGTCTTGGGGCTCAGAGGAAACTGCCCAATGTCATAGCTAGTAAGGGGCAGAGGTGTAGTTTAAACTGGGTCTGACCCAGAGCCCACAGTCCTGCCTCCACTACACCAGCAAATCACAAGGTTGTCCCCCTGGCATAGCCAGGTTGGCCATCAAAAGGGTGTGCAGGTGCAAGGGTCGTGGGGCAGGCTGGGCATGTGGCAGTGGAGGATGAGGCTGTCTGCTCAGTGGGGCGGGGTCCAGAGCCCAGGAGGAAGCACCAGACTCGATAGGATGCTGGGGGCTGTGTGCTGGGCCCGGAGGGATGGCAGCAAGGCTCTGCGCAGCCTCCTTGGAGAATAGCTGGGACGGCAGTAGCCTGTCCTCTCTTGAGGGATGTGTTGGGAGCAGAGGAATGGGAAAGCACAGCAGGGAGGCCATGGTGGGTGGCCGGATCCTGGGCTGGAGCTGAACTCCAGCCTTCCCAGCTTGCTCTGGTCTTCTGGGCGTCGCCCAGAGGCCCGGGAGCAGGGGCCCCAGGGCAGGTGTTTGTGGCACTCGGGCTGGCCAGTTGGGCCAGGGCCATTGTCCCTGAAGCCTTCAGTGTGGGGCCACTGCTGTCAACACTCAGTGGGGACTCAGTGGTCCTTCATCTGATTGTGGGGATGTGCTTCATACACTTGCGATTCGTGTGTGTTGTGTGCGCTTTTCACTGAACTGTGTCTAACAGACACTGCACTTCTGTTAGTGAAAGTGACGCTGCCAGGTGACTCATGATCTGATTTATTTTCCCAACTCCGCGGTCAGTGGTCGGTGTCTGTGCTGCTTCTGGTTTTCCCGGCACAGACGTGCCATCATGAACGTTCACGTACGTGTGCCTGCCTGCCTGTCGGCCGGTGTGACTTGGAGGAGGAGGCGTGTGGTGTTCAGGGCTCACCGTGTGCTTTCAGCTGGTTGGCAGGTGTGACTCAGAGGCACGTTCATGGTCTAGTGTGACAGGCGAGAGGCTGGCTGCTTCCTGCCCGCTGCCCCCAAAAGCTCCGTTTATGCATGGGCAGCGCAGTCCTGGCTTCTGTTTCCCTTGGGTTGGGGTGGGGGCGTTTTGTCATGATTCTGTTCTGCCTGAATCGTAAACGTGGCTTGTCCTGGGACTGCTGTGGCGTGAGTGGGTGGCCAGTGTCCCCAGAACTTGGAGGGTCTCAGTGGTGCTAGAACTGCCTGTTCTTTGCCTGACATCCACCCCTCCCTTCTGCCACAGCCTTCCGGGCCCTTCTGCAGATCCGGGCAGTGAGGAAGAAGCCAGGAGCCCTGTCCCCTGTCTCCTTCAGCCCTGTTCTGGCCCAGAGTATGGACCATGAC
Organism: Phyllostomus hastatus; assembly: GCF_019186645.2. NCBI lineage: Eukaryota > Metazoa > Chordata > Mammalia > Chiroptera > Phyllostomidae > Phyllostomus > Phyllostomus hastatus. The sequence goes on along the minus strand of NW_025334030.1, from coordinate 3,532,286 downwards.
GAGCACTCTGTAAGTGCCTCTTCCTCCTGCACCGGGGGCGTGGGGGTGGGCAGAGGAAGGACTTGGAGGAACCCCTGCTACTGTGCAGGGCCCGTCAGGCGCCCAGACACTGCAGGGCCTGCCCTCATGTTAGGGCTGTGTCTGGCTCCCAGAGGGGCTGGGTTGGTCAGGTGGCTGGGAGGAGGCTACCTGGGCCCTGCCCTCAGAGCACAACCTGGCCAGGACCAAGACCATCTGGCTAGCACCTCCATCTGCCGGCTCTCTGGGTCTTTGTCCTCATCTCCCCAGCATGGCTCGCAGGTGGCTGTGAGGCCGAGTGGGGTGGTCCAGGTGGCTAGGATTGCTGGCAGTGGCATGTGCCCCTTCATGGAGCTTGAGCCCCAGTGTCTGTCACCGTTACCCCACCAAGCCAGACAGCCAGGGGCACTCTGTGTCTTGGGAAGTGTGGTTTCCTTCCGAGGGTGGCTGTGACATACCCTCTCTGCATTCTCTGCCCACCTCTCTCCAGCCTGGGCACACAGGAGGGCACCTCAGCGACTGTCCACTGCCCTTGCTCCCTAGAGACGATGAGCTGGACCTTGCTGCAGGCAGATGAGGGGTGTTGGACTCTGGTCTCAGGGACCTGGAGGGAGAGATGGGCAGAGACATGATGAGACTTAGAGAGGCAGATGTGTAGAGGCAGAACTAGAGAAGCAGAGAGGCAGAGATGGATGGGCAGAGAGAAGCGGAGGGGTCCAGAGATGGGGAGGCAGAGAGACAGAGAGGGAGCGGGAGAGAGAGACAGACGCAGAGACACAGCAGGGAGTAGTCAGCAGGGATAACAGTGAGAGGGACATACTTAAGAGATGGCCAAACAGAGAGGAGATGGAAAGAGACATGGAGAGAGAGAGACAGACAGACGGACAGAGACGAGGATGGGAGTAGAAAGGAGAGGCTGAGGTGGACAGGTGGGGGAGGAAGGACCAGGGAACAGGTGTCAGGCAAGCCTGGGTCTCAAGCTCCCAGGTCCCCGCTGGCCGTGAATGTTATCAGCTGTAAGTCCATTTTCTTGGCTCCCAGCTGAGGTTGTTGGGACCCAGTGATTTCTAAAGGCCCTGCCGACTCGGAAAAGAAGAGGGGACCCGTGCCCTCTGGATTGGCGCACCCACAAGATGGGCTCCCGTGCTGGGCCAGTGGGCATGATGTGTTTGGTCCATGTAATGTTTCTGAAAATTGGGTTAACGTTTAAAAATTTGCAAATTTTCTTTAAAACTCAGCTTCTCTTTCAAAATCTGGAGGTGTGGTCTTGAAGCTGGAGCAGAAGTAAGGCTGCCCCCCCACCCTGGGGGTGGGGCAGGCCCTCGTCACCCCTGCTCTGGCAGCAGCCACACCGTCCAGTTTGCCTTCTGGGCCCTGTCAGCACCGGGGCCTACAACTTGGAGACTGGGCCGACCACATACTTAGCATTGGACTTGGTTAGGGACACTGCACACTGTTTCCAACAACTGCCTTTTTGGGAGACAGAAAAACAGCAACAGCATCTGGGTGGCTTCGCTCCTAGGAAGTGAGGGCTCTTTCACAAGAGGGTGGCTGCCCAGGTGGTGGGTAAATTGTGGCTTGTGTGTCCCCTCCCAGTTTCTGTGTGTCCCTCTTATCCAGAGAGCCGAGACACAGCCCACGGTGCAGGGCGGGCTGGGGCCTGGGTGGGAGCCTGTAGCGCCTTCCTCTCCAGAGTTGTTCTCTGTCCTGTTCCCTGTACCAGCCATTTCCACGTAGTACCTGAGAGAGCCCAAATTCGGCATTTCTTCTAATGAATTCGTTAAGTCATCACAGAGTGAGGTGAATTGGGGCTGATTTTTCTGCCTAGCTACCATTAGGGTGTAGAAGTTGGCAATAAGTTTAAGAGGCCAGGTTAAGCCTCACAGAGGTGCTCGGGGCCTGTGGGTCCCTCCCTCACACCCAGCCAGGCCCCCTTGTGTCCAACCACCCTGCCCAGGACCTGCTACTCCAGGTGACCCAGACTGTGGGTGGGCACTGAGGGTGGGGACGGGCTGTACCAGCAGCATGGCTCCCAGAAGCTGCATGGTTGTGCAGGCCCTGCCCAGCAAGGCCCCCGAGGCCAAACCTGTGTTGTGGCAAGGTCCCCATAGTTCACATGCACATTAAGTTTGTGAGGTGCTGGCTGACGGCACTCCTAGAAGCCAGCACACCAGACAGACACCATCCAGCCAGCTCCAGGGCCGTCCGGAGGGTAGTAGTTGTAAAATGTGTGGTTTTTATTTTGACAGTGTCCCTTTAAAAAACCAAAGTCGCACCCTGCCTCACTGGCCAGCAAGAAACCTAAAAGGGAAACTGTAAGTGTGTTTGGCCTTGTGGCCACATCTCTGCCCTTCGCCCTGATTATTAAGCCAATGACAATTATGGGAAGTCATTTTTACCCCACGCTGATGCTTTTGATGAATTTAATCTGTCAAATCCACTCTCCCCAGTCCCGACGTCTCTGCCTAGGAAAGGAGTTTTGCGGAACAAGCAAAGCTCAAGGTCTGTCAGCAAAAAGCCAGTCTCTCGATCCCTGCTGCCGGGCAACGTACCGGCCTCAGGCCGCCCCTTCCCGCCAGCTCTGCTTCTGCCCGTGGTCCCAGTGCCCTCGTTTCCCTTTTTTTCTTGCTGGCAGTGGAATGATGTTGGAGGTGGAACTAACGTGGCTGCTAGATTTTGCAAACGGCACTCCTCGCGCTTGCTTGTTATCCTGCACCTCTGCCCTCTACCCCTTGGGTTTTATTTCTTTGTACCAGGGACTTAATTTTCTTGCATTTTCCCGCATCTCAGGGAGCAGGCTGGGACCGGACAGCGCATGGCAGCCGGGCTGGGCCTGCGGTAAAGCACACAGTGGACATCACTGGAGAGTCAAGCTAGAGACAGATGTTTTCCTTTTCTTGGTGGGCAAGGGGGCTCAGAGTAATTATTTACCTTTAAACTGAAGGTAGTAGATTGGGAGCAAATGCAGGGCACCACTGGGTCAGGTGACCTGGGGACCTGGGAGGTGCTCTCTGAGGACAAGAGGCCCCACCCTGGTCCTCTGCTTCCCCTGTGGTCCCAGCAGTGCTTCAGCACCTCCCTGAAAGGAGCCTTCCTTCCAGCCAGTCAGTGGGGGTTTCACACACGGGGAATACTTCGGAGCGTTGGCCCTTCACCTCATCTAATGAGAGTGAGGGCAGGTGGCTGCCCTGCCCTACAGGGGCCCAGCACTGACGGGGCCCAGCACTGACGTGCCCCAGCACTGGGGCATCTCCCTTCACCTTTAACCCTAAAGCAGGACTCAGCCTGTTGATGTGATTCGCTCCTAGCAAAGGGGAAACAGGTTCTGAACCAGGGGGCACATTAGAATCACCTGGAGCACATACTGCCCCTTGGATGCCTGCCCGCCTCAGGTTCACAGAGGATCTGAACTTGGGTCCCATGTCTCTGTTGTCGGGCAGACTCCCTGGGGACCAGTCCCCCTTGCCCCCTGGTCTAGAACACTTTTGGTTCCCACTGGTGTCTCTCACCTCTGGCATGGCTTTGCTCTCCTCCCGCTCCTCTCTCTTACTAACCCTCTCACCCTCCAGCCCTGCCAGGCAGGAACACAAAGCTGTCCTTCAGGGGCTGTCTGAGGCTTGGGATAGGGCTGGCTCTTCCAGATGCCCTCTCCACCTTCATCCTGGACATCACGTGGGGCGTTTGGGTATCCAAGGTTGTGTGCTGCAGCTGATGGCTCGGGAGCCCTGGGTAGGATGTCTAATGCTGCTCTGGAGTTTTTGGCACCCCTCTGGAGGAGGGAGGATTTAAGTCCCTGGAAGGTGGAGCAGGCAGGAGATGGTGAGAAAGCAGGTTCTGGGAAACAGAACATCTCTGGGGCACAAACCCCAGGCGGCGGGCAGGGAGCCTGGCCAACCCATCCCTCACCTGCTCGTGTCCCCTCAGAGCACCGACAGCATCCCGCCCGGCTACGAGCCCATCTCCCTGCTTGAGGCGCTCAACGGCCTTCGAGCCATCTCCCCGGCCCTCCCCTCGGCTCCCCTTTATGAAGAGATCACCTACTCGGGCGTCTCAGATGGCCTATCCCAGGCCAACTGTCCACTTGCTGGACTTGATCGAATCTTGGAAAGCAGCCACCAGAAGGGCAAGTCAAGGAGCAAATCCCCTGACAGGTGAGGCCGGTGCCAGGATTCCCTCTGGGGAAGGGTGTCTGGGAACTCCCACCTGCTTTGTGGGCCAGGGCAAGGGAGGCATGTGCTAGGAGATAAGCAGTGCAAAGCAGGTTTATTTGTAATTTTAAATAATTTTATAATGCATTGCGTTTGGTGATTCTCCAGAACGAGTCACGAGACCATTGTGGTTTGGGCTCGTGGCTAAGGTCGATCACAGCAAAGGCAGCGGGAGGAAACTGCATGCGTGGAGGCCAGAGGCCCCAGTGTCCTTCCTGCCTGAGGCCACACGGGAGCAGCAAACCCCAGGAGCATGCGTGCTGTCTCAGGCCAGAAGAACTGTTTGTGTTTCTGGGGATTGGTCACATGGGCTCATCCTGTGGTGTGACCAGTGATGGTGCCAGAAACCCAGCCTTGGTGAAACCAGGTGCATGCCCTGCGCCCTGTTTATACCAGACAAGCAGGATCGTCATCACTCACATAAGGAACCTCCGAGGGCCACATGTCCGGGCCCGCCAAGGGTCCATCGTGGCTCCCTGGGACACTTGCTAGGCTCAGGCAACCAGCCCTGCCGTGTTCCCTCACACATGTGCTGGTTTCTAACTAGAAAAGTGTAAAAAAGGCAGAGGTTCTATAAAACCGACCACCATCCCTGTGACCTACAAACATGGCAGAACCACCACAAAGATACACAAAGAAACATGGGAATCTCTCCTGCTGCTTCCCACACCCAGCCTCCTGCCCCAGGGGTTAACTGTTACAGCTCTCGTCCTTTTGGAAATTAAAAAGCCACGTTTAGGCCTCTGCCAGGGTTTGGGTGGATATCTGGCAGCTGGGACCCCTGCTGGCATTCTGCTGGTGCCCGCCCCTCCCTGGGCGCAACTGCCCTGCAGCCCCAGGTGCGCATCTGTGAGCTCACCCTCACCTGATGCTGGCTTTGCTGGGGTTGGCATTTCTCATCCACTTGTCTTTCACTCCCCTCTTCTCTGCCTCCAGCACCCTGCGGTCCCCATCATCCCCCATCCATGAAGAGGATGAGGAGAAGCTCTCCCAGAACTCGGACGCCCCTCCCTTGCTGAGTGGGGCTGGGCTGGTGCTGAGCAGCTCCCCAGAGGTGAGATCCCGCCTTGGCCCACCCTCCTCAGTCCTGCCCACCTGAGATCTGAGTCCCCACTGCTTGCCTGTTGACTTTCGAGACCTGTTTCATGGTGTGCCCCAGGCCTGCCCTGCCACTCCCTCATTCAGAGGGCTTGGCCCGGCTGTGACTTCCCTCAGCCTTAGCTTCCTCATCTGTGCGGTGGGCACTGGCAAAGGGGCTGTGTGTGAAGTGCCCAGCAGACATGCCCTGGACTGGCAGCTGCAGCTCACCCTGCACCCTCCCCGGCCTACCTGCCGCCTGATCCCGGGTGGTTGGCACCAGTCCTGGGTCAGCACTGTAGCTCCAGACTCACTTTCCCTCGTTCTCTAGAGTTTCCTCACGGAGGAGGTCGATGAGAGGTCGTCGTTAAAGCAAGGTAAGCCCTCTCTTTCCTTAAGGTCAGGGTTCTGGTACTCTCTGCCTAGGCGGGGCGGGGGCCTCCGGCCCAGCTCTCCTAGAGGTTTCTCAGTGAGTCGTGCTGCCCTCCTGGGAACCGCGCGTCGGTTGCTGCACGCTGTCTTGGAGGACAGCCTGCCGCCGCCCAGCGTCCGGTAGTAGTGATCACTTTATTTCCCACTTGGATCACTCTGCACACAGCTCTCCACGGTTGTCCTTTTGTACGTCACCTGTCCTGGCCTTGGGCTGCACCCATCCCTTGGGGTTTTGTCCTGCCAGTGCCTGTGGAGACCCAGGACCTCTGTGTGGGCCTTGGGCCTGGCACAGTCGATGGCCCGGGTGTGGGCACAGGGTTCAGCTATGTCCACGCCTCCCGTGTTGGGGTGAGAGGGCTTGTACCTCTTTTGGTGAGGTGGTTTAGCACGTATGGGAGTTAGGTCCTAGGTGCCCATCACGTGTACCAGGCTCTGAGTCAGGGATGCCCCTGCCTGATCTCACAGTGGTTGTGGGGCATAATGAGGTGCTTTGCTTTGCCGGCTGGGGAGATGCCATCTGTCACTGCCCTGGTCATTTCTTCCTGGTGTTGGACAGATGAGGAAACAGGCTCAGGGTTGGTGTGGGGGAAGGCCAAAGCCACTTAACTTAGAAGTAACAGAGCTAGGAGGTGGCCCTCGCTGGCTGGCTCCCAAGCCTGCAGTCTGATAAAGCCCCCCAAATAACCCACAGATGCCCCCTTGCTGTGACCCCTTCTTGCTGGGGCCCCTGGCCAGCATTGCACTATGGGGACCCGTATCCCTCCCAGGAGCAGCACCCCCCTATACATGGGTGGGGCCTGTCTGCAGGCTGCTGGGCCAGGGCCCTTGGGTGTGGGGTGTGTGAGTGCTGGGAGGAGGGGTTTCTGTTCCCGGAAGCACCGTGCCTTCTCTTGCTGGCTGGCAGGGTGCAGGCATCCCCTCTGCCTCTCAGGCCTTGGCTCCCCCACCTCCCGGGGGTTGGCTTTGTCTCGCTTGTGCAGTGTGTGTGCTGGGACTGGGCAGCTCTCTGCTGTGCCCTGTCACAGGGACCAGGCCCCTTTCTGCAGGAGAGACCTCCCCCACGAGGACGCCCTTGGCAGCACTGGGAGAAGTGCGGGTCCGAGACTGGGTGCTGATGTGTGAGTGGGGCAGCCACACCCAGAGGGCCCCCCACTGGACCACCCACACAGGACCTGCTGCGAGTGTGTGTGGACCAAGCACTGCCTCCCTGCCTGCCCATCCAGAAAGACACATGGGACAGTTGTACCTGTTACCGTTTTATCTTGTTTTTTAAAGTTGGGCACGTAATTTTTTAAGATAAAAATAAAACAAAAGCCCCATGCTAGGGGGTGCAAGAGAAGGAAAGAGGAAGAAGAGGAAACATCTATCTCTGAGGTCCTGGGGGAGCAGAGTGGGAGTCGGAATGAGGTCTTGGCCAGAGTGAGGGCCCCTAGTGGCTGTAGTGCCCTTGGGGGTGAGAGATGGGCTCCGGGCTCTCAGCCAGAGGGAAGGCTGGATCCACCCCTGCCTGCGGGTCCCTGACCTGCTCCCTCCTCTGCAGGTAGCTGTGTGCCCTCCATTGAGAACGTCCTACAGGATGGCAGCCTCGATCCCTGTGGCTGCTGCCAGCCTGGTCCACCTACTGACATCTACCTTCCAGGTACTGGCACTCAGCCTCTGGGCTTTGGGGGCCTGCTAGGCCTGGGGCGGTGCTGTGACTGTCCCCATGGGTCTGGGGGCATGCTCTGACTATTGAGGGAGGGGCTGACCCGTGGGAACCCAACCCCTTTCCCTGGCTCTGAGCCACACTCCTTCCATCAACCCCCAAGCCGGCTGATTTTCCACAGTCACCCCTTCTGCAGCCGCTGGCTCTTTGGGCAGAGCCTGTGCCTGAGGCCCCTTGGCACCCCAGAGCCAGCTCAGCCACACGAAGGCAGGAAAGGCTGTGTGTTTAAGGACACGGCCCTTTTCCCTGTCTGCCTCCTGCTGTTGCTGTATCTTCTTCCATGGCTCTGGCACAGTTGGGCCTCTGCCCTGGGAAGCTACGAACAAAGCCACCTTCCTGCCTTAGGCTTGATGTGGGCCGCCACTTGCCTGAGGTCCCTGATGAAACGCTGCATCCCAGGTCAGGGTGAGGGGGGCAGGCTGGGTGCTAGGTGCCAGTAAGTCTCGAGGCACCTGGGAGTGATCTTGCTTCTCCACTTTCCTGAGGCCTCTGCCCAGGCCTTTTGGCCTCAGCTTCTCTGCTTTTGGCTCCTCTGGGCCAAAGTCCTCAATGTCAAGTCCTGGGTTCCAAACATGGTGGATGGGAGTTGGGGGCGCTCTCAGGTGCTCATGGTGGCACCTGCTAGGATGCCATCTGAGGTTCTGGAATCAAGATAAATAGCCACGTTGCCACCAGAGAGCCTGACTCCTGCCACATTCCTGGGGAGCCCCTGCAGCCACCACTGCCTGGTCCCTGGTGACCTGGCCCAGGCACTGGGGAGCTCTAACATGCTTTGGTTGGAAGGGCCTCTTGCCCCCGACCCTGGCATCTGGAAGAGCAGTGACCTGTGCAGACAGAGGGTCACCCACTGTGGGGAAGCAGGGCAGCTGTTGGTTCAGTGGCACCTATGGGCCTGCCCATAGGGACACCCAGGGGCAAAAGCATACCTTTGAGTAATACAGAATTCCAGTAAGTTCTTGCAGAGGACTTCAAGTATTTCATTATGATTCAAATTCTGCCCAGCCCCCACCTCTTCAGTCCTTCCATAGGCTGAGTTCCTCTGCGTTAGAATTTGGCCCAGAACTCCGTTTCTCAGGAAATATAATTTCAGCCTATATCTGTCTTTTGTCTCAGCACATAGGTTGTGTAGGCCTTTCCTTTCCTGCTCCCCACCCCCTCAAGGCAGCCCATCCTAAAGCCAGTGCATCTGTTGTGGAGTGTGCTGACCTGCCTGAGCCGTCGCTAACCAAGCTTCTGTCTCTCTCCTCTGCATAGCCCGGGGGCCGGACTCCTGCTCTGTCGGCATAGAGGAGTAAGCTGGTGAGTGACTGCCGTCATACTCGTGGCAGGCGGCTCTGAGGGGTGTCCTCGGCTGCCTCTTCTTCTCCTGCTCCCTCCATGGGGTTTCCTTCCTATTTTCCAGCTTATTCCAAACCCATGTCTTCCCGTGGGTCCTGGGTCATAGATCCAGAGTTCTCCCAATGCCACTGCACCTTTGCCCCAAAGCCAGAGGTTCTTCTTTCAGGACCAAGTGGTCCAGTCAGGCTCTCCCAGCCTTTAGGGTCCCAGGAACGGACACCCATTCCTAGCTGAGGCCCTGTCATTGCTGCTACTAACCTGTCCCCCACCCACCTCCAGAAACTTCCGGAACACCAGCACACTCTGATGTCAATCTGTGCGGAAGTGCTGAGACTAACTCCCAACCTGACAGGGAGACGCCCTCTACCTGTGACCCGGATTCTTTATAGAAGGCAGTTCCAAAAGCACCATCAAGAAACAGGCCATATGTGTTGGGGACCCCTCCCCCTCCTTCACATGACATTTGTGGTTCTGGGAGGTCTGGTGGTAAAGAACCTGGTGCCTTTGGTGGCCTGGGGTTTCCCAGACGTGTGTAGCAGGGAATGCTCCTGCAGGACCCCTGGCCTATCCTGGTGGCAAAGCCCTGGCAGCCCCCACTGGGAGACACACCCCATGCTGATGTCTGGCTTTCCTTCTGGTCACCGGAGCCCAGGCTTTGCTGTCTGTCCACTTTGATATTTTTCCACACAAACCTCCCGTTTTCCTCGCACATTGTTTCTGACAGATCTTACCATCTGTTGAAACAGGGTGTGGAACTTTTATAAAGTAGGTTCTGGCCTCCACAGTAGCAGATGTTGAGTGTTGCAATTTAGATAAAACTTCCAGAAGTAGGAAACACGGGTCAGATCGAGCTACAGAGAAATACATTTCACCTGCAGGCTGTGTGGCCAAGCTGACTTACTCCCCATAGCCATGGTGCCTAAGAAAACAGTCTGTTTACCTGAGGGTCTGTATCACAGGTGGCCAGAGCAGAAGCACTGCTTAGTTTGCTAATTGAAGACACTCGTGGAGCCCACATTTGGGTGGATGGGCAGGTGGCTGTTCATTCTGAAGCTCAGAAGTGTGCTGGTCCCTCTGCTGCTGCAACCCTAGTCAGGGCCCCCCACACCAGTGCCTGGGGTGAGGGCCAGCCCTGTCCAGGGACAGAGCACCCTGGCATTGGGGAGGCGACTGTGGTAACAACAGGCCCCTGAGGAGGGCAGGCTGGGTTCCTGGGGCTGCTCTGAGCACTTGCTGTGCACCCAGGTTCAAGTCCATTCACCTTGGTCTGGGGCTGACAAAGTCCTACCCTGATCCAGTTGGGAAGCCCTGTAGACAGTGGCTGCTCAGTTTCCAGGAGCACAGTGCCCCTTGAGGGCAGGAGATCCAGAGGTCAGCTGCTCTGTTGCATGGATGCAGCTGCTGCCGGCACCCTGACCGTTCACCCATGGCCGGAGTCCCCGGTCCTCTCTGTGGTCCACCACAGACGCGTATGCAGTGGAGGATGCTGGGTGGCCCTGCCCTCCAGGTTTTGTAGTTGGTGGGAACCCAGAGCCTGGTGGGTGAAGGGAGCAGTTGAGACAGTAGACTTAGCCTGACCCTCTTCCATCTGCTCCCGCCTGCAGGATGGTCCACTTCCATGGAGATGCCCTGAAGCCTCCTCACCACTGGCCCCACCCGGCCTCTGCTTGGTGGCCTCAATTGTGACATCGGGGCCACTGACCTGACTCCACTCTGAGAGCCTGGCCAGGCTGGCAGCATGGAGCCCTCAGCTTCCTGGACTTTGCTGAGGAGCTGTCTGGACCCCAGTGAGATTCCTGGCCTCTCCTGTGTGCACACCCATCACAGCCACAACTCTGAAGGGCCCTGCACCTCTTGACTGAAGAGCACAGTGGACTGTTCCCTCTGACAAACCTTTTTTTCTGTGGTCTCCATATTTGTGAATGGTACCGGATGAAGGACGGCGCCTTTCTGTCTCAGGCACTGAGCTCTGGAGCTCCCCCAATTGCCTTGTCAGCTGAGTAGCTGGGGCTGGGGGCTAGCCGCCCACATGTCCCAGATCGGCTTTATCCAACCCCCCAGCCAGTGGGGGGTTAACACCCTGAGAACTCAACAAATTGGTGGGTGAAGTACCGTCTTCACAGGAATTAGTACTGGGGTGCTTGTTGTCAGGGAAGGAAAGGAAGTGGGATCTGAGTCACGGTCAATGAAGGAAATGGTGCCTGTCCCCTACCCCATGTGCGTGGCCTGGCTGGCACTACTGCTTTGTGCCCTGTGTTACTTCCCCTTCCTGTTCAGGCCCTTCGGTGTGGGTCTGCCTCCGATAGCTCACAGCCCTTCCCTGCAGCCCTGCCCTCTGCGCCACCCAGGTTTCTGCACTCCGGCCAGGTCTGAGTCTGTCTAGGGCAGAGGTGCAGGTGCACAGCCTATTGGCAGCAGTTGGTCTAGTGGCCCCTCTCCAAGCCCTGCACCTTCTCAGAGGTGGCTTTGCACATATCCTCAGACCTCCTTCAGGTGGAGGGCCTTACTTGGCCAGACCACCCACCCCTGGAGGGACTCGAGCAACTTTTCTGCTCCCTCTGTGCCATTTAAATGTCACTTTGTGTTTCTCTTTGATTTGTTTGGTCTGGGACTCCTGTGGTGGGACCTGCTTGGGGGAGTTGGCCTCATTTTTTTTTAAACGATAAATTACCCACACAACAAAAAGGCAGAGGGGGTACCCAACTCTGGTGCAGCAGGGCACAAGCTGCCTCAGCCAGGGACCTTGGCCTGGTGTGTGAGTGGGTCTGTGCAGCTCCCCACCCTGGGATTGGGGTTTGCAGAGGAGCTCACTTTATGAGGAGCTGCCCTGGGAAGCATGATGGTTCTGGTTCTGGGGTGGCCAGCAGCTGTCTACAGGGCATCTGCACAACTGGGGGCTTTGTCCAGTGGGGTCCTCGTTCTCTCTCCAGTTGGGCCTGAGCAGAGCACTGCCTTACGCACAGCTCTTGGCCACGCTCAGGCCACCTTCCCTGGCCGCTTGGCTGTCTAGCCTCCCCTCCCACCTGCTAGTGTGCTAATTGGTGCACACCAGCACACACACAAGCTGGCCATCTCTCTCCTATTCCCCTCATCACCCACCAGCACCCTGGCCTCTCGCCAGCGGTATTGGTGCCAGCACTCTGAAGGACAGGATGCAGACTGCCCTGTCTGGGACTTAACACACGCTATCATTTGATGTATTCTGATGGGCTAGTTTTTGTTCGTTTTTACTGTATATTTATAGTAATAAAATCATGCAGCATTATCTTGTCCACTCCTTTCTCTGTGCATAGCACTGCAGGGCCTCAGTTGTTTCTTGATCAGGAGGCAGTACTTCTACATCAGTGAGGTCTGACTCCAGGAGGGAGTGAGGGACACCATGTATGATGGTGCTGGTTACTCTTGTGGCTATTGTGCTGATTCTTGGGTTGGATTGAATGGTCCTTGGGGGTTTGGCTCAGTCTTCTGGGCTGATGGAGAAGGAACCCAGGGCCTCCAGGGTTTTGAGGGGCTGCTACAGTGTCCCCATCTGAGTTGCTGATTCACCCTACAGATGTTGCCTGAGCACCTACTGTGTGTCAGCAAAAGGCAAGATGGGCAAGGTCCAGGTGCGTGGGAGTTTGTGTTCTAGTCAGTGAGACTCTGTACAAGTAAATTCTCATCTTCCCAGAGTCAACAGGTGATAAGATGGAGTCACATGGGGGACTTAATTTAACCTGTGGTCTGGAAGAGCACCCCAGGTGGCTGGCACAGCAAGTGCAAAGGCGTGGAGTCAGGAGTGAATCTAGGGTGTCCACTGAGAGGAAAGAAACGAGAGTGGCTCAGAGTGTTGGGATTGAGAGACGTGCAGACATTGCAAGACCTTGTAGGGGTAGTTTTCTAAGAACAGAGGTTTTTAAGAAAGGGAGTGATTCACTCCAGATGTCATGTGGAGAATGGATTAGAGGGGCAGGTTTGGCTGCCATGATGCCGGAGTGCTGCTTGGCTCAAGTTTCCCTGCCCAGGGAGTGGTTTCACAGTAGGGAGAAGCTGGTGCCCTCAGATGCATAGGAAGCACTGTTTGTACCCGCCCTGTCAAGCAGGGCCCCCAGCTTCGTTGCAAACACAGTTCCAAGTTGCCTCCACAGGCCTCTAACTCACATTCAAGAGTGGAACCAGTGTTCTTGGCTGGTCAGTCCCTGCCCCAAGGAAGGACTGCCACCTTTCGTTGCTCCTGGGTCTGGCATGGTCCCAGTGTGGGTAGAAAAGTGCTCAGCTACACTGGATCTCTCTCCTCCATTCCCCCAAATGGACCCACCTCTTTCATCAATGTCTGGTGTCAGGGAGGGGTTGGGCACAGGGTGCCATTCTTCTGTGCCCCCTGCCTCACACCGGCCTTGGGCTCAGGTCATGCCCTGCAGCCTGGAGATAGGGCCCTCTCTGGGTGAGCCTTTCCCCTTCAAAGTTACTTGCCCTGGGACCTGGCCGCCTCTCCTCAGCTTCAGTTACCCCTCTGAGCCCTGACTCTGGCAGAGGGCCATATTGCGGGAAGAAAGCCCTCTTTGGGTCCTTATTACCCACATATCCTGACAGCACAACATGGACCAAATGTGTTTCTGGTGGATCGCACCAACCCTTGTCTGCCCTCTGCCCACTCTCCCCTCACTCACCTCTGCTCAGGGCAGCTTTCCCTGTGCCACAGACCTTGACCTCATTGCATGGCTCCCCCAAGGCTGTGCCGGTGGCACCAGTCTTGAGTTTCTTCACTAAGCCTATCCATGCCCGCCGTGGGTAGGCAAATGGAGCTTGGGCCAGCTGGTGGAGTGAGTGGCACCAGGACTCAGGAACCCCAGCGCAATATTTCCCGATTTCCTTCTGCACAAACATGGGGTTAGTACCCTGCAGCAAAAGGCAGGAGGTTTTCTTCTGTGGACACTGGGTAAGAGACAAGGTGGGAATCTGGGATCCTGGCTCTGTCACCAACTGTGGAGCGCCCTTAGGCAAGTCCTGCCCCTATGAGCCCAGGGTCCTCTTCGGGAAACTGGGGAGATCCCGTTTTCTCCAACAGTACCTGGCATGTGGTGCCTGATGTGTGGAAGATACTTGCGGCACTGGGCGTGGAAGCTCCCAGCCCGGGACTTGTCCCTTTAGCCCCAGCAGACTGGGTGTAGGGAGCGCCAGGGCTTCTCGCCATCTACCCTGTCCAGGACTGAGCGTGGACCCAGAATGTCGGGCAGCTGGAGCTTCACCAGGCCCTTTTTTCATGCTGTTACCGAGTCAGGCAGACCATCAGCGACCTGGATTGGAGTGCTTAGCAGGTTGTGCCCTCCCGTTGCAGGGCTCCGCTGAGCCCTCCTGGAGCAGGCAGGGGGCGCCCACGTGTCCAAAGAAGTGCTGGGGGAAGGCTCGCGACTCGGTCCCGCCAAGGGCGATACGATTTTGGGAGCTCCTGCTGCTCTCATTCGGACTGGCAGTCTGAGCCCCGAGTCTTTCACCCTCTCCACCCTGCAGGCGCCCCCGCGCGACTTGCCTGAAGCCAGTCCTGAGTTTTGCCCTGGGGTCAAGCTAGGCTCCGCCAAGAGAGAGAGAGAGGTGGGCACGTTGCATCCTGATTGTCACTGGCTGCACCGGTGCTCAGAGTTTGCGGCTATTGGGTGCAGTCTGGAGAGCACTGTGTTCCTTCCTTTGCACCCGCCCTTTGCTCTTAACGACTAGTCGCGGTGGACTCTCCTGACGGGTGTTAGCAATTGGCGGACGGAACGAGGCTGCCCGTGGATTGGTCAGGTGCAACGGGGGCGGGCCAGCACCATCACTCAAGGGCAGGTACTCTGGCTACATGGGCAGTGCCAAGATGTCGGCAGCGGTGCCGGAGCTGAAGCAGATTAGCCGGGTGGAGGCAATGCGCCTGGGGCCGGGCTGGAGCCACTCTTGCCACGCGATGCTGTATGCCGCCAACCCCGGGCAGCTTTTCGGCCGCATCCCCATGCGCTTCTCGGTGCTGGTGAGGACGTGGGCGGGCGGATGGTGGCCAGGGCGCTGTCCGTACCTGCGCCCGTGACCCGGGGCTCCCTTGCAGATGCAGATGCGCTTTGACGGGCTGCTGGGCTTCCCCGGCGGCTTCGTGGACCGGCGCTTCTGGTCACTGGAGGATGGACTGAACCGGGTGCTGGATCTGGGCCTGGGCTGCCTGCGCCTCACCGAGGCTGACTATCTGAGTTCACACCTCACCGAGGGGCCGCACCGCGTCGTGGCGCACCTGTATGCACGGCAGCTAACGCTGGAGCAGCTGCACGCTGTGGAGATAAGCGCTGTGCACTCGCGGGACCACGGCCTGGAGGTGGGGCCGCTGCCTGGGCCCCGCCCCCCACCCCGGGGTTTGGCTCTGGCCCTGCAACGATGGGTAACGCGTCCCCCTGAGGGTCCCCTGGCCAGGTTGGGTGGGGTGTCACTGTCTCCAGCATCGGGGTTGGGAAGAGGGACCTGAGGGTGGAAGGCTGGGTCTCCCTCCGGGCTGTTATATCTGCCTTGCTGCCTGCCATTGCCAATCCTGGGAGTCGGGCATGGGATTAGTTGGGATGGGATGGAATGGGACCTGCTCAAGGTGGTGAGAAATTCAAGAGCAGAAGAGCACTTGCAGGGCTGAGATGAAGGAGGTCGAGTTCTCTTGGTGTTTAAGACTCTTGTGATTTGTGGGTGTTATGGTCTGGAAGGGCTAGGAGTGATAACTGGTGTGTTTGGGATTCACCTGCTGGAATGGGGAGCATGCCGTGCAGGCTAGGGGGCTTCCTGCCAGTGAACTTGGGGCTGGAACTAGAGGATGCAGAAAGTGGGAAATGCATGAGGTGGCCTTGAAACTTGCTTTGGGAGGAGAGGGCTGCACTGCTCCAAAGAAGCTGGCTGGCTTCTGCCTCACCAGACCCTGCCATAGTCTTCCATTTGCCTTGGCAACCTGGCTTCCGTTCCCCTGGTCTAGCAGCTCATACAGGTCCCTCCTACCAGGGCTGTACTATTGGTGTGCGGGTCTGGCCCCAACCCTGGTCTCCTTTTTCTGCAGGTGCTGGGGCTTGTGCGAGTCCCACTGTATACCCAGAAGGATCGAGTTGGTGGCTTTCCCAACTTCCTGAGCAATGCCTTCATCAGCACAGCTAAGTACCAGCTCCTCTTCGCCCTCAAGGTGCTCAATATGATGCCTGAGGAGAAGCTGGCTGAAGCTGTTGCTGCAGCCACTGAGAAGCAGAAGAAAGCTCTGGAGAAGCTGCTCCCATCTTCCTCCTGAGGTTGCTCCTGTACCATGTGTCTTCACCCTTTCCCGGCTCTGTGCCCATGGCTGAGACTGGGCCCTGAAATCCTGTAGGAGTGTGTCTTCTAATGTTTCTGTGTGTGTAACCCTTGCTTACTGCGTGGGGCAAGTGGGCATCTCATCATCTCCACTGTCTTGAGCAGTGACAGGGCCTGCTGTGACCTCAGGTTGGTCAGTGGGTGGCCTGGGGGTGCTGGACCTGGCTGTCTAGGCTCAGGACATTCTCACCCACCTTGAGGCTTAAACCTGTCTCTTTTAGAGTCTCTCGGGCTGGTGGTGGCCCAGTTACCACCCGATTTCCCAAGTGGGTAGGTGCACACACACAGACCAGTGAGAAGTCGGTTCTCATGGAGGATGCCTTTCTCAGTGGACTCACTCCTTTTACTGCCCTCTGTGCTAGTCCAGGACCTAGAGAAGAGCCAGCTTGGGTAAGATGTTGTACAGTTAATTTTGACTGTTCACTTTACTTGGTTAGATTTCCTTTTCTGTGTTGTGTGAACTATGGGTGAGGCTTCAAAACCACTTGACCCCACTGGGACTTGGTTCCCAAAGACAGGATCGTAGGCCCAGCTGTAAATGGAGTTACTGAAGGGCAGTGAAGTGGCTCCTCTGCTGTTCTGTCCTTTGGTCTTGACTGCAGGCCCAAGGCCAGGTGCAGGAGGATGTCTCCTTCCTTTCCCCACTACCTGGAGACTTAAGGACAGAGCCAGGTCCAAGAGCACTGGGCACCACTCAGAGTCAAGCTGCCACTGGCCCCCTACCTCAGGGCGTGGGGGTGGGTGTTGCTGTCTACCTCCCTGCTTAAGTGCGGAACTATCAGCCATGGATCTCTCTGGGCTATGAACTTGATCTGGGGCTTCTTTGCTGAGACTGTCCACAAGATGCTCCTTTTCTGATCCTGGTGGCTTTGGCTATACCTGGGTTGAGCCTGCTGTTCTTTACTGTGCTTTGAAAGCCTCCTTTTCTCCACTCCCAATGTGGTCTGCAGGCAGCTCCTGGGGATGGTTTGGAAATACCCTCTGAATGACAACAGCAGAGCCATCACAGGCGAGGTCACCACTAGAGGTCTCCTAGGGGCCTATGTCTGGCAAAACTTAGCAAAGCTATGGGACAATTTCTACAGTGCCTGCCCAGCCTGCTAAGGAAAGTGGTGCTCCCAGCCCAGCCTGGGTATCTGTTCTATCTTAGAGCCTTGATGAAGCAGCCACTGTGGGCAAAGGTACTTCACTCTGTAAATAAAACACTTGTATCTTGCTCTTCTTTATTTCCTGGGGTGTGGGGGCATGCTTGGCTCTGTAGGTAGCTTCTTTTGAATCACAGGAGTCTGAGCAATAGTGGCCTAGCTGCAGGGACAATGAGTAGGAGGGGTCACCAAATCATCTGCACTAAGAACAGTGTTCTCTGTCCTGGAAGAGGAGGCCTGGGCCCCGGCAGGTCACTGGGGCTGGGGGGTCTTGGCATGACTTTCCCCTTGTTTTGCTGTCAGTCAGTACTGTATGAAGTGTGACCAGAATTGAGCCCCTTACCAGCTGATCTTAAATTTTATTTTCCAGCAAATGACATATGCTGCCCAGGTGCCCCAGTTATCACCCATCAGGGCAAACTTGAGTGTGTGCCTGTGGTACATGGGGACACGCTCTCTCCCCAAGGTCCTGTCTGCTCTGGGCCTTACCACCACCTTCTGGACGAGGCCCTCGTCTTGCCACCACAGGGGCCTTGCTGTCTGGCACGGGCCACAGCCCGGTCCTGCCTCCGCTAGCTGTTCCCGGGGGCTGATCCTCTGGCCTCGAGTGGGGCCCAGGCTGCTGCAACTGCCTGCTCACTGCCCTCCTGTTTTCCGGGCACACAGCTTCAGGGTGGATCAGTCACCCAACGTCAGATTCTGAGAAGGGAAACAGAGGACTAAAGTGGGTGCTCGCTCAGCTTCCAGTGGACGCTGCTGTCCCAGACTGGATCATGGGCTGGTTGACACTCACCGTCCCTCAAGCTAAGGTTCCCGCCAGTTCTCTTTCCCATTCAGCACCTGCAGCTTCTCCAGGCCCTGGGTCACGGAGCACAGCACTCGCCCTGCGGATGGGAACAGAGACTGCACGTCTGGGCAGCAGTGGAAGAAGGGGAGCCCTGTGAGGGGGACCACTAGGAGTGGATTACCTGGAGGATCAGTAGGTTGTAGGGGAGCTGCCCTAGGGGTCTGAGCTGACCAGGCTTTTCCCGTTACTCTGAGTCTGGTCCCTGGGTGGGGGTGAGGGTCATTGGCTGGCCTCCCAGAGACTCACCCATCTCATGGACTCGATCCTCCAATGCTTGTGACAGTTCAGGGAGGCTCAGGGCTTGCAGGGAGGCCTGCCAGTCTTTGGAATCTGTGGGGCAGGGCTGGGTGAGCCTGTGGTCTGTGTGCACACAAGCCCTGCCTCTGCTGAGCCGCTGTGACCAGGAGACCCACACAGCTGTCAGTGCCTGTGTGGCCCCCTTGTTACATCAAAATGTGTTCTGCTTGCTGACCAAAGCACTAACTACTGGTCAGGGCCCAGCCCCAGGAATGAAACCCTCCCGTGAGGCTGTGCCCTGGGGTCTGCAAGTCCAGGCCAGACTCAAACTGGAGGCTGGAGAAATCACTTGAGATCTCGGACAGAATAGTCAGCCACAGCCCAAAGGCATTGCCTCCCACCATCAGCAGGGACAGGAAGGAAATGAGCTGGGGAGGGCAGGGTTGCCCTCACCCTGGAGTCTGGGATTGTATTTACAGGGGTTTGGGAGTCTAAATGTGGTAAGTGCTGAGACAAGTAGTAAAACCCAGCCTGAGGAGGCATTTCTGCCCAGTCCTGGGCCAGGACACTGCTCTCCTTACCAGCTGTGGGGAAGGCTGGGCCCAGGGTGGCCCCGAGAGGGAACTCGTCTCGCCTCACTCGGGCTGACAGCTCAGCCTGACAGGCTCTGCAGGACACAAGACCAAGTGCTGGTGAGGGCAAGGGATGACAGACACCCCCACCTCCCTGACTGAAAGGCAGAGCCCTGCTCTGTCCCTGCAGCCCACCTTCCTGGGCTTGGCAAGCACCCCAGGCACCTGCCCACACTGACAGGCTCTCTGGGCAGAGAGCTTGCATAGAGTATGCAGATTTTCAGGGTCCTACTTCTGCCTGGTCTACCCCACAGGAACAACCCAAATGAAATAGGGGAAGGGGGGCAGCAGAGAGTGACCTCAGGAAGCCCTGAAAGCAAGTCCTTGGTTAAGAATCTGGAGCGAACTCGGGGCCAGCTCAGGGGCCTACTCACCGCAGCTGGTCTAGGATGAGAGCAGCGTCCCGAGCCAGGGCCCAGGTCTCCTGCAGCTGGGCAAAGACGTCCTTGCGGGTGCCATCCTGTTCCAGGAGGCAGCTCTCCACCACAGCCCGCAGCTCCTGCTCCTGGGACACCTGGCCCTTCATGGCCTCCACCTCCTCACAGCGCTGGAGAGGGAGAGGTGGGAGGTGGGGCTGGCAGGCAGGCAAGTGGGCCAAAGATGCAGGAGACAGGAGGCCACCAGACACGAGGATCCACCCCACCCTCGGCCTCTGCCTGTCCCTCCTGGAATGAGATGGCCTGTCTCTACCTTGGAGTCTCTCCTTTGGATCCCTTCCTGTGAACCCTCTGGTATCCACACCACCCTCTTGATCTCTGCCCTCACCCTATCTCTACTCTCCTGTGTGTATCTGACTTTCTGCCTAATGTCCCATATCTTTCAGCCTTCAGGGTAGGAGCTGTAATGCTCTCGGCCTTTACTGTCCTATCATCCCACTGTGTCTTCCTCCATAGGTACGTATCTCCAGACATCTCTCTTGCCATTTCTGCACATCCCCTCCCCTGCTCTCCCACCTACTTTGTGCAGCTGGATGGCAAGCTCCTGCATCTCAGCTTCCAGCCTGTCGGCATAGGCCAGCTCCAGGGCATCACTGGGGGGGCGGGCACTGCTGTGCCAGCGGGCAATGGCAGAAGTCATCTTCCTCTTGGGTCCAAACAATCTGCAGGAGGAATGGGAAAAGGACTCAGATCAGCATTTGCCATGTGCTGGAAGCTCCTTCCATCAAGATGGTTCCCCTAGGAGAGATCCTAGCCTTGAAGAGGGAGAATGGTCCCAGGATCCTACAGCGGACAGAAACAAAGGGTTGCAAGAAGTGATGACCTCATAGGAGGCTGCTCCTCCCCCCTCAACCCGATCTCCACCTGGTCTCCTTCCCAGCTGGGCTGCTGCTTTCACTAAATAGGGAACTCAGCTCATTGGCTCTAGGCTATGGATGACGGTCTGCTAACTCAGAAGGCTCTCAGAAGTGAGCAGGCAGAAAATATCTGGGTGCCCTGAACACATCAGTGTCAGCTGGGCCAGCTTTGGAAGCCATAGGACCCAGGCCATCTGCATCTAGGCCAGGAGCAGGGTAGGAATGGAGAGAGGACAGCTGACTACAGGAAGAAGGCAGACCTCTAGAGAAGGCACTTTTTTCTAGCCAAAGTTGGAAAGCTACAACATCAACTGGTCCCAGAACTTGGGCTGAAACAAGGGGCATGCAGCCACGGATGGCCCCTCTGGACTCACGTGACACCAATTTCCTTTAGGTCGCTCTCAGTGAGGGTTAGGAAGATTCGAAGGTCCACATCCTGTTCCTCGAACAGCTGCAGGTACTTCAGACACCCGATCTGTTCTAGCAGTGTGGCAAGGTCCTAGAGGGCAGAGAGGCCAGGTCAGAGGATGGGTGGTGGCACAAAGACATGGGGACAAAAAATGGCACACAATGCAACGAGGAGCCCATTTTCTTCTGCTAGGAGTATATTTGTGAGGTTGCTTTTAAGGGGGAGATCTGAGCCCTGCTGATTCCCCAAGTTCAGCAGCAGGACAGTGACCTGACTGCAAAGAGCCCAAGCTGCCCCCTCCTCGATCTGTGCCCTTAGCCAGAGCAGGAAGTCCAGAGAACCTTCCATCTATTTGTGCTTTGGAACTACTATCTTTTCATTTCAGCCTGAAATATACCTTTAGTATTTTTTATACAGCAGGTCTGCTAACAACAGATTCATTTCATCTTTGTTTACCTGGTACTGTCTTACTTTTTCCTTCACTTTTGAAAGACAGTTTTTTGCTAGATATGGCATTCTTGGTTGAGTTACTTTTCTTTCATTATTTTGAATCTATCATCAAATGTCTTTCTGGCCTCTAAGGTTTCTGATAAGAAAATTAACTTAATCTTATTTAGGTTCCTTTGTGGGTGATAAGTCACTTACTTCTCTTTCTTTCTTCAAGATTCTCTTGTGGTTTTTTTGTTTTGTTTTGTTTTTGTTTTTTTTGACAGTTGGATTATGTTATGTCGAGGTGTGGATCTGAGTTTAACTACTTAGAGTACATTTAGCTTTTTGGATGTGCAGATTCATTTTTTCCCCAATTAAATTTGGGAAGGTTTGGCTATTTTTAAGATATTTTTTCTAGACTTCTGGTAAATATACCAGCATAGGCAGACATGGCTCACCACTTCCCACAACCACATCATAATTACACCAAATATATAGAACAGCCATCACTCAGAACTATCAGAAATCCAGAATGGAAGTCTGAAAACTACGGAATTAAAGAAACCACATCTATCCAGAGTGGTAGGAGGGGTAAAGACAAAGAATAGTCTGGTCCTACACCCATGTGTGGTGGATAAAAATTTGGGAGGGATATCTCAGGAGTGAGGAGTCCCAGCCCCACACCAGGCCCCCCAGCCCAGGGTTCCAGTGCCAGGAAGATAAGTCTCTATAACTTCTAGCTGTAAAAACCAGCAGGGACTGAGTTGGAAAAAACTAATGGAGCCCCAAGAAGTTCCTCTTAAAGAACACACACATGGACTCATCTAGTCTGACTCACTCCCTTTGAGCTTAAGCACCACACTGGGGTGGCA
The DNA here is from genome assembly GCF_019186645.2 of Phyllostomus hastatus. Lineage (NCBI taxonomy): Eukaryota > Metazoa > Chordata > Mammalia > Chiroptera > Phyllostomidae > Phyllostomus > Phyllostomus hastatus. The sequence goes on along the minus strand of NW_025334030.1, from coordinate 3,510,326 downwards.
GCTTGAAAGACACCACTGGCTTACAGGGAGAAACTGGAATGTCTGGCATCAAGGTGAGCAGAGGCCATTGTCCCTTTTCTAAGTACTACCACAACAGAGCGACAGAACTGGCAAGCTGGACTCATATCTGAGAGTCTACCAACCTGGCTAACAGTATGACCTGCCTGGGAGATGCCCAGAGACTCTGCTCCACCCAACTTATGGGCCCACCCAAGCTTGTTTTCCATAAATGAATGCCTGGTCTTGGCTTGTCCTGCACAACTTCCTAAATCCTCTCAAATAAGTGAGAGCTGGCCTCAGTGAGCCCCAGGGCCCAGCACTAACAGCAACCAACCTAGATTCACAGCTTGGCTTCTAGGAATCTTCAAGCCTAGCACAAGTAGCAGACATCTCAGACTGCTTTATAGCTCAGGCACTGTGTCCCAGGCCAAACCCCCCCCCCCAAAAACAGGTGGGGGCTGACCTTGGCCTGCGCCACCTGGGAAGACCCAGGGCCAGTGACCCCAGTGGACAGCTACAGACCACACTGGAGCACCACCACCTTGCACCTGCACGGCTGATCCTCCACAGAGGGTGGAGGTTGGTGGTCAGTGGTCACAGCCAATCTTTGCAGCTGACTGGCCTGAGTAAATCCTTTCCATTGATCTGCCAACAGCAACCAAGGCTGAACTATAAGGGAAGGGTGTATGCGGCCCACATGAAGGGCACACCTCGAGTTCCCAGCTTGAGTGATAGGGGAGGCTGTACCACTGTACCCTACAGGACACCTACTACATTAGGCCACTCTACCAAGATACAGAATCAAAGCAGCTCTACCTAAGACATAGAAACAAACACAAGGAGGTTGCTAAAATGAGGAGACAAAGAAACGGCCCAAATGAAACAATACATCAAAACTCTAGAAAAAGCTAAATGAAATGGAGATAAGCAATCTATCAAATGCAGAGTTCAAAACACTGGTTACAAGGATGCTCAAGGAACTTAGTAAGGACTTCAGCAGCATAAAAAAGATCTGGTCAGAAGCGAAGGATACACTAATTGAAAGAAAGAACAATTTACAGGGAAACAAAAGTAGTGTGGATGAAGGTGAGAATCAAATCAGAGATTTGGGACATAAGGAAGCAAACAACAAGCAATCAGAACAGCAAGAAGGAAAAAAGAATCCAAAAAAAATGAGGCTAGTGTAAGGAGCCTTTGGGACAACTTCAAGTGTTTCAATATTCACATCATAGAAGTGCCAGAAGGAAAAGAGAGAAAAAGAATTTGGAAACCTATTTGAAGAAATAATGGAAGAAAACTTCCCTAATGAGGTGAAGGAAATAGACATACAAGTCCAGTAAGCACAGAGAGGCTCAAGCAAGATGAACTCAAAGAGGCCCACTCCAAGACGCATTATAATTAAAATGCCAAAGGTTAAAGACAAAGAGTGAATCTTAAAAGCAGCAAGAGAAAAGTTAGTTACCTAAAGGGGAGCTTCCATAAGACTGTCAGTTGATTTCTCAAAAGAAACTGCAGGCCAGAAGAGATTGGCAAGAAATATTCAAAGTCATGAAAAGCAGGGACCTACAGCAAAGATTGCTCTACCCAGCAAAGCTATTGTTTAGAATCAAAGGGCAGATAAAGAGCTTCCCACACAAGAAAAAACTAAAGTTCATCATCACCAAACCATTTTTATATGAAATGTTTTTTTTAAAGATTTTATTTATTTTTAGAGAGAGGAAAAGGTAGGGAGAGAAGGAGGAAAACATCAATATGTGGTTGCCTCTTGAGCATCCCCTACTGAGGACCTGGCCTGCAACCCAGGCATGTGCCCTGACTAGGAATCATTCTAGCAACTGTTTGGTTCACAGGTCGGTAATCAATCCACTGAGCCACACCAGCCATGGCTATATGAAATGTTAAAAGGAATTACTTAAGAAAAAGAAGATGATCAAAACTATGAACAATAAAATGACAAAATACATATCTATCAATAATTTAATCTAAAAAACAAACTAAGCACACAAGAAGAACAGAGATAGAATCATGGATATGGAGAGTGTTTTGATGGCTGCCAGATGGGAAGGGGGTGTAGGGGAATGGGTGAAGAGGTGAGGGGATTAAGAAGTACAAATAGGTGGTTACAGGACAGCCATGGGGATGTGAGGTACAGTATAGGAAATGGAGTAGTCAAGAATTTATACGCATGACACGTGGACATGAACAATGGTGTGGGGATTGCCTGGGGGATTGGGGAGTGCTGAGTGGGAGGGGCAGAGGGAGAAAAATCATGACAACCGTAATAGCATAATCAATAAAATACAATAATAAAAAAGACATTTTTTTCCTGATTTCCACTCCCTCTTCTTCTGGAGCACCATATGTACATGCTGGTATGCTTGACAGTGTTGCACAGGTTTCTGTTTATGTTTCTTCATTTCAATCTTCTTTCAGATTCTCAAACTGGATAATCTCAATTGATCTGTCAGGTTTTCTGACTTTCTTCTGCATGCTCAAATGTGGTCTTTAGCCCCTCTAGTGAAATTTTCATTTCAGTTTTTATGTAAACTTTTCAACTCCAGAATTTCTATTTGGTTCGTTTTATTTCTATTACTTTCTTGATGTTCTCTATTTAGATGTGATTTCCTTTAACTCTTGGAACATGTTTGTAAAAGCTTGTTTAAAGTCTTTGTCTATGATGGGGTGGTGAACACACAATACAATATACAGATGACGTATTATAAAATTGTACACCTGAAACCTACTTAACTTTATTAACCAATGTCACCCCAATACATTCAATAAGTAAATTTTAAAAATTGAAAAATCTTCAAATTTAAAAATTGAAAATAAGCCCACTGTCTAGGCTTCCTCAGGGATGGCTTCTACTATTACTGCCTTTTCTTATAATCTATGAGCCACATTTTCTTGTTTTCTATCATTTTGTGTGTGTGTGTGTGTGTGTGTGTGTGTGTGTGTAAAACCGGACATTTTAATGCAGCAACTCTGGAGATCCAATTCTCCTCCCTCTCCAGGGGTTACTGTCTGTATTCTTTCTGGTCTGTGGCCACTGAAGTCTCTACTCAGTTAGCTTAGTGGTCGGACAGAGATTTCTTTAATCACTGGAACCCATTTCCCAGTCTTTGCCAAATAACTTTGTATGCTCGTTGGGCACATCTTCAACACTCAGCCAGCGGAACGACAACTCTGTCCTGACCTTTGCTTCCTGCTTGCTCAAAGCCTCAAGACCATCAGAGGTATTCTCAGGTCTTTCCTGACCATACACACAGCCTTGAGCATGTACGTGGCCTCTTAGACTCCCAGGAATGAGTTAGAGCTTTTCAAAGCTCCCATGGACATTTCCTTCCCCAGTCTTTCCTTTTAAGCTTTGTGATTAATCTTTATACTCCAACTTTTATCCAATACCTCAGATAGCTACAAAGTTAAAATGTTTCCCTGTCATTATTTTCGACACATGTCCTCCAAGGAGAAGGCTTTTGATGTTGAGCACACAAGCTCTGAGTCAAGTCAAATACAGCCTTATAAGTGTGTCTTCCAGGGAACCATCAGATAGGTCTAGTAATGCGAATTCTTTGAGGCTGTAACTTTGAAAGCTCTGCTCTCCCCTCTCCAGTGACTGTCTCAGCTACCCTAGCATTTAAGGGCTCAAGAGGTGCAGCTGCTTGTGGAAGCTGGGAGTATAGGCCCTTCCAGGGATGGGGTGGGGAGAGGTGACTGCAAGGAGAAGCCAGCAAAATCATAGGCTTCTAGTAAACAGCAGAGCTGTGATTTGAACAAATAAATGGCAAGTACATACCTCTCTGTCTTTCATCTTTGTACCATATATGCCCAAAGAGGGCAAGAGAGCTCAACACACAATGGACAGTTGAGTTGCTGCTACGTCATACCTGTAAGCCCTAAGAAATTGATTAGCCAGAGTGACCCTTAATGAGGAAGGCAGAAACAGCAATTTTTCTTTCTTTTTTAAAAAATAATATTTACTGATTAGATTGCAGAGCGAGAGAGAGAGACATCCATTTTTGCTCTACATATTCATGCATTCATTGGTCGATTCTGGTATGTGCCCTGACCAGGGATCAAATCTGCAACCCGGGTGTATCGCCATGATGCTCTAACCAACTGAGCTACCTGGCTAGGGCCAGAAACAGCATTTTTCATGAAGTGCATACTATGTGCCACTTTGTCTCTGCTTCACCTACATCTTGTCACTGACTCCTGAAAGCAGCTCTATGAGATCAGTCCTATTTTTTCCTCCCCAGGCTCAGGGAGACTGAGTCAAGTATGGAAACGAGTATGGTCACCAAGGGCAGAGACAGATCCCTCCTGTGGGAAGGGACAGACACAAACCCTGCAACTGGCACCTCCAACCTTAGGAATCTCTCAGCCCGAAAAGCTTTACAGATCATTTTGGGGAAAGCCACCACCACTCTCTTCTCTCAACAGTGCCTAGCCCATCATAAGTGCACAGTAAAGCCCTCACAAATCACAAGAAGCACAATCTTTCTAATGATGTAACCACCAGTTTCACAGATGATCTTACCTGGGGTCCTGAATAGGGAAACCTCTCAGTCTGGGAGGTAGATCCTGGTGAATAGGCTGTCCCGGACGTCCCTGTGCTGGGAGGCCACTGGTTTTCACTGTTGCTGTGGCGATTCTTGGTCTTCATGTAAGTTTTCGTTTGTTTGCGAACCGAGCTTTTATGTGCATTATCTGAATCCTATGGCAAGAGGTGTGTGTTTAAAGTTAACACTGAAAGACTAATCACCAGGGAAATACAAACTAAAACCACCATGAGGTATCTGACACCTGTCAGAATGACTGTCATCAATAAACTAACAAATAGCAAATGTGGGTGAAGAGGTGGAGGAAAGGGAACCCTCGTGCCCTGGTAGGGAGGGGACTGTAAATTGGTGTAGCCACCATGGAAAACAGTATGGAGATTCCTAAAAAAATGAAAAATTGTGCTGCCATATGATCTAACAATTACACATTCTATTTATCAGAAGAAAACAAAAACTAATCTGAAAAGATAGATGCACCCCATTGTCACTGCAGCATCACTAATAAATAGCCGATATATGGAAGCAACCTAGGTGTTCAGCAGATAAATGGATAAACAGGACATGGTACATATATATAATGAAGTAGTATTCTTATTCAGCAATAAAAAAGACTGAAGTCTCGCTATATGCAACGACATGGATGGACCTAGAGGGTATGACTTTAAGTGAAATAAATCAGAGAAAGGCATACCACATGATTTCACTTATGTATGAATTCCCAAAAAACAAAACAAAAAGAAACCCACAGATACAGAGAACAAGCTGATGACTACCAAAGGGGATGTGGGTGGGGGGATGGGAATAATAACGTGTAGAGGAAGAGTCCATGAGCTTTGGGGTCAGCCAAAACTGGTTTTACATCCCAGCTCTGTTACTAATCAGTTGTGAAACCTTGGACAAATCCCTTACAAAAAAATAAAACCCCAAACCAAACATCCACAAGAGAACTGCTCAAAAAATAAAGTAACACAGCCCTGGCCAGTATGGCTCAGTTGGTTGGAACATCATCCTGAGCACCAAAAGGTTGCAGGTTCAATCCCTGGTCAAGGCACATGTCTGGGTTGCAGATTTGATCACTGGTCAGGGGCACAAATGGGAGGCAACCAATCAATGTTTCTCTTTCTCTCTCTCTCCCCCTTCCTCTCCAAAACAAGAAATTAAAAAAGTACTTGTGTGAGGATAAAAATAAAACAAATGCTGACGGTCTCACAGCTGACATGGCTACATCCAAACTGCTCTCTGCCCTTCATCTGGGCCACTCAGCTTCTACGCAATCTGTGCCACTGTCCTCACAGAGTGGGTAAGGTCTGAAACTGCCCCCACCTGCCACACAGAGGCTACCACTGAGGTCACCTGAACCCAGGTGGTTCTCCGGAGGGGGGCCCTGGACCCTGCATGTCCTAGCCAGCACAGTTATGCATGTCCTTGTTACGAGACTTGCCCATCTCAAATGAACTGTTTAACATCCCCCATGACACCAAGAAAGGGGGATGAGAGATAAATAAGAAGAAGCTTTACCTCATTGCTCTCCAAAGAGGCCTCGCTGCTGATTCCTGGGGCTCTTGCCAGGCCCTCACTGCTGCTGCTGCTCTGCACAGCCCCAAGGTGGGCACAGAAGGCCTGCTCTTCTGACAATGGTGAAGACAAGAACAGCTGACCACAGGTCTCACTCACAGACTCACAGTGCCTCCCCAGAGCCTGAGCTGTTTCGTCAACTCCTTAGATGGTTTACTGTGTTCTGTTTCATGCTGACTGCCTGGCCTGTGTCCTCCCCTCTACACACATGGGCAGGGGATTTTTGTCTGTTCTGTTCATTGGTAAATCCAAGCATTTAGAACAATGCTTAGCACACAGGGCACTCGGTGAACAGCTGCTGAATGAATGATACATGCGCTCTAACAAAGACATTTCCCTGAGGGCTCACCAATCAAGAAGGTAAACCTCCCCCAGATCCTGCATGGAGACACTGGCTGGAAGCTTCTTCCCTCCTGTGCCACACCAGATTCTTTGACTCTCCTCAAAAGAGCCAGTGCCTTCTACGTCTTTCACTCTCTTATTCTCTACTGCATAGATGCATCACAGCACCCAAGCCCTGGCAGGACAGGCAGGGGGCAGGCACATAGGAATCCTAAACCTGACAAAGCCTCCAGCCCGGCAGAGTAGGGTGGAGTGGGGTGGGAATGGCACACATACCCCGGCTGCTGCTGCTGCTGCTTTCCACATCCCGATCATTGATGGGGGAGGTGACATCCCTGTAGCAGAGACCCTCTCCTACCAGGAGGTTCTCATCACTGCTGTTGAAGGTGACATAGCCTTGTGGAGGCACCTGCTCTGTGAACAGAATGGGGCACATAAACCCACAAGAATACAAAGGGAAGACAAGCCCTGATCAGTACAGCTCAGCTGGTTGGGCGTCGTCCCACAATGCGAAAGGTCAATGGTTCGACCCCTGGCAGGGGCACATGCCTGGGTTGTGAGCACATCCCTGGTCAGGGGTGTGGGAGAGGCAACCTATTGATGTTTTTCTTTCACATCAATGTTTCTCCCCCTCTCTTTCTCCCTCCCTTTCCCTCTTCCCCTCTCTCTGAGAATAAATAAATAAAATATTTATTTTAAAAAGGGAAGAAAAATTCTTCCTTTCAAATGTGATCACCCCCTCAGAGCAACCTTGGTGTGAAGAAAGACCCAAAATTTAGGCAGGCCAGAAGGAAGTCTGTATCTTCCTGGCCATTATCTCATCCACTCACCACAGTAACCTGGACATACTGTTATATGTAATTTGTAGATGAGGAGACAGGCTCTGAGGGGTGAAGAGACCAATCTTGTGTCCCACAGCAAGTGCACGGTTCAATCAAAGCACTGGTCAAGCCTGGTGCCCTCTCCCATACCACATTCTCTTTTCCAAATGCAAAGAGTAGGTCTGACTGGTGTGGATCAGTGGATTGAGTGCTGGCCTGCGAACCAAAGGGTTGCTGGTTCAATTCCCAGTCAGGGCACATGCCCAGGTTGTGGGCTGGGTCCCCAGCAGGGGGCGCATGAGAGGCAACCACACCACTGATGTTTCTCTTTCTCCCTCCTTTCCCCTCTAAAAATAAATAAATAAAAATCTTAAAAAAAAAAAGAGTAGAAAATGGAAAGCTGTGTTTTCGATCTCCTGAGCTCAAGAAAAACTATACTACTAGGTGTCCCTTTAGCTGGAAGTATCTAATCTCACACACCAGACTTTACGGTCCCTGTGACTTTTCAACACAGGCATTTAAAGGTTTCCTCTTCAGGTCAGTCAACTCCATGTGAAAGGAGATCTGGCTGAGCGGGAAGGTTGGAGGCCCTGGGCTAAAAATTAACTATAATAATACCGAATTACACAACCTTTGAAAGTATCTGCCTGCAAGAAAACAAGGAGAAAATGCAGAACACAAACCAGAGAGAGTTCCATTCCAACTCCCCTGCCCTTTCCTTACAGAAAGTACATTTATTTGCATAAAACAGACTGGCTGATAGAGCCATGACTAACTTATTTTCTTCTTTATACTTTTCTGTAGTTATCAAGGCTTTTTACAATCTGTATATCTACCATCCAAAGTGTTTTTTGCAATTGTTGGCAAAGAACATGTAGACCTGTAGAAAATTTAAATATCACAAGGTATAAGAAGAAAAAGCAAAACTCTCCTGAAATGCCACAACCAAGAGTCAACTATGCCATTATTTTGATAAACATTCTTCCAGCCTTCTCTGTGGGTGCATAAAAAATTATGTACAAATGAGCTATGGCCATGGATTATTTGGTAACTTGAAAGAATTCCATTTTAAAAAAAGATTTGTTGGATGGCTACATAGATTAACGGCACTCTGTCTCCAGGTTAAGTCCTATGCCCAACCATATCTCAGGGTGGGACAGGTAGCATAGACTCCTCAAAAAAGAACAGTCTACCACTCAAAACTAAGACAACTCAGCCAAACATTCCAGAGCCCGGTGCTTATAAGCACATCAGAACAGGAAGGATATGACCCACACCCTCACCCTGCAGCAGGAGCTTGACAGCTGCTGGGGGAGGGCTGGATTCCCCAATGGCTCAGTCGGCCCACCCCACCAAGGACAACAGAAGGTGGGCCTCACATTCCCAACCTAGGACTCCTTCCAAGGTTCTTAGAAAAAAATCATCAAACCCGTCACCTGGAGGAAGTTACTGACATTTTTGACTGAAATATATGATCTCCTCTGACTAAGGAAAGTTGGTTTCTTCCAAACCCAGGCTTCAGAGGAATGTTTGTTCATGAAAGCGGCCTATCTACCCAGCCTGCTAGACCAGCACCTTGGCCTGGCCATTGGTGGGTGACAGACATTAAAGGATGATGTAACTTGTGTGCAAGTCTTATCACTTGGTGAGGTCAGAGCAAGAGCGTGAGCATAAAACCCAACTTGCGCCCTGCCCAGGTGGCTCAGTTGGCTGGAGCATCATCCCATATACTAAAATGTAGTGGATTCAATTCCCAGTCAGGGCACATACCTAAGTTGCGGGTTCAATCCCTGGTTGGAGCGAGTACAGGAGGCAAACAATCAATGTTTCTCTCTCACATCGATATTTCTCTCCTCGCCCCCCCTTCCTCTCTCTCTCTCTAAAGTCAATAAACATAGCTTCTGGTGAAGATAAATAAAAAAAGAACAACTTGCCCTAAGGACTACTGCAGCGCCTCCCTTACTCCCCAAGAACACTATATTCAACATTCAGGAGCTGACAATTTGAGAATAAACTCAGGAGATCTGGAAACTTGGGGCCTAAGATCCTAGCCCACCAAGAGCACCACGTGACAATTCTCAGAAGGATCTCAGCATCAAACCCGTCACCTGGAGGAAAGGGCAAGAGCGCAGTCATTCCTTGGCCTGGCCCAGAGGCATATCTGTCTCAAGCCAAAAAATGTGTTAAGTATCATGTTTAGGTGCTATGGCCAGAGACAGGAAGTAGGGCTCAAAGGTTACACTGTTCCTGCACTAGCTAACTCATTGTGTGATGAATAAAATCTGAGCCTTGCTACATTTCTGCTGCTCTTATTTATAATTTTAACCAATGAAAAACCAAATCAAAGGATGAACGTAAATCTAAGATCCAGCCACACCCAATGTATTTCCATCACTGTCATCACTTTTGAGTCTTTTGAGCTGCTGCTCCTACCCAGCAGCCCACATTTTAGGAGCCCGAGAGTTGTTCTTCTCATCCAGTTAGAATCCTTGAAAGCACTATCAAAAAGCCATCAGGAAATGTGGAATGCTCACCGTAGCAAGAAGGCTGGGTCTTGCCCCCGAGTCCAATAGCTGTGATCCTGGCCAAGGCCCGAGGCCCCTCATGGATGCTGAGGCCCTTCTTCCGACAGTGCCTCTGTCTCTGAGGAACAGGGCAGGATTCATCTGAAGAGCTCAGGTCTTCATATTTTTCTGTGGGTCAAACACAAAAATGTAGACAATCTGTCCAGTGATAAACCAGTTTACTAATCCTCATAGTAAACTGGAAGAAAAATAATTCATAATTGGTTTTCTTAAATTAAGAACAAAAATGTTTCCTAAAACTTCACTTGTAAGAAATGCCATAATAGGATTTCCAGTCAAAATGGTGGAGTGGAATATTGAATGTCAACTATAATTGAGAAAAAAATTTTTTAAAAATTTTTAAATAGAACTTTTAAAAAAAATGCCATAATGGGCCAGTCCACTGCTCAGATGGGCTATGGTACAGGTGGCAAACACAAGGCCCGTGGGCCAAATCCAGCCCTCCACCTTGTTTTATCTGGCCTGGCACCTTGTTTCTACCTGGCGGCAGCACGGAGCTCCTTGCCCCTGGTTAAGGAGTAGTTACATTTACACAGTCCTAAAATTACATCCGGCCTTTTGAAGGCAATTGTGAGGCTAATGTGGGCCCCAGTGAAAATGAGTTTGACATCCCTGCACTATGGGAACATTTGGGGGAACAGCAAACTTCTTAGGTATGAACTGAACTGAAAAATTCTGTCATAATGGGAGAGTCTAAATTCTTACTTCAATTTTTAAGCGTTTATTTATTTATTTTTAGAGATGGGAAGGGAGGGAGAAAGGGAGAGAGAAACATCAATGTGTGGTTGCCTCTAACACGGCCCCCACTGAGGACCTGGCCCACAACCCAGGCATGTGCTCTGAGTGGGAATTGAACCAGCGACTCTGGTTTGCAGCCCGTGTTCAATCCACTGAGCCACAACAGCCAGGGCTAAATTCTTATTTCTTATTCTTCTAATTTTCTGGGTTTGAAGAATTTTTTTATAACAAGTATGTATTGTGTTTACAATTGGAAATAGATTTTATTCTAACTTGAAGAGACAAAATCCATTCATAAATGTATGGCAGCATCACTCGTGACTTCTTAGCGAGTTTATACTCTCAACCTGAACAACTTCCTGGGAAACCAGTGCCACACGAGGCCTCTGTGCAATGTTTAGGAAGCACTTCAAATCACCACCCATCTGAGCTTAAATGCTCAGCATACCCCACAACCATCATTGTTTTATTGCTTTTCACAGTTTCCTGTATTTTGTCATACCCTGAAGGCAAAATTCATGGATACCTTTGTATCAGGCTCTCTCATCTAACACAATCTCATTTTGGAGTTGGTAAACTGGGGCAGAGACGTGGAAAAGTCCCTCCCTACCACTGCACACCAAAGGAGCTAATATTTACTACAAAACAGTCCTGAGGCCAGAAAGGGAGCTGGACAAAACCAGACCCTGGAAAGGGAGCGGGCTCACTCAGATGTGAACTGAGAGCTCATGCCTGGCAAGTCAGGCAGTTACTGACCCAGGTTCCAAATGCAGGCCAGTGACTCAAGTGGACCACTCCCTCCTTTCCCTATTCAACTCACTCCCATCTGCTCCAGGACCTATGTCACCAGGGGGGAGACCAGGGTCCTGTCCAAGCAGAAGATGTAGTCATAAAAAATAAAGGTATAAGGGAGAGGGAACCAAGGATAAGGCAGCACTCCATGAATCCCAACTTTCTAACATGTTCTCGGAAGTGTACACAAATCAGCAGGAACATAGAGTCTCACAAATCCCACACCTTCAACATGACCTAGAACACTGAGAGCCCACAAACTTCAAAGATCCTGCTCCTGTGAGGAGCAGACAAATGTCCCTCTCCAGCAAAGAAATATCCAACTCGCTCACCTCTGTTCTGTGGGGAACAAAGCAGGTCTAGGAAAAACCACTCAGAGGACAGACAAGGGGAAAGAAGTGCCAATGTCATTCCCAGAAAGATGAAGTCCGCTCTATGGGAGAAAATACTGGAAAAAAAAAAATCCTGGTGGAGCAGAGCACTATCACAAGGAAGTGACTCAAGAATGCACATGGGACCGAGGGAACAGTCAGAGGAGCAGCAGTCCTTCAGGGGAGAGACACCTTCTGGAAACGGGTGGTAAAGGGAAAAAGCAAACAGGGGAAGTTCAGGATCTAGCAAGACACAATTTTATCAGAGGACACATAATGCTTGTCCTAACTACATCCCACTCCAAAAAAAGAAAGGCCACCTAGTAAAGAGACTGTCCTTGGACACTGGGGAGGAGGGAACTCCTGGACCAGGATTCACACAGTAGCCAGACCACCAAGCCCTGCCTGTGAAATGCAGGAGCACCAGTGACCTCCACCTATGCACAAATACTACCGGGGGCACACAAAAATGGGAATCAAATGCTCAGCAAGTGAAAACATTCCCTTTTCTCCAAAACTCAACCAATGAGGAAGCAGAAAAAACCATGACACAATATTGAACTCCAGATCCTTCAACAGCACCTGAGGACAGGAGAAAGCATCCTGAATCAGATATTCAAAACTGAGGACAAAAAGACACAGACACTCACATGGAATGGTGAGAAAACTGACTAAACTTATGAAAAAAAAAAAAAAAAGGAAAAAAGACTCAAAGTTTGAAAGTATAAACTGTATTACCAAGTGCCCAAATAACAGGTTTGAAATGGAAACTGAACCTGAAGTGTTGAAGAAAATTACAAAAACTAGGAAAAAAATGAATGAGATAAGAGAAAGAAGTAACCAATGAAACAGAAGAAACTTTTAAAAGCAGAAGGAGAAAAAAACTATTTTCAGACCTCTATGTAAATAAGCTTGAAATCTAGGATGAAATGATTTCCTAGGAAAATACTGTTTACCAAAATTGACGCCAGTGAAATTAGAAAGCTTAAGCATACCAATTTCTACAGAAGAAACAAAAAGAGCCATCAAGGAACCACCCCACAAAAAGGACCAGGCCCAGATGGTTTAGCAGGAGAATCCTATCAAATCTTCAAAGGCCATAGGGCACCAATGCTGCAAAAATTGTTCTAGAGCACAAAAAAGGAAGGGAAGCTTCCAGATTCTTTTTACAAAGCAAGTATAATATTGATACCTATACCTGACAAAGACAGAAGAAAATCACAGACCAATATTAATTATGAATGAATGGCTAAATAAAACACTAAATAAAACATTAGTAAACAGAATCCAATACCACATTAGGAAAATAATACACCAAGTGGGATTTATGCCAAGAAGGTAAAGTTGGTCATTATTAGAAAATTCATTAATATATCATGTTAATAGATCTAAAGAGAAAATTCACAAACATTCCCATAGATGTTGAAAAAGACTTTGACAAAAGTCAACATTTATTCTTGTAGAAAACACTCAAGAATATAGGAAATGATAGATACTTTCTTATTTTTTTCATTGATTTTAGAGAGAGAGGAAGGGAGAGAAAGAGAGAGAGAAAATCATCAGTTTGCTGTACCACCCATTTATGCGTTCATTGGTTGATTCTTATATGTGCCCTAACCCAGTATCAAACCCGTAATCCTGATATATCGGGATGATGCTCTAACCCACTGAGCTATCCAGCCAGGGCAACAGATACTTTCTTAACATCATAAAATATATGCACACCGTCTCTTAAGTCAGTATCTTACTTAATATGGCATTTCCACTAAGGTTAGGACCCAGGGAATGTCCACTGTCTCCACTATATTCAACATTGTACTAGAAGTATTAGCCAATGAAACTAAAGACATCAGAGGAATAAAAATCAGAAAGAAGTAGTAAATCTAACTCTATTTACAAATTATATGGGAGTATACCTGGAAAATCCTAGAGAATCAATAAATAAAACTAACTCAACAATGAAAGAACTGAGTAAGGCAGCAGAATATAAAATTGGTATACATGCCCTGACTGGTGTGGCTCTGCTGGCTGGGCATCATCCTGCAAAGCAAAAGGTCGCTGGTTCAGTTCCCAGTCAGGGCACAGGCCTGGGTGGCAGGTTTGGTCCTGATCAGAGTGCATATGAGTGGCAACCAATCGATGTTTCTCTCCTTCTCTTTCTCCCTCCCTTCCCCTCTAAAAAATAAATAAAATATATTTTAAAAAATTGGTATACAGACATCAATAGCTTTCATATTCACAGACAATAAGTGGTTAGAGGATACGCTGGTAGTGAAACCCCATTTATAACAGCAACAAAGAAAATCAAACACTTAGAAATATACTTAGGTTATACGCAAAATGAATATTAGAAAAAAATTTCAAACTCTCCTGTAAGATACAAAAATATACTTGAACAAAAGCACAATCCTTTTGTTAGCTGGAATGACTCAGCAACATAAAGGGGTAGTTAATTTATAAATTTGCCACACTCTCAATATCAACATGCTGTTTTTAAGGAGCTAGATAAGTTGATGTTCAAGTTCACACACACACACACACACACACACACACACACACACACACACACACAAAGCTATCACTAGCAAAGCAATGAAAAAGGAAAGCTACAAGAGAGACCAGCCCTACCAGATAGTAAAACATATTACAAAAAGCCTCTATAATTACAGCAGTGTGGCTCTGGTGTGTGAATAGACAGACCAAGAACAGAATAAACAGTCTACAGCACAAATGGAAATTTCGTGTGACAAAGACAGCTTCTCAGATCACTAGGTCAAAGCTAGACTTTTAAATAAATATGCTAGGACAACTGGAGAGCCATTTGAAAAAAAACATACCTTACACCATACATGAAAATAAAGTGTAAATGGGTCGGAGATCTCAATGAAAAAAAATGAAACCATGTTAGTACTAGAAAAAAGCATGGGTGAATTCTTTATTTTTTTAATCCTCACGTGAAGATATATTTTTTTAAATTGATTTTAGAGAGAGAAAGAAACATCAATCAATTGCCTCTTGTACATGCCCTGACCAGGTTTCGAAACCACAATCTAGGTATGTCCCCTGACAAGGAATTGAACCCACAACCTTTTGGCGTATGGGACAACTCTCCAACCAACAGAGCCACCCAGCCAGGGCAATAGGTAAATTCTTATACAATTTGGGCACAGGGAAAGATTTTGTGACCCAAAATCCAAAGGAAATAAAAAAGATTGATGAATTTACTACATAAAATTAAAACATTCTACATGGCAACAAACACCATAAAAGTCAAGAAACAAAACCCAGAAGCTAACAAAACAAAACAAACCCAGAAGCCAGCCCCTCAATGAGGCTGCCCTCCTACCTCTGGGTGGGCACCACATACCCACATCTGGTGTACCCAAATTCAGCCTGGCAGGTGCCACTCTACAGCCTAACTAACTTGTCTGGTCCCACTGGACAAGCAGGTCTCAACCTTGACTGCATAATGGATTCACCAGGGGAGATACAGGTCTGGCAAGGCTGCAGGAGCCAAATCTCTCAAAGCAGGTGAGAACAAAGGGTGGGATTCCAGCAGAGAGTGAAGCCACAGATAGGTACCTGGGCTCCGATACAGGCTCTTGGGCAAAGAAAGGGAGTGAGCATCTATCAACCCCACTATCTTCATGTGTCCATACTGTTTGGCCAGCATTCGGGCTGTGGCTCCACTGTGGTCTCTTGTGTCCACTTTGACTCCCTGTGAAAGTTAGTAAAAGAACAAGAGTTAAGAACCTCCCCTGCAAAGCACCTTCACTTTTGGGGCTATGGACCCGGGACAAGAGGTGCAATAGCTTATCACCACCTTGGAAAGGTCTACACCCAAGGTCCTCTAAAACCTCACAGCTGTGGGAGAAAAGGCAAAGGTGTATGGTCTCTCATTTTCAATGCTAAAACTGGGGGTGTGGGGAGGTGCTTGTTGGCTCATCATACAAGGCAGTAATCCAGTCATCTCATAGCTGAGACAGCTCTCCAAGTTCACTGCATTGGCTTTCAGCTGCTCTGGGCAGGCAGATACTTAAAGGAAAGAGGCGGTCAGGTGCTGCTCCAGGTAAGAAGGATAACTCAGGCTGCTGTGCATTGAGAACCCGCCTGCACCCTTGGCACCTAGGCATGCACCCACCTTGCTTCATTCTCTTCACATAGGAAACTGAGGCAACAGATTCGCTAGAGAAGGAGTCCTTAAAAAACATAATCAGGATAAGAGTGCCACCCTTCTGAAACAGAATTTGGTAACTTGTATCCTAAGCCCTAAAAAGTACTTAGAGTCTTCAGCATAGTAATTCCACTTCTGCAACTCTGTCCTAAGGGAAAAAGCCCAAATACAGAGAGGTTTTACACACGAAGATATTTATTTAGCACAACGTATTTGCAATAATGAAGACCTGACAATAACTTAAAATGCTCAGGGTGGAGAGTCTACTATGTTACTGTCAAAAGGCACAAACTTTCGATTATAAGACAAATAAATGCCAGGGATGTAAACTATAGTTAATACTACTGGATGATGTACAAGAGAGCTGTTAAAGAGAATATATCCTAAGAATCCCCATCATGAGCTAAAAACATCCATACAGGAGGGCAAAAGTAGGTTTGCAGTTGTGAGTATGCAAAACAGTTTGTCCTTATATTGTTTATTGATTATTGTATTATTTTCCATATGAACAACTAAACCTACTTTTGCCTGGGTGCATGCCTGGGTGCCAAGAGTATAGGCAGGTTCTCAATGCACAGTAGCCTGAGTTATCCTTCTCACCTGGAGCAGCACCTGACCGCCTCTTTCCTTTAAGTATCTGCCTGCCCTGTGTATATGTGTGTGTGTGTGTATATATATATATTATCTATATGGAATGATAGATAGTATCTATATTATCTATATGGAATGACAGATAGTTTAAATTTATTGTTGTAATTATTCACAACACACATAAGTCAAATCAACTTACAATCAAAATTGACATAGTGATACATGTCAATTATCTCAATATAACTGGTGGAAAAAAAGATAATTTCTAGTTTCAGTTTGATAGGAGAAATCCAAAGGTTTCACCCACAACAAACAATACCATCTTCACTGTAGGGTTTTAACTAATAGCTGTTTTTAAGCCTAAAAGACTTCAGCCTGTACTAAAGCAACACTATTCCTTAGCAAGAAATAAAGAGAACCAAGAACAAGAAGGTCCATGAGGTGAGGAAAGAGAGTATTAAATTTCTATTTACCCTTCAAATGTTCTTCAATTTTTCTTCCTATTTTATAATGTATATAATATATTACTAGAAAATTGTATGGTTCATTGGGATCAGAAAGTTTAGAGACCAGGACAAGTATGACAGTGGGTGCATTCATCAGGTTGAGGGCCACTGGCTGCCTGCGAGGGGCCCAAACACACCTTGATCACTCTGCCCAGAGTGAGCTGTTGGAGCCTGGCCCCACTGGGAGGAAGGGACATGGAGTGCAAAAGGAGCAGCCAGAGCCCTTTCCTTCCCTGGTGAAGAGCACCAGGTGCCTCGCTTCATCCACTTGTCCATCTTTAAGAAGAAAGCCTGGCTACTGAGGGGCAGGTCAAGAGACCTGGTGGGTCCATCCCTCTGGCTAACCCTGGCCTAGCAGGAGGAGATCTGTAAGGAACAAGGAGTGGCCATGCAGGGCAAGCTGGACAGCCTCCCCAGCAGTGGAACAACCTGGCTCATCAGCCACAAGCTCTGGGCTGTGCGCACCAGCCCCCTCAGCCAAAAAGCAATCGCTGGGAATTGACCAACACCTTCACTTACTGATTAGGGGGCTGGAAGAAAAACTGTTGATTTTCTGAGTTTGATAAATGTATGTGATTATGAAAAAGAAAATTCTTATTTTTAAGAAATACATATGAAAGTATTTAGAGGGAAAGGCATATGTCAGCACTTATTTTCAAATTATTTTTAAAAGGCTATGCATATAAATATACAGAGATAGAAAATGTTAACACTGGGGATCTAACAAAGGTATGCAAAATCTTTGCACTACTTTGTGATGCTTCTTTAAGTCTGAAATTATAAGTTTAAATTTTTTTAAATTTTCCAAAAGAAATCCAATACAATCTGTTTTCCTTCAATACAAGTTGCCCACACACAATCTCAGGCCCAGCTGAAGAGTAAAGGAACCCAGAGCACCATGTGAGGATGTAATCTGCATGGCAGATAAAAGATATCAAGTCTCTGATTCACCAATATGTTTTCCATTTAAAGCACCACATAAGTGACTGTCTCTTACAATTTCCAGTTCCACCTTATTTAAAATCAGGCAAATAAATAAATAAATCAGGCTCTAGACCTGACAGGTATAGCTCAGTGGACCTCATCTTGCAAGCTGAAAGGTCACTGGTTTGATTCCCTGTCAAGGCACATGCCTGGGTTACACGCCAGGTCCCCGGTTGGGGGCGTGCAAGAGGCAACCGATTGATGTTTCACACATCAATGTTTCTCTCCCTCTTCCTCTCTCTCTAAAGATAAATAAATACAATGTTTATTTAAAAATCTGACTCTAAACTCAGAAGTAGAGGTTATGCTTCTTGCAGTTGAGTTCCTACTCCTCTATTCTTTTTTGTTTGTTTTAGTTTTTTGTTTGTATTTATTACTTTTTCTGCCCATCTATTTTTGGCCCTAGGCTATGTCTTAAGGATCCTAGTCCATGTGAGTAGACTTACCTTCAAAGAATAATTATTTGTAGAAAAGAGAGCCCAAATGGCCAATAATATATGAAAAGATGCTCAACCTCACCAGAAATCTAGAACAGTAAAAACCAATAAGAGACAGCTCATCTGATACCATGTAGCAAGTGTTACTAAGGGTGTGGGAGACAAGAGCTATATAATACTATAAGAGTGTAAACTGGGACAAGTATGGAGGAAAGCGAATTAACACTCTCTAGTGAAGATGTACCCACGCTACCCACCGAAGTTCTACTCTGAAGAATATATCCTGACCTCCTGCAGGAATCCCTTCACACGTGCTTAAGACTGGTAGAAAGTGTGAGTTGCAGCACTGTTAGAAATAGCAAAGTGAGTACAACTTAAATGTCCACTAAAAAAGGGTAAATATAATATATTCATATATTCAGTAAGTACAGAGCTGTTAAAGTGAGTGAACGACATCTACATGTACCAACACTGTCGAATGACACATACAGTCTGGTATATTATTTATACAAACCTTTAAAATATATAAAACAAGTCTATGTATTGCTTAAGGACACACAGTAAGTGATGAAAGCACCAAAATCAGAGATAGGAGAGGTACAGCCCAGCATCTGGATAGTGGTGACCTCTGGATCATATGGGTTAGTTGTATTAGCTTCTGCGTTTTTTAATATGCTTAGAGTACTTCATAATGTAAGATTCATAATTCTTGCTTCTGTGGAGAGTGTCAGTTGGTACAACTTGCTCTTCCAATGGCAATCTGGCAACATCCATATTAAGACTGTACTTTCACTTCACCCTTCTACCTTTAGTACTGAACTGTACAGAAGGGGTCGTAAAAGTGTGCAGGGATATACGTGCACACACACTCTCCACGGCACTGTGCATAATAGTGAATGACTGGCAACAGTCTAATTCTGTCTGTAGACCACTCTATAGAAACTCTAATTCAATCCTATGAGGGAGTACTATGCGCCTCACACACACAAGAAACAAGAGCTTTATATGATGATATAAAATAATCTCCAGGATAGACAGTTTAAAAAAAAACCAAGTTGGGTAGCAGCCCTAGGAGAGTGACCAAGAGACTGAGGCAAAGGCCAGAGGCAGACTCACTATATACCATATTTTTCAGACTATAAGATCCATCCCCCAAATTTGGGAGGAAATGGGGGGTGGGTCTTATAGTCCGAACGTAGCTTACCTGGCTCACTGTGGGGAGGGAGGCCTATGTTATTTATGTTATTAGATATTTTACCACATTTTTTGCTTCAAATGTTTTTTTCCTATTTCCCTGCTCTAAAACCTAGGTGCATCTTATGGTCCGGTGCATCTTATAGTCCTAAAAATACAGTACCTTCTTTCTCATCTGTATTTTCACCATGTAAATGTACTGTCCCCAAATTCTTTTTTAAAAAGAGATACATGTTAACATTTTATTATTCTAAAGTTCCCACCAATAAATGAGGAAAAAAAACTATATAATAGAAAATTGAGCCAAAACATAAAGAGACAATTGATCAAAGAATTACAAATGGACAATATATTCTAAAATGTTCAATCTCATTAGTAAGTACAAACCAAAACTAGATGCCACTTTTCTCCCACCAGATTAGAAGAAACTTAAGACGGGTAACCTTCCATCTTAAAGGCTGGTAAGGACATGAGAAAGTGGGCACCTGTGTACATTACTGGTGGGAAGGACAACAGAACAACTTTTTACTGGGAGTTTGTTAGGACTTTAAATATAAACTAAATATTTTCCCTACTGGTTTTTTTTAAAACAACTTAATTAAAATATAATCACATACTATGCAATTTACCCACTTACAGTGTATAATTCGACAATATGCAACCATCGCCATAACCAATTTCAGGACATCTTCATCACCCTAAACAGAAATCCTGTACCCCTTAACCATCGCCCTCTCTTCCATTTTCCCATCCCCTCCAGACTGAGGCAACCACTAATCTATTTCTGTATCTGAGGATTTGCTCATCCTGGACATTTCATATAAAACGAATCATACAATATGTGGTCCTTTGCATCTGACTTTTACTTAGCATAACATTTTCAAGGTTATCCCTGCAGTATCCTTTTTATGCCCGATTAATATAACACATTTATCCATTTTTTGGTTGGTGGACATTTGGGTTGTTTCCACATTTTGGGTATTATCAAGAACACTGCTATTGGACATTGGCATTTAAGTTTTACGTAGACATGTTTTCAATTCTCTTGGGAGTGGAATTGTTGGGTCACATAGTAACTATGTTTACATATTTGAGTAACAGCTAGACTGTTTTCAAAAGAGGCTGCATCATTTACATTCCCATCAACAGTGTATGAGTTTTCCAATTTCTCCACATCCTCACCAACCCTTGCTCTTGTTCATCTCTTTATTAGACATCCTAGTAGTTTTTATTTGCATTTTCCTGATGATTAACGATGTCAGGCATGTTTTCACGTGCTTATTGGCCATCTGCATGTTTTCTTTGGCAAAATGTCTATCTGGATCCTTTGCCCATCTTTTAATTATCTTTTTATTAGGACCTATTAAATTTAAAACATGATCACCAGCAATTCCTCTTGTAGAAATACACTATACAGAAATAACTGCATGCATGGTAAAGCTGTATATATAAAGATACTGCCTGGAGTACTGGTTATAATTGTAAAATGTTGGAAACCTACATTTCTACTAATAAGAAATTGATTAAATTAACTATGGCACAGAATATGCAATATGGAATACTATATAAGGATAAGCTGTCTAAGGCATATTAAGTGTTTTTTTAAATCTGTAGAGCAAATATACAGAACCACCCCACTTTGTCCAAGACAAAAAGCACTCCATTTACAGGTGTCTACAGATACATGTTTCTAAGCAGAAGAAAAGTCCTGGAGTGTCTCCTTCTAAAACTAAGTAGGCATCTTGCGGAGGAGCAGGGAGTGGTTGAAAAGGGATGAAGATCTTTGCCTTCTTCCTCTACATAATTTTTTAAAGTAATAAGATGTTTTAAAAATATACTTTCCATACTTTTTTTTCCATACTTTTTAAATAAGTCTTTTCAAAATACTCACCACCACACCTCTCATGCCTAAGTGCCACTTAACACTTGGCATCAATAGATAGATACTCAGTGAAAATGTGTTGAATAACTAGATGAAGAGCAGTTATTTCTGTGTAGCAGAAAGTTGTTATAGTTTATACTTCAGTGACATGATTTGTCACTTGCTGTGACTAAATTATAAGCTAATAAAAAGAGTCACTTACATGATTCAGAAAATACTGCACAATTATTTCATGGCCAGCCGCAGCTGCTTCCATCAAAGGAGTGAATCCATATATTGGTTCCCTGCAAGACAGAGTCCAATGATTAGCAGAGAAAAACCCTGCCACGGAGATGCTTCCCTGATGTAGACAAAACCAAGCTGATGTAAAGTCACCCATCATCCCTAAGTGCAGAGGTCTCCCTCTTGCAAGAATTAATGGGGAGAGATAAGTTCTTACCAACACGTCAGCCTTATGAACCCTTCTAGTGTCTACTGCAGCTCTAGGCTTTTGTCCTAAAGACACTGTCTCTCTATCTTCACTGCTTCTAAGCTGTTTGAACACAACACAACACATAACATCAATCAGGGCTGTGGACAGTGCCAGTTGGATGCTGTGTTGAGAGTATCATCATCATCATCATCATCTCTCTCCCTCCCTCCCTCCCTCCCTCCCTCTCTCTCTCTCTCTTTTTCTTTTTAGAGAGGGATGTGAGGGAGAGAGAGAAACATCAATGTGTGGTTGCTGGGGGTCATGGCCTGCAACCCAGGCATGTGCCCTGACTGGGAATCGAACCTGCGACACTTTGGTTCACAGCCCGCGCTCAATCCACTGAGCTACGCCAGCCAGGATCATCACATTCTTTAGACGCTACCCCTTCCAGCTTATAAAACTCATGACTGTTTCAAAACATCGCCTCACCAAATAAGGCCAAAAGGAGAAAGGAATTAGCATTTAATGTATGTCATTTAACTACCATTCACTATGTTGGGCCCCTGGCTTATAAAAGAACATGTAATTCTTCTAACAACTCTATGACTTAGGTATCGCTATCCTCAGTTTTCAGATAAAGGAAACGAGGCTCAGAGAGCTTGAAGTGCTGCATCCAGTGTCACGTGACAGATGTATAAAAAAGCCAGGATTATCCCTAGGCCTCTTGCACATGGGTGGGACTGTCTCTTCTGTCTCGTTGTCTGAACCCCTGATACAGATGGGGGCTACCCTGACTCTGGCCTACAGCTGCCTCTGTTGTTGCCCTCCTTAGAGTTAGACATGACCGCACCCACTCCTGTGGCCACTTAAGACCTGATAATCACCTCACGTTGGCATTTGCCCCACTGTCCAAAAGGAACTTGACCATCTGCTGATGTCCTGCGCTGGTGCAGTGGAAAAGCGCAGTCCAGCCTTGAATGTCCTTCATTTCTAGCTCAGCACCTTGCTTCGAGAGAACACAGAATGCTCATTACAGCCTTGTCTCCTCTGCGTGGAGCAGGCACCCTCTGGGCCATCATGCTGAAAGAATCAAAGTGATTACACACAAACGCACACCACGGCCTACAGTGGTTCACGTTTCCGCCAGAGCAGCCAGAAGCCCCTCAGATTTCTGGGCCTGAGACCCCTCGTAGCTCACCTGGAGGAGAAAGTAGGCGATGCTCTCGTTGCCACAGCTGGAAGCCAGCATCAGTGGAGTCTGCCCTTCTGGGGTCGGCACATTCACACTCACCCCCGCCTCGAGCAGGAGGTGCACGATGGTATCGTGTCCAATGTAGGAGGCATACATCAGCGGGGTCCAGCCACCACCATTCTTCTTATTCAAATCTAACTCTCTCCTAAACAAACGCAAGATATGCTAGACACACCCAGCCATCTCACACATGGGGTTTACCAGAGCCGGAGTTGAGGCCAGGAGTGCTGCTAAACATCCTACAGTGTCCCTACAGAACAGCCCCCACCACAAAGAATGCCCTGGCCCAGACTGTCAGTGGTGCCAAGGTCTAAAAATCCTGACCTGGAGCCTGACTACCTTCCACCAATAGACCAGCCTGCTAGTCCAGTGCTGGCGGGAGAGGAAAGACAATGGAGTCCCACTGCAACTGATTTCTCATTTGTCACCTCACCCACCCTACAGAAACATTCTTCAAGCCCTGACTGGGTAGCTAGGATGGTTAGAGCATTGTCCCAATATGCCAAGGCTGTGGGTTCAATCCTGGGTCATGCACATACAAGAATCAACCAATGAATGCATAAATAAATGGAACAAATCTCTCTTTCCCCCCACTCTCTCTAAAATCAATTTTTTTAAAAATAAGAAAGACACATTCTTAGAAAATCCACAACAAAATAATCCTTTCTACTTTTGATTAAAATTCTGGAAAACATTTCCCACAGGAAAAAAATTGTGGGCTGCCCAACCCAGAGTTTGTGGTTAGCGTATGGAAATAACATCCACTTCCAGAAACGTCCTGTGTAGTTCACGCCCCACTGGCTTTCCTCTTCCACAGTCCTTGCCTCCAGTGGAGCTAACAACTGCCAATCAATCCACACAGTTTGTGCCTCTCGTAGGTCTGTGCATACTAAACCATACAATTCGCCAGCATCTTCTATTGACTCTGGGATGCCCACAGAGCCATTCTGAAATGTTCTGATTCCAGGGATGCAGTAACAACTGCTGGCTGGGAGAGCCGCATGAAGACCAATTCATCCTCACCACATGACCTTCATCTGATGGAGCACTCAATTCCACATGGAGAGGGAAGGACCTGACCTTTGGCAGAACACATCTGAGGCTCTTACACCTCCCATCAGCCCAATCCCCCATTCTGTTGCCTCCAACTCCTCGGGTCCTCAGTCTGTTTTACTGTGAGCAAGCCTTAGGCTCAGCCAGCATCAGAATCCCAATCAAAACACCAACACTTCCCTCTTCCCCTCTGTGGGGCCATTCTGAACTATGCATTTTACCAACAACCTGAGTTTGAAAAGCCCAAGAATACCAAAGGAGCAGAGTTATAACTGGGGTCATAGTGACCCTGTTGATGGGGGTGTGCTGCCTGAGTACCCAGCTACACAACTGCAAGGCCACCTGGTGCAGGAGTACAAAGAGTTATCCCTCACCACAGTGCACTTGCACTCAATTGGCCAGGTTTTTATAAGCGATGGCTCTGACTTGGGAACTGGAAATCTGAGGCTTCAATGAGGCTCAGCTTTGGCACCCCAGGAATTGGAAAAGGCACATGTCAGTATGGACATAGATCATTTTTCTGGGTTATTGATGAGAAATGGGAGTGTGAGCACAAAGTGTGGCAGACATAAGGAGGTGGAGGTGAGTAGACAGATTCTTTTCCAAAAATTACAGTACACATCACATTGTACTACAAACAACAAATAGCCAATGGCCACTGATGCTGTATCTGGACTTAATATATGCATAACATTAGTAAAAAGTAGTGTGACAGTTAGTTCAGATGGCACTCCTCCAAAGGGACAGATAAACCTTGTCGCCTCCTCCTCCTCTATGGCAGAAGCTAGAGGGGAGAGAAGGGCACAAGAGATTAAAATGAATCCCTTGGGAAAAGGTCATAGGACATCATTTTCTATCTTTGTTTTTATTTAAGCATTTCTGCAGTTAGTGAAAACAATAAAATTACTCTGGTTAAAGTAAGCCAAAAATGTTTCTAGCTAAGCCTATGAAAAAAATTTAAACTAGATTTTTCTTCCTGGGAATAAAAACTGCCTTCCTCATTACAGTCCAGCATAAATCATTATTGACAACTGCCTAACAGAAGCAGATTAATCTAGGCCATACGCATTAAATGTCTATGAGGTCTGGCTAGCTTACTAATATCTCCATGTGGGAGCTGAAGCCACTAATTAGGCAAGATTTCTTACCGCTGAACACATTCCTTTACCACTTCATACTGGCCGATGGAAGCTGCTGTGTGGAGATCCAAGGGGACAGCCAGCTCCTCGCAGCTGACCTGCGCACCCAGCCCATGCCACATGGACAAGCTGCGAGTCAGGAGTTCTGGCTCACTGGCTTCATCGCTGAGCTCCGACATTGCTGTGGAGGGAGGCCCAGGGGTTAGGTCTTTCTTTCCTGGTGGTGCTAAGGAATGAAACAGGATGGTCATACTCCTACCCACAGTAGGCAGCTATGTCACTCTCTTAGCAGTCTGCTACCCAACGTAGTCGATTCCTTCCTGGGACTGACTTAGAAAACTTCCTCTCATTACATAGTGTATGATTTTGTGAGTTTGTCATGAGACAGAAAAAGAAGAGCAGGTGAGTCATAAACTGTGGTGTGTATTTTTCTTTATTAATCCTCAGCCCCCACATTCTAGAAAGGGTGTTTTCCAGGAACTCAAGAAATTAGACAACTTCTTGGATGGTCAATAGAGAAATTCTGATTGGGCCAGTGAACAAAATCAGTTCTTGGGTGAGGTGGGAAAGAACCCTAGACCTGAAGTTGTATCTTAGCTCTACTACTTAGCATCTCCCATCCCCAGTTCCTCACTGTCTAATGGTTACATAATATCTCAAAGGGCTGCTGTTAAAGACACATAGAAAAAAAAAGACATATGGAAGAATGGATAAACAAACAGTGGCACATTCATAGGATGGAATGCTCCTGGCAATAAGCAGAAAGAATAACAGCCGATACACACAACATTGGAAACAATCTCAAACACAATGGGCTAAAAGCCAGACTCAAAGGCTACTTACTGTATGATTCCATTTATATGACTTTCCAGGAAATATAAAACCAAAGGGTTGAAGTGACAGATCAGTAGTACAAGGGGTGTGGGATATAAGGCACAAAGGGAAAGCAAGAGGGAATTTGGGGGTGATGGAACTGTTCTGCATCTTAACTGGTGGATATGTGACTCTATGCATTTATCAAAACTCATTTACTGTATGTAAATTCTTTTAAACAAATAAATTTTGAAAAAAATTGAGAGCCTCTACCACACAAACTAGGATGTGATTGGTGTTCAGCAAATGGTAAGTGACTAGGAATCTCTCTATGCATCCCTTAGAAGTGGGAGAGATAGGACAACACCTGGAAGAAAAGTCTGTGATTATGAGAATCCTACCCAAATTAAGGCCAAGTCATTAGCTTGCTAGTGGAACTCTCAAGTCCAGGAGTGTCATCTGTCTCCTGTTCTATTCTGGGTGGGAAAGGACAAAGAAGTAAATGTAGAAAAGGGCAAGAAAGAGAAAACAAAGAAAGGCTACATCCAGTTCAGATGTCCCAAAGGTACCAAAGCAGTTCATAGATGCCACTCAGACCTCAATCTCCATTAAAGAATCTTTCCAAGCCCCAGATGACAGTCAAAATGGCCAAACAACAAACAAGTTGCCAAGTTGGAGGACAAAAAAATTGTAGGACCTTTGCAAGACTATGTGTACATGTGATGGTGCCTACAGGCAACAAAATTCAGAGCAAAGGCCTACCGCCTGGAATCATCATCTTTCACCCTAGCAGGCCCTGAGTTCAAGAAACTCACTTCACAGGTGAGCACCCTCATTCTGAGCAGTCCTGACCCACAGAGCCTGGATTAGAAGCCAAATAAGCTGTGTCAGTTCAGAGCTATTTTCAATACACCCCTCAAGCCTTCTGTGGGTATGTCTCTTCTACGGCAAATGCCCCCTCTCTGGTGGAGCCCCTGTTGTCTCTCTTTTTATTGCATGCTCATGTGTTTGACACCCTGAAGAGTGCGCAGTGACAATCAGAATCACACTCCTGCTCAAAGAGCTTAGGAAGAAAGAATCTGTATTTGAAGAGACCATAAAGTTATTATTACTTCCTTACACCCTGCCACATGCCAGACACTCTACAATGATGGGGTATTCGCTATACAATGTCTTCTGCATATCACTTCCAGAACTTATCTCCAGAAGGTAGTACTAGGAATGAGACCTTTATTCACTCTACATTTTAGTTCTGCCCATTTTGTAAAATACTAAGTATCCATTACTTTAAAAACAAGCAAAATGTTAACTTAAAAAAAAAGATGACGTTGTTGGTGAACTATCAAGCCCACAGGAAAGAGATAGCTGTAAAAGCCCCAGGGCAACCCGTCCCCGCGCTGGCTCCTGGGCCTTCGCTGAGGCCGAGGTACCCCAACTTCTTTTTCAAACCCTGGGGAGGTCCCTAGAGAATATCCCGAGCACCTACAGCACTGATGTCCCTTGGCGCCTCCTTCCAGTAACCCTACATGGAACGTGGCTTTATAGTGCCCGCTCCATAGCTGCACAAGCAGAAGCTACGAGTCATAAACTCATACGGCGAACAAGCCGCTGGGCTGGGGTGCCCCGCTTCGGGCTGCGCAGGTGGATAACAGGTGCGGGCACCGGGCAGGGCCGGGCCGCCGTGGACCCTACCTGCGCTGGACTTCGGGCCCCGGGCCGCCTTCGGCCCGTTGCCGCCGCCAACACCGCGTCCGCTCGCTGCCGCGCTCCTTCGGCGGGGCCCGCTCTTTTCCGCGCGCGACTGAGACCCCTCCACGCCGGCTGCCGCGGTGACCAGACCCCGCGGTCCTGCTCCCGCCCCGGAAGGGGTTGCGAAGGCGCGGGGCACGCCGGGACGCTCGCGAGGCCTCGGGGCAGCTCTGGCCGTTGGTCCGAAACGAGGACCTCTCAGTCTGCTGGCCCAGCTCTTTGTATGACACCCGCTGCAGCCAATGACCAGGGGGAGATCGCTTGTCCCGCCCCTCCACTGACTATAGGAACCAATCCTATTGCTAGAGAGGAAAGAAACTCCAAGCCGCGCAAGAGGCACTGGAGAGTTGTTGGGGCGAGTGGTTTGCAGTACAGTAAAGTAAAACTCTGCTGAGGGGAGATTCCGACGGTGGCGAAAGTCTCAGTGGTTGCGCCGCGGCCCAAGGAGGCGAACGAGACCGGTGGGACTCGCTGGAGACTGTTTATAGCCATGTCAGGAGGCGGAGACCTGAGGTGAGGGGCCTTGGGCCTGCCGCAGCTGCAGAGACAAATGTCGAGAATTGGACAGGACGCGGAGAAGGGGATGTGTGAGAGGACAGATGCTGGGTTTTTGCGGTTTCCGAACGTTAGCATTTAAAAGCCTGACCGGGGAGGTCGTTGGCGTCTAGTCGTCATAACAACTGCCCGCCCCTCGGCGGGAGGGTAGGGGCGGGACTTCGGGCGGGGCTAACGGGCTGCGGCCAAGAAACAGACTTGGTTTAACAGTCGGGATTTGGAAGAGACCTGAGCTGCGGGTTCGTTTAGGTTTTGGTTTAACCCTCCTCTGCTGGATAAGCCAAGCTCCTCAGCTTGGCATTCAGGACCCTGCACGATCTGGTCCGTTTTTGTCGGAAAGACCAGCAACTGACACTTTCCGCCCCCAAACATGCTGGGCAGTTTTCAGTGAGACACTGTACAAATTCCTCCCGCAACATGTAGTGCCTTTCCCATTCCCTGAATTGCCTTGTGAACCTGAAGAAATTACCCGAGTCTCTGGTAGCCCCCTTCACCTACGAGATTCTGTTGCCTTCACATCTTCCCTGCAGCCAGAGAACACCCCTGGTGTATCTACCATCTGCGTCCACACCCTCCAGTTCCCAGTTCTGGGTGCATCAAGTTCCCGTCCCCGCTCACTCTCCTGCTGCTACACTGATGGGAGCCCTGAGCCAGAGTGATAGCCAGTTAGGGCTGAAACAGTAGTGTTCTCTTCCCATTTAATAGGGCCGGCTACCTCTCAGGCTGCAAGGAATCTCCAGGCACTGGCTCTTAAGGACCATCATCCCACATTCTTAAAATCTCCTCGACCCTTAAGGGGCAGGGCCTTTTCCTTTTAGACTGTGGGATACAAAAGGGGGGCATCTAGGTATAAGGGGTTAATTTGAGTGGTGACTCAAAACAAAAAAACAAAAAACTGGGGACTCCAAAATGTCTCTAGTCCAGTGATTTTCAACCAATGTGCCACAAGAATTTTTAAAACATGAAGTACTTGACTATTTAGTTAGAGGCACTGACCCCTTTTCCCTTAGACTGTCAAATTAAAAAAAGAAAAAAGACAACAGCCAACATAACAATAGCAGTCCCTTGTGAATGAATCAAAATTATACCTATTTTTGTCAGATTAGCAAAAAAGTATGTTTTTTGGTATGCTGCAGAATTTTAGTAATTAGTTTATATGTGCCATGAGATGAAAAAGGTTGAAAATCGCTGCTCTTATTTCTTTGTAAGGGAGTGGTAAAAGATAGTGGGGCTTCATATCCCCTCTAATTTTGATAAAAATTCTATCTGTGCCATTTACTAACAATATAATTTCTCTAAGCCTATAAAATGTAGATAATAGTGTCTATGTTATATGAGAGATATAGTTTATGTATATCCATATACATATACATGTATTATTCTGTATATCATATACCTATGTACATATATATCAATAATATCTCTATTATCATACAATATCATTACATACATCATATACCTATATCTGCAGGCTCCATACTGCACTGCACTGCACTGCACACACACACACACACATACACCCACAGCTCAGGGCACAGTGCCTGGCACTCAGTAACAGGAACCTGCAGAACCAGAAGGGAAATGGGATGGAAGGTCTGTGAATCCATTTCCATCCCCAACAAAGTAGTAGATGCTGTGAAAAGGCAGCCCCCTTCCCCTCCAGCTCTTGACCCTTTGTCCCTGGATCTTGTCACCTTATCCCACATTCTCTCCAGGGTTCCTTGGATGATGGTACACTGAGAAGCTTCCCTTGAGCCCAGGCCCTCATGGCATCCCAAGACAAAGATGTGAGGCCCTCACTGCCCTCTCCTTGGGCCTCCCAGATGGGGCCCTGGGAGGCCATTCTTGAGGCTGCCAGGGAGCAGGTTCCATCTCTGGACTCAGATTCCTCTTTGGTAAGCAAATGCCTTCTTCTCATGCCGTCCTGGGCCCTGACTGCTCTTCCTGTCCCATGACAAATGGGATGCTGATGCAAGGACAGCTGTGGAGCTTATCAGCTCTGCATTTGTCGTCTCTGTTTTTGTTCTCTGAATATATTTATTGGTGCTCAGCACCCTCCTAGGCCACAGCAGTGACCCCAAACCACAACTGGAGGATTCCTCCAAGGGCTTATCACAATGCATTGAAATGGTAGCCACTCTCAGAGGTGGTCCTGGCCAAGTTCTTGTCCAACAGGGAGTCGAGAACAGCACCTCAGCAGAGGAAGGAGAACAGGGGCTTCAGCATCAAGCAGACCTTGATCCTCATCCTTATTTAGTCGCTAATTTACCATGTAATCTGCGGGCAGTTTCTACACCTGGGTCAACCTCAGTTTCTTTGCTGCAAAATACAGATAGTTATCACTGGTACAAATTTTGGAATCTGTATACAAAGTGTCTGGTGCAGAGTGTGTGCTCAACAGAGTTAACAAAATCACCCATATGCTAGCATTTTTCTCATCCTGGCAAACACCCCAGTTTGCTATAAGAGTTACAGACTGAGCCCCCACATTGTAAATTGTTGTAAGGATTAAATAATCTACATTGGAGCACAGTGCTTGGCACGTGGTGAATGTGTAATACTTAGTAATTTTCTTATTGATCACGTGCAGTACATCAACAAACATTTAAGGAGCCCACTTAGCCTCTTCAAGGACCAGGAGCCCTTTGTAACAATATACACTGTGGTGGGCCCTGCTTCACCATCATGGTAATTGTGTTTCTACAGTAGTTTCCCCTGACTAAGGGAATGTTGGGTGACAAAAGAGACTCTGAATTTAGGCTTATATAAGCTATATCAACTTCTCCACGTAGTGGAAATTAGGTGTATACACATATGTAAGACATAACAGTGACCCTATGAACAGAGCAAAGTGGGCAATGCACCAGGTAGCTTTTCAGCAGTGGGTGTCAAACGCACAGGTTGGAACTGGGCATTTAGAGACAGGGCCAAGGTTTTAGAAGGAACAAGTTGGGTTTGGGTCTTACCTGTGGCACCTGCAAAGATGAATGTGACACAGCTTAGACCTCAGGGATCCTCCAGTGCACAGTGAGGCTAATAGGGAGTAAATAATGCAACCGCAGTATCTTTTCACATCTTCAGTCTCATTTGCTCTCATCTTCAGAATACCCCTGTTGAGGTGGGCTGGCAAGTATAAGTGTCCTTGCCCCTGTATTAGAGGCCACAGACCAAGGCTGAAGTCATGGGGGGAGGTTGGACTCTGCTCTTTCAGCTACCACTTTGGTGCCCAATTCATTCAGCACCAGGCATTAGCTGAACACATGCTGTATGCAGTCTTAAGGATACAAGTACCTGCAGAATTAGGAGCGTGGGATCTCGCCTCCACAAGGTGGTGCTGCTGAGCCCACTTTTCTAAATTAGCCCCAGGAACCAGCACAGGGCAAGAACCTTTGGGAGAGAACTAATCTCAGTGTTCCCCAGCAGCAGGGTGGGGCAGGGTGGGGTAGGGCAAGATCAGGTGGGGCTCCAGGCCCTTCTGGCTCAGCCCACTACCACTTAATCCCAAAGGTCTCTTGTCTGTCCACAGTCAGACTGTGGAGAGGAGGAGCTGTTCATCTTCCAGCGAAATCAAACCACCCTGATTCCAGACTTGTCGGAGGAGCTGGCTGAAGAACCTGACAGGGCCTGGGTGCCTCCGGCTGACAGAGCTCCTCCTGAGGTCTGTGGAATGCAGGCTCCAAGGATCCAGTATGCTGGGACCCTGTTGGCAGAATGGGGTGTGGAAGTAGGTGTCCCTGGCTCTCACTGGACTTAATAGCAGTGCTGGTCAAAGAGGTTAAAACCCCTGGTCCAGCCTCTCTGTACCTCCCAGGCCTTTTTCTGGGTACAGCCCAAGAAATTCAGACACCAAACATCTACCCGCCTTGTGCATAGTACTCTTCCAGGAGTCCAGCACACTTAGGACCGGGGGTTGGGGGGGGGACTCATTTTCTGTTTCATTTCACCCTGCTATTCCTCTTTACCCCGAGCTACACTCAGTTCTTAGTGTGAGCACTGACACAGGGTCATGTTACAGAGCTAGGGCATGTCCCCTCCCCATCACCATGACAGAAGTCATCCATTCACTCAGCAATGCCTAAAAGTATGTCTGAAAGAACCCCAAACAGGAGAAATTCCCCGGGGCTTCCAAGACCCCTGGTTAGTTCAGGTGGAATGATGTTTGTGACTTTATTTTGTTTTCTTCATGTCTACAATTACCTCAGCATTCTTCTGGAAGATTTTTAAAAAAAATCTGAGGTGGAAAAGTCTGTACCAACTCATGGGTGTGGAACTGTGGGCTTGCTGTGGAGTCAAAGGGCCTGGGTTTCCTCTTGTCCATCCCCTAATAGCCTATTCATGGTGGCCAAAGGTGGGAGCAACCCACATGTCCATCAACAAACAAAATAGGTAGACAGAATAGGTAGATAGTGGAATCTTATTCAGTCCACAAGAAGGAATGAAGTACTGACATGTGCTACCATGTGAAGTACTTGGAAACAGTGAGCTAAGTAAAAGGGCACAAAAGGACAGGCAATGTATGTTTTACTTACATGACATAGCTCGAATAGGCAAGTTCTTAGAGACAGAAAATAGATTATAGGCTACCAGGGGCTGGGTGAGGGGAGGTATGGAGTTTCTGTTTGGGGGATGGAAGAGCTTAAGAAACGGACAGTGGTGATGGTTGCACAGTATTATGAATGTACTTAATGCCACGGAACCATATATTTGCAAATGCTAACATGACAAAATTTGTTATATACATATTTTACCAAAGTAAGAAAAAAATTTCCCTAATGTATGTTTTTAAGGCTGCTAACTGAGAACACCTTTTTTCTCAATAGCTACTTGGGGTGCCTATGGAATTCTCACCAGAGCCCTGGGGTGAATGCAATGCAAGGACAACAGAAGGAAGGGACCCTGACCAGCCTCTGGAGAGCAGTGGTGAGAGCAGCTCTCTTCTTAGGATGCCTGAGGAGACTCCCACGTGGCAGGAAGGTGACCATGGGGGCATGTCCTTCAACAACAAAGGATCCCCAAGTCCTTCCTGGGGGCCACAGGGAGAAGCCACCCCCTGTTTCCCAGAAGGAGAACTGAAGATGGACCCAAATGCTGCCTCCTGGGTTCGGGAGGGCTCAGACTGTGGAAACCGGAGAGCCCTCCGAAGGGAGAGAAGGAGGATGATTGAGAGAGACCTACTTCATAAAATCACCTGGGGTGCCCGGGGCCCTGCCTGCAGTGACCACAGTCAAGTGAAGGTGACTCCCTGTGAAGCTGCAGTGGCAGGTCCAAGACCAGAAATGCCACCACAGGGGCCCCAAGAAGGCCTGCCAGTGCTTTCCCTTCAGGTAGGCAGCTCTCTGGCCCTGTGCGTCCTCAGGGCGTGCCCTGACGTTGTCTCTAGATGCTCCTTCACAGGCCAACTTGAGGGCTGGCCCTCTGCATCTGTCTTAATCTGTGGGTGTTGCTATAATAAAATCCCAAGATCAAGACATTGGCACATTCCATGTCTGGTGAGAAGCCTTCCCTCTTTTCACTTTGTCTCACTTGGTGGAAGGGGTTGGGAACTCTGTGGGGCCTCTTTTATGAGGACATGAGTTCCATTCATGAGGCCATCCTCTCATGACCTAATCACCTCCTACAGGCACCACCTCTAAACCCCATCACATTGGGGATTAGGATCCCAGCATGTGAATTTGGGAGGGTCACCTACATTTACTCCATAGCAGTGACCTTAAGCCCATGGTCCCATGTCCACTGGCAGGCAGGCTGTGATACCTGCCTCTGGGGTGTGCAGTCCTGGCAGACAAACTGTCCATCCTCAGATAGAGTTAACAAGAGCAAGGAAGAGTATGGAGACTCCAGCCTTCTTAAAAAAAAGTGCTAATCCTAAGCATGTTTATAAAGACACACAACTGCATATAAGATAGAGAACAGACTCTGTCAAAACATAATTCTCAAAACATTAAAGCTCCCATTCTCATACAAATAATGAATACCTGTTAATGGTGGATTTAGCTCGTGAATGAGGGAACCAGCAGGATGATAAAACCAGTTCATCGATATTATGAGAAACTAGGATTTTGTAAAATACTGGGGAAAAGAAATGAATGCTGATAAAATAGCTACATTAAGTGCAAAATTGGCCTATGGGGGTATCTTCTTTACTAGACAGAAGAAAACCATTGCACCTTCTCCATTTTCCAAAGTTGTAAAACAAGTGGGCCCTGATCAGTTGTGCAAACCAACCCCCCGCAGAAAGATGAGCTTATAAAAGCTCCAACATGACATTGAAAGGTCATGCAATTCTCTTTTTTGCCTTATTTACCATTTCTGGATTTTCTTAATTTAGAGAAAACTGGTATCAAAGTGTTCATGGAGGTAATTTACACCAATTTCATTCTCATTAATTCCATTCTTTCTGTTTGCCCCTAAACACCTTTATATTGACTGACCTACAGGGCTGCAAGGAGCTGCAAGGTCATATATAAGAAACATTAACTCCTGATGAATTTCCTTCCTTTGATGACACCCACTCTGCCCCGATAGCATTCTTTTGCAAGTCCTCCCATTTTCAGCACCTGCCTAGAGCAATCTGTTAATAGAGCAAAACTTTTTACCCTCTCAACATTTAAAAAAAGATTTTATTTATTTATTTTTTTAGAGAGGGAAGGGAGGGAGAAAGAGAAACATCAATGTGTGGTTGCTGGAGATCATGGCTTGCAACCCAGGCATGTACCCTGACTGGGAATCGAACCTGCGACACTTTAGTTCGCAGCCCGAGCTCAATCCACTGAGCTACGCCAGCCAGGGCCCTCTCAACATTTTAAACCTGTATGAACCTATAATGTTTTACAAAGACACTGGCCCTGGCTGGTTGGCTCAGCTGGCTGGAGCATTGTCCTGTACACCAAAAGGTTGTGGGTTCGATCCCTGGTCAGGACACATACCTATGTTGTAGGTTCAACCTGTGGTTGGGGTGGTTGCAAGGAAGGAGCTGATCAATGCTTCTCACGTTGATTTTTCTCTCCCTTCCTCTCTTTTTCTTCTCTCTCCCATCTTCTCTCTCTAAATCAATAAACATATCTTTGGTGAGGATTAGAAGAATAAAAAGACACTGGGTTTCCTCCAGGTCAAATATTTCTTTGTGCCTAGAACAGAAGTACGTATTGCCCAAAAAGGCACAGGAAAGAGGTGCAGAGCCCAGGTGGTTCATTCTGCAGCCCTGACAGGGTAGTGAGCAAGCCCAACCTGCAAACGTGGGCATGCCTCCAAACCCTGATTCCTGCCCCCGGACATCTCCCAACAGCCTCACAGTCACCACTTTCATCATTTCAGCAAATTGAAGAGCTGGATTTGGATCACATCCTTCAGAGTCTGGCTGGACGAGAAGATGACCAGGGAGATCTCACATCTGGAACCGTGTGGTGGGCAGCTGGTCGCCTCCAGGGCCGAGGTCTGACCTTAAACACCAGGGTCCAAGTGCATCCCCAAAAGCAGCTCCTTCCAGGACCTCTCAATAAAACAGGTCCACGGGCTGGGCACAGTCAGCTCTGCGGCCCACTGTGTCCTCTCTGCTGCTCAGCCCTCGCCATATTTTATTTTTTAATTGATTTTACGGAGAGAGTGAAACATCAATTTGTTGTTCCGCTTCTTGATGCATTAATTGGTCGGGTCTTTTTTTAATTTTAAATAATATTTCATTTATCTTTAGAAAGGGGAAGGGAGGGAGAAAAAGAGGGAGAAAAACATTGATGTGCGAGAGATACATTGATCTCTCATTGATCTCTCTTGCACGCCCCCAACTGGGAATCTGGGCCACAACCCGGTCATGTGCCCTGATTGGGAATCGAATCAGCAACCTTTTGGTTCTCAGACCAGCACTCAATCCACTGAGCCACACCAGCCAAGGCCGTTAGTTTTGTATGTGCTGATTGAACCCTGACTGGGTTCAATCCCCAGTCAGGGCCTGAGTCTTATATGTACCCTGACTGGGGATTGAACCCACAACATTGATGTGTTGGGATGATGCTCTAATCAACTGAACTTCCTGCCCAGGGCCTGATGTGGGGTAAGGGTGGGAGTGTAATTTGTAACCCTTTTTGGAGGGCAACATGGCAGAATGTGTTTTCTATTTTAAAGGCATATGGGCCTTTGATCAAGCTATTCTACTTCTAAAGTCTATCCTAATATGTGCTCCCCCAGGCAGGTAAAGATATGTATTCAAGGATGTTCATATCTGCTGCAGTGTTTACAATTGTGAAAAATGGAAAGTGACACATATTTAGTATCAGTATTCAATAGGAATCTAGTTAAATCAGTTAAAGTACAGAACACTGCAAGCTCACTGGGGGAATCTGTATACGCTAATGCAGAAAGATATAATATAAACAGTGAAAAAATCTGTAGGACATGATCCCATTGCTATTTTTAAAAAAGTGAATACAAAGAAATGTTAATTATGGTTCCCCTTTGACAAGTGGGACGAGGGAATGAGGAAGTGGGATAAAGTGTTAAGAAGAAGTCACCCCTACCCCAGCGGGGTTGCTCAGTTGGTTGGAGCATTGTCCAGATATGCCAAGGTTGTGGGTTCGATCCCAGGTTAGGGCACATACAGGAGTCAACCACTGAATGTATAAATAAGTGGAACAACAAATTAATGTTTCTTTCTCTCCCTTCCTCTCTCTTTCAAATCATTTTTTTAAAAAATCACCCCTGTTAGGGGCTCAGATACAACTCCCTGCTCCCAATGATACTGCTCCCCAAGCCCTGGTGAGCAGAGATAGGGGAGCAAAGGAGTAGAGCAGGGCCTCCTGGTCCCCTCACTTATCCATGCACAAGCTGGAGGTTCATTCACATGAGGGTCAGACCACTGTAAATCAGTGACCAAGTCCCTACTAGGCAACCTCCCTTGCTTTTCCTTCAGATCATGCTGAGCCCAGCGCCCAGGACAGGCTCATGGAACAGCTCACACTCCTGTGTGCCACAAAGTCCAGAGCCTGGAAGGTGCCTGCTGACATGCTCGAGGACACCGAGAAGCTGGAGCCCAGAAGCAGGTGGGACTTCTTCCCAGCCATGACCCTGTCCTCTCTAGAACTGGCCCCTGGCCTTGCAGCCTATTGTGGGTGGAGCACTTGATGTATATTTCTCATGTCATCTCAAGAATCTGACCAGGTAGGTACTATTAGTATCTCCATCTCATAAATGGGAAAACTGAGGCTCAGAGAGGTTGACTTACCCAGGCCATATGTGGCAGAACTGGTACTCAAGCCCCCAAACACCTGCTCTTTCCCCCACACATGGGAACCCTCTCTTTACCATCCCAGGGAACATGGCCCTGGTCTTCTGGCCACTGTTAATTGGGCCAGCCCTGGGCATCTGACCCCAGGCAGGCCAATCACAGCCTTTCCCTGGGAATTGTGGGAGGGTGGAGAAAGGCCATCTGTGGTGAGAAACGCTGAAGCTGGAGGGGGCAGCAGGGGAGTGGAGCAGAGGTGGGGACAGGGCCCAGCTGTATCCCTTCCCACACTTTGGTGATTCCACTTTTTTTAGGAATCTGAGAGCCAATGATTCCCTTTTCACTTCAGTTAGTTGGAGTGGCTTCTGTCCCTGGCAACCTGAAGTGTCCAACGGAAATGTCTAGACCTGCATTGTTCATTCATAGCCAGTGGCCATGTGTGGTTACTGAACCTTTGAAATATGGCCAGTGCAACCGGGGAACTGAATTTTTCATTTTATTGTATTAATTTAATTTTAGTTATCTTAAATCTAAATTGTGGCAAGTGGCTACTGGGATGGAAAGTGTAGATAAGGAATAATTTAATCATCACAGAAAGTTCTGTTGGATGGCACTGGCCTAAATCTTAAGGGTTCTGAAGAATAAAAGAGCAAATTCATTGATAGGCCCACCTCAGTGCCCCCCACACAGTGGGCACTCAGTCAGCGGCAGCCACGAGCTCAACACAGGTCATGCGTAGTCTCTGAGAAGTGACTCAGCCAGCCCTCCTGCTCTTCCCACCTCAGATGTGCTTTGACCCAGCCGGGCTTCCAGGCGGGACTGAGTCAGCGACCTAGGCTAAGGAGCCCAGCAGAGCCTCCCACCGTCTTCATTGACCTGAGGCCCACTGAGCCATCAGACCAGGGGCTGTTGGAAAGGTATGGGGAGTGATAACTGCCCTGCAGCCAACCCACTGCTTTGCACATGTCACATTGGCCTAAAGAGGAACAGGGACTTCCGCAGATGGGGAGACTTGGGCGTGGGCAAGTCCTGGGAACACTGCTCAGTTGAGAAGTGCTCTTAGCCGGGTCCCACTTGGTCCCATCAACAGACTCTCCCAGCAGAGAGGGAGGAAGCTGAGGCAGGTGGCAATCCTTCTTGGGCGGAGGTCTAAGCAAACAGTCTAGGTTGTGTACATTGTCCTGGAGTGCTTTCCTCCACCACCTGGCAGGAAGCACAGTGGCCCTTTGGTTTGGACTGGCTGGGTTTTGGCTGGCCTGGCCACCCTCCTGCCTTGGGTCACCAGGGAGGCCTGGGCATTCCAAATCCCTGGT
This sequence comes from Phyllostomus hastatus, assembly GCF_019186645.2. NCBI lineage: Eukaryota > Metazoa > Chordata > Mammalia > Chiroptera > Phyllostomidae > Phyllostomus > Phyllostomus hastatus. The sequence goes on along the minus strand of NW_025334030.1, from coordinate 3,471,272 downwards.
GGGAGCCCAGCTTGGCTGGGGTGGACTGGGACATGTCCAGTGAACCCTCGTTTCCTCTGCCCTAGTCCCAGCCCCAGCTCCAGCTCCAGCTCCAGCTCCTCTGACAGCGAGGAGGCAGGGCAAGAGGAGACCGTTGCTGGGAGAGACCGGCAGGGCCCAGCAGGGCTACGGTAACCACCACGGGTTCCTGCTGCCTGGGGCTGCTCCCTGTCTGCTCTCTGCACAAGCCCTTGGTCTGGCACATTTAACGTTTGTGCTTTTAGCTCTACGTGTTGCACCTAAAGAGCCAGTACCTGAGGGCAGGGGGTGGGTCTTAGAGGTGAGGAGCGTAGTCTTGGGAGCCCACCTGGGGCCCAGCATTGTCTCAGCCTGCCTGTCGTCCCTGTACATCACCAAGGACACCTTAGCCTACTTTTGAGAAGGGATTAGTATATTTTCTTTCTGAAAAATGCCTCTGCTGATTGATTTTGCTCCCAGTTGGTGATGGCAATGGAAGTGAAGAGAAAGTGTAGTAGGGATGGAGTAAAGTAATGGTTGTTAGCCAGAAATGACAGGTTTGGGTGAATCAGGATATGAAATGTCAAATTCAGAGAACACTCAAGTCTCCTTTGTGGGGAGGCCACGATGTGGTCAGGGGCGAGTTAACAATCACATGCTGTGGCAGTGTCCATCATTTTTGCAATTGAAAACCCTTCAGACCCTACCTTTCAAGAATGTCAGAGTCTGTTGCAACTTTTCCCCTACTGTGGTCCATGATCAGGCATTATAGGAAAAAAGAGGGAAGAAAAATTGGGGTTGAGAAAGGTCACACAGGTTTTATCCCCAAAATGCTTTCACATGTTGACATGCGTTGTGACTCAGCGAGGGTGGGGGCCTGCCACGGTTACTTGAGCACATCTGGAGAACTGGGGGAAATGCTTCTGGAAGCACTCTGGCTTTCATGTGTGCCTGTTTCAGTGGCGAAGCCCTGGGAGGTTTGGCCTCCACTTGACATTGACTGAGGTTGCTTCTCTTGTGTTACAGGGACTGCACTGGGAAGAGTCAGCTTCTCCAGCAGCTCAGGGCTTTTCGGAAGGGGATAGCTCAGCCCCAGTTGCCTGCCAGCAAGTGTCCTAGCAGTCAGAAGGCGCAGGCCCCTGAAGATACAGCTGGATCTGGGCCTGGGAAAAAGCCACATGTAACACTCTGAGCTTCGAGGCAGAATGCCCAGCCAGACCTTCAGGAGGAAGTCCCAGGGCCTTGGGGGACCCCCTTGGGTTAGGGACAGCCAGAGAGGTCCTGGTGTCTCCTCTGGGCCAACTGTAGATGACCCTGGGACTGGGTCTTAAGAGATTAGCGAGATGGTTTGACTGTCAACATGCCCAGGCCTGATGGTCCCGTTTCCCTCCTGTTTCCATTAGCAGGTGCTTTTGGTCTGTCACCTAGCCCTCTGTTAGAATTTGGTCAGAACATTTTCATGCATTTAGAGCAAAAAGATACCAGCACAAAATTGTACATGTGGCATGATGACAACTCAGGTGACCCCAGCCCTCTGAAAGCGCCTTGAAGGAAAGCCCATGGAGACAATGCTTTTGTTCTATCATGGAACTGTGAGCCTATTAACCTTTGACCATTTTTTGCATTTTCCCTTTAATGTGCATCTGTTATTGCCATCATACAAGGTCTTTTTAAAAACTATAAAATTTAAGTAAAACATATTTGGAGAATTTCAAGGTGGAAAGGTCTTAAAAGAGAATTTAGCTTGATTTTCTGGGTTCCTGGATACTTACTATTTTGTATACTTAAATTAACACACTACATATATACCAAATGAACTTTTGATTGACATTTGACATCTGTTTTTTCTTTACCCAAACCACAAAGGCACATAAATGTTCTAAAAAGTGCCTTTGTGGAATTGGTGGAGTCGATCTCTAAATACAGAGAGAATACAGAATGTTCTAACCCCTGAATTGTCCTGGTTTCACAAGGTTATCCTTGTGAATAGCCAGCAAGAGCTAGGGCCCAGGAGGCACTCCTGTCTCTGTCACCCTGTTACTTTGCAAGCATTGTCCCCTACCTCCACCCTCATTTTCATGGTCCATTCATAACTACTGTTTCCAGCCCTGTTGCCTGCCCAACAGACTTTGTTCCCTCCTCAACTTGTTTCCAAGACTCTGCTTCTCAGTCTCAGCCTTACTCCGCCCTGCCTGCCCCATGGGAAGAGCAGTAAAATCTGTGGTTCTCCCAGGCTGTCGACTCAGGCAGTCCAGCCCGGTCTTGGGCATTTGGGTTCCAGCATTCAGCTGGGGTCATTGTTGGCTGCCATCTGCTGAGGGTGGGCAAGGGTTTTTTCCCATTCAGCTCTGCACCAGGCAAGACAGGCCCTGCCCAGCCTCAGCCAGCCACAGGCAGTCAAGATCAGAACTAGATTACTTGATCTGGCCATGGGAGTCCCACCACCAGCCCCCCACTGACAACAATGAAGGACATTTTCATTAGAAGCCAGATGCAAGAGGGGCTTCTGCAAGGCCATAGGAGGACCAGGGGAGGCCTTCGTGCAGCCAACATCCCAGGCCCCGTCCCATGTGGGGAGTTCCCTCACCCTCAGTTCTGGGACACACGCAGGGAGGACAGGGTGGCCCGAGTGTTGTATGCTGCCACCTGTGCTGCCAGCCTAGCTGTCAAGAGCAAAAGCCATTTTTTCCCCTTTTAATTCCAGCAAGTTCACTTATGATGTTTCACAGTGGTAGAAAGTAAACTTTGTTCCAAGTTTAATCAAAGTTGATTCAACTTTGAATCAACTTTGACAGAGAGTAACTGTCAAAGCAAGCCGGGAGGATGAGGTGGTGGGAGTTCACACCTGGGTTGAAAGCCTATTCTACCACCTGGAGGAAGTGCTTAAAGTTCTCGAGGCCTTAGTTTCCCCATCTATAAAAGGAATTTCATGAAAAGTCCTACGTCACAGGACTGTGTGAGGATATCATGGAATAGGCACTCGACGGGCCCAGCTGCCAGACCTGGAAAAGGACAGTCACCTCCGGCAGCAGTCTGGGCCTGAGAGAAGTGGGCCGGGCACTCGGCTGTGAGGGGGAGGTGGGTGGTCAGCAACACTGAACAGCTGGATCTGGCTGGGTACTACATGCCCCATGAGAGCTCTGGAAGCTGGCCTGGAAGGTAAAAGCCATCTTTAAACCAGGCAGCCCCATCCTCCAGGGAACCCAGGACAGAGCACAGGGGGCTGGCATTTATTGAGGGAGAAGAGCAGGTCATACGCCTGGAACCTGGGTTGCAGAGAAAGGTGGATGCATATACAGCAATCGAGTGATGAAAACAGAGTGGAGCATCAAGAACTGGCATGAGGACCAGCCACCCAGCAATGAGGAATGGCCACACTTCTGGATGGAATGTTCCAGATCTCAGTGGTTTCAGCAGCTACCCCAGGACTCCAGAGGTGACTAAACTGAATAAGGACTTTACACCTCTTCCCCCAGCCACTCAGGAAGCCACGGGTATGGACAAGTGGGAAAGGCAGGTCTGCCGCAGGAAGACAGAGTGGGGCAATCAAGGCTGGCCTGTGCCCTGGAACGTGGCCACCTGGGGTGAGAGCAGAGGCAGCTCAGGGCCCTTACCCTGGGAGAGTGGCAAGGCCAGTCAAACCCCCAGGCTTCCTCACAGGGTGGGGAGATGAAATCTCAGGGAAGCATTTTCACACCAGACACCCATTCTGCAAAACTGTAGATTTTCAAAGGTAATTCCCAACTCACCCCATGTCCTTGTTGACACCACTGGAAAACAGAAAAAGCCCCTCATCACCTACATTTATAAAGAGTGGCAAGGCTGGAAGGGAAGGATGGGGTATATAATGCCACAAGCAACCGCAGCCACTGAGGCGTCTGCCAGTGGTTAGTGTCCCCCAAATTCTAGTCCAGCCAGAACTTCAAAATGTGACCGTATTTGGAAACAGGGTCATTGTAGTTGTTGTAGGTTAAGGTGGGGTCACTGGAAGGGGAGCTTAAATGCAATGACCGTGTCCTTAGGAGAGGACACAGACACAGGGAGAAGGCCGTTCTGACAACAGAGGCAGAGACAGGAGTGATAGTACCACAAGCCCAGGAACCTCAAGGACTGTGGGCAACATCAGAAGCTGGAAGAGGCACAGGATTTTGCTACCAGAGCCTCCAGAAGGAGCCAGTGCTGTAAGGACCTCACCTTGATTTTGGACTTGGGGCCTTATGAACTGACAGAATTCCTGTTGTAAGGTGTCCAGTCTGTCGTCCTCTATATAGCAGCCCCAAGACCCTGTACACCCTGTACACTCTGTACACCTGGTCTGTGCCCAGCACTCCACCTGAACATCCCCCTGAAATGGTGGCTCCACAACACGAAATGATCCAGCCCTGACATTAACAATGCCCAGCGAGAGAGACCCTGCTCTAGGTTGTTTTGGCTGGAGCAGGACCGGAAGGCCTGGGCTCCCAGACCCATGGCCTCCTGCTCATATACTTGGGCAGCCCCTGAGGCCCCATTGCAGATCCAAGTACACGAGCCACAGCTCTGATGACATGAGCACAGAATGGGAGGATCCTGGAGTGGACCATGGCTCTGTCCCTCCAGGCTGTGTGGCTTTGGGCAAAGGCTTTACTCTGCTTCCATGTCTGCAGCATGAGGCAAACTCCACCTGTGGACCTTGGGGCATGAGGCATGCTGGGGCACTGGGTGGGGGGCAGGATGCTGGGGAGCAGATGTCTTCAAGCAGAGCCCCCTGAAAAGGGCACAGTGGGCACACACTGACCCAACAAGGAGGGACAGAACCTCCTGTTGCCCTGAGATGTGCCCCCACTAAGAACCTGCCTACCGCCAGGCCCCCAGGCGGTAGGCAGGGGCCCCCTCTTGCTCTTCCCTCTTGTCCCCACAATCATCTCCAGAAAGCAGAAGGTGGACTTTCAGCTCACATTACGGAGCCTCAATTCTCACGTGTGTGCAACTAAGATAGAACCACCTCACAGGCCTATTGTGAGCATTTTTAAAGTATTTTTTTATTGATTATGCTATTAGTTTCCCCAATTTTTGCCCCTTTAGACCCCTTTGTCCTGCCCCCCCCAACCCTCCAGCATTCCACCCCCTTAGTTCAAGTCCATGGGTTGTACGTGTAAGTTCTTTGAGTCCTCTGTTTCCTACCATTTTTATTTCTCCCTGTCTATTTTATGCCTACTAATTATGCTTCTTATTCCCTGCACCTTCCCCCCTTCATCCCTTCCTCGCTCCCCCTCCCCAATGAAATCCCTCCATGTGGATGTCCATTTTTCTGATTTTGTTTCTGTTCTGGTTGTTTGCTTAGTTTTTATTTTTGTTGTTTTTCTTTTCTTTTAGGTTCATTTGTTGATAGTTGTGAGTTTGTTGTCATTTTACTGTTCATATTTTTTATCTCCTTTTTCTTAGATAAGTCCCTTCAACATTTCATATAATAGGGGCTTGGTGATGATGAACTCCTTTAACTTGACCTTATCTGGGAAGCACTTTATCTGCCCTTCCATTCTAAATGAAAGCTTTGCTGGATAGAGCAGTCTTGGATGTAGGTCCTTACCTTTCATGACTTCAAATACTTCTTTCCAGCCCCTTCTTGCCTGCAAGGTTTCTTTTGAGCAATCAGATGATAGCCTTATGGGAACTCCTTTGTAGGTAACTCTCTCCTTTCCTTTTGCTTCTTTCAGGATTCTCTGTTTATATTTAATCTTGGGTAGCTTAATGATGATGTGCCTTGCTGTGTTCCTCTTTGGGTCCAACTTCTTTGGGACTCTCTGGGCTTCCTGGACTTCCTGAAAGTCTATTTCCTTCGCCAGATTGGGGAAGTTCTCCTTCATTATTTGTTCAAATAAGTTTTCAATTTCTTGCTGTTGTTCTTCTCCTTCTGGCACCCCTATCATTCAGATATTGGAATGTTTCAGGTTGTCCCAGAGGTTTGTAAGACTCTCTTCACTTTTTTGAATTCTTGTTTCTTCATTCTGTTCCAGTTGGATGTTTATTTTTGCCTTTTGTTCCAAATCATTGCTTTGACTCCTGATTTCCTTCCTGTCACTGCTGGTTCCCTGAACATTTTGCTTTATTTCACTTTGGGTATCCTTCATTTGTTCTTTTATTTTTCAACCAAGCTCAATCAGTTCTGTGAGCATTTTGATTACCAGGGCTTTAAACTCTCCATCAGATAGGTTGGCTACCTCCTCATTGCTTAGCTCTCCTTCTGAGGTTTTGCTCTGTTCTTTCATTTGGGCCATATTTCTTTGTCTTGGTGCACCTGATAGGTTGTAAGGGGGGAGGGCCTTAGGTATTCACCAGAGTAGGGCAACCCCCCTTGCTGTGCTGCAGTGCTGCCTGTGGGTGAGGGGCCAGAGAGGGAACAGTGCAGCTTGCCTGCTGGTTCCTGGTGCACTTTCCAAGGACTCTCCTGTGAGACTGGGAGTTTCTACCACTGTGGCAACTGCTGTAGCCCACAGTCAGCTCTGAGTCTCAGTTTCACCTTCAGACTGCCCTGCCTGTCCAGTCCACCGCCTCACCATGTTTTTTTCTGAGTCAGCCTGAGCTGTCTGCTGCCTTACTGGTCTGGTTGTTCTGGCTGATTTTTTCTTTAATTCCTTGGTTGTCGGAGTTCCAGGAAGTTTGATTTTCTGGTGCTTTTGGTTGTTTATTGATTTAGGTAGCATCGTTGTTGTACCCTTGACCCTCCACATGCCACACACAACCCTACCTCCAGCCAACACCCAGGGAGAAGGAAAGTGAGCTGGGAAGAGGGCAGCCTTCCAGCCCGGACAAAGGGAGGCCTGGTTTGCTCCTGAGTGAGACTCCATGGTCTCCCTGTCACATTGCATCAGTGTCACTGTCACACCCTTGTTTCCTGGTACTCCCAACAAACCTTGGGCCAGAAGGGTCCTAAATCCAATCTCATTTTGGAAGTTGGCAATATTGCATTTGTTACATTTTTTTTAAATCACCTACAGGTGCTCTGGGATAATCTAATTCCTAATTCCAGAGAAGGTGAATTGGACGAACTTGAGTCACAGTTCACTGAGCTCTGCAATAGTACTTGGGACAAGAGACATTACCCAGGGAACTGCTAAAAGAGCAGGGAAACAGTCTCAGGCTTCCTTTCTGCCCAGTAGTTCACATCTCTGACAGGACACAGTCCCAGAGGTTCCAGGGTACACAGTGACAGAGGGAAGCCATGCAGGAATCCCTAAAACCAGGCTGGAGGGGCTAGGGGTAGGTCCTGAGTTATAGGTCACCATGACAGCAGGACTTGCTTACAGCCCTCACTGTGGTCAGGTTTTAGAGGGATGTGTCTGTCCTGCTGGATGCAAGGAAACAGCAGTATGTGGGCAGTGGCACTGCCACGGGAAGAAAGGTGACCTGCCAGCATCTGCCAAATATCTAACCTGGGCATGGCACTGATAAAAAAAGTTAAAACAGGTGAAATGACTTTTTTTTTCATCTCAAGTTTAGTGACTAAAAGCAGGAGAAATTTCTAAGAGGCTCCTCACTCCCCAAATCTGATTAGAAGGATGCGGCATGTGCTCTAGAGTGACACTGTCTCCAGAACTTTCCACAATGATGGAAGTGCCCTATGCCCACACCGTACAGTACAGTAGTCACCAGCCACATGTGATGACAGCTCTTGAAATGTGGCTGGTGTGACTAAGAAATTACACTGTTTTTTAAGCTTCACCCAAGGATATATCCATTGACTCCTGAGAGAGAGAAACATCGACAGGTTGCCTCTTGTACACTCCCTGACCAGGGATTGAACCTGCAGCCCAATATGTGCCCTAACTAGGGATCAAACCTGCAAACTTTTGGTGCGGGATGATGCTCCAACCAACTGAGACACCCAGTCAGGGCAGGAATTACATTTTTAGTTTTATTCAATTTTAATTTAAAAAGCCACATGTAGCTGGTAGTAACTATATTGGACAACGCAGCTCTAGAAAGACTGGAGAACATTTGGGGGTGCTAATCAGGGCACCTACCAGCCTCTGGTCTTTCTTTCCAGCACTCCTCCTTTTTTTGGGATGTCTTCAACTCCCAAGACCATGCCTTGGGAAGTCTCCAACCTCCCTCCTATCAACACTTGTATCTGGCCTGCACTGGGATGGTATTAACAAACCAATCTTAGCTTAGAAAGGGCTAGTGGAGCTAGATGTGGTTAATCGACAGGTGGATACCCTTTACTCAAGATTGAGAAACTTTGCAGTTGCCTTCTTCCATTCAAAGTGTCTGGTTTGCCTAATGACCACAGCTGGCCACGGCTTCAGAGTCCAAGGAATCTTTAAGTGCAGACCTCAGCATCAGGGCCCTGAGGACGCAGAGCCTGTTTCCTCAGGGTGAGAATGCCTCCCGCCCCACCCTCTATTTTCTGGGCTCCCACTGAAGCCCTTCTATGAGGACCACAGCCTCCTCACTGCTCTCTGGCTGCTGCTCCCACACCCAGGCCTGGATCTCCCCAGCAGCACCATCAGCTCCAGGATCTGCTCCTTGGTGCACAGCTCCAGTTGTAGCCAGTGGCAGCAGAGCTCCCAGCAATGGCTCAGGGCCTCCCGGGAGCCGGCCACATCCTGGTAGCAGAAGAGCTAGAGGAGTTGGCGGAAGGACTCAGGGCTGGGGTCTTCCATCTTAAGGGAGGGCTCCTTTTCCCAGTGGACGTTCTTCCTCCTCCACCTTCAACACCAGGATCTCATCCTACCCTGAAGGTGGTGAGGGCTGGAGGCCCCGGGCAGTAGCCATGTTCCTAGTGGGCCTTGCTCCTTCTCAGGCCTCCAAGGTCAGATCTGTCTCTCCCAATACCCCTGGCCAGACACTGGATAGATTTGTTTTTTCAGAGCTCTGTGGACAAAATATGACATCATTTGGGGTGTAGCACTGGGGCTGGACAAATGTCTGCACCCATAAACCCCTGCCTAGGGCTCAGGGCTAACTCACCCTCACTGGCAAAAAGAAAGGCTTGAAATATCTCTGGTACTAACTCCCTGCTAGTTCCAGAGAAAACTACTTAAGCTCTCTGGGACTGTTTCTTTAAAAAAATTAAAAAAAAAAAGATTGTATTTATTTTCCTCTAGAGAGAGAGGAAGGTAGGGAGAAAGAGGGAGAGAAACATCCATCACTTTCCTCCTGTATACTTCCAACTGGAGACCTGGCCAGCAACCCAGACATGTGCCTTGACTGGGAATCTAACGGGTAATGACTCTTCATTTGAAAAGAAAAGATGGTGAGCCCTAGCCGGGTAGCTCAGTTGGTTAGAACATAGCCCTGATAAACTGAGGCTGTGGGTTCAATCCCCAGTCAGGGTACATACGAAAAATCAACCAATGAATGCATAAATACGTGTAGCAACAAATCAATGTTTCTCTCCCTTCCTCGCTCTCTCTTTCAAAAAAGTCAACAAATAGAAATTTATTTTAAAAAAGAAGAGATGGTGATTATCATCCACACACAGATTGCTGAGAGAACAAAATGAACTAAACGAGATGATGGCAAGTTCAATGCAGTACCTGAAACCAGTGAGTGCTCGAGAAACGCCAGTTTTCATTACAGTTGACCCCTTTTTGAATGAGGTCCCTTTGGAAATGTGGTGAGAACCAGAGGCTCCTCTGCCTAGGAGAACGCAGATCCTGTCTCAACCTGACTCCTGCTTTTGAACTCGGTGAGCAAGCCCCTCCGTTGGGGTACCCCCGAGTGGACAGTCACCACTGCGGTCTTTCCAGCTCCAGGATCCTAGGAGGATTGGGACTATCTCGGCGGTGGCCGAGTCGGGAGCACAAATCAGGGCTCTGCAGCGGGATGTGGGATGGCAATTTGAGCCGGGACCTTGCGCCCTCGCACTCACACGCTGCGCTGTGGACCCTGGAACGGCAGCGCAGCGTGCTTGAAGCGGGCGAGGCCGGGGTGGCCGGACAGAAGCAGGACCGCAGGTGCTGGGGGATAGACGGGCTAGCTGGCCTGGGACACCGGTCGGGAGGTAGAGGACCCCAACCACAGAACGCAGGCTCGGCGAGAGTCCCCGCAGACCACAAACTGGGCGAGGTGTCTTGCTTGGGAACGAGGCAGTGCGGGCAGGTCCACGGGAAGCAAAGAACAGGGCGTAACACAGTCCTACGGCCATTGGCCAAGTCGGCTGCCAAGAATGGTAATGTCTGGCTACACGGGTCTACCTCCCATGGGTCTGGCTACGTGGGAGGCATTGTGGGTGAAGCAGTCCTCGCACCATTCGTTCAGAGGCTGTCAGGCGTGAGTACGACGCCCACGAGATGCATTTTGGATAACAGTCCTGGAACCCCTGGCTGAACCGCTGAAAATGGGAACAAGGCGGCGTAGGTGGGTCTGCGGGGAGCATTGCGGGTAACTAGTCTCCCCTCCCCCCTCCGCCCGCGAACCCCCACCCCAACGCCTCACCTCTAGTGAGCACGCATGGCTGGTAGGAGACTCCGCTAGGAGCATCTGGGCCATTTTCCTGGCTTAAGAAAGTCTAAGGTGGAGGGGACCTTGGAAATTTACTTTTTTTTTAATAGTGTAAAATTTTTATATTTAGAATTAGCCAGCTGGACTCAGTTTAGATGATCCCAATTTTGTTGGCAACGTCCAAAGCAACATAGTCTGGAGCCCGTCGAACATATGCCTTCTTCTCCCCATCAGGTCTGATCAGGGTTGACCTTGGCCACATCAGTATCATACGGCTTCTTCACAGCCTGTTTGATCTTGTGCTTGTTGGCCTTGACATCCACAATGAACGCAAGAGTATTGTCTTCTACCTTCTTCATGGCTGACTCTGTAGTCGGGGGAACTTGATGGCATAGTGGTCAAGCTTGGTCTCCTGGGGGCGCTCTTCCGAGGATATTTAGGCTGCCTTCGGAGCTGCAGTGTCTTAGGCCTCCTGAAGGTGGGTGACGTGCGGATCTTCTTCTTTTTGTGGCTGTGGACGCCTTTTAGCACTGCTTTCTTTGCCTTCAAAGCCTTTGCCTTGGCTTCGGCTTTGGGAGGGGCAGGAGCTTCCTTCTTTGCTTTGGGCACCATCTTCATGAAAAGGCACAAATTTACTTTTTTACTTACATAGTACTTTATGTACTAGGCTCTGTTTAAAGGGCTTCGCTCTTATTGACTGGGTTCATCTTTGAAACAGCCTTAGGTGGTAGGTACTATTGTCCCTATTTTATAGGTGAGGAGACTGAGGCACAGAGAGGTTCAGTGATCTGCCCAAGGTCAAACACCCGAAGTAGATTCAGAGCTGATGAGGTTGGAAGTGAGAGGGCTATCCTAGTTCAACCCCTTAATTTTAAAGACTGGGAAATGACAACCCAGAAGGTTACTTGCTTGGGCATCTTGGTTATCAATTTTTGCTTATTTATTTCATTTGTTTTTTAAAAATTTTATTTATTGATTTTTTTGAGAGAGAGGAATGGGGAGAGAAAGAAAAATATGGATTTGTTGTTCCACTTATTCATGCATTGGTTGATTCTTGTATGTGACCTGACCAGGGATTGAACCCACAACCTTGGTGTGTCAGGACATTCTAACCAACTGAACTGCCTGGGCAGGGCTCTTTCATTTGTTCACCGACAAATATTTACTGGGCTCCAATTTGTGGTCAAGCAGGCATGTGAACAGAAGGTTACTTAGATGTTCCCTGGTGTTGCAATAGAGCCTGGGGGAGAGGGTGGGGGGTCTAGGCACCTGAGGATAAGCAGGTAAAGGGTGTTGGTGAGGGTTGTGTGCCTAGTACGTGGTAAGTGCCACTAAACATCATCACTGAATCTTTCAGCTCTGGCATTCCCAGACCTAGAGCTTACCCCACCCTCCCACTGGCTGCTTTGTTTTCTTCCACACCTACTCTCCATTCTCATCTTTCACTTCCCACCCCCTATACCCGATATCCAGTTTTTATTGTGATGACAGGAGACAGACAGAACAAGACACTGAGTTGTCCATGACTGACTTGTGAAGACCGCCACCTCCCTGAATGGGAGGCATCTTTAAGGCCAGGGGCCAGATTTATGGATTGCCTCAGGCCTCCACGGCCTTGTGGTAGGACCTGAAGAAAGCAGGTCTGTATGTGCCTCACTCTCTCCTTACAACACCTGTCTACTTGTCAGGAAAGTCTGGTTCTTACAATGAACGACCTCTGGTTATAGGTGTGCTGCTAGGACTGCCAAGGTGTGGAGCTATTTAGAGAGTGGTGCTCAATCCGACAGAAGAGGCCTGAGATTCTGTCTGCTTCAGGACAGGGTGGAAAGGGATCATTTGAACAAGGCACAGATGGGTACGTAGCAGGGAAGGAAGAAGAGAGCATGGACAAAAGTGGGAGCAGGAAAAGGAGGAAAACAAGAGGCTGATGGACCGTCTGAGGGGTTGCAGGACAGGCTGGGCTGTCTAGAGGAACAGACAAGTGTGGGGATACCAGCAGTTTTTCTTTTCTTTATTGTTGTTCAAGTACAGTTGTCTCCGTTTTTCCCTCACCACTCACCTACACCCCAGCCATCCCTGCCTTCCACCCCTTTTGGCTTTGTCCATGGGTCCTTTATACATGTTCCTTGATGACCCTTCCCTTCTTCTTCCCCATTAATCCCCTTGCCCCCTCCCCTCTGGTTACTGTCAGTTTGATCTTTGTTTCAATGTCTCTGGTTATAATTTGCTTGCTTGTTTGTTTTATTGATTAGGTTCCACTTATAGGTGAGATCATGTGGCATTTGTCTTTCACCACCTGGCTTATTTCACTTAGCACAATGCTCTCCAGATCCATCCATCCATGCTATGGGGACACCAGCATTTTCAAAGCTGCCCTACACCTTCCTGTTTCACATTGCCTCCTGGTTAGCTGTGGGGCCCTTCCATCTCATCATCCTCTCCTTAAAGCTGAATGTACAGAAGTTAGCAAGTCCGTGTAGCAACCACAACCTGGCTAATTTAGTTCTAGTCTTCTTCTGTCTAGGCAGTTTTCAATGATTGCAACCAACAGAGGTTTAAAGGACAAATTTATACTTTTCCCAGGATTTCTGTCTTAACTCTATTTTGGAGGGACAAAAACATTCATTCCATAACAAATATAAACTAGGATGAATTTGGTTCTCCACAGGCGTGGGACCAAAATCATTGTCTCAAATCCTGGCTCCACCGCTGCTTAACTAGATGAGCTTTACCTCTGCCTCATCTGTGATGAGAGGATTGTCATAGCTCCAAGTTCAGAGCTGACACACAGGATTAAATGAGATTGTGTTTGTAAAGCTCCTGTGACCATGTCCAGCATGTAACAGGTGCTACATAAACACTGGCTCTAGCTTTACGGCTTGTAGCCACACTGGGATGAAGTCTGCGCATCTCAATTTGTGGATCTCAGACACCTGGGGCCATGGAGTTCCTGTAAGAGGTCCATAGAGCCATTAAGGCCCCAAATATTATTTATATTTTGAATGAAAAGTACTTATACACACATATCACTGTTTATACTCATAAATGTAGCTTGTTTTCAGTGTTTATGGAATCCACAAAACAGTTTGAATTTGAATTAAAAGGGTCACCTCATACAGAAGTTTGCAAACAACTAATTAGTGTACATATATCCTCCTCTGAAGACAGAGGGGACAACCATCTTGGCACTGGTGATGACCATGACACGTGTTAGGTGTCGATTTTGCCCACATATACTTATTAATTATAGCTGGGAAAAATGGCCTATGATCAAGCACTCTAAAAATTTGAGTCATCTTTGGTAGCAATTTCTCAGTGACCAAATGACTAAGAACCAACAATTCATTAAGTCAAATAGTTTTGTTTATTCAATTAAGTTATCGAGGAGAGTCATCAGAGAGCTACTGTGCCCAAAAGCTGATGGGTGTTTTATTGCACTTTTTCTAAAGCCTCCATTAGCTTATAAAAGCTCATGTTTTTTAAGTACTTCCTAAGTCCCTGGGATTGTGTTTTGGCTGTGCTACTTAAATCCTCACAACGACTCTCTCTGTGACCCACGTTTTAGATGAGCAAAGAGAGAGGTAGAGCCCTGCCCAACGCCACACAGTTAGGAAGGTGGAAGGGCCAAGATGAACTCAGGCAGGACTGCTCTAGAGCCTGCTGCCCCAAGCACTTCCCTAAGGGCACACGTGACTGCTGGCCAGGTAACTGAAGCCCTGCCTTGGCATAGGTATTGAAACAGTTTCTCAGAAGACTCTGGTCCTGTACCAAGATTCTCCTTTGAGGTGGCCACTCAGGGTCATAATGCCCCCTCTGGTTTTCCTAGACAAAGTGGACAGATCTGCCTGGCACATAGTAGGTGCTCAATAAATATTTGCTGAATGATTGAATAAATTAATGAATGATTTTTAGACACTCTGCTGCCTAACCTTATGACAAACTGGATTCTGACAATAACATAAATGGGAATAAATCACACCTATGCCCCAGAGGATACTGACTATTACACAGGACATTAAAATACTTTGTTCTAGACTGAAACATAGACACCCTCAGTAAACATTAGTTTTTTGCTATGATTTCCATTAACAAAGAATGAGGGGTAAGGGTGCTTGCTGTGCAACACTGTGAAGTCTCTCCTTGTAGTCTGGGTGTGCTTTGGTTCCACTATTAAATTTTAGATGAGATAGTATACATCAATTAACAGGGAGGCAATAGATATCCATTATTTACACCTTGAACACCCAGCATTTGAGACTTTATCTGTCTTTTCCCTACAGCCAGCAAGTCATATGAGAAGCAGGTGGGTAAGAACAGTCTTAGAAAGTGTGACGTTTCCTCCAAGGGAGAGTGGCCTCCAGGATGAAGACATTGTGGAAAAAGGCTGCAGTGTTGAAAAAAAGGGTACTCAAGGACCACCATGCATGCTAGGGAATACTTACCCATGGGGATGATGTCTGCTAAACTCTCTTACTTGCTGTCAGCCCAGACATAGGTCAGAATGAGGTGAAGATCCACATTCCCCTTGGGAAAAACAGTGTCTTAGTCAGCTTGGGCTGCCGTAACCAAAAAACCACAGCCTGGCGCTTAACCAACAGACACTCATTCCTCACCGTCCTGGAGACCAGTGGATTTGGTCCCTCCTGGTGAGAGCTGTTATCCTGGTTTGTAGATGGCTGCCTTCTCTGTGTCCTCACATGGTGGGAATGGAGAGTGATCTCTCTCCCTATTAAGGCCACAGGCCTATCAGATTACACCCCTACCTTTATCACCTCATTCAATCTTGATTAAACTTCTACAGACCCCTGTCTCCAGATAGAGTTGAATTGTGGCTTAGGGCTTCAACGTGAGTTTGGCAGGGGGACGCAATTCAGTAAATAGCATAGCCAGATCCACAAATGCCTCCAGTCCCTAGAATGACACAAGGTTCTTCTCAGATCACCACCCACTCCAGACCTGGGGTCACCTGCTCAAACACCCACAAGGGCCAGGAAAGAAGGCAAGACTGGGCTTTTGACACAGACATACTTTTTTTTTGCAAATCAAACATTCTGGAATGTTACTGCTTTCAACAAAGACATGTATTCTCTTACCATTTTCCTTAAAATATGTGTCTCTCTTGGTCAGGCTTTTCTATTACCATGTATGAGAGTGAAATGAGTGTGAAGAGCTTCTACTACAAAAGACACAGCAGTGCCAGCATGATGGCAGGTGGCTGCTGATCAAGGCCTCTGTGTCAGGGACACAGGAAGTCGTGAAGGATGTAGGCCCCGTGCTGCCAGCCAGTCTGACTGTTCCCCAGAAGCCAGATACCTCAGTGTTTAGGTGGAAACTCCCAATTCTGAATGTAGAGTTAAAGCGGTTTTAAATCCTGTTTCAAATAAGCAAAGCACAGCCACACATTTCTGGGCTGTGTCTGGCACACACATGAAAAGTGATGCAGGTGTGATGGTACTCTGAAGAAAAGCACAGCAGGCTGAGGGGGCAGAGTGGTGCAGTTAGTTGCTCTTTTAGGTAGGGAATATTTCAACAAAAGGACTATTCATTCACCTGGTGTCTACATCAAGGAGGGAAGCCAGCATCTCCTTGGCTTCAATACTTTCTTCAAAGGCTCATTTAGACACGCCAGGAGGCCAGAGCTAAAGGAAGAGAAATAGAGGTAAAATGTCCAGCTTCTCCCCCAAAAATCTGCTGTGGGCTGGAGCCAACCATGCACTGGACAGCCAGCCTGTGAGACACAGACAGACACACAGAGGGAGTGAGGGGAGAGGGTGGCGGGATTTAGTAAGGAGAAAGCATCAGTCATCTAACAGGATTTTTTTACTGAAGGCAGGCCAAGGTGAGTAAACATCACCTGAGGGATGCTGGCAGTTGAGGGACCCAATCAAATACCGAGAATAGGACTTTCTGGCTGCACTGACTTAACAGGATTCTTGCTGAAACTGGACAATGCAAAGATGAAGTCAGGGTGTAGTGGAGAAGAGAGTTCAGAGAAGACTGACTAGAGTTCGGTCAAGAAAATCCTTGCCACTGCTTCCAGGGTGAACAGGCTCCCTCTCCTTGATAGGCAGAAAGAATGCTCTGGAGGAGCTGGGAGTGCCTTTTGGGGTTCTCATTTCTAAAGTTGAAGTTGCTCAAGGTAAGACTGCTTGTCCTGGCCAGGTGGCTCAGCTGGTTAGAGCGTTGGCCCAGTGCACCAGGGTTGTGGGTTTGATCCCAGGTCAGGGCACATACTGGTAACTACAACCAGTGAGTGCATGGATGGCTAGAACAACAGATTGATGTGTCCTTCTCTAAGGATCAATACGTTAAAAGTAAAAAAAAAATTAAAAAGAGTGCTAAAGAGATGCCAAGTGCCTTTGGCCACAGGGGTGTCCAATCCACGGCTCATAGACCACAGGTGGCTCAGCATGGCTATAAATGCAGTGCAACACAAAATTGTAAATTTACTTAAAGCCTTTTTTCACTCATCAGTTTTTGTTAATGTTTGTGTATTTAACATGTGGCACAAGACAACTATCCTTCTTCCAGTGTGGCCCAGAGACCCCAAAAGGCTGGACATCCCAGGTAGGGGACAAAGCCTCCTAGGTCAAGGTGTAGCCCTCCCTCCCCAAGTTCCCAACCACTTGCCCTGCCTGCTTCTTTTTGAATGCCAACCAACCCTGCTCCCAGACATTTAAGTACTGAATCCAGGGAAGGTCACATGATTAGGAAGTGACAGACTTGACACTGGAACCCATATTTTTGATTCCAGGACCCCAGCTCTCGTTAAGTACCAGGTTAATGCACCTTAGCCCGTGATACTAGCCCAGGTATGGAAGGCTTGACTCCGTCAGCTACACATGATTCTTTCTCCTAGTCCTTCACTGTGAACTCACTCTGCTGAGTTTCCCTGCCTGGGGCGCACCCAGGACCCTACTGCCAACACGAGCCAGGAAGGGGTAACAGGACAGGTTCGTGTCCCACATCTGCTCCCGTGGCTGCGGCTGCGTGAAAGTCACCTCCCCTACCAGGGTTTTAACCTCTGAGCTGGGGAAAGAGCCCCAGTGCCCGGAGAGGAAGAGCACAGGCGCTGCGCAAGAAGTAAGCGCCCGGGACTGGGTGATGGAGACCACCGCGGACGCTACTCACCACCACTCACACCCGAAAGATCGCGCCTGGTACACCTGTGCAAAAGGCCAAGCCAGGGGGTCCGGCGGCCACACTTCCCACAGTGCCCCACGCCGGCCCAGGGGGCGGAGCCCAGATTCCCTGGAAGGGGTTCTCGTCACCTCGGAGGTCTCGCGGGAGGTGGCTCTCCGAGGGGCTGACGGAGGAAGAGGTTTCAGTCTGGGGTCGGCGGCATCTCTTTCGCCTAGGACTCGGGCCAGTCTCTCCCACGCTCTGAATCTCATTGTCCACGACTGTGAATGGGCGACGTTAACTCGTTCACAGCCGTTCATACATTCATATTAAAAAAGCAAAACAAAACAAAACCGCATATTGAGTCCTCCACTATGCCATTTCTTCTAGGCGTTAGGGTTACCACAGTGGTGGGCAAGCGCTTGCTTTCATGGAACTTACATTCTACCAAGAAGGCATATAGTGGGCAAAATAATTGCACAAATAATTTAATCGCCTCTTTCATAAATGCCGCAAAAGTTTCAGAAGAGGGGACTTGACCCCCTCAGGGTGGAAGTGGTGGTTGGGGGGAGGTTTGAAGGCAACATAGAGCTAACCCTGGGGAACTGGGGGAGAGGGTTCCGAACAGAAGGAACAGCAGGTGTCCAGGTCCTGAGGCCTGAGAGAGGGGGGATGTGTTTGAGAGGCCGAAAGGAGCCAGTATGGCCCAGGTGCAGGTTGTGAAGATTGGGAGAGAAGACCAGAGAGGTGGTGAAACCGGAGAAGCCTGTGACCGTGCTGCCTGTCACCTGCCAGACCCAATAAGCAGAGACAGGGATTGAATCTTTATGGGCGCTTTATTCAGATGGCTGGTGATCTGAGAAGATGGTGGTTTGCACCCTAACAGACGGTCTTAAATTCCATTTTAAACTGACCTTTTTTTATAACAAGAAGAAGTGTAGGTAAAGGGTTTGGAATTTGGGGGAAAGGTTAAACAGATAAAAAGCTGCAGCAGCCCTGGCTGGTGTGGCTCAGGGGATTGAGTGCTGGCCTGTGAACTAAAGGGTTGCCAGTTGATTCCCAGTCAGGGCACATCCCTGACTTGTAGGCCAGGTCCCCAGGAGGGGGTGTGTGAGAGGCAACCACACATTGATGTTTCTCTCCCTCTGTCTAAAAATAAAGAAATAAAATCTTTAAAAAAATCTGCAGCATTCTTTCATCCGTGTCCTGGGTGGTGGTCTTCATCTGTGTCCTTGGCGGTGGACAGCTCACCCTGGAGCACAGTGGCTCAGACACCAGCTTCATTGTTTGCGGCCCTCCTGAGGCACAAAGGTGGAACTGCTTGTGGTCTCCTGGAGTCCGGGTGGGTCATACCTTCAGGTCCTAAAACAATAGCTTTTCATGTACATTGATTACTAAGCATATTAGCTATTACCTAAAACTAAAATTCCAACATTTGAGTCCCCCATCAGTGGGACCATGTAGGAAGGCTTGGAGGCCCTGGTGGGAATTGAGGGTTTTATTCTAGGAGCAATGGGAGACCAATAGTTCGGGATTTTAAATAGGACCATGTTTTGAGATGCTAGGGAGCTTTGTGGAGTACATATCTCAAGGACACTACAGGGGAGCAGTAAGGTAAACTGGAAGCCCCTGGAGTGGTCTGTGGTTACCGTAATTCTAGTGATGGTGGTAGTCGTGAGGGAGTGAGCCAGATTCCTGAAGCATCGTCAGCTGTGCCCTGGGGTTGATTGGGTTCGGGGTGAAGGTGAGGGCAGGCAAGAAGACCTCATTAGTAAAAGGGCAGTGATAACATCTGCAATAGGTGCCATTGTTATTAAAAGAGGCAAAACTAAATGCCTGACACATAATAAAGGCCATATACACTAATTTAGGAAATAGTAAAGACTTCCTTTGCCATGGCAAAGGATGGCTTGGGTGGTTGGAGCTGTTGGAGCATCATCCCGTTCACCACAAGGGTGCAGGTTGATACCTGCTCGGGGGTGTATGAGAAACAGCTGGTTGATGTTTCTCACATTGGCCTCTCTCTCTCCCTCTCCCTCTCCCTCCCCCTCCCCCTCCCTTTCTCTCTCCCTCTCTCTCCCTTCCTCTCTCTCTAAAATCAATAAGCATATTTTCCAGTGAGGATAAAAAATGTACAAAAGACTACTTCTGTGTTCAGAGCAGTGTTTATAATGGCAAAACCTAAAGATAATCTAGGTGTCAATCAACAAAATAAAATGATGGATAAATGTCACAGAGATGATGTTGAGCCAAAAAAGCAAGTGGCAGTATATCATTTTCATAAATTATAAAAACATGCAAACAGTACTATGTAAATTAGGGATATATACCTACACAGTGAAAGTGTAAAGAAATGCTTGAGGTTTGGATAAACACCAAATTCAGCATGCTAATTACTCAGGGAGGTTGGGCAGGGGTTGGAGAAAGCTGAGATGGGGAAAGGTACAGGGGAAAAAAACTGCAAGTTTTAATGTAGTTTTAAAAGAACAACTAAAAAATAGCCATTCTTGAAGTATTGAAACCTAGAAAATGTTTTCATATATAATTTTATTTATTTTTAAAGATTTTATTTATTTTAAATAGAGGGGAGAGAGGGAGAAAGAGAGGGAGAGAAACACTCATGGGAGAGAGAAACAACAATTGATGGAGAAACATCAATTGATTGCCTCTTGCAGGAGGCAACCCAGGCCCGTGCCTCAACCGGGAACCCAACTGGCAACCTTTTAATTTGCAGGATGATGCCCAATGGGCAGTTTCCATAAATAATTTTAAATAAATATATGCTCATTTTTAAGCAGACCTACTGCCTGTACAGTGTTTCTATTTTAATTTACATTCATCTATAAAGATTTTTACTTGAGATATAATCTATCTATAGTAAAGTGTATACATCTTTAGTGTATGCCTCAAAGAATTTTACAAGTCTATACACTTGTATGAACTCCACCCAGATCATGATACAGGTCATTTTCTATACATTGTAAGGCTCCCTCAGTGCCGCTCCCCCACAACCTGCCCCTGCCAACACCACAGCCCTTGCGGGGGAACTGCTGATCTGTTACATTAGATTGATTTTTCCTGTTCTTGAGCTCTATAAATGGCATCGAACAGTGTGTTCTCTTTGCTGTCTGGCAGCTTTCATTCATCACTATGTGTGTGACTCATCTGTGCTGTTGCATGTATCAGTGGTTGGTTCATTTTTATTACCAAGGAGCATTTCATTGTATGCCTAAAGCACAATTTATCCACTCTCTTCTCACTGAGCATTTGCCATTTCCAGTTTGGGGCTCTCATGCACAAAGTTGTTGTGAATAATTCTTGTCCATATAATCTGGTGGATGTTTTATTATATTAGATACATGGGACTTCACTTTGTGATTATTTACTTTAAAAAAAATGCTCCTGAGGGCTGGAGGGGGGGTGGGTTGGGGTGGGGGGAAAAGGCAGAAAACTGTACTTGAACAATTAAAATTAAAAAGTAAATAAATAAATGCCCCTTATTGTTATTCAATATGACTGCATAATTAAATTGTGACGTGAACCTGCTCAGTGCACCACACAATGCGAAACCCCACAAGGCAATAAAATGGTCCGAAGAACTGCTCTTTATAGGATCTTGGCTTCTGTGAGCAGGTTTGTCATTACACAACCCTGGGGTAGGAGGTTGGTGTTGCTATCCCTGTTTCACAGATGAGGAAGTGGATTCCAGCATATAGAGTGACTTTGTCTAAAGTCTTAAAGTTAAAAAGGGCAGAGCTGGACTTGGAACTCCCACTTGTTGGGCTTGGGGAATCCCAAGATGAGTCAGAGGAGGCCTTCATCCTGGAGTAGGGCAGGAAATGCAGAAGCAACCTGTGTCCGGCCCTGTGCAGAACACAACTGTGCGTCTGTGCCTAGCATGAGCTGCAGAGTCACCATGGGTGTGGCAGGAGCCCCTAGAACTAGAGACAAAGTCATCAACACTGAGCAAGACCAGAACTCCCTAGAATACACACCCCCACCCCTGCCCAAAGATTGGCCCAGTGAACACGAGTGGACAGCAGGGCAAGAATGCAATGAGAGGTCATTGGAGCCTGGAATAGGTGCCATTTGGGGGGAGGGCAACTGCAGGGTGACCAGGAAGTGGGATGGAGGACTTAGGCTTTCAGTCCACATTGGTGACCCTGGTCAGAGGAGATCCTAACTTCCAGAGCAGGGCCAAGAGCTAATACTTTAAATGTACTAATATTTTCTGAATAGGTAATACATGTGCCTGGTTAACAAGCCATTCACACAGTACAAAAGAAGATAGGGCTCTGGTCAGGTAACTCAATTGGTTAAAGCATTGTCCCTATATGCCCAGCTTGCAGGTTTGATCTCTGGTCAGGGCACGTACAAGAATCAATCAATGAGTGCATAAATAACTGGACAACAAATCCATGTTTCTCTCTCTCTGTCTCCTCCTTATCTCTCTAAAATCAATAAAAACATATTTGAAAAAAAGAGATAGAGTGAAACTTAAATGTCCTTCCCACTCTTTTTTTTTCAACTATTTGCCCCAGTGTCTTGAGTATCTTTCCAAAGATATTTATGCTTCATGTGCTGCCATCTGCTATGCACTCTATTGCTCCCTGTTTGCCTCTCAATATCCTGAGGTGGTCCATCAGTATCTCTAGAAATAGAGTCATGATAGGGAATCAAATTCTATAGGCCATGGGCCTGTCCTCCCCCCTCCTCTCTGTTCTCATTTCCCCCTACTTTCTTCCCTGGTTCATGTTGCTCGAGGCACACAGGCCTTCTTGGTGGCGAACACATCCAGCACACTCCTGCCCCAGGGCCTTTGCACTTGCAGTGCCCTCTTTTCCTTCTGTCTGGAATGTTCTGCCTCTACATATTCCCATGCTTTATTCCTTTACTCCTTCACATCTTTACTCAAAGTCCTCTTCTCACTTTGACCCTCCCTGATGTCCCTATTACAATTAAACCCCCTTCACCTTGGCTGGTGTGGCTCAGTGGATTGAGCATCAGCCTGCAAACTGAAAGGTCATCGGTTTGATTCCTGGTCAGGGCACATGCCTGGGCTGCAGGTCAGGCCCTTAGTTAGGGGCATGTGAGAGGCAACTGATCAATGTTTCTCTCCCTCTCTTTCTCCCTCCCTTCTCCTCTCTCTAAAAATAAATAAATAAAATCTTAATTAAAAAAGAACAATTACAACCCCCCTCAACCCTAGGCAGTCCAATACCCCTTAAATGCCTTACTTGGTGCCAGAGTGCCCATCACAGTACAACATGCTCAGCATTTCACTTATTTGTTTTGTTTTTCATCATCCTGCCCCAGCCAGGTGCAAGCTTCTGAAGGCAGTGACTTGGTTTTGTTCCTTCCTGAACCCCAGCCTCTGCAGCAGTGCATAGTGGGCTCCGAAGACCCCTTCCTGGAAAGAACATGTGGGTGATTGTAAAGCTGCCTCAAATTTTTTCCCCTCCAGGCTTATGGAAATGTAACTGACAAATAACACTGTGTAAGTTTTAGGCGATAGGGTAACATGTTGTGAACTGATTACCATAAAGAGGTTAGTTAACACACAGTTATCTGTGTGTGTGTGTGTGTGGCGAGAACATTAAAGATCTACTCTCTCAGCAGCTGTTAAGTATATAACGCAGCATTGTTAACTATGATCGCCATGCTGTGTATTAGATCTCCAGAACTTATTCATCTTATAACTGAAAGTGTGCTCCCTTCGACCTGCATTGCCCCTTTTCCCCGCCTCTAGCCCCTGGCAACCACCATTCTCCTCTGTTTCTATGAGTTCTACTCTTTGATTCCCCATATAAGTGAGATCATGCTGTGTTTGTCTTGCTTCATTCTTTTTAAAATTTAATTTTTTTTTATTTATTGACTTTAAAGAGATAGAGGAAAGGAGAGAGAGAGAGCACGTGCAAGAAACATTGATTTGTTGTTCCACTTATTTATGCATTCATTGGTTGATACTTGTACATGCCCTGAGTGAAGATTGAATCTGAAACTTGGCACATCAGGACAACACTTTAACCAACTGAGCTACTCAGACAGGGCACTTCATTCTTTTTAAGGACCATGTTATATTCCATGGTGTGGTGGGCTGAGGAATGACACCCAAAGATATCCAATTCCTGCTCCAGAACCTATAAATTTGTTGTTTTATATGCAAAAGAGACTTTGCAGATGTGATTAAGGAGTTTGAGATGGGGAGGTTATCCTGGATTATCCCAGTGGGACCAGTGTACACACAAAGGTTTTCATAAGAGGAAGGCAGAGGGAGATTCGAGGGCAGAAAGCAATGTGACAAGTGAAGTGAGATGGAGGGAGGGGCCAAGAGTCAAAGAATGCAGGCTGCCTCTGGAAGCTGGTAAAGGCAAGGCAAGGAGCCTCCAGAGGCAGCACAACCCTACCGACACCTTGATCTTGACCTAGTGATACCAATTTCAGTTTTCTGACCTCCAGAACTGTGAGAGGTAAATGTGTGTCACTTAAGCCTCCCCATTTGTGCTAACTTGTAACAACATCCATGGGAAAATAATATGCATAATATAGATGTCCTATGCTTTCCTTTCCAGTCCACTCCTGGTGGACAGGTAGGCTATTTCTCATCTTTACTATATGGGCACCACTACCTGTGGTTCTCAGCTGAGGAGATTTTGCTTCCCAGGGAACATCGGGCAATGTTTAGAGACATTTTTGGTTGTCATGGCTGGGTGGGCGGTGCTATTGGCATCTCCTACATGGAGATCCAGGGATGCTGCTGAACATCCTGCAATGCATAGAGCAGCCCTCCCAGCAAAGAACGATCTGGTCTCAAACATCCATGGTGAGGTTGAGAAACCCTTGTCTGTCTATAAGATATGTTCCTAGAAATACATCTGCTGAGCCAAACAGTGTGTACTTTAAAAATGCTGTAGGCATTGCCATATTGCCTAGGGCTAATTTTAACTTTGGGAATGTGCTCAGTCCCTAGGTAGCAACACACCAACTCTGAAATGTTGGTGTGGATGGTGTGGGTCCCCTCAAACCTGGAGTCAGCTGCTTTATGAATTTGATGGGTAAATAGCTATGGGGCAGGCATTGAAGGATTCATTCATTCAATAGCTGAGTCTGGAGCACCTGTCAGATGCAGGATGAAGCCTACCAATCTCTACCCTCACAGGGCTCCCAGTCTAATGGGGGTCATTGACTAGAAAACAAACCATGTGATCCATGGACAGACTGGGCATTGAGTATGTTAGAGAAGTCAAGGAGGGCTTCATGGAGGTGGTAACTTTTAGCTGTGGTGATGGTTAATTTTGTGTCAACTCAACTGGGCTAAAGAATGCCCAGATAGCTGGCAAATATTATTTCTAGGTGCATCTGTGAGGATGTCTCTGGAAGAGATTAGCATTTGATTCAGTAGACTGTAAAAATGACCACTCTCCTAATGCAGGTGGGCATTATTCAGTCAGCCCATCAAGGGCTTGAACAGAACAAAAGGCCAAGGAAGAGGGAATTTGCTCTGTCTGCTTGAGCTGAGACATCTATCTTCTGCCCTAGGACATCAGAAAGCCTGGGTCTCTGGTGTTTGAATTTCGGCTGGGACTTACACCATTGGTCCCTGATTCTTAGGCTTTCTGACTCGGACTAAATTATACCACTGGTTTTCTGGGTCTCCTACTGCAGATGGCAGATGGTGAGACTTCTTGCCTCTGTAACTGTGTGACTCAATTCCCATTATACAGGGGTGGGTGAAAGTAGTAGGCTTATAGTTGTGAGTATGTGAAACACAGTTAATTTTGTATATTTTCCATATGAACATCTGTAAACCTACTTTTGCCCACCTCTGTGTATCTCCGTATATGTGTCCTGTTGGATCTGGTTTCTGGAGGACCCTAGTACACCCAATGTTGCACCAGATGCTCACCACATGCTCTCTTTCCACAGGAGTTTGGGTGTTCCTTTCCAGGTCATTGGAGTCACCTATCCTTTTATTAACTAAACTGAGCTTCAGGTCCCGACCAGGTGGGCTTCTATGAAGTCCCTTCATTATCATGCACTCCAGAAAGTCCTGAGAAATGCTCACACACTCTGCAGGCACGGCCTCCGCCCCCAACCAAGCTCTCTTCTGTTCCCCTCAGGTCTGTCCGAGAGACGTTTCTCAAGGCAATGGCAGGCACGTTACACAAACTACTCCATTTTGTCCGCACAAGAATACTATGGGAGAGATGTTGCCATCCCATTTTATAGATGGTGAAGCTGAGGCCCAGGAAGAATAAGCGACTAGCCCAAGGTTATGTGGCAGAGCAGGGATTTCACATGAGCTTCGGCAGACTCTGAAACTGGAGCTGGTTCTCACTGTGCTGGTTGGCCAGGGTGGGGGGGCACAGGGGTGGGGGAAGACGGTCAAAGGTGGGCATGTTTACGACATCATAGGCCTGGTCCTGGGTTGGGAGGCAGGGTCAGGATGGAGGGCAGAATCTGATTTGTGGCTTGACTCTGGTTCTGGGGCAGAAGGGTCTCGTCATCAAGGCAGGCTGTCCAAGGTCTCCGTGATTCCCCAGGACCTGGGATCTCATACTATTACTTTTAAAAAACCCATTCTTGTCCTGGCCAGTGTGGCTCAGTTGGTTGAGCATCATCCTGCAGCCAAAAGGTTGAGGGTTCGATTCCCAGTCAGGGCACTTGCCTGAGTTGAAGTTCTGTCCCAGTTGGGACTCAGTTGTGTTGCGTTTAGGTGCCTATGAAAAGGCAGCCAATTGATGTTTCTCTCCCTCTCTTTCTCCCTCCCTTCCCTTCTCTCTAAATCTTAAAAAAAAAAAAAAGAAAAGAAAAAAAAAAGAACCATTAATTTATTGAAGATAGCTCAAAGAAGTCATTTACAAAACTTTTTTTCCCCAAAGTACAGCTTTTCATAAAAAGCAATGTCCACCTTTATTTAATACACGCTCTGGTACACAGGTGTGTGTTGGGGGGCTGCTGAGTGCTTGGGGAATCCCAGGGGCCTGGGCTGTGCCTGCGCTCACCACTCCTCTGTGAAATTGTTGTGGACCTTCTGGCGAGCCTTCGAGGGCCCAGGGGTAGCTGGGGTGCTGGGGGGTGCCGGGGCCAGGTTCACCCAGCCGGGGCCACGGGGCAGCATGTGGCTTTTGTTGAGTCTGCAGACACGGTAGTTTTCATAGTGGACATTGTGGGTGATGTCCTTCAGGTCTTGGAGGTGGGAGCTGGGAGATGGATGTCAGGTCAGCTTGGGCTGGCCACTGCGGCCCCCAGGCCCACCAGAGCCCCTGGGCTACTTGCACCCTCACCGGATGAGCAGGTCTCTCAGGAGGGCGAACTCACAGTGTGCCATGTTCTCCACTGCAAGATAGGACACTGAGCACCAAATAAGTGCCCACTGTATGCTGCACAACACCCGGCACCCACTATCACCCTTTCCCTGTCTTTTCCTAGCTCCCATTCTTGATTCATTGATTCATTCATTCATTCATTGCTGTGTCCCCAGTGCCTGGTACAGGTGGCTCCTACAAACAGTTGTTAAATCAATGAGTCCATTGCTCATTTATTATTATATATGTAATAATGGCAACATTATCATATCTATATTATACCCTATATATACACCACATGTATACATTATACTATATATGGTATATGCATACGATAATATAGTATATACACAAGATAATATATATTATATTCTACTTTAAATAATTATTTTGATATATCAGGGGCTCATCAGATTTGACCACTGCTCCTTTACCTTCTAGTCTTATCCTCAGCAGGGCCCTCCTCAGGTAGCAACCCCTCTCCCACCTCACACATTTCCTTCACTGTGCTTCTCCCATCTGTCATTGTCTTGCCAGCTCTATGAGGACAGGGACCCTGTTGGTCCTACTTTTACTTTCTCCTCCTTAGGAACTGCATGTAGAATGCCCAGCACATAGTAGGGCTCTCAACAAATTCTGGTGCACGAATAGGGTGCCTTCTGGGTGCTGGGCACTGTCCAAAGTGGTGGCTCTGCCCCCTCCAGCCACCCTGTGAGGTCGCTGTCACCATCATGTTCATTTTTGCTGTGAGGAAACTGAGGCCCAGAGAGCCAACAGCTTTTCTGATGCCTCCCAGCTGCAAAGAGGGGCTTGATCTCAGGCCTCTGTTCCTGGGCTGTGGGCTTAGTCACTGGGATCACGTGATGGCTGCTAAGTTTTCCAAAGACAGTAAGATGTACCCTGGTTTCCAACCCATTCTCACCTGCGTCCTCCCTAAATACTTGCACTGACCTTCAATAATGCCCCACTTCGTCTTCCGGCCCAACACACACTTCCCATTCACCAAGTGCTCTCTGTCAGCCCCGACCACAGCAAAGGGAATCCGGTCCTGCAGGGAGGGGACAAAACCAGAGGGTTGGCCCCACCAGGCAGGTGAGGAGAGAAGATCCCAACGGGGTGCTGTCATTGGTGGGAAGAGAAAGTGGTAGAAGGAGCACAAGATAGCTAATAAGTTAGAAGATGCAAAGTCAAATCAGTGCCTCAGTTTCCTCATCTGTAGAGTGAGAACTTTAACAGTAATGATAGAGAGCTTTGTGAATGTTTGCAAAGTGTTTAGCATTATTAAGGGTTAGCAGAGTAACCCTTGCAACTGTCTGTACAAATAGCCATGTTACTAAAATCTTGCTAACATCAATTTCTTACCTTACCTATGAAACAGGAAGAGTAATCACATTCAACAGTTACCAGGATAATTTCGTAAACCAGGGGAGGGCCCCCACCGCTCACGGGCCAGCTCGGCCCACCTCCCATTTTCCTCTGTAACGTGTATTGGCACACAGCCCTGTCCACTCAGTTACTCTTGTCTGTGTGGCTTTCACACAACCACAGCAGAGCTGAGGAATTGCGACAGAGACCACTCGGCCCACACAGTCTAAAATGTAGGGTGGGGCAAGAGTAGGTTTATAGTTGTTCGTATGGAAAATAATATAATAATTAATACACAATAACACAAGAATAAAGTGTGTTTTGTGCACTCACAATTGTAAACCTACTTTTGCCCCACCCTGTATTTACCATCCCCTGGCCTGTCACGAAAATGTTTGCTAAAGCCTTGGCCCTGGCTGGGCAGCTCAGTTGGTTAGAGCATTGTACTGATATGCCAAGGTTGTGGGTTCGAACGCCAGTCAGGGCACATACAAGAATCAACAAATGAATGCATCGATAAGTGGAACAACAAATCGATGTCTTTCTCTCTCCCTTCCTCTTCCTCTCAAATCAATAAGTTAAAAAAATGTTTGCTTACCCTGTTATAAATTCTAGTTGTTTACTTGCTCTTGACCAGAAGCAGAGATTCAAGCTTGTAAACTCTAAAGTGCTGTTTATGGGTTTGTTTTTATTTCTAGAATTAATTTATAACAGGGAATAATATTGATGCTAATAATAGTAACCATTTGTTGTACATTTATTATGTGCCAGCTGGTAGTAACTAAATGCTCAATAAATGTTATGTTGGATGATCTATTGAGTTTTTAATTTGAGAATGTGTTGCTTGTACTCCCCCAGCTCTGTTCCAGCGGTGGCTAGGCTGCTGTCTTCGCCCACCTCAGGACAGAATGCAGAGGTGGTAAAGGCCAGGGTGCTCAACTCTCATAGGAAATCCTATTCATTGCTCTGGTGGGGAGGGAAAGAGGGAGAGTGCAGAAAAATCAGGTGCAGGAGGCAGGGCCTCCGTGTGCTGCTGTGCAGTTTGTGTGCTGCACAAACACTTGGTCAGGCAGCTGTGCAGGGCAGAAGTCAAGGGTAGGCCCCCACTATGAAGCAGCTGTTGCTTTTTTCTTAAAAAAAAAAGATGTTATTTATTTATTTTTAGAGAGAGGGGAAGGAAGGGAGAAAGAGAGGGAGAGAAACATCAGTGTGTGGTTGCCTCTCGTGGCCGCATTAGGAAACTGGCCTGCAACCCAGGCATGTGTCTTGACTGGGAATCAAACTGGCGGCCCTTCGGTTTGCAGCCCATGCTCAATCCACTGAGCTATACCAGCCAGGGCATACTTTTTTCTAATCCAAGCAAAAGTACTGTGTAGGTGAGCAGGGTTCCTTGGGGAGGGAGTCGAGGCCTGGTGTCTATGGGTGGTGGACCCCAGACCTTGCCCAGGTGTTTTGCTCATTCCAGATAGACTGACATTGAATGCTTTGTGAGGAGAGCAGCATAGGGGCTTGGAGTTGCAATTCGGTTAATTCAGAGAACGTGAAGATGAGAGCTAGTTCCCTCTTTGGGAACTATAGTTTCCAAAAAACTAGTTTTTTGTCACAGCTTTTTTGAAATATAAATCACATGCTATAAAAGGGTGACCTTTTAGAGGTACAGTCCAGTGGGTTTTAGTATATTCACAAAATTGTGCAACCATGACCACAGCCTAATTCCGGAGATTTTCTATCACCACCTGAAGGAAACCCTCTCTCCTTTAGCAGTCAGTCACTCTCTATTCTTCCTGCCCCCCAGCCCCTGGCAAACACCAATGTACTTCCTGTCTCTATAGACTTGCCAGTTCTGAACAGTTCATATAATAAAACCATTCAACGTGTGGCCTTTTATGTCTGTCTGCCTTCTCCCACTGAGCATCATGTTTTCAAGGTTTGTGCATGTTGCAGCATCTACCAGAAATTAATTCTTTTTTATGGCTACAATATTCCATTGTGTGGATATACCACTTTTTTTATACATTCCCAAGTTTATGGACATGTGGATTGTTATGAATAATTCTATGAACATCTGTGTACAAGTTTTTATGTGGACATGGGTTTTCATTTCTTTTGGGAGAGAAATTACTGGGTCATGTGGTGACTTAGTGCTTAATCTTTTGAGGAACTGTCAGATTGTCTTCCAAAGCAGCTGCACCACCTGACATTCCCCCCAGAGGTGTGTGAGAGCTTCAGTTTCTCCACATCTTCACTGACGCTTGTTGTTGTCTGTCGTTTGGATAATAGCCATCCTAGTGGGCATTACGCATCTTGTGCTTTTGATTTGCACTTCCCTTAGGATGCTGAGCACCTCTTCATATGCTCACTGGCCAGCCTTCTAAATCTCTGGAGAAATGTCTATTCAAGATCCTTTGCCCGTTCTTAAGTTGGGTTGTATTTTATTGTTGATTTGTAAGAGATCTTTATATAATTAGGGTACAAGTCCCTTTTCAGATATAGATTTGCAAATATTTTCTCTTATTTATGAGTTGTTGATATGACCTATTTCTTGTTCATCTTAAGTGTTTGGATGATTTATGTCTGCTGGAAATATATGAATTCTCCCCTCGATGTAATATTCAGATGAAAAGATGAATGGAGGGGAGTGGGCTGGGATGGGGGTAAAGGGCAGAAAACTACTTGAACAACAATTAAAATTAAAAAAATAGAATATATAAAAAAAGAGAGGATGAATGGAAAGAGAATCACTCTTTGTCACAGTAGCCTCCCTGCCCTCATGGCCTCCTACCCGAATCTTGCTGTTGAGGATCTTGTCACTGATGTCCTCATCAAAGCACTTCTGTGGGTACACATCGATGCAGTGAGTCTTCAGGTTGTGCTGGATCTGGGGGCCACACACAGGTAACCTCAGCTCAGCCTGTGTATTCCACCCCCTCCCCACCTGCACCACCCCCAGCCTCGTCCCAGGCACCCAGATCACCCTGCGCCTGAAGTTCTCTCGCTCCTCAATGGTCAGGCTGTCCGCCCGGGCGATCACGGGCACCACATTCACAGTCCGGCATAGCCGCTGCAGGAACTCGATGTCCAGGGGCCGCAGGCTGCTCAGCCAGGGCAGTGATGGCGGTGACAGTGGCAGCAGCAAGTGTGTGAGTGAGGGGGTGCCAGCCCACAGCCCATGCCGAGAACCCCTTCTCTCCCTCCTCCTACTCCTCTCTGCCCTGGCTGGCCCAACCACCTCACCAGTGCCCAGTGGGCGGCACGAAGTATATACAGCAGTGCACCCGGGTGTCGGGGATGTAACGCTGGCGGGTGATGAGGATCTCTTCCTGCAGGTACTGCTCATACTGTTCATTGATGTAGCCCAGGATGGGGTCCCAGCTGGGGCAGGAGATGGATCCGACTTCAGGACTGTGCCCAGGAGCCCCACCTGTCTCCCTGAGTTCTTTGGGTGGTCACCCCTGCCGATGACCAATTAACATGTTCACCCAGGGTGCAGGACCTTTGGTCTTGTACAACTTGAGGTGCTTGAGCACCCAAGTACACTCTCCACCCCAACTCCCCCACCCTTATTCCTTTGTATCATCAGAGAGGCCCCCTTGCTGTTCTCAAAATTGAGGCTCAACCTCCTTGTCTATAAAATGGGGACAATAAGAACACCTACTTTGGGCTGGGGGGAGTGAGCATTAAACAAGAGAAATTGCTGTTGGTTCAAACCACTGTGGACTTTTGCCTGATTCTGGTAAGGATTTCCTAACTCCACTCCCTGGGCCCCTTCCCTTTGTGGGTTGTTTTCAACAGCAGCCAAGGAGGTCCTTCCAAAAGCAGGAGTTAGGTCACATCCTTTTTCTGCCCAACTTCCAGGAACTGAACAAAAGCCAAAGTCCTTACATTGCCCTACAAGGCCCTATACCACCCTACCACTGCTCCCTGCCTACCCGCCCCTCTCCTCTCCCTGCTGCTCTTGCCCTGCCAGCCACACCAGCCTACCTACCTCAGAGCCTTTGTACATGTCACCCTCAGCCTTGAACACTTGTTTCCCTATGACCACATGGCTTATTCTCTCGTCTTGGAAGTTTGCACCCAAATGTCACCTTTTCCTGGAGGCCTTTCTTGTTCACTCTGCTTAAAATTGCCACCCCTACAGCTCTGTACCCCTTTCACTCTCAGAAATGTCCTGTTTGGATGATAGAGTTCAGGCTCACTTTCTGTATAGCTGATTGTTTTGTTCCTCTTACTTCACCCCTGTGACAATGTAAATTCCATGTAGGCTAGGATGTTCTTCTGTTTTGTTTGTTGCTGTGCCCCCAGTTCTAGAAGAGAGCTCGCATGTAGTAAGTGCCCAATGTATCTTGTGAGGTGTCAGCTTCACAGGAGGGCGAATGGAGCACAGGGCTCTGTATTTAGAAGGGCCATGCTTGGCTGAATGTTCTGTGGTTGTGGTCTTAGAGTTCTTGATAATTGAAAAAAGATTTTATTGATTATGCTATTACAATTGTCCCAATTTTCCCCCATTTATCCCTTTCCACCTGGTACCCACCTTCCCTCCAGCAATCCCCACCCCACTTAGTTTACATCTTTGGGTCATACATGTAAGTTCTTTAGCTTCTACATTTCCTATACTATTTTTAACCTCCCCCTGGTCTAAAATAGGTCTACTTTGTACCTACTATTTATGCTTCTTATTCCCTCTACCTTTTCCCACATTCTGCCTCTTCCCCTCCCTACAAATAAATAACCCTCCACGTGATCTCCATTTCTGTGATTCTGTTCCTGTTCTGGTTGTTTGCTTAGTTTGTTTGTTTTTTTTTTTTTTTTAGATTCAGTTGGTAGTTGTGAATGCTCATAGTTTTGATCTTCTTTTTCTTTTTTTAACATTTTATTTATTTATTTAGAGAGAGAGGGGAAGAGACCTGGCCTGCAACCCAGATATGTGCCCTGACTGAGAATCAAACCAGCAACCTTTTGGTTCATAAGCTGGCACTCAGTCCATTGAACTACACCAGCCAGGGAAACTCTCCTTTTTCTTAAATAAGTCTTTAACATTTCATGTAATATGGCTTGGTGATGATGAACTCCTTTAGCTTTACCTTGTCTGGGAAGCACTTTATCTGCTCTTCCATGTTACACTTCATCTTCGCTAAAAGGCTGAGGAACAATCAGCCCTTCTATTTTAAATGATAGCTCTGTTGGATAGAGTTATTTAGGTTATAGGCCCTTGCTTCTTATCACTTTGAATACTTCTTGCTGGTCCCTTCTTGAATGCAAAATTTCTTTTGAGAAATCAATTGCTAGTCTTATGGGAACTCCTTTGTAGGTAACTCTCTGTTTTTCTCTTGCTGCTTTTAAGAGCCTCTCTTTGTCTTTAACCTTTTGCATATTAATTATGATGTGTCTTGGTATGGTCCTCTTTGGTCTAACTTGTTTGGGACTCTCTGCTTCCTGAACTTGTATGTTTATTTCCTTTGCCAAATTAGGGCAGTCTTCTTTCATTATTTTTTCAAATAAGTTTTCAATTTCCTGTTCTTCCTCTTCTCTTTCTGGCACCTCTGTGATTTGAATGTCGGTACATTTAAAGTTGTCCCAGAGATTCCTAAGCTTATCCTTGAATTTTTTAATTCTTTTTTCTTCTTGCTGTTCTGATTGAATGCCTTTTCCTTTCATGTGTTCCAAATCGTTGATTTGATTCTCAGCTTCATCCTCTCCAGTATTGGTTGCCTGCAGATTTTTCTTTATTTCACTTAGTGTACCTTTATTCTTCCCTTATGTTTTTGATGTATTCTGTGAGTTCTCTGAGCATCCTGATCATCATTGTTTTGAACTCTGCATCTGATAAGTTGGCTATCTCTGTTTCGTTTAGTTCGTTTTCTGGGGTTTTGTTCCATTCTTTCATTTGGGCCATATTTCTTTGTTTCTTCAATTCAACAGCCTCCCTGTGTTTGTTTCTATATATTAGGTAGAGCTGCTTTGACTCCCTGTCTTAGAAAAGGCACCTGTAAATTGTGTGGGGAGAGCCTTAGGTAATCACCAGGGCAGGGCAACCTGCTTCACTGCTTTGTGGCTGTGTGTGTGTGTGTGTGTGTGTGTGTGGCGGGTGCTTGGAGAGGGGCAATGCTGCTGCCTGGCTCCTGGAGGTTTGTCTAGCACTTGCCCTGATTCCAGTCACTTCACCCACTTCCTGTATGTGACTGGCACCCTTCCAGCTGCTCCCTAGTCGTGAATCCCCGAGTGGGTGGGTTTGGGTATGTTTTAAGTCCATTTGGGCCCTTTAAACAGACTCTCCTCAAAATCCAGCAGTGTCTTCTGCCACCACAGTCCCCACTGGTTTTTGCAGCCAGAAGTTATGGGGATCTATCCTCCCAGTGCTGGAACCCTGGGCTGTGTGGTCTGGCCTGGGGCTGGGATACCTCGATCCCAATGTATCCCTCTTGATTTTTATCTACACTTGTGAGTTGGGACTGCCCATTCTGCTACCGCCACCTCTCCACGCCACACCACATCTCTGTGCCTGTCCTCTCATCTCAGTGACTCTGCCCCTCCCACCAGTCTGGATGAATGTGGCTTCTTTACATTCTTGGTTGTGGGACTAATTTTCTGACAATTCTGGTTGTTATTTGTTTTGAGATATTGTTGTAATTCTCTCTGTGGTTGTGCAAGGAGGTGAAGAGTGTGTATGCCTTTATTTTTACTGGAAGTCTAATTCTTGATAATTTTTGAACAAGGGCCCTCACATTTTCATTACACTGGGTCCCACAAATTAGGCAGCCAATGCTGATTTTGTGTGTGTATGTGTGTGTCTCACTGAGAGCCCTGAACACCTCTGCAAGGTGGGTGTCATCATTTCCAAATTCGAAAGAAGGAAACTGGGATTCAGAGAGCTTCTGTGACTAGTCCTAGGTTGGGCAGCTAGAAAGTGGTCTAACCCAGGGGTCCTGACTCTGGAGTGTGGGCTTCTAACCCCTGCTATATTATAACCTTTATTGAGTGCTTACTGTGTGTCAGACAGCAAGCTAAAACTTTACATACTGATGCCCTTCGATCGTGGAGGGAGAAAGGCATACATTCATTATATAGACAAACTGAGGCTCAGAGATAACAGCCAGGTTGTTCCAGGGCTCAGATATTTCCCAGGGGCTGGAGGGGCAGGGACCAGGGTGATCAGGGCTCAGCCCCACTCTAGAAGACCAACCCACCACTTGTCGTTGTTGATCTGGTCCCCGAAGCCAGGTGTGTCGGTCACAGTCAGCTTGAGCTTCAGACCCTTCTCCTCGATGACTGTGGAGGGAGCGTGCAGAGAGGAAGAGACTGGGCCTGGTTGGGGCAGGGTGAGGATGAGGGTGAGGCTGGGGGTCTCACTTACCATGGGTCACCGAGTGCAGCTGTAGCGTTTGGGGCATGGGCCCCTGCCCCAGGCCTGGTGGGGTGGACTTCCACATCTTGGACTTGAAGAGTGTGTTCACCATTGTGGACTTGCCCAGCCCACTCTGCCCTGGGAGTAACCACATGACAGCAATAACAGTGGACATTTTAGGCAGTGTTTCTCAAACTCTTAAATAAATCTTTTTAGAAAGTGAACTGTTTACTAAGTATAACATAATATAGAAAAGTGTATGCTACCTAAGTGTCCACCTCCATGCTTACCCTTTTACTTATGAGGTAAAGTTCATATAATAAAAGAATTAACCAGTAACCATTTAAAGTAAATAATTCAAAAACATTTAGTACATTTGTAGTGTTGTGTAACCACCACCTCTGTCTAGCCCCAAAATACTTTCATCACCCCCCAATTAAAGTATAAAGCAGTCATTTCCATTTCTTCCCCAGCCCCCAGCAGCCATTAATTTACTTTCTATCTCTATGGATTTACCTATCTATATATTTTATATGCATGGATTCATGCAATATTTATCTTTTTGTGTGTGTGGCTTCTTTCACTCAGCTTAAAGTTTTCAAAGTTCCTCCTTTTTAAAAAATATATTTTATTTATTTATTTTTAGACAGAAGGGAAAGGAAGGAGAAAGAGAAGGAAAGAAACATTAGTGTGTGGTTGCCTCTCACACACCCTGTACTGAGGACCTGGACTGAAACCCAGGCATATGCCTTGACTGGGAATTGAACCAGCAACCCTTTTGTTCACAGGCCGACACTCAATCCACTGATCCTCACCAGCCAGAGCCCATCCATATTGTAGTATGCATCACCTCTTCATTCTTTTTCATGGCCAAATAATATTCCATTGGATGGACAGACCACAGTGTGGTTATCCATTCGTCCATTGACGGGGAGTTAAACGAGTTTTTATAAACTAAACAACCTGTATACACAGCAGCAGATCATGAAATAGAACCCTCAGCTCCCCACAAGCCTGCTCATGCCCCCATCTCAGTGACTATTAACCCAGTCCCCCAGGGACAGCCGTTCTTTTGACTTCTATCAACAGGGTGCAGCTTTGCCCACCCTTGATCTAGAGAATCACCCAGCAGGTGCTCTTTTGTGTCTGGCTTCTTTTGCTACTTGGTGAAATTCACTCATCCTGCCTGTGGGGTGTGAGGTGGTTCTCCAACTCTGTGGACTATGTCCCCCAGTAGGAAACATCCTACTTTACAACACAGGACACTCCTTTGTGTATATTACTTAAATTGTCCTTAGGGTTGTGCTGTCCAATACACTAGCCACACCTGCTATTACAACTTATAAAACGGCAGGTCTGAATTGAGATGTACCCTCAATTGGAAATGCGAACCAGGCTTTGCAGACTTGGTATGACATAAAGAATGTAAAAGGTCTCACAATTTTTATACAGAGTACATGTTGAGATGATAGCATTTTGGAACATATTGGGTTACATCAAATAGATGATTAAAATTAATTTCTCCTGTTTTACTTTTTTAAAGGCGGCTACTGGGAAATTTAAAAATCACATATGTGGCTCATGTTACATTTCTATTATACTGCTGCCATAGAATAACACCCTTAATTGGTGATACACACTCTGATATTTTGGGTCCTGTTATCTCTAGTTTGTTTTGTTAAATTAATTTTTGACCTACAAAATTAACTGGGCATGTATAAAAAAAGCAATTCCAGATAAACTGACATGTGGAGGATCAATGAAACCCCAGGCACTATGCTAAGTCAAATGAAGAAACTGAGGCAGAGAGGGGTCAGGGACTGTGCCCAAGATCACACACTGGTGGGTTGGTGAGTTTAGGGCCAGGACCAGGATCTGAGCACGGGCACTCACCACGTCCTGCCTGAGCAACCTCTTTTATTGCTGTTTGGTTTTGGCTGGGGTTTCATAGGTGATTTTTTTCTTTTAACAGTTCAGTGTTTCCCAGATTTTCAACTACAACACGCCTGTGAGGTACTTCTGTAGGCCCCCTTATAACAGATGTGGAGACAGAGGCCCTGAGAGGTGAGCAACATGCCCTGGCGCATTGGTCTGTCCTCCTGTGAGCCCCTGCCCCTCACTCACCCACCACCATGATGTTGAACTCAAAACCCATCTTCATGGCCTTGATCTTCAGTTGGTCCAGCACGGCCTCAATGCCCACAAAACCAAACATCTCGCAGGGCGGGGTCCTGGGGCTGGAGGCCCTTGATGAGCAGGGAGAGGGGGATCGCCTCAGGGGGTCCATGGGGCAAAGGGCACAACAACGCCTGTCATCTGGGTGAGGTGGGGAGAAGAAGATTGCTGGGGCTCCAGAGGCAGACTACCCGAGTTCTCACTTTCCAACCCTGGCTCCTTAGCTCTGCTTCCAGACACTCCCCCACATTAATTCCCCTGATCTTTCTAACCCCCAAGCCCCCAGGGCCCAAGGGCTGTGGCGAGAGGTGCCCTGGGGACCTGCCTCTGGAGGGAGACTGAGCTCCATTCCCAACATGCGCCAGTCCCAGAGATCTGCTCCTCCCCTCGCCCAGCTCCCCCTCCTGACGCACCTATGGCCCAGGCAGACTCTCCTCTCAGACTCTTCCCCAGCAAAGCCCGGGGGCCAGACCTGTGGGGGACAGAGAGAGAAAAGTGGCCTGGTGTGGCACCTGGAGGCCCTAGGTTCCTGTGGGAACTTTAGGGGGTGCCCCGTCCTGGTAGATTCTTGTGTTTGTAGTGAGGGGGAGGGGAGAGGATGACAGTTAACTGAAGAATCAGAGCCCCACCCACTCCCTGTGACCCCACTCAGGGGGATCCCCCATCGCAGGGAGCGGAGCCTGATGGCAGAGACAGGTAAGCTGCTCCTCCAGGCCCTTTCAGGACGCTACCCTGTAATCCTCACAATGACTCTGGCCTAGCACTATAGACAGGAACCCGAGGTGCCCAGGGCAGCTTTGTTGCCCAAGGTCACCTAGATGGTACGAGTGGCAAAGCTGGGCTTCATTCAGCCAGCCTCCCTGGCTTCCAAGTTCATGCCTCTTAACCACGCTGCAAACTTATGACCTAGGGCTGGAAGCAGAACATCCATGTGTTTTCTTTGGTCTGCCCACAGCTGGCACCATAGTTTTAAACTGGCAGGATTAGAAAACCAAAGCATTAATTTAGCAAATACTTACCCCATGCTTAGTCTCAGCATGACCTTGTTCATGGGGCCTGAGCGGGGGAACATGTTTAATAATCATCACAGCCCTATGAAACAGGTGCTGTTACTATGCCCAGTTTATAGATATGAGAGTCAAGGGCGTTGATCGAGGTCACACAGTGAGGAAGTGGCAGAGGTGAAATCTGAGGCCATGTGCTCATCTTCTTCAGCCTCTTTACTTGTTCACACAAACATCTAGATTTCTAATGTATCTTAGAGATTGCAAGCCCTGGCAACTCTGGGCCTAGCCCACAGCTGACTCAAGCTGCCCTCTTTGGCTGGGCCATGTGCTCTTCAGTTTGTGTAGTCCTCACCCGTCCCTACTGCTCCCTGATGTTTCTCACACCAAGTTCACCTCACTCACTTCTTTCTCACCTGTTTCCTGGCAGCTGCATTGGCAAGCCCTAAGCAATCCTCTGTCTAAGATGTTGATAAATAATTCTGATAGTATATAGGCTTTAGGTTTTGCAACAGAGATCATAAGATCTCTGTTGCAACTACTCTTTGACTGTGAAAGCAGAAAATTAAAGGGAAGGGTGTGACTGTATGCCATTAAAACTATTCACTGACCCCCACTATGTCCATTGGGACTCACCAACTCTGTCCCAGTCCACTCACTTAAACTATCTTGTGCCCCAACTAGCCTTTTGTCCCTCTCTGCCCACAGTCTTCTATCCCCCATCTTCTACACATCTGACAAGAGGCTTAACCATCACTCTCAAGGCTTGGAGGCTGGGAGTGGGCTGGGCAGGCCCTGGGGCAGGAGGATGGGGACGGAGCCTGCCCTGAACATGGTTCCATTCCCAGCAGAAAAAAAATCTCTCAGCCCTGGCTGGTGTGGCTCAGTGGATTGAGTGCCAGCCTCAGAACCAGAGGGTCACTGGTTCAATTCCTGGTCACGGCACATGAGTGGGTCACAGTCCGGGTCCCCAGTGGGGGCCATGTGAGAGGCAACCACACAGTGATGTTTCTTTCCCTGTCTTTCTCCTTCCTTTCCCCTCTTTCTAAAAATAGAGAAATAAAATCTTTTAAAAAATTTCTCAAGTTATAGCTCCACAGCTCTTGAGGGATTCGGCAAAGCTGGCTTCATTGAAGCAAACGAGAACTTAAGTGCGTGCAGATGACCAGAGTGCCGGGAACACGTGGCCTGACCTTACACAGGGGCACTTTCTGCTTCTGGGAATGTCTCCTAAGGAAATAAGACTTTCTGCAGAGAAAGCACTGTCTCTAGGAAAACCATCACACGTGAGTGATGTAGAATTCTGAAAAATGTTGGGAAGAAAGCCTCAGTGGGCACCCCTATGGGTACCCATAGGGATTGTGAACTGGAGGGTCAGGCTTGCAGAAAGTGGCAGGTATTTTGCAAGACACTCCTGGCTATGTTGATAGGGAGAGGCAGAGGGTGACGTGGTCTGAGCAGTGTGAAGTTGGCGGGTGAGCCCAAATGTATACTGAGGAGAAAGAACTGGAGGGAATCACAGCCACAAGTTGAGTGAGATTAGTACACAGCCACTTAATGCCTGTTTTCTCGTGTTTGTCATTGTGTTACTGGAACTTTTATGTCGATCATTTTGGTCAATCCTCACAACAAGTGGGGTGGGGTGATACTGTTCTCACACATGTCTTACAGATGAGGAAATCGAGGCAGAGAGTGGTCAAAGCGACGTGCTCCAGGTCACACACTGGTGGGTGTTAAGAGCTGGGACCAGGTCCGAGTCTCGGGGTCAGACCTGCCTGAACCCCAACTCCATCATTGCCCTTTGGGGGTCCAGGGGCTTCTTGGGTGGTTTTGTCTTTTAACACCTTGGAGTTTCCCAGATTTTCTCTAATGAGAAGGCTTCATGTTTGTGATGGGAATGACAGACAAGAGACGGGGCACCCAGGGGTCTGGGTAGTGTGAGGCCCGTGGGGAGGGAGGAGACTGTGGCTTCCCACCACCCAGCCAGGCCAAGGGGGAGGCGCAGGGGCTGCAGTTTTTGCTTCCTTCCCTGTTATTCCAATGGAGATGAAATTCACACAATGTGAAATGAACTGATAGTTAATTTTGTAGTAAACTGATTAGTGGCACTTAGAACATTCACAATGTTGCTAAACGACCTGTATCTAGTTGCAGGACATGTTAATCACCCCAAAAAGAAACCTCATAACCACTGAGCACTCACTTCCCCACCTCCTATTCCCTGGCAACCACTATTTCACGTCTCTAAGGATTTGTCTGTTCTGGACATTTCACATAAATGGACTCACACGATGCGGCCTCTGTGACTAGCCCCTCCTACATGGCATCATGTTCCTGAGGCTCATCTATGTTGTAGCACGTGTCAGTGCTTCATTCCCTCTTGTGAATAGTATCCCACTGCACAGATGGGCCACATTTTATTTGTTTACCAGTGGATAGACACTTGGGTTGTTTCCACTGTTTGGCTGCTGTGATTACTACTGCTGTGAAGAGTGGTGTACAGTCTTTGAGTATGCGTTTCCAGTGCTCCTCCGTGTACATCTAGGCGTGGCGTTGCCAGGAGCTGCCAGACTGTTTTCCACAGTGGCCGCACCTGTCCCCTGAAGAGAACACCTGCAAAAGAACATTCCAGTCATTTCAAAATCACCCTCCCTCTACGACAGGAATCTGAGATCTCAAAACGAGATGGAGGGAATGAAGGTAGGGTGTAAGATGGGGATCACAGCAAAGGAAACCCCGTGACATGATGGTCAAGGGCTCTGGAAGCCCAATGCCTGGGTCCCAGTTCTGGCTTTTCTGCTCACTGGGTGTGGCTGGCAAATCATGGTCCCTTAAGATATTTCCATCCTAATCCCTGGAACCTGTGAATATGTTATTTTAAGTGGCAAAAAGGGTCTTTGCAGATGTGATTAAGAATTTTGCTGGGGACAAGGGTGAAGGGATCAAGCAAAAAGGCAAAAGGACTCATGGACATGGACAACAGTGCGGTGATTGTGGGGGGGGGGAGAGGGGAGTATAAGGGGGATAAATGGTAATGGAAAAAATACAATTTAAAAAAGAATTTTGCTGGGGAGATGATCCTGGGGGCTAATGTAATGACAGTGTTCCTTATAAGAGAAAGGCAGGAAGGTAGAGTCAGAGATGTGAGGATGGAAGCAGAAATTAAAGTGATGGGGCTGAAGCATGAACCAAAGAATGTGGCCTCTAGAAGCTGGAAAAGGCAAGGAATGGCTTCTCCCCTAGAGCCTCGGCAAGGAACACAGCCCTGCCAACCCATCTGGACTCCAACCTCCAGAGCTGTGAGGTAATAAAATTGTATTGTTTTAAGCCACCAAGTTTGTGGTAGTATGTTATAGTGACAAAAATAAATGAATCCTTGCCCTGGCTCGTGTGGCTCAGTGGATTGATTGCCAGCCTGCAAACCAAAGGGTCGCTGGTCCAATTTTCAGTCAGGGCACATGCCTGGGTTGTTAGCCATGTCCCCTGTGGGGGGAGCAGAGGGTGGGTGGCGTGTGAGAGCCAATGACATGTTGATGTTTCTCTCCCTCTCAAAAATAAATGAATAAAATGTTGTTTTTGTTTTTGTTTAAGAAAAGAATCCATTAGAAGTGTGACTTGAGCTGAGGTTCTCAAGGCCCCAGTTTTCACATCTGTAAAATGGAAATAGCAATAATACCCACTGTAAGATTGCCATGGGAAATAAATGAGGTAATGTTACATGTATAGCCTAACATTAGCTGATATGTTTCCCCTGCTAACCATAAGCACTACAAGAACAAGAACTTGAGTCTCCTCGTGTATAGCCAACTTCAAATGCTGAGCTGTCTCTGGCCCCTCGTGGGCCTGGACACATCTGTGCTCTACAAGAAAGCAGGAGTGAGAGCTGGCAGGGTTAGGGGCCTCTGGCCCCTAGTTCTGGGAAAAAGTTCATTTGAGAGATAACCAGAGGGTTATTGCAAGGATTAGAACAGATAAAATAGGTATCCAAGACTCCTAGTGTGGTGTCAGACATACCCCGCTGCCCAAGGAGGAGTGGTGGAATGGACACAACTTTTCTTCCCTCCCTTCCCCTTTCTCCTTTTTACCTTCCTTCCTCCTTCCATTTTTGTCTTTTCTTTGTTCACAAAGTCAACAGCAGCCTAGTGCCCATTGTCCTGGCCTGCTTGTATGATCTACTGAGAAAAAGTGGGAACGCCCTGGGATGAGGAGGCTGACAGGCCTGTGGCCTCCTCTGGAGGCCCAGTCCCACAGTATCACGGGCAGGAAGCACACCTGCTGGGACACAGGCCCCGCCCTCCTGGTTTCCCACAGCCCTGGGGAGAGTGGGGCTGGTTGCCAAGGCCTCAGGTATAGTGGATCCGGAAGCAGGAAGCAGTCTGTGCTCCTAGGAGTTAGGACCTGCCAGGCTGGGGATCTCCGAGGCAGGTTGGGTCTAGGTGTGGGGCTGCTGGGGGGCTGGGAAGGGGAAGGGGCTGCCCAGGTCAGGTTCAGGGCCCAGAGAAGGGATGAGCAAGGAGAAGAGAGGAAGAGAGTCTGGGGCAGGAACTGGGGCCCAGAGGGAAGGTGCGAAAGGGGCAAGGACTGGACTGTGGGAAGCCTGTATGTGGCCCAGCCCCCCAAGGAGCCCAGGGCTCTAAGGGGCTCCCTGTGGGGCTAAGGCAGGTGGCACCCACAACCCTCCAGCTGAGATGGACAACCTGAAGGAGCTGGAGTCCACAGCCGAGGAAGTGCTGGGGAAACTGAGGAGCCACAAACTGTTCCAGTCCACGTGGGACACGGCTGCCTTTATTATCTTCCTCCTCTTCCTGGGTGAGTGTGGGTTCTGCCTCTGGCTCATCAGCCTCACAAGCCAGGCCCTAGTCAGAGGGCCATGTCTGGACACCTGTCCCGCCCCTAGGCACTGTGTTGCTCCTGCTGCTGCTTGCTTGCCTCCACTGCTGCTGCTGCTCCTCCAGATCCCAGAAGGTGAGAACCAAGCAGGTGAGACTCAGGGCCTGGAACTGCACTGAGGTGGGGGAGGGGTTTTGGAGAAGCTGCTGAGCCTCCTCCAGATGGGGGTTGGCAGGGAACTGAAGCCCATCAAACCCTCTGTGCCTCTCTTACAGGTAAACCCCATGGGAGTGAGTAACTTGGCTCTGGAACCTTAATGAGGCATCTTCCAGCCCCCCTGCTCGCATGTCCTGCTGGGTAACAGTAACAAGGCCTTGTCTGCCCAGAGCTTGAGTCTGAAGTGTGTTGTGTTCTAACCTCCCATCAAGGGCTGAGCACTGCCGGCACTCACTGCTCCATCCAGTGCCCACCTGGTCCCTCATAGACTTCACCCAGCATGACTGTCGCCAGGAAACCTTAAGTTGCAGGTCACTCAGCAACTACCAATGGGAGGGGAAGCTGGGCTCAAACTTGGGGCCCC
Source organism: Phyllostomus hastatus (assembly GCF_019186645.2). Lineage (NCBI taxonomy): Eukaryota > Metazoa > Chordata > Mammalia > Chiroptera > Phyllostomidae > Phyllostomus > Phyllostomus hastatus. Next base: position 3,427,121 of record NW_025334030.1, on the reverse strand, counting down.
AACCCCCAGGAAAAGCCCTTGTCACTATTCTACTCAGCCCCTCAGCAGCCAGAAGGACCCTCTCAAAGGTGGTGTGAATAGGCCAGGGGCTCAGTCACTGAGAACTCCATCAGCTCCTGACAATCAGGGAGCCCCCAGTTTGGTCCCCACTCAGATAGACAAGACAGAGAGGTCCAGGCAAAATTGGATAATCTTTATTTCTTGGAGACCCTGGTGGGGTTGCTGTTTAGTCAAAGGCACCCCAGCTCATGGTAGGTGGCCTCTGTCTGCCTTTTCCTCCTTCTTCCTTTCCAGCTCATAGCTTAGGGTCACCACCCACCCCTCACCTTCCAAGGGGAGGGGGTGTGTAGCTGCCCCTCACCATCCTGGGGGGCAGCTCAACAGGAAGGCATCGAAACAGGGAGGAAGGAGTGCCCTGGGCTGGGCTCCACCTTGAGTCCAAAGGGCAAGGATTGGAATGTGGGCCACCTCTTGACCCCACCTTCCTGACCCACCAAAACAAAAAGCAAGTCAGCCTCCCTTCATCCCAGAGGTTCCTGTGTTCACTCCCATCTGTGCAAGTGTGATGGGTAGAGCAGGCAAGAAAAGAAGTAAATTGCCCATCGTGCTGGCTCTGGCCTGTAATCCAAGGGGTGTGTGTGGTGGGGGCGGGGACACCCTGGGTAGGGGCCACTTCTCAGGGGGAACAGCTCTTGGGTGCTCTGCTCAGAAAGGCTTGTAGCTCCAGTAGCTGGAGAACACCGAGATCTAGGAAGGGAGAAAGGTTGGGGGGACATGGTGAGTGGTGGTGCCAGGGGGCCTGGCCCCTGTTGTACCCTGTGACTCTGGTGAGATTTTGAGGTTACATAAGGGTAATGTGTCAGGGAGCAGGCACTGTTGCCCAGCAGCCCATCTGGCTGGTGTGTGCAGAGGGCACAAAAGACCTAAAGATTTGGAAGTGCTTTGGAGGTGAGACAAGAGGCCTTGGAATGCCCCCCAAATTAAGGGTCTAAGCAGCCTGTTGCCGGGTTGGCCTCATCTGTCTAAGACTGATCAGTTCAGACCTCACCACCCCATGTCCCCACCTTATCCTTGAGCTGCTGGCAGAGCTGCAGGGAGACGGTGAAGAAGACAAGGGCATCATTGAGCCACGGGATGACGGACTCCACTTTGTGCACGTGGCTCACTTCCAGACGCTGGGAGCCCCACTCACTGCAGGGAGTCAAGGGTCCCTGAGCCCCCCAGCCTCTGAGGTGCAGAGGGCGCTCAAGGGCACCCCTCCCAACAGCATACTTACAACATGGCCCCAGGGCTGTGGAGCACAGAGCCTCCAGCTGGGCGGAAGTTCTAGGCAGAAGAGCACCAGCCCTGGTCAGGCCCTTGGGGCTGCAGGGCATGGGCTGGTGGAAGTGAGGGGTTGGAGGTTGGCAGGGTCCTGCTCACCTTGGTGGAATTGGGCTGCAGGGTGTGCAGCTGGTACACGGTGAGACAGAGCTTGTTAAGGTTGATGTAGACATTAACCAGCAGATCGGAGGGCAATGCAGGGGCAAACATACGCTGAGGGGCAGACAGGCAGGTGGGGTGAGGTCAGTGCAGGCAGAAGTTCCCCAAGAACCACCTGGTGGTATCTCTGCCCTCATCTTACAAACTGGGGCATCTAGACTCTTCCCAGGTGCCCTGGGTAACTTCTTGCTCTGCCAGGCTTAGAAACTGCTGACTCAGACCAGGGGTGCTGTATTTGGGGGGTAAGGGGCACACGGTATGAGAGCTGAAGACCCTATCCCAGAAAAATGCATAGACACAGAGCACCTACTGATGACAATTTGGGGCATCCCTGTGTCCCTCTTCTAGGGGACCCACTCTCCTGGACCGAGGCACTGACCGTGAGGCCGCTGGCAGCAATCTCAGGCAGAGTGAGGGTGGCTGGAGTGGTGAGCCGATTGCGAGCTCTGGTCAGTTGCAGCATCACGGCGTCCATCAACTAGGGGGAGGGGGCTGGTCATAGCTGCTGTGAGGGCAGTGAGCCTGGTTCTGATCCCATCCCCCACACCCCAGCGTTGGAGAGCAACAAAGTAGGGTAGCCTCCAGCTCCTGTCCTGGTGGTCCTGGTCTCAGAGCTGGAACCTCACCCTAAAGCAGGGGACTTATTTAAAAAATACAGGTAATTGGGCTCCAGCTGGGGAAGGAGGGTAGGATGTCCAGTGAACCACCCATCCAGGAGCTTGTATTGCATGGAATTCTAGAGGTGGGTCCAATGGGAAATGAGATTCTAGGAGTTAAGTCCCAGGGGCAGGATGGCTTGGTAATTGGGGGCAGAGGCAAAGAAGGAACGTAGAAGGGGCCCTAATCTAGATAGGGTGCAAAGGGCAAGGGAGAGCTTCCTGAAGGAAGCAATGAGACAGCTGAGTTGATGCCTTAAGTCAGGTATCAACCCCCTTTCCACAGGTGCAAACACTGAGACTCTAAAGGGCAAGGTCACATAGCTAGTGAACAGTGGAGCTATGTAGAACTCATCCCTTTCCTTTACCATGGACCAGAGCCCTGGCTTGGACTCCTTAGAGGCCCAGCTTCCACCGCCTCCAGCTGTGGCTGTGGGTACTAGGATGACCTAGGCAAAACTATTGGGTGGAGGCATATGGGCTGCAGCTTATACCCCCAGGGTAGTCTTCTGGGAGGGACCTCAGTCCATCTAGTTCCAAGTTTCATATGAAGAATCAGAGGTCCAGGGAGGGTAGGTGAACTGGCTAACAACACACAGCAAGTCTGGGCATCCAGACTCAAGTTCTTCCTCCATGCTTTGTGAACTGACTTTGTTAAGTTTTTTTTTTTTTCTTCCTACTGCTAGTACTACAACTAGTAGCTTAGTAGTTACTATTTATGAAGCACTTACGAGGGGCCGCTTTACCTGCATTATCACAGTTAGTAGTCACTATATCTTGTCCCCCTTTTACAGGGAAGGATACTGAGGCACAAGGTGACTAAGTAAGTGACTTGAGGTTGAACAGCTTATAGCAAAGGCCCTGGGATCAGAACCCAGGTCTGATTCTGGAGCTGTGAGCCATTTGACTGTGGCTCAACAGACATGTGTGAATTGAGAGGTGAAGAATCAACTGTCAGCTACACCTGAGGACGTGGGGGCAGAGTACTCCAGGGACCTGGTGTCAGGTCAGGGCTGGGTGTGGGGAACTTGGCTCCCCTATCCCTGCAGGAAGCTCACCTTAAGGACCTCTGCTCCTGTCCTGAACTGGTAGCTGTCATCCCGGTTGTTGAGAAGGTAAATGGCTTGGCTCACGTGGTTCCTGGCATCCTGGATCTGAAAACAGTGCCACTCTGTGGTCAGTGGGCTGGGGCCCAGGAGGGAGATGTGCCAGATTCACAGCAGCCATGGTCTCACAGCTCTAGCCCATGGGCACGCACTCTGAAGGGCTGTCATCCTTGAAGGGGTGGGTGGGTGCTGCTTTCATGACACTTCCTCCATAGTCCCCCACAGTTCCATAACTATGTACTTCCTGCCCTGGCTGGGTGCTGGGCACAAGGCACAGACTAAGGTGGGCTTGGTTCCTGGCCTCATGTAGCTCACTTTCCAAAGGAGGACAGATGGTAACACAGTAAAGGCACAAGATAACAGACTGCATGGCTTGCACAAAAAAAATAAACAGGGTGATGAGGGGAGATCAGGGAGCCTCTTTACATGGCAGGCAGAGGAGGCCCCAGGGAGGTGACTCTTGAATTGACATTCATGACTCTTGTCATGAGAAAAGCTGGTGGAGAGGATTCCAGGCAGTGAGATAAGAACGAGCAAAGGCCCAGAGGGGGAGACTGCTGGTGGCCAGTTGTGGGGGAGCAAAAGCTGGGGCCCAGTCACATAGGAGTTGATAGGGAGCATGGATTTTTGTCCTTAGGAGCCATGGAAAGCCCCTGGAAGCATGGGAAGGGAGTGACTTTAGGGAGAAGTTCCTATGTCTTTGGCTAGGGAGTATGGACAGGTTCACTTACCACAAAGCTAGTCTCTGGAGTCCCATGCCCCGCCCACCCTGGCTTTGCTGCCAGGAAACACTGTACCAGGCTTGCTGTAGCAGCAAATTCTCAGTGTCCAGCCCCTGGAGGCCTTAGTACCACTGTACAGGCCTGCCTGCCTCTGCCTGCCCTTGTGGCCTGAGCTCTGGTCAGGGAAGGTCCTGGTTACCTGCTGCAACTTCCACTGCTTGTCCTCCCGGAAGGCAAAATGCAGCAACTGGTTGTTGCGGGGCATCTTCAGGTTCACGTCCTAATGGGTGAGAGGGTTATAAGCTGGGCAAAGGGATGCCCTTAGGCTTTTGGCCACTGTAAGCCTATAAGCCAGGGGGTTGAAATAGTGGTGGTTTAGGCCCCAGATACTTCTAGGGAGTAGGGGGATGGACTCCCAACACCATGGCCATTTGGGGGTAAACAGGGAGGTCAGGAAACAGGAACTCAGGCCCAAGAGAAATCACAAAGGGAAAGAGACCAAGAATGGGGAAGGTGCCCTTAGGTGGAAGGAGGTATGTGACCGGGCAGACAGAGAATACCTGCACAGGCCAATGGACTGAATACCTACCCGTGAAGGAGAGGGACCTTCCCCCACGCCCTGGCACCTGACACAGGTTGGGTGCAGATGGAGTTCGGATGTTGGCTGATTCCACTTGGATCTGGGGCCAGCCTAATCCTGCCAATGCCCATGCTTCACTGGGCGCAGACTCAGGGCTGGATCATTTACAAAGCATCCCCTTTCTGCACATCTTACAGAAACCACACACCAATCTCATGAAATGGTTGGGGGTAACTGTCATTTTATAAGGAAACTGAGGCTCAGAAGGGTCAAGAATCCTGCCCAGTGTCACACAGCCAGCTGGTGGCAGAGCTAAGCAGCAGGCTCCCATGCTCTTCCTCACTGGCTTCTCCAGAAACAAGCAAAGGGGGGAGGGGCCAGGACTCACCGCCTGGCTCAGCGCGTCCCCTTGCAGAGTCAGCACGCCTTTCACCTGGTCAGTGCTACAACACATTGGGGTCAAAGCAGAGTCTGAAGCTAATCCCTCCTACTGCCCAGCCATCCCAGTGGTCTGCTTCTGGTTGGCTGTCACAGGATGTTCCAGCCCAGGTGTCCCACCCTCCTAAGGAGCCCATCCCAGGGGTTTCTGCAGAGCCAGGGCTCACCCATAGCTGCCCAGAATGAAGTTCTCTTGCTTGACAGGCCCCTCTGTGCCTGAGCCCTGCAGAGTGAAGCGGAGAGAGGCCTCCTGGGGGGAAGAGGAGAGTGGGGCAAATTTCACTCAATCCAGCCCAGTGCTCCTTCCAGAAGCCCCAATTCCAGGTTGGCTAGGAGAGGAACAGGTGGGCTGGCCTTACGGGGACACCTAACCCAAGCCTCCAGGGCACCTTACTGCTTCTCTGACTCCTCCCACATGGCCTGAATTTCAGTTCCTACGGGAGGCAATGCCTGCTCCTTCCCTATTCTCTGAGTACCTACAGTGTCTGACATGGGGGTATATAATGGGAATACTTTCCCAGGTCAGTCCAGGTGCTCAGGGGTGAAGAACAGGGTCAGGAACCACAGTAGTCAAGACGACTCGCAATTCTGGTCATACTAGGCAATGCCCTGACATTTGTGAATTGACTAGCTTATCTTCATGAGAGCACTGTGAGGCAGATACCGTTACATCCTTTTTGCTAATGACGAAAAGGAGGCCCAGAGAGACTGAGTACTTGGCTAATGTCACAATGTTGGGGTCCCTGATCTCAGATTAAATGTCACTGCCTTAAGACCTTCGCTGTCCGGACCCCGGGGCTCATACCAGGTCCATGGCACTCACATAGCTGCTTGGAGAAACGGGTAAGTACCTTCTGGGGTCCCCAACTAGGCTCCAAGTCCACTGATGCCAAAACTGCGTTTGAACACAGCAAGCGCGAGGGAGGCTGGCGTAGCCGCCCAAGGGAAGGAGCCGTGTCAGGGTAAACTGGAGAAGGTGGGAGCGCGCAAAGGTCCGCTGCCGCCCCGGGAGGCGTTACCTTTAGGATGTCCTGCAGCTGCTTCAGCACAGCGTGCACCTCATCGTGAAGCAGCCATCGGAATTCCTCCTCCTGCCGAGACAGGCCGCTATCAGCCACCCGGACCCACCGCCCCAACCTTGCCCCAGCGGACTGTACGCCTCACCAGTACTGCACGCTCCACCGCTGTCGCTGCCATCGCAGCCGCCATGGTTGCCCCTCGCTGCCCAGCTACGGTCTCCGGTAAGCGGCCCTCCTCCGGTAAGCGGTCCTCCTCCCTCGGTCAGTACTCTGCGTCTGGGCCCACCCCCACTGCCTATTGGCTGAAGGGAACCAATCCCACCCCTAAACCACCTCCTCACAATGCTGATTGGCTGAGAGGACTCCCACCCCACCCCACCCCCGGCTGGAACCAGACTGGCTGCGTTTAATCTCGTTTGCCTCCGCTCGCTGAGGATGCCACCGGGAGCCGCTGTCACAATGCGGCAATGCGGCTGCGCTTAGGCTGCAGGGCTGTGGCCCTCGACCCGCCTCTTCTGGGCTCTGATAGGGTGTCTTTACCTATTTGTGCTCCATTGGCCAAAGGAATGGCTTGCTCTTACTGCCCCCCGCGACTGACGATTGGCTGAGGTGGTAACCTGCTCTGGCTCGGCCTCCCCAAAGCAGCGGCCCCACTGAGTTAACCTCCGCCCTCTTCTTCCCTCCACTCTGGGCGGTTGGTGTTTGGGCGCAGGCAACCGCCAAGGTTGTCAGTCACAGCTGTGTTACCAAGAAACGTTTTATTCTGCTTGCAGTAGCCTTTTGTTAATTGCACAAAATCGTTTTTTTCTTTTGCCATTTAAACATCATCACACAATTCTATTCTGAAAGACATGTTCATTAAAAACAAAGCAAAAATAAAAATTCACAACCTTAATTACCAGATTTGTTGTTTAAAGGGGAAAAAAGGGTGGCAGAGGAGGGGCTTTCTTACAAGCTTTTTCACAAAGTGTCACATTTTCTTTTCAAAAGGGAAGGACTTCAAAACAAACGTGAGATAGCTTAAACAGAAATATTAATAAAAAGGAACTTTACAGAATTGCCAACAATATTAAGACAACATTGACTAACCAGTTTCATTACAGCATCTTCCCCCCACTCCCACCCCCGAGTGTCCAGCTAGGACTATAACAGGCTTTGTGTTCAGTCAGAATCCCAGTGAAATCAACTGTGCCAAAAATCACAGGCATCTTCCCTGGTCTCCCCTCATGTCCTCTGAGATCCTATAACCTGGGTTCTGATCAATGGAAAAGGACCAAAGTTGTGAGGGGGAGGGACCCACACCAGTGTGGCCACCTCATTTTTTAAATATAATTATGTATTCACTATAAATGCTGGCCTTCTGGCAAAATGTGACTTTGAAAAGAACCCATGCAGAGGCAGACAACATTGACATCCTTTAGGTGACTTCTCCTTGTTCTTATGCCACATTCCAAGCCCCTCTGGTCCCCTATCAAAGGAGAAATACTAGATCCTCAAGGATGCCTTGGATCCACCTCCGAGCGTTAGTTCAGGTTCACTCAGGCCCAGTTCTCCTCTTCCATCCTGACAGACCCCAAGGCCCTGGAAGCACCGAAGACCAAGCTGCTGGCTGAAGTGAAGATACTCATTCCGTTTCAAGAGCTGAGCCTAAGAAATGGTCATCACTGGTCAGGCTGGGTCTGGGCTGAAGGGACAGACAGACAGGAAGAAATACTCTCCATGGGAGGAAAGGGGAAAGGGAGGAGAATGGAGAGGCGGGCATGCAGAGGACTTGTACAGGGGCTGGAGAAGGTGGGACTGCTGTGAGGGGACCTGGGTCAGAGTGGCTCTTCAGAACCAGGAGAAGTCTGTGGCATAATGGAAACAGGAAGGAGCTCTTCCCTTCCCTCACTGATGGCCCTCAGGAACCCCTTCCCACAGGCTGGGATGAAAATCCAAATACTAAAACAGCCTGTTGAGGAGAGAGCTCTCCCTACACCAAAGCAAGGAAATCCGATCCCAGCCCAGGACTCCATAGTGATGGCGACTTCTAGGATGAGTGCTGAAGAGCAGTGAGGGAGAGTAGGCTTCTATGAGCCTACCTACAGGCTGACTGCTGCTCTCCCTGGAAAGCCAGAGCCCTGTCTTTGCTTGACTTTGCCAATCTCTTTTCAGTTCACAAAGGCATTTCTGGAGAGTTGGTTGCATGTTGGTAGCTTAAACATGACAATCCTCATCAGCTGGGCACCTGAGGTTGGAGGGCCCACAGGATCCTCCATTAGTCTGTGCTGGTTCATCTTGGCCCACAGCCTCTCTCCACAAGGGATCCATCCAGTGGGGAATGTGGGCATGACCACACCTCTTTGCTGAGGGAAGCAGTGGGAAGGCTTCCAGTTCTCACTGCTGGTTCTAGTTCCTTGACTGGAAGGGGTCTGAGATAAGAGAAGCTTGAGAGAAGGGGAAAAAAGCCAGGCAGCAGTTTCTGGGCAGCTTCTATCCTGGAATAAGAGCCAGTGGGGTGTGTGTGTGTGTGTGTGTGTGTGTGTGTACACGGAGCCACCTGGTTTGGGGGCCAGTGCCCAGCTCAAGAGCTTTGCCACAGGCTGATCAATCCTGCTGACACCTCTCCCCTTCCCAAGACCTTCAAGGGAAGAGTAATGCTGTGTGCTGTGCTGATGGCAGGTCTCAAAGTCTGTATAAAAGGAGATCGAGACAGGTGGACTGGTCCAGAGTGAAGTGCCAGTACCTCAACCCCATGTGATGAAGAAGGGGTCAGAGGGAAGATTAGGGGAGTGGGGGCTTAGTGTATGTAGGCCCGGTACACGGCAGACATATCGTTGTCAGACTGGTCCAGTGCCTTGGCTCTTTTGTACACCTGAAAAAGAATTAGACGGGCTCAATCTCTGACCACACAGCTGGCATAAAGACCTGGATGTGCTTTCTGGAGGTGGTTTTAGATGTGGTTAGATGGGTAGGTTCTGGATTCCAGGCTGTCTGGGTATGACTCCTGGTTCCTTTGCTAATTTGGACAAAATACCTCACTCAGCCACTGCCTTTTGATATCTTGGAGAAGGTAACAGGGTTATGGTGAGGGTTAAATGGAGTGAAGGATGTATAATTTTTAGAGTGTCACCACAGAGGTAGAACTCAGTATTGTAAGTATGTGCTTTCTTGCTGAAGACCCTCCAAGGACTTCCCATGTTATTCTCTAGGCTACTACTGTCCTTGCCCTTTCCTCTGCATAGGACACCCTTCCCTCAGCCTGGCTGGATTCTTCCCAAAGGCATTTCCTGACCACCTCATCTAAAGCAGTGGCTGTAGCACTTTACCTTGGTCACCTCTATCTACTTACCATGTCCTATTTTATCTATATTTCTGACCACCTGAAATTCTTTCTTGTTTAAATACCTATGTGATTATTTTGTGCCTCCTTCCAAAACGTACACCAACTTGTCCCTAGAGCCTAGTATGGTGCTTGGCAATTAACAGCTGCCCTGGAGATACTAGGTGACTAACTGGATGTGTGAAAAGAATTAAACAGCCGTTGTTCGACAAGGGCAGTATGGCATCCAGTCATGCTGAGGAAATGCAGCGGGACACAAGGTTCCTCCCCCACATGGCTGGCTCTTTTTTTTTTTTTTAATTTCTCTTTATTGATTTTAGAAAAGAGAGAAGAAGAGGAAGAGAAGGGGGTGGGAGAAATATCAATTTATTGTTCCACTTATATGTGCATTTATTGGTTGCTTCTTGTATATGTCCTTGTATGGTAAAGAACAAGGATCCAATCTATAACCTTGGCATATCAGGACAATGCTCCAACCAACTGAGCTACCTGGCCAGGGCTGCATTTTTTTTTTTCTTAAAAAAGAAAAAATATATATAGTCCAGTTGGAGCTACCATAATTAAGTGTCCACTATAGCTTAGGTGAAGCTGCAATTCAGAATGAAGGCTAAAGACTTTTTCAGATAAAACCAATTATCACCAGTAGACCTGCATTACAAGAAATGCTAAATGTAAGTTCTCCCACCTGAAAGGAATTAACACAAGAGAGAAATTAAATTCTTCAGAAAGGAATGGAGAACACTGGAAATCGTAAATTAGAAAAATTATAAAATGATTTTTCCACTTAATTTCTTTAAAATACATATGACTACTTAAAGTAAGACATTTCAACATTGTCTGGTGGGTTTAAAACAAAGACAGATATGACACATAGGATATCTGTAACCTAAAGCAGACGTTCTCAACATGGGGGGATTTCACCTTTCAGGGGATATTGGTAATGTCTGGATGTATCTGGGAGTGCTGTTGGCAGCTAGTGGGTAGAGGACAGGGATGCTGTTAACATACTGTTAATGCACAAGACAGTTTCGACAACAAAATGTTAATAGTGTCCAGGTTGAGAAACCCTGACTTAAAGGATGAGGAACAGAGAGGTAGATGGATCTGTTTTTGGTAAATATTAACTCTAAGTAAACCATGGAATTAAATGTGTATTGCAATCCCTAGAACAAAAACAGAAGAAAAATAATGCATCATTAAAAAGCCTATAGAGCTTTGGCTGGTGTGGCTCACTTGGTTGGAGCATTGTCCAGTAAACTGAAAGGTCGTAGGTTCGATTCCTGGTAGGGCACATGCCTAGGTTGAAACTTTGGTCTCTAGCTGGGACATGTGCAAGAGGCAACTGATAATGTTTCTCTCTTACATCTATTTTTCTTTCCCTCTTTCTCTCCCTCCCTTCTCCTCTCTAAAAATCAATAAGCATGTCCTCAAGATGAGGATTAAAAAAGCCAATAGATATCTAAAATAGAATTCTAAAAAGATATTGAAATAACACAAAATAAGGCATGAAAGGAGGAATAGACAAACACCAGAAGGGAGAAAAGCAATCAAATAATAAACCAGTAGCTCTGAATCCAATCACAACAGATGTGAATACAGACTAAATGTTAATGGACTGGTTAACTTTAAGATCCAGTGACTAGAGAGCCTAAAGTTACATGATCCAAACAAGTGGCAAGAAAATGCCACACTCCACTGAGAAATTAACCAAAATGTCTGTTTCCAAGCAAAGGAATGATGGTGGGGGCAAGTCAGAAATCACCTCATCAAGTGTTGCCAGTACAAGCCACACATAGAACTATTCAGAAGCAACTACTAGTTTGTCTTTAACTAAAGACAAACTCATCAAGAGATGAGTCTACTGACAAGAGAAGACCCACAGGTGAAACTAGAGAGAAACCTGACATTGTACCGCAACCTGAAAGAGTGAAGTAAGTACTTGGAGATATTCTCGCAAGGAAGGGACAGAAGATACAGAATTTAGGGACAGAAGATTATAAACTATGAAAAGGCAGGTCTGAAATGAGCATAATTTTGTTTTTGTTTTACTTTTTTCTTTGCAGCAATAAGCCACTTGAGCCCTGTAAGAATTTAACTTGAATGAAAATGTGTATCAGCTTATAGCTCTTGAAGCTATAGCTTCTAAAATAAATGAATCTATGTGTTTCATAAAATAGTTTTATTTTAACTCTATGGTAAAGATAAATACTGCTCAGCTTTTTTTTTTAAAGATTACATTTCTATCAGGTTAAGAATGCTGAACTTCTAAAAAATTGTTTTCAAAAAGTGCATATGTAGGTGCTTAGTAAGTGTCATTCAAAAACAATGTTAATGATGGCCTTGGTCAGGTAGCCCAATTGGTTAGTGTTGTCCCAACACACCAAGGTTGTGGGTTTGATCTCTGGTCAGGGCACATACGAGAATTAGTCAATGAATGCATAAATAAGTGCAACAACAAATCGATGCTTCTCTCTCTCTCTCCCCCCCCGCTTCCTCTATCTCTCTAAAATCAATAAAAATTTAAAAAAGTTAATTAAGCTCCAATTAATAGGCAGATATTGTCAGAATGGATAAAAACTCAAGGCCCAATTACAGATTGTCTGCAAAACATACAATTTAAAGACACAGGCTGAAAGTAAGTGGATAGAAAAAGATATACCATGAAAATAGTAGGCACAAGAAGGCTGTAGTAGTGATATTAAAACCAGACAACAGATTTCAAAACAAAGATCAAGAGACATTTCATAATAATGAAAGGGTAAATTCATCAGGAATACATAATAAATAAGTTTAAAGGCATTAAGCAAAATGGACAGAATTAAAGAAATAAGATAATTTCACAATCATAGTTGGAGATTTTAATATTCCTTTCTCAGCAACTGAAAGAACCAGAGGAAAGGTCAGTAAAGGTAGTATGAAAACAATGCCAATCACCTTCACCTAACTGATACCTGCAGAGCAAAGCATCCAACAACTGTAGACAACAGTCGTCTTATTTGCACACGGCACACCCAGCAAGACAGACCATCTGCTGGGCCACAGAACAAGCTCATTATTTAAAGACTTAAAAATCATACTGGGCATATTCTTTGACTATAAAAGAGATCATTAGACATCAATAACCATTAAGACATCTAGGGCCCTGGCTGGCGTAGCTCAGTGGATTGAGCGCAGTGGTTTGATTCCCAGTCAGGGTACATGCCTGGGTTGCAGGCCATGATCCCCAGCAACCGCACATTGATGTTTCTCTCTCTCCCCCTCCCTTCCCTCTCTAAAAATAAATAAATAAAATCTTAAAAAAAAGACATCTGGGAAAACCCTAAATATTCAATAAACTTTTGAGTAATCTACAGGTCAAAGAAGAAATCACAAGGGAAATAAGCATGGCTCAAAAGGAGATGTCCAGCTTTTAATGCTCCTGTTAGAAAATGCAGGTCTAAACCAAATGATCTGACATTCCACATTGAGAGGTTAGACCACAGAGTAAAGAACAGCCAAAATAAGTAAAAGAGAGGAATAACAGAAGAAAAATAAAGGGAAGGCTGCTGGTACTTGTGCCACTGGCTCTTGCAGTTAGTTACCTCATTGGCTGCAGCTGCCATAGGAGTTGGATGGTTGACGGCATCGCCCAGCGCAATGGCTAAGCGAAGATCCTTCTGAATATATTTCAGGTAGAAATCAGGCTTAAAGTTTCCTTGCAGGATATCTGAGGAGAGAAAGCCACTTATCAGAAGAATCAGAAGGGCCTAAGAAACCACCTGCAGTAGTATCAGGGCTCAACAACCAGCATTTCTGTCCCCCTCAGACACCCAAGAGACGAGTTCCCAGCCTGTACCCTCAATTCCCATCCACTGTGTGTCTGGATCCTCTTTACCTAAGGGCATGAAACTAACTTGAGAGAGTGTATCTTTCATACCCAGTAAGTACCTGAAGAACGGACTGTTCTGACAGCTGCGTGGAACAGTTCCTCAGCTCTAATAAAGACTATAATGCAAGAAGGGAGGCCAAAGGCAACTTACTTTGGCACTTCTGGTCCAGAAAGATGCTGGCCAACTGTCCTTGATTAAGGATGTCCAAGAGTGTCTGCTGGGACTGGCCTGTCACTTGGGCCAGGGTTAGCCCCTCAGCAATGGTGGCCATGAAGCTCCCCTGGACCATATTCACAATCAGCATCATCTTGGCTGCATTGCCAACCTCACCTGCCCAAAGCAAAGAATCATGGTCACTTCCCAAGAAACCTGCAGGCAGGGATTTTCTGCCCACCCCCATCCCTGTTTGGACCCACCTCTATACCCAGGGAAGGCCCCATTCACCTGCCCCTGACAGAACTGGCTCTGACCCTTCTGGCTCTTCCTCCTTCCAGGCACTGACTGTGCAAGTCAAAGGAAACCTTCCCACGGGGGCCCCAGGCAGAGAGGCCGTGCGGGATTGACGTTGTCATCAGTGCAGTCTAGAGGGGATGTAGCCCGACAGGTGGGCAGATATGTTACCTAGAAAGAAGGAGGTCTTCCCCATTGCCTGGAAGCAGCTGCTGCAGTCCTCATATAAGCCCCTGTCTCCGGCTGCTAAGATCACCAACATCCCATCATTAGACAGCTGCTGGTTCCCTGAGACTGGGGCTTCCAGAAAGCGGCCCCCCCTGGACACAATCACCTGGAAAGGAAAGTCACAGCTTCTGGAGGCCTTGCTTCTCCCAGGGGTCTTGGGCAGGGCACAAAGGGTATCCTCAGGTAGGAGTACTTGGCCCTCCACACTGAGGCCCCAAAGCTGACATCTGTACCAAGGTGCTGGACCAATGCTGTGGGAGGGCCAGTGGACTGTCCAGACACCTGACTCACATGCGGTAAACAGAGAGGCTGGGCACTTTTCATAAGCTCTCAATTACTCTGAATTTCTTATAAAGATCAAATATTACAACCAAGTGTGGCTGTGCCAACTGCTTGGCCAACCACACCTCCTACGGACACCCTTCCCTGACTAGCCAGTCTCAGAACACATATGGGCTGGAGGTCACCACTATTGCACTTGGGCCCAGCAGCTCAAGCAAGAGGAATACTCTACTAGTATCAACTACAAATAGATGCTTAAATCAAAAAGGCTGTGCTGGCAGCCTGGACTGCTTCTTACTGTGAGGCTGGCAGCTATAGGACCTGATGCCCATCCCAGCTGGGAAGCACCTCTTCTCTCATGGCCACCTAGACTAGCTGCAGCTTTGAAGGTAGAGAGTGAAGATAGACTAGTCCCAAGGCTACCGGCTTCTTCTCTTCTCTCTGCTTTGTCTCTAGAGTAACCAAGTTGACCACACTTGGGCATGGTCAATCTGGGTCTTGGGCTCCAACCAAAAGGATGCTGGAGGGCCAGCCCAAACAAGGCCGCTACCTGGGCCAGCTCGGTGACTGTGTCAGCATCCACTGTTGACATGTCCACGTAGCACTTTCCGGGGCGGATTCCTTGCAGCACACCACTGGGGCCCAGCACCAGCTGTGGGGACACAAGGGAGAAGCAATGGCCCAGGCCCCCAGCCTGATATCCAGGAGTCCCTTAGACCTAAAGTCAGAATCCATTTGCTTTTTTGGCTCATTTCCTGATTAGGAGCTAACAAATATTAAGGCTAAAAAGGGAAAAGCAAATAAATTAGAATTTATTTAAAAAAAGAATTTCTAGTATGTTCCCATTTATCTTTAAAAAAGGAATGTGTATTTCTATTAAAAATTTCCCATTTAAGAGATGGAACCTTGATGCTTCAGTTTTGGGGCTTTTTTGCATTTACTTGGATTAGACTAGTCACAAGTTTAACAAGATGACTACTGCACTTGAACTTTTAAAACATTCAAATGCAGTGGTAGCTAAACATAGGAACTTGGCACATGGACTAAAAGCTCATTCAGCCCCAAAGCTTTCAGCTCAACAAGAATACACCACAAACCATTTCAGCATAGACCTCAGGGATCCTAGTCATTTTCATTCTTTGTTCTGAATTAAAGGAAGTCTGTAGTCAATTTATGCAAACACCCTTCACAATGGGAGATGGCCCCCAGATGGGAAATTCAACCCCCCACATGCAGACAACACTCACTCCGTGTGCAGGGGAGAAGGGAAGGAGGCCAGCCAGCTTTCCTGGCCACAATCTGAGACGCTGAGGGGAGGGAGGGGATCCTTACATCCTTGGCCGCCTTTGGATCCGACACACAGGCAAAGGTGATGTCACAAGTTGAAACAACTTCAGCGGGGGTTCTTCCTAGGCGGGCCCCCTCCTGGATGAACAAATCACACTGCAAAAGTCACAGATCCTAACGTGAGCTGCAGGCAGTGCACAACAAACAAGACAATCAGGCCAAAGACAGTGCCCGGTCCTCTTGGCTGGCCTTCCAAGGCAGGAGGCTGAGGCTGGGAGCCCAGGATGCCAGAGCTGGCCGTCTGGCTTCTTGAGGAAAGTAGTTGGGGGCTCTTAAGGACTGTCTTGTGTTTTTGCATACCTGGTACCTAGACTGATATTCTACTTCAGAGTAAACATAAAACAAGTGTCTGCCGAAGGATTCCTGTTTGACAACAGGATGTAAATAGTACCTGTCTGTAGCCCTATGTGGCTGTCTTGGCTGTGGCAAAACCATGCAATGCCCTGAGTTTTCAAGTATTGTGCTAGGGAAGCAGGGCTGTGATTGGGAGGCTGCCATTCACTACTGAGATGTTTCTGGGGATGTGAAAACACTAAACTTTCTTTTCTGAGAATTAAGATCACCTAGAACATCTCATGACAAAACACATCATTAATACTTCAGTGCATTTCCTTTATCCAAAGGCATTTAAAATGTAATTAGAACAATTTGAACCTACTATTTTGTATCCAACTTTTAGTATCTTGTAAGACATTTATCCATATTGTAGTCTCTTATAATTATTGCTTACAATGGGCAGCTGCAAAATATTCCATTAAGAGGATTTACCCAATGGCTCCCCTGCAGTTTGAAATCTGGACTGCTTTTAATTATAAATGACTCTAAGAAATATCTTTATGTACAATACTTCTCCTCTATGTTTTGAATTTAGATCTCTAAGAATGAAACAGGCTCCAAATAGTTTTCAAGTTCTTAATAAATGTAGAGGCAATATAAAACAATCACTAGCACTGAGTATATCACTTAGAAGCAACAAATAAGCATCCATAAACACATTAAAACTTTATCCTACTTGATTTAACCAGCTAAATATAGAAACTTTTCGGTGACACATTTTGATTATTTCTGATTACTAAACCTTTAAAATAACTTTGGTTTTTAATTATTTCCTCTTCTGTGAGCTTTTTATCTTGAGCTGTCAAACTACACATTTCACAAAATCAACATACTACTCTAATCCTATTGTGTTTGCTATAAGCACTTTAATTGGTGTACCTTTCAATTTTGTTTATTTTTTTGTTGTGGGGAGTATTGTTGAAAACTACCTTTTGTATGGTGCCAGGTGGGTACTGGGAATATTGGGAGGAATACTTTGTAAAGTATATGATGGTCTAACCACTATGCTGTACACCTGAAACTAATACAAAATAATATTAAATGTAAACTGTAATTGAAAAAAAGAAAAAAGACCTATTCCTCTTTTTCTTTAGTGATTTTGACTGCATCTAGGCTTAGAGAGATCTATGTTAACATTTACTTTTATTTTCTTCTGGTTTTCCTTGGGAAAAAATTCACTAATCTATCTAGAATATATTCTATTATGCAGTAGGAAGAGAGATTAGTATTTCCTCAAATTTCTAACCAGCTGTTCTATACTTCCTTAATCTCTCTCCCACAGTGTGACTTGGCTAAGCAATGCCTCTTTCTTCGCTTCTTATTATATCATGTTCTAGTTTTCACCTTGGGCTTTCTCTCAGCTCTAGACATTCTCTGCAGCTTCTCCACTTTGACCCGTGTTATCCTTTCAGTATTTTCAGTCTCCAGGGAATCATATCTGCAGCCACTTCTGCAAACTAAGTCTTGTACCTAGAGTTTTCCCTAACCCCTGATGGAATATGCACTTCTCACACTGTCTCAGCCTGCTCTGTTATTTGAATCAAATGTCAAAAATGTAATTGACCACCTTCCTCACCAAGTGGCACCCTTGTCCACTAAGTTTCAAGTCAAAGCTTAAAAACACAATCTTGTCCTGGCTGGTTGATTCAGTGGATTGAGTGCCAGCCTGCGAACTGAAAGGTCGCCAGTTTGATTCCCAGTCAGAGCACATGCCTGGGTTGCAAGGGCTAGGTCCCCCGAGTTGGAGGTGTGTGAGAGGCAACTGATTGATATTCTCTCACATTGATGCTTCTCTTCTCACTCTCTAAAAAAGAAATAAAACAAAAAGAAAGATTTTATTTATTTACTTTTTAGAGTGAGGGGGAGGGAGGAAGAAAGAGAGGAAGAGAAACATCAACATGTGGTTGCCTCTCAAATGCCCCACACTGAGGGACCTGGCCTGCAACCCAGGCATGTGCTCTGACTGGAAACTGAACCAGCGACCTTCTGGTTTGCAGGATGGCGCTCAATCCACTGAGCCACACCAGCCAGGGCAAAAAAATAAAATCTTAAAAAAACAAAAACAAAACATGATCTTTTGACATTTACAGCTATCTAGGTAGTACAAGTTTTCCCTATAATGCTAAATCATAAGGACTACTCTCTTTCTGTTTCCTGTTTCTTGGTGTTCTAGGACACCCAGCAGACCTAAAACTTCTGATGTTTAACATGGCAACTGACAGTCCTTCGTGGTGGCCTTGAAACAAGATGGAGAATGTGAGATTAGTATTTCCTCAACTTTCTAACCAGTCATCCTGAATAGAACCTACTGACCAACCCTTCTATATCACTGATTCATAGTGTGCAACCTCTATCAGAGGACGTCCTAGGCTTTCTGAGTGACCTGGAAGGTCTGTATGTTTACTATAGCACAAGTGCATTTGGCCTTTTAGTATGTGGCTTTATATTATTACGTTTTCACTTCTGCTTGGGAGAGACCTGCTCATTATTCTCCCTTTTCTAAAAATTTAAAAGTGTCTCTCGTTTTTCCAGAAGAAGCACAGAATCATTTTTTATTAGGATTCTTTTATACAAATTCCATGAGGATTGTCATAAGGATTAAATGGTTTTTAAAGACAACATTTACTACATAATTTGTGCCAAGCACTGTGCTGAGAACCTTACATCACCTCAATTATCTTCATACCCCCATGAAGCATGGGCTTTTGTTGTCATCATTTTATAGGCTGAGGGAGGTAAACTATCTCCCTGAAGAGGGCAAACAGTACAGTGTGACTTAGATTAGGTCTCTCCTATTCCAAACCAAAGTTCTACCTGCTTTGCTCTACAGCCTTCCTATAAATTAATCTGGAAAGAATAGCCTTGTCTATAACATTTAGGCTGTCTAATCAAGAACATAGGAAGACCAGAGGCACTTCTATCAAAGGATAACGTACTTATAAGTAAAATCTCTAATTTTCTAGTTTTCTTGACAATCTGCCACTATGCACCTTAGATTTCCTGGGTATCCTTAGCCTTGAATCACAAACTGGCCTGCTGATGGGACCTGTGTTACAGCAAAGTGAATTTTTTACTTTTGCCTAGAACATTTTTGTTAATTGAAATATGTCAGCTCTTCCAGCTCCTTCAGTAATCACACCTCACTTCAGCCTTCATCTCTGCACATAAGGGCATCTTGCACCTAATGACTTCACAAATACATGTTCAGTTACACTTTGTTGCTCAAGAAGCCAGTCCTTTCTCAGTCTTTCCTTTGTTCCTGGCAACTAGTGTTAAATTTTTTGGTACTCACACCATAGTTCTTCACCTTTTCTTAGATGACACCTTGATGGGATTCAGGGTCTTTATTATAAAAGGTGCACATTCACAGCTTTGGAATTCCAAGTCAGGGCATGCATGGTCCCCTCGAAGCTTTGGGCTGCCACCTTAGGTTAAGAACTTCTAAACCTGTTCTGTCCAATACAGTAGCCATTAACCAGAAGGGACTGTTTGAATTTAAATGACATGAAATTAAAAATTCAATTTTTTAGTCGTACTAGGCTTGATTCAAGCTTTGAAGAGCTGCATGTGGCTGGCAGCTGCTGCACTGGACAGCGCAGATACAGAACACTGCCACTGCAGAATTCTGCACTGCACAGCTGTTAACACAGTCCAAATGACTGAAAACAGTGCAGCCACTGAAAAGGAGGAAGCAGATCTATCTGTACACATTCCTTATCAATGAATTCATAATATACGCACACTCATATTTCCCTGGGCATGGAAAAAACGTTGCAAAAACCTAACTAACATGAGTTAGTTCAGGTAATGGCAGGGAGAGAGGAATTTTCACTTAGTTTTATACCTGTGGGTATGTTTTTTTTTAATCCTCATCTGAGGATATTTTTTTAAATTGATTTGAGAGAGAGGGAGAGACAGACAGACACAGTGAGAGAAACACTGATTAGCTGCCTCCCATACGCGCCCCAGCAGGGGATCAAAGCCACAACCTAGGTATGTGTTCTGACTGGGAATCAAACCCGAAACCTATTGGTGTATGGCTGAGGCCCCCAATCTTTTTGTAATTAGGGATTGGTTTCAAGGAAGACAATTTTTCCATGGCCAGGGGTGTAGGGAATGGTTTTGGGATGGTTTAAGCACATTACATTCAAGCTCATTGGCTTGGCTCTTAACAGGCCTTGGACCACTACTGATATGTGGCCAGGGAGTTGGGGACACCTGGTGTACGGGACAATGCTCCAATCAACTGAGCCACCTGACCAGGGCTACTACATGTGGGTATTTTTTAAATGTTTAATTTTTTACTAATACTCTAAGCTTATTTATCTACACCTCTACCTGCCTGAATAAGAGCTTGGCTTCTCCTACACTATCATGTACAGGATGCTGAGTGAAGACATCAGGAAGACATTCCCATCCTTAGTTACCCAAACTCCATGGGCCAGGGAGTCCCACCCTGCCTGATAAACACCACTCATTAATGCTTACTTTCTCTGCAGTCCGGTTCCAGACAGTCACCGTGTGACCCATTTTTAGCAAGTTGGAGACGATGCCACTTCCCATGAGGCCAAGGCCCAAAAATCCTATCCTGAAAAAGAGACAGAATGGTAAGTTTGGGGTGGAGTGGAAAGGGCAAGGTAAGAAGGTGTCCCAAACACTGCAGACTGTGCTGCCTCATAAACCTGGAGTGGAACTTCAGACCACCTGTAACACCGCTGTAACATAGCAGTGTCCACACAGCATGAGCACAGAGCCAGATATGGCGCATGTAGATTGTGCCTTTTATTTCGCTATTGTTTAAAAGTGTCCCTAAATTTAAATGGGCATTTCTAAACCCTTGACTGCCACAGAAAGAAGTATGACACATATGGTTTAGGGCAAGTGTTCCAAATCATTTCCTTGCTGTTTTGACAGAAGGTCTGACCTTACAATTCCATGACAAGAAAGCAGATACTTGTTTTCGGCTTTGCAAGAATTTCAAGTATTAGACCTTCAGATGCCACTTATAAAAAAGCACATCATGATCCTTGACCGAGTAACTGAAATGACTTGTCAGAGCCAGACACCTTCCTCAATGGCAGAAGTCAGGGTCCCAGTCTTCCCTTACCTCTCTGGACTCCAAACCTGCACTACCTTTGTATTCTTCTCGTTAGCAGAGACAAGCTTTGTCCCTCTCCTTCAAAGCTTCACCTGAGCTTTAGAGCCAACCTTTCCCAGTCTGTGAGTTCTTTCCATGCTTGCCTTCTCCTGCACCTTTCCCCATTACTGCCGTCTGTTGGCCTATCCCCTTCTCTGTTCCCCGCCATGCCCTTCTGACTGCAGGCCCATTATGATCCTTCTTATGCTTTGCTTACCCTCACTTCCTATAGCCTACTCCTTCCCACAACCCTGAGAACTTGGGGACTATTAGCTACTACTGCTTTTATAGATAATTTTACCTTGCCCAAACATCTTTTCTTGGTTCCTATACTTCCTCACATGTGACTTTGCTAACCAATGCCTCTTTCTTCGCTTCTTATTATATCATGTTCTAGTTTTCACCTTGGGCTTTCTCTCAGCTCTAGACATTCTCTGCAGCTTCTCCACTTTGACCTGTGTTATCCTTTCAGTATTTTCAGTCTCCAGGGAATCATATCTGCAGCCACTTCTGCAAACTAAGTCTTGTACCTAGTTTTCCCTAAACCCTGATGGAATACGCACTTCTTACACTCTCTGTCCCAGCCTGCTCTAAGTTATTTGAATCAAATGTCAAAAATGTAATTGACCACCTTCTTCACCAAGTAGCACCCTTGTCCACTAAGTTTCAAGCCAAAGCTCAAAAAACACAATCTTTTGTCATTCATGGCTCTCTTGGTAGTGCAAGTTTTCTCTATGATTCTAAAACACGAGGACTAATTCTCTTTGTTTCTTGGTATTCTAGGACATGCAACAGACCTGAAGCTTCTGAATTTTTAACATGGCAACTGACGATCCTTCATGGTGGCCTTGAAACAAGATGGAGAATGTGGACTAAGTGAATTGAGAACAATACAGCTGGTTAGCTTTGTATCGGCATTACACTCAGGTTAAAAAAGTACTAAAATCCCTGGCTGGTGTCGCTCAATGGATTCAGCACTGGCCTGTGAACCAAAGGGTTTTGGGCCAGGTCCCCAGATGAGGACACGCTAGAGGCAAATACACATTGGTGTTTCTCTTCCTCTCTTTCTCCCTCCCTTTCCCTCTGAGTAAAATAAATAAGAAAAGAGAGAGAGAGAGCGCCCAATAAAAAAAAAGTATTTGATTATAGGGGCATAATGGGCCTTGGGTAAAAGCACTGGGACTCTTCTTCACCAGTACTAGTTATTTTTTCTTCATTAAAATCAACATAATCCTCATCTAATGAATGGGTGACACCCATCTCAACTCCCCCCTGTTTCTAACCCTCACCAGAGGATATGTTTATTGATTTTAGAAAGAGGGGGAGAGAGAGAAGGGAGGGAAGGAGGGGAGAGGGAGAGAGACACTGATGTAAGAAACACTGCTTAGTTGCCTCCTATACGTGCCTAACCAGGGATCGAACCCACAGTCTAGGTTTGTGCCCTGACCAGGGTGGGATCTAACCTGCAACCTTTGGGTGCACAGAACAACACTCTAACCAACTGAGCTACCCGGTCAGGACCCATCTCCCTTTTTATTAGCACATAAGATGCATTGATCTCCTCCACTGTACAAAGGAAGTTCACCCCACATAACTGATTTTGATAGTACAAAAAATTAGGAATGAAGTAAAAGATGCCTTGGTTTTAGTCTGAGAAAGAAGCTTTTGAAAGACACAGATAAGGAAATTCAGACTTAGCTATCTTGCTCAGAATGCTCCTTCTTAGCAAAGAACCTTTTCATCATCACGACTCTGGAAACACAACTGGCCAACAGAGTAAGGGAAAAGGTGAGTGTGGATGCAAGGTAAGGTTTGGGGACCACAGACAAGGCTCTCCCACCTGTCTAAGCGGGACACAGAGCAGCAGGAAGGTATATGAGAAAGACTGGGAGGTGATAGTAGAGAAAGCCAGGGAGGGCAGGAAGATAAGCTTTATTCTAAATATCCATCTCACATACCCCACAGTCAAATTGAAGGTTTTCATCACAGCTCTACTAAGCTTGGGGTTCTCAATGTATAGCCTCCTGACTAGCAGCAACAGCATACCTGCAGCCTTGTCCAAAGTACAATTTTTTGGGCTCCACCTCAGACCTACTGAGAAAACCCCAGGGGTGGGCCCAACAATCAGTGCTTTCGCAGCAGCCCTCCAGGTGATTCTGAGGCACAGAAAGTCTGAGAACCACAAAACCGAGTGTTCCCTGCTCACAGACTCACCAGTGACCTAGGAAGCCAACTCCAACATACATTTAAGGACAACTTTTATCTCCTTCAAGTCAATTTACTCCCAGGCAAATCACCATCAGTAAAGATGACACCTTACCTCCTTTCTTTACATTCAATTCCAGAAATGGCTGTGGCACAACCCTTAAAGAACCCCCTTGGGGTCATTCGCCACCCCCAGCAGAACCAGAGCCACAAGAAGCCTTTCGTTAAAGGTCCTACTTTTTGTCTGTGGGTGTGATGCTTCCATTCACGGCTGTGCTGTCTGCTGCCTGGATGGAGGTGGACCCAGTCTCCTAGGGAAAAGAAGCACAAATCATCAGGTCAATCTGCCCACAGCAAGGCCCCAGGGAAAGATAAAAAATGGGGAGCTGTGGAACCCACATACCTCTTCACATATTTTCAACTTCTTTGTGATTGCCTGGTAACAGACAGCTGGCTAATAAAGAGGGTAAAAAAACCCACTCATTAAACTGAATACTTAACCAGTCTTTATTTTAATTTACCTAAAAAGTTAGTTCTAATGTGAGATGTTCCAACATAATCTTACTTGGTGTTCAATTTAATTGAATGTTTCAGATGACACAGGAAATTAACACACCTCATTCAATTCTCCATGCAATGCTGCAAGGTCCTTTTGTTGAGGATGACATTAAGAATCAGAGGTGTTAAGTCATGTGCCCAGAATTACAGAACAGCCAGCTGGTCAGTGTAACTGGGCTTGGAACCCAGCTCTGACCAACTTAGCAGATCTTATCAAGGCTCGGCCTAACCCATGGCCTTGCAGTCACTTCAGTAAACTGTCCCTCCATACCTGGAGGACTACAGAGACTGTCTACCCAGCATCATGGGCTATCTCACAGCTGGCTGATAGATTATGAGGTTTGGTTTCTGCCCTAGACTCTGAAGGCAACCATAAACATCTCAAGCACAGAGCCAATAAGTTTATATATATATATAATAAATAATATAATATTTATTATAATATAAATATTATATTTATAAATAATATAATAATATTATTATAAGGCAACCATAAACATCTCAAGCACAGAGCTGATAAGTTTATATATATTTATAAATAATATAATAAACAATATATTTATTATAATATAAATATAATATTTATAAATAATATAATAATAATATATAATAACATAATATGTATATATTTACATATTATATATACATATATTTATATATATATATTTATATATATATATATTTATATATATATATTTATATATATATATATATTTATATATATATATATATATATATATATATATATATATATGCTTGCTTGGGGGGAGGGAAGAGGTATTTTTAACCTTAACAATACTTGATTCACAAGTGGGCCCCCATGCAACTTTTTAACTAGCTGCTCTGGGCAGTGGTAAAGGCAGAGCCTAGCTTTATAGACTAGTAAGGTAATGGAGTAACACTGTCCCTTATGCTAGCCCCCGACCAAGGATCAAGAACTTCAAAGAATAACTCACCTTCTCAGTCTGGCTGAGCAGGAAGTGATGGAAATGAGGGTCTGCATCTTTAACCGGCTGAAACAAGAAAATTATTAAATAAAACAAGTTATCTTCCACTAAAGGTCACTTCCTTCTGCCTGATTACTGCTCTTCTCTGGATGAAACATCTCTGGAAGCTGATCTTAATTTTATAAATGCCTGGAAACTCTTTTCCCATTGTTAGTCTAAGCCTTTTGTAAATGACTTCTGTTCCAGCTAAAGGAAAACCTGCTTCAAGTATATATTTCTGCCAGCTTGGTGCACAAATTATTCTAGTAACAGTGTGAGAAAATATTTAAAAGGCATACTAGTATTTTTATTTTTTATTAATTTGAGAGAAAGACAGATTGATGTATTGATCCACCTGTTTATGTATTCATTGGTTAATTCTTGTATGTACCCTAACTGGGAATCAAACCTGCAACCCTGGCATGTTGGGACAACACTAACCACATGAGCTACTTGGCCAGGGCAGGCATACTAGTAGTTTTAAAGCCCAGGATTCATTAGTCATGTTGGACAATAGCTGACAAGGCCAAATCAATTTTGAGGACTCTTTTCCAGTTTTAGGGTTTTGTTCTAGTTGTGTGTGGCACCAGGTCCTTGAGTGTTTTTCCCCACTAAGGACTGACACTAATAGAAATAAGGTGGCAGCAACTGGCATGACTTCCAAGGGCTTTTCACAATTAGGCCCAGTCACATGAAAAGGGTGCATCTATACCAGGGGTGTCAAACTCATTTTCACCAGGGGCCACATCAGCCTCGAGGTTGCCTTCAAAGGGCTGCATGTAATTTTAGGGCTGTATAATTGTAACTACTTCTTAACTGTTAAGGAGTTGAAATTACATTCAGCCCTTTGAAGGCAACCACAAGGCTGATGTGGCCCCTGGTGAAAATGAGTTTGACACCCCTGATCTATACCAGGGATAGAATAACGTATGGCTACTAAATATCAAAGTTGTGTATAAAGACAATGAAAGGGTGTTTATAAAGCATCAAATGAAAAAATCTGCAGATGATCCCATTACTGTGAAAAATAACACCAGTCCCAACAACACAAACTACGTGTGTGTGTGTGTGTGTGTGTAATTAGTAAATGATGTCTAAGTGGACATAACAAAGGGGCTGGAATAAGTTACATCAAATTTAACAGTGAGTACTCCTGAGTGGAGACTTGCACTCTTTACCTCACACTCCTCTGTACTGTGTGGCAATTAAAAAAAAAAACCCCTTGCCCTGGGTGGTGTGGCTCAGTGGATTGAGCACTGGCTTATAAACTGAAAGGCTGCCAGTTCGGTTCCCGGTCAGGGCACACTCCTAGGTTGCAGGCCAGGTTCCTGGTTGGGGCGTGAGAGAGGCAACCCGTTGACGTATCTCATATACACACATCAACATATCTCTCCCTCTCTTTCTCTCTCCCTTCCCCTCAAGCTAAAAGTAATAAAATCTTAAAAATAAAAAACACCCAAAACCCCTCACAAAAAGTAGGAAAAGTACATCGTAGTCAGGCCAGGAAACCAGCTCTGAGGCCAGCATTGTCCTGGCCTGTGGGAGCGCTCCTTACCTCACTCACAGCCGGCTGCCATTTAAATGCGGCCATGGGTCCCGCCATTATCCCCTTCACAGTACTAGACTCAGGAATGGTGAGATCCTACAGAGGGAAAGGCATTATTGTCAAGACACTGTGGGGACCTCAGAAACAGATGTCTTCCTGCTCCAAATTGGGGAGCACCTCTTCACTTCTCTGCTTCCTTTAGTCACATTCCACCCAAAGCAAAGCCCTGGACAGCTCCATGGTTTCAGTGTCAGTTAAGCCCAAACCTCCAGCCACGGTTCTAATGACTGTCCATTGGGAGAAAAGAGCAAGTGTTCATCAACACAGAGTGAGCCTTTCTTCTCTGTTCTTGAAATAATAAAATGTGTTCTTGCGTGTAATGAATGAAAGCCCATGGTTTTCAGTGCTGTCACAGAGAAAAATTCCTTATGGTGAACCATAAACATTAAGAAAACAGTACTAGCTTCGGAAATAATCCACCAGATCTCAAGAAATACTAAGAAAGCCACATGGTGCCCATGAGAAAATCTGTCCAACATTTTTCAGATGCCAAGTGACAAAGCCAGAATTAGAACTCAGGGTGACCTGGAGCCAAAAGCCCCACTCTCCCCACAGACTGATGCACAGAGAAGACCAGCGCAATGAGGCTGGCTCCTCTTTGTCAAGGGTCTGACCCACTGTCCTGAGTAAAGAGGCACTGTTCGAGCTTTACAACTGGCCTGCTCTTGTCTCCTCCACCACTGACTTTACCTCCTACTCCCTTTCTCCATCTGCTATCTTCCAGCAACAGTGGACATCCCAACATTTCTACTTGGATATCTAACAGGAATCTCAACATGCTCAACCAAACTCTTGATTTCCCTGCCCAAATGGCTCCTTCCACAGGCTTCCCAATCTCAGAAAACAGCAACTCCATTCTACTAGGCCAAGATCCTTGGTGTCCTTCTTGATTCTACCCTCCTCTCTCCTCTAATCCATTGGCTTTACAAATGGGAATCTGAGACCCCTTTTTCTGAGTACCCCCACTACTGACTCCCAAGGCTCAGGACACCACTGCTTGTAACTGTAGCAAAAGGAATCTCCCTGCTTCTGCTCTGGACCCCTACTCCTACAGTTTAGTATGTACGTAGCAGCCAGAGTGAACATGCCACTTCTCTGCCTAAAACTGGCTTCCTGTCTCACAGTCAAGCTAGAAGCTTTGTTATTGTGACCCATGGGGCTCTAAATATGCTGGAACCCACACTCTGTGCTAATCTTCAACCCCATGTCCTGTTCTTTCTCTCCCTGGACTATTCTTCAGCTCACTAGCACCCCCTTGGCCCTTCACCCCCATTCCCCCCAAACACCAAACATGCAACTGCCTCAGTGCCTTTGCACTGCTGGGAATAGCCTTCCAACAGTTACCTACTTGGTTCATATGCTCGTTTTAGGTCTCTGTTGAAATGCCACCTTATCAGAGTGCCTTCCCTGAGCTCTCTGTATCTTCTCCCACTGGAATGTGATGTTGATGATGACTATAATGACAGCAAATGCTTTTACAGGGTTTAGCATGTGCCAGACATTAGTACGTTATTTTATATGTATACTCTCACATAACTGTCACAACCTCATGAAATAGAACTATTATCATCTCCATTTTACAGAGGAGAAAACAGACACAGAGGGCTTAAGTAACCTTGCCTAAGGTCACAGAGCTATAATGAGTGTGGTAGATAAAATTTAAACCCAGGGAATTTGGCTTCAGGATCTATGTTATTATAAGTAAGTTCTATGAATCTAAGAACTTTGCCAATTTTGTTTACTTTATATCCCACACTGGAAACCACTCTTGGCACACAGTTGGTATTTAATATTTATTAAAAAATGGACATAACTAGGGCCTTGTCTATCTTTCATGCTGTTTTATCTCTAGACATCTGGACTGTGGTGGAGATGCTCAAAAAACATTTGTTGAATATAGGGGTCTGGGGAAAGGCCTAGAGCAGTACTGCCAAAAGGAACTTTCTGCCTTGACGGATGTGCTCTATATCTGCACCAATACTGTAGCCACTAGTCACAGGTCCGCCAAGGAGCACCACAGACGTGCCTAGTGTGACCGAGACACTGAATTTTAAATTGTATTGAATTTAAATGTAAACAGTCACCTGTAACTAGGAGAAGCACAGCTTTAGTGACTTCCCTAAGATCAAAATGACAGAATGAGAGTAAGGCAGAGAACACAGCTCTCCATCTAGCACTAACCAAAGGTCTTGACTCCCAAATCAGTGCTCTCTGCACTAGTCTGGATTTTAGGACAGCCACAGGACAGGCAGTTCTATTGTGTCAGGGTGCTTTGTGCCTAGGGTTGTAGTTCTCAGCTCGGGACTTGGACAAAGGAGACATAAACCCAGCCTCTGCCTGCCTGCATGTAATTGACACCTCTACCATCAAGGTCAGTCTTTTCTGTTAATCCTCACAGGACAGGAAAAGAACAGCAATCATTAGGGGCTTTGCCCAGTTATCAGCCTAGGCTACTGCTATTTCAGAGAAGAGCTTGCCAGCCAAATGACAATTACTATGGCAACACACATACATTTCTTAGAACACAGGATATATCAAATCATAAGATGATTCCAAAACCAAGCAGATTCCCTACATCCCTGAAGGTGCTTAATTAAGATCAACATTCTGAACTGAAACTGTCGTCTCCCCAGCACCACTAGCCAAGCTCTTTCCTCTCCTAACATCCCCTCCCCTCCATTAATAATTCAGACCAAAGGGTAAACTGCTTTTTACTGGGAGCTTGTAAGGAATCCCTCACAGTAAGCCTGGCAGCAGTCTCTGGGACTGCACAAAAACAGTGCCTTCACTGCACAACAGGCTACTGCCGAGAAAGAATAAAGGTACCACGTTCATCACATACCTAAGGCAATGTGCTACAGACACTGTCCTATATGCTTTGCTTGTGTTGCTCATTTACCCGTATTTTGCCACGTATAACGTGCACTTTTTTGCCCAAATTTTTGAGGCAAAAATAACGATGTGCATTATACATGGGTATAATGACTACATACCATGGGTACAATACTGGGCATGATAATCCCATGTATAACGCATACAAAAACATGGGTGTGTATTATACACGGTAGGGCATTATACAGGAATTCTCACAACAAACCTTAAGAGGTAGATATCTTTGTTATCCCAACGATCAGACGAGAAAACTAATAAGGCAAAGGTGATTGGTCAAGGTCACACAAATGTAGCAAGTCATGGATTCAAACTCAAGGCCCTCCTGCTAACCTCTCCTTTATATTTCCCTTTATCCAAAAAGAAGTAATTTCTCTCCAGGGCTAGCAGAGGAACTGGCAAGATTCATGGCTTAAGACACCAGACAAAATGAATTTGGAGAACTGTATAAAACCTGATGTCCCAGATTCCTCTGGATCCTTGGAAATAAATTGAACTGGATCAAATGAGATCATATACCTCCCGAACAGTTTTCCCCACACTGCAGTGGCAGTTTTCGAAACCAGCTGCCTTTGGCTAGTGGTCACCCACGGCTGTCCCCACCACTACAGTAACTCTCATCTTAGATCATTTGACAGTATGAAAAGCCTCCTCTAACAAAGAGGTCACACAGTGGCAGCCCACAAGCTAGATCTAGCCAAGAGATGTTCCTTTGGAATAAGTGTTTTAAAATTTTGAGTTAGCTACTGGCATTTAAAATTGGAACATTTCACATAAAAATCTGTATTTCCAGCTTCTCTTGAGAAAAACCAGACAATCTGGCAAAAGTTAGCTGGAACTCCATGGACAGAGTATGACTCCTCCCCCTCCTTGCCCCACCCCAGGGCCACCAGCCACTGCCCATCTAATGTTCTCAGCACAGAGGCAGGGCAGAGCCATTGAACCTCCTGCTTGAACCATTTCTTCTTGCATTAGTTGGCTCCACTCACTTCCATTACCTGTCTGGTCTTGCTGGTGCCTGAATTTGCAAATCTCAATCTGATGTCTAGCATTTCATCACAGCCTCATCACCCAACTGTTTCTGCCAGCCATCTGGCTTCTTACCCCTTGATCCTGCTCTCACAATTTCCCGTGTTAGACAGACTACCCAACTACATCTCAAATTCTCCTCCCTTGGCATCTAAGACTTCATAAAAATCTTTACAAGAAGGAGAGGGGTATGCTATTTCTGCTTCATTTCATTTTGCTGGCTTTTCTGACTCCTCTTACCCTAAACTACAGGCACACTAACTGCAAAGTGGACTCCTGCCCTTCACTCATCTCCCTCCTTTATTTCCCAAACTAAAAACCCATTTAGTCTCATGGATCCAACATTCTTCCTACGTATTTGCTTCCCACATTTACTTTTCTGTTCTGGTATTCCAAGTCTGCCTGGTGGTCTAGGCATCATCCCAAATGCATCACATTCAAGAGTACTGGTCTTTTTGCCTCATAAGGCAGCTCCTCCTGACTCCTCTGTCCTTTTTTTTTTTTTTTAATTTTACTTACTGGTTTTA
Source organism: Phyllostomus hastatus (assembly GCF_019186645.2). Taxonomy (NCBI): domain Eukaryota; kingdom Metazoa; phylum Chordata; class Mammalia; order Chiroptera; family Phyllostomidae; genus Phyllostomus; species Phyllostomus hastatus. The sequence goes on along the minus strand of NW_025334030.1, from coordinate 3,396,347 downwards.
GAGAGAAAGAGAGAGGAAGGAAGAGAGAGAGAGAGAAACACCAACTTACTGTTCTACCCATTCATGCATCTATTGGCTGATTTCTGCATGCACCCTGACTGAGGATTGAACCTGCAACCCTGTCATATGGGGATGATGCTCCAACCAACTTAGTACCTGGCCAGGGCCTGACTCCTCTGCTTTAAGAAAGTCATCACCATTTCCCCAGGTACAAACTTGAATAATCTCTCTTTCCCTTTTCCCATTCATCCCCAATATAACCAGCTGCCAAATCTTATAAACTCTTTCTCTGAACTACCTCTCAGTTTCTTTCAATATCTGCTACCACCCTGTTAGGATAGCTCCTTATGAACACACACCTGAGTTTAACATTCTAATTAGCTTTGAGCCTTTCTTCTCTACCCTCCATGATTACTAACGCACAGCTTGGAGCACACTGCCACTTCTACACCCAGCTCAAACAACTTCATGGCACCCTACTGACTTCAGGACAATACAACACTGCTTAAGCAGACCTCAACACTCTCCACATTCCAATGATAACCTACTTTTATCTCTCTGCTCTCCTTCCTGTCCTCTCCCTGTACTGACAATGTCCACACTAACATCAAGCCCCACATGAGCTGTGCCTTCCACCTTTGGAATGCCTTCCCTTCTTTCTTGCTAAATCCTTTCCAGTGTCAGCCCTTGCATGCTGCCCAGGTGGACCATTCTCCTGACTCAAGCATTTAGTTGAATGCATGATCCTCTCCTGTCTTGTGTTCTTACTTAACTCCTGTGCATCCAGGCTGCGTCCTTCCCTTCATCTCCAGGACTCTTTGGGACAGCACTTAGCATAGGACTCTATGTTCTCTCAGTGCACTGAAGCATACTGTAGAGCTCAACTGTGCTGCATACAAAAGGAAGTCACTAATCCCAGAAGCAGCAGATATAAAACAAACCTTCTCATCCTTTGGGGGCCGACCCCGCTTCCGGGGACTCTGCTCTTGAGCTCTTTTCAGAGGGGACTTGGAGCCTCTCTCTGACGAGCCTGAAGACACCCTCTTCTTTCCTTCTCCCATGTTCTTCTTCACCTTCCCTTCAGACAGGCTAAGCTTGCGCTTTTCATCACCTGAGTTTGGCCTACTTCTCTCCTCACTGGAATTACGCCGATTCTTGTCATCAGCAGAATTGTGGGATGATGTCTGAAAGTTTAATAAGAATAATGATAACCACAATAGCCGCTGCCATCACCACCACCATTTACATGAGCCATGCCCTACTTTACATACATTATCTGCACAACTACCCTATAAAACAAGCTCTGCTGTCATTCCCAATTACATTTGGGGAAGCAGATTAAAAATGAAAACAATAACAAAGTCAAGTCACTTGCCCACAGTCCCAAAGCTAAGAAGTGGGATTTATACCCAGGCAGTGGATATATCCTAAAAGCTGTGCTCCTAATCTCTGACCTGTAAAAGAAGTAATGACCTACACTGTACTCAGATACTTCTCCTGGGTCCGAGTGACTCTTCTAAGAGCAACAATCTATTCCAGAAAGGTTAGCTGCAAGCACGCGGAGTTTCAAGCTGATTACCAAAACGCTGATACCTCAGAACTGAACTGGCTCTCTCTCTACTGGTATTTCATAAGAATAGAGTTTTGAGTACAGGTTATATTTAATCTGTTAGTTACCATACAAAAATATTTGGTCTGGCATTGGCATAAATCAAGAATCATAGAGTCTCTCACCTGGTCTTTCCCTTTGGCTCTCCTGAGGAACTCTTCCACAGCATCAACAGCTTGCTGGAATCGTTTTCCCTTGTTAATCTTTATCATTTCCTCCTTATGCGCATGATATGGCTTTAGCTGTTCCACTTTGATCCAGGCACTAGCAGAAAACACACATAGAAAGGGTATGATCCACACTTCCTCTGCCAAAAAGTATCAAAGACCTCACCACAGCAGAACACAATGCAAGTGTCCATTTGCTTTAATTGGACTTTGAAACAGGCCTGCCAGCTTTTCAAAACATGCTACTGACCATCCCAAACTCTTGAGCCTAAAAGTATGTTTTCTTGGAACAAACAAGCCAAGCAGAACAACAAGCAAAATCAGAATATCCTCCAAACGAAATCAATATGTCACAGGTTATTTCTACTCCTATTCACCAGCCTCTCATACTGAACCACACACACCATGCCACTTGCTCAGCACAGAGAAAACCTGGAGGTGCTCTCCCATTCTCACCACACAGAACAGACGGCTACACACGGATCCCAGGAAATCAGGGCACCTGGAAGCACTGCTGCCCAGCAACAACCTAAACCATATTGATTGATAACCTGTCAATCAACTCAATCAGGGATGCTATGAGGGCTAAAGAAATGCAACAACTAAAACTGTCTGCTCTTACAGATATTTGCAGCTGTAGAGCCGATATTTGCTTATAAATGACTGTATCCATAGCTACTAGACCACATAAAACATGTGACACATGGCTTGGAATGAGGGCAGCAGTCACAAAAGGAGGCCGTTAAAAACAAGATTCTGCTTGCGATTACAGGTAGAAAAACATATTTTCTAATATTTCATTTGTAATTCCTAACACCAGTACACAACACATGAAAATGAAAAAAGCCCTCAACTGCCAACTCTGGAATATCTGACCCACTATACTTATCTGAACAAATCTGTCCCAGCTGACTTTCTGAGGTTTCCCTATATGACATTCAGTTTCCCAGTACAAAGGAGAGAATTTTATAGGCTTGACAGGGTAACAATTTATATGACTTATCCTGTTAACACTCACAGGTTTCATAGTATAACCTTCTGAAAATGTGGGTCAGGTTAAGGATATAGCAACAGGGCTATCGCACTAATTTAGGGTTCTTTCTGTCAGAGAAAGTTGGAGAATATCCAATGATAACAGTCAAAGTGCTAACCTCTGTACATAAAAACAGAGCTACCAACAGACACCTGTCCTTTGAGTGACAATGGGTCTGAACAAACACAACAGCCCAGGGCCATCAGCCTGCCAATGTGAGAGCAAACCAGGACTAAGCAGGTTATCCAACAGTAAACAAAGCTAGACAGAAGGGAGGACAAATGGGCACTCAGACACTGCTCTCACTGCATAGAGCTTCCACTGGATGGTGTAAGCAGGTACTTTTTTCATGACAAATTAATTTTGAAGTTTGAAATTTGACACTACAGAGCCAACTGGTCCAATCTATAGAGAGGCAAACTGGAATTAAATTTCAACCCCACATTGTCTGGCAAGCACACCACTGAACTGACCCTCTTGCCTTTCCTTGCATATATAGTGTTTCTAAGGACAGACCATCAGAGCAATCAGATACAAAGCCAGATGCGCCCTGAAAAGCAAGTTAAGCTGTCACACTAACTGGTGGCTAGAATATGACACAAGTATCAGTAATGAAGCTTAAAGAAACACAGCCATCAAGACAGGTCTCTTCCTTTTCTGGACTTCACATCAGAAGGTGTACAAGCTTGTACTAGTACAAGCTCAGTAAGAGACCATGGAGCCCTTGAACTGGGACAAAACACTGTAAGAATCCAAACCCCTACTCTACCTCCCAGCCACTTAGTAGAGGGACATCTGTGCAGGAAACACAAATAAATACATGCCCATGTTTTCACTGAAGCATTTTATTGATTTCTGCCAGGAAAACAATAAAAATTCCATTCAACTTGAAGACTGGCATTTGATAGACTAAAATGAAATTTTCCTCTATGATAATCTTTGAAAACTAAAAACGGTTTGCTAAATGAACTTAAAACAATAATATGACTTCAGAAGAATAAATGCAAGAAATGTTAGTCTAATCAACCTGTTGTTGGAGAATTCTATTACATCAGAAAAACAAAATAGCCTTGGCCATGTAGCTCAGTTGGTTAGTGTCTTCCTGATACACCAAGGTTGTGGGTTCGATCCTGGTCAGGGTATATACAAGAAGCAACCAATGAGTGCATAAATAAGTGGAACAAAAAATAGGTGTTTCTCTCATGTACTCTATCCCTTTAAAATCAATTTTTTAAAAATCCAGTAATTAAAAAGCCAGCCCTCCAAAGCCCCAGAATTCCTTCTCAAAAGCAAACCAAGCTGAAATCCCTTTGGCTGTCTAAATAGAATTTTTTCCTCTAATAACTATAGTACTGCAAAACCCTGTCTCCTTAAAGATGGTATGCTTTTTAGCAGAAGCTTCAATAATGCACCACTCTCCTATTCACTGAGGCTCATCAGGCAGGGCTGGCATGCAAATGGTGCTCAATAAATAATTACGGGGTAAATGATGCCTTCTGAGAACATTCGGGGTGACTCTTGTAAGAGTTAAATCTTGTAAGGCTTTAGTAGCTTTTTGTGGTTGCTGCCGTTGGTATATTTTTTTAGTGACTGTTTTTCTTGATATAGTTGTAATCTGTGATTTCCCTCATGTCATTCTCCCAATGCCTACACAGAGATGGACCTTTTCTGCCCAACTTGCTGTAGGCTGGGAAGTCAGAAAAATCAAGCTTACTCAAGTTGTGTCTGAAGTAGTGCCTTTGCTTTTATGTACAAAAAAGTCAATTGCACATTGTCTGTAGAAGTAAACGCCTGAAACCAAAGTAACTAACAATCAGTGAGGTCATTATGAAGTATGAAATGGAAGGTCCCTTAAGATATATGGCTAAGAGGGAAAAAAAGCAAGATGCAGAGCAGTGTGTGTAGTGTGTCACCACTTGAGTAAAAACGAGGAAAAAGGAACAGGTAACTTCTTGATCATACACATACTATCTCTAGAGGGCTACGCCCTAAAAAACACTGGATAACAGTGGGCAGGGAACTGGGTGGCTGAGGGACAGAGATGAATGGAACCCTTTCATAGTTTATAGCTTGAGTTTTTCAGGGGGAACTATAAACATGTATTATCTTTAAAAAACATCAAATCAACAGTAAAGACCTCTGCTGTAGAACAAGGATTACTCTGACTGCCCAGAGGGTTTTCCCCATTACTTCCTTGTTTATAAGGTTGGCTCAGGTGGGTAGCGGTTTATCTGTACCTGTGTAGTATGGTCAAAAGCAGCTAACTTACCCTGGTATTCTGATGTACCTCCTACAAAGTCTTTTCATTTGTGAATATAAACTTTTCACTTAGCCAACCTCAGATTATACACTTCACTAAAAATGTATTTAAAAACTTCACATTTTCAGAAACTTCCATAATATCTAACCTGCTCTCCCCTTAAATTAAAATCATACCATGCAGCTATCATATTAAAGATGCCAGTCTATGAATAATCTCAAACACCCTCACATATGTGTCTCGGACTTCACACAAACACAACAATCTGGGCAGGAGAAAGAGAACTCATGCAAGTATAATCCAAAGGTGAGGACAAGAACAGGGTCAGAAAATGTGGGTTCACTTCCCCATATGGAATCAGTAAGTAGTACTTAGTAATAACTTCTAAGCGTCCCCACCCCAAACCATTGGAAAAGGCTAAGGATTACTGGGGTGTTAGAGGTCCAAGTCTAAGCCATTCAGGAATCGAGACACCCAAAAAACACAACTCAAAAAGACGCAACAACCAAGAAACCACAAAGAAATAATTTAGAATTCCTCAGTTAATTTCAAGCAATGATTATCATACAGACATTAACAGAGACTTGCAGATAAGATATAGATTTTGTTCCCAAAACTTGAGAACATTCCCAAATGCTGGATGAGGCTTTCAAGCTGCTGTCTACACCAACGCAGCCAGCTGCTTCTTTTTGTGCCAATTTCTGTAATTCCGGTGCATGATATCCACTCCTGGAGTCCACTGCCTCCACCACCAAAGACGTCACCTGGTGCTGCTGGCACTGGGAGAGGAGAATCTACTCAGTGCTAGATAGCTACTGTCCATCCCTGGCAGAAGCATATGCTGGCTCAGTCCAAAAGCTCAGAGCAGTGGCCCTCACTATCCACTTGGCTCATTTCTCCAACTATTACATGGTGTCAGTTGTGGGGAATGTGGGTCAATCAATTGCCAGGTGAAAAGAAAAAGGGATGCTCAGATGGTTCCAATTTGTTATGTTATGAGCCACAGATTTTTCTAAAAGTTAGTTTAGTACTCATTCGAACACCTCACACCTAGCCTGCCCACCTACTATCATCTTGATGTAAAAGTACCTCAGGCTGACATCTTATGACTTAAAACCCACAAATACCCTGTGCCTCTGTTTCTCCATCTATCATTATTTGCCCACAGTATTCTCTGAACTGGTTTGTTTCTGGTAGTTTTTATTATTTTATTTTCAATCCTCACCTGAGGATATGTTTACTGACTTGAGAGAGGGAGGGAGGGCTGGGGGGAAGAGAGAGAGATCAATGGGTTGCCTCCTGCACAAGCCCCAACCAGGGATCGAACCTGCAACCTTTTTTGGTGTGTGGGACGAGGCCCCAACCAACTGAGCCACCTGGCTAGGCCAGTCAGGCCTGTTTCTGTTGGTTTTAAGCACCCACAAACTAAATGAACTCCATTCTGTCGCCCATAGTCACTGACCCAACTTTTAAACTCTAAGCTCAGGTTTCTAAAAGAATTAAATCATTTATCTTAAAAAAAGAGAAGATTTTATTTGCTTATTTTTAGAGAGGGGAAGGGAGAAACAGGAGAGAGACATTGATGTATGAGAGATACATCAACCTGTTACCTCTCATACATCCCTAACCAGGGATCTGATCTGCAACCCAGGCATGTGCCCTTACTGGGAATCATAACTGGTGACCTTTTGGTTCGCAGGCCTGCACTCAATCCACTGAGCCACACCAGCCAGGGCAAAGTCATTTATCTTAAGGAGCTACTATTTCTACTCTTTAATAAAGGTCCTTCCTACTATAAAAACCCTATCTCTATGTATTTTCTCCATAAGTAGCATGTCAGTTTTGAAAGTGAACACCTGTACTGAATCTTACATTCTTCAGGAGTCCAGAAAGAGCCCCTCTGGGTCAGACCCTGTCCACTGAGGTCAGGGCCCAATCACCACCAGAGAAGCTTCTACTCTAGGATGCGCTGAGAGCACATCAAATATTAAAGGTGAGCCCTGACAGGTGTGGCTCAGTGGACTGAATGCCAGCTTGTGAAACAAAAGGCCACCAGTTTGATTTCCGGTCAGGGCGCCTGCCTGGGTTGTGGGCCAGGTCCCCAGTTGGGGGCATGTAAAAGGCAACCAATTGATGTCTTTCTCACACTTTGATGTTTTGCTCCCTCTTTCTCCCTCCCTTCCCCACTCTCTAAAAATAAATAGAAATATGTCTTTTAAAAAAGAATTAAAGGTGAGGTAGACTCCAGCTTCTTCTTGAACCACTTATGGCTTTGTCCTTCACAAAGTAGTTCTCATCCCTAAAGAGTCCACTTGAATTCCCTATCTAAACTACCTCTTAAACATTTACACTGTAACCCTTATACATGTCCTAAACATAGCCACACAACATTTGTTATACTCACAGTGCGGCTTGTTGAGATGTTTGGGGGCTAATGAGCAAGTCAGTGTTTACCTCCTTAAGGCCATTTATTATTTGATCAATGTGGATTGCGTTGTTTTTTTTTCCAGTCTTTGCTTTTTTCACATTAAAGACTCCTACTCTTTTGTCTGACTTTGTCCCCCTTTCCAATTTTGACTAGTTCCTCTACCACATTCCTTTGGGAGCATGGTCAGAACTGTACACACAGTACTCCTGGAAATGCACAGTATAGTTTTTAATAAAGGTGGATGTAAAAACAAAAAAAAAAAGAAAAAGGTGAAACAACGTATTGTTTTGGTGTTCAAAGACTTTTTGGTCAAAAGAGCAGACATGCTGACATCCTTAGGAACCTCCTACTTTCAGGTGCCTTTCCTTTCAAACACAGACTCTCTCTTGGGCAGAGTCTGTGTCTGTCTCTCTCACATTCCCTTTAATCCTGTCTTGAATGTTTATGGCTTTGTCCCGAGTTCCTGGGAGATGGGTACCACAACACTTGCTTCCCTGGCCAAGTTCTCTTCCATGTCAAGCAATATGGAGTACCGTTGTACAATAAGTACTTGTTTTACGCATCAGGACAATTTTTCTAGTGAAATCCATGGCACACCAGGACATTCCGTTTTCCAGAGTGTCTCTGACTATCACAGCTCCAGGAGTGACCCCTTTGAAATATTGCTATTAAAAGTTTGTTAAATATGTCTGTAACAGAGAACTGGGGCTGGGTATATCGGTGTATCTGTATGATGCCAGGCAAACTCTAAACCAGGATGAGTAAACATGGTGACACAAACTCCTGAGTGAATGAAGAACACTGTTTGTACGAGATTTTCCTACATCAATACATTGCTTTTTAGGAATGTCTATTTTAGACAAGATTGGGTGTGTTCAGGGTGGTATGGTTGTAGATTAGGAATGTGTATCTTAATCATTGGTATTAAATCATAAAAAAGCCACATTTTCCTAACTCAAAATGATATTTTCCTGTAAGAATCATATACAGAAATACAACTACTTAAAGAAATCAAACCTAGCTAGACCCAGATAATCAACTTGATGTAGTGATGAGAAAGTTAAATTACTCAAACAAATACACATTCTTCCCCTCACTGTGATTATTTATGTGACCTATCAAAGAATCACAAATTAATGGTTTTGATTTCAACTCTAAAGTCTGGTTAAAAAGCTTTACTGTTACATTTTTAGAGTGAATCAATTAGTCTTATAAAAAAAGATTAAAAAATTATTTTCATTAAGATAAATAATATTTTAATTTGCACTGTATAACTCATGCATGATCCACAGTGATAAACAGCCATTAAAAGAGAACCAAATGTGGGCTTTATAAAAGGAACTGCCTATGGAACTGGGTAAAGAGATGTGAGAAACTATCTCAATGAGATTACTGTATTTAGAAGGTGGTGAGCCCCAGTTCTCAGCTCAATGACATTGTTATTAGCCCAGGACAATTTCTGCAAGAACTACTTTTATTGAGGTATGAGGCCAGAATGATTTACCATCCTTGTAGACTATAATAAGACTGAACTAGGGTCCCTAGAATATTCTCAAAGCAGCTCAGACTCAGGGCAATGCCTAAACAAAGGGAAAGTGAAACTCTTGGTGAGCACTACTCACTGATCCTCTGTTCCAAAAAACTTCACAAAGAAGCATTTCTTTCCACGTGGTTTTTTCAAATCCTTGGGTGGATTAACAATCTGGGAAATAAAATAGAAAGAACAGGTTTCTTCTACGACTCGGAGTTGGTAAGAGAAAAATGAAGGAATGTCTTAAAATAAAAATGCAGGGCCTAGTATATATCTAGACTTGGCACGTTTCTACAGAATTTCCCTACATCTAACATGTAGCACAGTGTTCGGTAGATACAATTTTATTGAAATGGCCCTATTTTAAAAAAAAAGGTAAGACCAACATCATTCTCCCCTAAAGTGACCCTGTAATCACTGAAGAAGTGCAAAGGTGATTTAAAAGGTGCACTTTTAAAAATACTTTAATGTGGAAGAGTTCAGACATGTTATAGTGACATTGAAAGACAACTAAGGCACTGAAAATGCCATACTGCAAAGAAATAGTGTAAAGATACATCTTTATATTCTTGGGCTCCTAGCAAGAATATAAAAACAGAACATTTGGAAAGCTATGATGGATCGCCTCATGCAAAATCTGAAATGCCAACTTCTGCAAAGACACACTGGAGCAGCACATATGGTAACATGGAAAGATTTAAACTGAGTTGGGACAAAAATACTTTGACTTTTCACTAACCTACATTTAGATTTCTCTATTTCTGGAGAATTTGTTTTCTTCTCCTTTTGTTAGATTTAAGTATAAAGCTAAATTCAAATTAGAATTGATTTCCAGGCAGAAAATACTTCACCGAAACCATCTCTGACTCAAGAAATAAGCAATTATTGCAGATTAAATGACTTGGCTTATGTTATATTGCCCTTTCTAAACAAACTGATATTAGAGAAAAAATCCTGAGCATTATTTAAATAGGCATAGTTTAATTCAATGCTAGAAACTGAGGGGAATGCATCTTACATTCTTCACTTCTTCAAACCCAACTTCAGATGTCTTCCTTCAGTTTAGTAGCATGACACTCACCTTTCCTGGCCAAGGAGGATACCGGCCGAGTTTCCCCCTAGAGAAGACACAGAGAGTCAGCATTTGCTCTGGGAAAGACTGTCCACCTCCTTTAAACTACTTAATATGCAACCCCCCCTTCCCTTAATCTCCATCTGCACCCTCAAGTACCACAACAAAAGCTGGCAAACAGGAGTTCGTAATCTGGCTTCCATGGATGGACCCAACAAGCCCAAAGCCCTCATAAATGGAATGCAAAATTGTACATGCATGTGCATAAGGTATGTACATTCTTCTGGTACCAAGGGATACAACAAAACCACCAAGAATCACTTGTCCAGAGCCTCCCCCTGATGGGGGTGGGGGCCAGTTTGCTCTGTAAACATAGACTTCCCCTTACAGTCTGTTTTAATTCACCGCGAGACCTGCCAGCTTTGCCAAATACTAATGGAAGCCTTCCTTTGGGTCAAGAAACAAGCTACGCAGCTCGAAGGAGGCGGCGACAGTCGATCTTGGTTCTGGCGGTTGTCGGGGACACAGAAGCAGACTACGAGAGGTATCCAAGGAAGCACTGGTCATTGCCAAGCCTGAAGGAAAAGTGTCCCCTCCATTTCTTCACCGGGCAGCGCCATCAGTCCGGCTTCGATACCCGCTGCCGAGGCGCCCGCACAGGTCAGTTTCCTCGTAACGCGCGGGTTTTAACGGGCTTTCCAAGGCGAGAAGGCTCCGCGGGCTCCACGGCTCTCCCGCTTTCCTGGGAACCCCAGCAAGATCCAGAGGAACAGGCGTCCGCGGCCGACGCCGGGGACGCCCTTCACAATAGCTGCCGGCGCCGAGCCTGGAGCATAGCTCTCCACCCGGCGGCCTCACGGATCAGAGAGGGGCCCATCACAGCCACCCTCGGACTCAGTCCCTCCAAGCAAGGCTGCCCCTTCCGCCCGGTGTCGTTCCCAGCGTAGGCACCTCATCTCGCTCTCTTTGCAGCCTGGAGCGCACAGAAAGGCAGCTCCCGGGCTGGCCGCGAACTCCGCGCCTAAGGGAGGAGTTCCCCAAAGAACCTCGCTTGGCCCCAGCCGCCCGAACTCACCACACCAAATCACCGAGCCGCAGACTCACAGCCGCCATCTTACCACCCAACCACCACCGACGCACGGGCCGCCGGGAACCTTAGGTCGCTCTGGCACCGCCCATTGGAGTGCACTCGGCCACGTGACGGGGACCGGCTGTCAGCCGCCTAGCCGCTGCTCTGACGTTATCGCGCCCGCCGGGACTTATTGGCCGGGAGAGAGGCACGTGACCAGGGCGCCCGGGTCTCCCCGCGCCGGAGCCCCGAGATTCCGGGCTCCTTCCCCCTCCCTTTGCTCGTGACAACGAAGCACCCTCGATCTGAGGCGGAGGCGGCGGCGGCAGCGGCGGCAGCGGCGACGACAACGACTACTGAGCTGCAGGTTGAGCGCGCAAGGGAGCCGGCCCTTCGGCTCGCCCCGTCCCGCCCCCGGACCCTGGCCTCTAGCCCCCTTTACCTTGGCGTTTCCGTTACGTCCGTTAGTCCCTTGCGGGCCCCGGGGCTGCCTGCGTCGCCACGCTGCAGCTGCCCTGACGGACCTCGGCGCGGCCTGGAAACCAGCCTCCATCCGCGCCCGGGCTTCCGCGCCCGGCCGGCTCTACGTGGCCACGCCTGGGGGGCGTCCCGATTCTGCGGAGCGCGCTAACTGCTGCGTTCGGGGAGCGGCTCGGACCCGGAGCTCTCGGCTGCGCTGCAAGTTCTCCCGGGGCGTCCGTGCTCCAGCCCCGAAGTCTAGAGTTGTTAGACCGACTTGGAGCCGGCGTCTCTTCACTTCCTCCTGGGCCGTCAGGCGGTACGGCCAGCGAGGCTCCCCTGGGCGCTCCGGAACCCGGCCATGGGCCGCGGTTCAGGGCGGCCGCCCGCCGGGAGGCATGGCTCGGGGACCGGCCGCTAGCAGCGCCGCAACCCGGGCTCCCGGGCCGGCATGAGGACGGTCGCGGGGGGACGAACGCGGCCCGTGGGGCCATAGCCTGCGTTGTGTCGGGGACAAAGGTGCGTATCTTTGTCGGGACTGGGCTGTCACGTAAGCCGCGTTGTAGTTTGACAACGCGGGAGAAGTTAGGAGCAGGTTGTTGTGACAGCAGCAAGGCATTTGCTAGGCGCAGTTTCATTACGTAAAAACTTAAACCGTTGAATGGGAAACTAGGAACTGTGCAGCACAGCGACAGCCCAAACGTCAATTCCAGATAGAAAATAAAATTTTCTAAAGGTACCATTCCCAGTTGCATACTCCAAAGATTCTAACTCAAGTGTTGACATAACTTAGAATCGGACTTTTCTTGGGTCGCCTTTTGCTTGCAAAGGTGGCGGGTTCACATGTATCTCCCGTAGGCGATTTTTTTAATATACGGAGACTTTGGTGTAAGCGGAGTTTTTAGCGAACTGGCTTGTATACAGCCTGGTTTTTCTTTGTAGTTCAGTTTCCCCAAAGTACTGTCAGTTACAGGATCTGCCAATTACTGTGGTTTTTTTAAAAAAGACCGATAACTTGAAGGATATTTATAATTTCATGAAATAATTTCATAAAATTTAACACGTTTCCAATTTTAAAACTCTTAATTTGGGGGGAAATGAAGGATATTTTAATGACTTGATAAAAAATAAGAATTTTAATTTAACATCACACTGGGCCTTGGGGCATTCCTGTTAGAGTCGGGAACATGGCAAAGAATATATTGTTTAATATTATCTTGGATGTTCTAGCCAATGCAATAAGACATGAAACAAAAGTAAACAATTTTTCAGAAAGAAGACAAAATTCTCATTTCTATGTACTACTGAATAGATAGCCTGTTTTGGAATAAAGGGGAAAGCCATTAAAATAAGTGAGTTCAATAAAGAGACAAATTAAAAAATCAGCCAGAAAAAATCAGTTTTTCTATATTTCACGAGTAACCAGTTTGAAAATAGAAGGATTATGAGGATGTATAGCGAAAAAATACATCATTACTAGGAATAACCTGAGATAAAAAAAAAAGGAGGCTATCATTTTTTGGATAACATCAGTTGAGGATTTTTAAGATCGAATTTTTTTTGTAGAGTACTGTGCTTTTACTTAGAATAAGGTTTAACGCAGTAGAGGTGAGTACAAGCATATCTTGTTTTACCGCCCTTCACTTTATTGCCCTTCATAGATGTTGCATTTTTTACAAATTGAAGGCAAGACCCTCCACCAGCAAAAAGATTATGGCTCGCTGTACTGTGGTAGTCTGGAACTGAACCCTCAATATCTCCGAGGTATGCTTGTGTTTAATTACTTAGCTTTTCTTAAGACTATGCATTTTACTGATAAATCTTGTTTTATTACAAATCTAAATATGTTTATATAAAATCCAAAATACTTCATCTGCAAAGCTTCAATTAAGGCACTAGTATAACAGATTAAATTTACCTAAACAATGAGCTCTTTTTACAAAGTTAAATTTCCTTAAATGTTTTAAGCAGTATTTTAAAGTTTTATATACTTGTTCTCTCAAATATTTCAGACTCCTAAAACAGTGAAAACTAATAAACATAGTAGTAGAATCTTGCCAAGGACTTAAGTCTTTAAGTCAAATAAATGTATAAATGTAAGGTCTTTTTAAATGTACACTTTCAAATTTAGTTATATTTTCTTAAGGATTTCAAATTAATTTCTGACTTAAATATTTTAAATGACTTAGTAACAAGCAAAATCATGATTATAAAAATGTAAATTCTAAATGTTAATATGTTATAGGTTTGATTTATTTTATTCTCATATCTATAACTTCTCATGCCTGCAAAGTCATTTAAGTAACTAAGAGAAGCAGTTTTACCATTTTCTTAGGCCTGCAAAGTCACTTAAGTAACTAAGAGAAGCAGTTTAACCATCTAGGTAGACCGAAGTTACAATGTCTAAACTTTGGGTCAGGATAAGGTTACATTTTTAAAAATTAGTTGCCACTTCTAGGATGACCTTCCTGCATCCTATCAATTAACTTGCGGAATATCTTCTTATAGTGAGACTTTGCCTGCTGTTATCAGTGGGGGACTTTTAACCTTCAACCTTCAGCTTAAATTTATTTTCACAACTCAGTGTATCACAAATGTCCTGGGGGCCTTGAAAGGTTTTTTTAGAGAAATTTCTTTCAACATCTTAGTGCATGATGGTCTTTTGTGCTACCATGTTTTGCTGCTAATCAGTTTGTTGTCTGATTAGAATTATATTAACTATTTTTAGATATTTTACGTCCTTGTCTGATTTTGTAGATCACAATTTTATGGTCATAATAGAAATAATGAATATTGCATATACTATGCAAGTATCCATATACATATATGGATATAATATATGTAAATCTTCCTAAATTCATATTTATGATTTACAATCAAAATGCAGTGAGCTTTTTGGGGGGACTTGTTAAAATGATTCTAAAATTGGTCTTAAATAATAAACAGTCTGGAATAGGTGAAGTTTTACTTTTAAAAGAAAAATAATAAAAATGAATTTTAAATTCAAGCAGTAAAAATATACCATAGAGTTTCTCAGAACAGTATGGTACTTGCTAAGGAATTTCTAGATACTAGATCAAAGTAACAGGATGGATTTCAGAAGTAGTCCTTAAGATATCTAAGATGTTGTATATGATATTTGCCAGATCACCAGGGAAAAGAAGGATTAGGGATTGATGCTGGGAAGAAACCAAGGTAGAGACTCATCTTTTACCTTATAGCATGGTAAATTCAACTTGGGTTAAAGAGCTCAATGTGAAAATTATATTTGTGAAAGATTGGATAGGTAAAGTCTTATATAAGAATTCTTGGTTGGAGAAGGACATTCTAGGCACAAAAGAAATGGGAGAAACCATTAGGGAAAAGAGCCTAGCTTTAACTGCATAAAAAGTTTAATTTTCTTGTCCTGGAGCGGTGGCTCAATTAGTTGGAATGTCATCCTGTACACTGAGAGGTTGTTGGTTTGATTCCTGGTGAGGGCACATACCTAGGTTGCAGGTTCGATTCCTGGTTTGGGGTATATGCAGGAGGTGGTTGCACAGTGTTTCTCTCTTTCTCTCCCCCCACCCCCCACTTCTGTCTGTCTGTCTGTCTGTCTCTCTCTCTCATATCAATGAATATATCCTCTGGTGAGAATAAAAGTTTAAATTTCTTTCACTCTAAGCAGAATTAAACAGTATATAACAGTGAAGGAAAAGTGTAAGATACATGACCGGTACTATATAATACATGTTACATATCTATAATATATTAAAAGCCCTTACAAATCAATAAGACTTTAACTTTTTCAACTATTTCCTTAAGGCTGGACATTCAGGTTTAGATTGCTTTTATTATTTTTCCTATACAAACAAGGCTGCAGAGACTATCCACGTGGATGTGGTAAGAAGTTCACATTTGAATGTGAGTTTTAAAAACACAGGACACAAATTATACACGAAGCACAAAATATATATGTGAGTGTGTGGTGTATTTGCATATTTATATTCTGTAAACCCTTGGAATTCTGGGGTTCACAATGTACTCTGACCATTTCCCAGGAACTTTGATGTTCTTTGACATGTGGTAATTTGGCACTTTGCCAAGACCGGACTCTGAGTGGTGAGAGGCTAGTGTCTTAGGAAGTGAGCCTAGGCACATGACTCTTGAGACACTGGTTTTTTTACTTATTCAAGAAAAGGCATTACTCTGAGCTGATGAAAACTTTGTCATTGTGAAGAATGACTCTAGCCCTGGCTGGTATGGCTCAGTGGGTTGAACACCAGACTGCAACCCAAAAGGTGGTCGCCTGTTTGGTTACTGGGCAGGGCACATGCCTGCATTGTGGGCCAGGTCCCTGGTTGGGGGCATGCGAGAGGCAGCTGATTATTGTTTCTCTCCCTCTCTTTTTCCCTCCCTTCCCCTCTCTCTCAAAATGAAAATAGTATTAAAAAATCTTTAAAAAAATCTACCCCAAAAAAAAAAAAGAGTGTCTCCAAATAAAAGTGAATTTTTGGTGATTAAAATAAAGGGTTCTTACAAAAGATGTTTTCTTCTTAGCCAGGAAAAAAAAAGGTGTTGGATAAATTAAATAAAAAAAAAAACTATTTGTTAGGGTTCTGTGAAATTTTGAGGATTCTTTAAGGCTTTTTTAGCATGGGTTCTCTCATTTCAAAGATCTAGTGAATACGCATAGAAAAAAGACTGGAAGGAAAATATGCTAAACAGATGATCTCTGAAGGATAGGATTTGGGTGCTTTTCATATATATATATATGAAAAATTTTATATTTAAGATGAATATTATTTAAACAGAAAAAAGCAATAAATGGTAATTAAGATAAATTGAACAGTGGATTCTTGTTGACAATGAAATTCTTTTAAACTTAAATCCGTATAACTGAACAGGAAAAATCTTGGTTTGACCTGGCCCTTCTTTTCAGTGTTAACAGAAGCCATGCAGTGACATCCGCTAAGACTTTTTGGTAGCCATGTCGGAGCCCCACAGGGTCCAGTTCACCTCTCTCCCAGGTTCTCTGAATCCTGTGTTTTTGAAGAAGTCCCGGAAAGAGGAGGTTGGGGGAGCAGAGCAGCATCAGGACTCTGAACCGGCTGCAGCAGCTGTGCGGATTACACTCACCCTCTTCGAGCCAGACCATAAACGTTGCCCAGAATTCTTCTACCCAGAGCTTGTGAAGAACATACGAGGGAAAGTGAAAGGCCTTCAACCTGGAGACAAGGTACCCCTCTAGAGGCCCCAGACTCACTCTGCAGATCTAATGCTCAGGGTAGCATGTGCAAGTGGGACT
The DNA here is from genome assembly GCF_019186645.2 of Phyllostomus hastatus. Classification (NCBI taxonomy): domain Eukaryota; kingdom Metazoa; phylum Chordata; class Mammalia; order Chiroptera; family Phyllostomidae; genus Phyllostomus; species Phyllostomus hastatus. Next base: position 3,379,432 of record NW_025334030.1, on the reverse strand, counting down.
TTCAGAAGGTGAAAGCAAGACCAGGGAGGCTGTGGCTGCCCCAAGATCACGGCACCTATCCCAAAGCAAGCACTGGTTTGCTGGTTTTGCTCCTGGGCACGAAAGGATAGAATTCTTTCCAGAATCGTTCTCCTGATTTATGCTAGAGAAAATGTAAGGCACATCCAACGCTAATTTGAATTATGACTAATTAATGTAAATAAAAGAAATTTTTTTCATGCAAAGCCTGTAAATATCACATGTATGTAAATGTGACCGTCCTTGAATGTTCTGGTGCTGGATTTCATGCTGGACATACTTCTTGTCCAAGGGATTCTCTGCTTCATGCAGGGGCAGGTGAGAAAAGACACATACAATTCTCTTACTATTCTCATACTATTATCTTTTCTCAACACATTAATATACTGGATAGTTACTTTACCTGGAGGGATAGAAACCTATTTTTCTAAGTTTTTTTCTTGTTTTACTTATTTTGGGTGTGGGGAGGGGACAGAATTGGGTTGTAGCCTCTAGGGCTTTTGAGAATCTGTTTGATTTCTCAACTATTTTTTAAATGATCTATTTATTTTTCTAGCAGATTTGTTTTTACTTTTAGTGTGGAACTTCTCAAACTTTTTAGTATGTAATTTCTCAAACACAGAGTAGAGAGAATAGTATAATAAGCCCTATGTGCCTGTCACCCAGTTTCAAATGTTACCAAATGTTTTGGCAATTCATTAAAATTATAAAAAATTCTATAAACTTTTTAGTTCAGTTATGCACTAAAGAAAAGTACACACATGATAAATGGCTGGTTTATTGGATTTCCACAAACAATATATCCATGTAACCTGTACCTAGATCTCAAAATACAACATTTTCCAGGATACCAGAAACCCTCCTCCTGCCTTCCCAAAATACTACCCTGCCCTCAAGGGTAACGACTGCCCTGATTTCCAACAGCTTAGGTCAGTTTTGCCAGTTTTTGTATTTTATATAGATGGAATCATACAGTATGAGCAGGAGCTAGGTGAATAGCATTTATAAACACCTAACTGTATGCTTCTGCCCTGTGTGAGGCTGTGAGGTAGGTTGGTTAGTTGGATCCCACACTGCAGCATTTTGTTCTCTAGAGTGGCTTTAGGCAATTTAGGATTAGATTAGTACCTGGTTTACACAGTGTCTGAGATGATGTTGGTGCAGTTTCCACCACAGTGCCGCAGTGGCCAGTGCTCCTTCAGTCTAATTCATGGTTGTGCTGTTTGGGGTGAGTACCTTTGGTTAGAAGGATTGTCCAGTTTTCTTTGCTCATGTAAAAATATGTTTCTTTAATTAAGTTCTGATTTGCTGAATGGAAGCCAATTGAGTCTGTGCCAAGGGTCAGCTTATCGTATGAGGGCCAGTGGGCAGATGAAAAATAGTAATTTCAAATTCATTGGCAATCCCTTTTTTGAAGTAGGAATAGTATCCCCTTCTTTGAGAGGAAGAGGAAGTAGCATGGATTAATTAAGCTACCTTTTATGGGCTTAAACCCAGATCAATAGGTGACCTGAAATTAACTCCTGTGCTTCAGTTTCATCTTTTTGGGGGTTCTAGATGTTCTTTTCCATTGCAGAAAAATGCATGGAGCATACACAGAGAACACCGGGTTCAGTTTCAGGGGATTCAGCTCTTGCCTTCAGATTGAATATTCCTGAATCATTGTGTCTATTCTGTAGTCTCAGAGGACAGTGTGATCTGACATTCATGTATTTATTCATTTAGCATATATTTCTTATCACGTGAAGACACTGTGCTAGATTCTGAGGACTATATAAGGTGGAAAAGCTGCTGTCCCAGCCTCAGAGGAACTTGCAATCTTATAGGTGTTTTAAGAGAATTATACCAACACAGGTAACAGGAGTCACAGTGTGGTACTTGTTTAAATCTGGTACAAATACAGGCCCTGGGGGTCTTGGACAGAGGAAAGCTTACATCCTAAATGCTGTGTCTGCACAGAGCTGGACCTTCATATGTTCAGGAAATAGCAATTATTGGATGACTTGTTTGCAAGGCATTGAGGAGTACACAATGAATCTAACACTTATCCACATGGGTGGGATTTCTTAAAAATTTTTGAACCCCTTAAATAATATGTGATCATTGTAGAAAAATTAGAAGATACCAATAAGCACATGTTTTAAAGACCATCCATTTGTAGAACATTCACTATATGTATGTTCTGTAATATTTCACTCTACATATATAACCTAAATTATTTAACATTCTTTATGGGTGAGTGGGATTTAAGTAGGCAGAGATAAGAGGTGGGATCTAATCTTTAGTGTTTTTGGCCTACTCTGAAGTCTTAAGGTATTTAGTATGGATGTTTTTTATTATTAAAATTAAGATTCCTTGCCAAAGAAGCTAAAGGTTTAACTGTGGAAAATTGATGAGAAAAATGCAAGAGTAAGTTTATGGAATCTTTGGAAAACTGCATGAAAATATTTGCAGTATTTAGATTGGGAGGAAAGAGATTACTGATCCTTCAAGATAGGTGCCCAAGGAAAGGGACTGCCATGAACCTGGGTTTGATTTTCCATAGAGTTGAGAGAAAAGCAAATTCATACCACTTTTCTGACCAATAAGGCAGAATAACTCTTAAGAATTTGTGCTATATTCAGTGGGTTCTTAACCCTTTTGAGCCATGAACTGCTTTGGAAGTGAACCCCTTCTTAGAATTAAGTTTTTAAGTACATAAAATAATTTTTAGGGCAACAAAAGAAACCAACTATATTGAAACATACGTCTATACAGGTTGAGCATCCCTGACTAAAGGACCTTTGCTATATCTGGAGCTCTATAGGGCATGGTTCTTTGGTGGGCGGTTGTAGGCATTTAAGTTAGTTTTGTTGAGTTACCTGAGTGGAAAATTTTCTTAAACAACTAAGGTAAGCACTGATGGGAAGGTAGCATGTTTTCTACCTTGTCTTTTCTGAAAAACAGCTATTTTTATTACACAGTTTATAGGTGTTAAGTGGTCAGTGGATGTACTATGAATACATAGTGGGGACTTTTTGTAACTCTTGTTGTGGAATGGTCTTTTTACAGAAGAAAGATCTCTCAGATCCTTTTAATGATGAAGAAAAGGAAAAGCACAAAGTGGAGGCCCTTGCCCGGAAATTTGAAGAAAAATATGTAAGATTTCTCTTCGGGCGACAAAACAACCTCATTGGGTGGGAAAGGTTTCTAGATGTTTCCGCATTCCTTTAGTGGAATATCATCTAATTAACATTGATGTGGAAATAAGTGTAGAGCTTGGAGAGAATGGAATGTAGTTATTAAAGAAATGCGTGAAGGTATAGAAAATGCATGCAGCGGGACTAATGTGTGCAGCTAAATGGACAAATAAACAAGAAGGACCTTTTACTCCTAGAATTTATCATTAGAATAAATATCTTGATAAAAGACATATGAGATCAATTAGTTCATTCTTCTGTCTTAGGCCATTTTATACAGATGTAAATCTGTCCTATTTTAGATGTTTTTTCAAAAGATTTCATTAATTTTTAGAGGTAGGGGAAGGGAAGGAGAAAGAGAAGGAGAGAAACATCAACATGTGAGAGAAAGATCAGTCAGTTGCCTCTTGCACGTGCCCCAACCGTGGACTGGGCCTGCAACCCAGACATATGCCCAGACCAGGAATCTAACCAGTGACCTTTTGCTTTGCGAACAATGCTCAATCTAGTGAACCACACTGGTCTAGTGAACCACAAAAGTCTTTAGGGAAGGAGATTTTAGGGGAGGTGTGAGTGTGAATGTTCCAGTGCTTTACAACCTTTAGTCAATAGCTGATGAAATTCAAGGCAACAATTCTGTGTATTTTTAAAAAAGCTTGTGACCTTAGACTTAAAAATTTGTTAGGAGGGTAGATTTCATGTTAAATGTTCTCGGCACAATTACCAAAAAAAAAAAAAAAGCATTTGATCTGTTTAAAATTTTAGGGTGGGAAGAAACGTAGAAAAGACCGAATACAGGACTTAATTGATATGGGGTATGGTTATGATGAATCTGATTCCTTCATCGATAACTCTGAGGCGGTAAGTACTTAATGAAAATGCCATATAGGAACTACCACACCCTTGCTCCTACTAGTGATGGCCCAGAAGCTAGGGGATGGCACAGAGTGGTCCTGACCTTACCATGAGGAAGGACCTGTGCCAATAGAGAGGAAGTGGCACTCTTGGGGTTGGCCTTAGTTTCCTTACTGGAAAGGATACCAGATCTGCCCAAAACAACTCCTAGCTCAGACTTTCATGACTGACCAGAAGCATGTGTAGGCATGTGGTCTGAAATGTGACAGAAAAACATCTGCTCTGTATCTTTGGACTATAGTACCAGCACTTGGAGCTGACTGTTTGTTTTTTGCCTTTCAGTATGATGAGCTTGTTCCTGCTTCTTTGACTACAAAGTATGGAGGATTTTACATTAACTCGGGAACCCTGCAGTTTAGACAAGCATCAGAATCTGAGGATGACTTTATTAAAGAAAAGAAGAAAAAATCTCCAAAGGTTAGAACGTTGCTCGCTTTTGGATTTCAAAAGTGCTTTTTTATAAATCTTGTGAGATCAGTGGGTGACTTGCCAGAATAGTACTGTTTAAGGATAGCTTAGGAGATTGGTGGAAAAGCATGAGCTGTGCCAAAGTTGACAGTTACCTCTCACACCTGTGCCGTGCAAGATGCCGTGAGTCCCAGCAGGCTTGGCAGGGATTTCTTTTTTTGAGGTTGTTTCAGGGTGGGGATGAGGGTAGTGAAAGGTGTGACGTGAGGGAAGTTTGCACCAGTAATGCTGTGTCTTTTCTGTGGACACAGAAAAGTCTTCAGTTCCCAGGGCTCTCACCCCAATGAAAACAAGTTAGCCTTAAGATCAGTTTATTTTGAAATCTATCTATTATAGCCTATGTGTTTAAAATGAGAGACAGTGCCCACATACAGCTCATTTTACTAGAATGGTTTCTGGCTACACAATAGCCACTATTGTCTCAGTCCTAGGTGCTTCCAGGAGACACTGTCAGTGGCAATGCTGTGTTGACCTACCACAGGTCTGTGGTCCAGGACTGATCTGAAAGCTTTTGTTCATGAAGTAAATAGGACAGCTCTTAGGATGTGCCCTGGGTGGAGCAAGGCCAGTGCTGTGTTGTGCACTTGCTCCCTGAATGAGGGAGCTGTGTAACTGTGCCTTGTCTTTAATTCTCAGAAGCGGAAGTTGAAGGAAGGTGGTGAGAAGATAAAGAAAAAGAAGAAAGAGGACACTTATGACAAGGAGAAGAAATCGAAAAAGTCCAAGTTTTCCAAAGCCGGGTGAGAGGCAGCAGCTTCTTTCCGGGGTAAAATCTGTACTGTTAGGGCAGGACACCTAGGAGCTGACTTGCCCTCCTTCTCTCAGCTTCAAAGGAGACAGCAGGGCCTGGTCTGCTGTTCCCCCTCACGCCTCCCACAGTGCTATAGTAGGCATAGTCAGTGCTCTCACATCTCTGTTATCAGACATGCAGAGTTCTCTCTGTCCCACCGTCAGTGTTGGCTATTTCTGTCACTATATGATTACTGCTGTTTCTTGTTCTCTTGGGCACTCCTCCTCTGCCCTAGTTCTCCTGTCTCTTCTCTTTCCCTTTGTCTTCTCTGGTCCTGCTTTCTTTTGCCTCACTAGTCTCACCCCAGCTGCCCTTCAAGTTGCTGCTGCTCTCTGCTGTTCTTGCTTTCTCCCTTTAAATACTTTTCTTGCTCAGTCCCTTTTTGCGACCTTTTATTTCAGCCTGGCAGTGGTTTTTAAAAACCCATTGGATATGTAGCAAGCACTTTGTGACACAGTTTTGCTAACCTGTATTAAATCTCAAGTTTTGGTCCCAGCAAGAAGGAGATCCATGTGCCAAGAGGAGGGAGGAAGAATAACAGGGTGGACTTGTGACTGAGGTTCCTGGAGACCATTGCGTTGGGAGCAAGGGTGAAGTCCCTCTGTGAATTTCCCTTCTGAGGTGTACTGCAACATTAGTAACCAATTTCCCCCTTACTTGCAGCTTCACAGCCCTCAATGCCAGTAAGGAAAAGAAAAAAAAGAAATATTCTGGGGCTTTGAGCGTTAAAGAGATGCTAAAGAAATTTCAGAAGGAGAAAGAGGCTCAGAGAAAGAGGGACGAAGACCATAAACCGGTAGCAGTTTCATCAGCAGAAGCTCAGGGCCTTCGGGAATTGGAGGGTACTTCTGACCCCTTGCTGTCTCTCTTTGGCTCCACTTCTGACAATGACTTGCTCCAGGCAGCTACTGCCATGGACTCGCTGACTGATTTGGACTTGGAGCATCTGCTCAGTGAGTCTCCAGAAGGAAGCCCCTTCCGTGATATGGATGATGAAAGTGATTCCCTTGGGGTGGGACTGGACCAGGAATTCAGGCAGCCCTCTTCCCTCCCTGAAGGCCTGCCTGCACCCCTGGAGAAGCGCGTTAAGGAGCTGGCTCAGGTATGGTGACACAGAGTGCCAGGCTTTCTTGGAAGCAGTTTGGGCAGATTGACACTGGTTCTGCACCACATCAAGCTTGCTGCCCAAAGCAATCCTTAGTGAGTTGGCAATTTCAGTGTAAGCTCTTCCGGGCTCTGTTCTCATCCCAAGTGAGGGAACACTGTAAGCTCTGCTTGTCAAATGTCATTTTTAGACCTTTTGTGGTTCTTTCACTGTTAGAAAATTTACTGTCTTCCAGGGAGATTTTCTGTTTTCTGCCTGTAGATTCCCTCCCACAGAGTATCTTCCCTTTTGTATGATAGACTAACACCAGTATTGGCAGCAGGCAGCTGAGGCAGAGATCCATCTTTTTAGTAATCTGTTGAAGATTTTTTTTTGGAAATTTACAAAAGGTTGAAGACATGTTGTATATAGAGTATATGCTTAGTTGCCACTGGGTTTTAGCTGCTCCCTAGACTAGCATGTCATCAGTGATAGGTATTGTTTATAGGAATTCCTAAATGATGATAAATAAAAAGCAGAATTTTAAATGCTGCCCATACCCTATTAAAAACAGTGACAACTGTCAGAATCAAGCAGCCATTGCTGTTTTCCCCTGATAACAGGGAATTGATACCTAGAGTACTAAGTGGTGCCAATTTAGTAACATATTCCTACCTAAAAGCTAACCATGCTGTGTTAGTCTAGATGACATTTACCCTTTAGTTAAAATAATCTTTCACCTGCAACTCCGGTGGCATTCCTACTTTATAGCTGTAAGTTTTAAACCAGTGATTTTCATAATGTTCCAGAATCACTGTATGTATATCCATGTGTAAAGGGCAAGGTAAATGTTAACCACTGCTACAAATGATTTTCTCACTTCCAAAAAATATTTGAATACATCATATGAAGTAAATCAAACAACTTATTCATATCTCTAGTTCATTCTCATTAGCTCGTGTGAGGTGTAAGACATAAGGATTCTATCTGAATGTAATGATTTAAATGAATTGTACTATATCAGAAATTCAGAGTATATCTTAATAGAATGTTAAGTTACAAGTAGTTGAATCTGAAAGTTGCAAGTAGTTGAAATTTGGCATGTTTGAGCATGCTATTGTGTATTTGCTCTCAGAATTTATGTTAAAGAATCATTACACCTTGTTCTTTTCAGTCCTCTGGTTTGTAAATTGTTTTGTAGCATCTGAAAGTCTTATCAAGTAAGTTGAGTAAGGTATATGTGGCAGAAGCTAGTCAGTTTTAGAGAAAAGTCAAAGCAATTCTTGGATATTACCCTACTCCCACCATAGGTTGTATTGTAGTTTAATAACTTACACTATTTCCCTTTCTTGGGAAAGATGGACACATTTAGTGGAAACAAAGTGGCATAACATGAAAGAGCACTGGGCTGTGATTCAAGAAAGCCTTCTGGAGTGCCCTGGGTGGACACTGTGAGCAAAATGTCCTTCCTCAGTGTTTGCCAAGTCTTGGTTATCTCTTGGGCACCATGGAGACAGGGTTCGGGATTCCATAGATAAGGTAGGCTGGGTCCTGGTGGGGTGGTGGTGACCAGGAGAGATTGATCTACTGGCTTGAAAATATAATGATGAAATGTGAAATTGGTACTGTAGTCATCCTCTGATCCTTCTATAATAGCATTAAGAAACTTTGGGAAATGAGATGGAAGGTGGGAATTACCCATCATCCTGACAGTCTGAAAACTTTATATATTTTTTCTAGCATCTCTGTATATGTTTTTATGCAGTTGTAATTATAGTTGTGAATGGTTGTTTCCTGCTTTCTTCACTTAATAAATATTATAAACTCTCATCACTTTTAATGGTTGCATGAGAAAGAAGGCTTACTTTCAAAAGTTACTTAATGCCACTCCTAAGGATCCCAAGGTTCTTTGTTCCCACCAAGGCCCTGCACTTGGGCATGAGTGCTCTAGACTCAGACCCTCCTGAGAATCTGCTGGGAAAGATATTATTCTCAGGAAAAAATGGCTGTGCACACAAAAATTGCATATAATTTCAAAAGCCATACATGGGTATTTAGATCCTTAATAAGGAGCCCTGTCCTATCTTGAACTGGATATTACAATTTTAAAGCTTAAACTTCATGTCTATAACTATAACATTAGCAGTGTTATATATTTCTCAGTTTTCATTCCCTTTATTTTTTTCCTCTTATTGCCTTTATTTTTATAATAATTTGTTTAGATTTTAAATCTTGGCCCTAGATGACACATGTATCAGTTTCTATTGTCTAAAAAACTACCCCCAAACTTAGTGGCTTCAAAAAACGATTCATTTCTCCTGACTCTTTGGGTTGGCTGGGTGGTGTCTTGTGCCCTTATTCTGCTGGCAAGATGACTGCGTGCTGGGACAGTGGGGCCTCTCTCTCTTTTCGTCTTTCATCCCTGTCTTTTTCAGTGCCTGGCAGTCTCAGGGCAACATTTCAAGCAATAGTGGAAGTCATAAGGCCCTTAAGGTCTAGTCTGAGAAGTTGTATGTACCATATTACTTTTGCCACACTGTATTGGTAAAGGAAATCACAAGTGCACACCAGATTGGGGGGTTGGGGAACTAGAGACCACCTCTCCCTGCAGGAATGCATGTTCTTGGAGGGGAGGAATCTGTTGTCCTGTTTGCAGTCTACCATGGAACATAAGCAGATTCTAATCTGACGTGATCCCTTAGGGAAAATTTTTTTCTTTGGGAAGCAAGAATTAGATTTATGTTCAAGCTAGATGTGATACTTAAAACTTAAAAAAATATATTTGAAAACTTAAGTATGTTACAGAGGTCCTCCAAGAAGGTGAACTTGGTGAATGCCCAAGCAGTGTTTACTCTTTTCTTCTCACACTAGCCCCGTTTTCACTTCTTACTCCTTTGTGCTGTACATTTTAACGGGCCCCAGGGACTCCAGTGATTTGATTCAATGGTCTTAACCATTTTTCTCTTAATATGTGTTGATTTTGTATTTTGTTTTGATTGTTGAAAAGCTCAGGTGTGTCGGCCCCCTTAGATTTCTCTCTTTAGTTTGGCAGATACACAGCCTGGTCCATATAGATGACCCAGGTCTGTTTTGGTCCTCTTCAGTCAAGCATAAAATGGTAACAATACTAAGAATAGAAAAGAAACAGAGCCCCCATGTCATCTACCCTGCTGCTCTGCCTGCTCACTGTTTACTGTTTACTGAGTTAGAACCCCCACATTGCAAATCCAGGGAGACATGGATCCAAGGAGAGTAAGGTTGGAAAAAACTAAGCTGTGTGATCTTCCTTAAAAAAGAAAATCATGCCAGATTTAATTCTGTTTAGCAAAAAGAGGTACAGTATGTAAGGTTTTGAACTAGGTGCTGAGAGGTTATAAATCACTTTTCTTACAATAAATAAAATAGCTCATTAAAAGACTGTTGGAACTATTGTAGATCAGCATGATCTGGCTGGTATAACTTTACTTCCTAGTTAATCTTTGATTGATCCGTTTATTCAATTCCTTGAATAAGGGTGTCCATATTTAAGGTTGAGGGACCTAATGTATTTCTGGAAGACTCTCAGATGCATATCCAGTTGCTCTTTTAATTAGATTCATTTAAAAATGCAGCACTTAATTACTTTTTATATAAAACCAGACCCTCAGAGGTGCTGTCTACACATCCAAAAGGCAGCAGGGAAAAAAATCCTTTAAAAAATTATATAGCCAGAGCCCTGGCTGGCGTAGCTCAGTGGATTGAACGTGGGCTGTGAACCAAAGCATCGCAGGTTTGATTCCCAGTCAGGGCACATGCCTGGGTTTCAGGCCACGGCCCCCAACAACTGCACATTGATATTTCTCTCTCTCTCTCTTTCTCCCTCCCTTCCCTCTCTAAAAATAAATAAATAAAATCTTTTAAAAAATTATATAGCCAGAAAGCTTCTGAAATATTGGAGAAATGGCTGATAACTAAAAGTAAATTTTGATTGGAAACTTGACAAACAGTGGTGCATTTAAAATACATGCTGAAGTAATTACATTGAATTACTATGAAGGTGCTTTTGGATCTCATAACTAACAGTGTATAAGCTTAAGCAAAAGAATGGCTCAATTTTGTTTTCTCTCGAACTAAAATCATACTTCCAGTACATTAGAAGTGTCAAGTTAGAATTCTAGATCCTTCTGAAAGTATAAGAAATTGGCAGATGAATAGGTTAAAAGTCACCCCATTCTCATCCATCCATTTGACTCTGTTTCATCTCAGGCTTCTGTGCTATCATCTAGCCAAGGGATCTTGCTGAAGCTGCAAGTTGTGTTTGGTTGAATGGTACTAAACTTTTCTTCTTCTAGTTTGCATTCTTTCAGTGATATCTGTTCATTTGTTTGTTCATCCATCCACTCAGCTGGTATTTACTAAGCATCTAATATGTAATAGGCAGCTTTGGGAAATATATTGATGAATAAGATTCTGTTCTTATCCATGAATTTGTTGTATAAATGGACCAGTAGACATGTAAACAACTGACTATTGGACAAAACAGAATGAAATAAGCCCTATGATTTTTTGATGGCCAAGTAGATGGCAGATAGCCAGCTATAAAGAGATGTAAGAGCAGCCCTCTGTGGGGGTATACTGCACTCAGGCTGTAGGCACTTGGCCAGCCTCAAGGGAGTGATGGTGTGTTAGTAAACCAGGACACAGAGCGGAGGATTGGCGAGTTGTTGGATGGTGGGGCCACCCTAGTATGTGGTAGGAGTATGGCCAGGGCCAGATCCTAGAGAATCTTCAATGCCACATGAAGGAGTTTAGATTTGATTCTAGACTTGGAAAGAGGTGTTGAAGAGTTCTAAGGAACAGAGTGGAAGGATTTAAGAAAACTAGAATGCTGTTATTAGAAGTGGGGAACATAAGAGGAAGAGCAGAAACTAGTGGGTTTGGTTTTGGCAAGTTTGCATACCAGAGGGCCATCCATTTATAAAAATAATTGGAAATTACTTAGAAGTAATTGGAAATTCTGATTTAGAGCTTAGGAAAAAAGGATTAGGGGTTGGGGGTTTAGATTTGAGTAGGATTAGAGTAGGTTGGGGGTTTAGATTTGCGAGACCTACATGAATTTTTGTTGTTTTGAAGCTGTGAGGGGGAAGGCATTATTGGAAGAAGTGGGTTCTAGATAGAACCTTGGGTGTCGATTAGTAATCAAAGAGCTAGTGGAGGAGACAGATGGAGTAGTCAAAGGTAGAAAGAAGACCCAGTGAGGAAGGCATGTGGGGTGAAATGAAAGTAGAGGATGGTTATTAGTGTCTGCTGTTTCAGAGGGCTGGATCAGGATCGATCATTTTATTTATTTAATTATTTATTTTTAAAGATTTTTACTTATTTTTAGAGAGATGGGAAGGGAGGGAGAAAGAGAAGGAAACATCGATGTGAGAGAGAAACATTGATCATTTACCTTGTACATGCCCTGACCCGGAGTGAACCCACAACGCAGGCATGTGCGCTGACCAGGTATCAAACCTGCGACCTTTCGTTTTGTGGAGTGTTGCTTAACTAACTGAGCCACACCAGTCAGGGTAGGATCGATCATTTCATTTTAGATGGTGACCTTATCCAATTTGCCATTATTGTTATACTGTATACAAGCCTGAAGTTTTATTTGCCTTTGAAAGCCTTCAGCAGCAACTCTTGGGTTTGGATCAGTGATTCTCCATCCTCTCTGTCTCTTAGAGTCACCAAAGTTACTTTTAAAGAGTACTGATGCTTGGGCCTTTCTTAAAGAATAGAGATTCATGGGTCTCCTTCCCTGAGTTTCTGATGTGATTGGTTCAGAGTGGGGAAAGCTAACAGGTGATTCCAACGTGCAGCCAAGTATGAGAACCACTGGTTCAGACTTTGGCAGAGTTTGCTTTCCTCACTTGTGCTTTCAGAGCTGAGGCTGGTTGCTATGGTTGCTTCAGGGATCTTCACGCTTGCCATCCAGATGTTAACTGTGTTCTTATAGGAAACAAAACAATGTATAGTAACCCACTATACCTCTTTTAATAGGTAGTAAGGTATGTTAGTAATTCCAGTTATGAATTTTCAAAGAATTACAATGTTCTTAAATGCTAAAGTAGCACATTATTGTTATTTTGGAAGATAAAGGCCTTCAAATATTGCAAGTTTCTTAAAAGTTCTTGATTGTTTTTATACTGTAGATGTATGGAAATTCCACCTTGCAGTTTAGATGATAGAATGCTAGGTGCAAGAGTTAGCTAGCTGGATAAATCAAATGCAAAATGATTGCTTTGACTCTGTGATTTTCTTTTATGTGACTGTTTTTTTTTCAAGTCCTAGACAGAACAGACAGTCCATGAATACTTCAGCAGCATTTGAAAAGAGCTGGATACACCATTTCTAGAGCATATAATGATCACAAGTGTACTTAATCTGAGTTTAGGGCTGAGTAGGGAAGGACACGGTGAGGATTTGATCGATAGGTGTTCTGTAGGGACTGACTGCCCTTGGGTCTGTGGGTGAGTGTGAGGACCCTGTGGGGAAAGTGCACTAATGGATGTTACTGTCTGCTATGAACCAGGCTGCCAGAGCTGCTGAGGGAGAGAGCAGACAGAAGTTCTTCACCCAGGATATTAATGGAATCCTCTTAGAGTGAGTATCTTTTGTTTCTTTACTGTTACCATGCCTGGGATGAGCAGGCCAGGGGAAATGGGAGTGAACTAATGGGTCTCCTTCCTTGAGTTTCTGATGCGAACCCAATTGAACTACACGAAGGTGACTGCCCATGAGATTTTTAAAAAATTGTCTTTTGTTTTATTCTTTTTAAAGGGGGGACAGGCAAACCAAATATATGTCTCTAGGAAATGATAGAACTTACTAATCTTAGCAGGCATTATTAGAAGACTGTATAACATAGTCATGGCCTATTGGAAGTAGATTTTGGGGTATGAGATGAGACAAGAGAGAAGGTATTGCTTGCCTGTCTGTGATAAAAGTGAGAGATGATTTGGTATAGCCAGGGAACTGCTCTGCTGGATGCTCCTCAGAGTACTTGGTCATTCTCTTCTTGCTCTCACTTCTGCTCCCAGGGTCAGTGTGCATCATCCTGTAAGACTTCTCCCCAATGGCCAAAACCCTGAGATGGTACACTGTATGAATTGGATTAATAAGCAGAACCCACCCCCCCGCACCACCCCCCAACACATAATTCCAAACCAGATTCTTTGTATGTGGCTCTCCAGCTTTCCAGCTTCTCTCCTGGTTGCATTTTGTATTACGTAGCAGAGAAAACTTATTTCTCAACAGCTAAAGATTTTTCACATGTAAGAACAGTTGTCAAAACTTGGGAATATTCTAGCAAAGGATCTTGCCTGGCCAGTATGGGGATTGGCCACTTGAGCCAGGAAGCTTGGGCTATAGAGAGCACCTGCAAGTCAGCACAGATAAGAATTTTAGGTCCACGGTGCCTGTTAGAGTGTGCCAGACGTGGAGAGCTCAAGGGATCAAAGACTATTAGAAATAGTATTCTGCTTATCTAGATGGGGACACTGGAGGGATAAGGATTTCCCTGACTTCCTAATCAGGGATAGAAAAGTAAGGAAGGGCTGCTGGAAAGTATTGACCCTAAGTAACTCATTCACTTTCCAGTTTGAAAGCTTTTATATCTTAATTTATGAAATTTAGTACTTCAGGACTTGTTCTCCTGGGCTCTGATAACCTTTGACTTGGTCTTATCTTTGTCCTGAGAGCCTTAACCCACTTTACCTAGCCAAGTTCATCAGGTTTTGGAATTTTTGTTTGATGACTGTTGGAGATCTGTTGCACTGGCCACTCGGTTATACTGTGTGACTGACAAGATGAGGTTTGACCTTCTCTTGGCTCCTAGCTTTCCTGTCCGTGGTAGGTGACCTAATGACGAGAGAAGATGCCATGTGCTGTGGCCCATTGATAACTGTTCTGTTCTTCAGCATAGAGCTGCAAACTCGGGAGCTGAGTAGCCAGGTCCGTTCTGGGGTGTATGCCTATCTTGCTTCATTCCTGCCCTGCAGCAAGGACACCCTGGTCAAACGTGCTCGAAAACTTCACCTCTATGAACAGGTGGGTGACTCTGGAGTGGAGCCTGTTGGCTTTGGGGCCCAGAGGAGAGGGTGACTGAGTCTTCACAGATGCTATATGTGCTGCTGCACAGCCTCTGTGCAATCATTCCTACGGTATGTCCTCCCTACAGGAGGTATAAGAAGGCATACCTCACTACTAGAGCTATAAGAAGAGATGTATAAAACAGACTTATGATATGTCCTGCTCTCTGCAGGGGGGGCGTCTGAAGGAACCTCTCCAGAAGCTTAAGGAAGCCATTGGCAGGGCAATGCCAGAGCAGATGGCCAAGTACCAGGATGAATGCCAGGCACACACGCAAGCCAAGGTTGCTAAGTAAGTATGTCCTATTGCTCTTGTCAGCATTACCACCTCCTTATCTGAGGAGTCCCTGTGGTGGGGGGCAAGGGGGAGGCAGTGGACACAAGAGAAAGCAGTTCTTCTGTAGTAACCTCAGGGTCCTGTTTAATTCTGTTCACCCGGTAGGATGCTGGAAGAGGAGAAAGACAAGGAGCAGAGAGAACGAGAACGGATTTGTTCTGATGAGGAAGAAGATGAAGAAAAGGGGGGCAGGAGGATAATGGGACCCCGGAAGAAATTTCAGTGGAATGATGAAATCAGGTGTGCCCAAACTGGGTCCGGGTTTGTGGGGCCAGTGTCTGAGCATGTTCCCGTATTTCTAATGAAGGTTAGAATCATTTACTTTAATTAGGACTGGTGAAAGCACATGATTAAAACCTTGAAGAAGCATTCGGGATAGTTTGAAGTTTCTGACTTCTGCCTACTCCTCAGGGAGCTGCTCTGCCACGTGGTGAAGATAAAACTGGAGAGCTATGATCTGGAGAGGAACAACAAGGCCCATTCCTGGGAAGACTATGTGAAGGTGTTTCTGGATGCTGAGGTCAGACCTCTCTGGCCCAAAGGCTGGATGCAGGCCAGGTGAGGGCCCATGAACAGCCATTATGTTCAGTGTGATGATAAGGTGGAACATTCTTGCAGTAAAGAAATATATGAGTACTTCTTTTGTGCTAGGCCAACCAGGTCCCTTCCTTTAGAGAACCACTATCTGGTTGACTCAACTCTAAATTCACGTGAGGAATTGGGGAGCATATGAGCCTTCTTGGTCTTCCCTAGTAGAAGGAAGTCTGCTGGGTTTTGTCTTTGTCCCATTTCAATTCAAAGTTGACTGCATGTTCTTCTTATCTCAATCTGCCCTTTCTGCGTTGAGATAATGGCTCCTACTAGAAGCTGAGAGATGGAAACATTTTCTGTAACGGACAGAAGTCACATTTGCAAGTAGCAGGGCTGACTGCTTATTGGAGTTAAGTGCCAGGCTTTTCTCATAGGCTGCTTTGTGTTATGTAGTTTCCCATAAATGGGCTACATTTGCAATAGACAAAGTTAGCTAGAGCTAGTGTTTTGGGTTTTTTTTTAAGATTTTATTTATTTACTTTAGAGAGAGGGGGAGGGAGAGAGAAAGAGAGGGAGAGGAACATCAATTGGTTGCCTTTAGCATGCTCCCATCTGGGGAACTACCCTGCAACCCAGGCATGTTCCCTGACTGGGAATCGAACCAGTGACTTCTTGGTTCTCAGGTTGGCACTAAATCCATTGAGCCACACTGGCCAGGGCTAGTGTTCTTCTTTAAAAAAATCTTTATTGTGGTAAAATATACTTATCATTAAAATTTATAGTCTTAACCATTTAAGTGTACAGTCGAGTGGTATTACATACATTCACATTGTTGTGAGCCATCGCCATTATCCATTTTCATAAATCTTTTCCTCATAAAACTGACAATTTGTACCCATTAACTGATAAATTCACGTTTCCCTTTCCCTCTAGACACTTGCATCCACCATTCTACCTTCTGTCTCTGTAAATTTGACTACTCTAAGTACCTCATATAGTTAGAGTCATACAGTATTTGTCTTTTTGTGATCAGCTTACTTCACTTAGCATAGTGTTATCAAGGTTCATCCATGTTGTAGCATGTTACAGAATTTCCTTCCTTTTTAAGGCTGAATAACATTCCACTGTATGTACATATTGCCTTTTGCTTATTCATTCATCGATGCAAACTTATGTTGCTTCCACATTGTAACTATTGTGAATAATGCTGCCAATGAACATGAATGTACAAATATCTTAAGACCCTGCTTTCAATTATTTTGGTTTTATATATACCCAGAAGGAGAATTTCTAGGTCATACGGTAATTCTATGTTTACTTTTTTTGAGGAATTTTTCACAGTAGCTGTTATTTTCTATTTCCACCAATAGTCTACAGGGTTCTCTAGTTTCTCCACATCTTCCCCAATACTTGTTTATGGTTTGTTGTTGTTGTTTTTTAAAAATTGATTTTATTTTTATTTTAATATTTATTTTAGAGGGAGAGAGAAAGGAACACTGATATGTTGTTCCACTTGTTTCATGCTATTTATTGGTTGTTTCTTGCATGTGTCCAGACTAGGAATCAAACCCACACCTTGGATTATGGGGACAACACTCTAACCAACAGAGCTACTTGGCCAGGGCTTTATGGTTTTTTGACTATAGTTATCCTAATGGGTATGAGGTAATATCTCATTGTAGTTTTGATTTGTATTTCCCTAATGATTAGGGATGTTGAGAGTCTTATTAAATACTTCTTTGCAGCAATGTCTGTTCAAGTCCTTTGCCCATTTTTAAGTTGGTTTGCTTATTTTTTGTTTTTTGTTTTTAAGATTTTACTTATTGATTTCTAGAGAAAGGGTGAAGGAGGGAAAAACAGACAGAGAGATACATCAGTGTGTGGTTGCCTCTTGCATGCTCCCAACTGGGAACTCACCTAGGCATGTGCCCTGATTGGCATTCAAACTGATAACCCTTTGGTTCACAGGCTGTCACTCAATCCACTGAGCCACACCAACCAGGGCTGTTTTTTTAATTGTATATTTTATTGTTTATGTTATTATAATTGTCTGAAATTTTCCCTTTGTCCCCCTCTATCCAGCCCCTCACTCCCTAGGCCACAGGTGGCAAACACAAGTCCTGTGGGCCAAATCCAGCCCTCCACTTTGTTTCATCCGACCTGGCACCTTGTTTCCACCCGGTGGCAGCGCCAAGCCTCTGCCTCTTGTTAAGGACTAGTTACGTTTAAAAAGTCCTAAAATTACGTTCAGCCCTTTGAAGGCAACCTGGAGGCTGATGTGGTCTCTGGTGAAAATGAGTTCGACACCCCTGCCCTAGGCAATCCCCACACCATTGTCCATGTCCATGGGTCCTGCATATATGTTCTTTGGCTACTCTATTCCTTGTGCTGTACTTTGATTCCCATGACTTTTCTGTAACTATCAATTTGTATTTCTTAATTATTTCACCTTTCTCAACCATCCTCCCCAACCCTCCTCCCATCTTGCAACCATTAAAATATTCCCTGTGTATGATTCTCTTTCTGTTCTGCTTGTTTGTTTATTTTGGTTTTTTAGATTCAATTGCTGATACATTATTTATTGCCATTTTATTGTTCATATTTTTTATCTTTTTCTATTTCTTAAGACCCTTTAACATTTCTTATAATACCAGTTTGGTGGTGATGAACTCCTTTAGCTTTTTCTTATCTGGGAAGCTCTTTATGTGTCCTTTGACTACTCTTGGTTGGAGGTCCTTGCTTTTCATCACTTTGAATATTTCTCACCAATCCTTTCTAGCCTGCAAAGCTTCTTTTGAGAAATCAGCTGACAGTCTTATGGGGGCTTCCTTGTAGGTAACTAGCTTCTTTTCCCTTGCTGCTTTTAATTAAGATTCTCTCTTCGTGTTTGACCTTTGGCATTTTAATTATGATGTGTCGTGTAGTGGGTCTCTTTGGGTCCATCTTGTTTGGAGCTCTCTGTGCTTCCTGGACTTGTATGTTTATTTCCTTCACCAAGTTAGGGAAATTTTCTTTCATTATTTTTTGAAATGGGTTTCCAAATTCTTGGTCTCTTCTCCTTCCAGTACCCCTATGATGTCTGTACGCTTGAAGTTGTCCCAGAAGTGTCCTTACACTGTCCTCACTTTTTGGATTTTTTTTCTTCCTGCTGTTCTGATTGGTTGTTTTTTTTGCTTCCTTATGTTCCAAATCACTGATTTGATTCTTGGCTTCATCCAGGCTAATGTTGATTCCCTGTAAATTTTTTTTTATTTCGATTAGTGTATCCTTTGTTTCCGACTGGTTTTTTTATGCTGTTGATCCTAAGTTCTTTGAGCATCTCTATAACTGGTGTTTTGAACTCTGCATCTGATAGATTGTTTTTCTCCATTTTGTTTAGTTCTTTTTCTGGTGTTTTGTTCTGTCGTTTCATTTGGACTCTGCTTCTTTGTCTCCTCATTTTGGCAGCGTCCTCACATTTGTTTTTATGTGTTAGGTAGAGCTACTATGCCTTCTAGGCTTGATGGAGTAGGCTTAATGTAGTAGGTACCCTGTAGGGTCCAGTGGCACAGCCTCTCCTCTTATCCAAGCTGGGTACTCAAGGTGTGCCCACTGTGTCGACTGTGTACACTCACCTCTTGTAGTTGAGCCTTGATTGCTGTTGGGTTGGCACATCCAAGGTCAGCCATTACCTGTGTTCTTTCCGGGGTCACATAGCATTGGCTACATTAGCAGATGGCTGCTACTTGTGCTGGGCTTGGAGGTGACCAGGAGAGGCCAAGCTGTGAGCCAAGGCCAGCTGCTGCTAGAACCCAGCTTAGGGCAATTTAGTGAGAGATACAGGGCTCACTGAAGCCAGATACTGCTTGTTTGAGAGAATTTAGGAAAATCTGAAGCGTGGGCCAAGATAAACCATTCATATGGAAAAGCCACCGAAATCAACTTGGGTGGGCCTGAAAGTTGGATGAGGTCAGGCCTAAGGGAATCACTGGGGTGGGTAAATAGTGTGATCTAGGCTGATGGAATCTCAGATATGGCACCTACCTGCTCTGTGTGATGGGGTCTCAGAAAAAGAACAATGGCTTCTACCAGCATTTCTGTCTGGGAGAAAGAATTTCTCCTGCAACTCGCATCCTGATTCCTGACAATTCATTTCCTTCCCATGTATCCCTAATGCCTTTCAATCTGCCTTTCCTGTGTTGGAGCTCAGAGGGAGTGAATCTGAGTAAGTCTGCGAGTGGGCCCTTTAAGAGGAACTGCTTGGGATTCTAACAGTTTCTGTCTTCTGCAGCCTTAATTCCTGCTGATTTTTACAGCCAGAAGTTATGGGGACTTATCTTTCTGGCACTGGAACCCTGGGCTGGGGAGCCTAGTGTGGAGCCAGGACCCCTTGCTCCCGAGATATCCCTTCCAATTTTTATCTGCTACACATGGGTGTGGGACTAGCCCTTTCCCCATCTCTACCCTTTCTACCAGTATCAGTGTGGTTTCTTCTTTAATTCTGTAGTTGTAGGACTTCCATTCAGCTCCATTTCTGATGGTTCTGAATGATGATTATTCTATAGTTCAGCTATAATTTTGATGTGGTTGTGCAAGGAGAGAGCCATGTTTACCTGTGCTGGCGTATTGACTAGAAGTCCAGTTTGCTTTTTTTGTTGTTGAATTTTAGGAGTTCTCTATGTATTCTGTCTGTTAATCCCTTGTCAGATAAATAATTTACAAATATTTTCATTCCTTCTATGGATTGCCTTTTTACTTTATGGGTAGTGTCTTTTGATGCAGATTTTTAGATATTTGTGAACTCCCACTTTGTTAGTATTTTCTCTTGTTGACTGTGCCTTTGGAGTCATATCCAAGAAATAATTGCCACAGCCAGTGTCATGAAGCTTTTGTCATGTGTCTTCTTCATATAATTTATTGTTTTAGGTTTTTCATTAAGGTTCTTGATTCATTTTGAGTAAATTTTTGTATATTTTGTATACAGGTAAGGGGCCAACTTTTTTTTTTTCTTTTTTGCCCTTGGATATCCAGTTTTCCCAGCACCATTTGTTGAAAAGACTATTACTCCCCTGTGAATGGTCTTGGTTCTCTTATCAAAAATCACTTGACAGTATATACGCAAGGGTTTATTTTTGGGCTCTCTATTCCATTAGTCTGTTATCAGCAATTTTCAACCTTTTCCAGCTCATAACACACATAAACTGATTACTAAAATTCTGTGGCACACCAAAAAATACATTTTTTGCCAATCTGTCACAAAAAGTAGGACTTACTTTGATTCATTCACACCAGATGGCTATTGCTGTGTTGGCTGTTGTCATTTTTTAATTTGACAATGTAAGGGAAAATTTGTCAGTGACCCTGACTAAAAAGTTAGGTATTGCATTTTTTAAAAATTCTTATGACATACCAGTTAAAAATCGCTTTTCTATATGTCTGTCTTTACCCAATACTACACAATTTTGATTATTATAGCTTTGTAGTAGTTTTGAAACTAGAACTGTGACTCTTTCAGCTTTGTTCTTATTTTTAAGATTGTTTTGGATATTCAGGGTCTTCTGATTCCATATGAATGTTAAAGTGGGTTTTCTGTTTTTGCAAAACAACTCTCTTTAGGATTTTGATGGGATTGCATTGAATATGTAGAATACTTTGGGTAGTACTGACATTTCCATAACACTAGGTACTCCAGTCCATGAATGTGGCATATGTTTCCATTTATTTATGTTGTCTTTAATTTCTTTCAGCCATGTTTTATAGTTTTCATTGTGTAAGTCTTTCATGTCCTTGATGAATTTAGTTTCTAAGGTTTTTTAAAATATTGTGAATGTAATTTTTCATGTATAGAAATGCAACTGATTTTTGCATGTTGACATTGATTTAATCTTCTTAGTTATAGGTCTATTCAGATTTTCTTTTTCTTCATAATTTAGTCTTGTTTCTAGGAATTTGTCCATTTGACTTTGTACCCTGTTATTTTGCTGAATTCATTTATTAGTCCACAGTGCTCTTTTTGGAATCTTTGGAATTTTCTACACAATAGACCATATCATCTGCAAGCAGAGATCATTTTACTTCTTACTTTCTAATTTGGATGCTTTTTGTTTCTTTCCCTTTTTTTTTTTTCTGCCTAGAAATTACTCTGGCTAGAACTTCAATACTGTGCTGAACAGAGGAGGTGAAAGCAGACATTCTTGCCTTGTTTCTGATTGGAGAGGAAACACTTTCAGTCTTTCACCATTGAGTATGATATTCACTGTGGGTTTTTTACATACATTTTTTAGTATGTGGAGGTAGTTTCCTTCTATTTCTAGTTTGTTGAGTGTTTTTATTGTGAAAGGGTGTTGAATTTTGGGGTTTTTTTTGCATCAATTAAGATAATCATATGGGTTTTTTTCCCCCTTCATTCTGCTGATGTGGTGTTTTACATTGATAGGTTTTTGTACATTGAACCGTCTTTGCATTCCAGGAATAAATTTCACTTGTCATGCTGTAGGATGCTTTTAATATGCTGTTGAATTCTGTTTGCTAGTATTCGTTTGCTAGGATTTTTATATCACTGTTCCTTAGGGATAGTGGTCTGTACTATTCCTGTATTGTGGTTGTATGGCTTTGGAATCAGGGTTGTTATACTGGCCACATGGAATGAGTTTAGAAGTTTATCCTCCTCTTCAGTTTCTCTCTCCCTTTTTTTTTTTTAAAGTTTGAGAAGGACTGATATTAGTTCTTTAAATGTTTGGTAGAATTCACCAATGAAGCCATCAGGTCCAGGGCTGTGTTGTTGGGAGATTTTTTAATTTAATTTAATTTTTATTTTTAAAATAGTTTTTATTTTAAAATTAACAATTGATGTGCAATGTTATTAGTTTCAGGTGTACAATATAGTAAATACACATTTATATACCTTATAAAGTGATTATGCTAGTAAATATAGTACCCATCTGACACCATATATAGTTATTACAATATTATTGGCTATACTTCCTATGCAGTACTTTATATCCCCATAACTCTACTGTAACTACCAATTTGTACTTCTTAATCCCCTTACTTTTTTCATTCTTCCCTCAACCACTATCCCTGATGGCAATTGTCAAAATGTTCTCTGTATCAATGAGTCTGTTTCTTTTCTGCGGTTTATTTTGTTTTTTAGATTCCACATATAAGTGAAGTTATATGTCATTTGTCTTTCTTTGACTTATTTCAGTCAGCACAATACTGTTTTAGGTCCATGATGTTGGGAGATTTTTGATTATTTAATTCTCTTATTAGTTATAGGTCTATTCAGATTTTCTTTTCTTCATAATTTAGTTTTAGTAGCTTTTTTGTTTCTAGGAATTTGTCTATTTCATGTAAGTTACCCAATTTGTTGACATACAGTCGTTGATTACTTTCATATGTTATTAGCCATTTTATTTCTGTAGAATTGG
Organism: Phyllostomus hastatus; assembly: GCF_019186645.2. Taxonomy (NCBI): domain Eukaryota; kingdom Metazoa; phylum Chordata; class Mammalia; order Chiroptera; family Phyllostomidae; genus Phyllostomus; species Phyllostomus hastatus. The sequence continues at coordinate 3,356,587 of NW_025334030.1, read as the reverse complement.
TAGTAATGTCCCCACTTTCTTTGAAGTTTTATTTGTTTCTTTTTTAATGTTCCATGTTTAACTTCTGATTTTGGTAACTTGAGTCTTTTTCTTGACTTTAGCAGACTTTATTTTGCAGGCAAGAATGCAGTAGATGACATAAGGGTAACCATTTAACTGACTTAGCAGTGGTAAGGAGACTCTTCGGGCAACTGAAATTTCAAGAGGTCCAGGTTTAGGTCTAAGAAGGTGTGCATAATGTAGTCATGACACTGGAGATTCTTGTAGGTGAAATTGTCAAATGACTTAGGAGGTGTACCTGCTTGTGAAGGCTTTGCTTCTTGGGATTCGGTGACAGTCTCTTGTCTTCTCTTTTCTGTTAAAAAAGAGAAGCTGTAGAAGCAAGTCCTTGAAACATTCATTCTTCTAGATGCATAGTCTTCACTCCTCTAGTTTGTTCTTGCTGAAGCAGAAGGAGGGTAGCCATTGTGGTAACTGGGGTGCTAGACAGGCAAAAGTGCTCACAACTGCTCTCTCAAGTCTTTTATATCTTTCTCTCCCTCTCTCTCTTTCTTATAGTGCAACACCTAGCTAAAGGTCTGTCAGTTTGTTGACTTTTTTGAGGAACCAACTTTTGACTTTATTGCTTTTCTCTATTGTTTTTATTTTGTTTATCTCTGTTATAATATTTATTATTTATTATTCTGCTATATTTAGTTTCCTTATTTTTTAAGAATTTATTATTTATTGTTAGAGGTAGGGGAAGGGAGGGAGAAAGGGAGAGAAACATTAGTATAGGAGAGAAACATCCATCAGTTGCCTCTCATATGCACCCTGACTAGGGATGCAACCTGCAACCCAGGCATTTGCCCTGACTGGGAATTGAACCAGCAACCTTTAACTTTGCAGGATGATGCCCAAGTGACTGAACCACACTGGTCAGAGCTATCTTTAGTTTCTTCGGTTGTAAATTTAGGTTGTTTGAGATTTAAAAAAAATTTTTAAATTTATTTTTCAATTACATTTGACATACAGTATTATTAGTTTCAGATATATAACATAGTGATTAGACATTACCCTAGTAAGTCAAGTACCCATCTGACCCTATATATTATTATTGCAGTATTGACTATATCTCTATGCTATACTTTATTTACATCACTGTGACTATTTTTAATTGCTGATTTGTTCTTCTTAATCCCTTTTACCTTTTTCATCCATTTCCTGCCAACCCCCCTTCTTGTCTGGTGAGCAACAATTTGTTCTCTGTATCTGTCAGATTCTTTCTACATATTGTTGGTTCATTTCTTTTGTGTTTTTAGATTCCACATCTAAGTGAAATCAAATGGTCTTTGTCTTTCTCTGTTTGATCCTTTTCATTTAGCATAATACCATATGGGTCCATCCATTTTGCACATGGCAAGATTTCATTCTTTTTTTATGACTGGGTAATATTCCATTGTATATATGTGCCACATCTTCTTATCCATTTGTCTGTGGATGGACATTTGGGTTGCTTCCACACCTTGGCTATTGTAAATAATGCTGTGATGAACATGCAGGAGCATATATCTTTTTGAATTAGTGTTTGGCTGTCTTTGGATAAATACCCAGAAGTGAAAATGCCAGGTCATATGGTAGTTCTGATTTTAATTTTTTGAGGAATCTTCATACTGTTTTCCATAGTGGCTATACCAATTTAGAACCCTACCAATGGGCACTGGCCAGGTAGCTCAGATGGTTAGAGCATTGGCCTGATATGCCAAGGTTGTGGGTTCAGCCTCCAGCCAGGGCACATGCAAGAAGCTACCAGTCAATGCATAAGTAAGTAGAACAAAAATTGATCTCTCTCTCTCTCTCTCTCTCTCTCAAAAGAAACAAAACCAATACAGAAAATTTAAAAACAACAACAACAAGAATCCCGCCAACAATGTATGAGGAGGGTTCCTTTTTCTCCACATCCTTGTTAACACTTGTTTATTGGTGATAGCCATTCTGATATGTGTGAGGCGATACTTCATTGTGGTTTCAGTTTGCATTTTCCTGATGATTAGTGGCATTGAGCATCTTTTCATATGTCTGCTGACCATTTCTATGTCCTCTTTGGAGAAATGTCTCTCTGTGTGCTCTGCCCATTTTTTAATTGGATTGTTTGTTTTTCTGGTGTTAAGTTGTATGAGTTCCTTATATATTTTGGATACCATCCTCTCATCAGATGTGTCATTTGTGAATATTTTCTCTCATTCATTGGATTGTCTTTTGTTGATGGTTTCTTTTGCTGTGCAAAAGCTCTTTAGTTTGATGTAGTCCCATTTGTTTATTTTTTGTTTTCTCTCCCTTACCCAAAGAGACATATCCCAAAAATATTACCAAGAGCAGTGTCAAAGAGTTTACTGCCTATGTTTTCTTCGAGAAGTTTTATGGTTTCAAGTCTAACATTTAAGCCTTTAATCTAGTTTGAGTTTATTCTTGCATATTGTATAAGAAAGTGGCCTAGTTTTGTTTTTTTTATATGTACCTGTCCAGTTTTCCCAGCACAATTTATTGAAGAGACTATCTTTACCCTATTGTTGCCTCCTTTATCAGAGACTAATTAATTAATCATATAGGCATGGGTTTATTTCTGGGCTGTCTAGTCTGTTCCATTAATCTATGTATCTGTTTTTATGCCAGTTCAATGCTGTTTTTTTTAAAGTTGTTATTTATTGGGTTGGCCAAAAAAGTTCATTTAGTTTTTTCTGTACAATGGTTCTAATAGTGCTTAGTTGTCTTTAACTTCATTAGAAACAATTTTGTTAGATTGTATTGTGACAGCTGTCATCTCAGAGTGCATTTTAAAAAAGCTTATCAAAATTGGTGAATTTTTTGTAGCCATTTTAATATTGAAGATGGAAGAAAATATGCAATGTTTTTGGCATATTATGCTTTATTATTTCAAGAAAGGTAAAAAACCACAACTGAAAAGCAAAAAAGATTTGTGTAGTATATGAAGAAGGCGCTGTGACTGAACATGTCAAAAGTAGTTTATGAAGTTTCTTGGCACTCTAAAATATTGACATTTTGGCCAAAAAATTCTTTGCTATGGGGCTGTCTCATGCATTGGAAGATGCATAGCAGCACATGTGACCTCTACCCACTAGAAGCTAATAGCAAGAGATAGCCAACATACTCAAAATAGCTAAATCAATAGTTATTGTTGAAAATGAAAAATGTGTCTTTCGTTTTACAGAAAATTCTAAAGCAACTTTTTGGCCAACCCATTATTTATTTTTAGAGAGGGGGAAGGGAGGGAGAAAGAGAGGGAGCAAAATATTGATGTGGGAGAGAAACACTGATTTGTTGCCTCTCCTCTGAGTCTCAACCTGAGACCAAACCCGCAACCCAGTCATATGCCCTGACGGAGAATCGAACTGCTGACCTTTCGCTTTGCAGGATTATGCCCAACCAACTGAGCTCCTCCAGGCAAGGCAACCAGTTATGATAGATAGCCTTATATATAGTTTGAAATCAGGTATGATACTTCTGACTTTACGCATTTTTCTCAAGATTGTTGTGACTATTAGGTCTTTTGTGGTTCCATATATATTTTATGATTATTCCAGTTCTGTGAAAAATGCCCTTTGTATTTTGGTAGAGATTGCATTGAATTTGTAGATTGCTTTGTGTAGTATGGACATTTAATTCTTCCTATACCATGTTCATGGACAGGAAGAATGTTAAAGGTATATCCTCAACTTACTTGTATCTTCTTCAGTTTCTTTCTTCAGTGTCTGTAGTTTTCCAAGTCTTTTACCTCCTCAGTTAAAATTATTCCTGGTATTTTTATTCCATCTTACCATTCATTGTAAATGGAATTTTAAAAAAATTTCTGTTTAAGAGAATTTGTTATTGGTATATAAAATGCAACTGATTTCTGAATATTAATTTTGTATCCTACCACGTTACTGAATTCACTTATTAGTTCTAAGAGTTGCTTGTTGGAATCTTTAGGATTCTTTCTATATAATATCATGTCATCTACAAATAATGACACTTTTATGTCTTTTTTTTAAGATTTTATTTACTTATTTTTAGAGAGAGGGGCAGAGAGAGAGAAAAAGAGGGAGAGAAACATCAGTGTATGGTTGCCTCTTGTGCACCTGCTACCGGAGACCTGGCCTGCAACCTGACTGGGAATTGAGCCAGCAACCCTTTGGTTCACAAGCCAGCACTCAATCCACTGAGCCACACTAGCCAGGGCAATGTCTTTCTTTTTGATTTGGATGCATTTTATCTCTTGTCTGATTTCTGTGGCTGGAACTTCCAATTCTGTAATCAAAAAGTAGTGAAAGTGGACATCCCTGTCTTGTTCCTGATCTTAAAGAAAAAGCTTTCAGCTTTTCACCATTGAGTATGATATTAGCTGCAGATTTGTCACATTCAGTCTTCATTTTTTAAACTTATTTTTATTGCATCTTTTCCAGCACCATTCATCCCCCTTATACCCTATTCCACCTGCACCTACTTCCCTCTCCCCTATAGTCACCACACTGCTTTCCATGTCCACCAGTCCTTTTCTTTGATCCCTCCACCCCCTTAACGCCCACCACAGCACTGTCAGCCTGCTCTCTATCTATGAGTCTGTGCTTGTTCAGTGTGTTCATTAGAGTCCACATATGAGTGAAATTATATGGTATTTGTTTTTTTCTGACTGGCTTCTTTCACTTAGCATAATGTTCTCCAAGTCCATCCGTACTGTCACAAAGGGTAACATTTTCTTCTTTTTTTATGGCCAAGTAGTGTATTACATTGTATAAATATCCCATAGTTGTTTTTTCTACTCATCTACAGATGGACACTTGGCCTGCTTTTATATCTTGGTGATTGTTAGTGACTCTGCAATGAACATAGGGGTGGTTAAGTTCTTTGATAGTAATTGCATTGAATCTGTAGATTGCTTTGGGTAGTATGGACATTTTAATGATGTAAATTTTTCCTCTCCATGAACACAGTATATGCTTCCACTTTTTTGTATCTTCTTCAGTTTGTTTTTTTAGTGTCTTATAATTTTCCAAGTACAGAATCTTTTATATCCTTGGTTAGATTTGTTCCTGTGTATTTTATTCTTTTTGAAGCAATTGTGAATGGGATTGTTTTCTTAATTTCCTTTTCTGATAATTCATTATTGGCATATAAAAATGGAACTGATTTCTGGATATTAATTTTTTATCCTGCTACTTTACTGAATTAATTTATCAGTTGTAGTAGTTTCTTGGTGGAATCTTTAGGGTTCTTTATGTACAGTATCATGTCATCTGCAAATAATGACAATTTTACTTCTTCCTTTCCAATTTGGATGCCTCTTATTTCTTCTGTGGTTGCTGTGACTAGGACTTCCATGGTCATGTTGAATGAGAGAGGTGAAAGCAGACATTCCTGTCTTGTTCTTGATCTTAAGGAGAATGCTTGTAGTTTTTGTCTTTTGAATATGATGCTGGCAGTGGGTTAGTCATATATGGCCTTTATTATTTTGGGTGGTGTCCTCTCTATTCCCACTTTGCTGAGCATTTTTATCACAAGTGGGTGCTAGATATTATGAAATGCTTTTTCTGCATCTCTTGATATGAGCATGTGATTTTTATCCTTCATCTTATTTATGTGGTGCATCTTATTTATGGATTTGCAAATATTGTACCAACCTTGCATCTCTGGATTAAATCCCACTTGATCATGCTGTATGAGGTTTTTGATGTACTGCTAATATTTTGTTGAGGGTTTTAGGTTGTTTATTCACTAGGGATATTGGCTTATAATTTTCTTTCTTTGAAATGTCTTTATCTCATTTTGGAATTAGGATAGTGCTAGCCTTGTAAAATGAGCTTGGGAATCCTTCCTCCTCTTGACTTTTTTGTAATAGTTTGAGAAGGAGAGGTATTAGATTTTCTCAGAATGTTTGGTAAAATCACTTGTGAAGCCATCTGGTCCACAGCTTTTGTTTGTTGGAATTTTTTGATTACTGCTTCAGTTTCATTAGGTGTAATCTGTCTATTCAAATTCTCTGATTCTTCCTGATTTAGTTTTGGAAGATTGTATGCTTCTAGGAATTTATCTATTTCTTCCAGGTGTCCAATCTGTTGGCATATAGTTGTTTGTAATGTTTTCTTACACTCCTTTGGATTTCTTTGGTGTCAGTTGTTATCTCTCCTCTTTTCATTTCTGATTTTATTTATTTGGGTCCTCTCTCTTTTTTTCTTTATGAGTCTGGTTAAAGGTTTGTCAATCATTTCTATGTTTACAAAGAACCAGTTCTTGGACTCATTGATCTTTTGTATAATTTTTTTAGACTCTATTTCATGTGTTTCTGCTCTGATGTTTATTATTTCCTTTCTTCTACTCACTTTGGGCTTTGTTTTTCTTTTTCAAGTTCCTTTAAGAGTAAAGTTAGGTTGTTTGAGCTTTTTTGTTCATTTGTTTATTGAGATAGTATAATGCTGTGAATTTCCCTCTTAGGATTGCCTTCCCTTTGTCCCACAGATTTTGGGTTGTTGTGTTCTCATTTTCATTTGTTACAAAGTGTCTTTTGATTTTTTCCTTGATCTCATTGTTGACTCATTCATTGTTTAATAACATGTTATTTAGCTTCCATGTTTTTGTGTATTTTTAAATTTTCCTTTCTTGTGATTAATTTCTCATTTCATAATATTGTGGTCAGAGAAGATGCCTGATATGTTTGATGTGATTTCTTAAATGTATTGAGACTTGTTCTCTGTCCTAACATGTAGTCTATCCTAGAAAATGTTCCATGTGTACTTAAAAAGAATGTATATTCTTCTGCTTTGGGCTGGAGTGCTCTGAAGTTATCAATTAAATCCATTTGGGACTTCTGGCCAAGATGCAGGTGTAGGTAGATACACTGTGCCTCCTCCCACAACTAAAAGGACAACAACAAATTTAAAAACAAAAAACAACCAGAACTGACAGAAAATTGAACTGTATGGAAGTCTGACAACCAAGGAGTTAAAGAAGAAACATTCATCCAGACTGATATGAGGGGCAGAGACTGGCAGCCAGGTGGAGAGGACTCCCGGCAAGGCAGTGGGTGGTGGAGTGGATGATCCCACATTCATGTGCTTATAAATGGGGAAGATAAACTGGGGAGTGAGACAGACTGCGCAACCCAAGGTTCCAGTGCAGGGAAATAAAGCCTCAAAGCCTCCGAGTAAAAACACCTGTGGGGGTTGAGGTGGCATCGGGAGAAACTCCCAGCCTCACAAGAGAGTTTGTTGGAGAGATCCACGGGTGTTTTTACACAAACCCACCCACCTGGGAATCAGCACCAGAAGGTTCCACCTTGATTGTGGGAAATGGGGCAAGTGACTGAAAACCAGTAGAGAGTGGAACAAGCTGCACCATTGCCTCTTGAACCCCTCTCCCACATACAGTGTCACAATGTGGCGATGTGGGTTGCCCCACCCTGGTGAACACCTAAGGCTTCACCCCTTATTACATAACAGGCATGCCAAGACCAAAAAAAAAATGGCCCAAATGAAAGAACAGATCAAAGCTCCAGAAAAAATACAGCTAAGTGACGAAGAGATAGCCAGCCTATCAGATGCACAGTTCAAAACACTCGTTATCAGGATGCTCACTTAATTGGTTGAATATGGTTGCAAATTATAGGAAAAAGTGAAGGCTATGAAAAGTGAAATAAAGGAAAATGTACAGGGAACCAACAGTGACAGGAAGGAAACTGGGACTCATATCAATGGTATGGACCAGAAGAAAGAAATAAACATTCAAGTGGAACAGAATGAAGAAACAAGGATTCAAAAATATTAGAGGAGAGGCTTAGGAACCTCCAGGACATCTTTAAACATTCCAGCATCCGAATTATAGGGGTGCCAGGAGGAGAAGGGAAAGAGCAAGAAATTGAAAACTTATTTCAAGAAATAATGAAGAGCTTCCCCAGTCTGGCAAAGGAAATAGACTTCCAGGAAGTCCAGGAAGCTCAGAGAGGCCCAAGGAAGCACACACCAAGGCACATCATAATTAGATTACCCAAGATGAAAGAGATGGAGAGAATCTTAAAAGCAGCAAGAGAAAAGGCGACAGTTACCTACAAAGGAGTTCCCATAAGACTGTCAGCTGATTTCTCAAAAGAAACCTTGCAGGCAAGAAGGGGCCAGAAAGAAGTATTCAAAGTAAAGGCAAGGACCTACATCCAAGATTACTCTATTCAGCAAAGCTATCATTTAGAATAAAAGGGCAGTTAAACTGTTTCCCAGATAAAGTCAAAGGAGTTCATCATTACCAAGCCCTTATTATAAGTCCTAAGTCCTAAGGAACTTAGAAAAAAAAGATAAAAAATATGAACAGTAAAATGACAACAAACTCACAGTTATTAACAACTGAACCTAAAACAAAAAAATAAAAACAAACTAAGCAAGCAATTAGAACAGGAACAGAACCACAGAAATGGAGATCACATGGAAGGTTATCAGCTGGGGGGAGTGGGAAGGGGAGAGAGGGGGAAAAGGTACAGGGAATAAGAAGCATAAATGGCAGGTAGAAAATAGTCAGGGGGAGGTTAAGAATAGTATAGGAAATGTAGAAGCCAAAGAACTTAGCTGTATGATCCATGGGCATGAACTAAAGTGGGGGAATGCAGGTGCAGGGGGTATGCAGGGCAGAGGGGAATAAAAGGGGGAAAATGGGACAACTGTAATAGCATAATCAATAAAATATATATATAAAAAAAGAACCTGTAGGGAAAAACCTAACAAAAGAAACCCATTTGATTTAGTGTGTCATTGAAGGCTACTGTCTCCTTGTTAATTTTCTTCCTGGAAAATCTGTCCATTGAAGTCAATGGAGTGTTAAAACCCCCCACTTTGACTGTATTTCTGTCGATCTCTCCCTTTATGTCCATCAAGATTTGCTTTACATATTTAGGTGCTCCTGTGTTTGGTGTATGAGTGTTTACTAGGGTTATATCTTCTTGTTGGATTGTTTCCTTTTCATTATATAGTGTCCTTCTGTGTCTCTTCCTATAGTCTTGGTTTTAAAGTTAATTTTGTTGGGCATAAATATTGCTACCCCAGCTTTATTTCCCCTTTCCATTTGCATGAATTTTTTTCCATGCCTTTACTTTTAGTCTGTATGTATCTTTCATTGTGAGGTGGGTCTCTTGGAGACAGCATATATGTGGGTCTTGTTTTCTTATCTGTTCAGCTACCCTGTGTCTTTTGGTTGGAGCATTCAAGCCATTTACATTTAAAGTGATTAATAATAGATATATACTTATTGCCATTTATTTTTTATCAACCTTATTTTGCTCTGTATAATGTGCTACCATATACAATGCACACACACATTTTTGTGCACATTATACATGGGATTATTATACCAGTATACCCATGGTATGTAATCATCATACCCATGTATAATGTGCATCCTTATTTTTCCCTCAAAAATTTGGGCAAAAAAGTATGCGTTATACATGCAAAATACAGTGTTTTGTTTTTTATACTTTCACTTTTTATTCTTAAAGTAAACCCTTTAACCTTTCTTGCAGTACTGGTTTGGTAGTAACAGAGTCCTTCAGCTTTTTTTGGTTTAGGAAGCTCTTTATTTTTTCTTCAATTTTAAATGATGGCCTTACTGGGTAAAGTAGTCTTGGTTGTAGGTCCTTGGTTTTCATCACCTTAAATATTTTATGCCAGTCCCTTTTGGCCTGAAATGCTTCTGTTGAAAAATCAGATGACAGTCTAATTGGGAGCTCCCTTGTAGGTAGCCAGCTACTTTTCTCTTATGGCTTTTAAGATTCTCTCCTTGTCTTTAAGCTTTGCCATTTTAATTATGATGTGTCTTGGTGTGTGAGTCTGTTTGGGTCCATATTGTTTAGGACTGTATGCTTTCTGGACTTTTGTGTCTTTTTCCTTTACCAGGTTAGGGAAGTTTTTGGTCATTATTTCTTCAAATAGGTTCTTGATCCCTTTCTCACTCTCTTCTCTTGCTGGTATCTCCATGATATGGAAGGACAACTTCATGTTGTCCCTAAGGTTTCTTAAACTCTCCTCAGTTTTTAAAACTCTTTTTTCTTTTTGTTGCTCTGCATGGGTGTTCTTTTCTGCCTTGTTTTCCAGATTGCTGATTTGATCCTCTGCTTCATCTAACCTTCTGTTTATTCCTTCTAGTGTGTTATTTCAAGTACTGCATTCATTATTTCTGACTGGCCCTTTCTTATGGTTTCTATGTCTTTTTTTCATGCTGTTGAGCATCCTTCTAATCATTACGCTAAACTCTGTACCTGATAGATTGCTTGCCTCTATTTCATTTAGTTCTTCTTTTGGAGAATTCCCTTGTTCTTTTATTTGGGACCTATTTTTTTGTCTTCCCATTTTTGCTGCCTCTTTGTGTTTGTTTCTGTGTATTAGCTAGATCTGCAAAGACTCTGGTGTAGCCTTATATGCATACTGCCTGTGACTGGTCCTGGACAACCTTTTTGGAGCTATCAGTGATTCACAGCTTGTGGCTCCCTCTGCTGGTCCTGGGTGTGTGCAGAAAGAACCAATCTGCACACCTAGGCGGGCTTTTACTAGTACTGACCCTGGGGGAAGGTCAGCTAAAGTGTCAAAGCTTCCAGAGATCTGCCTTCACCTGTACACTTTTTAATAGGCTTAATTAATGAATGTCCTCCAGCTGTACTCCCCAGCAGTTTAGCTTAGCTCCACAGGGTGGGGCTATTACTTCCCCCCAGGCTGAAGCCACATGAAGGAGAGTGCTTTGCTGGAAAAAGATGGCTTCTACAGTATGGGGGATGACTGAGTACAGGGATCCTGGCAGCTAACCCTTCAGCACTCTCCCTAGAACCGCCAACCCCAGACTCTGCTCATGTGACTCTAGTCTGTTTTGCCCTCCCTCTGCTGCAGCCCAGGGTCAGGGTAAGTGACTGCAAACAAAATTTTATGTGTTTGCCTTTTAAGAGGGTGTCCGCATGTCTGGCTGTCTCTCTCTGGCAGATAGAAACCCTACTGATTTTCACAGCCAGATGTTATTTGGGTTCTTTTCTTGGTTCTGGTGTTCTAGCCTGGGGAGTCCAGCTTGGGTTTTAGACCCCACACTTCTCAGTGGGGACCTGCCTGGCCACTGAAATACTCCTTTGGAACTTCAGTTGCCGCCAGTGAGAGCCCAGCCAGCCCCCTCTGCACTTACTACCAGTCTTGATATAGTGATGTGGTTTCTTCTGTTAAGTCCTTGGTTATAAGGCTTCACTCCAGCTTATGTTCAGTTGGTTATTCAAGTTGATTTTTCTATAATCTAGTTGTAATTCCAGTTTGGTCCTGGGAGGAAGTTAGTGTAGCTTCCATCTACTCTGCTGCCTTCTTGGATCCTCCACATATAGTCTTTATTATGTTGTGGTATGTTCCTTCTATTATCCCCTTTGCTGAGAATTGTTATTATATTGGGTTTGCCAAAAAGTCTGTATGTTTTTTCCAAAAAATAAGAGATACATTTTTTATTTTCACCAATAACTTTATTGATTTGGATATTTTGAGTATGTTGGCTATCTCCCACATGGTATGATGTTGATTGTTCTCAATTAATGTCTCAATTTGATTACTCTCAACTTCAACTGGTCAACTTCAACTGCTATCAGCTTCAGTGCGTGGAACATCATCCAGTGAGAAATCTCCAGCACAAAACTTCGCAAACCATTTCTAACACATTCAATCTGTTACAGCACCTTCTCCATACACTGCACACATCTTTTTTGGCATTTCAGTTGCGTTTTTACCTTTCTTGAAATAAAGCATAATATGCTGAAAATGTTGCTTATTTTCTTCCATCTTCAATATTAAAATGGCTGCACAAAAATTCACCAATTTTGATTTTTTTTAAATGCACGCTGAGATGACAGCTGTTGCAATACAATCTAATAAAATGATTTCAAATAAAGTTAAAGACAGCTAAGAGCGACTAGAACCATCTTATGGAAAGAATCAAAGGAACTTTTTGGCCAACCCAATATTTCCTTCCTTCTACTCACTTTGGGCTTTATTTGTTCTTTTTCTGGTTCTTTTAAATGTAAGAGTAGATTGTTTATTTGAGACTTTTTGTTCTTCTTGAGTATGGCCTGTATTTCTGTGAATTTCCCTCTTAGAACTGTTTTGGCTGTGTCCTATTGATTTTGGATCATTGTGTTTTTATTTTCATTTTTCTCAAGGTATCTTTGGTATCTTCCTTCATGTCATCATTAACCCATTCATTGTTTAGTAGCATGTTACTTAGCTTCCATATATTGTGTGTTCTTTAGTTTTTTTCTTGTAATTGATTTCTAGTTTATACCATTGTGATCAGAGAAGATGCTTGATATGATTTCAGTGTTTTTAAATTTACTGAGACTTGTTTTGTGGCCTAATATGCTTTGGCCTGGACAGTGTTTCATGTGTGCTTGAAAAGAATTTATATTCTGCTGCTTTGTTGTAAATATATCAGGTTTATCTGGTCTGATGTGACATTTAAGGCCTCTTTTTCCTTTTTGATTTTCTGTCTGGATAGTTTATTCATTGATTTCAATGGAGTGTTAAAGCCCCCTACTATTATTGTGTTACTGGTACTCTCTCCCTTATGTCTGATAATATTTCCTTTGCTCGTATGTTCAGTGTATAGATGTTTACCAGAGTTACATCCTCTTGTTGGATCGGGCCCTTTATCATTAAGAAACACCTTCTTTGTTTCTTGTGATAGTCTTTGCTTTAAGGTCTGTTTTGCCTGATAAAAGTATTGCTATGCCAGCTCTTTCTTTGTTTCTGTTTGCATGAAGTATATTTTTCTCTCTACTTTCAGTCTATATGTGTTTTTGATCTAAAGTGGGTCTCTTATAGGCAGCATAAGTTCAGGTCTTGTGTTTTTAATCCATTCAGCCACTCTGTGCCTTTTTAATGGAGCACTTATTCCATTAACATTTAGGTAATTATTGATAGATGTAGTTTGCCATTTTATTTATTGTTTTATAGTTGTGTTTGTAGTTCTTCTCTGTTCTTTTCTTACTTTCTTGCTCTCTTCTGTTGTATGTTTATAAATTTTTGTAGTATTGTGTTTGTTTTTTTCTCTATATTTCTTGTAAATCTCATATATTTTTGTTTTGTGGTTACTACACAGTTGATGGTCACTTAAGTTGGAACACATTTTTAAATCACTACAGTTTTTACTCACCCATTCCATGTTTTTTTTTGTCATTTTAAAATTTCTTTTGTCTGTATCCCTTAATTTATTATTGTAATTATACATGGTCTCCTGTTTTTGCCTTTTAGCATTTATACCAACTGTATTGTTAGACAAGCAACTGCTTTTACTGTTTGTCAGTGAGCATTTATTCCCTCTATTTCTTATATATATTTTTTATTGTTTTCTACTTATCTCTGTAATATTTCTTGTAATACTAGTTTAGTGGTGACAGACTCCTGTAGCTTTTTCTTGTTTGGGAAATTCTGTATCTCCTATTTGATTGTGAGGGATAGCTTTGTGAGGTAGAGTAATCTTGGCTATAGTTTTTTGTCTGTAGTCACTTTGAACATTTTGTGGCATCCCCCTCTGGCCTGCAAAGTTTCTGTTGGGAAATCATCTGACAGTCTGATTGAGAGGTCCCTTGTACATGACTAATTGCTTTGCTCTTGCTACTTTTGAGATTCTCTTTTTATTTAACCTTTGGTGTTTTAATTATGATGTGTCTTACATGGGCCTCTTTGGGTTCATCTTGTTTGAGACTCTCTATACTTCCTAGACTTGTATGTGTATTTTCTTTGCCAGGTTAGGTAAGTTTTCAGTCATTACTTTCTTCAAATAGGTTTTCAATTCCTTGCTTGCTCTCTTCTTCTGGTACCCCTATGGTATGAATGTTTGTACACTTGATATTATCCTAGAAGTCTCTTAAGCTGTCCTCATTTATTTGTTTTTTCTTTTTGCTGTTCTAATTGGGTGTTTTCTGCTACCTTCCAAATCACTGATTCATTTCTGTACTTTATCTAATCTGCTGTTTATTCCCTCTGGTGTACTTTTCATTTTAGTTGTTATATTCTTCATTCCTAACTGGTCTTTTCCTTTCTTTTATGTTTTGTATTTCTTCACTGAAGTTCTCACTGAGATTATTGGTTGTTTCCCTAAGTTTGTTGCATATCCTTATAACCAGTGTTTTGAACTCTGAATCTGGTTGATTGCTTGTTTATCCTGGAAAATGTCCCATGTGCACTTGAGAAAAGTGTATATTCTTTTGCTGGATGGAGTGTTCTATATACACCTGTTAGAATGAGGAAGTTTATTGTGTTAAATCCTCTGTGTCTTTTATTTTCTGTCTGGTTGTTCTGTCCATTTTTGTGAGGAGAGGGTATTGAATTCTCCAACTATTTTTGTAGAACTGTCTATTTGTTCTTTCAGTTCTGTCAAGTTTTTGCTTCAGATATTTTGATGGTCTGTCAGTTGTAAGAATGTTTATAATTGTTACATCTTCTTGCTCTCAAACTTTGTATGAATATGATGTCCTTTTTCTCTTGTAATCTTTCTTGATTTAAAGTCTTTTGTCTGATATCAGTATAGCCACTCCTTCTCTCTTTTGGTTGCTATTTGCATAGAATATCCTTTTCCATCCTTTCACTTTCAATCTGTATTTGTTTTTGTATTTCAGGTGAATGTCTTGTAGACAGCATATGGTTTGATCTTGTGTTTTTATCCATTCTGCCAATGTATGTCTTTTGATTGGAGAGTTGATTTCATTAACTCTGATCAGAAGGGACTTCAGTAAGTTCAATAACAGGAAAATTCTGCTCCCTTACAGCTCGGTCCCTATCTCTTTTAGTTGTTGATGTCACAGAATTACATTTTTATACATGGTGTGCCCCAGATCATAAACTAATAATTTTTGAAAATATGTTAGTGTTTTAAATTATGCAGAAAACAAGAGTTAGAGTTACAAACCAAAATTACAGTACTGTTAGCTTTTACACAAATTGGGTTTTTTTCCCATTAAGTGAATTAATCTCTTAAATATTGTAGAAAACAAAAAAGTGTAGTTATAAATCATTGTTACAATACTAGTATTTTTGGCTTGTATATTTACATTTATTCCTCCATATGGTTTGAATTACTATCTGATGTCTTCATTTTACCTTACTGGACTCTCGTGAGCATTTCTTGCTGGACAGGAGTTTCGTTATGAAATCCTTTAGCTTTTGTCTGTCTGGGAATGTCTCCCTCACTTTCAAAGGACAGTTTTGCCAGATATGAGATTATTGGTTGACAGTATTGTTGTTAGTACTTTTAATATATCAGCCCACTGTCCTTTGACCTTCAAAGTTTCTGATGAGAAATCTGATAATTTTTTTGTTTTTATTTTTTAAGCATTTTATTTATTTCCTTTCAGAGAGCAGGGAAGGGAGGGAGAGAGTGAGATACACATCAGTGTGAAGAGAGAAACATCAATTGGTTGCTTCTCACGTGTGCCTTGTCCAGGCACTGAACTTCCGATCCAGGCATGTGCCCTGACCAGGAATTGAATTGGTAACCCTTTGCTTTGCAGGATGCCACCCAACCAATTAAGCCAAACTGGTCAGGGCTGCTGCTAATTTTATTCAAGAGCTATGGTATGTGACAGTTTCCTGTTGATGGTTTCAAGATTCTCTCTTTGTCTCTGGTTTTAGAAGTTTGATTATAATGTCTTAGTGTGGGTCTCTTTGATTTCATCTTTCTTGAAGTTCCTTGAGCTTTTTGGATTTTTCAATTACAGTTGACATACAGCATTACATTAATTTCAAGTGTGCAACATAGTGATTAGACATTTATAACTTATAAGTGATTATCCATATAAATCTAGTATTTACATGACAGCATATAGTTATTACAATATTACTGACTGTATTGTGCTATACTTTACATCCCCATGACTATTTTGTTAACAACCAATTTGTACCTTTTAATCCCTTCCCCTTTTTAACCCATCTGCCCAAGCCCCCTCCCATCTAGTAACCATCAAAATGTTCTCTGTGTCTATGAGTTTGTTTTGTTTCTTCATTTATTTTGTTTTTTTTATTCCACATACAAGTGAAATCATACATATTTGTCTTTGTTTTATTTTACTCAGCACAATATCATCTTTGTCCATCCATGTTGTTGCATATGGCAAGATTTTGTTCTTTTTTTTATAGCTGAGTTATTACTCAGCTATAGTCCATTGTATATGTGTACTACTACTTCTTTATCCATTCATCTGTTGATGGACACTTAGGTTGCCTCCATGTCTTGGCTATTGTAAATAATACTGCAATGAATATATAGATGTTTATGCCTTTTCAATTTAGTGTTTCAGGTTTCTTTGGATACATACCTGGAAATAGAATTGCTGTGTCCTTCTTTTTCTCTTGTTATAGCCTTTGCTTGAAAGTCTACTTTTTCTGGCATGCTACCCCAGCTTTTTTTGTTGTTGTTGTTACCATGAAATATCTTTCTCCATCCCTTTTCTTTCAGTCTATGTGAATCTTTTGATTTGAAGTGAGTCTCCAGTAGGCAGCATATGTAAGGGTCTTATTTTCTTTTCCATTCAGCCACCATATGTCTTTTGATTAGAGCATTTAGTCCATTTACATTAAAAGTAATTGTTGATAGATATGTAGTTATTGCCATTTTCACATTTTTAATCATTTTCCCCTTTTTCATCTTAAAGGAGTCCCTTTAATATTTCTTATAATACTGGTTTATTAATGATGAACTCCTTTAGATTTTTTCTTGTCTGGGAAGCTCTTTATCTGTCCTTCAATTCTAAATGATAGTCTTGCTGGGTAGAGTAATCTAAGTTGTAGGTCCTTGCTTTTCACCACTTTGAATAGTTTGTGCCAGTCCCTTCTGGCCTGCAAAGTTTCTATTGAGAAATAGCTGACAGTCTTAGGAGAGCTCCCTTGTAGTCAACTAACTGCTTTTGTCTTGCTGTTTTTAAGATTCTGCCTTTGTCTTTAACCATTAGCATTTTAATAAAAGGTAAAAGATTTATATGATCTGAAGAGAAACCAGCATATAACCTTGAGCATTTTAATTATGATCTATCTTGGTGTGGACCTTTGGGTTCATCTTGTGTGGGATGCTATGCTTTCTGGGCTTGTATGTCTTATTTCCTTTGCTAGATTAGGGAAGTTTTCAGTCATTATTTCTTCAAATAGGTTTTCAGTTCCTTGCTCCCTTTCTTCTACTTCTGGCACCCCTATGTTGTGAATGTTGGTATGCTTGATGTTGTCCCAGTGGCTCCTTAAACTATCCTTATTTCTTTTGATTGTTTTTTTCTCTTTGTTGTTCTGATTGGGTGTTTTCTGTTACCGTACCTTCCAAAGCACTGATTTGATCATCTGCTTCATTAATCTCTGTTGATTCCCGCTAATGTACGCTTCATTGCAGTTATTGTATTTTTTCTTTTTTTTTAATGTTTCTATCTCCACTTTTGTGTTTCATGTCTCCTTGTTGAAGTTCTCCCTGAGATCAGCCAGCATCCTCAGAACCAGTGTTTTGAATTCTGCATCTAGTACATTGTTTGTCTCCATTTTGTTTAGTTCTTTTTTTTCTGAAGTTTTGTTCTTTTATTTGGAATTTTTTTTGTGTGTCTCCTCATTCTGGCTGCCTTCTTGTGTTTGTTCCTGTGTATTGGGTAGAGGTGTAACATCTCCCAGTCTTGGCAGAGTGCCCTTATGTAGTAGGTGTCTTGTGGGACCTAGTGGTACAGTCTCCCAGTCACCTGAGCAGGTGTGTCCCTTGTGAGGGCTGTGTGTCCCTCCTGTTGTGAGTCTTGATTGCTGTTGTCATGTTAGTGAGAGGGATTGACCCTGAAGCAGTTTGGTTTTGAATACTGGCTATGAATATAGTGGAGGAACTATTGTACAAGGGGTGACCCTATGGAGCAGGATTTGCTTTAGTGGAGCCCTGGTGCCTGCTGAGATTACCCTTTGAGTGTGTTGTTAGTGGAGGTGGTTGGGTGATGTTCTGGTTTGGTCTGAAATTGGCCACCAGATATGTTGGTTTGGGGCCTCTTGGAAGGTGTTGGCCAAGGTCAGTCGCTGCTTGTGCCCAGCCTGGGGCCATCTGGTATGAGCTACAAAGTGATCTACAGATGGTTGCCACTGTGCTAATTTTGGATATGCCTGAGAGGGCAAAGCTGAGAACTGAGGTTGGCTGTTGGTAGTGTATGGCTTGGGGCTGCTTAGCAAGAGGTGTGGGGCACATAGCAGCCAGATGCTGCTGCTTTAGGGTTTGTGAACCTTTAAGACAGGTGTATCAAACTCATTTTCACTGGGGCCACATAAGCCTCGTGGTTGACTTCAAAGGGCCAAAATAATTTTAGGACTGTATAAATAAATGTAATTGCTCCTTAACTGTTATGGAATTAAAATTACATTTGGCCCTTTGAAGGCAACCACAAGGCTTATGTGGCCCCTGGTGAAAATGAGTTTAACACTTCTGTTTTAGTGGAACACCTGGGACTCCAGCTGCCCTCTGTCTTACTTAACCCCAAATCTGCTGGTTTTCACAGCCAGAAGTTTGGGGACTTCTATCCTGGCATTGGAACTCTGGTCTGGGGATCTTAGTGCAGGGCGGGACTCCTTGCTTTTTAGGGGAAACTGCTATAGCCAAGATATCCCTCTCGATTTTTAAACACTACACGTGGATGTGGGACCAACCCATTTGGCAGCTGTGTCTCTCTTACCAGTCTCAATATGGCCCAATGTGCATTATCTTCTGGAGGGTGGGCCCCTTGCATTACAGGCTTTCCCTGATAGTTCAGTGTTCTGGGAACCCATCTGTATTAGTGTACCAGCTGGCATTGCTATGAGAGGCTGCATTTGGCTTCAGTGAATTTTGTTTTTGAAGACTCTTTCATCACGTTTGCCCATTTCATGATGGATGATTTACGAGTGCACCTGCCCACACATGGCTGAGTGTCCAGCAGTTTTTGACCAAAAACAGCATAACCCCTATGCCCCACCTTACCTATTTGTCCAATTTTTCCCCAAGCAACTTTTCTCGTTTCTACGGATGAAGAAAGTTTTCAAAGAAATATTTTGCTGATGTGGAAAAGATAAAACAAACAAACAAAAAAAAACAGCAGAAGCACTAAAAAGGCATCAAAATGGATGAGTTCAAAAACTGTTTTGAACAGTGGAAAAAATGTCTTGATAGAGGCGTTGCATCAAATGGAGAGTGCTTTGAAGGTGACTGAAGTTTAAACATGTAAAAATAAATACACAATTTAAAAATATATATTTCAGGTATTTTTGTCTGTCCTTGTATGTTGAGCTGTAGCACTCCTGTTCAGCTAGACTGCAGGGACTGTACATGATGGGTGCTCTGTAGTTTAGTCAGAATTTTGATGTGGTTGTAGAAGTAGGCAACTACAGTGTTTCCGTACTCAGCTATTTTTACCAGAAGCCTTATTGGATATTTCTATTCATGTTTTTCATCACATTTTGGAAGTTTTTGGCCATTATTTCTTCACTATTCTTCCTGCTCCTTCTCTTTCTCTCCTTCTGGGGCTTCTTTAGTGTGTGGTGTCCATGCCGGTCTGCTCAATTATGTCCCATAAGTCCCTTAGTCTCTGCTTGCTTTTCTTCATTTTTTTTCTTTTGGTTTCTCAGACTTGATAATTCTCATTCTTCCATCTTCAAGTTCACTGCTTTTTTCTGCCTGCTCACATATGCCTTTGAAACCCTTTGTGAATTTTTCATTGCAGTTATTAATAGTTTTCAGCTCCAGAATTATTATTTTTTGTTTCTTTTTAGGATTTCTATCTCTTCATTGATATTTTCATTTCTTCACACATAATTTTGATTTTCTCCACCTCTTCCTTTAGTTCTTTGGGTTCCTTTAAGACAAATATTTTAAAGTGTTTGTCTGATATAGTTGTCATTTGATCTTTTTCAGGGACAGTTTCTATTAATTTTATTTATTTTTCTTTGGGTCACGTTTTTCCGTTTCTTTGTATTCCTTGTGGTTATTTTTGTAGAACACTAGACATTTAAATTGAATAATGTGGTAACTCTGGAAATTAAATTCCCCCTCCTTAGGGATTTCTTCTGTTGTTGTTATTATTATTATTGGTTGTTTATTTTTTAGGCTGTCTATGTGCTGAGGTTCAGCCTGAGGTGTAAATTTAATGTTTTCATAGGTCTTTTCTGAGACTTTCTAGGGCACACATAGTCACTTCCTAATTTTACCCATATATGCAGTGGTTTTGAATGGCCTAGTCTTTAATGTTTCACTTCAAAACAGGAAAATCGAAAAATGATGAAGTTAAGAAAAGGGCACTGGCCCTTTAAATTTCCTAGGAGTCACTTAAACCAAAGGTGCAGGGGTTTGCAGCAATGGCAAAAAGAGAAACAATGGCTGCCCTCTGTGGTCAGAAGCAGCAATCAATAATTAGAACACAGATCCCAGATATTTGTAGGATAGGGTTCTTTTGCCCACCCTAGATCCCACAAGCTGTGAGCAGGCCACATCTGGGGATTGGTGCACAGTTGCCTACTATGGGGTTAGGGGATGGATAACTGCTCCTGTGCTAAGAGCTGAAATCACCTGAAATTAACCCATAATTTATCCATTCAAGCCTTCTCCTAGAAGTTGTAAGCTTTGAACAGGCTCTAGAGTTCCAAAATTGGTTCTTGCCAGTGAAATTGGTGTCCAGATGGGGAGAGGATTAATTCTGGTGCTTCCTGCTCTGCCATCTCCCAGAATCCTCTGTTGGAGCCAGTGTTCTTGATTGGGGTTGATTCTTCTGTAGGTTGAACAAATCATGGAGTCTTTTCTTGTTTCAGTAATCCATTTGTAGTTGGAATTGATCTCTCCTTACAGATTGGACTCTTGAAGGTATGAAGGGAAGGGCATAAAGATAATTTTGTTGAGATTCTCTGGAAAGAGACATGCTGTGGGTCAGTACACATTTGACTCTTGGAAGGAATGAAAATCAGCAATATGGAAAGCACTCTTGCCTTTTATGATTTTTCACAGAGAAAAATCACTGTGGGAAATTTGGGTGCAGAGCCATAGTGTTTTTGTGGGTTTTTTGTTTTGTTTTGTTTTTTTTAATAAATCCTAGACTCTTGGCTTTCAGGTGGCCAGCACTGCCACTTTTGATCCTCTCACCAGCAGTGAAGTAAGTAGTGCTCTGACATTTAGTGAGTAGTAGGTACTGAGTATCAGGGATGGTTGGAAGCTCTAGAAGCAGAGTCCCTGCTTTCAGGGAGTTTATGCAAACTGCCCAGTATTCTATGTTTGTTTCAGGACTCTGTTTAAGGAGAGCAGAAGAGGCCATGGGCACCTGACATCAATCCTGTGAGTGTCTCATTGTTTTTATTTCTCAAGACTACTGTCATTTTTATCTTCTTGATGCATCTCCTCTAAACCTTTACTGTGTTCATTTTGTACAGGGCCAAGAAGAAAGTAATAGCTCCTTCCAAAATCAAGGTGAAGGTGAGTCAGTCTGCTTGGATCATATGCCATCTGTTCTCATCTTTTTCCAGCCATGCTCATGAAACCTTAAATGACTATGGCAGCTCATTGAGCTTTGCTGGTCTGAGTGACAGCTCTTCAGGATGGCACTCTTGAGGCTGTACCAAGAGGCAGGCCAGGCCCACCAGAGGGGCCTCGGGTTGTTGTCAGGGCAGACCTGAGCCAGGCCACTGAGTACCCTCCATCTTCAGTTCTAGGGAGCAGTACCCACCTGGCCATTTCCCCAGGCTGTTGTGGGGTTAAATGAGGTCTTCCTGACAGGCTTCTGAGGAGTGAAAAGCCCTTGTTTATGTGAGGGTACTATACTGTGATGATCTTTTTATGGAAGAATACACTCCTAGCATAGTTCAGGTTAGTCTATAGCTACAGCAGAAAGGACAGATGGCTTTTTTGAGTTTACCTAGCAGAAATGAAAGAAAGTACAATGATTAGAAAATAGAGACTGAAAATGATCATAGGTATTTCAGAAACCCCTCGATGCAGTAGAAATTGCTGTTTTACTAAAATTTTACTAGTTCCTGAGGCTTTATAATGCTCTTAACCATGACAGAACAACCTGGGAGAATAAGCTGTGCAAATTGTTTATTCCTAAGTGTCTGTTGAGCTTCTACAATGTCTGAGACATACTGCATTTAGCGCTTGGGGTGTAGGAGTGATGCAAGAGACCCCATTCCTACTCCCATGAAAGGACTTTTCTTTTGAAACCCTGAGGAAACAGGTGCTGGGGAAAACCAAGGAGGAAAAGGAAACTAATTCAAGGTAGTTTCCTGCTGTGTATTACTTTCTGATTATAGCTAAGGGGCATTCTGAGAAATGTGAGTGCCAATAGGGAGAGTGTCTGCTCAAGTCTTGCATTTTTTCAGAAACAGAAAAAAGAAGAGGTTCTCTGTTGGTTGTCTGTGTACTTAGCACCAGAGCATGCTTGGGTAAGCCCAGCTCCAGCCAGCTGGACTTGTTCAAGTCCACATAGGCCTGCCACCTACTCTCTTTCCCCTTGTTTGTGATTGTATAGGAGGGCCTAATTTTGGGACCTTGTGGTGTTCTCATACTTACATTCTCACAACAGGGTCAGTGTTGGCATCTTTGGACATTTCTAAACATCAGCATTTCTGCTTTTCTTTAGGAATCATCTACTAAGCCTGATAAAAAGGTTTCCATCCCATCAGGCCAGATTGGCGGCCCTCTGGCTTTGCCTTCAGAACACCCGGGAGGAGGCCTGAGCACTGGAGCTGCAAACAGGGAGCTGCCATCCCAGGCACTGGGCAACCTTGGAAATCCTGCTTCTGCCAGCCTAGAAGACTCATTGGATGGAGACATGATCCATAATTCAGCCTCCTCCTTGGAGGCTGTGTCCAAGGAACTGACTGTGCTGAACAGCAGAGCAAGTGGGAGCTCTGAGTTCACACTGCCTACAGCCTCAAAAGCACCTGCAGAGAAAGTTGCAGGTGTTTTATGTACGGAAGAAAAAAGGAACTTCCCGAAGGCTAGCCCTTCTGCCCCACCACCCTCTAGCTCTCTGCAGTCACCCCTCAATTTTTTGGCTGAACAGGCTCTGGCACTGGGGCAATCCTCTCAGGAGAAAAAACCAGAGAGTTCTGGCTACAAAGAGCTCTCCTGTCAGGCTTCCCTGAGCAAGAGCCTGCCAGAAGGGCACCAGTCCAAAGCAAAACACCATGGTTTGCCACGGACGTCTCATGCACCCCAGGCAGCAGCTCCCGTGCCTGGCCCCCAAGTAAGAGTCTTTCATGCAGGCACTCAGCAGCAAAAGAGTTTCACACCCCCAGCTCCATTTGTCAATAAGCTCCAGGGCCCAAAGCCTTCTTCCCCACAGTGTCATCGTTCCCTCCTCCAGCTCGTGAAGACAGCAGCCAAAGGCCAGAGCTTCCATTCCTCCACACCAGCCTCGTCAGGAGGCACACCAGCCTCCAGCAGCAGTTCTCATAAGGCCCCAACCTTGTCCTCTGCTGCCCTGAGCCATCCATCAAAACAGCACTCAGCCAGCTCTTCAGGGCCATCTTACAAGAATAGCCCCTTTTCCGGCTCTATCTCTAAACACGGGATTTCTTCTGGCACTTCTTCCTCTGGAGGAACACCAGTCCAGAGCTCCACTTCCGGGAATCTACTCCCCAGTGCACAGCCTCCCTCTACAGGACAGCCTGCCAGCCGACCTGTCCCAGGCTCTGCAGTGAAAAAACCACCTGTTTCCCAGAAGCTGACCCTGGTGGCCCCTCCCGGTGGTCCAAATGGAGATTCTAGTGGTGGGACACAGGGAGTGGCCAAGTTACTGACCTCCTCCCTGAAGCCCAGTGCAGCTAGCAGCGTGACATCTTCTACCTCCTTGCCAGTGAGTGTCTGGGTATAGCAGCTGCCCCCACGGGTCTTGCAGACAAGGCTACCAGCCTTGCCCTGGTCAGACAGTGAGAACTGACATTGAAGGTCTGGTAGGAACAGTAAGCCCAGAAATCAGAAAGACTGGACTTCTTGTTTTCTGGTCTTATCTTTCCTGTTGGCAAAAATCCCAAGAGAGCCTGAAACTTCTTAGGAGGGTGAGAACTGGTCAGCGTGGTGTTTGCAGGGAGGCTATGGATCTGAGGGGGTAGGGGTGGGGGTACAGAAAGAGCCACAGAACTTTCCTTTTATAGTTTCCTACCTGTCTCTCTCTCCAAAAAAGTCAGTAAAAATAACACTGCCTATCAGATCATTATGTGGAGATGTTTATGCCATAGGAAGATGAGTAACTTCTGAAAGTTATTCTCTTCATTGGGTTTTGAAGGAATCTGCAGTTTATATAGAGGCCATCTGATGGAGTCCATTAGTTGGTGGGGGTTGCCTGTGGGAACTTCAGAATTTTGGATGCAGGTTAGGGAAATAGGAAAAGGATCTTTTCATTTTTCAATATATAAAATGACTGTGGTTGCAAAGATAAAACTATAGAAAGGTATGTTCAGCAAGGTCTCACCTGCTTCTGCTGTGTTCCACCCACCAAGGGTTTTTATGTTTCTTTCTAAAAACAAAGATTAATACCTTTGTGTTATTACAATGAATACAAATGTGTATGTTTTATTTTTATAAATATACACATACACATATTTCAATATACCTACATTTGTGGATGTCTATATATGGTATTCTTCCCTTTCTTTGTTGCGTAATGGAAGTGTATTTGATATCCTATTTTATAAAGTGAACACTGAGTCCTGGTAGACATACCAGGACAGTTTAGAGACTTTTGTCTTTCTTCTTTGGGGATGCAGGCTAGAGTGCTTGCGTAAGAGGCAGCCGACATTCATGTGCATGTCCTTGCCCTGTGCATTAGCAGGTTTGGTTTGTGAGCAGGCCATGGACAGGCTGAAGCTCTGACCCTTTTCTGTGTTTACTTCCCAGAAAGGAACGAGTGGGACTGTGCTGCTGACCAGCTCATCGCCCTTAAATCTGCTGTCCTCGTCCTACAAGACAGGCAGCCCAAAGCTGCCTGGGGCTGTGAACTCGAACTCCCTGGGGATCATTTCCCCGTTTCCTCTCCATATGCTTTCCTTTAGCGCCGACTCCTCTGCCAAAGCAGGGGTCTCCAAGGATGCCATCGTCACGGGCCCAGCCCCTGGAACATTTCATCATGGCCTCAGTCACAGTAAGTGCTTGTCCCCTTCTCCTCATGCTGGAGGCACAGAAGGTGCCCCAGGACTTCTGCTGTGACCAGTGAGTTCTGTTGTCATGTACCAGGTTTCTGTGTGTGTCTGGTGTGTGGCTATGGGTAACATTGTTGGGGATCGTGCTGAGCCCCTCTTCAGGGGCTTTTACCCAGGGCAGGCCAGTAGGCCATCTGGAGCTCTGGACTGCCGAGGCTGCTTTTCTGTTCCCGTCTTCAATGTGTGTGTTTTGTTCTTTTCTCCCTTCCTGTTTTCTCTCAGGTCTCCTGGCTGGTTTGCACTCCAGCCCACCCCACGCAGCACCTCTCCCACATGCTGCCGTGTCCACCCACGTCCCGCAGAGTCTGCCAGGTAATTGCCAGGTGGTCGGAGTGCTATGCGCACTGTGCACCATTCCCGTCTCCACCCAGTAGATGCCTTGTCGGTTGCCAAAGATTCCAGTGTCTTCACCTTGTTGTCACTGTGTTGTCTTGGTTTGTTGTTTGAGGCCGTGGCTCTGTGGGTACTGAGAATAACACAGGCTTCTTCCACTTTGTGATTTCCCCTGGTTCGCTGTCACTGGGTCAGCCTTGTCCCATGTTATCATGGAGGAAGTCATGGTGACCTGTGTGTGAGGCAGAGGAATCCTCAGCCATTGGGGTACTGCAGGCCTTTAAATTCAAGCTGCTACGCCTTCCAGCTGATACCAGCCAACAGAAGGCTCTGTAAACTTAGTTGAAATCAAAGGGAAGTCCAAGTAGTAGTGAGAGGTCACAGTGGCAGGGTTTTCAGGAGGAACTTTTACCTCTGATGTAAGTGTGTATCCAAGAGAAGAGCAGCTGTCAATTCAGTTCAGATGTAAAAGAGAGTTGGGGGCACAACAGGACTTGGGGGGCAGTGTTTCCATTTTTTTGCTTCTTGCTTTTCCTCTGTGAGAGCAGTGGCTTTCAGAAAGGGACCCTCTACGAGCCCTATGTTTATAGCTATGAGAAGCTGGCACCTTTGTCATCAGCGACTGGCCTCACCCTGTCCTGGGACCTGATTATTAAATACAGCTAATGGAATGCTGGTGTAGAGCCTCAGGAATCTTGGTTTTGGCCTATTGCATTACAATTCTAGACCTGCTCCAGAAATGACCAGGGGTCACACTGGTCAGGGAGAGCCATTCTTCAGGAAGCTGAGCCTGGAGCCACTCTGGCAGATTGGTCCCTGGTAGGAGTAAGATGGAGAATCGTCCAGCTGGGCATGCCGAGACCTGCTGTACTGAGAGCTCTGGTCTGTCTCTTCCAGATTTGCTCTGGGTCCCTGGCCTCCATGTCCTAGGCTGATCCATTTGTAGTGAATGCCAGAGGCCATTTGGGTGCATGAGTAGATTGTAAATCTCCAATATGGAATTGTTAGTTTTCATAGAAAAACTGAGAGCAAAGCCTGTATCAATAGTTAACTCCATTTTCCACTGGAGAAACAGTAAAATGTAGTGGACTCACGCAAACTGGTTGCTGCTGTAGCTGAGGTTATAATGTAGGGGTTGCAGAGCTTCCTGGGAGAGGGCTTGTGGTTTTTCAAAAGGAGATTGCACTGCCTCTGCTTGCTTTCAGGTATGTCACCCTTTCAAACTGAAATGATAATTAAAGAGCCATTGGAAAGATGACTGTCGAGCCTGTGGTATTTTCAACACAAAAGGGAAAAGTGCTTTCTTTACCGTTTCTTTCCTGTTTTTCCTCTGGACATTAAGAGGCTATCAGAAAAGCATCTATTGCTAAAACAGGCTAACTGAGTAGGTTCTTCTTCTCTCCTCTAGACATTCTTCAGGCTGTAGGATTCCATGAGTAGTTGTAATGAGAAGCTGTCTGGGCATTTTAATTGTGTGGCTTGTTTCTGCCTTGCTTTGTTTCCTATGTGGACTCAAAATGCTAGTGACTTTGAACTTGTCTTTATAGAAACAGAGGGTCTTTTGATGGTCAGAATGCTGATTGCTCCTTGAGTTCAGTATGACTGTCAAACCTCATCATGGAAGGCCGGTTTGTCACAGGAGGGTAGTTGTAGCCAAGTTCTTGACTACATAGTTGTAGGCCCACATTGCATAGCAGAGGTGCTGTCTGTGAACACAGCACTTAGTGAGCAGCTGCCTTCATGGTGCAGAGGGTCTGCAGGCTGCTACAAGTAAAGACATACTCAAATCACCCTTGTCAAGTATTTTTGGCTTATTTGAACCTCAGAATACTGAATGTACAGAGGCTCTTGCTGTTTAAGGTGATCTCCTTGAGGTTTGGTTACTGCTGCCTTAAGGGAATCAGAGATCCTGAAAGATTTATGTTGTTTTTCTTATTCTTTTTCAGATGCTTCTCAGCTTCATGGGAAAGGGCCCAGTGTTCCACGGAAATTGTGACCTCTTCAGAGGAAAGGCTGAAAGCTGAACTAGTAGGTCTCTGAAACTGGATAATCAGTGTGCTCTTTCTGCCGATTGGTTTTCTTCTGGAGAAGGCGTGAGTGCTAAGTGGAACGTCTCTTGGCATTTGTGACGTGCCTTCAGTTAGGGGAGCGGCATCGTGCTTCTCCAGAGGTACTGACTGGCCTGGTGATCCGGGCCTCGTGGCTTTGTTGTGGACAATCGTTGGAGGGGCAGCTCTAGGTTGGGGAGTGTACTGGGTCATGTATGGAGCTCTGGTGGCAGGACTGAGCAGTTGGCACGCCTGTGTTGTAAATCTGCCCAATCCCCTGGCATTTGGTCAGAGTACCTCATGGCACCCTACTGGTCAGGGGCTCCTTTTGGCCACACTAGGGTCCCTGGATGTCATGTTGTCCATTCCATCCTCAGACTGTGTGCTCAGTGGTCAAAAACCCAAGCTAATGCCACAGTTGGGAGACTTACCTTGTCTCTTTGAAAATTACTCGGAACACCTAGTGTGTGCTCATCGTGGGGGCCAGTTTATCCTCGAAACATGACAATGAAGCCCTTTCAGAGAAAAGACCTTTGTAGATTCAACAATTGTGATAGGATTTTTAAAGACACTTATTTTTAGCTCAGTTTTCATCATTACCATTAAATGCATTGGATAGAATGGGACTGTTCTTCGCACGTCATATTTTCGCATGTCATATGGAAGACATAATTCCAGTGCCTTTATGGTGGAGCAGAACTAGACACACGTACACTTGGCCCTCTGAGTGGATCTCAGATGAAGACCTTTTTAAAAGATGTCTGTACTTAAGACATAGCCAGTTTATTTGAGGTTTTTATTATTGCTCATCATAACCTGTGCCGTCCTGACTTAAAGGTCACCTGGGACTCCAAATCCTAGGTCCCAGTTCAGCCAGGGACCCTGTTTGTTTTTTCCAGAGTTCATCAGGTGGGCTGAAGAGCCCCAAAGGCGTCCTTTATCTCTTTGAGGTTGAGGATATGAGGGGTTACAAGTTACAGACAGACATTCCAGTTTATTTTATTTAAAAATCATTCTCAGGCAGAGCTGCAGGTATGGGCCTTTGTGGAGCATCTGCTATATAGATGGCCTTGAAGTCCTAGCGCTCTCCAGGCAGTGGGACTATGCCTGACTTCAGGGTGATTCACCACAGAATTGGAGAGTGTGTCAGAGACAGACTAAGACAACTCTGGAGCTCCCAAGTCATTATGGTGTTCCCATTTAACCATTGGCTGCTTCACAAGGAGTTTTAGGGCATTTGCCTGTCCTGTGAAGTCTGTGCCATAAGGCAAGTCTGAACTGACTGCTCCAGCTAAGTGATTTCAAATGTTTTTGAGAGTAAATAGCCTTCTCAGAATGCATAGCTATGTAGAGACACGGGCAGCTCTTTTAGTTCCTGACACCCAGGGCCCAGTACTCAATGCTTCACGCTGAGGTTTGCCTGGTGTCTGGGGAGCAAGGCCTCTGCTCTGACTCACTACATAAGAACCAACACGTGTTTCACATGGGGCTACATGGGTTCCTTATCCCTTTATTATATATACTTTTTGCAACTTGGATTTCCAGTTTGTTTACAGGATAGTCTTAGGAAGTAGCAAAAGAGCCAAAGAAGAGATTTGTATTGCTGAGCTCAGAGCAGTGCAGAGACCACCCCTGAGCTCCTTTTCTGCCCGAGTCACCGGGTTCCCCCTTGCAGTGCCCCCTCTTCCCCCCATACCATTGAGTGTGCAGCTGGAGCAGAATACCCTCATTTGTAGGAATCTAGTGATGCCTCTTGCCTCAGGGAAATGTTTCTTTGATGGGGAGATTTCTTTTTCTTGTTTATGCTTTATTTGTGGTAACGAAAGAGTGAATGACTTAGCCATGGCAAGGCAGATCTACAGGCAGAGCGGGCTCCGGGCCTGGGGGCTGCGGTGCTGCAGGGCTTTCCTTGGTGCAGCCGTTTCTTAGGTGTGAAAGGGGCTGTGGCTTTGGTGCAGCCACTGGGTTGGTGTTAGGGGGTGGTGTGGAAATTGTTAATCTTGTATAAAGCAACTTAATAAATTGTTTCAAGGTTTCCAATACATTGTTTCTCCTTCTTTTCTCTTTACCGTATTTGCTAATAATTCTTACTCCCATAAGAACTGTGATTATCACTGGTAAATATCTACATAGGATATCCATTTTGGCTGAGAGTCAAGAAGGAATAGGGGTAATAAACCACACATGCAAAAGAGGAAGAAACACACTTAGCATGAAATTAGAGTCAAGCCACCAGGTGTTTATTTTTGTGCTATAAGTGGAGTTCCCTATTACTTTCCATTTTCTTACATAATACAGATACAGAGAACCCGAAATTTGTTTGGTAAAAAATCAACTATGTAGTACACCTATGTACCAGTTAGAGAATAAGCAAGATCTGTAAGGCACTGAAGCTAAGGCTACCAGCAACACAGTCCACTGTGAAACCACTTTAATTTCAGAACCAGAGAACAGTCTCTAATGGTGCATTTTTCTGAGATAGTCTGGCTAATAGAGGGCCAGACACTGTGCTGGTTTCTTTGCATCCTCTCTGGCACAGATCCCAGATCTGTCTCACCATTAGAAGTATGATGGAAAGTAGGCTGTCAGCCAAACTCTTGGAGGGGTGTGAGTGCAGGTCGGCAGTCCCAAGGGGCCCAGTCCTTTGATGAATGGAAGGGTGTGGGGAAAGAGTTTCTCCATATGGTGTGCGAAGGCCAGTGCTGCATGGAGTGGCTTGTCTGCCTCAGTTGTCTTATGCTTTAGTAGTATTCAGATTGCTTCCAGGTGTCACACAAAGGGTCTGTTGATAGGAGTGTGTAGGAAGAGGGAGAGAAAAGAAGGCCTTTGTGATTTTGAATCATTGGAGGACGAAGCAGGTCTCTCACCTGGGTTGAATGATGGTGCAGCCAATGCCCATTCCTCTTGTACATGAGCTGCACTGAGTAGTTTGGCAGAGAGGGTGTGGGTGGCACACTCAGCTCCTCACGGACTAGGAGCCTGCACAGGGCCAGGGAGAAGACACTAGGGCTAGGTTGTAGGGTAGGAGAGAGCCAGTGTCAGCTTCCAAGAAGACCAAAGGCAAGGCTGTGCCTACTTCTGTCCAGACACCAAGACAGCAAGCTCTTGGATGGACATATCCTTGTTGACATAGCGGTCATACTGAGCAGTTGTCAGCCTTCCGTTCTGTAAGGCCTCTTCAATGGAGAACTTCTTGCCAGACTTCCTGTCATGGATTACAGAAGACTCCCCATTGGGACCCTTGACTGATATTTCCTCCCAGTCACACTCCTGACTTCTGAGTTTCACAAACATGTTCCAGTCTATGAGGCCAGCCCGATGGGCTTCCTCTGGGGACAGCTCCCGGCCTGTGTCAGGGTCGATGACCACGATGGAGCGCCGCAGATGGTTCTCCCTCTGCTCCCTCTTGACGGCCACGGAGCCCAGGCGCTTCTGCAGTTCATCGATCTCAAGATCTTTATCTTTGGAGAGTCTCTTGAGGTCTTCCAGTTCTCTCTCCAGGGACCACAGTTTGGAGTCGAGGTTTGTCCCAGAGTCCACTGTGGTCATGTTTCTTAGGTCTCGTGTTTCCATTGCTGCCATTTCAATTTCCGATTGCAGCCTCCGGGTCTCCAGCTCCAGGTTTTGCCGCTCTAGCTGTAGTTTGTGGTTTTCTTCCCTAAGAAAGTCCAGCTCTTTGGATGACTTGGAGTTGTGGAACTCCAGCTCTGACAGCTTGGCTTCCAGCCGGCTCACCTCCGCGTCCAGTTCTCTCTTGCCCCGGCTCTCCTCCTCCAGGCTGCTCTTAAGCTTCTGAATTTCTTGTTCAGTGTCACCTTTCTCCACCTGGATGCTTTCTGAGAAGACCACCTTTTCCTTGACCTCCATTTTCTCCAGGTTGAGGAGCTGCTGCTTCAGGGTCTCAAGCTCGCTCTCCAGGACCTGCCGCCGGTGCCTTTCTTCCTCCAGCTGGAGTTTGAGCAGGGAGTGCTCCCGGGCCTGCTGGGGGTCCTGCTGCAGAACCACTTTCTGCTTGAGGGTCACTTTCTCTCGGGCTTCCCCCTCCTCCTTCTCCAGGTCAGCAAGCCGTTGCTTTAGCCGCTGTACCTCCAGCTCCGCCTCCCTGCGAGCCTGCCGCTCACGCTCCAGCTCTTCCAGCTGGCGCTCCAGCTCTGCCCGTCTGCGCTGTAGCCGCCGCAGCTCCCCTCGGAGGTGGTCAATCTGCCGGAGCTCCATGTCAATGCTCTCCGTGAAGGCATCCACTTCAGCTCGCAAGCCTGGCTCCTCCTCATACCTGACTACCTCCTGTTGGACCACCTTTTCTTTCACCTGGGAAAGCTCCTCCTCCTTCTGTTTGATCTTCTCCTGTTGGGAAGCCCTCTCCCTTTCCAGATCCACTTGCTTTTTCTGTTCCTCTGATAGTCTGGCCCTCAACGACTCTACTTCCTCTTTGGTTTGGGGGTCTTCCTGGAACTGGAGGATCTCCTGGACTACCTCCTTGGTCTGTACCTGGGGTTTAGTGTCTTTCAGGGACTGAATCTCTTGCTTCAGCTGGTAGATCTCTAAATCACACCTTTCAATGAGTCTGGTCTTGTCCACAATCTCCTCCCGGAGCCTCTGGAGCTCTTTCTCCATCTCAGGGTCAGTCTTATACTTAATGACTTCTTTTGTCACTTCTTTGACTTCCACCTGGGGGCCCCGCCTCCTCAGTGCCTCCAGCTCGCCCTGGTAGCTCTTCAGCTGTTCCTCGGCACCCCGGTACTTGCGCTCCTGCTCCACAAGCTCCAGCCTGAGGTTGGCCACTTCACTCTCTGCCTTGGGGTCTGGCCGGACGATCTCCCGCACCTTCTCCTGTACCACCACTTTGGCGTTTTCCTCTTCCAAGGCCCAAATCTTTCGGAGCAGCTCACTCTTCTCCCTCTGGTGGGCTCGAGCCTTGGCAGCCTCATCCTCATACTGGCGTTTTAGGTCACCAGCCTCTCTCTCAGCTGCCATGTCCTTTTCCACCTTGAGCACCTCCTTGACGGTGACCTTCCCCTCAGCCATAGCTCTCTCCTTCTCTAGTCTCTTCAGCTTGTCCTGCAGGAAGCTCAGCTCCTCCTCCTGCTTCTCCCTGCGCTTGCTCTCCCTCTGCTGGTCCTCCTGCAGCTGCCGGTATTCGGCCTCCAGCTGGGGGTCATTCTGCAGTTTCACCACCTCCTTCTCAGTGACCTTCTCCTGCGCATGGCTCTTCTCCTCAGCCAGGGCTGCAATGCGCTGCTGCAGGAGGACCGCCTCTGCTTCCCTGGTGCCCTTCTGCCGCCTCAGCTCCTCCAGCTCCTCCCTCAGTTTCAGGACCTCATCTGCCTGGGATCTGTCCGGCTCAATGCGCAGGACCTCTTTGACTATATACTCCTGCCCTCCATTCCTGGTCTCCTGCTCCAAGGCACATAGCCGCAGCTGCAGTGCCTCCAGCTCCTCCTGGAGCAGCTGGTTTTTGTGCTGCTCCTCTGTCAGTGTCCGCTGCATCTGCTGGAAGCTCTCCTCAAGTTCAGGGTCTGGAACCTTCTTCAGCACCTCCTTCCTTACCACTGCTTCCTGGGGATTCTGATTCTGCAGAACCTGGATTTCTTCCTGGGCACTCTTGACCTCATTCTCCAGCTGCTGCCTCCGCTCAGTCTCCTCATCCAGTTCCTTCTGAATCTTCCACGTCTCCTCTACTCTGGAGCCCAGCTTGTTCCCTTGCTGGGTCTCATGGGTCACTCCTATCTCTGGCTGCTGAGAAGGAGAAGACAGTGCATGGTTAAAGCCAGACTCTCCACATGGTCTGTTGCCACCTGGTCACCTGTGAACAGGTCAGACTGGTGGTCCTGTGATCTGTAAGGGACCCTATATGCTGGGTTCACAGGAGTTCTAGGGTTACGTTTAAAAATGGTAAAACAGCCCAGGCTGGTGTGGCTCAATGGGACTGTGAACCAAAGGGTTGCGGGTTTGATTCCCAATCTAGGGCACAAGCCTGGGTTGCGGGCCAGGACCCCAGTAAGGAGTGCACAAGAAGCAGCCACACATTGATGTTTCTCTCTCTCTTTCTCTCCCTCCCTTCCCCTCTCTAAAAAGAAAGAAAATCTTTAAAAAAAATAAACTTATAAAAAA
The DNA here is from genome assembly GCF_019186645.2 of Phyllostomus hastatus. Lineage (NCBI taxonomy): Eukaryota > Metazoa > Chordata > Mammalia > Chiroptera > Phyllostomidae > Phyllostomus > Phyllostomus hastatus. Next base: position 3,322,917 of record NW_025334030.1, on the reverse strand, counting down.
AATTTTTTTTAATGGTAAAACAGCCCTGGCCAGGTGGCTGACTTGGTTGGAACATCGCCCTGTACACCGAAGGGTCACGGGTTTGATCCCTGATCAGGGCATATACCTAGATTGCAGCTTTGATTCTCAGTCAGGGTGCATATGGCAACTGATGGATGTTTCTCTCTCACATCTATGTCTGTCTCTCTCTACCCCTGCCCAAACTTTCTCTCCCAAATCACTTAAACATATCCTCAGGTCAGGCTTTAAAAAAAAAAGTGAAACAACTAATTTAGGGTTTTTTTTTTTTACAGGCATCTGGTAAAATATTTTTAAAATGTATTAAAGTGTGAAGTGAAATCATAGTTTTCCACCTCTGGTCCTGTACTATTGCTAGAACGGTATGTGTCATCTTAAAGCAAGTATATTTTTAGTGTGTGCCATGTTTGTTTTTCTTCACAGATACTCAGTCCCCTGTTCTACACCTGGCTTGTTGCTCTTTATATATGGAGACAGAACTTCACAGCAGCACAGAGAGCCTGGCTTCACTGTTTAACAGCTACATGTGGACAGACCATCATTTAATTACCTATTGCTGATCAATATTGAGTTGCTTCCAGTTTCTTATTATTACAGTGCTGTCATAAACGTTAGCGACTTCTAAAAATATTACCTTTTACTGGGTACTCAGTAAATGTCTGTTGGTTGGAATACGTAAGTTATACTCAGCAGGGCATTGGCTTGGGCCAGTATTTGCACTGGTGCTGCCCAGCTGCATTTGCAAGGGCCGCTCCCACTAGTTTACAGGCTGTTTGCTTGAGGCTGAGTGAGTCTTGTTTCTTACCTGTTAGAACAGTTTTGAGTAGAATGTTGTGTTACGCTAAGATTCATTCATTACCTGTCTCAGCAGATTCAGAGCAAACTCCAGGTTCTGCAGCCTCTGTCTGTTGACAGCGTTAACTTCAGTGAACTTGGCAGTGAGAGCCGCTTCCTATAGGAGAGCATTCAGTGAACAGGAGTCAACAGGCTAAGCAAGAAAGAGCTAGGACAAGTTTTGAAAAATCTGGCATTTGGGTATTGAGTAGTATTTGGGTAGTTTCTTACTCCTTCCTACCAGGTGTTCTACAGTCTTATTCAGTGGAGAGAAAACTGGATTTAAAGTTAGAAGTCTAAATTCTCAGTGGCCTAGAGCAAATCTCTGTTTGAGTGTTAACGTTCTCATGCATAGAGGAAATAATCTCAGCCTCCTATGTATTTACTGGGTGGGGGGAGCAAAGTGGGAACCTCTCTAATCCATGGCTCTGACCCAGATAATTGTAACAGGCTGTCTTTCTAGGTATATCAATGTCACTGCCCCAGAACAAGTTCATTCTTCTCTTACCAAACCTCTCTGCACCCAGGAGAGTTCTCAGCCCCGTTTCCCTATTGCACATACATCATCTCTGAGGTGTGCATGCCGTGCTCCCTGGAAGGCTGGGCAGCCCTGAGAATGCCTAGCCACAGAGCTCACCTCTTCCCTCACTTTGGCAGCAGGGGACTGGAGCCTGGCTCTCTTGCTCACGTGGCTGCTCCTTCCATTCTCCAAGTCAAGAAGGGACCTTAGCTTCTCTGCTTCTAACTCGTAGTCCTGGGGGAGAGACATAGCAGAGGGCAGAGAAGGTCAGTTGAGATTGGAATGTTCTTACAGTCCTTCCAGCTGACTGCAGTGGTCTTCCACTCAGCTGCATCCTGTACTGGCTGCCAGGAGTTTTTTTAGAATCCTCAATGCATAATAATATATAGCTACATCCCTGAACAACATGTGAGACCAGAAAAAGTACACCCACAGTTCCCCTCCACCCCAGAGAGCTCCCTTCAGGCCTTCTCCCCATGCCTAGAGAGTGATGTTCTGCTTTCTTCATTTAACTCATGTTGCCACCTCCTAAATCTTCTGGTCTATCAGTTTGATGGCTTTACAGTCCATCAAGTGGATGGATGATCATTTACCTAGCCGTTCCTCTGCTACCGAACATTTAGGTTATTACTAGTTTGTCTGTCTAGGTTATTTTTCCTTTAGGATAAATTCCCCCCTGGTTTACTGCTTCAAACAGTAGAAAATCCCTTCCTAGTATTTGATGCCTAGTACCATATTTTTTTCCCAAAGGGCTATGCCAGTTTGCAGAGCTGCCAACAGGGCCTGAGGATGAGCCTGCCAGGCCCTGTGCCTCTCTCCCCAGAGGCCCTGATGTTTTACACTCTGGGCGGATCTCACTTCTCACCTTGACAGCTTGCTGGTACTGCTGGGAATGAGTGCAGACTTTCTGTACTTCCTGTTCCCTTCTTGCTATTTCATCCAGCAGGTTCTATAAAACAATGGAGACTTTAAAAATCAAAATTCTTACATGAAAAACCTTTGGATTTTTTGGGGGGGACCTTGATAAATTAGCTGAATTCCTTAAGTCTGAAACTATTTTTCCATAGTACAAAGTACAGTGAAATGGCTTCCTTGCATGCATGTGTTTATTACAAAGGCAGTTCTAAGGCCCTGTGAAGAAGGGCCAAGAAGATAATTGTCTTTGCCTGGAAAAGTATGTTCACTGCATGCTTCAACATGTCAGGCACTGTTCTAATATCTAACGTAGATTATCTCATGTAATCTTCCAACAAGCCTGTAAGTGCCATCATTATCCAGAGGAAGCTGAGAGAGACACAGTAAGGTTGACTTGCCCAAGGGGACACAGCTAATACTGATCTAGGAGTTGAATTTACACTGTTGGGTGCCTGTGTACCTCTCCCTGCAGCACTGCTGCCTTCTGAGAAGCCCAGACTCTGAACTTTGAAAATAGGATTTTCCCCATGCAGGTGCTCCTTCTTTTTCTGTAACCATTTGCTTATTCAGCCAGCCTGCACCGAGAGTCACTCGGCCAGGACTCATGCTGGGCACTGAGGAGGGGAAGGTGAGCAAGGCTGTCCTCGTTCTCAGAGAATTAGGTGCTAGGGGCCACACAGGGCCAAGGTCCCATAAGATCGCAGCTCTGCCAGGGCAAGTGGCAGCCACTGCCAGGCTCCTCTCCACCAAAGGGCTGACTTTGACCTCTGAGGCCCTGCCCCTTGTGACTGTGTATGCCCCTGAATGCAGAAGCAGTTGTCTTACTTTCTGATTCTTCAGCTTGGTCTCCATCTGGCTGAGGCTGTCTGTTTCCTGGGGCTCATAGCTGGGGATGTTGGACAAGAACTGGAGCACTTGGTTGTAGCCACTGCAGTAGTCGTCATAAGCAGCCCTGGCACTCCGCAGGCTCTGGGCCCTGTAGAGCAAAGCTGGTCAGGCCTCTGCCCCAGCAGGCAGATGCCTCACTAAAAGCTTCCCCTGTCCCTTTTTAAAGCAGTCACCTCATGTTCTTTTTGTGTGTGTGTTCATTTTTTAAAAAGATGTGGGGCGGGGGTAGGGACCAAATGTAACTCATTTGGAAATAATGTAAACATTCACTAGAAAGGGAGTAGGTAAGCAAATTATAGAACGCTAAGTTCCCTCTTCTCTTTGAGGAACAGATAGGTAGGTCCATGTGTACTGACATGCAGAGATACTTACTTCGTACTACAGGACCTAAATAACACAGAGCTTAGGAATTTTTTTTTTTTTTAGAAATTTTTTTCACCCAAGGATATGTTTATTGATGTGAAAGGGAGAGGGAGGGGAGGGGAGGGGAGGGGGAGGAGGGGGGGGGGAGGAGGAGAGGAAGAAACATTGAGGAAGAAATGTTGATTGGTTGCCTCCCACATGCGCCCTGACTGGGGATCAAACCCACAACCTTTTGGTGTATGGGATGATGCCCCAACTAACTGAACCACCCAGCTAGTGCTAGGAAAATTTGGAACTCACCAGAAGTAAAAAAAGATCAAAAGGTGTGGGACACAGTAAAAGCAGTGCTGAGAGAAACATGTGGGACTAAGTGTTTATATTAGAAAAGAAGGCTCTCAAATCAACAAGCTAAGCTGCCACCTTAAGAAATAAAAGAAACAAATTATATCTAATGTGATCAGCAGTCAGGAAATACTAAGCAGATATCAATGCAACAGGAAACAACAGGAGAAAGAGCACTGAAACCACAGCTAGTTCTTTGAAATGGTCAATAAATTGATAAACCTCAGAATGAATGATCAGGAAAAAATAGAATATACAAATACAGTGAAATAAGATTTAATATCAGGAATTAGAGGCTATCTCCTCAGAACCTGCAGGCAGTAAAAGGATAAGAGTAATATGAAAAATTTTATGTCAATAAATGCAACAACTTGATGAGATGGACAAATTCCTCGAAAGACACAGACTACTGAAGTTGACTCAAAAATAAGATGAATCAAATAGTACCTGTTTAACAAGGTTGAATTTGTAGTTAAAATCCTTCACACACACACACACACATAGACACACACAATTGCAGGCCTGTACAGCCTTCATTGGTGAATTCTACCAAGTGTTTAAGGTAGTAATATCACTTCTGTACAAACTCTTCTAGAACACAGAAGAGGAGAAGGGAACACTTACTGATTCATGAGACTGACAAAATATATGACAGGAAAAATAGCAGGATACCATATACATGATATGTTGTCATTTGTGTGTTACCCACCTACCCCAGCTTCTACAGAGCACCTTTTTGGAAGCATTCATATGTACCTGGTAGTAGTGCTTACATTGAGGGAAGGGAGCTGGGCATTATAATCACTTTTGAGTGTTTTACTTTGTATTTTTATTGCTTTTTTCAAAAAGCAGAATTTATTAGAAAACAGCCTTTGGTGGTGTCAGCAATGATCCCACTCTTGTGGCCTCAAGGCAGACTAGCTCAGCCAAGGCCACCCTAGGCCCCTCACCTGAGCTCGGCCTGCTGGCAGAGGTTGTCGAAGCGTTGGCCTAACTTGTGCACCTCGGCCTCCTGGCGCTCTAGGTCAGGGCAGTGCTCCTGGAAGCGGCTGGCCAGGGAGCTAGAGCATTGCTTGGCTGCCTGCAGGTTCTGCTCCACCTCACTGAGCAGGGATTTCTGGGCCTGCAGCTCGGAGGCCATGGCCTGTAGGGTAGAGAGGCCAACAGTGGGTGCTGTGGTTAGAGTTCCCAAGGGCAGCTGCCAAGGCAGTACTGCCCCAGGTGCCTGGGGACAGCTGCTTTGGTGGGGGTAAGCCTGGGTCTGGGAAGGGACTGGAGCCTTGCCTCTGAGTTTTTCTCCTCAAATCTGGTGGCTATTTCTGCAATGTTCCATTTTGTTACAGTGAACAAACCTGGAAAAACTTAACATCTAAAAACCCTGTGGCTGAGCCCTGGGTGGTGTGGCTCAGTGGATATAGTGCTGGCCTGAGAATCAAAAGGTCATCGGTTTGATTCCCAGTTAGGGCACATGCCTGCGTTGTGTGCCAGGTCACTAGTTGGGAGTGTGCCAGAGGCAACCAATTGATGTTTCTCTCCCTCTTTCTCCCTTGCCCCGTCTCTAAAAATGAAAGAATATTTTAAAAATAAATTTAAATATAATAAAAACCCTGTGTTTGGTTGCATATGCCCTGTGATGCTGCAACCACAACTGGAATGGCCAGCTGCTCGCCGCCTCCAGGCTTTGGGGAAGGCTTTGCTCTCTGAGCCCATTTCCTGGGCTCTGAGGTGAAGATCTCAACATACAGCCAGGATTCTGTGAATTGGTGTGTAAGGTCCTCCCTTGGGCTCATAGACTTGAATATTCATAGTGCTCAGGCAGGCAAATGCTGGGGGTTGGGGGTAGCTGCTTCAGAGATACTGGAAATCTTGAGGGAGAGGGGCTTGTGCACATCTTTGACTTTAAAACCTAGCACCTGATTTCCACAAGCCATTCAAACCGCAGGAGCAGCTGGAATTGGTGCCATGTGCTTCCATTTACAACTTCCAGTTTGGCATACTGCTGGCTTCCAAACCTGGAGAGACTTGCTGCTGGGCATCAGGGCCTAAGTCCTCTCATCAGTCCAGGGCTGCTGGGTGGGAGCATCTCAGCAGAAAGGGTCTGGGGAAGGGACTGGGGCCTTGCCTCTGAGTTTCTACTCAAATCTGGTGGACATTTTGTTACAAATCTGGTGGTTTATTTGTTACAATGAACAAAACCTGGAAAGGTAACCTAAAATCCCAGTGGCTGGCAGCACTTGCCCTGTGATCCCAAAGCCCAGGGTCCCCAGACTCACCGCCAGCTCCTGCCTCTTGCTGTCCAGGGCACGGCCACTCTCGGGCACTGTGTCCTCCTGGGTCAGCCGGTTCTCGTATGTGCCTAGCACTTCCCAGCCCTGCTGCAGACTCTTCTCCAAGCGGTTGGCAATGTTGACCCTGTGGATACAGGTCAGGAGTGAAGCGGGTGCCTGCCTGCCTCCTTGATCTCACCAGGCCTCCCTGCTGTCCGCCTGCAACCCACTTTTCCTGGGCCGAGTCCAGCAGCTGCACCAGGTGCTCGTATCTGCGGTTGGTGTCCTCCACCCGGATCCTTAGCAAGGGTGCGCTGCCACTGCCTGGAAGGGCCTGCACGAAGGCCTCACACTCGGCGGTGCTACGTGCCTTCTCAGGCTCAATCCGCAGCAGCTCATTGGTGATGTTCTGTGGAGACAAGAGGCCCTCCTGTTGGCCACAGGTGGGCATCCCCCTCGCCCCAGTGTCCTGCAAGCTTCAGGGAGCAGGGAAGGCTGCTGGGGGACCGCTCTGATTGAAATGCAGGGCCCTCTCCCGGAGCCTGGAACCTGAATGATGGGGGTGGGGGGCGTGTTCTGGTGTCTGCATTTGTACTGAGCACCCAGGGATTCTGAAGCTGGGGACTGTGCCTCACAAAGGAATAAAATTAACAAGCAGTTGCCAGAGGGAACACTCAAGTTCCAAGCACCACACATGGTGATTTCATTGATCTTTAGGAGCAACCCTGTGAGCTAGGTACTTTCTCTCTCCCTCCACAGCTGGGGACCCTACAAGTCCAAACAGCTTAGGAAGGGATGTGGGGAGGCCTGGACTCTGCTCCCACGCCTGCACCAGGCATCCTCTGGACCTTGATTTGGCCACATCAAGGGTCACTGCACTTCTTCAAGCCCAGTTCCCCCTCTGCAAACCAAGAATGGTCACCCCTGCCACAGAGGGTGCCCGAGAATGGGGGTGACTGTGAAAGACTGGAGCAGTGGATGCTGTTTGCACCCGACCACGTGGCACCGCAGGCCTCTTGCTTGGCTCAGCCCTAGCTGCTTGGGCAATGAACCATGCAGAGGCAGGACAGGCGTCACCAGGCTTCTCTCCCAGGGATGTGATTGAAACTGAGTGCCAGGGCTCAGGCACCTCCTTGGTCCTTGGCCAAGCGCAGCTCCCTTCCCCCACACCTCAGGAATTCTTGTCCCACATGGCAGGTGGTCCCCACTGAGCACCAACACCCCTCGGGGGTTGAGACCTTGAGCAGTGGCCCTGGAGAGCCCAGGCCCAGCCTACGCCCTCAGCCTGGTGTGGTACCTTAAGGTCTTTGGCCCGCTCGGCACTGTCCTGCACAGCCCGGCCTTGTTCCAGCGGTGGCCGCAGGATCCCTGTGATGGCCTTTTCCTGCCGGTCTAAGTCGCTGGCCACCTTGTCCAAGCTGGCCAGCAGCTGCCGCCCCTGCAGATCAGAGGCATCTGCCAGAGAAATCAGAGTCAGAGGGCTGTTGGGGGCATGAATCCCAGGGAGTGGGCTGAGGAGGCCAGCTGAGTCCTCCAGAGCTGGCCCAGCCTCCACACGTGTGCCACATCCAACCTGTGCTGTCCCATTTGCAGCACAGACCACGTTCAGTGCCCCTCCCTGTCCCCACACAGACTTGGGCAGTGGCCCTGGGACCCACCTCCAGGGTTCTCTGCCTTCAGCACCTCGTGCCGCTGCTGGAGTGCACTCCTGGTCCCAGCTGCCTTCTGCCGCACGCTGCGGTACTGGCTGCTCAGGCTGTGAGGGCAAAAATGGGTTGGGGACCCGGGGCAGCCTACTGCCCCTCCAACCAGACGCAAGACCCTGGCCTCTGGATGGGCAAACAGCCCAGAGTCAGGTGGCTCATCAAAATGCTTTGAAAAGTTAAATCACGACACAGTTTGCTGAAACATTGCTGTCTTTTCTCGTGGGTTCAGATGGGCCCTTCCTTCCCTCCTTTCTGTCTTCATAGCAAGTCTTACTACCTGAAGTCATCTGGTTTGTTCCTTTGTCTTCCCTACCAAGGTGTTACCCCTGAGAGAGTGGTACATAATATATTTATTGAGTGGTGCTCAATAGATACTTGCTGAATGAATAAATCAAGGTATCCCTAGAATCACCCATTCAACAAAATTCTTGGGTCCTTACTTTGCACCAGTACTGAACAAGGCCCTGGAGACAGTAGATGGACGGTCTCCCTCAAGGAGGCCCTGCCCATTAGACCAACACATACACAAAGTGCCCTGGTAAAGAGCAGGATGTGCAGTGGGAGGAGGTGCTTGGGAGCTGAGAGGTGGCAGCACAACCGCTGGAGCCAGGGTGGAAGGCAACAGGGCAGTCAGGGAGGGCTTCACAGAAGTGACCCTGGAGCTGAGGCCAAGAGGCTTGAGCTGACCAGGCAGTCAGAAGATGTCTGGGTAAAGGGAACAGCATGTGCAAAGGCCCAGAGGCACTCGCAGAGAAACTGCTCACTGAACTGTGCCTGCAGCTGGACATTCACATACAGCAGGTCAGCCTGGGTGATGGGATCTGCTCCTGTCCCATGCCTCCAAGTGGATGCAGATGTAGGGGTATTACCCAGGGCTGTGAACAGTGTCTGAGGGGCCCAGGGGTGGAGCCAGTCCATGCTGGCTCCCTCCTTTGCCTGTACCTGTCAGCCAGAGCCAGGGCCTCGGGGTCAGTAGGCGGGATCATGAAGCAGACGGCTGGGGCAGTCAGCTTGTTCCCCGTGCTGTCAGTGAGGTCCCAGCTCTCCCCGTTGTTCTTCTGCAGGGTGTAGCTGTAGCCCCTTGAGATCAGGCCCTGGCACGGGCAGGACAAACAGTGAGAAGGCACAGGGAGACCTGCCTTGGCTGGTGGCCTGGGAGCCCAGGAGCCATCTTACCCCTGCTCCCCAACTCTGGCACCTGGGGAGTCAACCCATCCCTCAGATCTTCCCAAGACATGCCATAGTTGGGAAGGACTGGGAATATCCACCCCACTCCTAGTCCATGTAGTCTTCCTTCTCCCTTCCCAGGCTTTTACTACTCAGGCCTAGACAATGAGAGAATGACATCATCCCCCACCCCCACTACCACAGTGATTGGTTTAGGCTCGAACAACTCAAATTAGGCCAATGAGAACCTTCCCTGACACCCCTGCTGGAGCGACTGGGTTTGCTAAGCTGATAGCACAGAAGGCCAGGGCAGCTAGTGATGGGTTGGGGGTGCTGGCAGAGAGTGACCCCAATAACAGAGATGGGTACATGTTCCTGAAAATGTTTTAGAGGCCCCACATTCAGCCACACCACCCCTAAGACCTTTCAGTGGCACCAAGAGGCAGTTTGGGGCCTGGCTTGCCTGGGGCACCTGGGCAGCAGCTCACCTGGTCACCCTCAAAGTCACAGAGTGCCTCCACGGGGATGGGCTTGAGTGGTGTCTCCCGGCGGTACTTGAGGGGCACCACCTGCTGCCCTCGCTTCTGCAGACTCTGCACCACGTGCTCGTACTTGTCCAGAGCCTTCTCCTGGTCCTGAACCCAGGGGGATGATGCCCTGGTGAGACCACGCAGCCTCCCCCAAGTGGGATGGGGAGTGGGGTGGCCAGGCAACAGGTGGGAGCTGTGGAGGAGCCTGCTCAGGGCTGAGGGTGGGGAGGGGACATGGAGAGTCACTCATTGGGACCATCACTCACATCCAGCTCCCGCAGCAGCAACTCAATCTGGTATTGGTCCTTGAAGTCAGGGCTGTATTTCTGGTTCAGGTCTGAATCTACCTTGCGTAGCAGCTCCTGAGCATCCTTCACGTCTTTGTGGAACTAGGGGAGACCAGTTGGCCCAATCACAAACATGAAACAACTAAGACCCCTGGGGATAATCCTGGCTGTGGCTTTAAGTCTGGTCCCAGTCAGGGCTGGGCCTCCCACTCACCCTGAATCTGCAAGCTCTGTGGCCTGGGGACATCCCCAGGCCCCTATTGCCTGGCTTCCTAGAGGGCCTCACAGGGAAGAAGCCAAGTCCCTTCCCACCAACCCACTTGACACCACCGCTAGGACATATCAGCTTGCCTGTACACACTAGTAAGCCCTCGTAAAGTTCTCTCAAACTTCATTCCTCTTTGTGCCAGGGACACCCTGACAATGCTATCTATACTTTCATTTTTGATACAAGGAAGACAAGCCTTCCTACTTTGTTCTAGAATATTCTCTTGCCCATCTTCAGTCCATTTGCTCTGGAATCATTCCCTGTCAGCTACCCGCTGGGCTGCAGCCATGAATGGCATTTGAGATCCCTGTGAAGCTCACAGCCCAGCAGGCTTAGACACCAAACCATGAGTTACAAAAGTGTCATCTGAGTTCTAGTGTCCCAAACCACCCAATCATAAGTCACCTGCAGCTCGTTAAAAAAAAACATTCCTGCCCTGGCTGGTGTGGCTCAGTGGATTGAGCACCAACCTGTGAACTGAAAGGCTACCAGTTTGATTCCCAGTCAGGGCACATGCTTGGGTTGTGGGCCAGGGACCCAGTTGAGGATGTGTGAGAAGCAACTGATCGATGTTTCTCTCCCTCTCTTTCTCCCTCCCTTCCTCTTGCTCTAAAAATAAATAAAATCTTTTACACACACACACACACACACACACACACACACACTCCTGGCCCTGGCTGTGTGGCTTAATTGGTTAGAGCATTGCCCCATACACCAAGGTTGTGGGTTTGATCCCTGGTCAGCGCACATTCAAGAATCAGCCAATGAATGCATAAAAAAAGTGGAACAACGAATTGATGTTTCTCTCTTCCTTTAAAGCCAATAAAATAAAACAATTTTAAATAACATTTCTATGAAACAATCAGTATCCATCAACAGATAACTGCATAGACACCATGTGGTCCATCCATGCAATGGAATATTATTTGGCCATGAAAAGGAGCGGCATTTTGATTCATGCTACAACTTGGATGAAATTTGAAAACATGTTCGAGTGAAATAAGCCACAAAAGGCCACATAGCTCATGATTCCATTTATATGAAATAGCTAGAACAGGCAAATCCAAAGAGACAGAAATAGATTAGAAGTTATCAGGGGCTGGGGGAAGGAGGAATGGGGAGTGATTGTTTAGTGGGTTCAGAGTTCCTATTTGGGGTAATGACAAAGTTTTGAAAAGACAGTGGTGATGTTTGTACCACACTGTGAATTCAGTGACTGCCACTGGTTTATATGCTTAAAAATTGATAAAATAGCAAATTTCATATTATATATGTTTTACCAAAATGGAAACCCACATATTTACTTCTGAGCCTCACAATGACCTGGTGAACTCACACTCTCCAGCCCTGGCCCCCAGGGAAGACTGACAAGGGCCGGGCAAGCTCAAGGTACACCCGTGTGCTCCAGCATGGGCAGTGGGAGGCCCAGGAAGGCCACTCTGCAGGGCTCCTGGAGGGAGCAGCACTGAGGCCCAAAGTAAGCCAAGTAGGCCCTGAGCGTTCCCACCAATGGGGCTCTGGGGCCGGCAGGTACCTGGTGGTAATCTTCCATGTACTTCAGGTGGCTCTCCTCGCAGATGAGCAGGTTCAGATACTCCTTCCAATCTGCATGCACGGCTTCCATGTGAGCCTGCCAGGAGAAGGCGTGGAGGGGGGAGGGGGGTGGTCACTGCTGGCAGGTGCCTGGGACACCAAAAGGCATGGTGGGATTCCAGACCAGAGAATGGGGGCGGGGGGTAGAGAGCACCTGGCATCTGCATTGTGCGGCTCCCACAAAGACAGCCAGCTCCTGCCCAGGGGTGGGGAGAAGAAAGAGGAGACATGTCAAGGAGCCAAGGTGGGCTGCCATGTTCAGGTGCTTGGTCCGCACACCGCATGAGGGACAAGCAGGGACTGTGCCTGCCTGGACAAAGTGGTGCTTTTCAAGACTTTTTGCAAAGGCACTATAGGGAATTGAATGGTATCCATGCCCCAAATTCGTGTCCCCCAAGAACTCTGAATATGACTGTGTTTGGAAACCAGGTCTTTGCAGATGTAATTGGTTAAGAATCTAAGGATGAAATCATCCTGGATTTAGGGCTCATCCAAATCCAATGATGGGTGTCCTTACAAGAAGAGACACACGGGGAAGAGACACATCATGTGAAGACAGAGGCACAGACAGAAGTGATGCAGCCCCAAGCCAAGGGTTGCTGGCAACCACCAGAAGTAGGGAGAGGGGCAAGGAAGAATCCTCCCCTAGAGCCTCAGAGGGACCAAGCCTGCCAACACCTTGACTTCACATGTCTGGCCTCCAGAACTGGGAGATAATACGTTTCTGTTCAAAGCTACCCAGTGTGTGGTCACATGTTACGGCAGCCCCAGGACACTGATATGGGCACCATATGGGCTTCAGAAGTCTGGGGGCCAAGAAGAGGACGTGGCAAAAGATCAACACAATGAGAACAGGCAGGGTCAGAGCAAGGTGAGCGGGCAAAGTGGAGAGACAGGCAAACGGACACAGGACGCAGGACCCCCCTGCCTTGGGTGGTCCTGCCAAGTCCAGGTGGTCCAGAGCAGAGGTTGCCCTGAGGCCCCTGGAGAAGGCCTCGCTCCCTGGTGCACACACACCTCAATAGAGTTTCTCCCAGGGTGTTCAGCAGCCAGCATCTGGTCTCCCTCGTTGTGCAGCTTATTGATCCTCTCCTCTTTGACCTCCAGGTTCCGGTTGATGAAATTCTGCAGTGGAGGGGCAGGGGGCAGTAGAGGGGCTCAGCACCCAGCCTGGCATCCCTGTGCTCCCTCCTGGGCCTCTGCCCCCACCCCTCAGGCACCAGCACCCACCTCGTACTGGCGCCGGCGGCTGGGGTAGTCGAGGTTGCGGTCACTCCAGTCATACTGCATGCGGCCCTTGGCCTGCTGGTCCAGCCAGTACAGCTCATTGGTGCACCGCTGCATGTAGTCCTGCAGCGAGCTTAGGTGCTGCTGCCGCGCCTGCGATGCTGCCTGTGGGGCGGGGGACAGGGCTGAGGTTTCCTGCCACACCTGCAGTGGCTGGCTCTAGCCAAGCTGAACTCCCCTGTTGGATAAATCACTGACCCTGGGAATCCCAGTGACTCATTCAGCAACTATTTACTGCGCACACTGACTAACTGCTGGGCATTGCTCCAGGCACTGGGGATATAGCAATGAACAAAACAGACAGAACCCTCATGGAACTGACATTTTTGTGGAGCCTCAGTTAACTCATCTGCACAATGGGCGTGATGAAAGCACTGTTCTCATAGGGCACAAAGTCCAGCATATAGTTGGTGCTCAATAAACATTAGCAGCTACAGTTTCCACTTTTACGTCTGTTGGGTAATTATATAGATGGCTAGAAGAACAGGAGTGAACTGCTTGGGCTTTGTATCTGAGAAAGGAGGGGCACGGATAGGGAAGATGGGGAAGGAGGAGGGATGTCTTCATTTTACTCTGCAAATGAGAACCGCAACTAACTCATATACAGGATCACCATGAGCCCAAATGGTGCTACAGTCTTCTCCAACATCAACTAATGCCATGTGTGAAGCAAACCAACGAGACTGGGACTAATGGTAACTCCACTGTATGCAAGAGGAAACCGAGGCTCTCAGGCTAAGTAGCTCCCTGAAGGTCTCCCCACCAACCCGGTGTGGAGGCAGTCTAGCTCCAGAGCCTGCTAATGGCTGTGCCTTCCCACATCTGGGGAGCTTGAAACGTCTGCAACAAGAACGCATGTATGTATCACATGTGCAGTTTTAAAAGAATGCATTTTTGTCCTGGCTGGTGTGGTTCAGCTGGTTGGAGAGTCGTCCCATAACCTGAAAGGTTGATTCCTTGGGTTCAGTTCATTGTCGGGGCACATGCCTAGGTGGCAGGTTCTGTCCCTGGCCAGGGTTGAGATGCATGCAAGACGCAACCGATTGATGTTTCTCACACCAATATTCCCCTCTCTTTCAGTATCTCTTCCTCCCTTCCTCCCTCCCCCTCTCTCTAAAATTAATAAGCATGTCCTCAGTTGAGGATTAAAAAAAAAGAATGCATTCTTTAAAGGTTTTGAAAAGGAAAATAGAAAATTTTTGCTTATAAAGAATATGGCATCATACTTGGCACACAGAAAGTGCTTAATAGAGAAATAAGAAGCAAACTGTAGGGCAGGCTGTATCCCAATAGACAAACTTGGATCTGCTGGGGTTTTCCATGAGCACAGGGCACAGTGGGCACCCCTCAGGCAGGGGCTCAAGGTACCATCTCTTCCTACCTCATCTCCGTCTGTTCTGTTTGAATTATTACTGCATACACTTCCTACCCCAGCCTCTCCCACCCAGTTCTCACCAGCAGTTTCTGGTACTTGGCCTGAACTTCGCTGTTCTGCTCCTGAGAACAGAGCGAAGGACATGGGTTAGGGTGGGGTGCAGATGTGAGCCCCACCTTTCCCAGTCCCCTCTACCACCAACACCTACCTTGCCCCCGGCCTTGGTCAGGTGGGGCCCGATGGCCTTGACCTCATTGTGGAAGATGTTGTGCTGTTCCACCTGATGGTCCACCAGTGGCAGGTCTGTCCCGAAGCTCTGGCTGCTCAGCTGGTCCTGGGAGGGGAGGGTGAAGACAATGCACGCAGGGGGTGGGCCAGAGCTGGGGACTCCTCCTCGCAGGGCCAGCCAAGGAGTGAGCAAAGTGGCCCCGTGAGGGACAGAGCAAGAGGCTGTCACCTTTATCTACATGTCATCTCATTTAATCTCACAGCAACTTTAGAGGCCCACATGGTTACTTTCACAGATGGCTCAGCCAGAGGCAGTCACTTGCCCAGCGTCACACCAGTAAGAGAGGACCCTGGGCTCCAGTGGTGGCACTACCCCACAGTGAGGCTGGGCTGGTGAGGGCACAGGAAGAACAGTGGCTGCCCAGAAACTCGCCAGCCTGCCAGGACCCTAACGAGCCAGGGCTGGAGGGTGATCCCAGGAGGGTCCCAACCTCTATCACTTCTGCTGTGTGACTTTGAGCCAGGTGCTGAACCTCTCTGAGCCTTGCTCTTTCATTGACACACACATCAGAAAACATCAGGAACACAATTCCCTCCTGGCATGACTGTGGTGACATTACACAGTGGGGTTCTCCCCCTACACACCCGGCCCCCTCCCCAGCGGAAGCCTGGGCTGTACCAGCTTTTCTTCCACCAGCGCCGCCCAGTTGACCTGTGGGTCCACCTCCTTCACCAACAGGTTGTAGATCTGCTTGTGTTTCCCACGGAGGTTAGTCACACGCTCCTTCAGCTGACGGATGCTGAGTGGGGAGAGTGGCCACCCTGGTTAGCAGGCTAGTCGTCAGGGGCACTGCCTGAGCACCCCCCCCCCCTTTCCACATAGCGTGCCCTGGAAGGACAGGCGACAGAGGCCTTGGGTTCCAAACACTTGCACCTCCCTCCTCCCCCCTTCCATCAATGCTCCCCCTAGGCCTACTGTGTCCCCAAAACTGTTGAAGGTTCTAGAAGCAGCAGGCAGGTCCACTGCTCTCTGGAGCCCATTCATGAAGGACCACAGTGGTAGCGTGGGCCATGACAAGGACAAGCGCAGGGGGCTGTGGGGCACTGAGAGCCCCTTGTCCCTGCTGTCTTGAGTGCTGATTTACCCACATCAGAGCAAAGGCAAGGGCCACGAGCACGGGAAGCCAGGTGGGCGTCGGCAGCGGGAAAGCGTGCTCAAAAGCATGGTGTCAGGAAGCTGGGGTCACACTATGAGCAAGACAGGGAACACCAGTACTCTGAGTCCCCAACTGCAAAATGGGTTATCGTGAGAACCACATAAAGCGTGTGGCATGTGCCTGGAATCTACTTAGCCCTCAATAAACCTTAACACGGTTCCTGAATGCTGAGTGGGCTGCCACCCTCCTGCCCTGGCCCAGCGCGGCTCCCGCAGAGCCTGAAGCAGAAGGGACCTACTCCTCGGCGATCATGTCCCCCTGGGGATGCTTCATGTGCTTGGCGATGGCCGCATCCGCCTCCAGCACGTACAGCAGCTTCTCCGAGTCCGATACTTTCTGCAGGGCCACATCCCGGTGCTCGGGCTGCCGGCCCTCCTGCAGCCGGGCCAGATCCTATGGGAGTCACGAAAGTGGAGGGACATCAGACAGGGACTCAGTGGGCACTGCAGGGATGGGAAAGATGGGAAGAGAGGGGCCAGAAAGGGACTCCCCAGCCCTGCCTATCCTCTCCTCCAGCCACACAGCAGACAGAGCCCAAATGTCTACTTGTGTGGTGCTCTGGGATGCAGCCCACTGGGGGAACCGTTAGGAAGGCATGTCAACAGATAAACCTCACAAAGGTGATTGCAAGTTTGTAGGAGTCAATGTTTACCGAGGAAACACACCAGAGGTGGAATGAGGGGGACCTGCTTTAGTTCCAGTGGTCCGTGAGGTCCCTCTGAGGTGTTAACACAAACTAGGAATGAAGGCTGAAAGGGAAGAGTGTTCTAGGCAGAGGGAATAGCCTGTGCAAAGGCCCTGAGGTAGGCAAGGGTGAGCTGTGACTGAAGCCACCATGACTGAAAGGTGAGAAGAGGAAGTAGGAGAGGTGAGCAGGGCAGTCCAGAGCACGCAGGGCCCATGCACTGCGGGGTATGGGCCAGAACACGGAATGGCTTTATGGAGGGAAATGACATGGCTCCACCCATCCTTAAAAGCGATGCCTCTTGGGGCTCTTCAGGGAGAAGGTATTAATACAAACTGAGAGGGCAGGCAGCAGTTGTGACAGTACCCAAGTGATGGCTGAGGGTGGCCCTCACTGGGACATGACAAGAGTGAACAGAGTGGGTGGACATCTGGGAGGAACAACCAGTAAGTCACTGAGTGCAGCATCTTGCTTGTGTAGGGAAGAACAATGAATTGGCAGTCAGGGGAGCAGGTTTCTAAACACAGCCCATTAATTCACTTAATCTGCACACATGAAGACTGGCCAGGCACTGTGCCAGCCCCTGGGGACTCCAAGCCAGCGGGGGAAGGGGTGACAAATTAGTGACAGGGCAGAGGACAGATCGGCTGCAACACAGGGTCCTTTATGGGGCCAGTCCCCACCCCTCCCTGGGTCTCAGAGTCCCCATCTCTGCCGTGGGAACAGGAAGAACACCTGCTTCAGAAGAGACGTCGCAGTGAACTAAGGAGATGGAATTGCTGATACACTGTCATAGAACAACCTCAAAAACTAGGCAGAGTGAGAAAAGCCAGATGCAAAAGGCCACATCGCATAGGATTCCATTTATGTGAACTGTCCCGAGTCAACAAATCCATAAAAAAAATAAGGCGAGTGGTTGCGGGGGCTGGATGGAAGCAATCCACAGTGACTGGTCACAAGAGGTCTTACTCGGGGACAAAAACAGTTGGAAACCAATTTATGGACACGGCTGTGCCTCTCAATGAATTTTCTCAAAAGCACCGCATTGCACACTTGCTGTGGGAGCAGTTTCTGATATCTAAAATAAGCCTTGAAAAAGCTATTACAAAAGGGAAGGAAGGAAAGGAAGAAACAGCCAAAGAAAAAAAAGAGTGAATGGAGGTGATGATACCGAGGAAAGACATGACTTTCTTTCGGAGGATGTCCAAGCCATCTCTCCCGGCCAACTCCAGGACAGCCGGGACGCGTGGGCCTTGGAGGTGAGGCCCACGTGTCCCAGGGCCAGTGGTGCTGGGCCATCTCTCCCACCCCGTGGTGAGTCTGGCCAGTTAAAGAACTATAACAAAACATCATGGTTCTGGCTTAGGTGGAATTTTATCTACTCCCTCACCAGCTGATTTGAAGCTCTCCTGGACAGTTTATAGCATCAAAGATTAATTTTGCAAAAGAAGGAAGTAAATTAATCATGCAAGCCTTTTCAAAACATGCTAGTCAAGACGAGAAAGGAGCATGTAGCTGAGGGATGCCTTGCAGGTGTTCACGAGTTCCGTCAGGCAGAACCGACCGACTGTGAGGGAGTCAGAGCGGTGGCTACCTCAAGGGGACAGTGAAGGGAAGGGTCGTAGGGTGCTGTCTGGGAGATGGTCTCTATTTTGACCTGAGCAGTGATTCCATGGGTACCTACTGATGGGGCCGAACTCTTTAAATCTGGATGCTTTCTACACACCTTATATAAGTTATACCTCAACAAAGAAGGTTTTTAGCTCTGCTCAGTGTGTCCCACACAGCAAAAGGTCGCCAGTTCGATTCCTGGTCAGGGCTCGTGCCTAGGATGTGGGTTCGGTCCCCGGGTAGGGTGTGTACAAGAGGCAACTGATGGATGTTTCTCACACTGATGTTCCTCTCCCTCCCTCTCTCCCCCCTTCCCCTCTCTCTAAACATAAATAAATAAAATATTTTTAAAAGGTTTTTAAAAGTAAAAACATATTACAGGGACTGATCTAATACAGCACATACACAGTGGCGGACAGGTGAGTGACACAGCGAAACCAGCAGACGTCACTGGTGAAACCTGAGAGGCGGGGACCTGGCTGTACTCTCTGTAGGCTTTCAACTTTTCTGCACATTTAAAATTGTGGGTAAACACGAAAGTTCACACGTTGTGTGATTCCATTTATAAGTAACACGGATCTGGGACTGCCGGGGCTGGGAGGAGGAGCGGCTGCCGGGGCGTGCGGGGTTCCCCCCTGGGTGAGAAGGGGTTTCCCCCTGGGTGAGAAGAGTGCCTCGCGCTGCACAGAAGCGGTGGCCGCCTGGCGCCGCCGAAGTCCTGCATGCCACCGAACCGTTCCCTGTCGGTGGTTATTTTATGTTATGCCAATCTCACTTCAATAAAAAAAAAGGGGAGGGGGGAATTCTACAAAACTTCGGGGTCCTAAAATCAATAGTGATATTCTCTTCTGAAAAAAAGAAAGGAAGAAGAAAAGCTTAGCCTTCAAAGCGTGGTCTCTTTTTTTGAGTTTGTTCATTCAAAATGAAGAAACAGTTCAAAATTATCTCCCCAATACATCCCTGTTAGTTGTGAGTCACTACTCTAAGCAAGTAAACCAAGAGAGTGAGCCTTATTTACATGCACACGAGAGAAGGTCAGACACACCACAATGTTAATAGCCGATGGGTCTCTCTGGGGTGGAATTAGGCATGGCTTTAATTTGCTTCCTTATGCTTGTTTATCCATCCTGAAATGTCCATAATGAACACATATTACTTTCATTAGGAGAAAAAAGGACACACCCGAAAAGCTGCTTTCATTTAGGAAAGAACACACCATCCCAGCAGCATGGCCGCGGGAGTGGAGAGTCACGAGAGGAGCTGGGTATGTTGCGGGGGGGGGGGGGCGGAGGGAAAAGGGGCTGGCAGGGTGGGCTCCGAGCAGGAAAGGTGGGAGGTGGCCAGCAGCTGAGGGCAAGGAAGGAGTGGAGGGGAGCGCGCCTGGCAGGGAACAGACTTCCCACTTGTCTTTCCTGCCCCATGTGCCACCCCCAGCCCACCCAGTTCCTCAGGTCTCTGGGCTCGGGTACGTGGACACCTGGGTGGTCAGAGGGAGGCGCAGCCATGGCTGGCCCTGGGGACAACCCTGGGACCAGCCAGACCCATCCTCCTGCAATACCCACTCCTCTTAGTCACTCCCTGGGTAGGGAGGCAGATGAAATGCAGACTGCCCAGTTAAATTTGAATTTCAGAAAAACAATGGATAATTTTGTAGTGTAAGTATTTCCCTAATAGTACATGAGACATACTTATACCAACAACAACTTTTATTTCTGTTTTGAAATTCAAATGTAATGGGATATCCTGTACTTTTATTGAATATCTGCCAAGTCTGGCAACCCCACCTCCGGGACGCTTCTGGGGCCAGCTCTGTCGCTGACTAGGCACTCGAGCCCTCTCTGAAGCTCAGTTTCTCAGTTTCTCCAAAATGGGTGTGCACTCAGCTGCACCGAGCTGGTGGAGCTTGCATCTCAGCAGCTCACGGTTTGAGCGCGGCTCCCGTGTCCCGCAGGGGACAGAATCCATCGGAGAACCTACAGCTCAGGACCCCCATTTTCCAGAGAGGAAGAGGAAACTGAGGCACAGAGACGGAAGGTGATTTTCCCAGCTACGTTCTCTCTCTCCTCGGAAACGGGAGGAGGACCGTGTGAGTCTGGGTAGTGGTAGTGGAAGTGGCCGTATGAGAAGAGCGAGCGATGACACTGGTAATGATATTGGGTCCTGCACTGCACCTGCATGATCTCATCGACTTTTTACAGTGGCCTGGACAATAGGGACGGTCACCCCTACCCCTATGGATGGGATCACATGCCCAAAGAGGTTAGGAGACTTGCTCAAGGCCACTCAGTAAGTGGCAAAGAGGACCCTAACCATGGGATCCTAACCACAGGATCCTCCTGAGGCTGTGGTTCTCTCCCAGGGCCCACAAGCTGCAGGAACTTAGCTCCCGGGAGAGGGGCTGGTGTTAACAGCCATAAGGAGGTGCCTCCTCCTTTTTGCATCTCTGCACTGTTGACATTTGAGGTTGAGTCATTGGGTGGAGGAGGGGTCCTGTGTACTGTGAGGTGTTTAGTAGCACCTACTAGATACCCAGCCACTGTGCTCCCCCAGTGGTGACAGCTAAAAATGTCTCCAAATATGGCCACATGTCCCCTAGGGTCAGAATGACCCTAGGTGGGAACCTCTGGGTTAGGCAAGACCCTGGTCCTGAGGGGGGCTGGAGGCTCAGTGAGGAGGGGGCACCCAGGTGGGAGGCGGGGGGGCACTCACGCTCTGCATCTTGGCCTCCGTGTCCACGATGTTCTTCTCCACCTGGTCGGCATTCTTCTGCAGCTGATCGATCAGCTCTGACAGCTCCTTGTTGGAGATGCTGCAGGCAGGAGGGGAGGAGGTGAGTCGAAGGGCTGGGGGGTAGGGGCCACGGCCCCACCCGGGCCCTGGCGGCCCAGGTTGTCCGGGGGCCCAGGCTCTGAGCAGCAACTGCCCAGTGAGCCTCAGGTGGAGCCTGGCTGTGCCCCAGGGTGAGGTCACTAAAGCCACAGAAACAGACGGTATCTGGTGAGGGAAGCCAGCTCACTCTGCTCATTCACGCTAGTGCTTCTGTTTTGCCATGTTCCACTCTCCCAGGCTTTTTTTGATTCAGATACAATTCACATACTATAAAATCTACCCCTTTAAAGTATATAATTCAGTGCTTTTTAGTATGTTCATGAGGTTATACAACTATCATCACTGTCTAATTCCAGAACATTTTCATCACCCCCAAAGAAACCCCGTATCCTTTTTGTGGATACGAAATGTGGGCTCCCACTGTGCAGAGAGCCCCCATTGTGCTTATCCATCCATCAGCCGATGGACATCTGGGTTGTTTCCATCTCTGGACATCACAAACCATGCTGCTGTGAACAAGATTCTGTGCAGGCACCCTTATTGTTAAATACCTGTTACTTTTCTTTCAATCTACAGACTCTTTGTGTTTAAATAAATTTGCTACAAAGATAAACCTGAGCTCCCCATTGTAAGCAGAAAACCAGAAACCCCTGCTATAAATGGAAGTGACCACCAAGTAGAATAACAGCACGAGGTTCTGGCTGGATGCTGAGTGCCCTGCTCGCCTCGAGACCAAGCCCTGCCCGCTCTTGCCTAACGGCAGAGCTTGGCGGTTACCACAGCCGAGTCAGAGCTGTGTTAGCACCAAGCCGAGACTTTCTCCTGGATGCTCTCAGAGCATCTGAGAGACTTGAAATCAGAGCAACTTTCCTGAGCGGCATTTCTGTGTTCCCCCTGGTACAGAAATCCCGAAATCCCATCCCACACAATTCTGGCAACACCACTGGGGTAGCGAAGACCTTAGTCCTGGTATCAGATGTGGGTTCTGGCTACGTGACTTGGCCAAGCTGCTGTCTGTGCCTCTGTTTCCACTGTCAGATGGAATAACCTTACTCTTCCTGAGGGGGTGGGGGGTGTTATGGATGGGAGTGTGGTTATACAAGCAAAGAGCTGGTTTGTGATTATCATTGTTAAGGAGCCTTACCGATCCTTGTCCAGCCCCACCCCACCTTTGCTCTTGTTTTCTTTAAACAAAGGAAGAAACAAAGACCAGAGAGGGAAAGCAACTGGGCCGATGTCGCCCAGACAGTCAGATGGTCAATTAGTCCCCAGTCTCCATCAAAAACCCTTCTGTACAGACTCCTGGGTGGGGCCTGAACAGCTAAGCACCCAGAAGTTTCATTCCACCTGCACTAATTAAGCACCGACTGTGTGCAAGGCCCAGCACTGCACACAGACACAGCCTCACTGTCTGAGAATTCAGCTCCTCGACAGGGAGGAAATCAGTATTTGCAGCGATAGTCAGGAGACTGAGGCAGGCACGGTGGCTGGGGATGACCAGGGCAGCCTCCTAAGTGGCTGGGTGGGGAGGGGGGTGATCAGCGAAGGCTTCCTGGAGGCGATGGTGGTGGCTGGGTTCTGAAGGACAAGGAAGAGTTGGGTTCATGGGCAGAAGGCTCTGATGAGGAGAGGCCGTGACAGAGGGACACTGGGAGTGTCCCTTCGGCTGGCCTAGGGCAGGGCTCTTGACCCTCAAGCAGAGGGGGCTGCCAGCGTCTTAGAGTGGAATTCCTCAAATCAAGGCCTGTGACCCACTTCCTGTGGCATGAAACCTTCACATTCTCAGGGATAACCCAGACTTTCTGAACATGGATCTCCAGAGCTGGGCCCAGGAAGCTGTATTATTGCTGCTGTTGTTTCTACAGGCTCCCCAGGGGACCCTAATGCCCTCCAGAGTTTGAGGTCCAACACTGCAGGTACTGCTGGGATGGGGGGACGTCGAGAGGCAGAAATGGGGGTAGCAAACAGGAGCCGTGAGTCTGTCCATCCCTGTCCCAAACCTTGTCTGAGGGCCTGCTCTGTGCCAGGCCCGGGCACACGGAGATGGGGGGAGCAGGCCATGGGGCGAGGATAAGACGTAGGTCACACCCTCTGCAAAGTCAACCAGGGAGGCAGCCTTTCCCAAAGTGGGGTCCCAGGAATCCCAGTCACTCTTTCAGAATGAAGCCTTTGTCAGTCAAGGCAGTTAGGAAAATCCAAACCCCTCCCTCCATCAGTTCAGGAGTCAGTAAAGGCCCTGAGAAGTCCTGCAGCAGAGAAAGCTGATTCTCAGTGGAGAGGCTAGAAAGGCTGAGCAGAGGGGACTGTGGATAGAGGACCTGGGTAAGGGGGGCAAGGGCTGGGCTGCTGACCAACCCCCATTGCTCCCACCCCCTGGCTAGCAGACCACCCGGGGAACGGGGGCACTTCTGGGCCCCTCAGTCCCGCCCAAGCCACTGACCCCCAGCCTGGCCTGTAGAGAGGTGGCAAACTTCAGGACAAACACTTAACTCCTGACTGTGTGGGCCGCCATCAGGAACCCGCAGTGTGGTTAGGTGGGGGCCTTCATCTCTCTCGGGCCTGGGCCCAGCCCAGCTCCCAGTCCAGCCCCTTCGGTGGCTGGGGCAGGTGTGAAGAAAGCACTTCTGGATCCACGCTGACTGGCCCGTTGTTCCAGTTCCAGCCCAGCCCGGGGAAGGGGGTGGAGACAGAGAGGGGGTGGAGACAGCCAGCCCCGGGACCTGGGGCCGGAGTGGGGGACAGAGCGGGGCTCGGCAGGAGCTTTCAGTCTCACAGGCCCGGGGTTCCTCCAAGTCCTGTTGGGCTGTTAGTGTTGAACCACCTCAGGCAAGCACTTTACCCTTCACGTGCCTCAGTTTCTCCATCTGTGTGATGGTAGTCTGACAGTTACAGACATCAGATGGGTTTGAAGGCACCACCCCAGTAGTCTCCTTGCCCTAATTTCCCAGGGGAGGTTTGCATGCCCCCGTACAGGTGAGGAAACCAAGGCTGAGAGGCGTCAAGGCACCTGCCCAGGGTTGCACAGCTCGTGAGCGCAGAGCCAGGATCCTCTCCTAGAGCTGTCTTGCTCTAGAGGCCACACGATCAATCAGTGCGCTAACAGCTACTCGTGGGAAAAACCACATGAGCCAACATATAGCAATAACCACCGTCGCCAAAAGTGTGAGCTCAGATTTACTTCCCACACACCAGGCTCCCCGCCATTCTTCCTTAATCTCCATTATAACCCCATAAGCTAGGCGCTGGCCCAGTGGGTAATCCTTTTTTATCATCCCCACTTTACAGATGTGAAAACCGAAGACCAGAGAGGTTTAGTAACTTTCCCAAAGTCATACAGTAATTAAATGTTGGATCTAAAATTCCAACCCAGGCAGGCCCCTTGTCCAGGCCATTAACAATCCCGTGTGACAATCATGTAAGGGCTCTCAGCACACAGTACGCACTTAACAGACTGACTTAGAATGCCCAGTGCCCCAAACCACAATTCGGTATCACTTCCATCCCTAGGACAGCAACAATCAAAAAGACAGACAAGAACAGTTGTCAAAAAGGACATGGAAAACCAGGACCACCAAACACTGCTGGAGGGGGATGCAAAATGGTGCAGCTACTTTACAAAATAGTGTAGAAGTTCCTAAAAAGTTAAATATAAATTTGCCATATGACCCAGCAATTCCACTCCTTGCTACCTACCCAAGAGAAATGAACACATAAGTCCACAGTAAAACTTGAGCATGAATGTTCATAAAGCACTATTTACAAGAGTCAAAAAAGTGGAAACAACCCAAAACATCATCAGCTGATAAATAACAAAATGTGGTCTAGCCCTGGCCCCTGGCTCAGCTGGTTGTAACATCGGCCTATACACCAGAAGGTCGAGGGTTCAATTCCTGTCAGGGCACATGCCGGGTTGTGGGTTCTGTTCTCGGTTGGGGTGCGTATGAAAGGCATTCACTCTTGCATCTGTGCTTCTTTCCCTCTCTCCCTCCTCCCCCACTCTCTAAAAAAAAAATCAATAAGCATCCGCGGGTGAGGATAAAAAAAAAATCATGTGGGCTAACCACATACGGAATACAATTCAGCCAAAAAAGGAATGAAGTACTAATATGTGCCACAATATTGAGAAACCCTGAAAACACTGCGCCAGACACAAAAGGTCTCCTATCGTATGGTTCCATTTATCTGAAATGCCCAGAACAGGCAAAGCCACAGGAGCAAAAGGCGGATGAGTGGTTGGCAGGGGCTAGGGAGGGGCAGCGACTGCTGCGGGGGAGGGGTTTCTTTCTGAGGTGATGAAAATGTTCTAAAATTGATCACCATGATGATTGTGTAATTCTGTGACTACACTAAAAACTGTTGAATTGCTTATTTTAAGTGAGTGGATTGTATGGTATATGAGTTCTGTTTCAATAAGGCTGTTTCCAAAAACAATTGGCAGCTGTCGTTCATAGGAGATAGGGTTTTTTCCTGCTTCCCTCGCCTCTCCAGTCAGCCCCTTCTATGCTCGTGTGCGCGGAGGCTGGGCCAGCTCTAGCTTCTGCCCACCCCCCCACAACCCCCCACCCCCGCTGCCTGGATGATGCTTGTTGACACTCAGCAGAGGGTTGGCCATGTGCCCAGCTGGTGCTAAGCAAGTCACACACAGATGAGCTCGTTTCATCCTATCACGGCCTGAAGTGGCGCTTTCACAGAGGGGGAAACTGAGGCAGGGAGTGATTAGATAACTTGGCCATAGTCCGTCCGCCAGAAAGCAGGGCAGAGCTGAGGTCAGAACTCAGACCTCTGGAGCATGGCCCCAACACCTTCTCCCTTGGGGTTTCAGGTCCTGCGCTCCTCCCGCCACCAGGCCAGCCACGGGGCCAGCGTGTCCCCACGGCAGCTGCAGAGCCCCACGCCGGGGGTGCAGATCCAGGAGGGCTGGGAACTGGCTGGGCAGGTCCAGCTTTTCATCTCTTTAATAAGCCACAAGGGGCAGCCAGACATGGCACCTGAAGGCCGTCAGCCCGGCTGATGGGAGATCAAGATACAGTCCCTCCCCATCATCCTTGTCCCAATCCTGTCCCATCCACGCACTCACCCGGCACCTCCACCCACTTGGGCAGGGAACCGGATCTCAGTGACATGTTGGGTGAGGGACCTGCCTAGCCCTCCCTCCACTTACTCAGAAGTTTAACATGGACACAGGTGATGCAGGGAGTGGCTGTAGGCACTGGAAGCAGCCTCGGAAGCCGTCTAGCCCCACCTGCTCATTACACCGATGAGCAAACTGAGGCCCTCAGATTTGAAGGCACCTGCCCAAGGTCAAACAGCGGGCAGTGGTGTCCGGAGCCAGACAGGTTCAAGTCCTGACTGCACCAACCGTCGGTGTAACCTTGCAGGGGCTATTGATATTTCTGAGCCTCAGTTTCATCATCTGTAAAATGGGGGTGGCACACTCTACCTACTTCAGTGAGGCAGGTGGGGAAGGGGGAGGGCCACTTCTGGAAACACCAGAACTGACTTTCAAAGGCCACTTTGGGTTTGAGGGCTGAGCTGGAGGTTCGGAACAGCATCTGAGGTCCCAGAGCAAGTCTGAGATTCGAACTCACAAGTGGGGTGTCACTGCTGTTCCACCAGTTCCTCAGCAGTGTCGGTACACTGAAGGCACCAGATAAAGGACTCGAATCACCTAGCACAATGCAGGGGCTCCGAAATGGTGACAGTGACATTTGTTCATGCAAGACATATTTACTGTGCGCATTTTATTCCCCTCAGGGGTTGCCATTCGCAACAGAATGAAGCCCTTATGTTGCTCCCAGAACTGTGCATGGGGCTCTTCCCTGGGGACCCCGTTTCCCTCCTGGGGATCCCCACTTGCTTCCTTTGGAAAATCAGCAACTTCACAGTGGAGACAATAAGGTTAACATCAGCAGGGAGAAAGCGCATCGATGTGGTGGGACTCCCGCCGCCAGGCACCGAGCGGCACACAGGGTCACGCCCACAGCACCCTTCCCAGAACATGCGTGCTCCCTCTCACTGCCAGGAGCCAACAGACAAACACAAATGGAGGGCAGGCCTACAAAACAGGTCCCCAAGAGCGTCTCGGTCACAAGAGACTGGGGGACCGTCGGGCGGGAGAAGACTGAGGAGACATGACAACTGAATGGGACATGTGCTCCTGGAATAGAGAATGGACATTGGGGAAATGAGGGAATTAGGAAAAAGTTTAGCCCTGGCTGGTGTTGCTCAGTGTTTTAGTGCCTGCCTGCAGATCCAAGGGTTGCCAGTTTGATTCCCAGTCAGGGCACATGCCTGGGTTTTGGGCAGGTCCCCAGTGGGGGATGAGCGAAAGGCAAACCACACATTGATGTTTCTCTCCTTCTCTTTCCCCTCCCTTCCCCTCTCTCTAAAAATAAATAAATAAAATCTTAAAAAAAGAAAAAAGTTTATGGTTTAGTTTTTTTTTTAAAGATTCTTTCTAGATTTCTAGATTTTCCAGCAAACCCCTATAGGAGCAGATGCTTCTGAGTGACGAGGCCGCCAGGGTGCCCACCTGTGGACAGGCATGGAGGCAGCGGGGTGCTATGGACTGAGACACCACCTGATAAAAGCTGATGCGACCCAGAACTCAGCTGTCCCCAGAAATGGTCCCCTCAGCCCGGCCTGGCCCAGGCTGCAGTCAAGGGCTGCAGGTAGGTTTCACAAGCCAGGTGATGTCACCACACAGGCAGATCGGGGTCATTTCTCCAGAGAACCAGCCTGGTTTTCTTCTCCCCGGCTGAGGAAGCCAGGTTCTGGCACGAGTCCAGGAGGGCCCAGGTCCTGTCCAAGGCGCGAACGGCAACCCTGTTTTCTCAGCCTGGTCTGCATATGAGACTTCAGACACAAGGAGGGAAAAACAGGGTGCAGGCTGGCCTCGGGGGCTGCCTGGCACTGCCTCACAGCCATGGGGCCGGGCTTGAGGACACACTCAGGCATAAACAAGGGCTTTTTGGGCCCGAGCCCACAGGTGCCAGCCCGGAACAGGCACCTCTTTGTGTCCCGGGATGTACCGAGAGCGCTGGGACTGCGGGGAGAGAGCCTGGGGCCTCACATGGCATCAGGTAGCCCCGCTCTGTCCCTGGGAGTTAGAAATTCAGTAACCACAGTCTGACCTGCTTTCCAGGTGGCCACTCACCGCAGCGGAGGTTGGATGCAAGGTGGGGAGCTGGGACTTAACCCAGGGCTGTGTGACAAATGGCGTGGCCCAGGACAGCCCATTATCTAGCCATTGGACCCTCAGGAATGCAGGGACAGAGATGGCACCTGAGGTCACTGTGGATGCTTCACATGGACAAAGAAAGAGAACACGGGTGTCTCGGGGGACCCTTTAGGGTCCTCTTCCTGCTTTAGTTTTCTGCGATGCCCTCCCCCTTTTCTGCACTATGGCTACATGCAGTTATAACCTGGTGGTTCGGCACCCAGACTAAAGACAGACATCCCGGATTTGAATCCTGACTCAGTCCTTTTAAGCTGTCAATTACACAGCCTCTCTGAACCTCAGTTTCCTGGTTTGGCTACAGAGGTCAGGGCAGTACCGCACACCACAGGGCGGGGTGGGGGTTGAGAGAACAGACAGAAAGTGCTGCCTTGGGGGAACCCAGGGGCTCTGCTTCCTCCTGTGGTCTCCGTTCCTTCGTTCGGTCACCGTTGGAGGATTCGGGTTCCTTTCAAGGAGCTGATGAAAGCCCATAGCCCAGGCCTGACATCAGAGCCCAATGGCACTGAGGAGCTACAACAAAGACCCGAGGCCACCGACATCAGCTGGTGTTCCTTCAAGCCCAGACACGCTCTGGGGCGTGGAGAATTCACAAGTAACCTCAGTATTTGGAAATGTCTCCTCCAACCCCTGCAGGGAGAGGCTGGCACACAGATACGGGTAATGAGGCTGCTGGGCAGATGAGGATCCCAGGCCCAGCCCAGCTGAACCATCTTCAGTCTGGGCTAAGGATTGCTTCTGTCAGTTTGGAGATTGGAGGGGTACAGGGTGTTTCCATGATGGGGTTTCTGCTGCTCTGAGAACGCTCCCCTGCCTGCAGGAGGGAACCGCAGAAGGCAGGGTGGGGAGGGCCTGTCTGCCCAGTTGTTCAAGCAGAACCCCGAGAACTGCCCTGATCTCCACCCCTCCTGCCCTGGCTCCACCTGGTTCCAGCTCTCCGTGCTTCCCTCCTCCTTCTGCCCCTGTGGCTCTGCCTGGTCCAGGTCACCACCTCTCAGCTGGGCCAGTGCAACGGCCAGGCCAACCATCTCCCTGCACCCCGACCCTCACTGCCCTGAGCTGACTTCTGCATACTTGTCAGAGAGATCTTTCGACGGTGCGATCAGTCACACCACTGTCTGGGCTCCAACTCGCCAGTGCTCCCAAACGCTCTCAGAACAGAGCCCACACTCCTGCCCAGGCCCACAAGGCCCCCAGGACCAGCCCTGCCTGCCCCCAGCCCTCGTCCCTGGGCCTGGCCTCACTGCCTGAGTGTGTGGAGCTCATCCCTGCTTCTGGCCCTCTGCCCTGGCCATGGCCTCTGGGGATCTCTGCTCATGGGTCACCTCAGGACCATCCTGGCCGAGACTCTGTCTTCCCCCAAGTGCCCATTGTCCCACTTGGTCTCTACGCCTCCTCCCTGGACTCTGTAGCCACTGAAGTACCTGCCCCCAGGAGAGACCCAGGCCCTCCAAGGACACCATGAATGGCTAACCTCCCAGCCCACAGCAGAGCCACCTTTGCTGGCTGCCTTCGGCTCTCCCTGTCCAAGTCACGCTGCACCAACTGGTCCATTCTCTCTCTTTGCCTGCTGGGAGGGAAGCTGAGTCAGCCGGGCATGTGGGCTTGGGCAAGTTCCCTCACCACTCTGTGCCTCAGTTTTCTTGTCTGTGAAATGGGGATAAGAATTGATCCCACCCCACAGGATTGAGACAATTCAAGGAGATGATCCTTGTAGAGCACCTAGGACATGGCTGTCACGTCCCAGGCTCAGGATTGCTGGGGCTTTTGTCTGTTTCGTTCACTGCCATGCCCACAGCACCCACCACAGAGCTTGTCCCAGCAACAGTCAAACGAACCGCTGGTGTTTGGAGCAACAACGTACATTATTTCACCGCCTGGCCTCAATTTCCTCGTCCACACAGAAGGCTTACAGCATCAGCTGGCTGAGTAGCAAACAGAAAGACACATTCGATAGGTGGGAAATGTGCCGGGGCAGTGGGTACTACATCACCGAGTTCAAGGCCACCACTGTCCAACAGAAATAGAATGTGCCATATTTGTAGTTTAACTTTCTAGTAGTCACATGAAAAGAAAAAAGTCCAAAGAAACAGGTACACTTAACTTTGATAAGGTACTTTATTCAGCCTAACATATCTCAATATTATATTGACAGGGAGCCAATAGAACAGCATTATTAATGAGATGTTTTATTTCATTTTTTCTCATTGGACGTTATTTCACATTTATTGAGCATCTACTATCTACTGTGACCCATACTATATATCTTGCAGACACAATAAATGATGAACAAGGCATACTATGATAATACCTGACCTCATGGAGTTAACAATCCAGAGAAGTAATGAGATATTTTAGATTCCTTTTCTTACACTAAGTCTTCAAAGCCTGGCACGCAGTTTTTGCTTGCAACACACCTACTGTGTCTGAAGCACATCTCATATGGCCAGTGGTGACTGCATGGAGCTGCACAGCTTGAATGATTCTGAGGTCTCTGGACCCCTTTGCTCCAAGCCCACAGCGACTGTCAGGTTTGCCCCAAAGAAGGTGATACATGCTCAGAGCATCTATCTGCCTCACTCAGTGCCTGCTACCTAGGGCCATGTAGTAAATGGTCATTCCATCTGCTCCCTGCCACTTCCCTCCAGACCCACACAGGCTGGCCAGGTGCCTGCCCAAGGCCAGGTTTTGGCTGCCTGACTTCAAAACAATCCAACGCTCCTATTTTGCCCAGTAGAGCATGGTGCCTGGGTGTGGCTTGCCGGGGAACGCAGAACGCAGCCGGAAGCCCAACACCCTTTCCCAGACCTGCAGAGCTGCAGCATCCTTACCCTCAGGCCCTGGGGCAGAACTGGGGGCCCTTGGCTGGCTCTCCAGCACCCCTCCCTCTAGGCTGGGAGGATGGCCCCTTTCCTGAACCACCACTCTGGGCAACAGATCACACCCCAGGGACTGCGCCAGCTGTTCTTTCCGGCCCCAAGCTGTTCAACTTGCTCTCGTTTTCCCTGTGTAGGGATGGGTACTGGTAGGGACAGGACATGTCTGGTGGGGACAGATCTCCCTCCCTGGCCAAAGCCACCTCGACTTCCAGGCCTGAGTCAGTCCCCATGTTCCAGCCTTTGATCACCTCTCCAGTTCCTCCCTCCTGGGCTTAATTCTGCCTCGGTGAGCTTGCTCAGGAGCAGGCAGGAGCAGGAGGCATCAGCCACGGAATGTCTGGAATGTAAAGGAGTGCACACCTCTCCCAGAGCCAACCTCGCCCCTCCCAGAGCCCAGAGAAGGGTCACAGCCTTCTGCTGGCCACCGTCATCCTCTTCTGGGTCCTGCCTGCCTCCAGGGCCAGCCAAGGCCTGAGCGGCTCCCTAGAAACCTCAGACCTGGCCCTGGTCTCCACCTTCTTTAAACACTACCTGGCTGAGAACAAAGGCTTGTCACTCCCGGACAGGTCCTGTCCCCATACAAAGGCCCACACAGCGGGCACTCAGGAAATGATTGGTGAATAAGAACTAAACACTAAGAGCACCTACTAGGTGCCTATCGCCCACTCAGTCCTTTCATGCATTATGCATTGACATCACTGGCCCAGGAGGTAGGCACCCTACAGTCTTCATCCTGCCCATTAGGCTATAAACTTGTTGACAATAAGGACTTACTCATCTTTTGGGGGCCCTTCTGTAGCCCTTAATTCAGGTCCTTGAATAGGCTCAGGGCTCAATAAACAGGTGTCGCATCAAGCAGACATTTTATAGCAGTTAACAAATGCCTGTCTCTCCATTCTCCAGATGAAGATAACTGGGGCTCGGAGGGGTTAAGAAACTGCCTAAGGTCACACAGCTGGGAAGCAGTGGTGCCAGAATTTTTACAAGCAAGATTCACCTCCTCAAAACACGGGAACAGCAGTGCAGATCCACAGAGGGGGAGACGTCGGGGGAGGCCTGGGGAGGGAGGACGACGCAGCGAGGTGCTCACCACCCAGGGGAGACAGTGGTGCGTATCTTGTTGACATCTTCATTAGTGCAATTAATCCTAGTGGCTGGGTAACAATCAGCGGTGGTGATGACTGAGGCTGAGTCATTTTCCTAAGTCCCACCTGCTCCTCGGAGCAGGCCTTTGCGGGGGCGGGGAAGGGACCGGCACAGAGGGAACACCTCCCGGGGCCACGCCCTCCCGGATGCCTGACCCAGGTTCCTGCTTTGATCCTCGAAACAACCCTTGGGCACTATTCTTGTCCCACTGCTGATGAAGAAACTGAGGCCGGGCAGGAGGGGCCTCAGAGTCCCCTCCTGGGGTCACAGAGTCAGACAGTGTCTATGCTGGTGACTGCTGCCACCCCGGATGGTGCCCTAGATCATCAATATTATAAATGAGCAATTATTGCTGAATAAATTTTCACCCCCATCCAACTCCCTCTCATACCTCTGCCCTTCTTACAGGCTCTGGGACAGGCCTTTCTCCATTACCAAGCCCATGCAGACAGGCATTATTGAAGATGTGCTAGAAGTTATCTGTTTAACTTAACATCTACTCATTGAGCCCCAAGCTGAGGCAAGGCCTGGAATTAAGGGCTGCAGAAGGGCTCTCCTAAAAGATGAGTGAGTCCTTATTGTCCAGGTTTATAGCCTCATACGTAGGATTAAGAAAAGCATCCCAATAACTGTAATTACAAAGATTCAAAACACCTGGGTCAGGGTATTTTTTCCTCATTTGCTCTGTCCTAATTTTAATTGTGAAACTATAGCTCAATCCACTAAAATGCAAGCAAAGAGCACAAAGAAAACAAAGAAAAAGCATAATAAAAAGGGATACAAAACAACATGTCAGGAGTAGGTCCAAACATATCAGTCATTACAATGCCGTAAATGAGTTACACTCTCCTGTTAAAAGATAAAGACTCTCAGGTGAGAACATGAAAATAAAACAAAAGCCGGCTCTAGGCCATTTTATTTCATAAGATGCACCTGAAATAAGATGCTATGGGAAGACTGAGAATAAAAGAATAGAGGGAGACAGGCTGGGCGTCCGCTACTGAAAGGAGGAAGCACGGTGCACGTAACTCGGAGACAGACTGGAGCAGCGTGCGTACTGGGCTGGCCAAGAAGTCCACTATGTTTTTTCCCCCGCACAGTGGCTCTAGGGGTGCTTAGCTGTCTTTAACTTCATTCGAAACAATTCTGTTAGATTGTATTGTGACAGCTGTCACCTCAGTGTGCATTACAAATAAACTTATCAAAACTGGTGAATTTTTGTGCAGCCATTTTAATGTTGAAGATGGAGGAAAATATGCAACATTTTCAGCACATTGTATTTCATTATTTCAAGAAAGGTAAAACAACTGCAGCGCCAGAAAAGATTTGTGCGGCGTATGGAGAAGGTGCTGTGACTGACTGAACATGTCAAAAGTGGTTTGTAAAGTTTTTTAGTACTGTTGACATTTTGCCCCCCAAAATTCTTTATTGTGGGGCTGTCTCATGCGTTAGAAGATATTTAGCAGCACCCTTGGCCCCTACCCATTAAAAGCCAGTAGGAGGAGATAGCCGACATACCCAAAATAGCCAAATCAATACCGGAAAAAACATAATGGATTTTTTGGCCAACCCAGTATGTGGTTTACCCTGCCGGCTGCCCATCAGTAGCCTGAAATCTGGGCCCTGCCTCAGAGATCCTGACTCAGCTGGTCTTCAGCAGGGCCTGGCCATGGTTTTTTAAAGCTGCTCAGATGATTCTGATGTGCAGCCAGGGTGGGGGTGAGAAAACGACCCCCAGCAACGTGTCACCAGACTAGGGGAGCAGAGTGAGGAGTCCTCGTCTCTACAGGAAGGAAGTCTTGTGAGAAAGCAGTACACAGGAAGTGCCCAATAAACACCAGATTGATCGGCCAACTGACTGATACTCTCCCTATAGGAACTTTCATGGTGATTAGGCAGTAAATTTCTCCACACCCAGCTGTTAGAGCTGGGGAAGTAGGTCCTACGTTGAGACGGCTGTTAGTGTAGTAAACACGACTCTGTGTCACAGCCTAGTCTGTGTCTGCCTGGGAAAGGCCACGCCAGCTCTGGCCAGGGGTGCCAGGCGTGTGCTTCTGGGCTCTTGTGGCAGACATACACAGAAATTCAAGCCACTTTTGGTGACACTAGGGCATGCCTTGAAGGTTTTTGCCAGGTTTAAATGGGGCTCAAGCTGATCTCGACACCCCTGGGTGTTAGGACAGCATTCCTGGCTCAAAGCCACTGGACAAGGAGTAGAGGTCTCCATTTATTAAGCACCTACTACATACTTGATGCTTCACACACATCATCTCCAGTCCTCTCCACAAACCCACAAGCCTCTAATTCGCAGATTAGAAACAGACCTTCCACTACTGTTTAGTAAGCACCCACTATGTGCTCAGCACCATTCAGGGGGTACAGAAGCGACCACACAGCATGCAAAGTCCCTGCCTTCATGAGGCTTGTACTCCAGTGATGATGAGCAAAGTCCAGAAAGGGGCAGGACGGTGGCTGCGGCACAGCTGACAAGGGGCCTGGAAGGCAGGTTCTTGGCTCCCACACCCAGGCTTTTCCTACTCTGTCCTCCTCGCCTGCCCCCATCCTTGCCCACAGGCCTCGCGTTTTCCCTCACTACCACGGGGGTTTGGTTGCTCATTTTGTAGTTGAGAAGAGTCAAGCTCCTTCTGCAGAGCAACAGAACTGGAGCTCTCAGTGTTCTTAGTAGCACAGACTCAGAATCTTCCTCAGCCTTCAACGGGAATCCAAGTCCCTACACCCTGGATGGGGCAAACCTTAAAAGGTATGAGTATGCAGTCTGAGCCCAGGTAACTGGAGCGACAAAGAATTCTGCACACGCCCTGGCTGGTGTGGCTCAGTGGATTGGGTGCCAGCCTGCAAACCAAAGGGTTAGCTGTTCAATTCCCAGTTGGGGCCCATGCCTGGGTTGTGGGCTGGGTCCCCAGTGAGGGGCGCATGAGAGGCAACCACACACTGATGTTTCTGTCCCTTTCAAAAAGACTTTCCTGCAGCTCTGCAGCCTTCCAGGGTCAGCAGGCAATGGGTAGAGCTGCTGGCCACTGCACTGGGTATGCATTTATGTCACCAGACCTGACAAAATTCCTCTGCCCAGGAAAGAATGGACCAGTGGCAGGCTGGGACACCCCACCAGCAGCTTGCCTGCTCCCAGCTCAGAATGCCCAGGTCAGAGCAGCTGAGAGTCCCTGGGCAGGTTACTGAAACTCTGACCCTCACCTGGAAAAGAGAGATGAGGGTAGTATTACCTAAGAAAGACAACAGTTATAATTTAGGGCAGTTGTACCAAGCTAGGACTCAACTTCAGAGACTCTTGTATATTCACACCTTTCCAAGTTCCCCTCCCCGCCCCCCGAATTTCTGTTTTCTCCCCATCCAGAACCTTCCTGCCTGCCCTCCATTCTTGCTCCCCATGCCTTGGGCACCCTACCATCCTGAAGCCGCTTCCTCCTTCTCCCCTGGACCCTTTCTCTTCCTACTGCCTGGACGCTGAGATGCAGGACACTGGGCTCCCCTCCTGGGTCTTGCTCATGCTGTTCCCTCTGCCGGTTCTCTTCGTCCATCCCACCCATCCCTATGAGAAACCTGAAAACCCAATGACCTAACTCGAACATGCAGAAACGTCCTGAAAAGAACCCTACCACCACCGTGATTCAGCTGATGTTCCCATGTTGCCAGATTAGCTTCAGATTTTGTTTAAAAAGAAAGAAAACATTATTGTTCATTATCCCTTAGACCCTTCCTCAGGGATAGGGCAATTTTGGAGCTTCTGGTTGCTTCCTAAGCCTGTTTTACACTTTCAATATGTATCTGTGTCTGCGTCCAGAAACAGCGAGCGGAATTGTGTTATATGCGTGTTTTTAAAAATGGACATGAACATACTCTGTGCATCCCCACCAACTTGCTTTGGTCTTGCAGCATGCCTTTTCAGGTGTATGCACACGGACGCATACACCAGATGGCATCTCGCCATCTCGTGCACTTCTGTGCTTTCTCTCTGGGTCCTGGATGCCCTCTCCTCTAGAAGCTCACCGGCCTGGCTCAGGGCCCCTTTGCCTCCACTATCTCAGCTTCTCACCCTGCGTTGTCGTTGTTTACTGAGCTCACAGAGGTGACTGGATGGGGACAGGGGTCAGTAGGCACTCACTGCTCTGGCCCTTGAATTTCCGTCCACAGAGAAAACCTCGCCCCACCTTGGTCAGGGTGGGGGGTGTGCACGCATGAGTGCACTCCAGTGTGTGTGTTCCTGTGGGATGTTTAAGGAGGGAGAGAATCTTAGCTCATCCTCATTCATTCACTCAGCATTTGGACTGTACTAGCTGGTCTCGGTGGGAGAAAGACATTCATCTCCATCTGACCACCACAGAGTCCAAAGGCTGCTGAGATAAGAGCCACAAAGGAGCTGGCAAGACCCTAGAGGAGGTGGGTCTGCCCCAGCAGTGAGGTTAGGGAGGGCTTCCCTGAGGAACAGCGGAGAACCATGCAAGAGGAAAGCAAGTAAGCCAGGGAAGACGGGTGGGAAGAGCATTGCAGGCAGGGGAACAGTGTGGGCGAAGGCCTGGTGGCTGGATGCAGTGTGGAAAGGTGAGGGTGAACAGTGTGCACTCATGTTGTGCAGGGCAGCAGCTCCCAGGGCCTGAGAGTAAAGGGGCCTGGGCAGAGGTTAAAGCAGCAGGGGGACAGAATCAGACTTGCATCTTACAAAGAGCTCACTGGGGGCCACAGGAAGAAGGGACTGGGGTGCTGGGATGGAAGCAGGAGCTGTGAAGAGACTACTACAGTGCCCAGGCAAGAGGGGCTGGTGGCCCAGTCTGGTCTGCTACCTCTGGAGGCAGGGAGAAGTGGGGGAAAGGGCAGGGCTCAACCTGCACACAGCTCCAGCCTTCCTGGAGATCAAAAGCAGCACCAGAAGCCTCCCTCCCCAGGCCCAGGAGGCTGCGACGCAGAAGACCAACCAAAAAGCAGAGAGAACAAAGACCAGAGGCTATTTCCCTCTCCAGCTGCCTAGTCAGGCCAGGACAGGTAGGCTGGAATATGGCAGGTGGCAGTGGCGAGATGGGAATCCTGGGTCCTCCTCCCTTGGAAATGCTTTCGAGCCTGGCTTCTCCCCTTGCCCCCAGGACCCTCTTGCTGCCCCTTCCTCTCCTCAGGAGGTTGCCTAAGTGGTGTGAATTGAGCTAAGCCCCTCCCCCAAAACTCCCTGTCCCCAGATGATTGCCCCTGACAATGCCTGAAATGCCACCATTATAATGTAGCCATCCTTAGAGGTTCAGCTGGTTCTGTTCTGAATCTAATTTATCAGGCCTCATTCCCTGTGCCAAGAGAGGACTGGGCAAGTGAGGGCAAAGCTAGAGAGATGAGAGGAGCAAAGGGTTGCTGGGGCGGAGTTATCGAATACAAAAGCCAATGGGTGGCCCAGGGCAGTGCCTAGTCAGCTGCCACTGCCCCAGGTCCTTGTGGAGAGACCAAGCTTCCTTACCCAGGGACCCTGACCTCCAGCATCAGCCATTGTGAGCTGTGAACCCAGGGTGAGTGCCTTTACTCCTGGCCTCAGTCTACCCTTCTGTGGAACAGGCTGTCACCGCCACGGGCAGGCACAGTGGCAGAATGAGATGCTGTAACATCCTCGGCCATGCCAGGCATACAGTAGGTGCTCGAGAAATGGCTGAGCAGATCACGGCCGTCCACTCACCCATATGGTTGGAGGGAGGCTTTGTGGACAGGGAAAGCCTCCTGTCAAATCATTCAGGCTTTCCAGCTGTCACTAATAAATGTGTGCACGTGTGTCTCTCCATGTGTCTGCTTAAGGGGTATGTGTGAAAGAGTCCATGTGAGTGTTTGGGTTGGTGGGTGGGAGTCAGCTGACCGCATGCCCCACGCAAGCTCCAGCCTCCACGGTTGGAAGGAGACCAGCTGCCTGGTCAACTCTGGGCTGAGCATAATCGTTACCCCTAACAGCAGTATGTGATCACTAATGTTGGCTGCTGTGGTGTGCTAAGCACTCACCGTGAGCCAGGCCTGGGACTGGGTCCATCGCGCACATTTGACCTCACCAGCTGAAGGGTTGCTGTCATTGCTCCCATTTCACAGATGAAAACACTGAGACTCAGAGATGTTAAGTGACCTGTCCAAGGTCACACAGCTGAGGAGGGTCATAAACTCACACATGGCTATCAAATTCTGTGCTTTTAATCACCAAGAGGTGCAGGGTACCCCAGCTGGCTTCCAGGAGGGCACAGGTCCCTTTCACCAGCCTACCAAGCTCTGCTTCCCCTGGAGGCTCTCCGCATTGGGACCGAGCTGTTCTCGCAGCAACCTGCCCAGGCGAGGTCAGGGAAGCAGGCCAGGCTGCAGGGCGCTTACTGGAACCCAGGTCTGATTGGAAGAACAAGATCAGTCCTATTTTATAGATGAGAAATCTGAGGTTCAGCAAGGTCAAATTTCTTTGCTAAAATCAAACAGAGGCAGAATTCAGTCTAATTCCAGAGCTGGATCTTAACCACTCCACTCCTTCCACAACAGGCTGGCCACCTTCCCCGGAAGTCCTCCCTGACCTCCAAGGTCTCTGCTCCGACAGTGCTCACCTCAGACCAGTCAGGGAGTGCCAGAGCCACTGGGCTAGAAACAGCTGTCCAGCCTCATGTCTCACTGGGGATAACCGTCCCTGCTGGGTTCCCATCACCCCCGAAACCCAGTCCTGTAACCGTACCGTAATTAAACAGCTCCATCAAGTGCAGGGAGATTGTCAATGTTTCCTCCACATCGCCCCCTCCCCCGGAATGGCAGCCCTGGAACTGTGCAGTGCATACCCTGTCCAGTCCAGGCACACAGTAGGTGTCTTATCTGTATTTGCTCAATAGTTGTATTCATTATAGTTGCCATGGATTGAGGCCTCCTATGATTCTTAACTCTTTCCTCAATTATTTCATTTAATCCTCATGCCAACCATATCACCAGGAAGGTAGTATGCTTGTGCCCATTCTCTAGGTAAGAGCACAGAGGCACAGAGAGGCCAAGCAGCTCCTCCCAGATTGCACAGTCAGGAAGTAAGTAAGGGCTGGCCGGGGTGGCACTCTTAGCCACAGAGCAGGAAGGTGGGAGATTTCCTCCTGACCCTCCCTGCTGGGTTGGACACTGTCCTCGGTGACCTGCACCATCAAGCCTGGCCCTGTCATTAGCTCAGGTGTGACCGTCAGTGCCTATACCTGTCATTAGAACCAGGGTGACTTGAGCAGCGGCGTTGTTCACACCCTGTCCCAGCCCTCCCCAGTTTCAGCTGCCAGAAGGCTGACACACAGGGAGGTGCAGTTTTCTCCACGCAGGGGCTCTGTGCACTGGTTCGCACTTGTGCAGCTCAGAGCTGTGACTGCCTGCGTGTGACAGTCACAACTCCTGGCTCCCGGGGCCTCTCAGCTGGGGCGGTGATGCCAGCCCACTTGCTGTCTGAGCACCTTCCGTGCGCTGCAGCATTCTTTTGTTGTCGAATTTGCTCCACCTCGTAACCCCTCATAGGAGATATTAGCACCATTACCGCTTTGCAGATGAGGAAACTGAGGCTCTGAGAGATTCCCTGACTTGCCCACAGCAGATGTGGCAAAGCCAGGATCAGAAGCGAGGCACTCTGCCCCAGGGCCAAAGCTCCTACCCACCAGGCCATGCTGAATCTCATTGGCAAGCCCACATGCCTCCACACAATGGAGAAGAACCCCAGAAACTCGGGTAAAAGAATCACTTGGGGACCAGTGCCCCATGACCTGTGACCACATCTCGGAGCAACAAGGTACAGGGCTAAACACTAGGTAACACTTAAAAGATTCTTGTTGAGCGAATGGGGCAAAAGGCTGTCCCCCACACCACAACTCAGTCCATGAACTTGACCCCATGTCAAGGAAGTAAGGGGCAGAAGGGTACACCCAGCTGGTGAGACTACTTGGAGAAGCACCTGGCACCCACTCAGGGCTGTGACTGTGCAAGGCCATGGGAGCTCAAAGGAAGTCTTTCACTCCATCCTGGGGAGATGGTCAGGAAGGCTTCCCGCAGAAAGACACCTCTAAACTGAGCTCTGAGATCAATCAGATCAGTCAGCCAAGGGCAGAGAAGTATGGAGAGGAGCAGGACCCGGTGTCCTTGCCACCCCAGGCCCTCAGAGTCCCCCACAGCTATAAAGGATGGGAATCCTTTCTTCCTGCCCTCTGCTGAAGAGGCCGAGGCCCCCTCAGCTTGTTCGGTCCAAGCCCAGGCCCTGGGGGACTGGAGGCAGGGCAAGGCCTGGCCCATCTCCTGGTGTGTGGGTGTGCACATGTGTGAAGAACTGGAGGGGCCCCAGTCTTGATGGGGGTAGAACAGTACAGTCCTCCAGGGCTGGCACAGAGCGTGCAATTGTGCAATGCCTGAGAGAGAACGGCTCAGGGACTGGACAGGACCACAGCTGAGTTGAGAGCCAGCTGGACTCAGCCACAGAGGAACAGTGTGCAGGGCCCTGCCCCATCTCTGGGATTGTGAAAGAGCAAGGAGGCCGGGGTTGGGGGAGCCTCGGACAGAGGGGAAGAAATGCCTCTGAGCTTGAAGCAGCCCAAAGGAGAGGTGGGGGGCGGGGCTGTAGGACCGATGCGCAGTGGAGTTTCTGAAAGGGCTGTACCCACACGCCTGCACCAGCACTTGTCGAACAGGTCTGCCCGGGCTGGACCACAGGGGCAGGGTGGGAGCCCTGGCCAGTCTCCTTACCTTCCTTCATCTGGGGCCTGGGAGGGAGTTAGGAGCTGCTCGGAACAAGGGGGTGGGGGTGGGGCGAAGGGTGAGTGCATCTGGGGGAGAATACCCGGGCAGGTGGGCTGTGCAATTCTGAGCCCTCCACCTGCCAGAAGCCCCTTGTAGGAAGAAATTTAGCAAAGTGCTCCCCCCCCCAAAGTGCCCCCTCCTTAGAGAGGGGACAAGGCAGACGTCGAAGTCCTGCCCCCTCCCTCATTCTCAGCATCTCCACGAGACTCCCCTAAACCGGTTATTAAGTGAATACATTAGGCTTATCAAAACGGACGTGGGCTGCCATCTCAACCCAAACACATCAAGACATGTCATTCCCTTCCCAAGCCGCCCTGGGAACGCCGGGCTCAGAGACGCCGCCAGTTTCGGGGCTGGTGGGGCGGGGGAAAGGGGGTGCGGCGCGCCCCTGGCAAATCAGGCAGCCAGAAGGTCGGGACACCGCCCAGACGACACTGCCAGCCTCAGTGGCAGCTGCCGACGGGGACCGGGAACAGAGGGTGCTTCAGCCTGTGCCCCCCACACAAGCGACCCTACACCCACCGGTTATTCTGGACGAGGCTCGAATGCAGGATGGCAGGTGCCGGGAAGTATTGCCGCAGGTGGCACCCCTCAACCAGTGAGCCTTCCCCACTTCTAGCGTCCCTAACGTCCCTACCGCCAGAAGCACCTGCGAGCTCTCCAAGAAACGCAAGGGAACGCCCCCTCCCACACCTCAGCTCAATTTTCCCGCCCCCGTGCACTCCCAGACAGTGCTTCGTAGGTCGCCTGCGCCCGCCTCCCCCGCCACCCCGGCCTTGGGTGTAGCGTCCTCAGGATACATCGCTCCCCACCTGGGCCGTGCTTGCTGGCCCGGGAGGACCCCAGGCGCAAGGATGACCATGGGTTTCCCAGTACCTCCATCTCAGTTCCCCGCCCTCTATGCTCTAAGTCAGTGCTCTCTGAACTCCTTTAGAACTCACTGGTGTCAGATACAGTTTTTTCCCTCGGGCGCCCCTAGCCGATCCACAGTGTGGCGGGGCTTCCCGGCTCTAGGCTGGTCCTCGGGTCCCTCGTTCCAGCGTGAAGCGCACTCCTGGCTCAGTTCCCCGCCCCCTGGGCCTCCCAGGACGGTGCCTCCAGGGCTCCCTGCAGCGTTCCGGGCCGGGCCGTTCACCCCCACCCCCACCCCACTCCCGGCGGCGCTTCTCGATCTAGTGCGCACCGCACGCAGGTTTCGCGGGGGCGTCTGCGAGCGGTGTGCGGACGCGGACGCCTCCTCACCTCCGGGTCTGCACCGTGGGGCTGTATTTGCCTTTGTTTCTCTTCTTAAAGAGCGAGTTCATGGTGGCTCTCGGGGTGCGCTGGCGAGCAGCGGGTCGCGGCGTGGGACTGGGTACTGGGCGTCGGGGGGACCCCGCGCGCACCGAGGGGCGACAGTGGGCGCAGGTGAGCGAGCGACGGCGCGGGAGCCCGAGTGAGGCGCGTTGGAGGCGCCGGGTCACTACTCGCCGGAGGCGGGGCGCCCGCGGGCCAAAGGCTCTCCCAGCCGCTCCCCGGGAAGGTGGTGCTTACCTTCCCGAAGGCGGAGCTATGGGACGGGCGGGGCTTCCAGACTTTTCCGACGAGCGCCTTTGGCTGCGAGTGAGCCGGTGGGGCGCCCTGCAGGTGTTGGGGGTGGGGACACGGGATCTTTTCCGGGTACCCCCCGCCCCCAGCTCACCCCTGCCAATGGTTGGGCAGGCGGGCGGGGTCTCACGGGCCGCTTTACTGAGCACCCTCAGCCCCACCCTCACCCCCCCCCCACGCCCCGGGTCTGACGCGCCCCCGGGCTAAGGGCCCTCTCCTAGCTCTCTGCTGCCTCTCTCGTTGGCTAACACACCCAGGTGGGTCCTCCAGCTAGGTGTGGCAGAAACCTGGACGGGTCTCTGTGCCCTGGATAGCTAGTGAATTACACTAGGGTGGTAGCAACATCAATGGCAATTGAGAAAAGAGGGATCTGGAGTGGGCCTGCCAGAGCTCAGATCCTATAGCCACAAAGGGTCAACTGCTCCCAGCCTCAGTTTCCTTATTCGTCAAACAGTTGCTAATCACCCCCATCCCAAAAGGTTATGAAAAGATCCTTGTAGATAATTCACACAAAGCACTTAACACAGTGCCTGGCCCAAAAATGCAGGAAGCTTTGCCATCATTATCATCGTGCCATTTAGGGAGGACAAAAAATCCTTTGAAACTTGATAACTCCAGGCCCTGGCAGGACAGAACCACTTCATGGCTGGTCATAAAAGCTGCTGGATTCCGGTCCCGAAGAGCCACATTGCACAATTCTGCCAGTGGGTGCCCGGTTACACTGTGTGATGGAGAAGGCTGCATCTGGACAGACGGTAAACCCACTCTGGCGGTGACCCTGAAGGAGGCCCTGAAAGGTGGCAGGGTTCAGCGCCACTCTGGAGGGGAGTGGGGGCTCCGAGCCTAGCTGGGAAGGAGGAGCTCACAGTCTCCCAGGCAGATTCCAGAAAGCAACAAGAGAAATTATGGCCAAAGGGCTAATAGGGCTTGGATGGGAGCAATGAGGTCTGCAGGGGAGGGAGGCAGGGGCCCACACTGGGCATCCACCCCACCTGTTTTTTATTGATAAAATAAGGAGGTTGGTGGAAGTGGATTCCAAATGGCTTACCCTGGCCCAGACCCAGCAGCCTTTGAGAACATCTAGAATCCTTTGGGCCTTCTTTTGCTTCTGGCACCAAAGGATTGTGGTTCCAGTATTACAGAGACTCTAGAAAACTTTATTTTTTTTTAAAGACTTTATTTATTTATTTTTAGAGAGAGAGGGAGGGAGGGAGAAAGAAAGGGAGAGAAATATCAATGTTCCCCCACCCCCCTACCTACAACCCAAGCATGTGCCCTAAGTGGGAATTGAACTGATGACCCTTTGATTCACAGCCCACACTCAATCCACTGAGCTATGCCAGCCAGGGAGAAAAATCTGTTTTCTTAAGCCCATCTGTGGATGGGCTTAAGGGGGTTTGTGAATCCCCCTACACTTGCTTTCTTTCCATTTTTTAATCCTCATCCAAGGATGTTTTTTTCATTGTTTTTAGAGAAA
This sequence comes from Phyllostomus hastatus, assembly GCF_019186645.2. Classification (NCBI taxonomy): domain Eukaryota; kingdom Metazoa; phylum Chordata; class Mammalia; order Chiroptera; family Phyllostomidae; genus Phyllostomus; species Phyllostomus hastatus. The sequence goes on along the minus strand of NW_025334030.1, from coordinate 3,278,889 downwards.
GAAGGGAGAGACAGAGAGAGAGAAGAGAGAAAAGAGAATGAGAGATGTAAGAGAGAAACATCGATTGGTTGCCTTCTCCTTCACACACTGACTGGGAATTGAACGCGCAAACTTTTCTCCGTCTATGGGAAGATACTCCATCCAACTGAGCCACACTGACTAGGACCCCCTACATTTGCTTTTAAAATGTGTGTTTGCTTTTAAAATGCATTTTTCTGGGGGGAGGTCAATCACTTTCAAAAGGTTCACTCATGCAATCACTAACAGATACTAACACCCTCTTGGCCACCTGGTTCTGCCACATCGAGGAGAAAAGAGAAACAGGGTTGGGGAGGGGGACCAGCAAAGGGCCTTTCTCTTGGGGGAGATGAGAAGATACATGCATAATAATTTTTAAAAATTGATGACCCTTGGATTAACTGTTTAAAAGGGTCTTGGAACCTAAGCAGGATAAAGGGTCCTGAAAGACGCAATGGCTCTGAAGGTGTGCATCAGGGTCCCCATGGGGTTTGTAAAAATGCAGATTCCAGGGCTTTGAACACTGGAGCTCCTGACAGGGGAGTGTGGGGAGGGGTCCAGGAATCTGAATTCTTGGCAAGTCCCCCTGTGAGAAGCCAGGAGCAAGGGGTCTTTCCTGCAGCCCCCCAGCAGCTCAGGCGGGGGGCCCTGAACAGACCTTCCTCCAAATCTAACCCGGTCATTTCTTCTGTGACCTTGGCTCTGCCTGCATCCTCTCTCAGGCTCCTTCCCCCCACCCTCTGGTGGGGAGTTCCTCAGTGGGCAGCGAAGGGCTTGAGTAATTCCCTTTGTCCGGAAGTGAATTCCTTCCGGACTCAGGTTAAGACAGGACCTGGAGGGCACCACGGAACTCACTTCCAGCCAGCCTGTGATGCCAGCAGGTGTCAGGGAGGAGTCAAGGCTTCAGAACACAGGTGGGGACCCACCTGGGACCTGCAGAAGCCTCAACTCAGCAGAGCTTGGTCACCCAGGACCCTTTCCACACAACCCAGGTGGGTCACAGACGAGGCTCAGAAGGGAATCACGTGGGTCCCTATGTTTTTGCCCATGTCACAACTCTTCCTGGAAACTCTTTCCTTACTCCCCGCCCCCCATTACCTTTCACTGCAGGGGGCTCTCCTGTGGGGCGGAGCATGCCTCAGGGGGTGTTCAGGGCAGGCTGGTGCTGGGGAGGAAGCCACCCGGTGGCCTTGGGAGGGGGTGGTTAAATATTCCGGGGAGTGTTCACATTCCAACCCTGGGAAAGGATGGAAAGCCCTAGGGAGTGCTGCTGAGACTCGTAGTCAGGGGCCAGGAGCAAAGTGCAAAGGAGAGGGCCAGGGTGAGGATGTGCACGTGTACCTGCACAGGAAACCTCTGGAAGGATCCACAGCAACGCAGCCACGAGTCCCCTCGGGAGGGACTAGAGAGAAATCTGGATTTTCATTGTATACCCTTTTATAGTATTTGGCTATTTATTTACTATCCTCACCTGAGGACATTCCCACTGATTTTAGACAGAGAGGAAGGGAGGGAGGGAGGGCAGAGAGAGAAAGACAGAGAGAAGTGGAGATCTGCTGCCCCCCATATGGACACAGGCCCCTACTGGGGGCCACACCGGCAACTTTTTGTGCAGAGATGACACTCCAGTAAACCGAGCCACTTGGCCAGGGCTTGAAGTTCATTTAAAGAATAAAATTCTTTTTGGTATGTGTTTGAATTGTTTTTTTCAATTGTCTTTTCCAGTTACTTTTTAAAAACTCATTTAAAAATGACCCACCTGTCATTACCTCTCCCCAGAGCCTTTCCTCTGTCCCCTGGCCTGTCCCCCAGCGTCATGCCCCACACACTCCGTGGCTCCAACCTCCTTCCTTGTCAGAAGATGATGAGAGGTGCTGGCGGACAAGGGCTACGGAAGACACGAGGTTTGGGGAAAGAGAACCCCGTGCTGAGGAAGGGGGCCGCTGCACCGTTCAGTTGCCGAGAGTTTAACAGCCAAGACAAAAACACGAACAAGTACAAAGATGCACCCATCAGGATGCATCTGGAAAGAAGAGCCTTGTGAGGCTCCAGACATGGGGACAGGGGAGAAGCCTGGGGAAAACTGGGTTGGCGTCCTTGCTCAGTCCCTTTCAGCTATGTGAACGTAGGCAAGTCATTTTCCCTCTCTGAGCCTCCATTCTCCTCATGTGAAATGGGCATATCTATAGCATCCCCATCATAGGGTGAGCTCCCAGGTATTAAGCACTTAGTATGGCCCCAGGCAGTTAGTGAAGGCTCAGCAAATGTGGGGGTCGGGGGTGGGGGGCAGACATCTGTAGCTAGAGGCTGGATGCTAGTGAGGCTGAGGGGCTCAAGCAATTATAAGAACTTCAAACTGTCTCCAAACTCTAGACTTCTTTCAACTTCCAAATCTTTCCGCACACCCCCTAGGAAAGTAAAAGTCCACTGAGGGGAGGGGACCAGACTAGGGACCTCCAAGTAAACAGGCTTGTAGCTCAGATGCTGAGTAACAGCCATGACATTGATGATATTAACGCCATTTCTCATTTATTGAGGGTGATTCTGTGCCAAGCAACATGCCATATGCCTGACATGCCTGAGCTGGTTGATTGTCACCAAGAACCCCCCACCCCACGCCTGAGTAAAGCCAGCCAGCCCTCCCCAGCTGGGAGGAAGCTCTTATCTCATGTGCCAGGAAAGGGCACTGAGGTCCTGAGAGGTCTGTGCCCCACGAGCTGGTTGCCAGGTCAGCCTGCTTAAGTGCTGAAGCTCTTGGACCCCTACTCCCTCCACCCTCCCAGGCTCCTGCTGACTCAGCTGGCCCCTCCCAGGAGCTTCAGAGAGAGTTAGCAGGTTTAGGGAGGAATTTGAGTTGGGCCTCACCATTCCTCCTTCCTCATTCTCTAAAAGCTGGGCTCTGAGTTGGTGTGGCTGTGCGTGCACACACACACGTGTGTACACACGTGTGCACACACACACACACACGTGCACACCGCTGGTCTCTGGGCAGGCCGGATGGGGTGGGAGCTGCATTCTGGCCCTGTGCATCCTCCTCTGGGCAGATGGGATTTGTTTGGTTCTCCTCTTATGCCAAGTGACTCATCCCTCTGCCATGTGGGATGGGGGTTCTTTGGGGAGGGTGTTTGCTTTCCTGGCCTTCGCTGGATGGTTAACCCCACGGAGATGGCACCTGCAGGGCCATCGGGTTCCCTGGCAACCAGGCTGTCCTCAGCCCCTGAACCCTGTTCCTCTCTGTAGCTGGGCCCGGCTGCTGCCGGCTCCCAGGAGGCCACCACTTTCCTGAAGGCTCAGGAAACAGTGTCTTTGTTTGCTGTCATTGTTTCCCCAGCAGCTGGAGAGTTGCTCACTCACTCTCTGGCTTGGGGTGTTTCTGTGAACCAGTTTGAAACAAGAAGGGCAGCATTCCCCTAACTAACCCCAGAGAGAGGGGAGTGTACAGGACAGAGCAGCCTGTTTCCTACAAGAGCCTTCTCCTCCCAGGGCGTAGGCGGGCCCACCCTCCTGGGGACAGCCATTCTTCCATCTCCAACCATACAGCATCACCCGGAGCTGAGGAGCATTTACAAATGCAGATCCCAGGGTCCTCCCTCTGAGATTATGGTAGGGTGGGTCTAGACAGGGCTCAGAAATCTGCATATTAACAAACACCCCCAGGCCCCGAGAAGCACATTCCAGTTCACAGGAACTGGAAGAGATGCAGCACAAGTTCAGACCTGGTCTGCAACCCCCTGGGAAGAGCCCACAGGCTGTAGCTTGAAGCCAACCTGGGTTTAACTCCTGGCTTTGCCATGAATATAGCTGTGTGACCTTGGGTAGGTGGTTTAACCTCTCTGAACCTTAGTTTTTCTATCTATAAAACAGGGAAGAGCCAGCATACCTGGCATTGAGGGCCCTCTCTTTCCCTCTCTTTCCTGCCTACTGAAGGGACAGAAGGGGGCTGGCCTAGCTTTACCCTGTGTTTTGTAACACATATTTACTTTCCTAGCAGAACAATGCAAGACATGGAAAATCATGCTGGCCCTCCAGCCAAGATGGGCTGACTCACACTCAGTCCTGGGGGCCTGGTGAGCCCTGACTGGAGCCAGAGGGAAGGCTGGGCCCTGGCAACAGTGACAGAAGGGGGTCCATGATGAATCACCATTCTGCTTGCCCCTGAGTCATTCCCCAAGAATGTGATGTGGGCCCACCCTCTGGGGGCACCCCTGCCAGACAGCCATGCCCTGCTGCTCCAGCCTCCAGAGAGCCGCTGCGATGACCCCGGGCCAGCTCTCCCTGGATATGCTCTGCACCTGACAGCTATGTCTGCTATCAAAATATTGAAACAGCTCCCCACTAGTGGCTAAATAATAGCTGCTTTGAGCCTCAGGTACCCTTGGCCACCCTGGTCCTTCCCCCAGGACCCAGCCCCTGGTGGACTGACCCTCGGCTCAGCATGGGGCTTCTCCAGCCCTGCCTCGCCCACAGGCTGGCACCCACGCTGACCCGGCCATACTACTCCGTCAGTCCATCTTGCAGATCCAGGCCTCACTGTGAACCCTGGACCGCTTTCCAGCACAGCCCGTCCCACATCTCCGGACACCTCATTTCAAACGCGTCCCTGGCCTCTCAGACCAGGCTGGGAGGGCCTCCCGGCAAAGAGGTCACGCTGCCAGGGCACAGAGTGGAGGGAGCTGGGTGGAGCCAGACTGGCTCTGCCGGGCCTGGGATCCCCGCAGGACCGGCTGCCCAACCCCAAGCCTCCCGTCAGTCCTCCCCTCAGTGCCTAAGCCTACTTCCCGCCCAAGCCTGTTTCCTCGCACCCCGCCTGCCTGCCGCACAAGGCCCAGCCGGGGCTCACATCTGCCCAGACCAGTGGGGCTGCATTTTTGGATCCGGTGTCTTGGATGTGACAGCCCCTGGGGATGGCTCAGGTCAGGAGGTCAGGACTCCATTTCTTCTTGAGCCTGGGGGCCCGAGTGACGCACAGACCAGGTCACAAGGGACCAAACACAAAATCAAATCAGGTTTTAGCTTTAGCCAACCTGGGTTTGAATTCTGGCTCTGCCATGCATCCAACTGTGTGACCTTAGGCAGCTGGCTCAGCCTCTGTAAAATTCAGTTTCTCCTTCTGTAAAATGAAAAAGAGCCAAGAAGGTTAAATGTCAAGTCCCAGTTCTTTTATTTCCCAGCTGTGTCAGCCTGGGGAAATGAATGTCTTCACCTATCTGAACCAGTTTCTCCATCTGCAAAAGGGGGACACCGGCACCTGCTCCACGGGGCCTTGAAAGGACTCAGTGGGGTCAGAGATGCAATAAGGGCTCTGAACCCTTTTGCTGAACATTCACTGTGTGCCAGGCCCTGTGCTGAGTGCTCACCTTGGGGAATTGGTACTATGTTCATCTGCTGTACTGAGGTATGATGGGCATACGATAAAGTGCATGTATTTAAAGTGTGTCATCTGCTCTGGCCAGTGTGGCTCAGTTGGTTGGAGTGTTGTCCTGTAAACCAAAAGGTCCTGGGTTTGATTCCTGATCGGGGCACATGCCTACATCGTGGGTTCTGTCCTAGGTCGGGGCGTGTTCCAGAGGCCACCGATCACTGTCTCTCTCATGTTGATGTTTCTCTTCTTCTCTCTCTCCCCCTCCCCTCCCCTCCCCTGTCTCTAAAATCAGTAAGTATGTCCTCAGGTGACGATAAACTAAAATAATAATAAAATAAAAATAAAGTGCATCATTTGATGAGTTTTGACAGAAGCACCCAAAATGAAACCACCGCCACAGTGGAGATGAAGAAGCGGCCCTCTCCCTCTCCCTATTTTTTAGACATGGAAACTGAGGCTCCAAGACATTATGTGCCTGCTCAGGTCAGTCAGGAGAAGACTCAGGACTTAAGCCCTGCAGTCTGAGCCAGCGCCCTTGTCCCTTCCTCCACCACTCAGCAGGGCGCCTGGCACAGAGCAGGTGCTCCAGGTCATTGCTGAGTGAATGAGAGAGTAAATACATGAACGAGAGGGTCAGTGTACAGTGGTGGTTGCAGGGAAGGTCCCAGAGGAGAACCAACCAAGGATTGCTAGGTCCTGAGTCAGAACTATGGTAGAAGAGAAAGTGTTTGTTCGTTCGTTCGTTCGTTCATTCATTCATTCATTATTTACTGAGCTCCTACTATGCGACAGATCCTGTGCTAGGCCCTCAGGATACAGGTCAAGCACAACAGACACAGGTTCCTGCTCTCAGAAAGCTTGAGGCAGAGGACTAGGACCAGGTTAGGGATAGGGGGACAGTGTGTGTTTGAGGCTGCCTGCGGATAAAAGATGGCACCTGTCCTGTGTTCCCAATGACAGAGCAGCCCGGGCAGGCAAAGTCATGGAACAGGGGCCTGGGACACAGCGAGGAAAGCCTCCAGACAACAGGCTGAGGGTGGTTGGAGCCCTGGTGAGGAAGGAGGGGTCCTGGTTCCCTCATCATCTTCCCTTCTGCACATCACTGGCATTTTCATGGGAATCAGGCTCCTTACCCACCCTAGGGGAGGATCGCTAGCTCTTTTCCTCACACTGTCCCACACATTTATTATCCATTTCTGAAGCACCTAGTGTATGCCTACCCCTGGGGTTACAGCAGCTAACAAGATACAGCCCTCATATTCCCAGTCTGGGAGGGGAAAGGGAGAGAAAAGCAAGCAGACAGCCACATTTTTAAGAAATGAAATAACCTGAGTGCCCATCAATGGGGGAGTGGCTGATACTGATGAAACTGCTATAGTCTGGAAGGATGGACAGGGGTTAGGAATGTGGTGAGCTAACAGCCCCACAAGGAAGGAAGCCTAGGTGTAGTACGTGAAAAAGAGGAAGTGGGCCACCAGTGAGTGTTGCATTTTTGTCATTTGTGATTTACAATAGAGCTGCCCTGGCTGGTGTGGCTCAGTGGACTGAGTGCTGGCCTGCGGACCAAAGTGTTGCTGGTTCGATTCCCTGTTAGGGTGCATGCCTGGGTTGTGGGGCAGGTCGCCAGTGGGGGGCATGTGAGAGGCAACCATACGTGGATGTTTTTCTCCCTCTCTTCGCCCTTCCCCTCTGTCTAAAAATAAAATAAATAAAATATTTAAAAAATAAAAGTTTAGAAAAGAGCAGCCCCCATATCTCGGTGACTGCTCTCCTGCCTGCCTGCCTCAGTCTGGGTCTGCCTGGGTCCTTTGTCCACTTCATCTGCTGAGGTCGAACATTCCTGCCCATGACCTGGGTGGCTAAGTCCCCATGGGCTGCCCTCCCAGGCCACTTTCTGCTCATGGACTCAGGCTTAATCCCAGGCCTCCAGGACTGATGAGTCAACACAAGCCAGCTCTGAACAAACACCCCCTCCGCCTGGCCTGGGATCCCTCCTCCACCTGCACCCAGCCCATCCTGTTCCCCGGAAAGAGCCCAGCCTCTGCTGGTCTGGGTGACTCTAGAGCAGCCCCATCCAGAGGAACTTCCTGCCCTGGTGGAAACAGTCCACATATATCTGGGAGGCATCGGCCACCTACGGCTACTGAGCATTTGAAATATGACTAGTGCAACTGATTTTTTAATTTTGTTGTTTATATTTGCTATTATTTATATAAATATATATTCATACTTAATTAATTTAAACAGCCACATGTGGCTGGTTGCTATTGCACCGGAGGGTCCAGAGGGTCAGCCTGTGTCCACGCATGAAGGAGAAGTGGACATCCTGGGACCCTGGGGGTCTGATTGAACAGCTGGGGCCTCAGGGATTGACTGGGGGGTCCCTTGGGGTCAGCTGTATTGAGGGGGCTGAGCTCAGCTGTGGGCACCTGTGGCCACCCCTCCACCTGCCTTGCCCAGCCTCATGGGCAGGACCGTGACCTGAGCTGACCCCGTACTGTCAGAGTGCCCAGCTCCAGCACCCGTCTAGCCTCCTTCATTCTCGCAGACCTCTGACCGATCACACACAGCCCTACCTCTCCTTCCGCCAGTTCCAGTCTCTGCTCCCCACTCCAAGCAGCTTCTAGAGGACCTGACCTAGATGGGGTTTGGTGTCAGCTGACACAACTGGTCTGCTGAAATATCCCCCTTCCAACCAGGGGGACTCAGAGTGTACATCTGCCCTGGCCTGGTCTCCCCAATGTGCTTGGGCGTCAAGACTTTGCTTTTGAAGTAACCGCAGGGCACTTGGTCAGGGCATGAGGGAGAGTTTGCGGGCTGGGGAGGGTCATGGGGAAGGTAGGGGGGTAGGAGGCTAACCAGCCCAGGGTGCAGTGGCAAGGTGGGCTCTGCAGAGGGCTGATGGTGTAAGTCCTAACCCCCTGCAACCTGGAATGTGACCTTATTTGGAAAAGGTTCTTTGCAGATGTAATTTAGTTAAGGATCTCAAGATGAGATCACCCTGGTTTTAGGGTGGGCCCCGAAGCCCACGGCAGATGTCCTTGTAAAAGAAGGGCAGCGGGAGATCTGAGATGCAGAGGCTCGTGGAGAAAAGAATAAGGCCGCACAGACACTGACTGAGGTAGAGATTGGAGCGACGTGAATTGAGGACGGAGAAGAGGCCACTGCCAAGGAGCGGCTGCAGCATTCGGTGATTATATTGAGACCATGGCCTTAGACCCCGTACGGAGTGGACTGTGCGGTGTGAGAATTACACTCACTAAAGCCACGTTCCCGCACCGCACCGTCTCACACGCCACCCTCCACAAGGTCCCGTGGGAGAGGGTCCCTCCTTCCAAGTTGGCACTATACACCCCTATTTTTAAAAATTCAATGTGAATTTTTAGTGCTATTGTGGTAAGATACACATGACATAAAACTTACCGCCGTAAGCGCGCAGTCCGGTGGCGCTGAGCACACCGTGCTGCTGTGCAGCTGCCCCCACCAGAAGCTGGACAGCGACTCCAGAAGGAGCTGACTCCTGGACTTCGGCCTCGTGAAACTGATTTCAGATTTCTGGCCTCCAGCACTGTTAGAGAATACATTTTAGTTGTTTTTTTAAGTCACTAAGTGTGTGGTAATTTCTTATGGCAGTCATAGGGCGCTGATAAATGGGGGTTCCTTCTTCCCTGCCTTGCAGGGAGACCCTGTCTCTGCCACCGTCAAGGCACCTGAGGCAAGTCATGGGTGAAGGTGAGAGTGTAGGGTGCTGGGGTGGGTGTCTCCTTCCACCTTCTGCCCCCTCCCCTCCCAGTCCCCTGGGAGCCTGCCCAGGCATGTGCACCCCAGACGCCCCTTTTTATTTACCCAAAGGGTGAGCCACCAGGCTCCCCCAAAGGCAGAGATCCTTACACGACACTCCCTGAGTCTGTGGGGTCTGTGCTAGCTCCAGAAGGTTAGTGTCAGAATCGAGCTGAGCTGTAGGATACCCAGCTGGTGTCCAGAGAGTTAGAGAACTGGCTGTTGGTGTGGGAAGACCCCACGTACTTGGTGTCGGAAGTGTTGTGAGTAAAACCAGTTCAGCCATGAAAAGGTATGAAGTTCTGATACCTGCTGTAATGGGACTGAGCCTTGAAAACACCACGCACAGTGAGAGAAGCCAGCCACAAAAGGGCACACAGTGTGTCTCTCCATCTCTATGAAATGTCCCGAACAGGCAAATCCATCAAGTCAGGAAGCAGATGTGCGGTCGCCAGGGTCTAGGGGGAGGAGGATCAATGGGGAGTGACTGCTAAGGGTTCTGGGTTGCTGTTTGTGGATGGAAACGCTGTGGAACTGATGGTGGTGATGGCTGCAGCACTCGGTGAATGTACCGAAAACCCTGGACTTGCAGCCTATGCACGAGTGGATTGTGTGGTGTGAGAATTACATTCAATGCAGCAGACTCATCGCTTTCCTGCACCGCACCGTCTCACCTGCCACCCTCCGCAAGGCCCCAGGGGAGAGGGTCCCTCTCTCCAAACTGGCACCGTTTACCCCTATTTTTGGATAATTGTGGTAAAACTATACATAACATAAAACTTAACCACTTTAAGTGCACAGTTCAGTGGTGTTAAGTACATTCACAATCTTGTGCAACCCTCACTATCATTCATCTCCACAACTTTATCTTGCAAAACTGAAACTCCACACCCATTAAACACTAGCTCCCCATTCCCCCTCTTCCTGTTCTGGCAACCACCATTCTACTCTCTGTCTCTGTGAATCTGGCAACTCCAGGGACCTCATATCAATGAAACCATAAAAATAACTGTCCTTTTGTTTCTGGCCTCTTCCACTTAGCATAACGTCCTCAGGGTTCATCTGCGTTGTAGCATCTGTCAGAATTTCCTTCCTTTTTGCCCTGGCGGGGTAGCTCAGTTGGTTCGAGTGTCATCCTGATATGCCAGGGTCGGGGTTTCGATCTCCACTCAGGACATACACAAGAAGCAACCAACGAATGCAGAAATAAGTGGAACAACAAATCAATGTTTCTCTCTCTCCAAAAATCAGTACATAGAGGCCTGGCTGGCGAGCTCAGTGGATTGAGCGCGGGCTGTGAACCAAAGTGTAGCAGGTTTGATTCCCAGCCAGGGTACATGCCTGGGTTGCAGGCCATGACCCCCAGCAACCTCACATTGATGTTTCTCTCTCTATCTCCCTCCCTTCCCTCTCTAAAAAAAATAAATAAAATCTTTAAAAAAAAAGAATGTCAACATCGGAACCATTAAAAAATCAGTACATAAAGCTAAAAATTTTTTTCTTCCTTTTTAAGGCTGAATAATTTCCATGTCACCCCATTTTAAAGGAGGAGACATTGTAGCTCTGATCAGTGTGGCTCAGCTGGTGTGGTGCCATCTCACAGAGCGGAGGTCACCAGTTCAATGTCTGATTCCCAGCCAGGACATGGCCTGGGTTGCAGCTTTGTCCCTGAACAGGGCACGTGCAAGAGGTTTCTCTCTCACACCAACATTTCTCTCCCTCTCTTTCTCCCCCTCTCTCTAAAAATAAACAAATAAAATCTTAAAAAAAAAAAGGAGGAGACACTGTGGCCACATGCTCCGCAGAGACACTGAGAGGCAGCAGGAGGACCAGAACACACAGCCAGGCCACCCTGCCTCCAGCATGCACCACTTACTACTCTGCAACACAGCCCCTTCCCAAGTACCACCAGACTTTCCTGCGCCACCCCACCCTTCTTCCTGCCTCTTTCCTTCCTCACTGAGAGCTCCCGGGCTTAGAGGGCCTTTTACTCACCTTTGCACCCTGAGTGCACATGCAGCTCCAGGCAGAGTCCAGAGGCAGTTCTAGAATCAGCATTTGTGGGAATGATTGAACTTGGAGGTGCATTGGGGGTCAAAACGGGTGAGGCCTGGCTGTGCAGCCCCTGGAGCAGGCTCCCCCAGGCTCTGCCTCTGTCTCAGTCACAGCTGCCAATGACCAGGGCCTTTGCATTGAGTTGTGCAGGCTACAACTTGCACACCTGTACACAGCTGCCCTGCCGGTGACCTCTAAGACCCTCCAGGTTCCCAAATCCAAGAAGCCTCTGAGCTCCACTCTGAGAAGGAGGAAGAAGGAACCTAGAAGCAGCCCTGGGATAAACGAGATTGGTGCAGAAAACAGATTGGGGTTCCCAGGGGCTGGGGGAGGAGGTGAGGAGTGACTGCTTAATGGGACCGAGTTTCCTTTTGGGGTGATGAAAATGTTCTGGAACTAGTGGTGCTGGTTGTATACCTTGTGCATTGTGTACTTATAATTGGTTACATGGCCCTGGCTGGTGAGGCTGAGTTGGTTGGGTGTCACCCCGCAAAGTGAAAGGTGGCCAGTTTGAGTCCCAGTCAGGGCACGTGCCTGGTTTGCAGAGTGCATGCAAGAGGCAAATGACTGATGATTTTCTCCCTCTCTTTCCCTCTCTCTCAAAATAAATAAATAAAGCATTTAAAAAATTGGTTACATGGTAACTTTATATTATGCGTATTTTACCACAATAAAAAAAATGCCATACTCTCTTCAGCTTCAGCACTATCCCAGGGCCCTCATGTATTCTAGGGCCAGATCCAGGACCACTTGTGTCCCACAAGGGTCTGGACCCTGCACCCTCTCAGTCCATCCCCCTCTTCATCCCACCTGTTGTTGGTGTCACACTGAGCTATCCAACTGAGAACATTGCCCTGTAGGACGCCTTCTAGGGGCCTCTGTGTTAGGACTGGGCCCAGTGTTTTACTCAAATAAATGCATCACTAATGGTTGAATTTCCTGCTGCAGTGTTCCTATCTGTAGGAGAGGTATTCAAAGACATGAGGTGGTTTCTGGAGACTTCAAAACACACCTCACCGAAAGGCAGCTTTGACTTGGCCATTCCCACAGGGTAAGTAGGAAGCAGCAAGTAGGGAGAGGTTGGAGGTCCTACCCCTGGGACTGACTTCATGCCCCCACCATTCCCATCAATCACTCCATGCTTCTGGCTCCTCCTCAGTTCAGGGCCAGGATGCCTTGCTATCTTTCCAGCTCAGGCTGGGAAATCACATTCTGAACTTTAGTCCCAGCCCTGAGGAAAGAAGGCTGTGGAGAATAAGAGTCCTGGGTTTGAGTTCCTTACTAGCTGTGTGACTTTGAGCCAGTTACTCAACTTCTCTGTGCCTTAGTTTCCTTTTTAAAATTTTTAACTTAATTTTAAAATTTGAATTTTAAAAATGTTTTTGTTGACTTTGGGGGTGGAGAGAGAGAGATGGGAGGGAGAAACATTGATGGGCTGCCTCCCTCAGTGCTTGGATACAACAGAACTGCAACCCAGGCCCGGGGATCAAACCCACAACCACTCGTTGGTGCCTGGGATGACGTTCCAACCAATTGAACCACACCCACCAGGGCAGCTCGCTTGTCTTTTAAATGAAGATTAACATAGTTATGACCTGAAAAAAAATTTAAGTTAGGTTAAAGTCATATAACATAAAACCAGCAATTTTGATGCATACAGTTTGGTGGCATGCAGTGCATTCATTGTTGTGCTCAGCACCTCTCTGGAGTTCCAAAACACTTTCACCACTACAGGGGTTGATTTTGAGGACTCAGTGTGTAAATGCTTGTAAAACCGAGAATAATGCCTGGTAGAGTGAGTGCCAGTGAATGCTCCACAGATGTCAGGAATAATTGGTAGAATGGGGTGGTCTTGGCGGGTGGTGGGATTAAGTCACTTCCCTTGGGCTGCAGGAGGAGGGGTTTAGTTCTCACTCCCCTCTGGGCCCCATTTTTTCCGCTCTGAGCTCTCTGTACCCACCCACTGTTGTACCAGCTTCCACCCCCCCCACTCGGCCCCCCCCGTCCCCCCTCATCCCCTCACTGACTGGGGGGCAGGTGCTGATGTTGCCAGGAAACCGGGAGCTTCTGCAGTCTCAGGGGTCTTCCTCACTCCTTTTGGCTCTTCTTGGCCATTCCCTGCATCTCTTACATCTGCTTCTGGTCCCCTAAATGGTCACCTTCTGTGGCATAGGAGTCACATGTGGTGTGCGATGGCCGGGAAAATGCAGCCTGGGTGGGTAAGAATGAATGGGAACGGAAGCACGCCCACATCTGGGAGGAGTTCTTAGAAGCTCCTCACTTAGGAGCACATCATCTCCTTCCCAGGACCAGCTTTTACTCTGAGTATCCTGGGATCCCCTGCATCCAGCAGATCCCTGGAATCTGCACATTAATATGCACCCTGCTGAAGGGAGTCTTAGCAGCTGGAAAGTTTGGGACATACTATTGCTGCCTTATCCTTCCAGGTGTAAGTAAACGTCCCGCTCTGTGGTTACTTCCTGCCAATGTAATGCCTTTCATGCTGTAACGATAGCTAAGTGTTCATGCTCACTACGCAGCTGCACTGACACCCAGGAGAAGCATGCGAGTTTCCTTGAATAACCTGGGGTACAGCAAAACATCCCTGAACCCATCTCTCCAATTCCTGGAGGGAGAAAGACCCAGGAGCCATAGACTATCACTTGCTGCCACCTTGTGGCAGGCATGGGAACTTTGTGCCCCATTTCCATCCTTGATAACCCTAACCGAGAAGACACACTGAACCCCTACTGTGTGCCAGGTCTCCAGAAAGATCCTGCGGACCTAAGCCAGACGGAGAAAGATAAATACCATATGATTTCATTTATACGTGGAATCTAAAGAACAACATAAGTGAACAAACAAAACAGAAACAGACTCATAAATACAGAGAACTAATGAAGGATTGCTAGATGGGAGAGGGGTTTAAGGGGCTGGGTGAAAAAACTGAAGGGATTCAGAAGTACAAATTGGTAGTTACAAAATAGTCACGGGAATATAAAGTACAGCTTAGGAATTAGAGTCCATTGTATTGTAATGACTATGTGGGTATTAGAATTATCAGGGGGATCACTTCATACATTATATAATCGTCTAACCACTATGCTGTACACCTGAAACCAATATAAAATAATGTTGAATGTCAACTGTAGAAAAAAAAAATCCTGCGGGTCTGGGGGCAGATGACAACACAGACATGCTCCCTACCCTTGGGAAGCTCCCAGTTCTCCCAGAAGAGACAGTCAGTAACCCACAAATGAATACAGTGAATGCGTAATTAAGATAATTACAGAATGTGGTACAAGCTGAGCTAGGAAGAAAACAGGGGCTGGGTATCACAGGGTGAAAAGATGGATTTGATAAACCGAGTGTCTGTTTCCCTGCACAACCACTTCCTGCCCCCGACTGTGGGTTATTGCAAGGGTATGTGCGTCTGTCTGGCTTCCCCTTGTGAATGAGTAAAGTCACCCCGTGCTGGCACATAGTAGGTGTTCAGTAAATGTCGAATGAATACATGATGACAATGCTTTCCAGAGCCAGCTTCTTGACTCCTCCTGACTGAACAGATGGGGAGAGGAAAGAGGGGCTTAAGGAAGGGAGGTGGGCTGTAAGGGTTTAAATGAGGATGATGGGCAAATATCACCCTCCCACGGAGGCCCCAGTCCATCCTGTTTTAAATTGTACCCTCTCTCCACTTGCTTCTTGAACCCCTCCCTTGCTTATTTTTTTCACTTGGGCATTTTTCGCCATCTCACATACTATATATTTGCCTCACTTATTTAATGTAAACTCCACGATGGCAAGGATTTTTGTCTATTTTGTTCATTGATGACTTTCCAGCGCCTGGAAGTGCCTGACACTTAGTAGATGCTCTGTCAATGTTTGCAGAGTGAATGGATATGCGTGGGCGGGATTTGGAGGCAGGGTAATAAGGACTCCGGTGAGTCCAGTGGGACGGGCGGGGCTCAGAGCCCAAGCAACAGGTTGATCCGAATTAAGGAAGAGGCCAAAAGTAAATTGTACTAAGGGGGGCGGGGTTGGGACCGGCACGAGCTCCCTTAGGGGCAGAGCTAGCTTGGGGTGGAGCCTTGGGGTCCCGTCTTCCTGGGGTAGGGCCATTCCTGAGATTGTGAGCTTTAAGAACCAGACCAGTATGAGGGCGGGGCCCAGCCGAGAAGTGGCCAATTTGGAGGAAGAGCTGGGCTGGGGGCGTGGTCAAACAAAGACGTAAATGAGGGGAGGGGCTAAGGCTGGGGCGTGGCCAGGGCTGGGAGCCGGGTGGAATCTGGGCGGGGTCATGACAGGGGCGTGGGCGGGGCCGTCCTGGGGCGGGGCCAGTTCAGGGACTGGGCCGGGCCAGGTTCTCTGCTGTCCCGGGTCCTGGAGCGCTCTCGCGGAGCGGGTCTCTTTCCCGACCCTCATGTTCCTCCTTGACCCACCAGGCTAGACTCCGTAGGCTTGGCGACTGTGGTCTGGCCTTGCTTCAGGCACTGCGCTCTGAGCCAGGCGGCTACGTGGTCCCTGTCGGGCTGAGCTCCTCACTACCCCAGGACTGCGTCCCTGGAGATTCCAAGGGCGAGGGTGAGCTGGCCTGTGTGTGCATGC
Source organism: Phyllostomus hastatus (assembly GCF_019186645.2). Classification (NCBI taxonomy): domain Eukaryota; kingdom Metazoa; phylum Chordata; class Mammalia; order Chiroptera; family Phyllostomidae; genus Phyllostomus; species Phyllostomus hastatus. The sequence continues at coordinate 3,263,069 of NW_025334030.1, read as the reverse complement.
ATGTGTTTGTGTGTGCATGTGCGCATTGGTGTGTATGTACATTTGTGTGGACGTCTGTGTGCACCAGAGGAATTGTGTATGTGCGTGGCGTTGGTTAGGTACATACTCAAGGAGCTGAGTGTGTGTGCAAAGTTATGTGCGTGTGCAAGGGTGGTTCCATGTAGGAGGAGAGTCGTGCATGTGTGTATGTGAGACAGAGACAGTGCATGTGAAATTTGGTAAAGACTGTGTGTATCAAGGTATCTTGGAGAAAATGAGAGAGAAGGTACAGTGATTCTTGGGGGACGTCTGTGGTGAGCTGGGGGTGTGTGGGTGGTGAATTGTGGGAGTGGAAGAATTGCCAATGTGTGTGTTTCCATGTGAGTGGCAATGAGGGATGTTTCTGGGAGCCTCCATGTAAAGGGGTGGGGACCAAGGAATGTTTAGGGGTACTGATTTCTCTTGGAGGGTGAGTGTGATCTGGGGCAGGGGGTAATGTATCTGGCAGTTGTTGGGGCCTGGCAGAGTGCAACTTAGGGATTACACCAAGTACCTTGCTTTAAGTACTGGGAAGATTTGTGCATGAGGGAGCAGTGGGTAGGGTTCTTGCTTCACGTGGAGGGAGCTGCTACCTCACCAGTCACCTGTCACCCAGGCTCTGCATTCACTCCTACCTGAGTGGCCTCTGTTGGTGCATCCGCAGGACCATGGTGCAGAAGTACCAGTCTCCTGTTCGCATCTACAAGTACCCATTTGAGCTGGTCATGGCGGTGAGTGACCCCTGATTCTCTGGACCCTGTGTGATGGCTGGAGGGATGTGGGAGGGTTACAAGAAGTTAGCCATGATGGGAAGGAGAGAGAGCCCCTCAATCCCTGGATCAGAAGGAATTTTTTAACTATTTGGTTGACCTGGTGGGTCCAGCTTCCAATCAGTGACCCCTCAGCCTGGCCATCCTACCTTGTTATATAACTTCTGGAATCCTTACCCACTGAGCAAAACACAAGGCCTTTCTTTCTTTTCCTTGAAGCTTGCCTATTCTGTTGTCTCAGGATCCTCTGACAGAAAACAAGGATATCAGGGGCTAAGCCACTGCTGTCATTTTATGTAATGACAGTAACAGTAATAATAGTAAACACAGTAATGAAGATGGTGGCAGCCGTTCACTGAGGGTGTACAATAAATGCAAAGAATACATGTAAGTCTTTACACATATTCTGCCATTTAATCCTTTGGCTCTGGCCACATAGCTCAGCTGCTTAGAGGCTTGTCCTGATACGCCAAGGTTGTGGGTTCAATCCCTGGTGAGGGCATATATAAGAGTCAACCAATGAATACATAAATACGTGGAACAACAAAAATCGATGTTTCTCCCCCTCTCTCTCAAAGCAGTAAGTAAAAATTTTAAAAGTCCCAATAGGTCACATTATTCTCATTTTATGTCCACTAAACTGAAGATAGAGAGGTGACAGGCTGGCCCCAAGTTCTGTGGCCAGAAAGAGGTAGAACTGGGGGGACTCCAGAGCCATGGTTTTAACCACAGCACCCCCAGGGCCCTGCTTCCATTCACACACCCTCTGTGTGTGTCCTGCCTGATCTTATCCTATGGTTCTACATGCATATGTGTTTCTAGTCACATAAAGGGCTAAAAAATATCACCTGAGTCTTCCGTACAATGTTGTGCTATTTGGTGTAAATGGTTCCAGGTCAGGAAAGAAGCAGGGCACATACTGACTAGCTGGTGACCTTGGGCAAATTACTTAACCTCTCTGAGCCTTCTCTCCTCATCCCTGAAATGAGGATTACATAGTTTCTAAATTTGGGCATCCTGTTGAGGATTAAATGAGTCAATATGCATAAAGCTTTTCATGCTGGGTCTGGCATAGACCAAATGCTATTAGTGTTTTTGTTACTGTTACTGTTGTTGCCTGTGGCTGTGTGACTTTCCTTCATCTGTAATGGGGATGGGACACCAGTGGGCAATGAGGAGATCTGGGACATGCAGTCAGAAGCCCTGGGTCCCTGTCACTGCTTTGCAGTGCTCTGGCTGTGTATCTTTGGGAAGTCACTGAATTTCTCTGAGCCTTGATTTCATAATTTGTGCAATATGGATGGTTGTATACACCTCATAAGGTTGTCATGAGGATTAAAGGTGTGTGTGTGTGTGTGTGTGTGTGTGTGTGTGTGTGTGTGACCCAGTGCCGGGCCTCGTCCATGCTAAGCAGACAAAAAATGGTGGCTAAATATACACAATTGTCCTCTAAGGCTCCAGGTAGCTCATATATTCTAAGACCCTAGGACTCATTTGTTCATTCATTCATTTACTGAATAGAAAAGAGGCGCTGTCCCCACCCTTTTGGGAGAGTGCAGTCACCTGTTGCTCTCTGCCATAAAGTGGAGACATATAACAATAAGATGGACAACTAATAATTTTTTAATTATTGCATGTGCTTAATAAATATAAATTTAATTTAGTATGTTTAGGATTTTCAAAAATATTTATGGTCATTACACTTTAAAATAAAACATGCTTAAAATAAAACATAGCATTTAAGACCCCATTAGTAGTACTAGTGATGTACTTATGTTGCCTTTTTTGGACTATGTCACAAATATTTCGTAGGCTCTGCAATCCATGAATGAAGGCAGGTCTTGGTTTGTTCCCTCAGGTGTTAACAGTCTCTAGATGTTGATGTAGGGATGCTGTGGGCACAGAAGGAAACAAAGGTTTTCAGGTATTTGTCATCTACATCTGCTCTAATCTAGGTTCTTCGTGTCTTTCAAAGAGCAAGTTGTCTCCTGTACAGCTTTGTCAGTGAAAGAGCTTCAAACCGCTGCTCATCCCTGACAAAGCCACTTTGCCGACTGTTTACAAAACATCATTGTCCCCAAAATAGCTGCATAACTCAACATAACTTGTGTGCTGTGTGGGCACAAAAGGGGTTTTCTGCACTTAATGTCTGTCTTTGTTTCTCAGATGAACACTTGCCCTCAGTTTGGGTCAGATGCCAGGGAAGTTTTGGGTGAACTCAGCTGTTTTTATCACTTCCGAGTGACCAGACCAACTGGCCTTTTGGTTTTTCTGTTTAACAAAACTGACCTGAGAATCCAAGCCACCCTCATGTCTTCAAAAGTTCCCCCGTGGTGACATAAAAGACTGAAATCAGGCTCAGGGAACTGGTTATAAAATAGCACTAAGGCAACTTGTCAAGACCCAGCTTAAAATTTTTTTAAAAAATCACTTTTCTCTTTGATTTAAAAAATTTAACTGATCCAATGAATAGATGCCTCTTTCCTTGGGCCAAATCCCTGGACATGAATTCTGTTTCTGAGGGGTAGGATTTCAGGGGAATTTTGCTTTCTTCTTTCTCGATAGCACTCTATTGTTTGGCTCAAAGCAATCAGCTGGGATTACATTGGTACGTAGAGGAAAGTAATTTGGCAAAGAAGGCAGCTGCCTTATCCAAGGCTGGAGAGGGTCCTTGCTCCCTTTGAATGTGGGTACCGGGAAGTGTGTGCGTGTGGGTCTTTGTGGAGATCACTGTGTGTAGAACACGAAGGCCTTGTCTTGGACTGTGGGCTGTGGTCATTTAAGTCCTGAAGGCCACTCTGGTTAGCCTACAGCCCGTCGTGAATGGATTCTAGGTTATCTCCAGTTTCTCACCTGGAAAACAGAGGTAATTAAGGTCTGGCTCCTCCGAGAGTGGAAGTGACAGTTCACGGAAGAGAGGCAGGTGCTCAGACAGGGCCTGACACATTGTCAATGCTCCTGAAATATTACTTAGATTTATTATTGTTATTTATTGTTTCAACACCTTTCTTGAGCTGTAACTCACATACCATACTGACCACCATTTTAAAGGGTAAAAGTTAGTGGTTTTCAGTATATTCATAGAGGTGTGCAACCATGATCACAGTCAGTTTCAGAGCATTTTGTCACCCTGAAAAGAAACCTTGTATTCTTTGTCAGTATCCCCAGTTCCCCCATTCTGCCCAGTCCTGGATAACCACTAATCTACTTTCTGTCTTTGTACATTAGTCTAGTTTGGACATTTCATATACATGGAATCATAAAATATGTGGCCTTTTGGGACTGGTATAATATTTTCAAGGTTCATCCACACTGTAGCATGCTTCAGAACTTTATTCTTTTTTATGGCTGAATACTATTCCATTGCATGGATGGACATATTTGAGTATCCATTCTACAGCTGATGCACATTTAGATTGTTTCCAATTTTGGGCTACTGTGAATAACATTGCTATGGACATTCATGTGCGAGGTTTTGTGTGGACACATTTCTTCCAAAGAAATTCCTGGTGTGAATAGTGGTGGTTATTTGGTAAGTTTATGAAGATTCTATTTTAAATTTCATTTAACAGACACACACGCAGTGCTTCCTGGGTTCCAGGCACTGTTCTGAGCTCATTCAAATATTAATTCATGAACTTCTTATAACCACCCCTCTGAGATAGGTTTGGTGGGTAGCCCCATGCTACAGATGAGAAAACTGAGGCACATAATGAATGAATGAATTACCTAGAGCTACAGAGGGGACACGTGGTAGGTGGGGATTTAACTGCAGGCCGTCGGCTCCAGAATTTGTATTCCCAACCCTGAGCTCTGTCATTTGTCAGAGCTGAGGATCTGAAGTCATGGGGGTGCCACCTGGGCTGAACGAGTGGTCCCACTGGGACAGTTAGTTACCATCAGGACTGCATCCAGAATGCCTGCACCCCAGCGGAAACCTGCAAGAAGGACCACAGCCAAACCCGGCAGCCCTTGGCTTCCCATGGGCAGCTGATGCCTACACAGCCTAGGAGCGTTGACTGAGCCCTCTGTGACCCCAGCCCTCTAGGCCAGCTCAGATGCGGGTACTAGTATAGCAGCCTTAGTTACAGCAGAAGAGGAAACTGAGGCTTAGAGAGGTCAAAGACCTTGTCCCTCAGTCACTGTCCTCATTTGCTTGGGCTGTGTAACAAAGGACTACACCGGCTAGCTGAGAACCACAGGAAGTCCATACCTCACAGTCCTGGAGAACAGAAGTCCCAGGTCCAGGTGCCAGCAGTGCTGTGCTCCCTCTGCTGTGCTCCCTCTGCAGGTGCTAGGAAGGCTCCTCTCCGAGCTTCCAGTGGTTTCTTGGCTGTGGCCATAATGGCCCTCTTCACATGGTGCACTCCCTGTGAGTGTCTCTGTGTCCAAATTTCCCCTTTTATGAGGGTACCAATCCCATTGGGTTTATAAGGACACCCTGATGACCTCATTCTAACTTGATTGCCTCTGTTAAAGACTCAGGGATGGCCAAATAAGTTCACATTCTGAGGTACTTGGGGGAACCTTTTTTGGGGGGACACAATTCAGTCCATAACATTTAGTAAATGGCATCACCAGTAAACGGCAGAGGTTTGAACTCGGGGAATCTGACCCCACAGCCTGAGTGCACAGCCAGACGTTTTGGATTCTGGCTTGATGTTCAGTAAACATCTGTGTGCCAGTCACCTCTGCAACTTCATGAATGACCCAGCCACCTTTTTTCCCTGCCCAGGGGTCCCTGTGGGGCTCAAAAGCCCTATGGCTTCGTCTCAGATTCTGCAAACCTGAAGAAGGAAGATGGCATGGATTAGAATTTCCTAAGCAATAAGCTTTTCACGTGGAGGAAGGGTTGAGGTGAGGGTTGTAGTCAGCAATTAAGTGTTAAAATATTTAAAGACCTGGTTTTCTGTGTTGATAAACAGCTTGTAATTTAGCAAATAGGTTATTAATAAGAAAAAGCCTCTGAAGGTAAATCTTTGCAGTCCAGGCCATGGGCAGTTACAGCTGAAATTGTTGTTATGGATGTAGTTTTAATAAAGCAGCAGGGGCCTTATTCAAGGGAGTTTAAATTAGTTCCCTGGAGCCTGTTGTCATCTGATCCGTTGCTAGCAGATTAAGAGAAGCAATATTTTCCGCCCTGGACGGCTTACAGGGCTCTGCGGTGCTCTGATTTGGGCTGGGGGAGCAGAGGCGATCCGCGGCCCAGGAAGGTGATCTTCTGATTCAGGGGGCCCTGAACTAAACTGGGTCCCCACTCATTACGTCACGTGTTCATTAACTCGTGCATGCACACGCGTGTGTGCCCCACAAATACTCAAGTGTACGCTGCGTGCCAGGTGCAGGGGCTGTGAAAGGGTTGATTCCCAGTACTTTCTGAATGCATCATTATTCTGATAGTTTTGTGTAAAATTTGTTTGTTTACTCTTTTATATGGGTCTATTTCATTAAAGTAAGCTTCAGGAAGGAGGGAACCATGTCTGTCTTCTAGTTTTGTCTTGACCTGGTTTTCTTGACATGATCCTTTTTTTGCCCACATAGAGCTTGCACTGGTGTGTGTGTGTGTGTGTGTGAGAGAGAGAGAGAGAGAGAGAGAGAGAGAGAGAGAGAGAGAGAGCGAGCAGGCAAATGCCATGAAGGATGACTTGTAATGGGGGAAGAACAAGTCAACAGCCAAAGGTCTTTAAGGCAGCCAGGTAGAGCCTCGCTGGGGGAGGAGGGCCAGCTGTGTGCAGGCTCAGTCGGCAGAATGTGTCCCTCTGAAGAAATGCACGTGGTGAGGTTGGGCCCCAGTGAGAGTCAGAAAGTGATTGGTGTGTCAGTTTATCTCTCCAGGGACTTTGGGAGTGGGGCAGGTTTTAAGCAGCAGGGTGGCACAATCAGATCTAGGGTTTAGAAGGCTCCCCTGGCTGTTAAAAAGTGGATTGATGGGGGTTTCTATCCCAGAGCATGGGGAAACATAGGTGACAGAAGTCGGGAGCATTCCTGAGACACTTGGGAAGTCTAAAATAGCATCTCCCTCCCATTAAGATCTTGACATACTGCTAAATGTCAAGACTCGCTGGGCTGGCTTCACTTCTGCCTCATTCCTCTGGGAACCATCAGGGGTACCAGCTGATCTTGGAAGTTCGTGGGCAGCGAGAGTGTCAGAGGAGAAGGGTTCCCCTGCCCTGCTCCCCACCCCTGGGTGAGATCCACAGCAGGATTTCTTGCAGCTGCTGGGCTCAGCAGCCAGACTGTGTACTCTCTCAGTGGTGGAGAGACTAGGCATTCTGATGGTGTGACCTCATGAGGACACAAGGTACCAGCCAGGCAAAGGAGGATCCATCTTGTGAGGAGCAGATAGAAACAGAAACAGTCACTAGGCTGTGCTAACTGTGCCCCACGCTGTAGCCTTGGGACCAGGGATCTGTGAAAAACAGGCAAAACTGCTCATCTGTGTCATGTTCAGGATAATTCATTGGCCGACAGCTGCAGATGCACTGCTATTGGGACCAGAAGGGAGCTGCTCAGGCATTTATTCACTTGTGCATGAAGCAGCTTCCAGAACTTGGCTCTCTGTGGTAGACAAGGAACAGCAATACATAGGCATGGGTTACCCTCTGGGCTGTGTGCCTGCTGAAGTGCACTGGTGAGTGTAGACAGAAGCCCACTTGTGCTGAGATGGGGGCACCTGTACTGCTCCATCTGCTCTTCTAGGTACATATGTGATGAGGGTTCCAACTTCCTGCTCTTTCCACAGCACCTGCGGTCTCTCTCTCTCTCTCCCCTCCCCTCTCCTCCCCTTTCCTTCCTTCCTTCCTTCCTTCCTTCCTTCCTTCCTTCCTTCCTTCCTTCCTTCCTTCCTTCCTTCCATCTGCAAATATTGGCTGGATGTCTCCAGTGTCCCAGTTTGCATGAATGCACTGGAGAATCCAGTGATGAAGAAAACAGACATAGAGACAGCAGTGTTGACTATAAACAAATAAACACAGACAGGCTATCCTATCAAAAATCACAATCAATGCTTCTGGTAGGGCTACAAGCCTCCTAGGAGATGGTTTACTCTCATTTTGAAAAATTGTGGTAAAATATGCATAACACAAAATTTCCTATTTTAAGTGTGCAGTTCAGTGGCATTATGTACATCCACAATGTTGTGTAACCATCATCTCTATCCATCTCCACAAATTTTTCATCTTCCCCACGTGAAATCCTGTACCCATTAAACACTGACTCCCTGTTTCCCTCTCCCCACACGCAGCCCCTAGTAATCACCATGCTGCTTTCTCTCTCTATAAATCTGACTACACTAGTACCTCATATGAGTGGAATCATATAGTATTTGTCCTCTTGTGTCTGGCTTATTTCGCTTAGCATCATTTCTTTTAATGGATGAATATCCCAAGGTATGGAAAGACCACATTTTGTTCATCCATTCATCTGTCAATGAACATTTGGTTTGTTTCTACTTGTTAGCTATTGGGAATAGTGCTATGAACACGGGTGTACAAATACCCGTGTACAGAAAAATGGTCCCTGTTGATTTATAGCCCTGAAGACATCTACTATGTTCATTTAAAAATCTACTATGCAGTGTTTGACACTGCTAATTACTTTACACATATTATCTCTTTTTAATATTTAGAGCAATCCTTATGAAGTAGGTTTCATCACCCTTATAATCTTTTTTTTTTCCTGAGGAAACTGAGTCTCAGAAAGGTTAAGTTGAGGTCACCCAGCTGGCAAGTGGCAGAGGTGTCGTCTAAACTCTGTGCTTTGTCTCTGCCACTCTGTCACACCCCAGACGTGCCCCTCACTGTGTCTGGGTGCCCTGGCACAGGGTCCTCTGACCCTCTGTATTTGTCCTTTTTGTCTTGTGAGCTGGCTTTGACTACAATAGCAGTAGGTTTTTCAGCTACAAGGCTGTCTGGGTATAGGTGTTTATAGAGACTGTCCATGGCAGTGATTGCGGAAGACTTCTAGAATAGTGCCGCCACGGTCCTGCGTGCCCACTTCCCTTCGTCAGCTGGGTGGCACTGCTGCCATTGGGTGTCTGATGGCTCACTCATTGAGCTCTGATTAAAAACCTCGGTCCAGAGTTGGAATTCAGACATTACCCAGCTATGAAAAAGAATGAAGCACTTACTCCTGCTACAACATGGGTGAACCTCGAAAACATGATGCTCAGCGAAAGAAGCCTATCACAAAAGACCACATATTGTGTGATTCCAATGATATGAAATGTCCAGAGAAAGCAAATCCAAAGAGACAGAAAGCAGATGAGCGGTCACCTAGGGCTGGGTGGGGAGATTGGGGAGTAACTGCTAACAGGTACGGAGCTTCTATTTGTGATGATCAAATGTTCTGAAATTAGACTGTTGTGACTGTTGCATAACTTCATGGATGTACTAAAACTCACTGTACTGTGCACTTTAAAATGGTGCATTTTATGGTCTGAGAATTACATCTCAGTTAAGAAAGAAGAGTTGAGAGAGCTAGAGGATTGATACTCGTCTGCCCTGGGGTCTCCCAGGCTTGCAGGGGAAATCTGGTGGGTGGATAAGGAAGGCTCTTGAGGTGGCCACGTGGTGGTCACTGGGCGGTCAGTGCCCTGACTCCAGACTTCGGCACAGAGAGGAAGGGTGGCATATTGGGCTAGAATATCTTAGTGTGGTTTGGCTGTTCTTTCCACATTTGCGGTGGAAGGTTTAGGCTACTGGTTCCAGCTTCCTTTGAATTTGCATGAGGAAGAGCAGGAAGGAAGGAGGGAGAGGGGGAGGGAGCAGCTGTCAAGTGATTATCAGAAATAGCTTTCCTGTACTTTATAGAATCTCTCACCCTTTTTAAAAATTTAAATGTATTTAACAAATGCTTATGTAGAACAAACCATGTGTCAGCCTCTGTTCTCAGCACTTCACTGAAACAGACTCCTTTATTTGCCCAGACAACTCAGCAAAGTAGATACTTTTCTCTTTTTAACAAATGAATTAAGGAACTGAGGAATGAATTAAGGAACTGAGAGCTTGATGATTTATTCATGTGGTCACAGAGCTGGTCAGAGGCTGAGCAGAGATTTGAACCCAGGCCCCAGAGTCCATGCCCTTAACAACTCTGCTGTACTGTCTGTCACTCACTCATTCATCATGTAAATGTCTATTGAGTATCAACTATGAGCTAGGCATTTTTTCAAGGCACCATGGATTTGGAGGTGAGCAAACCCACTGTCAGGGTCTGACGACTTCTTAGTTCAGCATAGTGACTCACGAAGGAAGAAAACAGGTACAAGCGAGTGGTCTCTGGGAGCATTACTCCACTTTACAGGTGGGCCTGCTGTGCTCAAAGTTACCCAGCTTAGCTGGGAGTACAGGGCTCTCTAGCTCTGGTCCCCTCATCTCCACAGGCTAAGTGTGTCTTTGTAGATTTTTTGCAGAATGGGGGGCACGTGGGAGACATTCAGTGGAAGTTTACATCGGCCTCTGCCTGCCCCAGCCGAGGCTCTTGCAAGGGCGAGTTCTGGACCTTGGACCAGCTTCCTTTCTGAGCCTGCAGGCTTGGGTGTCCCTTCCCAACCACCTGGCAGAGGGGCCGTAACTCAATCCTTCTACTGCCTTGTATCCCTTAGGAGGCCAAACCACGTGTTTGTCTGTCAGGGAGAATCTCAGGCCTGATTTGTGAGGACAGCAGTCAGCACCTGAGGCTCTCAGACAGGGATAAAACTAGCCGTGAGAGCTGGTTCCCCACATAGCTTGTGTCCTGTGAACTCTTTGTTCTGAAAGATGCTGTGGTGTGCAGAAGGCAAAGGGCCCTTGATTTGTGGGGTTAGGCCAGGGGACTTGGCATCTCCAAAACACTGCCACTGGTTTTTTTAATCATCACCTGAGGATGTTTTTTTAAAAATTGATTTTGGGGACAGAGGATGGGGGTGGGGTGGGGGGAGAGAGAGAGAAACATTGCTGTGAGAGAGAAACATCTGTCTGTTGCCTCCCATATGTGCCCTGATTGGGGATCGGACCTGTTTTGGTGGCAACCTTTGGGTATACGACGCTCCAACCCACTGAGTCACATTGCCAGGGCAAACCACCAACACTTGTGGTGTAACCTATATATCTCCCAAGTGGCAGGACAGGGTGGTTCAGGCCTGGGGTCTGGGTCAGCCAGGCCTGGCTCCAATTCTGCCACTTCTAGCAGTCATGTAATGTGTTCCCAAGCCTCAGCTTGCTCAGCTGTAAAATGGGGAAACACTAGTTCCTGTCCTATCAGGGCATGGTGAGGATGAAAGGATGCAGTTAGCATTTTGTAAATGTCAGTAACAACAGTGTCAGACTCGAGAGCTCACAGCCCCAGGGAATCTCCCGCTGACAGTCCTCTGACACTGGAGAACTGGCACAGCGATGGACTCCTTATTTCAGGGCCCCTGCCTTCCAGATGGAAACTGAGCTCTGGGGCCCCTGAAACCTGGGGTGGCTCTGTCGTTGGAGCAGCCACTGCTCGCCTGAAGAAGGCAGCGCCTTCCCTTGCGTAGGCAGGGTGAGTTGTGTCCAAGCATCCCTCTATTGCTGATCAGTCCCCATGACTTCCCCCTGTTATCTAGGGGCTCCAGATGGGGCTCTTCTAACAAGGTTTGTTATGACAGGAAGTTGGCCAATGAAGCTCAGTGCCCTCAGCTGGCTGTGTGTGCTGAGCCATAGCCTGTCATTCCTTCCAGCACCTTCTTGTGGCTATCTGGGACTTCAGCAACTTTATTTTATTTCTTTCTCTGCTCATTGGCATTTCTTTATGAGCCCCTAGTGTGTGCCAAGAACTGAGATGGATGCAGGTATGAGGTTAGTGCTGCTGAAAAGCATTCAGCCCAGCCTTTGGTGCACCACATGCAAGCAAGTAAGTATATATGGTTAAAAGTGCCCTAGTGCTATCAAGTAAATGAATGGGCTATAGGACAGAGCACGGGGGAGGAGGCAGCCTTGCAGGGAAAGTGGGGGAGGGTGTCTCAGGAAGAGGGACCAGCAGAGATAGACAAGTCCCTGAAGTGTAGAGTCTCCTCAGCCCCCATCCTTGTCCTCTACCTTCTGGGAGCCTCAGTGACTCCTACCTCCTCCCACCTCCCTGTCAAGTGAATTGATGAGTTTTCCAAGCAGGAGAAACAGCTAGTGCAAAGGCCCTGGGCAGGAACAAGCCTGGTGGGTGGATTTCCTGTTTCCTGTGGCTGACAGAGCAAAGCACCACACACTGGGGGGCTTAAACAGCAGGCATTTTTAATCTCACAATCTGGAGGCTAGAAGTCTGAGATCGAGTTGTCGGCAGAGTTGGTTCCTTCAGAAGGGCAAACTGTTCCAGGCCTTTCTCCTGGCTTCTGGTGTTGCTCATGATCCCTGGGGTTTCCTGGCTTGAAGAGGAGTCACCCCAGTCAATGCCCTTGTCTTCATGTGGTGTTCCCATGTGTGTCTCTGTGTCCACATTTTCCCTTTTATAAGGACATCTGTAATACTGGAGTAGGGCCCACCCTACTCTAGTATGACCTCGTTTTAATTAGTTACATCTGCAACAAACCTGCTTCCAAATAAGGTCATGTTCAGAAGTCCTGGGGGTTAGGACTTCACACTTAAGTTTTATTGGAGGTGGGGGGCACAAGTCAACTCATAACAGTGTGTTCTAGAAACAGTGAGGCTGGAGTGGCTAGAGCAGAGTAAAGGAGGCTGGGGTGGGCGGTGGGCTGGTGGGACAGATCTCCCAGGGCCTGGGAGTCCACAGTGCAGAGTGTGGGATCCGTTCTGGGTATCCAGTTCCTTTCATCTGGGGATCAGGAGAGAGACTGAAAACCAGTCAATGGGGTGGAGAAGCTCAGGAGTAGTGTGGCCACTGCCTGGCAAGAGTAGAAGGACTGAGGGCAGAGAAAGGAGAAATTGTGACCACACGGCCCCAGCAGACAAAGCCTGGCTATTTCCGAGCTGCTGGGCAGAACAAGACCTGCTGCTGAGCAAGGCGTTCCTGAGGGAACGGGGGTGCTGATCCAGCTTGGGATTCAACTCCAGGTTCACCATTTTCCACTGTGTGACCTTGGGTAAATTACGTAGCCTCTCTGGGCCCCAATTTCCTCATTGTCAAATGAATGTCATGCAGAGGTTTAAATAGAAGAACACACACAGCTGGAAGAGTAGAGTCAAGGCTTGATGAGTACCAGCTACTCCAAGACACAGTCTGGTGACATCCTCACGTTACAGATAAGGAAACGGAGTCTCAGAGAGGGCAAGTGACTTGTCCAAGGTCACCCAGTGAGACTGTAGCAGAGGCTTGAACTAAGTCTGTCCAATTCTGAAATTTGCACCCCTTTCCCCCCTTATCCTTTCAAAACACGTCAGCATCCACCTGCCCATCGCAGAGGTGGGGCCCAAGCTGGCTCCTCATGCTCCCCCTGCATTTGATGCCAGCAGAGTGGTCCGAAAGGCCTGGGAAGGAGCTGTGTTCTGTTTCTTGCAAACCTATACTGTGCCACCATTTGAGTCCTGTTGCCTGGGGAGGGAAAATGCTGGGTGCCTGCGACGTGCCACACTCTACATGAGATACTCAACTTGGTTTGGTCTTCTGGGAGACAGGCTTGGTATACACCCATTCTTCCGGATGATAAAATGGACTGAGAGAAGGAAGGGACTTGTCCCTCTGCTAGGAGGGGTGGAGCTCCTCCAGCTCTCATCTCTCATCCACTTTGCTGTGAGGCTCCCTCCTTAGTGGGGAAACGCCTTCCTTCGAAAGAGGGTTCAGGGGCCTCCCTTGCCAGTCTTTAGAGCCCAGACCCCTGTTTAGGAGCCCCATGGTGCACTTTCCCTCCGGGACCAATGTGCCTTATTCTAACGCTGGTGTGTTTGTACAAGGCAACCAGTTTTGACATCCGGCAAGGAGGCAGTGCTTATCCTCCTGACCCTGGCGGAGGACACGCTGGACTGGCCTTGTGGGGCTGGGATAACCCCAAGGGCACCAGGCATGGTTTCATGTCTTCCTTTCCCCTCCCCTGCCTCTGTCACTCTGAGCTGGGTGGGTGCCGCCTCTCTGCTGGCAGGGTTGGGGGTGGGAGTGCGTGTCCTCAGATGCCGGCGCTATATTTGGAGCTTGCTTTGATCCTGATTCCGGGGCCTGTGGGCTGTGACCGGCGCTTGGAGCAGACCCTGCTTGAATGCCGCCTGCTTGTATGCTCGCACGCCCCCCAGCGGCTCTGACCCTGGTACTTGTGGAAGTGGGCACAGACTCGCCTTCCGGTCTGGATGCCTTTTCTTTCTTAGTTGCCTTCCTGCTCTGGCTAGAACCTCTAGGATGTTGACTAGAAAGGGCCAGGGCAGACAGCCTTGCCTTGTTCCCGGTCCGGAGGAATAAGTGGTCAGTCTGTCACCACTGAGTGTGCTGTATGCTGTGGTTTTCTGTAGACGCCCTTTATCAGGTTGAGAAAGTGTCCTTCTCTCCTTGCTTGTTGAGTTTTTGTCATGAAGAGGTGTTGAATTTTGTTAAAAAAATTCTTCCCCCTGAAAGATGCTTTCTTTTAAGATATCCCTGTCAAGTCCACTCTCGTCTGAGGGCGAAAGCCCAGATGTAAAGCCAAAAGGTGATCTGCCCAGTCACTGCGCAGGCAAACGATGGTCTTGTTGGTGAGGCAGCAGAGGTCACTGCGCTCCCCGGGCGCCAGGAGTGCTCTGCGCACTCTCCATACCACGCTGTCAAATGAGAAATGAGAGGACATTCCCCCGGGGCAGGAGCAGAGTTGTGCCGGTGGACCTCGCCACCCCCTCGCACTCACTCTCCTCTACCCCCAGGCCTACGAGAAGCGCTTCCCCACCTGCCCACAGATCCCTGTCTTCCTGGGCAGCGAGATCCTGTGCGAGTCCCGTAGCGAGGACGGCGCGGTGCACGTGGTGGAGCGTAGCTGCCGGCTACGCGTGGAAGCCCCGCGGCTGCTGCGGAAGGTATGGGAGCGGGGAGCAAAGGAGGAGATCAGACGGGGGTCGGGGGTCAGCACGGGAGGGGTACCTGGGGGCCAGGGGCGGGGCCAGGCGGTGGGGTGAGTGTGTGGACGTGGGCGCTGGAAGGGGTTTAGGCGGTGGGGTCTGGGTCGGAGGGCCAGCTAGTCCGGAGGGACAAGGGCAGGGAGGCTGGGCTGGAACTGGGCGGGGTGTTGGGGTACTAGGGCCGAACGGGGGTCCGGGAATAGGGGGCTGGGGAGATGGAGTCGGAGATCCCGGCCCAGGTGGGTGGGCAGGCAGGCGTGCGGTGGGGGTCTCGGGGTCTGGGGGTTACCGGGCTAGCCCTCGTGGTTCGTGCACCCAGTCCCTCATCCCCTGCACACCCCTGCTGCCCCTTCACTTGCAGATCGCTGGTGTGGAGCACGTGGTTTTCGTGCAGAAAAACGTCTTGAACTGGAAAGAGAGGACCCTCCACATCGAAGCGCACAATGAGACTTTCGCTAGCCGCGTGGTGGTCCACGAGAACTGCAGCTACACGGTGAGCGCCCGCTTGGCGACCCCCGCCCCTCCACCTGGTCCTGAGCACCTGCGTCCGGGCCGGGCTGACGCCCTCCCTCACAGAGCCTTGTGGGGTAAAATGCAGGAGCTCCTCACATCTACAGTTCAGAGACACAGCTGATTTTTTTTTAACAAGTTTAAGCAGTCTACAATATAGCTTGAGACATACTAAACTATTTTGCATTGTTTATCTTAAATTCAAATGCCACGGATCCCACATTTTATGTTTAGATCTGACAACTTGCCTTCTTCCTCCATTCTTCTCTCTCCTGTTTTCAAGAAACTGTGCCCCATTCATTTATCTGCCTGTAAGACGGGGTTAATGATGGTGCCTACCCCATAGACTGTGGTGAGGACTAGAGGAAGTAAAATATCCACACCCCCTGGACCAGTGCCTGGCATGTACTAAGCCCTGTATATGTGTTACTTTTATTTTTTTTTTAATTTTTAAAAGAGAGAGGAGGAGGTGAGAAAGAGAGGGAGAGAAACATCAATGTGTGGCTGCCTCTCATGCGGCCTCTACTGGGGACCCAGCCAGCAACCCAGGCATGTGCCCTGAACTGAGAATTGAAACGGTGACCCTTGGGTTTGCAGGCCCGCGCTCAATCCACTGAGCTACACCAGCCAGGCTATGCGTTACTTTTTAATATAATCAAGGATAATTATTATTATTCTCCAGCACATCCATTCCAGCGGGAGACACAGGCTGGGAGAGGGGACGGCAAATCAGCATAGACATGTAACTTTGTCCAGAAATACAGCAACAAAAAACACCCAAAGCAGTAGACTTCCAATTTTGTCCAGAGAAAAACCAAATCAGTGTAGACAGAACTTTGACAGACAAGCCAAGATGGGATGGAGCAGCTAGAATTACGGAGAGTAAGAGGAGGGGCCCTGTCCCCTGTGACAGTGTTCCCTGAGGAGATGCCATGGAAGCTGGGGTTGAGGGAGGAGAGGGCTGGGAAATGAGTTCTGGGGGAGGGAACAGAAGGTGGGGAGACCCTTTGGTGGGTCAGGGAGGTCAGAATGAAGACTGCAGGGGTCCTGCTGGCCTCAGGGATGGAGTGAGGCCTCTGCAGGCAACCCAGCTCTGCCACTTTCTTTCTTCTTTTTCTTTTTATCCTCACCTGAGGGCATTTTTTCATTGCTTTTAAAGAGACAGCAAGGGAGAGAGAAATATTGATGTAAAAAACATCGATGTAAGAGAGAAACATTGCTTGGTTGCTTTCTTCTATGCACCCTGACCAGGGATTGAACCTGGAACCTGGGCATGTGCCCTGGCTGGGAATCAAACCCTTGACCTTTCTGTCTACTGGATGATGCTTCAACCACCTGAGCCACATTGGCCAGGGCTCTGCCACATTCCTGCTGAATAATGTTGGGCACATTGCTTTCCCTTTCCTGAGCCACCTGTCCATCCCTGTGAAAGGGGACCTCAGCAGAACCTGCCTCATCAGCTGGTAGAGGGGCAAATGAGATGAGGTAGCTGTGCTAGATCCCAAATTGCATTTGTGCGACAACTATGGCACATTACAGGTGTTGCTGCTGTGTCTTCACCTAGCCTCCCCCACCCCCAGGGAGATCTTGGCTCCTGCATCTGTCCTGTGGTGCCCCATACACAACAGGCGTATGGAGAATGCTTTTTTCTTTGCACACCTCTAGCTTTTCTTGGGGCCTCCTGGAACCTGGGCCTAAGATGTTCAGATGTGTATGTCTGGGGAGGTGCGGGTGGGAGTTTTTTAAATCCCATTTAGTGTAGTGGTTCTCAGAACAAGTTCCACTAACAACTGAATCAGCATCACTGAGGCTGCTTGTGACATGCAGATTCCTGGGCCCCACCCTGGATCTATTCCACCTGGGCCTCTGCATCTTTAATAGGCTCCCTGGTAGCACTTCTGCCTGTGGGAGTTTGAGAGGCACTAAGCCTGGGTCTGTGTGGTAGCTCTGTCAATGAAGTTTGTCTTTGCTTACATATGTAAATATTTATTTTTTATATATTATATATAAACACATAACATGCATTTTAAAGATATATATCTAAATGTGTATTTGGCTCTGACTGATGTGGCTCAGTGGGTTAGGCATCATCTCACAAACTGAAAGGTCACCAGCTCGATTCCCGGTCAGGGCACATGCCTGGGTTTCGGGCCAGGCCCCCGGTTAGGGGTGTGAAGGAGGCAGTTGAACAATGTTTCTCTTGCGCATCGATGTTTCTCTCCCCTTCTTTCTGCCTCCCTTTCCCTCTCTCTAAAAATAAATAAGTAAAATCTTTAAAAAGATAAAATGTATATTTGTGTATAATTTATTTTTATATATGATATATTATATTACATATATTACCTATTTTTATATATTATTATATACATATACTTTTTAAATTTGTGAGATCTTTATTTTTCTATTTTCTTATTGTTGTTCAAGTATAGTTTTCTGCCTTTCCCCCTAACCCTCCCTTCTATTTTTTAAAATATATTTTATCAATTACACTGTTACAGGTGTCCCAAATTTTCCCCCATCACCACCTCCACCCAGTACCCTCATTCCCTCCAGCAATCTCTCCTAGTTCATGTCCATGGGTCGTGCATACAAGTTCTTTGGCTTCACATTTCCTATACTATTCTTAACCTCCTTCTGTCTATTTTCTACCTACTAATTTATGCTTCTTAATCCCTGTACTTTTCCCCCATTCTCTACCTGGCTGATAACCCTTCAAGTGAACTCCTTTTCTGTCATTCTGTTCCTGTTCTGGTTGTTTGCTTGGTTTGTTATTGTTTTTGTTTTAGGTTCAGTTATTGATAGTTGTGAGTTTGTTGTCATTTTACTGTTCATAGTTTTGATATTTTTCTTAGATAAGTCCCTTTAACATTTCACATAATAAGGGCTTGGTGATGTTGAATTCCTTTAACTTTACCTTGTCTGGGAACCACTTTATCTGCCCTTCCATTTTAAATGATAGCTTTGCTGGTTAGAGTAACCTAGATTGTAGGTCCTTGCTTTTCATCACTGTGAATACTTCTTGCGAGTCTCTTCTAGCCTGCAAAGTTTTTTTTTGTTTTTTGAGAAATCAGCTGGCAGTCTTATGGGAATTCCTTTGCAGGTAAATCTCTGCTTTTCTCTTGCTGCTTTTAAGATTCTTTCTTTATCTTCAACTTTTGGCATTTTAATTATGATGTGTCTTGGTGTGGTCCTCTTTGGGCCCAACTTGTTTGGGACTGTCTGTGCTTCCTAGACTTGTATATCTATTTCCTTCACCAAATTAAGAAAGTTTTCTTTCATTATTTTTTTTTCAAATAAGTTTTCAATTTCTTGCTCTTTCTCTTTTCCTTGTGGCATCCCTATGGTTGGGATGTTGGTACATTTGGAGATATCACAGAAGCTTCTTATTCTGTCCTTGTTTTTTGAATTCTTGTTTCTTCTTGCTGTTCTGATTGAATGCTTTTTTCTTTTTTATGTTCCAAATCATTGATTTGATATTCAGTTTCATTCCCTCCAGTGTTAGTTCCCTGTTGATTTTTCTTGATCACCTCAGGCTCCAACCCACACAATTTACAGGTCTGCTCTTCTACAACAGGCCATGCTACTAAGACAGAGAGCCAAAGCATCTCTACCTGTCAGATGCAGAGTTCAAAACACTGGTTATCAGGATGCTCAAAGAACTCACTGAGTACAGCAACTTTTATTTGTTTGAATGTCACTATACTTCCATGGATTATGCATTCACTGGAACTGTGTACTCCTGGAGCACTCTAAGGATACAGAAATGGTCCAAAAGCTATAAAGGATAAAAACAGCTTATCAATGGACCAAGCTTCCACAAGCTGCACCACATCAGGATGATAGCTGCAGCCTGGGCTCTGGCAAAGTGAGATGGGCAGAGTGGACCAGAGATGCTTGAGAGGAGACTGGGAACAGTGGCTTTAGGGAGAGAACCAAGAGAGCAGATGCCAGGATCCTGGTGCTGAGTCATCCTCCATACTGCAGGAGCCATCCTGCTCACACAGACCTATATACATATAATTTTTAAGTGACAGGAACACAGATATCAGATCCACTTTCTTTCTGCCCCTCCTGAGAAGGTTCTTTGCTCTCTAACACTTTAGACCTTGTGTTGTGCTCTGGGTCGGGGCTCTTGGCACTGCTGGACCCCTTGGATGTCACTGGCTGTGACTGTGCCATCCACTGCATGCTCTAGCAGGGCCCAGGTCACCAAGAGAGCCCAGGGGGAGGGCATGGTGCCTTCCACCTTGAGACTGTGTCATCACCCCTGCCTTGCTTTCAGGTCCACCCCGAGAATGAAGAATGGACTTGCTTTGAGCAATCTGCCTCACTTGACATTCGGTCCTTCTTTGGCTTTGAAAGTGCCTTGGAAAAGATTGCAATGAAGCAGTACACAGCCAACGTCAAGAGGGTAAGAGAGGGGTTCCATCAGTCATGGGGAGAATAGTGCACAGACCTCTGGGGTTGCCAGTCCTGGTTCAAAGCCTCCTCTGCCACCTGACAACCCATGTGACATCAGGCAAGATCTTTAAACTTCCTCATCTGTAGGATGGGTATTCTAACAATGGCCATTTATAGGAGATGATGGATGGACAGCAAGCCTATAATGGGGCCATCATAATCACTGTTTTGGTTGTTCCCAGGTTGTTGTGTGAACTCTCTGGACACAGAAGCAACATTGTGTGGTTCTTTTTCCTGGTTAAAATTGCCCCTGCTTGGTTTAAAGATATCAGACCCATTGCTGAGTAGATGAAATTCATTTTAATAATATGTTTTGTCCAATGAATTATCAATATAAAACTTACATTCTTTGTTTGGTCCCAAGTCTTGCAGATTCAGTGTGTATTTAACATTCACAGCACATTTCCATTTGGTCCGGCCACATTTCAACTGCTCGACAGCCATGTGTCAGGGCTGGGACCCGAGCAGGTAGGATGACTCCCAGGCTGGTGCTGTCACCCCACTGTTCTGTGTGATGCTGATGTGTCTTAGTTCTCTCTGGCTTCCAGGGGAAGGAGGTGATTGAGCATTACCTGAACGAGCTCATCTCTCAGGGCACCTCTCACATTCCTCGGTGGACGCCTGCCCCAGTCCGAGAGGAGGACGCCCGTTCCCAGCCTGGGCTGGGAGATCCCAGCTCCCTGGAGGCTGATGGGCCCAGAAGCACCCAGAGCGCCGATTCAGAAATGGTGGGTTCTGACGGTAGGTAACTGTGGCTGAAGGCTGAAGTCCGAGGAGGAAGCCTGAGTGGATTTTGCTCCCTCTGTGGGGGGAGAACTGCCGTGGATCCCCTGGAGGTGGATCGGGTCCTGGGATGATTCAGCCTCCTCCCTTCCATGGCTGCTGTGCCCTCTCTCTTCCTTCCAGCCCCAGAGCCAGAACTGGTTCATTTTTAGATCAGGAATTGACCTGATCTGGTGGCTGAGGGCTCCCCTTTTCTCTGGTTTTATTACTATTTTAAATTATATGAGTGGTGCATGATCATGGTGGAAAAAAATTCAGATTGCTCAAAAGATGTCAAGTAGGAAGTAAGACTCCTTTGCTTTCCTTAACTATCTAGGCATCACACACACATAAAATGTACATACATGCACATATATGTGTACACACATGCATGCATGCATGTATAACCTAGGTTGAACAAATGAGAGCACACGATATATTCTATTTGCTACTTTGTTTTTTTTTCACTTAGTAATGTTTCTTGAATAGTTTTCTGTATCAGTGCATGTATCTTTGCTCTTTGAAGTATTTCATGGGGTGGCTACACCACAGCTTATTTATTAATAAAAATTTATTGATATTTCACTTGATTTTAGCCAAAAGTCTGAGAAGCAATTACTATTAATTATTTATTGGTTTATTTAGTTTATTTAGCTAGTACCCTACTGATGGATATTTAAGTTGTTTCCATGTTTTTTAGAAACATTTTTTAAACCAGTTTTATTTATTGAGTTTAAAGGTAGAGAGGAAGGGGGGCAGAGAGAGAGAGAGAGAGAGAGAGAGATCAATTTGTTGTTCCACTCATTTATGCACTCATTGGTTGATTGTTGTATGTGCCCTGACCAGGTTGAACCTATGACCTTGGCGTATCAAAACGATGCTCTAACCAACTGAGTTACCTGACCAGAGCATGTTTTCATTTTTTTAAAAATACAAATAATGTGGTATAGTTGTGTTTTTAAAAATATTTGCGTGAGTATATACATAGCATATAATTTAAAAAGTTGAATTGATGAGTCAAGGTTATGTGCAACTGAAATTTTGTAAGATTTACTAATTAGGCCTGTAAAGAAGTTGTACTAGGCAATGTTCCACCAAAAGTGTATAGCTTTGTCTATTCCTGACTTTACCTCAGCTCCTCATGAGACTGTTATTAAACATTTTAAGTTTCTGAAAGGCAAAAAGCAAACATTAGTAGATTAGTGATTACTTCTTTCCTATGAGGGAGGTCAAGTATATTTTCTCATGTTTAGTGACTCCAATTAGCTTATCAGTGCATGGGAATCCCTCTTCTTGTTTTTTGTTCATTTTCCTATTTGCCCATTAATTTCTTACTACTTTATGAGAGCTCTTTACATATTAAGGCAATTAGCCCTTTGTCATATTTCAGACTTTTACTGACATGGAAAATATTTACAATATGATGTTGAAGGGAAAAACCCAGGACATGAAACCACACACACCCCGTGCATCCAGCTTTAACCATGGGCCCTTGTGCTCACAACACATCAGTTTCTCACTGGGGGACACTGAAGAGAGGGGCCTGCCTGCCGTAGAGATAGACCATGGAACTGAGACCACATCTGGGAATGTGTTTAGGTAGAACAAAATCCATCTGTTTAACAATGATTTATTCTGCACCAACTAGCTGCCCACTGTTGTACATACATTTTTAAAATACTAAAATTTTTCTTACAGCCCTGGCTGGTGTGGCTCAGTGGGTTGAGCGCTGGCCTATGAACCGAAAGGTCACTGGTTCGATTCCTAGTCAAGGCACACACATGCCTGAGTTGCAGCCCAGGACCCCGGTTGGGGTGTGCAAGAGGCAATCAATTTTCTCCCACATATCGATGTTTCACTCCCTCTTTCTCCCTTCTCCTCTCTCTAAAAAATAAATAAAATCTTAAAAAATATATATTTTTAAATAACACCACACTTCTACCCTTTTTCGGGCATACGTTCTGTGGGCCATGTCCTGTGCCCTTCCCGTTTTACACAGGCCTTTCCTTCCTTCTCTGTCTGTGTTGTCCAAAGCAGGGCTGGTACTCAGGATGGCTGGTGGGAGGCACGTCACGCCCCTTCCACCCTGCCCTGAATCACTAAGCCTTTGTGTTCAGGAGAAAGAGGCCTTCACAGCTGCCTGGAGGCTGGAAGAATGCTGGTATCTCCTGCCTCCCTTGTGTTTTCTACCTCAGCCCTTCCTTGCTCACCCCCTCCCCACATGGCCTCCCTTGCCCTCCAGCATCTCTGCTTCTGATTTTTCTGTGGGTGTTTCTGGGTCTGGACAGTTACTTGCTCCCAGCATCCCTTCTGCCTCTGGTTACCCAGTTGCCTCCTAGAGCAGATGGCATGACCCCCAGCCGCAGGCTTTGTTTTGGAAGGAACCATTGTTTTTCTATTGTGCTATCTGCACACACAAAAAATGAGCCATGCCTACGGAGCTGCTCTTTATAGAGTGTCTCCATCCATTACTGAGAAGCTAACATGCCTCACCATGCCAGCATCTGCCACCCCAAAAGTTAAGGGAGGGCAACAGGACCTGAGGATGGAGCACAGCCTGTAAATGTCAGCACATGCAGACTCCGAACAGCCCAGTTGTGTGAGATGGGATTGAAGAGTAGAAATGATCTGTGCAGCTATGGGAAGTATTTTGGGGTCAGGACTCTGCCTACCAAAAGCCTCACACCCCACAAAGGGCCTGGGGTAGTCAGAAGGCAAAAGAAACTGGTATTTATCAACCACCTGTTATGCCAAGCACACTGCATGCCTTTACTCATCTGAGTTCACTTAACTTCTCTTAGCTTCAGTTTTGTCTTCTGGAAAGTGGGAACACCTCATAGGACCATTGGGAGAACTTACTGAGACAATGCATGATGCATGTCATATTGTTAATAATCTTTAGAGCAATAGCAAATGATGAGGAGGAGAAATTAAGAAAACAAATAAATTTAACCAAAGAGGTGAAAGACCTGTACTCTATAAGAAAACTATAAGACATTGGAGAAGTAATTTGAAAATACAAACAAATGGAAGGCTATACCTTTGTCATGGATTGGAAGAATTAATATTGTTAAAGAGTCCTCACTATTCAGACTACTCTACAGAGTCAATGCATTTCCTGTTAAAATATTGGTGACATTCTTCACAGAATTAGAGCAACTCATCCTAAACTTTATATAGAACCCCCAAAGGCCACAAAATAGCCACAATAACCTTGAGAAAAAACAAAGTGGGCTGTATCATGGCTCCTATATCAAACTATACTGTAAAGTTACAATAACCCAAATAGTATGACACGTTCATAAAAACAGATGTATGGATCAATGGAATAGCACAGAGAGCCCCGAAGGAAATCCTCACTTATACGGTCACTTAATCCACAACAAAGGAGGGAAAGGTATACAATGGGGTAAACACAGTCTCTTCAATAAAGGGAAAACTGTACAAATACCAACAAAAAATGAAATTGGACCACTTTTCTGCACCATACACAAAATAAATTAAAAATGGATTAACAATTTAAATGTAAGGCTTGAAACCATAAAACTCCTAGAAGAAAACATAGGCATAAACTCTGACATCATTCTTAACAATATGTTTTTGGCTATACACTCATATCTCCCCATGCAAGGGAAACAAAAGAAAAAACAAACACATGGGACTTACATCCAACTAAAATTTTTTTGCACATCAAAGGAAACCATCAATAAAACAGAAGACAACCTAATGAATGGTAGAAAATATTCATAAATGAGCCCCACCTGGTGTGGCTCAGTGGATTGGGTGCCAGCCTTTGAACCAAGGGGTCGCTGGTTCAATTCCCAGTCAGTGCACATGCCTGGGTTGTGGGCCAGGTCCTCAGGTGGTGGCGTGCAAGAGGCAATCAGTCGATGTTTTTCTCCCTCTCTCTAAAAATAAATTATATAAAAACTTAAAAATAAAATCTTTATAGAAACCACAATGAGATATCACCTCATATCTGCCAAATGACTATCATCAATAAATTAATAAACAAGTGCTGGCAAGGATGTGGAGAAAAGGGAATTCTCATGCACCATTGGTGGGAATGCAGACTGGCCCTGTTACTGTGGAAAACAGTATGGAGGTTCCTCAACAAATTAAAAATAGAGCAGCTATATGATCCAGCAATTCCACTTCTGGGTATTTATCTGAAGGAAGAACACACTAATTTCAAAGGATAGATACACCATGTTCATTGCAGCATTACTGGTAATAGTTAATATGTAGATATGGAAGCAACCTAAGTGTCTATAGGTAGCCAAATAAAGATGTGGCACAAATATACAATGGGATATTATTCAGCAATAAAAAGGAATGAAATATTGCCATTTATGACAAAATGGATGGACCTAGAGGGTATTACTCTAAGTGAAATAAGTCAGAGAAAAACAAATATGCTTTCACTTTATGTGGAATTTTAAAAAAACAAAACAAATGAGTAAATGAAATAAACTAGAAACAGACCCATAGATAGAAAGAACAAGCTGATGCTTGCCAAAAAGGAAAAGGGGGATGGAAAAAATATTCAGAGGGTGGAACAGCTCTAGAAGGTGGGGATTATTTCCATTTCTGAAAGTCTAAGGGGACATGTCACTTGCCACTGTGAGATCCAGGCTTGCCCCAGAGTGAGTTTTCATAACCACCCAGGATATGGATTGGAAAGACTAGAGGACCTGGAGCCCATGGAGCTGTCATCCGGTAAAAGGGCTACCCTGTGGCTTGGAATTACATTTCAGATCCAAGGTGGCTGGTAAGGTATGGGTTCCAGAAAGGGTAGACATGGTGGTGAAGAGACACAGCATCTTCCTCTTGTCCTGAAGCTCCCCTTCTTCTCTTGCAGGGGACAAGCTGGATGTAGACTACATTGAAAGGTGCCTGGGCCACCTCACGCCCATGCAAGAGAGCTGCCTGATTCAGCTTCGGCACTGGCTGCAGGAGACACACAAAGGCAAGGTAGGTGCAGGGCTGGGCTTTGCCGGAGCAGACACAGACTCAGTTATGGCTGCCCAGCCTCAGGCACTGGGAGGAAGGGTCAGGGAAATAAGTTTGTGTAATTAGCAATGCTGGATACTTAGATTTTGCCTTCTTTTCATTACATACTGTCTCATTTATGTACAACATGTGCTGTGCATTGTTACTGACTTGGTACTGTTGACATCTGAGGGCAAACAGTCTTTTTTTATCCTTACCTGAGGACATGCTTATTGATTTTAGAGAGAGGGGGAGGCTTGGGGGGGAGAGAGAGAGAGAGAGAGAGAGAGTGAGAGAGAGAGAGAGAGAGAGAGAGAGAGAGAGAGAGACATAGATGTGAGGGGGAGACATCTATTGGCTGCCTCTTGTATGTGCCCCAACCAGGTATCAAACCCACAACCTTTTGGTGTAGAGGACAAGGCTCAACAAACTGAGCCACCCGGCCAGGGCAAGGCCAGGCAGTTCTTTCTGGTGGGGGCCGTCCTGTTCACTGTAGGGTTTGGAGCATCATCCCTGGCCTCCACCCACTGGTGAGTTCCACGAGCTCTCCTTCCCCAGTCGTGGCAACCAAAAATGGCTCCAGGTATCACCAAATGTCCCCTGTGGGGCACAGTCACCCCCGATCAATAACTACTGCTGTTCACATAACCATGCACACTGTTCTTTTAAAAAGAGATTTAATGGGCCTGACCAGTGTGGCTCAATTAGTTGGAGTGTCGTCCCACAAACCAAAAGGTCGCCGGTTTGATTCCCAGTCAGGGTACATGTCTGGGTTGCGGGTTCAGTCCCTGGTCAGGGCATGTATGAAACAACTGATCGTTGTTTTCTCTCATATCAGTGGTTCTCTCCCTTTCTTTCTGCCTCCCTTCCTCTCTCTCTCTAAAAATAAATGAAAAGATATTAAAAGAAAAATAAATAAAAGAGATTTAGTGAGTTGCAAGGGTTGATTTTTGATTGCATGTGGAGTTTGCCTTTAGGCTCTAAGCCCCATCACACAAAGATTCATAATGCATTTGGGTTCCTACCATGAACTTGACCTTCAACTCTGTTGAATAAGAACTTCCTGCTTGGTCATGAGTTGCTGGCCCTTTCTCCTAGCATCCCCTCCCCACTTTAGGGAGCAGACAAGGGAGTTAGTGTTGAGCTGTGATGTAACCTGTCTGCCCCCCTCTCCTCATCTGTAAAATGGGGATAACATTAGCATTCACCTCCCAGAGTGAATTAATGGGAATCCACGTAAAGCGCTTGTCTAGAGCCATGTCTAGTTCATACTGAGCACCCAGTAAACCGTGCTTTTGATTGGGGTTGGCTTTGCCTTGACTCTTGATATATACCCTAGGGAAGGAAGAAGAGCTGGTGGGGTCTTAGCTTGTCCCCTCAGCTATTAGGCTTTTTGGGTTATATATGGCAGGAATGCAGCTTGAACAACAGGCACAAAAAAGGGGGGCATTATATTTTGGCTTATATAACACTGTTAAGAGGGGTGTATCAATTTCCTGGGGCTGCTGAAACAAAACTCCACAAATTGGGAGGCTTGAAACAACAGAAACTTATTCTTTCCCATTTCTGGAGGCCAGAGGTCTGAGCTCAAGGTGAGAATAGAGTTGGTTCCTTCTGGAAGGTCTGGGGGAGAATCTATTCTATGTCTCTCCTTGGCTTCTGGTAGCGGCTAGCAATCCTTGGCTTGGGGATACATTTGGCCTTTTCCCCAGCTAAGTATTTTTAGATGAAACAAGAGATTCATTTTCCATAATTTTATCTACCAGGTTAGGAAATACCATTCTATGGGTTGTTCCTCCTTCTTCTCTCAGATTCCCAAAGACCAGCACATCCTTCGGTTCCTGCGGGCTCGTGACTTCCACCTAGACAAGGCCCGGGAGATGCTGTGCCAGTCCTTGAGCTGGCGAAAGCAGCACCAGGTGGACCTCCTCCTTCAGACCTGGCACCCCCCTGCCCTCCTGGAGGAGTTCTATGCGGGGGGCTGGCACTACCAGGACACAGGTGCGTTCCTTGACTTACACAATGGATAGTGCACACTTCGCTCACTGCCGAATGCACTTTGAATCCCACTTTTCATCCTTCTTACTTTTTCTTTTGACTCTTCTGGACAGCTGGAGATGACAACCCAGCCATGAAGATGGCTGAGCTGGGCTTCAGGCAAATAGTATCCTGGGGCTGCAATTGCAAATGGCCTCAAACTGGGTGGCTTAAAACAACGGAAGTTTATTCTCCCCCAGTTCTGGAGGCCAGAAGTCTGAAATCACGGAGTTGGCAAGGCCGTGATCCCTCTGCAGGCACTAGGGGAGACTCCTTCCTCAATTCTTAGAGTTTTTCTCATGGCCCCAGGTGTTCCTTGGCTTGACAGCATCACTCCAGTCTCTGTCTCTGTGTTCACATAGCCTTCCTCTTTGTGTGTCTCTCTGTGCCTTCCTCTTCTGATAAAGACCCCCCGTCATTAGATATAGGGCCCGCACTGATCCAGTATGATTTCCTTTTGAGATCCTTAACTAATTACATCTGCAAAGACCCTATTATCAAATAAAGCTACATTCTGAAGTTATGGGTAGACATGAATTTTGTGGGATATTATTTAACCCACTATAAATATCTTTGATTTTTCTGTTACAATAAAGTTTATTATGAAAACAGACTAGTGTGGGGACAAGGGGACAGACAAGTATACATAGGTTGGGTGGCTCAGGTGAAATAGTGTGGCTTCTTCACATTGGTGCTACCCACGCTTGCTGAAGGCAGGGTCCAAGTCTTCCATGGTTACAGCATATTTGCAATTCTTGCTCTTTTGCCATCAAAGCCAGTGCTTATTATGATTTTCAATGTTCTGTATATAAAAATTCATATACAGTTGATCCTGGAACAATGCAGGGGTTAGAGATGCTGACCCCCCTGACACAGTTGAAAATCCTGGTGTATTTTTTAACAGATTTTTATTTATTCATTTTTAGAGAGAGGGGAAGGGAGAAAAACATTGATGTGGGAGAGAAACATCAATTGGTTGCCTCTCATATGTGTCCCGACCAACCAGGGACCAAACCTGCAACCCAGGCATGTAACCTGATTGACAACCCTTCACTTAGGGGGGTGACACCTAACCAACTGACCACAATGGTCAGGGCTCCACATATAACTTTTGACTTGCCCCAAACTAAACTATAGTCATCCTTTGGCATCCACAGGGGGTTGTTTCCAGGAACCCCTGAGAACACCAAAATCCACAGATGCTCAAGTCCCTTGCACATAGTTGGCCCTCTGCATGCGCAGATTCCCAACAATGGACTGTTGATCTGCTGTTGGTGGGCTCCACAGATGTTAAATGGAGGGGTAATTTATATTGCTTGAAAAAATTCCACAGAAAAGTGGAACTGCGCAGTTCAAACCCGTGTTGTTTAGTGGTCAACTGTATGCTGATTAGAGCAAATGCTTGAGTCTCCTGAAGAACTGGCGGGGACACTTTCTTCTAACACACAGTCGATCCCCAGTATTCATGTGTTGCATAGTTGTGAACTTGCCTACCCACTAAAATGTATGTGTAGTCTCCAAATCAATACTCAGGAAGCTTTTGTGGTCGGTCATGGACATGTGCAGAGCGGCAAAAAACATCCGAGTTGCCCGACCTGCACTTCTCCAGCTGAGGGTGCATGGACGTCTTTCTGCCTTCCCGTTTCAGCTCCCATACTATAAACAAGCATCCTTTTCGTGGTCCACTTAGTGCCACAGATTTTGTGTTTTTGTGCTTTTGGTCGGTGATGTTGCTGTTTGCAGTGGCCCCAAGCATAGTGCAGACGTGCTGTGTCATGTTTCTAAGAGCAAGAAGGTTGTGATGTGCCTTACAGAGAAAACGTCGTGGGTTAGATGCGATTCATTCAGACATGCTTTATAGTGCTGCTGGCCGTGAGTTTACTGTCACTGACTCTACACCACGTACTGAATAAGGTGTCCTTAAATAGAAACAGAAAACAAGGCTAGGTATTGATCAGGTGACAAAAACGTTATGACTAGAGGTTCGCAGGAACCTAACTCTGACCCTGTGTTT
This sequence comes from Phyllostomus hastatus, assembly GCF_019186645.2. Taxonomy (NCBI): domain Eukaryota; kingdom Metazoa; phylum Chordata; class Mammalia; order Chiroptera; family Phyllostomidae; genus Phyllostomus; species Phyllostomus hastatus. Next base: position 3,233,535 of record NW_025334030.1, on the reverse strand, counting down.
TTCCTAGAAGCAGTTGTTCTGTATTTGCAATTCAGTGTTCAAGGAGACTTTATAGAACAACTAACATGAATAATAAGAACTGACAGCATTAAGTGTATAATTCCTTATTTTTCCATTTTTGCTTTGGCTGACAGAAAGCCAAAATAGCCAGCTTTTATCTATTCTCTCCATGTTCCTTCATTACATAGCTCATATCCTTTTTTTAAAAAAAAGTTTTTAAACTAAACTTCTAATGTTAGAACAGTTTTGGGTTTTCAAAAGCTGAAAGGGCATGCAGAGAGTTCCTGCCTGCCCCTCACCCAGTTTCTGTTGCGGAGCAAACCCAAGTGCTTTAACCCTTGCACTGCCTCTTTCACCATAAGTGGTACCAGTGCCGCTGGGGAACAGGCAGGGTGTTAGTAAGTGGTGGGTGGACTGGGCCTCGGTGAGCCGCACCTGGCGCCCTCATCTCTGAGGAGGGTAAGTGCTCATCATGACTTTGACCTGCTCTCTCACCGGCATTCCCTGAACAACGTCCCCTCTCTCTGAAAAGACGGCCGCCCCCTGTACATCCTGCGACTGGGACACATGGACACCAAAGGCTTGATGAAGGCTGTGGGGGAGGAGGCGCTGCTGCAGCACGTGAGTCGGGTCCCCGCTTCCTGGAGCCCCGGGGGCTGCCTGTGGTGGGGCAGCCACGTGAACATTGGCCAGAACATTCTCTACCTTCCAGGTTCTTTCCGTCAACGAGGAAGGACAGAAGAGGTGTGAAGGGAACACCAAGCAGTTTGGCCGTCCCATCAGGCAAGAATCCCCCAAGAGACAAATTCCCCCGAGTAGTAAAAACAGCCAAGGCTCACAAAGCATGGTGCTCCACAGAAATATCCTCACTTACTTCTCACAATGACCCTGTGAGGCAGGGGCTGTATGGTCCCTGTTCTTTATGGAGGGGGAAACTGAAGCTCAGAGTAGTGATATTCGTCCAAGGTTGCTAAGCTGGTTAAGTGGCAGAGCTGGGATTTGAACCTGTTCCTGTCTGGCTCAGGCTCAAGGACTTTGCCTGCCATGCCATTCACCCCCTGGCCTTTGCTTTTTGGGACCCGCTCCCACCCCCTCTGTGAAGTACCACCTTCACTCTGTCTCCCAGGCACGCAGGCTCGCAGCTGTCCTGGCGCATCCAGGAACCCGCCATTTCCCTCTGCCTTCCCCAACTTCTATGCCTGAGCTCAGTTTCCCGCACCAGTGCTCATGTGACATTGCCCCCAAAGGCTCCGAACCTTTCCCCTTCTGTGAAGTGGTAACAGTATCATTAGTTCTGGCACATCTTGATAGCTGATCAGAATCAGTGACGGTGAAGAGATGATGCAAATGCGTATAGAACTTACTACACAGCAGGCACTCTTCTGAGCCCCTTGATCCAGGCTGTCCTTGTCACCACCACAGGAAGGAGGAGAGGCAGGGCCTGCTACTGAAGCTTTCTCCAAAATTGCCCTGATCTTTGTGCAAGTTACGTCTCTTTGCTCATCGGCACCTTCCTAAGGGGACACACACTGGGGTGGGGGATGAATCAGTCAGGATCCTGACCAGAAGCATAATTCATCCCAGATGGCTCAGACGACAGGGTGTCACAAAGGGGCTCCTTCCAGTGGTTTGGCAGGGTGAAGGGAAGGAACCTGGGATGGAGAGGCTCCCAGGGACTAGCACAACAGCAAAATGGCCATTTTCCTGATGAATTCACACTAATGAACTGGAGGCACAGAGAGGTTAAGTAACTTGGTCAAGGCCACACAGCAGGTGGCAAAGCAGGGATTTGAACCCAGCTCTTAGCACTTACGCTCTGTTTCATCATCAGCATCTTTTCAACGATCAGTAGTAACAGCTAGCTTTTATTGAGTGGGTACCATGTGCCTGTCCTTGCAGAGACCTTTATATCTACCACCTCATTTAATCCTAACAACAGTTGCTTGAGCTGGGGACTGTTACTGTCATTGCCACTGCCCTGATGAGCAGGAAGGTGCCCAGGGTAAAGGTGATACTTGAATTAGAGTGTTCAGCCTCAGAGTCCACGCTCCAAGCCTCTTCGTCACGTGGCCTCTCCACAGCGTCAGGATCCAGGAGTGTCCTGTGGCTCCTGCCCCTTCTGCTCCCAGACCTGCCTCACTGAGCCTCTCTGTCCATCCCTGTCTGTCAGCCCCTGGGTCCCTGTGGAGGGTGTTGGGTGCCCTGAGAGGGGGCCCAGCAAGGTGGAGTGAGAGGGCCCATGTCTGCCGCAGCTCCTGGACCTGCCTGGTGGACCTGGAAGGGCTCAACATGCGGCACCTGTGGCGGCCGGGGGTGAAGGCCTTTCTGCGGATAATTGAGGTGGTGGAGGACAACTACCCGGAGACCCTGGGGCGGCTGCTCATCGTGCGTGCCCCCCGCGTCTTTCCTGTGCTCTGGACGCTGGTAAGAGCAGGAGCCCGAATGGGAGGGGGTCCCTCTGTGAGCTGCCCTGCCTGCTTGTCCTGTGTCGTTTCCTCGAACTCATACGCCATAAAGCTCACCCCTTTACAGTACACAGTTCAGTGATTTTTAGTGTATTCACAGAGTTGTGTTACTACATCCACTACCTAATTCTACAATATTTTCATCACCCCAAAAGGAAACCATTAGCAGTAACTCCCTTCCCTCCTCCCCCCAGCTCTTGGCAACCATGGACCTACTTTGTATCTCTATAGATTTCTGTATTCTAGATACTTCATATAAATGGACTCAAAAACGTTGACATTTTTTCATCTGATTTCTCTCACTTAGCATAATGACTTCCACATGGTAGCATATCTCAGCACTTCATTTTTTTGTCTGAATAGTATTCCACTGTATGAATAGAGCACATTTTATGTATCCTTTGTCCTGCTTCGTGAACACTAGAGTCATACTCAGAATTGCACAGGCTTCCGGGGATTCCTGTGAGCTGGTTCTGAGGAGTGCTGGGATGCTATGCTATAGGGATATTAAAACATTCTGAACTCTGGCTGCTGTGGCTCAGTGGATTGAGCACCAGCCTGTGAACCAGAAGGTTGCTGGTTTGATTCCCGGTCAGGGCACATGCCTGGGTTGTGGGCCAGGTCCCCAGTTGGGGGTGTGAGAAAGGCAACCTATCAATATATCTCTCGCACACCTATGTTCCTCTCTCTCTCTTTCTCCCTCCCTTTCTCTAGAAATAAATAAATAAAAGTCTTTAAAATCGATAAACATATCCTTGGGTGAGGATTAGAAAAATGTATATATTAAAACATTTTGCTCACAACCCACAGTAAGAAATACACTTTATGTTGCAACGCTTCACATGTCTGTGTACACACACATGCACACAATTAGGTTAGTCACAATGTACCACGTTGAATTCACAACCACTGACAGGTTGTCTCTTGCAGTTGAGCACCACTGCCCTGAGGCCTTGCTATGGGTCCCAGGAAATGCAGTGTCAGGCCCCTCCCACTCCTGCAGACTCAGAGTTAGCACCTTGTCCAGTGCCAGGATGTGGGTGTGTGTGCTCAGTGCCCACAAAAGCATAAGAACCGCAGCTGTAAGTAGGGATTTGACCAGGATAGAGATTCAAGGGCTGAAAGTTAAATGGACTCAATGTTTTTTTACTAAGCACCTACTATGTGCCAGGCACATTTCCAGGCCCTGGGGATTCAGAGTGCACAACAGCCAGCTACTGTTTCCATGCTCCCTGCCCGCCCCCCCACCCCCAGTCATGGGGTAGGGAGAGAGAAGCCAGATAACCTCACACTAGTAAATGCTTCACGGTTTCCTGTGACAAGGGCATGAGGGCATTCAGGGTTCTTGTAGAGACTAAACAAAGCAGGTAGGGGTTGGTACAGGGGGATAATTTAGATTGGGGAACAGAGGAAGGTCCCACTGAGAAGTCAGCTTCTGGCTGAGACCTGAGGAAGGAGCAGGAGTCACGCAGGGAAGGGCAGGGGGAAGGGTACAGCAGGCAACCTGCACAGCGTGGGCAAGGCCTGGAGGCAGGACCAGGCTTTAGAGGAACTGAAACACCAGTCTAAGGTGTGGAGGAAAAAGGAGCAAAAAGGCCGGCTGCCCTGAGGAGGCTGGGAAGACAGATGCTCAGGAGCCAGCACCTGCCGAGTCCAGGCTGTGGTGGTGATGGGACCTTGTGCTGGGGCAGTAGGTTGCCCTCGAGGGTTGACAGCAGGAGACTGTGAACATATTTCTGGGGCAGAAAGTTATCTGGCTTCTCTGGGTAAGTCAGAGCTGAGCAGGGGAGCAGGAGCCTTGGGAGGGACAGGCAGGACCTGCTACTAAAGCTTTTCATCCTGATCTTTGTAAAAATTACTCCTTTTGCTTTTTGGAGATTTCCTAAGAAGATGTTCACTGGGTGGGATGGAAGGCAGTCAGCTGAGGTCCTGGCTGGAAGGAGGATTTGTGGGATGACATGAAAGAACTGCCAGCCGAGGTGTGAGTGGGATGGGGAGGCCCCTGGGGACTACCGTAAGCCCTGACCACCCAGGGCTGGAGGGACGAGCTTAGGGGATAGCCTCGTTGCCAGAGCCCAGGTGAGCTGGAGCAGGGGTGAGGGCGGGGGCTGCCAGTGGGAGCTGTGGCTTCCAGGGGCACTGAGGTGGGGAGGGGTGGGAGAAGTACGCACCTCCCATCTCCTGCTGCTGCCCCCCTCCCCGGCCATGTCACGTGGAGCAGGGGACTGTCTTCCAGAGTAGGGGCTGAAGGAGAGTGACCACGCGGGTGGGATCCCAACTCCCAGTCGGCCTCTTGCCTGTAACATTATGCCTTGCTGAACTGGCTTGTGTCCTGCCATGCCAAGCACCTCAGTCCTTTCTTGTTTCCCTCCCTCCTTCCCTCCCTCCCTCCCCACCTGTTTATTGAATCAGACACCACATCAGCATTGAAGATGCTGTGAAAAACCCGACTGACATGCAGCTTAGAGCCCAGTGTGGGAATTCCACCTGGGGTACACAGAGCATGGCTGTTCCTGCAGTAGAGTCGCATTCAGCTGTAAAAAGGAAGCACTGATAATGCTACACATGATGCACCCTGCAAACATGCTAAATAAAAGAAGCCAGACATGAAGGCCTCATGTCATATCCATTTACATGAAAGGTCCAGAATAGGCAAGACCATAGAGGCAGAAAACATATGGGTGGTTTCCAGGGGCTGCGGGGGAGGGGAGGAGTGAGTGCTAGTGGGTGTGGGTTTTCCTTCTGGGGGTGAAAATATCTCAGAATTAGATAGAGGTGATGGTCGCCCAACATAGTGAATACACTAAAATCCTCTGAATTGTTCCCTTTACTATGGTTAATACTATGGTATGTGAGCTACACCTCAATAAAAAAGCACCTTTCTATCTTGCCTCACCTCCCTCATTTCAGATCAGCCCCTTCATCAACGAGAACACCAGGCAGAAGTTCCTCATCTACAGCGGCAGCAACTACCAGGGCCCCGGAGGCCTCGTGGACTACCTGGACAGAGAAGTGATCCCCGACTTCCTCGGGGGAGAGTGCGTGGTGAGGCTGCTGGAGCCCTGGCCTTGAGGAGGGGGGCCGTCTGTGGCCTTGGAGGACCTGGGACTGCTGGGGCGGGGCCTGTTTTAGAAGCTGCCCAAAGAGAGGTGACTCCTCTCTGAAGGAGGGTAGCCTCACCTTGGTTCTTTCAAACATAGCGAGTGAGAAGCAGTTTCAAAAGTCCAGAGACCAGGCCAGTCAAACCCTAACCCACCCAGTATTCCCCATCCAAGTCCAGGTTGCTAGGATACAGTCAGAGTTTACCTTTTTACCCTCTGCTGTCAGGGAATGTGACTCAAGTGTCCCAGAGGCTTGGGTCCCAGAGCCAGTGTACCCAAAGGGACTTATCCCTAGCTCATAATCACAGGGTGTGGGACGACTGGGCAACTGCTCCCAGGGGAGGCGACCCTAGCCCCCTTTTATTGCCCCCCTGGGGGGTGAGATGACAGGCAGGGGTGACCCTGGTCACAGCTGTCTTATCACATCTGACTGTGGGAAGGCAGGCTCTTCCCCCTTCTCTAATAGCAATTCCAAAAAGCATGCTTGTGTGATTTTGGGGTTAAAAAAGCCCCAGATTTCCTAGGAATTTTTGCCAACCTTGCTTGTTTTCTCTACTTGCCATGCCATGTATGTGTGACAGACGTATTTGGTAGATGGGCCTGTGAGAGCAGCACAGTGGTCAGGAACATGCGCCTGGCAGCCTGATGACGTGGGTTTGCCCTGGCTCAGCCACTTCCTGCTGTGTCCTCTCTGCCCTACTTCTCTGAGCCTCTGTGTTCCTGCTCCTGAAATGGGAAGGGTAATAGTTCCCACTCCATTGCTGTGGTTCTGGGGTTAAACGGGGTCAAGGAATCCTAGTGCTGAGCTCACTGAGACCGCTGTTATAGGTGTGTTCAGGGGTCACAGAGTGCCCTTCTTTGGGTCAGCCATGCCTGGCTGGGCCCTGACCTGCCACCTTTGTCTTTGTCCCCCAGTGTAATGTCCCTGAAGGAGGGCTGGTCCCCAAGTCCCTCTACCTGACGGATGAGGAACAGGAGCACGCAGATCAGCTGCACCAGTGGAGAGAGACCTACCAGTCGGCCAGCGTGCTCCGCGGGGCCCCCCACGAGGTGCCGGGGCCCCAGCCTGGGAGGGCCCCCTGGGCTGGGGTGTCACTATAGGTCAGGGTCCCCCAGAGCAGAGCCTGAAATGAGGGTTCTCATGGGAGCAATTTGCTGAGGGCGAGCTCTCAAGAGAAACCTGTGTGGAGGAGTGTGGGCGGGCAGGATGGGTGTGGGTAGGAGTCTAAGCCGAGAGGCTGTTTCAGCCACAGCTAAGCCCACCCTGACCCGTGGGGAGTGCTGCCTGCGCAGAGCCCGACAGAGTGGCTCTGCCAGCCTCCTGTGCCCTCTTGTCTGTTGGTCAGTGGCTGTGGGTCAGCCCCAAGGAAGGGTGGGACCTCGCGGGCATTTCAAATAGAGGGGCCATCTATTCTCAGACCTCGCCTGTCTCCGTGCAGGTTGCTGTGGAGATTCTGGAGGGGGACTCAGTTATCACCTGGGATTTTGACATCCTACGGGGGGACGTGGTGTTCAGCCTGTACTACACCAAGCAGGCACCCAAGCTGGGCTCCTGGGAGCCTGCGGCCAGGGCCAGTGGGCAGCTGATGGACAAAGCCTGGATCCTGGGTGCAGATTACAGCCGCGTGGAGGCCCCCCTCATCTGTCGGGAAGGGGAGAGCATCCAGGTTCAAATTCCTTGATTCTTTTATTCGTTCATCATGCAGGACTGAGAGTTCACTGTGTTCCAGGGTTCTGGGGGCACAGCACCAGACAACCAGGACCTGGTCCTCTGCCTCAGAGACCCTGTGGGGTGGTGAGGGAGAAAGGCAGATTCTGGAAGTTCCAGGACCCGGAACTCAGGACTCCAGCCTCAGAATCCCCTGGGACCCAAGTTAGAGATGCAGGTTTCCGGGCAGGGTGACTCAGAACCCTAGGGTGTGGGGCCTGGGGTCTGTAACTCTCACCCTCTCCTGGTGATCTCTGACGCACAGTCAAGTTCCAGGGCAAGAAACTGTAGGTCTGGGAACAGAATGCAGACATGGCACCAAACATGAGTCATCTCCACTGACCTCACATCTTCCATGAGGCCAGTGCTTGCAGGTCAAACATCACAGGCCCTCAAACACACACTGATACACACATACATATACACTCACACACACACATGCACACACACACTCACACACATGCACACACACACATACATGCAAGCACTGGCGAGCACTGCAGATCTTACTGAAGGTTCCATGAGGAGTCTAGCACACCAGCAGGCCCCTGAGATCCCCCTGAATATCCCAGCCCTTCTCTGAAGTTGCTCTTCTTATAACAGCTAACAGCCCCTTTTCTTGTTCTCTCTTGGTTCTCAAAAAACTAACCACCTGTGACCTCCTCCCTTGCCTGCCCCAAATCCCTCTCCAAAACTCCTCAGTGTGCAAGGCTCACTCAACAGAACAAAAACTCAACAAAATCCAGGCAGTTGAACAAACCATACCTCTGTTGTCCTGCAGCCATACCCCTCAGGCCTTGAACCCCTCCCCAAAATTCAAAGGGAGACTCTCAGCTGCCAGGGATATGGAGGTACCAGTGGAGGGGGAGCAGCAAGGATGGCTTTGGGAGGCTTAGAGGAAGGACTTGCCGGTGGGCTGGTTTAGAACAGGGCTCTGTCCCCGGGAGGACCAGAGCCTCAGGCATGGCTACTGTTTCAGGGCTCCCATGTGACCCGGTGGCCTGGCATCTACCTGCTCCAGTGGCAAATGCATACGCCCCCTGGCAATGTGGTGGAGGACGTCCTGTCGGCCCTGCACAGCCCTGGCACCAGGTGCAAACTCCTCTACTACTATGAGGTGCTGGCTTCTGAGGATTTCAGGTAGGAGGGCCTGCGAGAGGGGCCTGGGCAGAAAGGGCTCCCAAACTCCCCTCTAAGACGGGGGAGCATTGCATTCACTTTCCCTGCTTGCTTCTGAGCTTCTCCAGGGATGGGGCCCTGGAATTGCTAAAACTTTCCAGTGGTTCAGCACCTAAGCATGAGAAATTGCACAGTGTCCACACTCTGCTGCACCTGCAGAACCTTACCCTGAAATGAAACCATGGACAGAAACCCAACATACTAGATTGATTGTTGGGGGGAGTCTGAGGTCCTGCCATTTGGACCTCCCCTCACATCTAGAATTCCATAAAACAGCCTTTGGACTGTTCTAGAACAGTCTAGAATAGTGCTTCACAGACAATTCTTTCCAAGTGATGTTTTCAGGGAGTCAGGGAAATATAATAGGTAAGACCTCCAGCACTTCCTGGTTGCTGTGTGACCTTAGGGGAGTCACTTTACCTCTGGGGAAGGAAACAGATATCTAGGTCCAGGAAGCACAGAGAGTTCCAAGCAAGACAAACCCAAGGAGGCCCACACTGAAGACATATTGTCATTAAAATGGCAAAAGGTAAAAATAAGAGACAGTCTTGAAGGCAGCAAGAGGTAAACAACTATCATATACAAGGAAAACCCCTTAAGGCCATCAGCTGATTTCTAAGCAGAAACTTTACAGGCCAAAAGGAAGTGGCAGGATGTACTTAAAGTGCTGAAATAAAGAAAACTACCACCTAGAATACTCTACCTGGCAAGGTGATCATTCAGGATTAAAGAAGAGATAAAGAGATAAAAACTGAAGGAGTTTATCACCACTAAACTGGCTTTATAAGAAATGTTAAAGTATCTTCTTTAGCCAGAAAAGAAAAGGCCATAACCAGAAATAAAAACATTTCATGAAAGAAAAAAATCTCACAGGTAATGGCAGATATATAATAAAGCAAATCAGTCACTTAAAAAGTTAGTATGAAGGTTAAAAGACAAAAGTAGCAAAATTAACTATAACTACAATAGTTGAGAATACTCATATACAAAAACAGAAAGATCTCAAATATCACATCAAAAACAAAATGTGGAGTTGGGGAGTAAAAATGTAGTATTTTTAGAGTAATATAGATGGATACATATGAACCTCATGGTAACAACAAACCAAAAACCTATGAAAAATACACAAAAAATAAAGAGAAAGGAAACTAAACAAAACACTAAAAAAATCCAGCCAACCAAAAGGAAAGAGATCAAGAGAAGAAGGAAGGAACAAAGAGGAACTACAAAAACAACAACAACAAAAAAACACAATGAACAAAATGTCAATGAAAACACAGCCATCAACAATTACTTTAAATGTAAATGGACTAAATGTTCTAATCAAGAGGCACAGGGTGGCAGAATGGATAAAAAACAAGACCCATCTGTATGCTGTTTACAAGAGACTCACTTCAGGTCAAAAGACATACACAGGCTGAAAGTGAAGGGATAGAATAAGATATTCCCTGAAAATAGAAATTAAAAGAAAGCTTGGGTGGCAATACTGATATCAGACAAAATAGACTTAAAAACAAGGACTGAAAACAGACAAAGAAGGGCATTACATAATGACAAAGGGGTCAATCAAAGAAGAGGCTGTAGCAATCATAAATATTTACTCACCCAACACAGGAACATCTAAATATATGAGGTGAATATTAACAGACATAAAGGGAGAAATTGATAGTAAGAGTAGGGAACTTCAATATCCTTTTTACATCAATAGATCATTCAGACAGAAAATCAATAAGGAAACAATTGCCTTAAATATCACATTAGGCCAAATTGACTTAATCAATAATTATAGAATATTTCACCCAAACACTGCAGAATACACATGATTTTTGAGTGTAAATGGAACAGTTACCAAGACTGATCACATATTAGGCCACAAAATAAGTCTCAATAGATTCAAGAAGATTAAAATCATATCAAGCATCTTTTCTGACCACAGAGGTATGACCACAGTGGTACAAGAAGAAAACTGGAAAAACCACAAACATGTGAAGACTAAACAACATTTTACTAAACAACCAATGGATCAAAGAGGAAATCGAACAGGAGTTAAAAAAATATCTGGACACACATGAGAATGAAAGCTTATTATTTATTATTCAGGAAAGTTGTAGATACAAAATTAATGTACAAAAAGTCTACTGTCTTTCTATACACAATAATGAATGATCAGAAGACGAAATTAAGAAAACAACTCCATTTACAATTACATCAAAGAGCATAAAATACTTAGGACTAAATTTAACCAAGGAAGTGAAGGAAGGACCTGTGCTCTGAAAACTGTAAGACGCTGATGAAAAAAACGGAAGAGGACACAAATAAATGAAAGGATATGTCATGCTCATGGATTGGGGATTAATATTGTTAAAATATCCAAACTAACTAAAGCAATTTGCACATTTAAGGCAAACCCCCAATCCAAATACCAGTGGCATTCTTCTCATAATTAGAACAAATAATCCTGAAATTTATATGGAGTCACAAAAACACCAAATAGCCAAAGCAGTCTGGAGAAAGAAGAATAAAGTTGGAGGCTGTCATGCTCCCTGATTTAAAACTATACTAAAGGCTATAGTAATCAAAACAGTATGGTACTGGCCCAAAAATAGACACACAGAACAATGGAACAGAATATAAAAACAGACCCTTGCTTATATGGACAATTAATCTATGACAAAGGAGGTAAGAATATATAATGAAGGAATGATAGTCCCTTCAATAAGTGATACTGGGAAAACTGGACAGACACATGAAAAAAGTGAAACTGGACTGCTCTCTTACACTATATATAAAAAACCCCCACTCAAAATGGATTAAAAACTTAAATGTAAGACCTGAGATCATAAAATTAGAAGACAACATAGGTGGTAAACTCTGACATTGGTCTTAGCAATATCTTTTTGGATATGTCACCTCCATCAAGAGAAACAGAAGCAAAAAGAAGTAAATGGGACTACATCAAACTAAAAACAATGCTTTAAATTCCTTACTGTGGAGTGGAACTGAGGCTCCAGGAGGGTGTTACATCTGGAGCCACGTCCTGGGCATAGCTCCAGGGATCCTAGGGGCATGAGCGTCCCAGTGTGAGACATACTGGCCAGCGTCTTTTCTCTAAATAGAGTCTCCACGGAGTGGCAGAGGGCTGGTGATTCCCTCTTTGGGAGGTTGCCTATTTTGTCCAGAGCAACTCTGACATGTAGACACAGGTATCTGGGGGCTGTAGCTGTGGGTGGAGGAGGGGGCTGGACACTGTTCACCAGCCTGTCTGGTCAGTGTGGAGGAACCTAGAGGCCCTGCCCCTCATCATCCTCCTGAGAGAACCAGTTCAAGGGCTGTTTTCCTGGGCACCCTCAGTGGACAGGTGTGGGGCTGGGCCCTGCGGGCTCGGGGACCAGACAGACAAGGTCCGCTGTCATGGAGCAGGAGACCACATAATCACACCCGTGTGTCATTATGAGGAGCGATGGCCGCCATGAAGGTATTCCAGCCTGAGGTCCTTATCCGAGGTCCTTATCCGAGGTCCCACAGCCAAGAGGTGCTAGGGCTCCTAACACAGGGTGCTGTCGTAGTGCAGAGCCAGGGGCCTGGCATAGGGGGGCAGGGCTCGTGGGGTGTCTGGGAGGTGATGTTGGAGTTGAGATCTGGGGGTGTGCCCACAAATCATCTGTGGGACTTGTTAGAATACGGCCCCAGTGCGTGTGCTCTAGCAAGCCCCAGAACACCGTGGTGCTGTGCCGTCCCTGGACCACAGTGTCGCCAGGCCCTAGAGCCGCACTGTCCAACCCAATAACCACAGGTAGCACTTTCAACTTAGCTATTATAACTTCATAAAGTTAAAAATTCCGTTTCTCAGTTTCAATAGCCACATTTGGAGTGCCCAGTAGCCCCAAGTGGCCAATGGCTGCTGTGATAGACAGAACAGATATGTGTCCATCATCACAGAAAGTTGTGAATGGTTCTACTATGAAGTTTGTGGTGGGAGTTAACTGGACAAAGTGGGCAGGAGAGAAAGGCTTCTGGCAGGAGGCACAGAGATGAAAATGCTCACGATGGGGGAGGTGTGTGTCGGAGGAGCTGGAAGGAGGTGGAGGGTGAGGCTGGAGTGGGGCTGGTAGCTCTCTAGGCTGCGGGACACCCTCTGGGCCATGCCAGGTCCCCAGTGTAGGGAAGCTTCTGAGTGGTTTGAGGCAGGTTGGGCTCTGCTTGGGGACATGGGGTAGAGGGAAATGGGTGGAGCTTCATTTCTCATCTTGGCCTCACTTGCCTTCCCCTCTGCACTTGCCTTTTGTGCCTGGGGTGTTTACCAGCCTTGTGGAAAGAGCCCTGGGGCCTCATTTGCAGCATCACCAGCTTTTCCACTGATGCATGCCAGCCCCAGGGCTGTGTCTCCACCAGAAGGTAATATTTATGCTATGCCTTTCCTCCCCAGGGGCTCCATGTCCAGCCTGGAATCCTGCACCAGCCATTTCTCCCAGCTCAGTGCTGCTACCTCCTCCTCTGGCCAGTCCCACAGCAGCTCCCTGGTCTCCAGATAGCCAGACTGAGCACTGCGGGGAAGCCCACTCACCTACCATGTCCTCAGGTGTCTACAACCAGAAGCCAGCCTGCTGCATGACCAGAGCCCATGGGGGCTGCTGCCCTGGTCTGGATGCTGCCAAAGCTGGGATGTCTGCCGCTGACAGCAAAGATTCAGCTCGTGGCCTGTGCGTGGTGGGAGCCCCTAAGTCAGAACCGTCTCCTTTGGACTTTGTGTAACAAAAAGCCAAGGAGTTGGTGGACCACCTTCAGATCTGCCTGGTCTGGGAGTTCAGGGGTATCATGAGGCTCAGCCCCCTCCTTTACTTCTGCCTCTGTTTTCCCCAGGATGGCCTCCTTCTCAGGTGCCTTTCCCATTGCCATGAGGCTCCTTCCCTCTTTCCACCCAGCTCAGCTCCAGAAGACAACTTCCTTCTCCCAAAGTTCTTCCAACCTCCCAGAATTGAGTCTAATCAGCCTGCCTGGGTCCCATCCTGGTCCCTGAACCAATCACAGTTGCCCAGGAAATGGAGAACACTGATTGGCTAGCAGGGTCTTAAATCCAATCTGGATTAATTACTGTGTGGGAGGGGGGTGCAATGTTGTCCAGCATGGACCACATGCTTGTCCCTGGAGCCAACCACATGGCCTAAAAAGCACAAGGGGCCTCTGGGAATATTGGGGTCCCCCAGGGAGAAGGAGGAAAGAATACTGGGCAAGCAGAAGTGACAAATGTTCATCGTAGCATCTGATTCCATGCTTTGCTTTATGTCCCAAGATGGGTACTGTGGGCAGTTACAGACTTTGCTTTTTGTGGGAAGCAGCCCACCCTGGACTTGAAATCCACTTTCCTAGAGCTCAGCTGGAAAGGCCTAACCCTGACCATCCTCAACTTGAAGAGGTGGGAAGGGGCCGGGTTTCTGCCGAGTTTCAGGCAGTGATGAAGTGGATCCAGCTGTTTTTACACTCCTCTGGGGCTCCCTTTCTGTCCTGGGTGCTCTTTAATTATGACTTTTTTAGTTGTAAGAGATCCACATAAAAAGCGTCCAGGAGGGCTTGCTTCACACCTAGCTGGACCCAGGGTCTCAACCTGCCATCAGGACCCCCTGTGGGGTGGAGGCTACAACTTTGGTGAGTCTACCCTGGGTTACGTGTGACCTCTGGAAGCAGCTCCAGTATTGGCAACCTTTCCCTGATTTCCTGCGTGGGAGAGTCTTGTGTGTCCTTGGGGCCTGAGGATATTTCTCTTTTCCTTTCCTGGGCCTCCCAAAAAGACAACAGGTCAGAGGTCACTAAGTGGCAGCCTGCTGCCTGATCTGGCCTGCCTTTAGTGTTTTTATTTTTTGCCTATAGAGCGATTTAAAAATTGGGGCATTTCATTCGGAAATCAAGATTGCTGGCTTCCCTTGGGCATTTGGGAGTGTTGGCAAAATAGGCCACTATTGTCATAGAAAGGCAACAAACATAGTTTTACCCTGGATGGGGCCATGCCAGGCCCCGCCACTCTCTACAGACCCGCCCCTAGCCCACACCACTCACTTGCCTTGTCTGCCTGGGACAGACCTCACTGAAATGGCTTAGCAGGCAGCCTGGGCTCCAGTCTGGGGCCTAGAGGACCAGCAATGCTTTTATCTTGTAACATTGCTTACAGTTGGAGGTGGTCTCTGGCCAACATCCAGAGTCACGGGGCCTTGCCCAGTAGGTATATTTATAATCCTGGGGATCCTTGCTTCCCTGCAGGCTTGGCATGATGGGGCAGGAAGAGCAAGGTTACTTCCACACCAACCTCAACCCCAAACCTGGAGCTGAGGGGAAGGAGACATCCTTCTTCCTGCACAAGGGAGCCTTGTCCACCTCTGTAGTTTTCTACTTGCTTCTCAGGTATAGGAACAAAATCCAGAACTGCATTCTGCATCAAGGTGTGTGTGTGCACATGTGAGAGAGAGAGAGGGAAGGAGATTGGAGACGTTCTCAAAAGGAATTGCTCTCATATGACCAGCCATTTATCACTGAGAGCAATTTGCAATACTGTCAACTATCTTTCGGCGAATTTCTAGCTTGCCTTTAAAAACTGTGTGTTATCCTAGAAGCATTTTGGGGTAAGCTGCCCTAGCACTCCCTACACATTTACTGTCTAAGACTAGTACCCAGTGAAGGAGGGAGAAGCCTTTCCTTGACTTGGGGTTAGAAGTGGCTTCTGACAACTGGAATCTGGGTCTGCCGATCCCAGAGACAAGGGCCTGCCATCAGCAGTCCAGCTTTTACAGGAGGAACAAGGGGCCTCGGGCCCAGTCAGACCTCCCCTTCAGAGCTCCCCTGCTCTCTCAGCTTCACCCAGGTCCCTTGGCTCCACATCTCTTTGCACACCAGCCTCATCCTCTCCTCTATCTGATGGGAAGGGCTAGGAGCAACCCCTGGTCTACAACCACATGGCTTGCCATCACTAAAGCTGAGAGAGGTGCTCTTTCCATTTCATATTCTATAGACAGCTTGGAATGGCCCTGCACGAGTTACATGCTCACTCCTGTGGATGTACTGGCTAAGAGGGTGGAGGTTCTGTGATTGACATTCCCTCCAGGCGTGACAGTGGGGTGGGGGAGGACCAGTCACCAAGGACAAGGGGAGCTGGGCCAGAGAAGCAGCAGATGGCCATGGTGGTGTCTACCATGGTTCTCCTGAGCTGCAGGTCTCTAGGGCCCATGCTGGAACGTATCAACCAATATGCCTTCTTACCTTTGAGAGGCTAGGAATTAAAAATCCGAGGAAGGGCTGCTAAGCTCTTGACATCTAAATTTCCCTGGACCCCAGGGATGGAAGCTCCTTGGCTTGGCTTTTTTCTCTAGCTTGTTCATTAACGTGTTGTGACTATAACAGAAACAACCCACTCTCAACAGGACCTGCCCAGGCCCTGGGTTTAGGAACCTGGGTCTTACAATGTAGACAGGGTGGGGTCCAAACCTAGCTGTGCAACCTCTTTGTGCCTCTGTTCCCTCATCTTTGAAATGGGGACCGCAGTGCCTACCTCACTCATTGGGTCGGAGTGGGGTGAAGTGAGGAGTGGCTGTGCGCCCACAGCCCAGCACCCAGCTCCTAGAAGAGTCAGCGGTTATTCCGGTTATTTACTGCTTCTCATCCAAAGGCTGCAGACTCCTTCCTGAGGATGCCTGTCACTGTTTCTCATGGGACAGAAGGCTCTGTGCTGGGTGCATCCTGAGAAAAGTAGGTGTCAAGATATTATTCCCCTCTGACTTTCCCTTTCAGAAACTGCTTGTGTTTTCTGGCAAATCCACTCACCTGGGACAGCACGGTTTGGAGCGGTGTCCCTCTCACCCAGCTAGAATGTTCTCTCCACAGGCTGAAATAAGGGGAGTGTGAGACTTTTTTCCTACCCTGTGCTCCCTGGGATTTCTACCCTGTAACATGAATCGTTCAATGAGAACAGTGTAATTCTTTCCCACACTCAGTCTGTTTCAGCCAGTAAAACGTGGGGTTTCCTACTGCCCTGATCATGTGCTCCCACCAGAAGCATTAAATGTTTTATAGTTGGACATACCTCTACTGTCTCCTTCCTAAAACCCTGTAAATTCCACTTGGCTTGTTCAAGAATTACAGAGCTTCTGTTTCTAAGACTCTAGAACCTTCTCAACAGGGATTATATCATCCTCAGGGGTTGCAAATTGGTCCTTGGGGGAAGAGGGTAAACTTTTAATATATAAAGCACAGATGTATTAGTCCTAGGAATGCCATAACAAACTACCTCAAACTAGGTGGCTTAAAAACAAGAGAAATTGATTCTCTTCCCGCTCTAGATGCCAGAAGTCTGAAATCGAAGTGCCAGCGGGCTCTAGGAGAGGGCCCTGCCTGCCCCTTCCGGCTCCTGGTCACTCCTGTTGTTCCTTGGCTGGTGGGCACATCACTCCTATCTCCGCCTCTGTCTTCCCATGGCCCTCTCCCCTGTGTCTCCTCTTCCTGGTAGGACACCAGTCATTGAATGTAAGGCCCCCCTAACCCAGTATAATTTCATCTTGAGATCCCTAACTAATTACATGCACAAAGATCCTATTTCCAAATAAGGCCACATTGGGAAGTTCTGGGTGGACGTGGGTTGGGGGGCACACTGTCCAACCCACTGCATGTGCATGTAGCACGTGAGCAGATGGATGTGCTGTTTATTCATAGTGTCAAATGCAGATCCCTGGAGCCCACTCACCCACTGCTGCTGACTTGGAGTCTTGGGGTTAGGTTCCTGGATTCTACTTGCCAGGTGTCCAGGTGAAGGTGAGGGCCCTGCTGCCCCTCTTCCTGGGCCCCACTGCCCTGTCCCCTGGGGTTTTACCCAAGTCCCAGCATTGCATCTGAGAATGGCCACAGTCCTGATATCAGGAGGGATTCCACTGTTTTGAAGCAGGAGGCCAAGGACTGTCACTGGGGAAGCAGAGAAGAGGGGGTTCCTTTGCATGACAGCATTAGGGCCACCTGTCTACACCAGCTTCTGTTACCCAGCCCTGCCCAACACCTCTGAGGGACAGGATGCGGCTCTTGCCTGCCCCAGTAGGCTGTTCGCTCTTCACTGTGACCTTCCCAAGGATTTCTCTGGGACTGTGTGTGAGGACTCTCAGAGGAACAGACAGCTGGCTCATGGTGTGCCAGGTGTTGAGAAAGAGAGCTCCCTGATGCAGGTGAGTTGGCATTGCTGACGTCTGTCTCCACAGAATCACTGCCCCAGAGCCTCTTGTGATTTGGGTCTGGAGAGGACAGAATGTGCCAGGGCTCCCTGCGGCCCAGGGACTGCCTCTGGGACCAATTCTCCTCCAAGGCGAGGGCTTGCGTCCAAGGCAGACCTCTGGGGCCTCTGTGGAGGGGGATCTCGGGCACTGGTGTAGGAGTTTGGGCAGGGCCTGGAAGGAGCTGGAAAGAGCCAGGAGGAAAGGCGCTGGGCAGCTCTCAGGGATGTCAAAGGCGACTGTGGCTTTCAAACCTCTCCCCAGCCCCCTCCCCCTCCCCTCCCTTCAGTGCCTTCCCAACACAAAGCACTTCTGAGGAATGTGGGCCCTTAGAAAGCACAATTTGAAACCTCTGACTTAAGAGTTTTCTGCAGCCAAGTTTTCTGAGAGACAGACCCCTTTGAGAACCTGTTGAAAGCTGTGGCATCATGCTTGAATTGTTTCCATTGCCCGCCCATTGGCTCCAGAATTGGAACTTTTTTCTGGTGTCTTCCTTGATGCTAATGTTTTGTAAAGAGAATGCTAACAGCTGAGATATACGCCACCATAGTAACTGCCCAGCACACTGCACTCTCAGGTTCCCAGTCACCCGTCAGTCACTACCTTTGGGGTCTGCACTCCATCCTGGCCACGAGGTGGGGAGGGTGTCCTAGCTTTGCCGTAATTAGATCATGTTCCTCCCCAGCCCGCAGCCCTGAAGCTTCACGACTTTAGCCCTTGTAGGTTTGTGTCACATGTGCCCCCCCCCCCCCCCACCAAAGGTAGGTATTGGAATCTTGGACACTTTTTTGCCTCCAGGTCCATGTCCCATCTAAGCCCTGCAAATGCCCAAGTCCAAAATGTGCCTCTTCTGGAATGGCACATTAGGAGTGTCAGACTCTTTGGGTTGCCAGAGACCCCAAAACCTTCTACAATCTGCCTCAAGCAAACCTGGGCATTCACTGGTCCACGTAATTGGAAACTCCAAGAATGACACTGGCTTCAGGAATAGCTGAATCTAGGGGCTCAAATGATGGCCCCTTTCTTTCTTGGTTCAATTCTCCACGTTGGCTTCACTTTCCTCCTCCATGGGCCCACACCCTGGAAGCTGGATAACCCTGGTGGGGTTTCTTTCCCCCGGTTCCAGAAGTTCCAGGGTGGGCTGTGACTAGCCAACTGGGACATATGCCTATCTTCAAACCATTTGCTGATGCCACCTGGACTTGCAGGGAGGGCATGGTGCCAGCCAAACCACAAGGGTGGAGAATGGGGCAGAGGTAGTGTCCAAAGCAACTCGATGGAGGCTTGTGGTTATGGCTCTTGATGTCCTGCCCACCTACCCTGGACAGTCTTATTACCACAAAGGGCATCTGCATGCAAAAAACTTCAATTTTTTTTGAGGTGGTGGATATTATTTTTTATTTTTTTTTTAACATTAAGAAACTTCAATTTTCTCTTCAATGGCTGCCTCGAATATACTGGGCTCCTGTGTAGAGCAGGCTGAAGTGCCAGGGAGTTAACCTCCAGGAGCAGCCCTCTACCCATGAGTGTTGGCGGATGAACACGCCAGCTTCCCCAGTCCCTCGCCTGTGGGTGGCGCAGGTGTCCTCCACTCTCCCAGAGGCTCCAGTGGGGTGAGCCTGGCTGCCCACAGTGGGAAGCTGCTCACTCATGGACCATGTACAGGCTGCCTTGCCTTCTCCCCTCACTACCCTGTCTCCCATCCAGGGATTCTTGGGCTCACCTTGCAAATACATTACTTGCCCTCACATCCTTGTCTCAAGTTCTGCTGCTGGGAGGACCTGGCCTCAGATGGGGCAGATACTAAGAGAGGGACTGGATAGCAGCAAAGATAATAGATAACCCTATGACACAAGGGAGGTGAATGTGTCCCCGTTGCTGGGGCAGGGACCCCTCTGGCACGCCACCAGCCCTCCTCAGATGCTTCCCTGAAGCTGAAATCCAGCAGGCCCGCGCAGAGAGCTGCAGAGCTGCAACTTTCCACTTAAACCAGCACAGCCAAGGACGGGTAGGGAGGCCCTCTGCAGAGGCTGGAGCTTGCAGGACAACTTTCCACAGCCTGTTGCCTCAGAGCCTCTGGGGTGCTCCGTGTACATTCCTGGACCCCTCTGCTCCTGACACTGATTCAGTGGGTCTGGGATGGGGTCCAGAAGCCTGCAGTCCTAGAACATTCCTGGGGAATACATGCTGCCCTGCAGCCAGGCTCGGGAACTGTGCCTTAGGAACATGCGGTGATCCTAAGGTGCCTGGGAACTTGCTTGAGCTCTTGCCACTATGTCCTACCCTTCAATATCAAATCAGACAGAGGCTGCTTGGTGCACTGAAAGAAAGCAAAATACAAAATGAACCTTCCAGGTGGAGCTGAAATGCAAGCTGCTATGCAGTGTGATGCTTATTCAGGGGGCAGCTGCCAGGCACTTCCCAAAGACCCTTCACAGCCACAAGTTACAAACTCTGATACTCACGAGGCTGGGAGGTAACAGGTGAGGGGAGCCAGCTGCTGGGGCTGCAATGAGCTGGAGGGCCAGTCCGGGGGCTGTAGATTCTTGGCTCTGGCAAGCCGTTACTTTGGGAGGGCACCAGCTGGGGTCACTAGCTCTCTCTCTCTTTAAAGAGAAACCAGAAACCTGGAGTTGTTCATCTCTTTTAAACACTGGTAACTAATTTAAGTTCTTTTAAAATGCAGTGTGCACTAAATCTTTTCTATTCAAAGTGTGGTTGGGGTAGCCTTGGTACCACCTGGGAGCTTCTTAAACTCTCCACACACAGCCAGAATCTGCATTTTAATAAGATCTTCAGATGACTCATGTACCCATTAAAGTGAGAAGCCCTGAGTTAAACAGAATACATCAAGGAGCTGGAGGAGCTCTGGGCTGCCTGTCTGTGACTCCTGACTCAGGTAATGCAGCCTCACCTGTTATGACCCAGGAGTGACCTGAGGTCCAGAATTCAGCCACTGCCTAAGGGCTCCTTTAATTATATCAATTTATTCAAGTATAAAAACCTTCTCTGTGGTAGGATGACAAAATAAAAAGCCTGTAAACATGATTTCATCCCCCATCCCTTCTAAGGAGCTTCCTGTGATAGGAAATAGAATTCTAGTTGGCAAACATGGTGATGTGCCACCGTCCCTTTAGTCCACCCCAGTCCAGCGGGGCTGGCTGGAGCCTGCCACTTGGTCATGATGTGCTAAGTTCCATTCACTAGTGGCTCCTGCCCCAGGAGACTGGAGGCTCTTTGGCAGAAGCCCCTGGGGGGCCGGCCTCATAGCAGCAGACACAGGCAGGCGGGAAGGAGTCTCTCTCCGAGGAACATTGTATTGCTCAGGTTGCTTGTGCCATGGCAGACATCCGGGGGAGGGCCGAGGGCCAGGTAAGGGCTGAGGCACAGGTGCTGTCAGAAGCTTGGCTTGGCACTGGAGCTGAGATCACCCACAGTCAGTGGCCTTGGACTTTCCCCTGCAGAAGTCAGATCGCTTAAAATGAGCCTCCAAAACAGGCCAGGAGGGGCAGCTGGAGGTGTCAGTCCTTGAAAGAGCTGCAGGCGTCACCCTGCTGCTCCTTCTCGGCCAAGAGCTCCCCGTTCATTTCCTGCAGCGGGTGGTAGACATAGGACCCATCCAGGTGTCGGCTTCGCTCTGCTCTGGCGCTGAGGAGCAAGGACACGTTCACCACCATGCTGATCAGCAGAAGGAAAACCAGGACCAGAGTAAGGGCCAGCCAGGTGGTCCTGCGGGCAGGAGAGAAATCCCAGATTCAGGGCTGCGCAGTGTTGGGGGGTCATTCCTCCCTCTCACTTTGCTCTTCTACCCAGAACAGGGGCACAGGGTCGGGGCCTCCCAAGACCCCACAGTGACTGTCCAGGAGCAAAATAAGCCTTTTTGTGGGGCTGAGGCACAACTCCAGACACGTGTTTGGGGAGCAGTGGGAACAGCTGATGTGTGGGATGCAGCCAGTGCTGCTGTATCCCCTGATATTGCCAGAGAAATCACTAAAATAAAAGGGTTTTATGTAAATATTACTGATTTTCAGATGTTGTTAATAAAGCTTTTAAAAATGTTAAATTGTGCCCTGGCTGGTGTGGCTCAGTGGATTGAGCACAAGCCTGTGAACCAAAGGGTCACTGATTCAAATCCCAGTTGGGGCACATGCCTGGGTTGCAGGCCAGGTCCCCAGTAGGAGGTGCACGAGAGGCAACCACACATTGATGTTTCTCTCCCTCTCTGTCTCTCTCCTTCCCCTCCTCTCTAAAAATAAATAAATAAAATCTTGTTCAAAACAGATGTTAAATTGTGAAGACCAAGTCAAATGACCTAATCCAGCCCTGGGATTAGTCCTGTGCTCACAGGACGCTGACCGCAGACAGACTGGACTCTGTTCCAGGGCCCTCAGGGCAGACCGAGCAGGGAGAAGCGACATCCCTTTCTCCACAGCAGGAAGTGGCAGGGCACAGAGCAGTGTCTTTCAGTGACCCTTCCTCCTCCCTATGAATGTTTGGCTGAAGTCCTCAAGGCAGAAGAGAACACTGGCAGATTGCTGGTGCGGGGCCTGCAGCCACACCCACCAGCCCCCATGGCTCCTTTCCCTTGCCGGTGGCTGCTAATGGATTCCAGGTCGGGTGGGGGGGGGGGGGGGGAGGTCCCCAAAGTCTGACACCTGAGAAGCCTGAGCTTAAGGCCAGGGGCTGAGGCACCTGCCCCTGCTCTGGTGCATTCTGAAAGCACATTTTCCGTTTTCTCCAGGCCTCACCCTACCAGACTCACTGGGTCAGCCTCCCCAGGAGGGACCTGGCACCTGGTCCCAGGTGCTGCCTCTGGAACAATACTGGGGAACTCTTCATTCATACCCACACCCGGTTCCCACCTCCGGAGGGGGCTGGGTGAAGCAGGTCAGGCCAGGCACCCAGGCCTGGGCTATGGGAGGTGAGAACCACAAGAAGCAAGGTCCTCAAAGCAGGTCCCGGGACCGTGAATGCCAGCATCACCTGGAGTGCAGGTGCCAGGCTGCTCCCCAGACCTCCTGAGGTGGAAACTCCAGGGATGGGGCCCAGCACTCTTTCAATACACCATCCTCCTCAAGGTCAGGTTTGAAAATAAAGCCTCAACACAAGGCCTGAGGGTACACAGGTGCCTGAAAAATAATGCTCGTTCCTTGGGGCTCAGTGCTTTTGCACTGGGAGCTGAGAACAAGCTGTGAGTGTCATGACCAAGGACAGTAAGCCCATGCCCAGCTCCCTCGACTCCCATGGGGGCGGTGACCAGGGTCCTTCTCACCACATCCCATTGAGCATTGGCTGTGACTCTCCCTGTGCTCATGTCAGAGAAATGTCACCTAGGTGCCCAGCTGCCACCTGTTAGTCTTGCCCAGTCCCTTGAAGGTAGAGGGAGGGGGTCTCCTGCCACCTCTGCCCCAGGTCCCACTAAAGCACCTACCCAGTGAGAAGGGAGAATTCTCTTGTCTGCAGGGGGACCTCGGATGGCTGGAGACACTGCTTCACTGTAAGACACCAGGGTGAGGCTGAGGGTCTGGGAGGGTCCTAGTCTGCCTTCTCCTGTCCCCAGGGGCCCTGGGAGGGGCCATACCTCGGGAGAGAATGCTGCTCAGGGTGGGTGTCTGGGTGAGGTTGCAGTTGCCGGTCTGGGGGTTGCAGGGACACTGGTGCTCACACTCACAAGGCTTCTGGCAGCCTGGCCCGTGCCAGCCAAGGGGACACTCTGCAGTGAGGAGACAGGGACGTAGAGGTGGAGGCACCCCTGGCAGAGCCTCTCTCTGCACTGACAGGGTAGGCCCAAGGTGTGTACAGAACTGGGCTAAAGGAGAGGTGCACCCACCTACATACATCCTCCCGCAGGCCAGCCCCTGGAGGTGCCCTGGGTGGTGCTCCCTCCTGGCTGACTCAGTGAGCCAGGAAGGAGCACCGTCTACTTACCCTGTACACAGCTGTCACCAGTGAAGCCAGGGGGACAGGTGCAGGTCCCCTGAGCTGGGTCACAGGTAGCTCCATTCTGGCACTGGCATTTCTTGGCACAGTCCTCCCCGAAGGAGCCATTGCTGCAAGCTGGGATGGGGGAAGGAAGGTCTTTGCAAAATCTGGCCCCGTCGCTCCCAGGCTGGGGCTGACAGGGTTGCAAATGGACCTCAGTCACGCTGAGTGGCCTTTAGGCTCACATATTCTCCCAACGGTTACTGGGAATGTGCCAGGCCCCGAGACTGTGCACTCATGGAGCTTCCAGTCGAGGAGGGCAGGGGGCCAGCAAGTTAGAAAGCAAATATCAAAGTACAAACGAGGACAAGTACTGCTGGGATGTGACCTCTTGGCAGCAGCAAATCACTGAGGGGTGGGGTGTGGGCGGCGGCCTCCAAGGACCTGGACGGACATCAGGCCGAGGCTTAGAGACGAGCAGCAGAGTGGGTACAGTGAGCAGGGAGGGGCTGGAGCACCCAGGGCCTGGCAGGTCACACTGAACAGCATGAGTTTCTCACCAGGTGTGAAAGAAGGCCGCTGAAGGGTTTAAGCTGTGTATGGTTGTAGTGGGCCGAATTGTACCCTGCCCCCGCAAAATATGTCCTAATTCCTAGAACCTGTAAATGGGAACTTATTTGGAAATAGGGTCTTTACAGATACACTTAAGTGAAAGATCTTGAGATGAGGTTTTAGATTTCGGGTAAGCCCTAATCCAGTGACCAGGGGTCCTTGGTAAGATAACGGAGGGAGAATGAACACACAGGAAGGCCGTGTGAAGACGGAGGCAGAGACTGGAGTGCTGTGGCCACAAGCCAAAGGAATGCTGGAAGCCAAGAGCTGGAAGAGGTAGGAAGGGTCCTGCCCTAGACCTTTCAGGGAGAGCACGACTCTGACGACACCCTGAGTGTCAGAGGACACACTTTTTTGTTGTAAGTTGTCTTATTTGTAGAATTTGTTGCAGCAGCCTCAGGACACTAATGCAGTGATTTACAAGTGAGGCAAGCGTGAGAGACACGAGGCAAGCAACGTGCAGACCAAGAGGCAAAGATGAAGGCAGCTGCCACAATTACCGTACCCTCTCCCCGTGTGCATGGGGGCTGGGGAGGGGCTGGCCTGGTGGCTTTTACCTTCACTGCAGTTGGACCCTGTCCATCCAGCTTCGCAGCGGCAGCCGGCTGCCAAGACAAGACCGAGAAGGTCAGGTGAGGGCCCAGGCAGAGATGGGCAGGAAGAGCTGGGAGCCTCGCTTACAGCTGCCTCCCCGGAGCCCCCACTCACTCTCTGTGCACAGCCCATGCTGGCTGCAGTTGGAGGGGCCACAGTCCAGCTTGTCGCAGGCGGCGCCCGACCAGAAGTGCCCCGTGCACTGGCAGCGCCCCTCCACACAGGTCCCGTGGCTGTTGCAGTCAGGTGGCTGGCAGTGGGGCTTGTGCACACACACCACAGTGGACACACTTCGAGGACAGCGCCACATGTTGTCCTGGCTGCAAGGGCACACAGTGTTTGAAGAAAGGCCGCAGTGCCGGCCATCCCCAGCCAGCCCCTCCAACCTCCTACTGCAGCCCACGAGAGCTGCCTTTCCCCACTGTCCCATCTCCAAACTTTTGTAGGTTCTTCATAACCCCCATAGTCCCTCTCACCCCAGGGCCTTTGCACGTGCTGCTTTCTCTGCCCAGAAGGCTCTCCCACCCCATCTGCCTACCCACCCCCTCTTCTTTCAGATCTCAGCTTATGTGTCATTATCCTCAGAAAGTTTTTTCCTGACTAATCAATCCCCTTTCACCAGCTTAGGCAGTACTGGTACACTATGTATACTTCCTATAAGCAGTGGGAGGCAGGGATCCTGGCTCTTCCTGCTCACTGCTGAATCCCACGGCCTGGCACATAGCAGGTACTCAGTATTTGCTGAATGAGACAGTCCAGAACAGGCCTGGATCTCAAAAAGGAGACTCGGGTGTGTTTACCAGTGATCTGACGGGTAACTGGCCAAGGTCCCATTGAGCACGAAGGTAGCAGAGCCCCCTCCATCCAGGTTGATGGCGTTGACCACGTCCTGTTTCAGCAGGAACTCTGCCATCTCCCACAGGTTGATGCTGCAGCACAAGAGTGGCACTGTTGACAGACCCCACCACCACTTCTGGTGGAATTCTTCATACTTTCCATGGTAGATGGTATCGTGGTGGCAGGAAAATTTCTAAACGGCCTCCCAAAGATGCCCCACCTGAGTCCCCAGAAGCTGTGAATATGAGAGAGACCACACCCATGGTGATGGTGCGCTACATGGCACAGCTGTCCACAAATGGGGACACTGTCCTGGGTTACCTGGGCGGGCCTGGTGGAATCACAAGAGCCCTTTCAGAGAACTTTCTCTGGCCAGTGGTGGAAGAGGGGGTGAGAGAGACTGGAAATCCGAGGGGATCAGAGGGATCTGACACATCTGCTGGCTTGGAGGTGGGGAGGGTCACACATGAGGAGGCATGTGGGTGGCTGCAGGAGCCGAGGCCCTGGCTGGCAGCCAACAAGGACACAAAGACCTCAGTCCTATAACTGCAAGGAACTGCATTCTGCCAACAACGTAAATGAGCTGAGAAGAGGGGTTTCCCCCGGCCCCCAAGAAGCTCCAGATAAGTGCCCTGCCTGGCCAACGGCTTGACCGTGTTGTGGAATGCCCTGAACAGAGCCCAGTGAGTCCTCTGCACTCCTGACCTACAGAACTATGATGTAACAAGTGGGTGCTCATTAGTTATACAGAAATAGCACAATACGCTCTTTACAGAGCAGGAAACTGGGGCTCAGAGGGGCTGAGTGACTTGTCTATGGCCACAGAGCTGGCAGATAGCCAAGCTGGGACTGGCATCGAGGTCTTCTCCCTGCTAACTCTGTGATCACTTCCTTTCACTCCAACTGAGGCTCAGGAGGGAGGATGCCTGAACTGGGGGGAATGAGAAGAAGCGTGAGGGGGATGATGAATTCTTGAAAGTGGTACAGACTATGGGAATGCAGGGGACGGATGGGTATGAACACCCCCAGGGAACAACTGGAGGCCAGAGGCGAGCCATTGGTGTGGGTCCAAGTTCCTCAAAGCAGCACTCAGCCCAGACCCAGAGGCTCTGGTTCCTGGCACTCACCCCCGCTGTTCCGTTTGCCCATCTGCATGAAAGAGCACCAGCTGCCCCTTCCGGTCATGGCCCACAGCCGTCCTGGCTGATATCACATTCACAAATTTGCTGAAGGAACCTGGAAGAGAAGCAGCTGGGCTGATCACCGGCCCACGGGGGGCCCTCTGGCTCTCACTACTACCTCCCGCCAGTCCAATGTTACCTCCCAGTCCATGCCATCTGGCGTTTCGCTGCCTCCCCACTGCCCCCCCACTGCCCCATCCCCCGTCAGCCTCACAGGGGAGCCAGAGGGCTCTTTTTAAAGTGTAAATCAAGTGATGTCAGCCTCCAGGGGAAAGTACTCTTATGGCTTCCACTGTTCTTAGAGAAATATCCAAACACCTTTCCAAGGCCCAGCGTGAGAATCCTGGTCTGCTCTTCTACCTCATCACCCTACAGCCACTTTCTGTTCCTTCTGGCTGGACTGTACTTCTTCTCAGCTATTCTCAGGGATTGCTCCTTCTGATCTAAGTCACCTCCCCCATGAGGCCATCCCTGACTGCTCATTCTAAAATAGGGCAATTCCACATTAGGGCCATGGTGTCCCTCCCCTCCCCCAGCATTCCACATGTCAGTGGTTTTCAAACTTGAGTGTCCATTAAAATCACCCGGGGGGCTTGTTAAAACATAAAGGTGTGGGCCTCACCCTCAGGGATTCTGATCCTGTAGGTTTGAGGTAGGTCTGAAGCTCTCCATTTATAATAAGCTCCTGGGTAGCACAGATATTGCTGGTCCACGAACATTTTAGCAGCACCTCTCTATTCCCTTTGCCTGTAACCCCTTTCCCACAACGTCATTTTTCTTTCTTAGCATTTACCACTTCTTTTTAGCAAATTATATATATATTTTTTTGTATATTGAGCAGGCACCTTATCTGTCTTAATCCCTGATCCCTAATACCTAGAAAAGTACTTATTGAAAGGCTTCCCCCACAGCCCCACTGCTCCTTGCTCTCAGGAGTGCTGATGCCACCCCAACTCCACCTGTCTCCTGTGTCTCTTCGCACTCAGCCGCCTGGCTCTCATTGATGTAGATGCTTCCATTTCGAATCAGCCACACGACCCCACTCAGCAGTTGCACAAATGGATTCTCAGTGTTCAGCACCTCCTCTTCAGACAGATACCTGGACACAGGGAAGGTGTGAGATTCACTTACTAGCAGGGGCAGCTGTGGGTGGTGGGGTTCCTTCCCCACCCCACCCCCAACAGCTTGGCTGCCCCAGGAACCTGCCTGGTCCTGATCCCAAAAGTAGCCTTATAATCAGTCTACACAGTCTAGGCTACATATCATTCAACAGGAACCTTCAATTTCCCAGGCCGTCATCCTGGCCAAACTTCCATCTGATGTCTGTACAGCTCTTAACTGGCTTCCTTGCTTCCACTATGGCCTTCCAGCCTAGTCTCCAGCCAGGGTAAGAGCAAGCTTTCAAATAACAAAAGTCAGTCCTATCATCCATCCTCTGATACTCAGCCCTTCCTTCAGTCCTTCATACACACCAAGCTCCTGTGCACCTCTGAGTCTTTGCATTTGCTGTTCCTTCTGACTGCGATGTTCTTCCTCCAGTTCTGACCCTGGCTGACTTGTGATTAATCTTCAGGCTTCTCAACTCAGAGGTCACCTTCTCAAACAAGCTTTTCCTGATCACCCTCTCTAAAATCAACACTGTATTTACAATTGGTTCACCATGTTCATTGCTTCACTGCACATATACAATCTGAATTCATCTACATTATCGCATTGGCTTTTGTTTATCTTTCCTAGCAATGGGAGAGGTCCGTGAAAGCAAAGGCTGTTTGTGCCTGCTCACTGCTATACATATCTTCAGTATACAGCACATTCTGTGACACAAAGCAAGGCCTCAAGGGTGACAAATGAACCCTGCAAGTTGGTTATCACTACCCTCATTCTGCAGATGAGGAAAAGGAGGCTCAGCTTGGCTAGGTGGGTTGAATATGGCAGTACTGACACAACCCAAATCTCAGGACATCTGTCCACAACAGTCGCGGGGCTCCCTGCTTCCTCACCCGGTGACCAGGGTCCCGTCGCGGCGAATCCCGAACTGCGCGTTCTTTAGCCCCCCGGCGCTGCTCACCCGCCGCCCGTCGCTCACCACGTTCCCCAGGCACTCTCCGGTGTCCATGCGGAAGAAGCCGCCGTTCTGGGCGACACTGCAGCCGGCCTCCCGCACAGTCTCTTCCACAGTGGCGCGGCGCCTCGACGCGCAGCCGCCCAGCCCACCGGGCTCCAGCACCGAGAAGGTGCGCAGGGGCTCCGCGGCCCGCGTCAAGTGGCCAGTCACGGCGCGGCCCGCGAAATGCGAAACGAAAGTGCGCACCGAAGGGCCGCGGGCGCCGGGGCTCGCCGGGGAAGGCTGCCAGCTCTCGTGCTCGCGGCTGCCGACAGGCACCCTGGCGCAGTCCCGGGCGGAGCGCGCGCGCAGGGAGGGGTAGGGCAGCAGCAGGTCGTCGTCCAGGGAGGCCCTGTGGGGTAGGGCGGCCGAACTTAAAGGGCTGCGGCTGGGCAGAGGATCCCCCGAACCTGGCTCTCCCCCAACCACCCTCGAGAGCTGTACTCACCCCCAACTGAAGCCGTCAGACACCTTCCAGAGAAGCATAAGTAAGAGAAGCCGGCCACCCACGGAGGCCGCCATGTTGAATTCGGGCCTCTGGTCACATGGGCTCGACCCACGTTACTCCGGACCTCTGGTGGAGGCTGTCAGAATTGGTATCTTTCTTCGGATAAGGGTGTCGTGGGATCTCGTCCTTTTTGGGGAGGGTGTGTGGCGCTGGGGTGGCGGCGGGAACTTTTAAAGTTGATGTAATTTCAACCCTACAGAAGTCGCAAGAGCAGTATAAAGAACTCCAGTATAGGGGAAAAATTGGGGCAAGTGTAATAGAATAACAACTAGAATTCCGGTATACCTTTTACTTATCTTTGTCAATTGTTAACTTTGCCCCATTTAATTCAGTATTTGTACTTCATTCATGTGCATTTTTTTCTAAACCATTTGCAGCCAAACTGCAAACATCATGACCCTTCACCTCAATAATAAACTATGTGTCTTATACAAACAAGGACATTTTCTTGCATAACCACTGGCCAGTTAAAAATCAGGACATTTCATATTGGTAGAGTTCTATTAACTATTCATAGTTCATATTAGAATTTTATCAATTGTCCCTATAATGTCCCATTAAAAAAGAAACAAAAGGCTCCAAGTGGAGTAAGTTGTGCTAAGCCCCACATCACCAAACAGAGACTTGATACTTAACCTAATTGCAATTTCAGCCCCTCTCAGGAAGGTAATCTTAACCTGTCAGTCTGGATTTTCCTGGTTAGCACTACAGAGGTAAAATGTATAGACAAAAAAGTGTCTCTGTGAAAAGTAACCTCATAGGGTACCCTCACAAATTCTTAACCTGGGCAGGTCATGCCCCCAGCCTGTAACTTCCATAGTGAAAGGTTTGTCTTTGCTTTAAGCAAGCCAGGTCCATTGTTTCTGTGCATCTAGGTTAACACAGCTTTTAAATCCTCCCCTTTTAGGTCCCTCCTTCTAAAGCAAGAGAGCTCAAATCTTAACCCTCTGTAACCCAATCCCTGCCTTGCTTTCTCCCACTTTCCTGTAATCTTCCTTACACCCCCTCCTTAATCTTAAATGCATAAACTGTTACTTTCCGAAGGATTTTTCTTAATCTGTTGAGATCTTGCTTCCAGACACATCCTGTGTTTAGCTCAAATAAATTACTATAAAAATTCTCTACAGATTTGGATGTTCTTATACCAACATGTGCCTGATGGACCCCTTTTGTCTCTTGAAGGGAGTGATCTTGCGTGAAACAATCCACTCTTTTTCTCCCGTGTATAAAAGCCTTGCATTTTAAACATCTCCTTGGAGCTCCTTTCTAATTGCTAGATCGGATGCTGCCTGGTTCGTGAATCATCTAACAAAGCCAATTATTTCCTCAAATTTATGAAGTTGAATTTTGTTTTTTAATAGTCATTTGTAGCTAATTTCCTCATGTGTCTTTGGTCTCCCTGAATCTGAAACAGTTCCTTAGCCTTACTTTGCCTTTAATGATCTTGACGTTTTGGAAGAGGGTCGGCAGGTCAGTTAGACAATTTGCAGGGATCCTTGTTAAAATATTGAGAATTTCAGGATGTCGAGAGCAGAGTGTGAAAGCAAGCATGGGATCCCTGTGTGTGCAGGCAAGACCTGATGCCTGCACAGGCCGGAAGCCCATGAAGCTGGCCTGTTATTTTGTAGCACGTACTTCAACACTCCTTTGAGAGGACACTTCTTTTCAGGCCTCTGTTCCAGGGCAGTGTCCAGGGTTAAGTGGCATCTAACCCTGCAACACATGGGCCACCTAGGAGCCAGCGCAGGGTCTGGCTGGCCTTTGGTGTCATGGGCACTCAGGGCCAGGCCATACCCTTATTGTCCACAATCAGTATGATTAGCACTTGAACTCAGACAACTCTTTGAGCCAGTGCTCCTAAGGGCCTTTCAGGGTGAGTGTACGGGGTTGGATTGTGTCCCCCTAGAAACATGGAACGTGACCTTCTTGGGAAGTAGGATCTTTGCAGATGCGATTAGTTAAGATGAGCTGATACTGTAGTAGAGTGGGCCCTGAATGCTGTCTGAACGGTGTGCTTATAAGAAAAGAGACACATGTACAGACACTCAGAGGGAAGGTAGCCATGTGAAGACAGGCAGAGACTGGAGTGAGGCAGCTACGAGAAGGAGTGCCGAGGACTGCTGGCCCCCACCAGGAACTGGGAGAGTGGGATGGAACAGATTTCTTTCTTCAAGGCTTCAGGGGCCTGCCGACACTTTGATTTCTAAACTAACAGTCAGTGACCTCAAATGGGCCCCCCGAGAGGTTCTCTGGGGCCTGTGGGTGAACCAAAGTTAGTTGACTTCAGGTAACCACACTCAAAATGACTGCTCCTGTCGGGGATGAAATGACCTGGTCCGATGCAGATACACTGATGTGGAAGGGGCAGTTCTTTCTCCTCCAGGCTGCCAGAACCACCAGCAAACCAGCAAAGGCCTGCCACCAACTTCCCTGCTTTTGGAGTCCTCCTTTCTCTGTATCAACCAGGAGCTGGCAAGTGGTGGGCATTCTCTGGCCAGTTCTGACCTTTGGTCTTCTCCTTACTCTGATGTTCGTCACTCCTTTGCCAGGTTGTTCTAAGTACACAAGTGCCACAGAAATTCTCCATTTGAATTGAGCAGCCTGTTACATTAATTAAACAAGGAGGCCATTAGACTGATGTGGTTCCAATGCCATGGCTGCCTACACAGTAAGTAACCCAAAAGTTAAACCTGGAAATGCCTCAAGGTTATGATATCAAAATGCTAAGAACAGCCATAAACAGTTAACTAGGCTTTGAGCTCTAGCCCATCAGTTTCCTTCTGTTGCTTCCCTGCTTTCTCCACAGGAGTCTTCCCCTGGCTCCTGTGGCCGGGTGCTCCAAAGCACCTCCTGTTTGGTGCTCCCTGATTTGAATTGATTTTTGCCCAGATAAACCCTTAACATTTTAAATATGCCCCAGCTTATCTTTTAACAAGCTCAAAGCCACAATTCCAGCCAAATCAGCTAACTGACTCAGGGCCTTCTCCTTTGCTCACACCTGTTCTTCCTTTGGAATACCTTGGTCCCCTCATAGCATCCTCATCTGAGCTCCACTGAGGCAGGACAGTGAGAAGCTAGGGAAATTTCTTGACAAGTGGAATAAGGGAAACTGAGACAAAATAATTAAACAAGGCCAAATGATTTGAGCAACTTACAGCCAGCTAATGAATCACAAGGTTTTTTATCTTCCATAACCAGGGACACTTAGGAGCAAATGATTTATACGTTCCAGACCGTCCCAGGGCAGACTGGCCTTGGTCCTGGTCCCTGGTTTCTTTTCAATAATATGCTTTAAAAATAAGCTAACCAGAAAAATAACCTTGATCCCACAATATACATATTTTGATGAATCAACATCTTGGAGGAGACACCTGAATGCTAACGAATATTCTGTTAAGACCCTCCCTTGAGGCCTCCCCTAGGATTCTGGCCAACAGCCAAAGAGATATAAAAATCCTCAAGACAGAGAATCCAGGGGGCCTTCTTCCTTGCAGGAGCAAGCCAGCCTCTTCCCTTTCCCCACTTCTCCCCCCATAGGCACTGGTCTCAGCTTTAACAGACACACTCAGTCCACTGCAGGCTTTCACTAGAGCCCACCCACACCTTCTATTTCTGCTATTCCCCCCACCCCCAACTCTAAGGTACCCCCTGAACCTAACTCCAAGGCCCCTGTTTCCTCTTTCTCTCTGCTATTGCTTCTTCTATCTTAAGCCCTTCCTTTGTTCCACTGTCCTTAGCTTTAATAAGCATACTCTCAAAATCACCTGGACTCATGTTGTGAAATTTTTCCTACACAAAATCAATACTCACAGACTATTGGCGGGCCGGAGGCAGACCTGCTCTGGGCCCAGACCCCATCTGGCAACACTGTAACATGGTACAGCCAGGGTCGGGGGCAAAATAGGGATTTGAAATGGGGTCAAGAACTCAAGGTGTCCAGGAAATATTAGGATGTCCTCACCCCTTCCCCTTCAGGTGAGTTGGGGGAAGGGACAAATGGAGCAGGGCCTTTGAGAGCTGTTTTGCATAGCAACAGCTTTGCAGCTAACCTCTGGTGTGGTCATTTAACATTTCTAAAACCTTTAACCAGTTGCATAGATATGTTAAATAGCTGTGGCCTTGCTCTGAGCCAGGGGAATGGAAGTAAGTTCCCCACCAAAAAGCAACTGGGAGGCAGGTCCCCTGCCTTATAGTGCCTGCGTGAGAGCTTGGAGAAGATTGGCTCCATGACATGGGGCCACCCCTGCCCAGACCCAGGATGGCAGCCCAGTAAAGCTGGAAGGATATGAGAGGGCTAGCAAGTGTAGCCAATGGTGGGAGAAGGTGGATATGGGGCTGCAGAGGAAGATTGGCATGGGGATTTAAACCCAGAGGTGGCAGCCATTGGAGGGGGAACCACACAGCTGTGGCAGTGCAGAGAGAGGACTACAGCCATTTCGAGGGGGAGAACCACTTGGTCTTTAGCAGAGTGGGGACTCCCGCAGCCCTGTGAGAATCACCATGTGGCTTTAGCAGAGAACCACCACTCGGCGACTGCCCCCCCCTGCTCCCCCCGCCCCCCCGTGCAGCTATTGAGGAGGAGAACCATGCAGTTTTGGCTGAGTGGAGACTCCCTCGGCCATTGTGCAGAGAGGACCATGGGGCTGAGGCGCTGGAGGGAGAACCTCGAGGCTTTGCCAGAGTGGGGACTCCTGCAGTTTTAGAAGGGGGAACCATCACCCGGCTTTAGCAGAGATCCCAGTGACACAGCTGATGGTGCCAGGAACTGAGGGAAGCCTACCAGCCATGATGGATTACTGAGAAGAACCAGGGGCTGCCTGAGTCACAGACTTCTATTTCTTTTCCTGAGATACGGTACTCTGGACTGGGCAAAGGGGGAAGGAAGGAAGGACTGTGTGTTTGTGAGTGTTTTAAGGGACTTTAGGATTTTTTTGATGAAGACATTAGGTCACTACTTTAAGTTTGTATAACATTAAATAAACATTTCCTTTCCTTTTCACGAATCTCTGGCATTGAGAGACGTCTTTCCTCTGGTGGTGGACATAAGGGACCCGGGGGCTTCTTTCAGTAATAGTATATCGTCCCAGGCCCCCCTTGTTTGTTCTGTAACACTCTCAGCTGTACTTCCCAAGCCCAGACAGTTCCAGTAGAATGAGTGGCCAGAGGGGAAACCAAGGCAGGGAGGAGGAGGGATACATGTCCCACCCACTGACTCAGCAGTCCTTGACATTCTGTGTGTCTTTTCCATTGTCTGGGAAAGATGGAAAGAAAGCCTTTGAAGCTGTGCTTTTATCCCAAGGCCTGAAAGGCTGGAAAGAGCCCCTTAGTGCCTAAAGGAAGAAGCACATTATACCTTTGGGTCCCATTAATACGTTTGGGTTTTCACACCCCCTTCCTGGAAAGTTAGCACCACCTTTATCTGTGAATCAATATGTAACTTCTTCACCCTCCTCCATCCTGCCAACTATGTAAGTCCTCAAAATAAAGGATGTTTCTCTTGCTCTTGACCTCTTGCTCTGGCCACCCCTGTGCTTGCCACCCTGGCCTTCGGCTACGCTTACCCTGCTTTGCCCTGAACCTATGCATTTCATCCCCCCACATCCACCTTACCTAGGCCCGAGAATGGATCACCGGTAAACCCTGCTTGCATGCTAATAGACTTGCTCATCTGTAATTCTTTTACTGCCTTGATGAGAAGACCAAGTTTCTCAGAGTTTCCTGTAACAAGACCACAGCGGGCACACAGCAGGCTCTCAGTCAATATTTATTGAACGAATGGATGGGGATGATGCCATCTGCTAGTAAATACTAGCTAACAAAAACCCTGGAGGTGGTGTGGATGCTGGGTTTCATAAGAAAACTCACAGTTGACAGCCACTTGAGCTCATCTAAACCTCAGGCAGTGTGCAAGGGGCTTCTCCTGCACCACTTTATTGGACGCCCTTATGAATCCTAGAAGGTGGGTGTTACTAAGGTATCCTTCATACAGAAAAGGAAATGGAGGCATAGCGAGGGCAGGCTCTGGCCCCTGGTCACCTGGCCGTAAGATGAGGCAGCTGGTTTGGAAGCACTGCCACACTCTGGGGTCTGGGCCCAGAGTGGGGCTGCCTCATGCCCACTGGTAACTTGTGGGTTCTTGACTTTGTTTAGGAAAGATTTTACAACACTGGCCCAGGTGATTTTGAGAGTACTGTGGAAGAAAAGGGGCCACATATTAACCTGAGAAGCTCAGGGGAGGCCTGCAAGGCAGCCTTACAAACTCAGGGACCTAAAGTAACCACAAAGGATGGTCTGAAATTAAAACTTATTAACTAAAAGCAGTTCATGGCAGGTAGTCAATCTTTACCTTAACTAAGCCTGTCTATTGTCTTTTTGCATCTATGATAACATACCTTTGGAATGTCAAGGTAACTTCCCTTTTTTCCCAGCCCCCTCGGGCACCAGCTGAGACCACAAACCCTCTCCTTGTATTGTTATCATGCTAATTGTTGACTGTTAACTACCCTGTACTCACCTGTATGGTATCCTGTATGTAAAAGAAGTATGTGTCAGTTGATTTACCTTTCATCCAATCCCAGAGGTTTCCCTGCTTTGCTTTTTCCTGCCTCCTCTAATCTATCACCAGTGCATTTCATGTAACCCCTTTATGGCTCCTCCTTTGATTCTAATGTATAAAATAAGGTAAATAAATAAAGATAAATAAAATAAATGCCATTCTCCTGAGCATTTCTCAATCTGTTGAGATATTGCTTCCTGGCGATTGTCGTCAGCTTGGGTCAAATAAACTCACCAAAAATTCTGTGCAGGTTTGAATGTTTCTTACTTTGACAGCACATGTATTAAAGCTAGGGACAGTGAAACAGAGGAAGGACTTAGGGTAGAAAAAGCAACAGGAGAGAATGTAGGTGGGGCTGCTTTGCCTCTTTAAGAAACAGAAGTCACAGTAAAACAAGTGAGCCCACTGGAAGGTCAGAGAAAAGGGGCTTGGAGACAGGTTCAGGGGTTAGCTAGGGATGAGAGACCCCTGTGCACTGCGCCCCCCCCTCCCCACCCTGCCGGGCTGCACATCTTGTGGGGTCCTTAGAGCTCAGGAGCTTCAGGCCCCTGGGGGAGAAAGAGGGAGAACGAAGAGGTGTGGAGTGTGCTCCAGGGAGGGAGATCTCACCCTGGATTCTTTGTCTTGAGGCTTTTTATCTTTCTTTGGCCACTGGCTGGAATCCTAGAGGAGGTCTCAGGGGAGGGTCTTAACAGAATGTTCATTAGCTTTTCAGGTGTCTCTTTCAATATGTTGATTCATTAAAATGTGTGCACAAAGGGTCAGGGTTATTTTTATGGTTAGTTTTGTTTTTTATAAGATTTTATTTATTTTTAGAGAGAGGAAGGGAGGGAGAAAGAGAAAAACATCAATCTTGAAGGAAACATCAGCCATCAGTTGCTTCTCGCACAACCGCAATCCCAGACCTGGCCTCCAACCCTGACGGGGAATCAAACCAGATGTTTTCTGGTTGGCAGGATGACACCCAACCCACTGAGCCACACCAGTCAGGGCCTGGTTCATTTTATTTTCAAAGAATGTTATTGAAGAGGGACTGGGACCAAGGCCGGTCTGAACCGGGATGGTCTGGAAAGTGTAGACTATTTGTTCCTAAGTGTCCTTGGTTATAGAGGATAAAACCTTGTGATTCATTAGCTGGCTATATATTGCTCAGATTGTTTGCCCTTGTTTAATTATTTTGTCTCAGTTTCCCTTATTCCACTTGTCCAGGAATTCCCTAGCTTCTTACTATCCTACTTCAAAGTGAGTTCATAGCCCTCTGCTCTTCTGCCTAGAAGCAAGTTCTTTCTCAGGTGGGGATGCATGTTTGTTTGGGAGTCTGGAAAACCAAAGCTGCTTTTTATTTTTTTAAAGATTTTATTTATTTACTTTTTAGAGCGAGGGAAAGGGAAGGAGAAAGAGGGAGAGAAACATCAATGTGTGAGAGACACACTGATCAATCGCCTCTTGCAGGCCCCCAACTGGGGAACCCAGCCTACAACCCAGGCCTATGCCCTGACCAGGAATGGAACCAATGACCTGAGCCAGAGACCTTTGGTTCACAGGCAGGTACCCAATCCACTGAGCCACACTATAAAAGCAGCCAAAGTTGCTTTTTATAAAGCCTTTTTAAGTATTATAAACTAAGATCATTTTCTTATGTTTGTGTTTTGTATCTATTATGCAAGTGCTATGAGGGTGTTTACAATATCCTAGAAACAACTTTCAGGTTTTGAGAGGTGGATATTCTGTCATATGCTCTATGTCCCATGTGGGCAGGTGGATGGCATTAGGGATCCCCTCACTCTGCATGGACTTGCAGGCTCCAGTTTCTCCTGCAGTCATTTCCCACCCTGGTTTGGTAACTTAAGCCTTCTGAAAACAATTGGTGTCAGGCTCCAGTGACTAATCCATCTGAACTCAAGGAGAATAGGGAGGTAAGGCATAACTGTCCCTAGTCTGGTTATGCATCTGTCTTGGTAAACTTTTGTTTCTGAGGCAATGTGAAAGAAATCTTGATGCATACAGAGTGCCAAGTGGATATTAAATTCTGGCTCCTGAGTCCCCAAGAAAACTACAACTCAAAAGCAAGTCAAGCCCTGGCTGGTGTAGCTCAGTGAATTGAGTGCAGGCTGTGAATCAAAGGGTCACGGGTTTGATTCCTGGTCAGGGCACTTGCCTGGGTTGTGAGCCGGGTCCCCAGTGGGGGCCACGTGAGAGACAACCACACATTGATGTTTTTCTCCCTCTGTCCCTCCCTTCCTCCACTCTAAAAATAAAATAAAATAAAACAAAACAAAACACAAATCAAGCCCTGGCTGATGTGGCTCAGTGGATTGAGCCCTGGCCTGCGGATTGAAAGGTTGCCGATTCAATTCCCAGTCAGGGCACATGCCTGAATTCTGCAAGAAAGAACAGGTCAATGTATTTCTTGTGCATTGATGTTTCTATCCCTGTCTTAAAATAAATAAAAATTATTTAAAAAAATACAAGAAAAGAAAAAAGTGCAAGTCAGACTCGTCGACAGGATCCAGGAAAGTTCCTGTGGTCCTGACAACTTAGTTTCAGGAAAGCTTCCAGGGGTGGCAGCAAAGAGTAGACAGAGGAGGCTAACTCCCAAAGGAAAGACCTCCCCCAACCCTGAGTGTTTTAATTTAGATTCTCAAATATGACTAAAATGTCACATAAGGATGATCAGCTGTGATTTTCCACTTTGAAACAAAGCAAGACAATGGGTTCGAAGAGCCCTCTAGCCCAAGGACTGGGTTTTAGCTGGTTTTTCTACCCTGGAATCTAATTTTGGTGCCTGTCTGACACTAGTCTGAAATCAGCACCACGGACAGGGGCTGGGTCCATAATGAAGTTAAAGGTCTTTGGCAAATACTCAATTATTGTCAGAACTTCAGCTGACATGTTTAGATATACTCACACTGGTGTAGAACACAAGGGAAGAACGACAAAATGTGATAAGAGAAATGTTGACAGGTCAGCTTCCCCTTTCCACTGCATGGGAACAGCCCCTGTGTCACCTGACATCCCCGCTCTTACGGTAGCAGGTAATATTTACCTGGGACTTACTACGTCACAGGTGCCGTTATCAGTACTCTACAAATGTGAGCCACACAGCAGTGGAGCTAACACTGAGGTAGGTGCTCTGATTATTCCAATTGTACTGATGTGGAAAAAGAGTCACAGAGACACTAAATGATTTTGCCCAGGGACACTGAGCTAATTAGTGGGACAACTGGGACTGGGACTCAGGCAGCCAAGGTGCAGGACACACAGTTCACCATTATGCTACACTGCCTTTTGTAAAATGACATGACTGTGATGTGAGGTCACTTCACGATACCACAGAGATTTTTGCATAGGATGTGAAGATTTTATGCACTGCCTTTTGTGCTTCTATTTCTAGTTCTAGGTCAGAACTGAACTTACTTTTCAAGACCCTTATTCCTTCCATTGGGGAAGATGCAACAGTTGACAGCTGAACAAATTGTTAAGGCTCAAAGTTTACAGGTCTCTTTAGAGTCTGTGTTGAATGGGTTGAAGACTCAGAACAAAGCCCTAGAAGTTGTCCAAAAGGCTGAGAAACAAGACTCAACTCCCCACTCAAC
This sequence comes from Phyllostomus hastatus, assembly GCF_019186645.2. NCBI lineage: Eukaryota > Metazoa > Chordata > Mammalia > Chiroptera > Phyllostomidae > Phyllostomus > Phyllostomus hastatus. The sequence goes on along the minus strand of NW_025334030.1, from coordinate 3,193,936 downwards.
TGCACTCTAAATTTATTCATTGCTTCTATGCCTGGATCCATCCCACCCCCCTCCCCTGGCCCTGCACCCTGAGGGGACAAAGCTGGCGTGCTTTGCTCTCAGCCTTCTCCTTCTCAGGGTGTGACCCAGGACTTCAGGGGGAAGGATGAAAGGTGTTGGTTTTATCTTCCTGGGTTGGCAGGAACGGAGCCATCCACATGAGTGGCTGTTGGTGGTGTCGTTGTGGCTTTCTGTAGCTCTCTGTTTGCTGGCGGGTACTGTGCCAGAACGTAGAGGAAGCCACCCAGGGCCGCCACGGCCATGGCTGTGTTGTGGGAGGAGCAGCCATCTGGGAGGGAGACAGAGTCCCCCCATGAGTGCTGGGTTGAGTGCTTTTCAGATATTCCCCCAACCAGCCTGGTGCCCACAGCTCCACTTGTTGGGCATCCATCCGCCAGCTGAGTGTGTTGGCTGCTAATGGCTCCCTTCTCCAGAGAAGTTTCTTCAGACATCCTCCTATGAAGGGAGGAGGTGTAACTTCCCACACCAACAGCCCTATGAAGGATGCACTCTTTGGTCCTCATTTTACAGATGAGGAAACTGAGGCTCAGAGAAATTAAGTGATTCCCATAGTGAATAGGGGCAGAAGCAGATTCGAACCCAGACAGCCTGACTTCAAATCCTGTGCTCTTAATCTCCATGAGTGTGTGTTGTAAGCAGAAAAAGGAGCACATCACTCCCTCCTGGGCAGTTTTCTAGGTTGCTGGTCAACCTTCAGGGGTCCCAGAAAGGGGCTTGGGCTTCAGAATTTCTCCAGCTCCCTCTCCAGCTCTCAGGGGTTAGAGAGCAGCCAGTTCCCAGGGTGTGTACTGCAGGCTCCCTACCACCTGCCACAAGTAGTCCCAGACCCCTCTGTGTCGGGCAGGCCTGGCCAGGGCAGGGGACCTCTAGGAATCTCCTGAGAAAGTCTTCTCCTTGCCCTGCCCAACCCCTGGGGGGAGCTGCAAAATGGACCCATTGGATTTTCGATTCCACTCCTCTCTTGTCTGTCTGCAGGTAGATGATGGGGCTGTGGTGGGGTTGATGGTGAGATGTTCCATTACTGAAATCATCCCCCAACATATGCTGGACATCTACGATGAGCTGGCTTTCCTCTTCCCTTCCTGCTTTTGCCCAGCAGTGGTTTATTTTTGTTAATAAAAAGATTGACATCAAGTCCTCCCTTCTTTCTCCTTCCCTCCCTCTCTCTATCCCTTTATTCCATATTACATCTTGCCTTTCTCCTTTCCAATACAGTTATATCCCATTCTCAGTCTCTCTGCATTGGTGGGCTGACCAAATAACAATTTCAACCAAGACACTTTGGGGAGGAAAAGGAGCACTGTCCAGGACAATAGGTGTAAGTTGGGGACACCAGGACATGTGGCCCCTGGGACTGTGCTAGTTACTTGCATGTTGGCTCTCAGATTCCTTCCCTGCTCTTCTTTGCTCTAAATCCCAGTGCACTGACCTCTTCAAACTACATTTCCCAGGCTGCCTTGCCCACCAACAGTAGGCACAGGTGGAGCTAAGGTAGAAGCTGAGGCATTTCTCCCCCTCTCTGGCTCCTCTAGTCCAGGCCCTGAATATTCAGCTAACAGCCCCCTCCCCACAGCTGTCTCCAGGGAGGGCAGTGGTATCCTGAAGTGGTTCATCTCAGGGTTTTCTCACTGTTACCGTTTTCAGTTCCTGCCACACCTCTCCTCTGAGGCATGTTCCCTGTATTCGGTTCCCTCTTGGGAAGTTTCTCAGGCGGATTGTTCTCCTGATTAGACTTTGATGGAGAGGTGCTCTCTCTGTGATTTTCAGCAATACACTGAAACTTCTCTTTCATGTTCCTTTCACTGAGACAATATCTCTGGACTCCCCACTTTGCAAGGGGAGGGTACCAGGGACTCCTACTCCTCTCCCCAAACACAAGGGCCCTTCAGTGATGCGGGGGCCTGTTTTCCATTGAGGGCCCCCATGTGTAGCCTTTCTGCGCAGTCTCTGTTTCGTGCCAAGAAGCCCGGTGGGTATTTTGTTACCTGCAAATTGTTTTTCTCGCCTCTTTACTCTTCTCAAGTAATGTTGTTGGTGTTGAATGACTTTAGATAATTCCTCATCTTCAGCATCTGGGAGAGGAGTGAAAGATGAACTTCTCAAGATGGATTTTTAAACATTACTTGCTAAACCTCCCCCTCACAACACCCCAAGTAACTCAGGTCCTCTCTTGGATCTGGAGGCTCTTCCAGAAGTTTCCTCAAGCACCTGTCTGCAGACCCTTCCACATGGCCTAAATTTGTCATCTACTGGTATTTCTCAAATTGAGGTCCCTCAACCACCACCTCAGCCAACATCAGAATGGCCAGAGGAGTGCATTAAAAATGCAGGCTCATGGCTTTGACTAGTGTGGCTCAGTTGGTTGGGTGTCACCCAGCAAAATGAAAGGTCGCCAGTTCAATTCCTGATTAGGGCACTTGCTTGGGTTGCAGGTTCAGCCCCTGGTTTGAGATGAGCGTGATAAGCAACTGATCGATGTTTCTTTCATTCTCTTTCTCCTTCCCTTCCCCCCTCTCTCTAACAAATAAAATAAAAATAAAAATGCAGGTTCATGAAACTAAATGATATTGTATATCAAGTGTAATTAAGAAATAAATTTAAAATATTTAAAAAATGCGGGTTCTACAACTCCAACTCTACCCGCTGAATCTACAAGTCTGGGGCCTGAGAATCTTCACTTCATGAACTCCTCGGCTTCAAAACAGACTCTCTTATTTCAAAAGCTTTGCCTCCTTGAGCACCACAAACTTTTCATTTAGGACGCCAGCATTTATTGGTAGCCTCCTCTGTACCCAGGAGGTTTCCCATGTATTATGTCTGTTCCTCACAATTTAGAAAGGAGACTATGATGCCCATTTATTTACAGTAGGGGAAATTGAGGCTCAGAGAGGTAAAGCAACGTACTCCAATGAGGACCAGCTGTCCAGTGTCTCACAGCTGGACAGGGACTGCATCTTCCACCCTTTGCTTCCACGTCACCCGCTCCCAGACATCTCCCCTGACCACTCTGCCTAAAGAACCTTCCCTGATGTTCTTTTCCTTTTCAGCATGGGTCTCCTTCACAGCACTTTCAGAGCTCACAATTATTCCACTTACTGTTTTTTTTTTTAGGTGTGTTTGCCTCTTTTCCTCAGTGCCCTAGTTTATCTGGAGCCTAGAACAGTGCATGGCCACAGTAGGTGCTCAGGGAATACTCGGAGGAATGAATTTGTTAATGCAGGTGCAAGGGGCCAACATCTTCCAACATTACTGCTTCCTCTCCTGCAAGGTTTTGGCTTCCAAAGTTTTCAGCCCATTTCCACCTGTGTGTGGTCTGTGTGTGTGCATGCACTTGGGTGCTGCAGATCTCTTTTTGTGTCCCTAACAGCACTGCATCCTTTCCTCACCTAGCCTAGAACATGCTGACCCCCACCACCTTCTGCTCCCAGCCAGGTCCAGAGGGTAGCTCACCAGGCATCCCAAAGCATCCTTCCTGCGGCTTCTGCCAGCTGAGAATGGCCTCCAGCCACCGAAGCTTGTAGAAGTCAGAGAAGCCACCAATTCCACAGAGCATGACTAGAAGTCAACACAGGGGACTCTGTGCAGCCCTGCTCCCACAGGTCCACCTCCTGCCACTCCCCAAGGCCACTACAGTGCCATTTGCCTCCTCCTGCTGGGGCCAGGCAGTGCCAGGAGGAGGGTGCTCAATGCAGTGGCTGGAAGGAGGCAGCCCTGAGATTGTGCATTAGTGAGCGGCAGCTCCCATGCCTGGTGCTTGCCTCCCACTTAGGGCCTTGTTAGAAGTGACTCAAGAGTCAGGGACAGGAGAGGGATGTGGACACCGAAGCCAAGGAATGACCACCCGGGGGCCCCCTCATCTCTAAGGCTTTGAGGGCCTGTTTGCCAGTCAGTCAGTCAGTCCATCCAGAACTTTGTCACTGGGTCAGCCTTTGGGGGCAGGAAGCAGTCAACACAGTGGCAGATAAAGTACAGGATGCCCAGTTAAATTGGAGCTTCCAATAAACAACAAATTAAAAATTTTAAATACAAGTATAACTTATGCAATGTTTGAGATACATTTATACTAAAAATTATTCATTGTTTTTATGAAGTTCAGATTTACCTGGGCATCGTGTATTTTTATTTGCTAAATCTGGCATCCTTACTCTGCGTGTGTGTGCCCATTATCAGGGACACCCTGTTACTTTGTCCCCAGACAGCAATGCGCACTGTTTTCCATGAAGATATCCCGGCTAGGGTAGGCGTATCCGATGGCTTCAACCCTCTGGTTCAGGTCCATCATGTTGGCACAGAACAGGTTCATGTAGTGCTGGCTCTGGTGGAACAGCCCGTTCGTGCATCCCTTCTGCGGGGACAAAGGAAGTTGGTGGTACAGGTGACAGATGGGTGCTCTGTTACAGGAAAAGACTTGCATTTCTGAGATGGTCCTGCAAGAAGCTACCTTTGGGTCAGGTCTTTTCCCTTTCCCCAGAATTTCTTCCCCACCCACACTCCCCACCTGCTGGAAGCTCAGTCACTGGGGCTCAGAGAGACCTGGGTTTGAGTCCTGGCTCTGCCACTTGGGAGCTGCGTCACCTTGGCCTGCTAAATCAACCTTTTGGAGCTTCAAGGGTCTCCCCTTGAACAGTGAAAGGGTAATGCTGCTGGGAGCTGCACGAGAAAGGTGCTCACACAGGTGGGTGAGACTATCCTGGGAAGTGCACTGCAGGATGCCCCACACTAGGAGGCACTCTTGCCACTTGCTGTTGTTAGGACATTCTGATTCTTGACTGACTGGTCTGACGGCCTCAGCGCTACTCAAAGGGTGGGCCATGGCTGCTGGGAGAGGACGGGAGATGAGAATAGGTTTGAGAAACATCTACAGCAATGTGTCAGGATAACTTTCTACCTGTTGAATCTAATAGTCAAAATAATTTCCCTCATAATTTGGTTTTTATTGTATTTACAAAAATACTGGTCCATGCTGATTTGCAAATAAATAATAATAAAAGAACCTGTTAAAGAAAACCAGTAAGTCCCTTTTCAGATAAAATTTCTCGACATTTCATTCCATTTTTGAGTAGAGATAATGAGCCCTACCTTTCTATATAAACAAATGCGGATGTTTGTAAGTGATCATTTATCATCACTTAGCAAAGTCTGACATCTGGGGCTTGGAAGCGCATTGGGCATCGGGCACTTGTGGGGTGGAGCCTGTTTGGTCTTGATTTGGTCTCCTGGAAGCAGCTATCAACTTTATTCTAAGTCCTTTTCCATTGTTGGTTTTACTAAGTTCTTCCTGTTGCTTCTCTTTGACTCTCTTTTTGTTTTCTGATGCCCTGTGACCATGTTCAGCATGCAAAGCTCTCTGTCTAACAGAATCTTGAATCCACACCCCCAACCAGCTTGGTTAGATTTTACAGCCATTGGGCAGTAGGCTACTACTCTCACTTCTCCGTCCTGATGTTCAAAGCACAGGTCCAAAAACCCGCTTATTTTCCCAGTGTGCAGCATAAAAAAACACACTGCCAAGAGCTCCTTTATCTTCCTTCACCTCCTCAGGGTGTGGCCGGGCCCACACCAGGCACTCACCATTCTGGCGGAGAGGAAGAAGAGCAGCTGGTGGGATAGGCTGTAGCCTGAGCAGCCAGGCTTGGTCATGAGGGTCCTGCAGAAGTCGGAGAGTCTGCAGGGCTGGCTGCCGTTGGTGCTGGGGGAGAGGTGGTCCAGGCTGTGAGGGGTGTCCCAAAGGAAGCCCGAAGGCCTGGAGCCTCCCTGGTCCTGATTCCCCCGCTAGTGGTTAGAACCCAGTGGGTTCCAGGCAGCCGGCTGGATGCAAGGGACTGCTAGGTAAAACACAGGTGTCTGTTCTGATTGGCTAGGTTGGCATCCCCGGCACAGGAAGGTGACTTGGAGCTATTTTGGGCTGGAGGAGCCATGGGGGCTGTAACTTCCCATTGCTCCACGGGAACTCTTGAGTCCAGACAGTCTGGTCCCAATGTGACCATTCCCCCTGTACCAGGCTCGCCCCATAAAAGGGAATGTGGCAACAGGGTGGGTCCCTTGCCAGGTGAAGCTCTGGCCCTCTATGAGCCCAGCCGTGTGTCCTGACACAAATCCCTCTCTAAAGGAGGTTGAGAGAATGGGGGCTCGAGCACCTGCTGCCCCAGTGCCCATGGGTCCCTGCATCTAGGGCTCTCCTGGGGAATATGCTCTAAGGCAGGGGTGTCAAACTTATTTTCACCAGGGGCCACATCAGCTTTGCTGTTGCCTTCAAAGGGCCGAATGTAATTTCAACTCCTCAACAATTAAGGGGTAGTTTCATTTATACAGTCCTAAAATGATTTCGGCCCTTTGAAGGCAACTGCAAAGCTGATGTGGCCCCCCGTGAAAATGAGTCTGACACCCCTGCTCTAAGGCTGCAGCTCAGCAGGATAAAATGGGGAGCTCATCTAGGCTTGAGTACTGCTTTCCAGACCTACAGCCGGGTGTGGGAAACAGAACCATAAAACAAATGTGTATTGCACTTGTGGCTACCAGTGGGGTTAGGAGAGGCAGCCCATCACGGGAGGTCAACCTTGTGCAGTGGGGTCAGGGAAGGTTCTGGAGGTATCTGGAGGTAAGTTGCAGGAGCTAGTCCTCAACTGTAAGCAGTTACTTAGGCACAGGGGTGGGGGTTCAGGGGTGGGGTGGGAGGAGACCCCATAGAGCCATATTCTTGGCAAAGGGGTGGGCTTATGTGGGAGAGTACCACTCAGGGTTGGACCAGAGGGGCCTGAGGATCTGGAAGAGCAGTAGGATGCAGGGCTTTGTCCTGAGAACAATAGGAAGCTTCACACTGGGGGTGCAGTATTCAGGTGTGGTTTTTGACAGCATCCCTCTGGTGTGGGGAGACCAGTCAGGAGGTGAGGGCAGGAGTGCAGAGGTGGGGCTGGCTGGACTAGGCGGGCAGCCTTGGGTGGAGAGTGGGAGCCAACTCACATGCGACACAACTGGGAGAGGGTGGCGTCAGAGTGGCTCCGGGGAAGCTGCTCCTGACTTTGTATAAACCCTTGGGGGCTTGGAGAGTTACTTGAACAGGGGGACCAATGGAATGAAAGGACTTCCAGGTTTTGGGAAAGCGGGGCAGATACAGGGAACCCACCTAGTTCCCAGCAGCTGCACCAGGCACAAGTCACTTTGTTCCTCTGAGAAGGTCTCTTGGGGTTCAAGTTTGGGGTACACCATGGAGGCATTGGTGTGTGTCCAAACACGTGGGAGCTTCCAAAATCCGGGCTGGATGGTGGGCTGGAACTCTGGCAGAGAGGAGGGAGTGGGAAAGAGCCCCAGGAGCAGTGGGCCATGCTATGCTCACCACCTATGCCCCAGGCTCTTGTGGCTCAGAGCCAGGGAACTGGGTGAGCCTCCCTGGGCATCCCTGACCACACACGGTGTCTGCACAGGGCTCTGAGTCTTGCTGCTGTCTGGGCATCGCGTTTGAAACACTCAAGGAGTTCTTTTTCTAAACAAAACAAAAACTATTTAAAAAAATTACTAGAACAATGTTGTTGGGACTGGTTTTAGCTAAATCCACTGCATCCGTGGAAGCTGGAGATGGATAAAGAGGGTTAGCTGGTTCCTTCAGTTCAGTTAGAAAGTGAAGCTCTTACAACTGGGATACCCAGTCAAGGGGCTCCTTTAGGGTGACAAGAGCTGTGAGGGTCTTAGGGACCAGGCCTGGGAGAGGGTGGAGGACCTCCCCTGCCGAGAGCCAAGCCAGGGCTGGGGAGGGCTGGGCTGTGGTCATGAGCAGTGGGGCCTGACATAAGTCGGGAACCTGGGAGGCAGGGTCAGATGAGCAGGGTGGACTGGTTTTATAGTCTCCACTCCCCACCCCTTGAACAATTCAGGCCAGGCTTATAGGATGGGGCCCTTGTTGGGGTAGGTAACTTAAGGCTGACTAGGAGAACAAACTCCTAGTTTTATAAGGCACAAGAGGGACTCTAATATTTGCTGTGCGAAGGGCTGAATTACCATTTAGATTCCTGCCACCCACGCCCTCTGGTCTAGGACGAAGGTCTCCAAGCCAGGACACAAGTTGAACAAACGAGAGGCGACACGTTCCCACTTCCCACCCGCTCTGTGTGGGTGGGAGAGACCATCCCAGTCTGAGGTCAGGCATGAACAGACGCTCTCCGGGGGCAGCCTGTGGTGCACTTGGCCCAACAGGACTCAGTTGGTTGTGGTTACAAGCTGTCCCGGACCCTCCCTTTGCATCAGAGTGGCCACACTAGGTTATTTCTGTGAATGTCCCCAGAGGCTGTGTTCCTGAAGAAACGAGATCCAGCCCATGCCATTACCTGTTAGGTACTGGGGATCACTCAGCTTGAGGTAGAAAATGGATCTGTGGAGGAGAAGTGCCAGCTTTTGCACCAGCTTCCCTACACGCGAGCTGGGCGGCTGCAGCTGGGGGTCCCGGGCCCACTCCTTCTGCACGCCGTCTAGCTGCACTGGGAGGGAGCAGAGTGCACTCATTTTACCATCAGACAAGCCATGTGGGTAGGAAAAAAGATCCTAAGATATTAACACCTACTGAGTCTCTGTGCCTCCTCCAGCTCCTGAGGGGAAAGAATTTGCTGAGCTTATTGGAAATTGGGCCCCTGTGGGGCTCGGCTGGGTGGTGGGGATAGGGCCAGAGTGAGAAGGATTTGGGTGGCTAAGATATATGGGGGTGGGTTGGGTTCAAGTTCTGACTGATGCTTTTTTGTCGGGTAACAAGAGAGTCACTTATTTCTCTCCACTTTCTTCATCTGTAAGACAGGGATAATGATAGTCCTTACTTCTCGGAGGAGGGGGTTAAAGGAATAATTAAGGTGCGCTCTGCCTCTTGGGAGCATGCCACACCTTTCTCTTCCTACTTTTCTTCCTCCCAGGTGCCTTATCTCTGCCTTTCTCCCTCCTGAGCTCCACGGGCCTTTCTTTTGCTTCTGTTACTTGTTTCCTGAGCCTACACACCGCAGCTGGCTCACTTCTACTACCTCTGTAACTTTCTGAATAAACTCTCTACGTTGAAAGAATTACTTGAGCTGATGCATGAGAGGACTTAGCATTGTTCATAGAGCAAAGTGAGCATTTCATAAAGTGTAGCTATTGGTGTTAGTTCGGGAGTCTTAGGGTTGTTACACAGGAGAGAACAACGAGGAGGGGGGTCAGAGTGTGGGGTGAAGAACCTTGTGCAGTTGGAGGAGCTGTGCAAGGACGACACATTCCTGTCCCGGGTTTGCACAAGGATGGAGACAATTTTCCAGCAGGTGGCAGTGAAGTGACTTGAGGAAGGAGGAGCCTTCCTCTAATTCTCACAAAGGTGCCCTATGGACGGACTAGCAGTGGCCCTGCTGTGGTTGGAGAGAATGGCGGTGGCCAGAACGAAGGGAGCTGTCTTTGCCCCAGAGCCCCTCCTCCTGGGGGGACCTGGAGTCCTGGTGGGCCGAGAGCTATGCTGGCAACGCAGAGGGGGCCAGCCAGAGTGCCAGGCTGATTGATACCCAGTTGGCTCTTTGTCCCTTAGGGTGGCCTGTGGGGAGGGGCTTACTGCAACTCATGGGGTGTGTGTGGGCTGGCTCCCTGTTTGCCTTGGCCTGCCTCCAGTCCCCTCCTTGGGGATCTCACATTTCTCAAAGCTGGACAAACGCTTGGCTCTTTTCTCAGAGCCTCCAGGCAGCTTTGGCTAGAAGTGGGCGGGACTGGGGCTGGAACCGACCTTTGGGGTCCCTGGTTTTTTCCATGGCGGCCCTCCCACAAATACCCCTTCAAAGGGCACACACCCTCTGCCCACCTTGTTCATGGCATGTCAGGAGGGAGGGACAGTCAAATGGATCACTTCCTCCTGGGAAAATAATAATTTCCTAACTTTTCCCATGTGGCCTTTGAATCCATCTGCTTCTAAAAAATGTGATAAGGGCAGGGCCCCCAGCCACCCAAAAGAAGCAAGTCACCCCCCACCCCTCTTTCCTTGCAGTAAAACTAGAAGGTGGCCAAGTCCCAGAGGTTCAGAGCAGGCAGGTGACTGACTGAGAACTGGTTTTCCAGATGGCCAGTCCTGGGGAAGGGGAGCACACCCACCTTCCAGCACCCGGAACCCCACCACGCCATCCAGGTTGATTTCGGGCAGCCTCTTCTTCAAGAAGGAGGTGGCTCTCTCCAGTGCTGAGAGGATGAGGTCAGCGATGGTAGCCTTGCCCTCTGGGGTGTCCAGCGGTGGCAATGAGGAGGACCACAGTGGCGGTGCCAGCAGCAAGAGCAGGAGCAGGAGCCCCAGGCTGGACATGGCTGGTTTCTGCTTGAGGCTGGCGGAGTGCTTCAGCCCAGGCCAACCCCCGTCCCACCTCTTCCTGCATCCTCCTCCCCTTCCCCCTGAAGAGCTGCAGAGGAGTGGCTGGGCAGGGCTGACCCAGCAGCTGGGTTGGCCTGGACAGAGGGCCCTGGGAAGGGCAGCTGCAGGGGGCTGGTCCGAGTGGGGTGGGGGCTTGGGGAGGGGCATCAGGCCAGGCCTGCAAGTGGAGCCAGCTGGCCAAGGGCTGGGTAGGGGGTCTCCCACCCTTTCCTTCTCACCAGTTTTCCAGGCCCACAGGCTACATCTTTGATCTAGCAATTGCAATCACATGCAGAAATCCCAAAGCACTGACATACAAAGTTGCTGTTGTTGTTTTAAATAAGTTTGGAATAAACTCACTTGAGGGCACACCTGCCCAAATGATGGAAGATTCCTTAGGGCAGCATCTGTCCAGTAGAAACAGAATATCAGCCACAAAATTAAGCCACATGGTCACTTACAAATTTTCTAGTAGCCACATTAAAAAAAAGCTAAGAAGCAGCCCTGGCTGGTGTGGCTCAATGGATTTAGCACTGGCAGGCAAACCAAAGGGTCACCAGTTTGATTCCCCATCAAGGCATGTGCCTGGGTTGTGGGCCAGCTCCACAGTGGGAGGTGTGTGAGAGGCAGCTGATGGATGTATCTCTCACACATTGGTGTTTCTCTCCCTCTCTTCCTCCCTCCCTTCCCCTCTCTCTAAAAGTAAATAAATAAAATCTTTTTTAAAAAGGTGAGAAGCTGGAGAAATGAATTTTAATGACTTATTTTATTTAATCTAGTAGATCCAAAATATTACCTTTTCAACTTGTAATCAATAAAAAATGACTAATTTTTTACATTCTTTTAAAAATATTATTTTTCTCATATGAAGTCCTTGAAATCTGGGGGTGTTTGCACTCAGGGCACAATCCAAGTCTGGTCGGCTGCATCTCAGAGCCCAAAGCCACACGTGCTCCTGTGCTGGGCGAGGACGTAGAGGCCAGAGGGAGCCGCTCGCTCGGTGGGGAAGCGCGTTTGCTCCCTGTCGACATTTCAGTGGGTCACTGGGTGCCGCCCCAAACCTGGCCCGGCTGTCGCGGGTACACATGCCACATTACCTTTCTAAAACCCCAAAAATTCTGAGTTCAGAAACGTACCTGGCCCCAGGGCTGCAGTTAAGAGATTACAGGTCCGTAAAAATAATAAAAATACCACTACACAAATGTGCCTCTGATGCCCCGTGTGGGCAGGCTGTAGGTCAGGGTTTCTCAACCTTTTTATTTCATCCTTGCCCTTCCCCGCATCTCCGATTCTCAACCTTTTAAGTCATTTTTTCCTGGACGTTTAAGAATAATAAATGTATTGAGATATAATCCACATGCCATAAAATTCATCCTTTTAAAGTGTACAGGCAGTATCTCTGGAAGTATATTCACAAAGTTTTGCAGTCACCAACAGTGTCTTATTTTTGAATATTTTCATCACTGCCAAAGGAAACGTCACACCATCAGCAGTCACTCCTCATTCCCGCCGCCCCTCAGTCCTCCAGCCCCGGGCAGACCACGAGTCGACTTTCCACTCCCACGGGTTTGCCTATTCTGGACATTTCAGGAAACGGACTCATACAGTACATGACCTTTTGTGTCTGACTTCCTTCACTTAGCACATTTTCTCTCTTTCCTTCTGTGGCAGTTTCATACCTTTATTCGACAATCAGCGGTTGGTCCTCATCCACATGAACTCTTTGTAGATTTTTGAAAGTGGGGACAAGTACATGGGCGACCCAAAGTATACAGTTTGGTGAATCTGCATCCTCATTATGTTTTCTGGACAACTGTACCCCGGTACGGTACGGGCTCTTTTTGATTCCTTTGGCCCAGATGGCTTTGTTGAACCTGATGTTAATGTGTGCATCTGGAGTTCCCATCTTCTTCGCAGCAAATTTCTGGATCTCTTTGAGTGCCTGAGGGGCACGCTTCTTGAAACCCGCTCCATGGGTGCGCCTGTGAGTGTCGATGGTGTGTTTTCTGGTCACTGTCTTGTTGATGGCAGAAGGGCCCTTCTTTTCACACCACTCTCCTTTGCGGGAGCCATTATGCCGGGCTCCAGCTGGAGAGAAAGAGTGCAAGGTATTGTCAGCATGACATTTTTTAGTTCGTCCACGCTGAAGCATGAATCAGCATTTCATTCCTTTTTGTGGCTGAATGTCAGTCCATTGTGTGGATGAATCACATTTTATCCATTCATCGGCTGATGGACATTTGAGTTGTTTCCACCTTTCTGTCATTGTGAATAATGTTGGTATAAACATTCATTCATACATTTTTGTTTGAATACTTGCTTCAGTTCTCTTGGGTGTATACCTAGGAGCAATTGCTGGGTCATATGGTATGCTTTATGTTTAACTGTGGAGGCACTGCCAAGCTATTTGCCACAGTGGCTGCACCATTTTACATTCCCACCAGTGATGTATGAGGGCTCCTCATGCACAAGTTTTTGTGTGCAACTCCCATGAAATTTTAATTCTTGCAGATATACTGTATATTTGTTTATGTACTGTATGTATCTGGGTTTTACATAAACGTGTAAGTTTTTCTTTGCTTCCCAAGAAACATTTTTTGCCCTCTTGAGTGTACCATTGAGAATGAATGTTCCAGGTGAAGCTTGTCATTATCATCATTTCTTTGGCTCTGAGGGGGGTAAGTGACTTATTTTTATTTTTTAAAGTTATTTCTTTTAAAAATATTTTATATGTGTATTTTTAGAGAGAGGGGGAAGGAGGGAGATAGAGAGGGAGAGAAACATCAATGTGGGAGGGAAACATCACTTGGTTGTCTCTTGCATGCCCCCAACTGGGGACCTGGCCCATGACCCAGGCATGTGCCTTCACTGGGAATTGAACCAGCAACCATTCAGTCCACAGGCCAGCATTCAATCCACTGAGCCTCACCAGCCAGGATTATTTATTTATTTTTATAGAGAGGAGCAGGGATGGAGAAAGAGGGAGAGAAACATTGATGTGGGGGAGAAACACCAATAGGTTGCCTCTTGCACACCCCCAACAGGGGACCTGATGAAACCCAGGCATATGCCCTGACCAGGAATGAAACCTGTGACCTTTTGGTCTGTGGGATGATGCCTAACTCACTGAGCCGCACCAGTCATGGTGGTAAGTGACATATTGTGACCCCCTATCTCAGAGCTAGTATCAAGTGGTACAGGGATACCAGTTCCTGAGTCAACATGTTCAGCATCAGGTAATCCTGCCAGGGTCCACCTCCCATATCTGGAAGAGGAAACAATAGCCTCCAACCTGTGGAAGGGCTGAATTTCATGTGTGATGAGTATCAATGGGTAAGCTGGGTAAGAAGGGCTGGCTGGCAGGCACCTTGCTCCTCTCCCTAGAGAAAACATTCCCAACTCCTTTTCCAATTCGGATTTCATCTTCCATAGGTAGGTGTCTACTCTCAGTTTGTCAAAACCATGATGCCTGGTTCTTATCTTCTTAGATTATCAGAACAAGAGGGGTTCTCTGAGATATGAAGTTCCCTCCTTTAATTTATAGGTCAGGAAGGCCAATTGATTGAAAGTGGCTTGTTCAAGATCAAGGAGCCCATGAAGCGGAGGTCTCTGGATCCCAGCCCTGTCCTACAAAACGCGGTGGACAGGGTAGCCGGGGCACATGTATAAAGGCAGGAGCCTCGCTGGTAACTGAGGGAATAATGAGGTTGCCCACAGTGTCTGTCTGTCCATCCCTTCCATCTGTATATATTTACTCGTCCTTCCTTCCCCTCTTCAGCTCAGGTTTCAAGTCCTGCCTCTCCCGTACACTTATTAATGATGCGACCTTCAGTGTCCTTATCTGTAAAAAAGGGGAGTCATAGGGCTACTGTGAGAATCAAATGAGAAATGTGCCAAGGGCTGGGATCACTGGGGAAACACACCAGCCCTGTCCAGTGGCCACTAATCTGTTCAGGTTCTTGCCTCTCTGTGGCACGTGTAACCGGGTAAGGCAGGTCTGAAGGTGGCTGGTGGCTGTGCTGGGTGCTCTGCACATTCTGGGGCAGCTCCTAAGGTGGAGGCAGTGGGGGTGGCTTCACCAACACGCTCTCAATGTTTGTCAGCAAGTTGACCCCTTTTAAAGTCAAAAGGCTGTTGCATGGACACACGATAACTCTGTAGTGTGGCTATTTTTGGAGGTAAAATTGGAGGGTCCAGGGAAATTTTCCCTCAATACTATGGATACTTAAAATCATTATGTTTTTTTACTTTCTTCTTTGTCCTTTCCTCTTCCCTTTATTTTATATTTTAAATGTTCTATTCAGTACATCACACATCTTAAAAAATGGGTAAGTTTGCTGCTGGGTCAATTTTCCCAAATGGAACACACTGTTAGGAACACCCAGACCAAGAAAGAGAACATGGCTGCCCCCACCCCAGCTCCCCGTTGGCCCCCTCCCACTCACTTCCAGACTCTCCACTCAGGTCATTCCCCTGACTTCTAACAACAAAGATGGCTTTATTTTTTTAGAAATCTGAAATACAACTTTATTCTGATTCTAAACGAAAAGGAATGGGATTGACAGTAAACTATACAAGGTTTCACCACTGAATATTGTGATGTGGCTGAGCAGTTCTGTATTTGAAACTCAATAAAGAAATGACTGTATTCCAAAACAGTTACATATGCAGGTCCAAACAAATGAAGGTTTCTTCTTTTACTGCCACATTCACTCTGAAGCGCATTCATCTCCTTCAGAATCCCAAAAGTCAAGCACACTTCTGCTTAGCTTAATAAACTGGCAAACACGTGGCACCACTGACATCATCACGGGACAGGTGCCTATAAAACTAGACTTCTGATGATGCTGGCCCCTGTTCACCTTTCTCCCAGGGTGTCATCCTCGTCCAGGAAGTTGTGGTCTGGGCAGCCTCTAGAATCAAGACTGTGCTGCCACAGCTGGGTCCTTGACAACCTCTGGTGGTGCAAGAGCAGGCTAGTGACAAATTCTAAGTTAGATCTTCAGTTAGTTTTCTAGCAAGCCAGGGAAAGGCTTTTCAGAGTTGGAGTTGCTTTTGGCAGAAATATGATACTGAAGATTATTCTGGTGGAAGAAGATTGATTTTGCCTTAACTGTCCTTATGTCCACTTTGCTGCCACACAACACGATGGGGATGTTTCCACGCACTTACACCAGGTCTCTATGTCAGTTAGGCACGTTCTTCCAAGTAACTCTCGAAGCTCCGTCAAACATTATAATGGAGCCCTGGGCTTGGATGTAATATCCATCTCTCCGTGGGCGGAACTTCTGGCCAGCTGTATCCCACGCATTCAACTCGATATGCACTCTGCTTGGTGTGAAACGGGAAGGGATGGACTTCAACGACCAAGTGGCTACAAACTTCTCAAATTCACCACATGATGTTTCACAAATACAGTTTTTCCAGTCTGATCAAGCTTGGGGCTCTCCCTGGGCAACTGTCACGATGTTAACTTCGTATGTTAACTTCCAGAAGTACCTCAGGCGGGTCTGAGAGCTGGAAAGATCAAAGATTAGTTTTCATTTTACAGACATGGAACCAGCCAGCATTAATTTTTGGCGTCTGGCCTCTTTTCTCAAAATTATGATTATGAGATTCATCCTGTATATATCATTTAAAGATTTTATTTATTTTATTTTCAGACAGAAGGGAGAGGGAGACAAACACCCATGGGTGGTTGCTGTCTCCCTGTATTTTGGAGTTATCGTAAAACTTTGAAATAAAATGCTTCTAGATCCCCACGTGGTAAGAGGTTTACCTTGGTACGACTAACTCTTGGACCTCAGGGTCTTCCGGGGTTCCACTGGCTGCCATTTAGGAAACTACGCCCTCGCCTGCCCTTTCTCCGCCCCCCTGTTGGGGGCATCCACGAGCGGCTGCGCACAGACAGCCTGCCCGCCCGGGGAAACGCAGTCACGTGACTGAAGACTGTCCGCCAAGATGGCTGCCTCTTATGTGGTAACGCTGGCGTTGTCCATATACTTTCCGCTGCTGCTGCTGATCGCCTGGAAGCGCTGGCGGCGGGGGCGTTCGCCCCGGCACGTAGTCGTCGTGGTGCTGGGCGATGTGGGCCGCAGCCCCCGAATGCAGTACCACGCACTGGCATTGGCTCGGCGTGGCTTCTCCGTGACCCTTCTTGGATTCTGCAGTGAGTGCCGGGGATCTGGGAAGAAGGCAGCTCTCTCAGCTTCGATCACCCCAGAGGAGCCGGGGGTGGGGTGAGGACGCTCCTGTTCTCTCTCCTCTTTCGGGCAGTTCTTCCAGACTGGACAGCTGTTGCCAGGTTTTTGCCCGGTGTCTGGTGGCGGGTGTCTAGGAACAGCCTAATCGAGCGCCTGCCATATGCTAGGATAGTGCTGAGCTAAATGAACTCTGCTTAGTTTCATTCCTCCTACTAAGTGGAAGGAAGGACCGGAACCTACGTGCGTGTGGCTCCAGAGCGAGTACCGGTAACTGCGTTCCTGAGGCTGCTGTTGTCAGGCTGTGTTTGAGGAGACAGGCAGCTTGTCTTCTTTGCATTGCTCTTATGCAGAGCGCAGCAGGCAGGCAGATGTTTTTCATTTGCGCAGCATGTCCAGCTTTTTCACCCCGTGTGCAGGGTCAGTCGTGTCTGTTCTTCCATCTTCCTCCATGTTGACATCTTTAGATAAAGAGTAGCTCAATTTGCTATCAGGGAAAAGAAGTAATAACATTCTTTGCATTTGGTCCCTGTTTAGAGTCTGCTATCCCAGGGTGAGAGGGGTGGAGTGGGACTTAATAGGGTTCTCCCTGCGATGGGATAATTCCCCCATCCAAGGAATCTAGATCAGTGTGATGGCCTACTGTGTGCCAGGTATTGTGTTATGTAAAGGTGGTTACGATTCAGGCCCTCCCTCTGTGGACAGTCTAGTGGAATCTGGACAACAATTGGCCTCCTTCTCTGTTTTGGCTATTGAGGAACAGCGGGCTGTTTGGAAAAGTCCCACTATTCCAAACACTAAAAAGTCCCACTCTCCACTATTTTACCTGAGCTGGTGGATCATCTGACTTGAAGTTAGATCGCCCTGTCTGGTTCATTAAAGGGGACATTCTTTTCAGACTCCAAACCCCACCATGAGCTTTTGCAGAATGACAGAATTCGGATTGTGCCTTTGACAGAACTTCAGAGATTTGCAGGTAGGACACAGCCAACTCCAGATTCCTCTGAATTGGGGTGTGAGTGTGTTGGGGGGGCTGCAAATTGCCAAGAACTCCTTTGGTAGTGACAACTCTTTTCTGACTTGCAGTTGGGCCGAGCATTCTTCAGTACGGAATCAAAGTTGTCTTTCAGGCGGTGCACTTGCTGTGGAAGTTGATGTGCAGGGAGCCAGCAACCTACATCTTTCTCCAGGTGTCTGTCAGCCCTGCTTCTTTCTGTGAGAATCACTGTTAACAATTTTATTTATATTTCAGTCTTTAAAAATGTACAAATTGGTAAATAAATTGCATATGTATGTGTGTGTATAAACTTTTAAGAACAGAGTAGGAGTCTATGGTGTGAATCCATTCTACTTATGGTGCCCATCTAGTGTATTTTTCTATGTCATTACAGATAAGTCTTACACTGTACTTATTACATCTAAGTGTTTTACATGTATTAACTCATTTAATCACAACAATCCTAAGAAGTAGGTTCTTATATTACTTACATTTTAGAAATTAGGTGACCTACACCCAGAGAAATTCAGTAAGTAGCTCATTGTTACACATCTAGGAAGGGCTGGAGACAGGGTTTGAACTAGGTTGTCAGTCTGGTTTTGGAGTTAAGCTCTTAACCTCTTCCCTTCACTTTTTAACATATAGAAACATCTCCTTTTAATTGGCTGATGTACCCTAATGTATTTATTTAGTCTCATCTTAATAGACACTCCGATTGTTAGTTTTTTTTACTTTTACGAAAAGTGTGGCAAAGAGCATCAGTGAACATGTGTTTTTTTGTGTGGGTCCAGTCTTTTTCTTGGAATAAATTCATAGGGGTCAAAACTCATGCACTTTATTTATTTATGCAAAATATTTTATTCATTTATGTAAAATATTTTATTTATTTATTTTTAGAGAGACAAGAAGGAAAGGAGAGAGAGAAACATCAATGTGTGGTTGCTTCTTGGCAGCTCCTACTGGGGACCTTAGCCTGCAACCCAGGCATGTGCCCTGACTGGGAATTGAATCAGTGACCCCTTGGTTCACAGGTTGGCGCTCAATCCACTGAGCCACACCACCCAGGACAGAACTTGTGCACTTTAAAATGTGGTGTGCTACTGGATAGTCCTAGAGTAAGGTTGGGACAATTTATTTCCCACCCAAGGGGATGGGATGCCTCTTCCCACACATATGTGCCATCACTAGCTGTTGTCAGGTATTTTAATTTCCACCTAACTTAATGTACCTCCTTGTTCCATTTTTTGTCTCCTTGATTATTGATGATCTTGGACTTTTCAGGTTGTTTCTTTCAGGTCAATGATGGTCTGGTTTCCTCTTTTTCATTCAAGTTTCTCTTTTTCCCAGAACCCCCCGGGCCTGCCTGCTATTGCTGTCTGCTGGTTTGTGGGCTGCCTCTGTGGGAGCAAGCTCGTCATTGACTGGCACAACTATGGCTACTCCGTTATGGGTCTGGTGCATGGCCCCAACCACTACATTGTTCTGCTGGCCAAGTGGTGAGGGTCTGGGAGGATGGTGCAGACACCTTCCCTAAACTGTGGTAGGAAGAAGGGCCTGTGCAGAGACTTGGTGAAGCTGGTTCCTTGCATAATCTGTGGGGTAAGGGTTGGGCTGGGGAACTGGGCTGATGCTGGTTAAAAGTGATGGAAACAGGCCCGAGCAAAGGAGGGTGTCTTTTTTTTTTTTTTAAGATTTTATTCACTTTTTAGGAAGAGAGAGAGAGGGAGAGAAACATTGATTGGTTGCCTCCTGCACCCTAACTTGGGGAGCAGGCCCACAACCCAGGCATGCGCCCTGACTGGGAATTGAATCGTTGACATTTCGGTCTACAGGATGACGCCTAGCCCACTGAGCCACACCAGTCAGGTCAGGAGGCTGTCTGTTGGCTCAGGAGACAGAAGAGTCCAGAGAAATGGCTGACTTTGAGCTCAAAAAGGGTGTCATCAGGACCTCTCTCATCTCTCTTTCCACACTCCTTCTAGGAGTTATTTCTCAGGTTCTGGGAGTTCCCCTTGCTTTTAGCTTCACCCCGTCAAGCTAAGTGGAGAGAGTGAGCCTCTGATTGGCACCTGCTGATCTGCCATCCTATGACCTTCGCACTGACACTGGCAGCTGTAGTACCCCATTGTTTCAGGCTTCGGACAAGTGCTGTGCTGCAAGAGCTGGGGTCCAGGTGCACCCAGACCAGATCCCCAAGTAAAAACTGGGGCTGCTGCTGGAGGACAGGGACACAGGCCTGCAGTGGATGAGACAGGGAGAGGGAAGAAGGGCCTGTGGTGGCAGGTTTGACCTGGAGCAGGAAGAGTTGGTCTGTTCTGAGCTCCACCCAATGTATAACACCTGCCTGGGTGGGGACTCGTAGCCTCGAGCCATCAGCTTCAGCCTGTCCCCTATCAGGCCTGTCCTCCATGGCGGTAACAGTGGTGGTGGCAGCAGCAATTACTGAGCATTTGCTGCTGTATCCTAGGCTCAGGCCAGGGCCTTTACCTCATTTAGTCTACATGCCTCCCTTTTACAAGCCAGGAAACCAAGGCTGTGAACCATTTTGTCTCTTGCCCCACAGCTCATAAGTGTGAGGACTGAAATTCAGTGCCAGGCCACCCAGTTCCGGAGCTTCCTTTGCATCCGGAGTTAGGAGCAAGCCGTGATACACCAATGGTTAATCTGGAGTCACTCCTTTCCCCTTTTCAGTTCTGCCCTGCCGTCAGGTCGCAAGTCAGTTTGGAGCTAATCTGTTGTTAAAGCCTCTCTAACATTTACTAAGCTCCCTTTGTAACACATTGGAAGCATCCTCAGCCTCAGTCTTTGCAGGGAACAGTGCACAGTGTGGCTAAAATTTAATAATGGAGACTTCATTATATATCTTTCTATGGCAAGAGAGATACTGGATTTTCCCTTCTGTAGTGATACATGGTTTCCTTTGAAAGTATTTCTATTTAAGCTAAAAAGTGATACAATATAAAGAAAGGTGTGAAAGAAATAATAGCACAGGTAGAACTCAGATAGTACAAACCCTGGTAAGTTGTCTTGCCAGTGCCCCGATTTGGGAGACCCCAGCTCTGCAGCTTCTGAATCTGAAGGGTTCGAGTCACGTGATGGTTATGGTCATGGGGCCTAGCCCAGGGCTCCGGGCTGACCAACGATATGTCTTTTCAGGTATGAGAAGCTTTGTGGACGCCTCTCCCACCTGAACCTGTGTGTGACCAATGAGATGCGGGAAGACCTGGCAGAGAATTGGGGCATCAAGTAGGGACCTTGGGCGGGGCGGGGGGGTGGAGGGGATGAGGGGTCGCAGCACAGGTGGTGCCCACTGCAGTGCCTGCTGTGCCAGGTTGGTGAGGCATCTGGAAATACCCAGGGGCCTGGGAGGTGGGAAGCTGAGGGAGGAGGAGGCTGGAGTTTCTTTCCCGGCCAGCCAGAGGGCCCAGGCAGTTTTGATGTTAGATCTCTCTGTGCTTCCCTAAGTCATTCACAGCTTCTTATTCTCATTGTCTGAAACATGAATCCCCCAAGCCCCTTCTTTTTCCGGATCCTCCTGGGTCTTCTATTCCTCAGGCCATTTCCCACCCCTCCTAGAGCCCTCCAATGATCTCGTTGCAGAGCTGTGACCGTCTACGACAAGCCAGCGTCTTTCTTTAAAGAGACGCCCTTGGACCTGCAGCACCGGCTCTTTATGAAGTTGGGCCGCACCTACTCTGCATTCAGGGCCAGGTCAGTCTCCTGTCTTCCGT
The DNA here is from genome assembly GCF_019186645.2 of Phyllostomus hastatus. Classification (NCBI taxonomy): domain Eukaryota; kingdom Metazoa; phylum Chordata; class Mammalia; order Chiroptera; family Phyllostomidae; genus Phyllostomus; species Phyllostomus hastatus. Next base: position 3,172,618 of record NW_025334030.1, on the reverse strand, counting down.
CTTCTCTTGTGTTCGCTGCCATCCTGGCTTCTCCCTTATCTCTTCGCTGCAGACCTGGGAATCTAATAATCCACAGTTTGGCTAACTGTGGTTGCAGGCCCACTGCCTGTTCATAAATAAAGTTTTATTGGAATGCAGCACATTCATTTATGCATTGTCCATGGCTACTTCATACTACAGCAGCAGAGCTGAGTTTTGCAAGAGATTGAATGGCTCCCAAAGCCTGAAGTATTAATTCTCTGGCCATTTAAGGAAACGTTTGTCCTGTGCAAGGCTGTGGTCATCTTCACCCTCCTCCCTGCGAGTTCCTGACCCATTGGTGGGGTCTGTGGACCTGTGTGTTCTGTGGGATGCCTCACAGGTCTAAGGCCCTTGGAGTAGCTCTTCACACACCAGTTGTTTGCTCCTTTCAGTAACCTGGCAGCCAGTTGGGAAGTCACAGCTCCCTCATCCTTAGTCGAGGGAATGATAAGAACAGTAAGCTGGTGAAGGCAGGGGCTGAGTCGGCCTTGTCTGCTGTTGTGACCTCAGCATCTAGCAACAAGCAGATGCTGATAAAGAAAGCAAGGCTCGTGTGTGCCCAGGCCTAGGGTAATAGGGTCAGCTTGGTGTTTCTGACAAGGCCATGCCCTGACCTTGGGGAGCCTCTGGGCCTCACTCTGGTGGGAGACAGCCATCTTGGGGCCTGTGGGCCTGCGCTGTGGCATCTCACAGGCGCTCTCTCTGCTTCTTCAGCTCAGAGCCCTTGGACCCAGCCACTGAGAGGTCAACCTTCACGGAGCAGGATGCTGGAAGCGGGATGGTGACACGTCTTCATGGGCGGCCAGCTCTGTTGGTCAGCAGCACTAGCTGGACAGGTCTCAGGAGCCTTCTGGGCATGTGGGACTTGTACAAGCACCAGTCTGAGCCTGCATTCTTGTCCCTGCTAGGCCCGTGCCCCGCATGTATTTGGGGTGCCCTAAGGTCCCGATCAGAAAGGGGAGGGCATTGAGCTGGGCAGGGAGGCATCTAGAAACCAGCCACGACACATAGCTCTCTTTTCTTGCAGAGGATGAGGATTTCTCCATCTTGCTGGCAGCATTAGAAAGTAGGTGTGTGGCTGTGATCAAGAGCTGGGCTTGTCAGGGGCTGTTGAGCTGTGAGGTGCTCACTGAGCCTTGCATGGTGTTCTCTGCAGGGTGTTCCTGCCTGTAGGGCTGGAGGGTGGGCCGGCCTGAGCACTCGGGTGGTGCAGGGGCGACTCTGAGTTCCCATTTTGGTTGCTGAGTGACCAGGCCTTAGATCTATCTGAAGTGCCAGCTCTGGGAGAGTGATCTGTGTCTGGAAGGTGTCCCTCCCTTCACCCCTCTCTCATTCCTTCCCTCACCTGACTAGATGATCCTGCTTATCATGTATTTATTTTTTTAAACAGAGTTTGAACAGCTAATCCTGAATGGAGAAAGTTTTCCTTCTCTGGTCTGTGTGATAACAGGTACCTTTTGGGACCCTCCATGTTCTTCTGTTTAGGTGAGGGGCAGTGGGGAAGGGGGAAGGCAGCTGCCTTGGGTGTCTTTCCTACGTCAGCCACGTAAAGCCCCTTCTTTCCTTAATCCTTATGGCAGCTCTCGGACATGAGATTTTCTACGCCCATTTGACAGAGGGTGAAACTGAGGCTCAGAGGGACCTCATGGCAGGGCGTGGAGTCTAGATTTGAATGTCAGATAGTACATTCAGAGATACTGAGCTTTCCACTTCTGCAGTCGTTTGCAGGCTTTTTATCTTTATTTTTTTTTAAATAAAGAGGCCACTCTCTGACATAAAATTGCTTCCAGAGTTGCCTACTGGGGAGAGAAGCAGGGAGCTGTCAGAGGAGGAAGGTCCCGGGACAGCTGTCCCACCTCACACACTGCCCTCCTCCTGGCCCCTGGGCTCCCAGGGTGGCAGGTGCCCACTGCCTATGCTGTGCCACCTGGCCGGGCCCAGGGACAGCCTGTGAGGAACTGTGTCTGGTTGGCACTCTGGTGCCTAGTCAGTTTATGCTGGCCACATCCACAGCCTGTTGGATACAGATTGCCATGGTTGCTGCAGTCAGGGGGCACACCCCTGGGGGGCGGGGCAGGTATTTCTGGAAGGGGCTGGATGGGGGCTTGATTGGAGCTGTGGGGTGTGGGCCTCCTGCTCACACCTTTGAGGGGCTTCTTAGGGGTGGGGCCTTGGATGGAGTCAGAGGTGGGCCCAGTGCAGTGACTCCTGATTTTCTCCACAAGGCAAAGGGCCTCTGAAGGAGCACTATAGCCGCCTCATTGACCAGAAGCGTTTCCAGCACATCCAGGTCTGTACCCCATGGCTGGAGGCTGAGGATTACCCGCTGCTTCTAGGTAAGAACACCTGGCAGGAGGCCTCAGAGGGCTGAGGTTTCAAAGGGAATACTTACTTCAGGGCTAAGGGACTGACTTTTTACAAAAATGGCCAGATTGTAAATATTATACTGGCCACAGTTGCATATTCTTTGTTTTTACAACCTTTTAAAAATTAAAAGCCATTCTCAGCTCAAGGGGCACACACAAGAAAGGTTTCAGGTGGGTTGGGCCCTGCCATTGGCCCTGCTCCAGAAGCCACCTGGGACGGGTAGATGCCACCTGCCAGGAAACTGTCGGAGATTTTGGCCGGACTCCAGGAAAAGAGGCTGTTTCCTGGTGTGCCAGCTCCCCCTTGCCTGGTGAGCTCGGGAGCTGCTGGCCAAGGGACGCTAAGAGGGTTTTGTCCTTTCAGCCTCCACGCCCTCCATTCAGTCCTGCTCTTCCGTTCAGATGGAAGGGCTCGGCTGGGCTTGGGTTGGGGCCCACTCTTCTCCAGATTGGGGGGCGGGGCAGTGCAGAGGTGACACGTGGAACTGCGCTGACTCTCCCAGTGAGGACACCCTCCCCTCCTGCTCTTCCCATCGTCACTGCCCTGGGGAGGGGAGCGTTGGCCTGGGACTGACACGTCCCTAAGGCCTCATCTTCCGGTGGCCAGGAAGCAGTCCTGGGCAGAGAGCCTTCGGTAGGCAGGCCTTTCCAGCTAGTTTAGTGACGTGAAGTTATTTATTTGGCTTTATTTTCAGAGTGACAGCTGGTTTTCTGTTGAGTCTGTGGGTTCTTTTTCTAATTATTGTGATAGCAAAGTTTGTCATTTTAACTGTTTTTCCATTTTGTAGTGTAGATACAACTCAGTGGCATGAATTACATTCACAAGTGTTCTACAGCCACCACCACTGTGTTTCCAAAACAGTCTTATCACCCCAAGCAGAAACTCTGGCCCCAGTAAGCATAATTGCTGTGGAGTCTTTTAAAATAAATTGTGGTTAAGTAGAAAAAGGGAGTCAGTTTAAATAAAAATGGTAGTAATAGGCAGGTAGTTTTCAGATAGGGCTGAGTGGCCAGGAGTGGACACTGTGACCCCCTGCCCTGCACCAGGCTGCTTGGCCAACTCCAGCCAGTTGTGTGTGGGGTGGGGAGCGTTTTCCACTTTCAATTCCCCGCCAGAGGCGCCGATCCACAGTCCTTGCAGCATGTGAGGTCAAAGGGAGCCGGCCAGTGCTCTGACGACCCCCACTCCCTGCAGGGTCAGCAGACCTGGGTGTCTGCCTGCACAAGTCCTCCAGTGGCCTGGACCTGCCCATGAAGGTGGTGGACATGTTTGGATGCTGCCTGCCCGTGTGCGCTGTGAACTTCCGGTGGTAGGAGTGGAAACAAATCCTACTAGAATTAGGAGTTAGGTTCTCAAACCAGCAGCTGGGGGGAACCAGTGTGGTCAGAGCTGCCCCTTAGAAAGGTGCCATCTCCCGATCTGTGCCGCTCAGCCAGGTGGCCCTGGGGAGTAGGAGTCCTATCAGATGGGCCAAGTCCCGCTGTCGGAGTTGGCTCCCACTGAGCTCATGTTGAACAAAAATTACGTGTCCTAAATAATCAATTTGGGGCTTGTGCTCAAAGGATGAAGTAGGGGTTGGAATTGCCCACACAATTTACATGTTTCTATTTCTCTCTCTGTCTCTTTTGTTTGAGCTTTTACTTGGATTTAAATCAGTTAAATGAGTATAATTCTCTGTCTCCACCCTTCCTGGAGAAGATGAGCTTTTGGAGGGTAGTGTTAGAAGAGGCTCTAGAAACTGCCCTCCTATGGACTGAGGGGCCAGCCTCTAAACGGGCAATCAGGATGTTAGACCCTTGCATGAGCTGACCTCTGCACGCTGTGCTACCCAGAAAAGTCACCCTTAATGTGCTGAGCCTACCTCCAGTTGCCGTTTACCTTGTTTATCTGCTGTGCAATTAAGAGAAAAAACGCAGAACCCACTGAGCACATTCTCACTGGAAAGAGCATAGAGCAGAAGAGTTCCAGATCCCCGTTCACTGCCCCTGTCCCCACATTGGTTTGGGGTTTTGATGTGTATCCTGCCAGGACTGTTTTCTATTCAGACGTCAAATCTAAGAACAGATTCATTGGAACCAGACTGACTGTTCCTAACCCCTAGCTTAGCCTGTGGGTGGGGAGTGGTGGTGTGGGGGTCCAGGTGGGCATCATGGGGTTCTGGTTTCTTCTCCAGGCAACTCTTAGGCCTCCCTCAATTGTCTCTGCAGCTTACACGAGCTTGTGAAACATGAGGAAAATGGCCTGGTTTTCAAGGACTCAGAGGAACTGGCAGCTCAGCTGCAGGTAACCACCTCTGCCCTCATGCCTGGGCTTGCAGGGTTTGGAGGCTGGCAGAACCGTGTTCCTGGATTCCTTGCTCCTGCAGCCCAGTGGGCCTGTGCTGGGTCCGGGTGAAAAGCAATAGGAGGGAGCAGTGGTTCCTGAGGCTCGGCCCCAGTGGGCTCAGGGGAATTAAGGTCTACCCACCTGCTGTCTGGTTTGTGGAGCTTCTACCATGCAGGTGCTGGTGCACAGGTGGACTGTGTGTGTCACTTAGGGAGTGACGGGATATCAGGAGGGAGAGTGAGGAGTGAAGGGAGCTTCCTAAACTAGCCTTGCAAGATGGGTGGGAGTCTTCAAAGGATACTTGTTTCTTATTACAAGTAGTAATATATCAATATTTTTGACAGTTGAGACCCTGGGTGGCAAACTTTCTGCAAAGGCCCAGCTAGAAAAATCTGTGGTGCGACTGTTTTAATAAAACTTTATTTACAAAGACAGGTGGAAGGCTGAATTTGGCCCACAGGCTGTAGTTTTGGATACCTGACTTAGTTTAGCAAAACTGGAAAGAATGCAGACATTGCCTGGTTCCCAGCCTGTGGGCTGGATGGTGCTGGGCAGAGGCTGAGGGGTAGATGCCCTTGGTGGCAGGAACAGCACTGGCAGGCAGGGGGCTACTGCAGGTCGCTGTGTGGACGAGTTCCACTGCAGCATGGCCGGGCTGTCAAGTAGGACAGAGGAGGACATGGAGCGTGGCTGGGGTGTGAGGGCTCTAGAATGCTTGGTGCGGGAGGGGGCTTGCTAGGTCGAGGATGGCGGGGTGGGAGAGGTCTGAGACCAGTTCAACAAGCTGAGGGTGGAAGCTGGGCTGGCGGCCCCTGGCGGCCCCGAGACACTGTTGGCGGTAGTGTGGCCAGAGGGAGGGTTTCAGAATCACTGGCCTGGCAGCTGGTGTTTGGGGTGTGGCAGAGGCCCAGGCTGCTGGGAAGAAGGGGCGGGGGAAGCAGGGATGAGGGAAGTTTTGTCTTTTTTTCTTCTAGATGCTTTTGTCAAAGTTTCCTGATCCTTCTGGCAAACTGAACCAGTTCCGGAAGAACCTCCAGGAGTCTGAGCAGCTTTGTTGGGATGAGAACTGGAAACAGAATGTTCTCCCTTTGCTTATGGACACATGACTCCTTGGCCCAAAGACTGAACGCCCCTGAGCATGTCCTGGTGCTGAATGTCGTGAAAGGGGAGACCCTGATGCTGATGCCAACCCCTCTCTGCTCTCCTGTGCTTCTTACCATAAACCTGACTCACTTCCCTCCTCCAGACTCTCAGCTGCTGCCCAGTCCCTGGGCAGACTATTTGGAGCAGCACCTCCCAGTGGACAATAGTTGAAAGGACAGCACACTATGCCCGTGGAATGAAATTATTTATTTCTCCACTTTCCTTTAACTTCATGTAAGAGGCAAATCCTGTAAGTTTTACATTTTTTGGTCAGTAAAAAATCCTATGGTCATTTCTAAGTTGCCAAACACAGTCTCAATTCAGGACAGATTGGTGAAGGCAGCAAGAAAGTTTTCATTTAATTGGTGCTGGTGTAGATGGCTTCCCACCTTGGGAACATTTAGTCGCACACCTGTGGGAGATGTGCTTTTCTCCGGCTGGTGGATCTCTCTGAGCCTCCAGTTCTGGGAGGTCCACTCCACACAGAGCCTGTTGCAAGTCCCAGCACTTGCTGCAGTCAGTTTTCTCCTTTGAGAATGACTTAAACACCTCCGGCCAGCCAGTCTGTGGGCCTGTGCGCGTAGCAGATTGTTGTGTGTGCTGGGCTGTCACAGTCAGCAACATTAACACAGGTCAGAGATGGGGAAATCTCAAACTAAAGGGCCAAAAATGGAGTTTTTAATAAGATGGAGACGGCTGTCTACCAAGTGAGGTGCTTGTTCCTAGCGTAAATTGTCAAGGGAAATGTATGAAAAATCATTTTGCCGCTCCCCGCGCATGATCCAAGGTAAGCGTTTGGGTGATTGGGAGGGTGAAGGGGAGAGGGTTTGTTGAGGATTCTTCCCAGGGCACTGTAGGATGAGTCCCACATCTTTCACGTCGGGAGAGGAGGTGTCCGCCTCACACCTCAGACCCTGTGAGGGGTGCCCACAGGGCCGCACGTGAAGCTGACTCGCCCTCCGTGTACAGGGGACGTGGCGGGACAGGGCACATCAGACGCCGGGACAGGGCTACCAGACAAGCGGAGGAAGTGTCAGTGTTGGGGTCCGAGGGAAGCTATTTTAATGACCAGGACTTTGTGGCCCCAGAAACCAGTTCAGCTGGTTTCTTCTTTCGTGGCCCGAGTCACTCCCCTCTTTCCTCTCCTCCTCTTTGACTCTTTTCCTTCCCTCAGTTTATTACTTTTCTGTTACTTGCCTGTGGCCTTGTCCAGCATCACTTTGTCCCTGTTTTTGTCTTCTGGGGGGTGCCTTTCTCAGCATCTGCTCTGTTGTGTCCTGAACATTGTCCAGGATGAAGGAAACATACTTGATAGATGTGTTTCCCCCACACAAATGGAATGCTTACCTCCGAGCCAAAACTTTCATTTCTGGTTTATGGTGGTTTGCTTATGAACCAGAACTGCTGACAGAAAGGGGCAGCCACATGCCTGAACGGTTCATGTTTTTTATTAGGACACAGTTTGTGGTTCCTGGTTCAGAATTTAACATTCTTCAAACATTTAAGTCCAATGAAAGTTTTATCAGCTTTTCCCAGATAAAAACTTTTCCCCAGGCGATTTAATTTTCACGGTTATTTTCAGAAACGTTTGTTGTAAACTTACAACTTTAGTTTCAGAATTGCCATCTCCGAGTGCTCTTCATAGGGAAATAGTTTTTGGCTGTGATGAGGCACCGCTTCCCATGAGATCCCAGCCTGGCCTGGAAACAGAGCATGTGTGTCTCAGGATGGCGGGGTTTGGGGACAGGCACCACCCTAGGAGTGAGGGGTTACAGGACAGGCCTGGGGGTGGGCTTACAAACCAGATTGTCCAGCCCCATCCAGACACCTAGAAGCAGCCTCCAGAAGCAGGACCAGGAATCCTGTTTTTAAAGAGCTCACGACAGCCAGGTTTGCTGCCTCTGCCCATCGGGCCATACCCATCTGTGGAAGGTCATGGCCTGTCTTGGTTCCCTGTAGTGCTCTGCACCTGTCCTCCACCCTGTCACCAGGTGCAGCTCAAGTGGAGCCAAGATTTGAACCTGCTTGGCCTGACTGCTCAGCCTGGTGCCTCCTCACAAAACCTGGACATGCACCTGGAGGGGCTCCCGGCCTCTTCGTAAGCACAGGTGTCTGAAGAGCCACTGGCAAGGTTCATTTTATCATCAGTTTTTTTATGAATGAAAAATTAGTATTTAAAAGGAAATGTGAGACATGAAAGTGCAGAAGCATCTATAATCCTGCCATCCAAGTATAACAACTGTTAACTATTGTATATTCTTTGAGATTTCCCCCATATGAATTGTAAAATAAAGGTGATGATTTTTTAAAATAAGAATTGGCTTATACTATATTATCTTTTGGCACTTAGTTTTCTTCACTTAAAATATGTTGTAGATTTTGACGTTTGCCAGATGGGAGGGGGGCTGAGGGATATGGGTGAGAAAGGCGAAGAGATTGAGGAGTAGTGTGGTCGTTACAGAGCAGCGTGGGGCTGTCGAGCACAGCACAGGGAATGCACTCGGTAATACTGTGATAACTTACGGTGTCAGATGGGTACTAGATTTATTGGGGTGAGCACTGTTGTAAGTTATATAAACGTCTAACCCTGGGGTTGTATACCTGAAACTAATGCGACACTGTATGCCAACTGTAATTTAAAAATAAAAAATGTTTAAAAAATAAAATACAGATATTTTTACCCATAAATATCTGAAGGACTTCATTCTTTTTCAAGGCTGCACAGCACTCTGCCAGTGGGACTTTTAGCACATGTGGGCAGGCATTTGTGTGGTCTTTGTTAGCAGAGGCTGCTGCAGGTGGGGCTTTGCTTGCAAGGCTGGGGCAGGTGTTGCGGCAAACGGGGTTTTGCGGTGGAAGGCCGGGGTGGGCCTGGAATGTGGTCAGGTGGTGGGGTAGGGGGAGTTAGGGATCGAGAGCAGGAATTGGCTGCCCGGCTGTAGTCCTTGGAGCTAGGGTGGTTACTTAGCCTCCCTACACCTCGGTGTTCCCACGGGTGACGTGGAAGATGACAGCACACCCCTTCCAGCTGCTGGAGGGGCTGGCACACGTCAGGTCTGAGGAGACAGTGCCTGACCCACAGCAATGCCAATTCAGGGCCGTAAATGGCAGGCCCCGCCCTCTTCTCTAAAGTTACCCCTTGTCCTTCCATTTCCTGGGTGCCGAACCCAGTAACAGCAGCGACCGTTTTCCTGAGTGTCCCCAGGAACCGGGTTCTGTTCTGCCTCTGGTGGATGCTGCTGCTGTACAGGTGGCCCGGAGGCAGTGACAGCCCAGCCCCACCAGGGCGGGTGGTGGGGCCCTCCTCCAGAGCCTGTGCCTGACTGCTGTGTGGCCTGAACTTCGTCTACCCTGACACCTACGGGCATCTGCCATCCCTTCCACTTTACAGACAATCAAACAGGCCAGAAGGCTCTGGAAACCTGCTCTAAACACAGTAGGGCTGCTGGTCTCAGCCCTCCAGGTTCACAGCGTGAGTTACCTCCATTCCCCCAGAGCCCATCCTCCAGCCCTGCCTGCCCTGCTGACCTTCGGGGCAGGGGTCGTCAGGGCTTCCTAGTTTGCTTTCAGGGCCCATTCTTTCACTGCCCTGATTTCTGCCTACTGGAGGCTGGCCTGGATGGCCTCTCCGAGACAGCAGGCTGTCCTGGGGCCCCGGGGCTCACCTAGCTCGGTGGTGAAGAGCTGGCATGTCTCTGGGTTGCGGATGGTGAAGGCAATATAGGCATCAAGAGCCAGCTCGTCCTTCCGGCAAGCAGACAGGCTCTGCAGGACCCTGACCAGGGACAGGATAATTTCTGGGCAGTACAGCACATCTGCAATGAAAACCGCAGATTACTGACGGGCACTCCCTCTAGGACTCCGGACCCCAGAACTGAGGACGCTGGGTTGTGCCAGCCTTGGCAGCGGGGCAAGGGCCGGGAAAGCAGCAGTTCTGTTGGATGGAAAGAAAATTATTTGGTAGAAGAAAGAAGATCCTTAGGAGAGAACAAAAGCTGCTGAAAAGCAATACAACAACGGAAAAATATCCAAGACTCATTGTGTTCCTTTAAAACAAATTGTTTGCCCATGGCCTATACAGAAGACGCTTTAATAAAGCAAACCCTGAGTCCGCTTCAGACTTCTAGGTTCCAGAGGCCTACCGCTTTGGTCTCTGCGGGGCGGGGGGACAAGCTTGTTCCTGCCTGACAGCCAGGTTTGCAGGGATGGGCGCTGCGTTGGGTGTGCTGCTCAGGCTCTGCATGCTGGCCACTGTGTCTCCGTGGGTCTCGGGGCTGTGGCCCAGGACCAGAGGCACAGTGATGTCAGCCCGACAGGGGACGGGTCAGGTTGGCAGAGGATGAGGGGCTTCTTAGTTTTCAAGCCAAATGCCCCTTCTCTCGAGGACCCTGTCCTTGCACTGGAAGTGAGTAATCCTCTGTGGTATGCACCTGGGACAGAAACACACAGGAACTCTTCTCGGGGACATGCAACACGTGGGGATGATGCAGAGCAGGGGGAAGCCAGTGCTACCGGCAGTGGAGACACTCAGAGCTCCTTCCCTGAATCAGACACCACCACAGCTGGACCCTCCTGGGTGCCCATGACACACAGCGAATCAGACCCGGTCCTGGGAGGAGGACTATGGTCTTTGTGGACATGAAAGGACAAGGCTGCCATGGTGGGACAGAAAAGCGTGTCTACTCGACTGTGGTCTGGCTAATAGGTCAGACTGGCGTGGCAGCCTGGGGCCTTTTCTGTTCATCCCAGGCCTTGCTGGGGAGAGCCAGGTTCATTTATCTGATGGAGACACTTACAACAGGAGTGCATATGGCCATTTCCTTAAACAGGAAGACTGTGGCTTTAGGGCACCCACAAGGCACACCCTATGTTTTGATGTCACCTGGGAGGTTCACAGTGACCCTTCCGGAAGTCTCATCTGGCCTTTACCATTACCCCTCTGACTCTGCAGAGTCCATGGTCCCCTTCCCTGCACTGAGCTGGGTGCAGCCATAGGGAAGCCACGGGCTTCAGTGGCCAGGGCTGAGCAGTACCTGCTGCGAGGACGATGTCTGGCTGGAGGGCAGTGAGCTGAGGGGCTGTCACAACGTCCCAGTCCAGCTGTTCCACTGCCACCACGGGGCTCTCTGAGTTGTGGGTGTGGTGTCCTGGGTGCTGTGCTGGGGCGGTGGCATCTGGCTCCAACAAGAAGCCATTGAGAAGGATGTTCCCGCGGAGCTGCTCGAGGACATGGCTGTGACAGTCGCTGAAGATGTATGCTCTAGGGCGGCACATTTTGCAGATGACCAGGCCGGTGAGGCCGGCTCCACTGCCGAGCTCTAAGACAGTCCTGAGTTGGAGAAGGGGACAAGTGTCTGCAATTGTGTCGGGGCAAACCAGCCCCAGGGCCCTGCCCTGCACCCCGAGGTCACCTGTGATTGAAAGCCGCTGGGTTCTCTAGGGCCCATTCGGCAAGGTAGAGCGCAGCACTCCACGTGACCAGGCCGGTGGTGCCGTGGGAAACGATGGCTGTGCTCTCAGCGAGTGTGACCGAGTCCCCGGAAGGCTGGGTGGAGATAGGGAGAGAGAGTCACCCAGCTGCCAGAAGACAAGGAGTTGGTGTTAAAGAGACAAAGGATCATAACAGGTGGGGGGGGGGATCAAGTCAAAATAAGGTCATTGGGGTGGGCCCTAATCCATGGCCACCGAGTCCTCATAAAAAGAGGAAACTAGAACACTGATGCACGACAGAGGGACAGCGACGTGGAGACAGGGGAGACGGCCGAGCTGAGGGCAAGGCCTGGAACACAGCCTTCCCTGGGAACCCTGTCAGCACCTTGATTTTGGAGTTGTAGCTTCCAGAACCATAAGATGATGAATTTCTTTTGTTTAAGTTACCCATTTTTAGGTACTAAAACTAAACAGATGCTAAAAATTATAATTCAAGAAAGCACTCCCGAACAAAACAAAAAGATCTGAAGTAACACTGAAGGAGTGCGCACACTGCACCGGAGACCACTGGCCCAGAACCACCGACCTCGGGACACACTCTAGCAAAACCCCTGAACTTTACAGAGAAAATCCTCTGACCATCTAAGACAAAAGGGCACATAGCATACATAAATGGGAGAGAAAATTAGATTATCATTAGGCTTTTCTACAGCAATGCTTTATGCCGAAGAAAATGGACAAACGTATTTAAGAGACTCAAGAGAGAAAATGTGAGTCAGGACTCAAGTGTAAATGGCTCAGACTGTTATCAACATGTAAGAACTCCACCAAGGTCAATCCCAGAAGCTCTTCTTAAGGAATCTACTAGAGAACAAACTTCAGAAAGCCAAAATGGCTAGAGGGATGTCAACACGTGGATTGAGGGGAGCTCTAAAGATATATAGATTGGAAAGAGATTATGGAATGTGTGCTAGGTCAACAATATCTAAGCCCTAAACCCTGACCCTGTGACTGTGTCATGTTACATGGCAAAGGCACTCGGAAGATGTGCTTAAGGTTACACAACTTGAGATGGAGAAATTATCCTGGATTATCTGGGCGGGATCAATTTCATCACCTGAGCCCTTAAAAGCAGAGCATTTTTTCCTGGCTGAAGATGGAGAGATGCGGAGGAAAAAGAGGCAGGAGAGATTTAAACTGCAAGAGAGACTCGACCCACTGTTGCTGGCTTTGGCAATGAAGGGGCCATGAGCCAGGGAACAAGGGGTGGCCTCTGGAAGCTGAGAGCAACCCCTGGCCAAGAGCCAGCAAGGAAATGGAACTTGAGACCTGCAGCCACAGGGAATAAAACTGTGACAATGACCTGCATGCGCCTGGAAGCAGGCTCTGCTCAAGGGCCCAGCCCTGCTGACACCTTGGTTTTAGTCCTGTGAGACTCAAAGAAGAGAAACCAGCAGAACCCACCAGACTTGTGACCTACAGAATTATAAGACAATACAATTTATGTTGCCTCACACTGCTAAGTTTGTGATAATACTATGTAATGCCTTTATGACAATGTACTTATGGCATGGCAACAAATGAACAAACAAAATGAGGGAGAATGGGGATAGTGCATATAAGAGTTTTACAGTTTTCAGTAACCATAATTGGTGCATAGGATTAGCACTGTTGTTCTGAGACAATGCACAAGTATTATGGGATAAAGTAAATAGGGAATATCTTAACATTATCCCCTGTGTTCTTCAGAACCAGAATTCCAGTGTAGGAGAAAGGAGACACAGATGCACTGTGAAAGGGTTGAGTGAAACCCTGCAGTTCTGGTTTTGAACCAGAAACATCAATATGGACTTATGATGAATTCTATTATAAAAATCAGGGCTATATATAGCACCACTCATATCCCAGTCTGTCTACTGGAAAGACCTACACTGTAGCAGTGAGCACCCTAATGCCCAGACTGTGGTCTCTAAATATCATTTCTCGCTAAAAGAAACTAGGGCTTGTTGAAGACATGGCTGATTCCAGGTCTGGGTAAGAAATATATAAGGTGAATCTGGAAAGCTTGATAAAAAAAATAAAGCAAGAAAACTATTAGCGCAATGTCAAAAGGGCTCAGAAACCTACTTGAAGTGGCTCAAAATAGGACATTTGGAGCTTTAATAGGGACATAATTTGCATGGATTGAACCCCTTCTGGGGAGGACAGGCAACAAATTCACTGTCTTGAGAAGGAAAGATCAAGACTGGATCTTGCCTCGTCTCTACGAGTTGTACCCATGAGTAAACAAATAATGGATGGAGAGAGGCACCTCCTTGTAAAATTTCTCTGGCTAATGAATGAAAACAAAATGATAGAATCAGGAAATTACCCTTTTGTATGCTCTGGTAAATAAATGAGTCTAACTTTTGGGCATCCATAACCACTATCATTAAAAGAATGAAAAACAGATATGATGTGCCTCCTAGAACTCCATATTGTGTTCTTGGCAAAGCAATCAGGCATGAATCTGTGTGCGCCTATGAGTCCAGACACCAGTTTTTGGGAAACTGAGGATGGAGGAACAAGTTGACTAGCACCACGTGTGAGCAACCCAAAGCCAGCCTGCGAAAAGCTGTTTCCACAAAACTGCTGGGGCTGTGCAAAGGAGGCACTGCCAGGAAAGAAACAGCTGGGATGCGGGCAGGGTGCCTGCGGATGAAGGGAGACTTCAGGCCACACCTAGTTAACAGCTAAGACAAAATGCTAGTGTCCAGAGGTGGACAGGGCAGTGATAAAACCTCAGGGTGATTAGTCTGAAAGGAAGATGGTGGTTACTTTCACAGGGACGGGGGGGCTGGGATGGGGGTAGGTCAGATGGGGGCCTTGTGGGGTGGCTGCCAAAGTTCTGTCCCTTGACTGGAGTGGCGGTTACCAGGGTGGCTGCCTTGCAATGACACAGTAAGCTGTATGTGTGGTTTTCTGTATCTATGCTGTATTTTAGAGTAAAAGGTTAAAACAGACAAACACAACATCCAAGATCCCTCTGGCTGTCGTGTGCAGAAAGAACTTTTGTGGGGCAAGAAGCTGGAAGACCAGTCAGAAGGCCATGGCACTGGCCTAGGCTGGTGAGGCTGGTGGCGGGGAGAGTGGGAAGTGGCTGCTGCCCTGTGACATCCACCCATCAAGTATTTATTGGACACTGAGCACCAGGTCCCTGCTGTGCAAATACTGTGCATTAGCTAATTTAACTCCCAGCCACCCCCATAAAATAGGTACTATTATTTGTCAAAATGCTTGACTTACAGATGAAGAAACTAAGGCTCAGGGAGGTAAATTTGACTCCACCTAAGACCACAGAGCTGATGAGTCAGGATATGAACCCACGGAGGCTGACTGGAGCCTGCGTTTTAGCTCTGTGTGCAAAGGTGAGCGTCCGGCCTACGTGGAGAGAAAGCTCATGGCTCCTACCAGCAGGTAGGTCCGGTGGCATGGAGTGGGCTCCTCGGCTGTCAGGACCTCCGCCAATGCCTCGTACAGCTCGTCCAAAGGCTCCTCGTGGACAGCTTCATGCTGGGCGTGGGGGGAACAAGAGCTTCAGCAAGAGCATTAACATGACCCTCACGAATCAAACAAAGGCCCTATTTGCTTCAACTCTGACTTCTAAAAATGGCTGGAGGATTTTCACCAAATTTGAAGGGGCAGTTTGGGATGGATTAACATAACACGGGCCACCTGACAGATAAAAAATTCACTCGGTGGGGGAACCTGGGGTATCTCAAAGAGGTGAAGAGAAGGTGAGGGTGAGAGTAAGCTGTAGTCTAGGGCGGCGGAAATGGAATTGCACAAGAGCTGCTGTGTGACAGGGACAGAGAGCTCTGCCCTGGATCATGATGTCCTGGATGGAAAGAACAAATGGTGCTTTTAAGTGGGCCCAGGCAAAGGCCACAGGATAGGCACTCCACATTTCAGGGTGTGGCTTTGTCGGTGGGCAACGCCCTGTCCTGTGCCCCATGGGGGTGGGAAGGGGCAGCATCAGGTGGCCACGCTTCTCCTGGTGGAATGGGGGAGACCTGCCGGTGACTCTAGCTGCATCATGCTGGTGAGAAACGGAGATGGTGGTAAAGGAAAAACCTGGATAATTCCATGTACTAAGCCTGGGCGAGGCACAGCCCTTCTATTTAGAGGCTGGACACATTGGGTCTGTTACTGACCACTGAAGGAAGTAATAAGGGAGACTAGTTATAAAGCCATTGCAAGACCTAAAACCTCCAATGGGGACAAGACAGCAATATAGAGACTGGCAGCAGCAGGAAACTGCCAACACCTCTCAGGTGGCAGAGCAGAGGGAGAAAGTGGGGATTCCAGTGCTCAGGGCTGCCTGACAGGAACGAGAACTTGCACAGGACCACAGAGGAGACGCAGCTGCTGCCAGAGACGCCTTGAGGCAGAGAGGGAGAACTACCCTGGCTTCTCCTTTCCTCCACCTTCCATGGCCTTTTGTTGGTGGAACCCAGCTGGCAGACTGTGGCCCAGGGAGCACCTGCCAAAAGGGGGTTTGCAGAACAGGCAAAGGGCATAGGATGGATCTGAGCTGCAACAGGCAAAGAGGGGCAGAGGGCCCACTTCTGGAGAGCCAGCCACGTCCCAGACGCTGTGTGGACACCTGACAGACAGTGCCCACTGCTCACCTTTCTGATGAGCTCCGAGAGAAAGCACCGGGCATACCTCACCGATGGTGGATGCTTCACGCACAGAGGATGTTTCACGGTCTGTGACAAAGGACACATGTGAGCTGCCGGAGAGACCTGGTCTTAAGTCTCCCATGAGCTTTAACTGAATACAGGACAAACCCCAGTCACCTGATCCCTCTGCAAGGATATACATAGACACAGGGGTTCTGGCTCCAGATGATCTGCATCTGAAACAGTCCCAAGAATAAGTCTTTTCCTAAAAAAATTCTCTACTACAGCAGCACAGGCTGTGGCAGTGTTTCTCATGCCCATTTGGGGCAGGACCAAGGGGCATATGGAACCAAGCTAATACCCTGCTATCGACTGGATGTCTATGTCTCCCCAAATTCCTATGCTAAATCTAACGCCCAGTGCAATGGTATTATGAGGTGGGGCCTTTAGGAGGTGATTAGGTCACGGAGGTGGAGCCCCCCTGAATGTGTTTAGTGCTTCTAGAAGACAGACCACATAGAGGTCCTTCGTGCCTTCTACCATATGAGGACACAATGAAAAGATGGCCTTCTATGAACCAGGTAGCAGGCTCTCACTAGACACTGAATCTGCTGGCACCTTGATCTTGGACTTCCCAGTCTCCCAAACTGTGAGAAATAAATTCCTATTGTTTATAAGTTGCCTAGGCTATGGCATTCTGTTATAGCAGCTGGAATGGACTAAGACACAACCCTTCCCAGGGCAGCAAGCATGAATTAGAGTTTGCAGAAAGGACAAGTGTGGGATTGTCTGGCTCTGTGGAAGAGGCAAAAGCCCAAATGGTGGGAACAAGGCAGATTTGGCACCCATCCGTCCTCCTGGAGCTCACATCCTGGGCGACGGAGAGGAGCAGGAGCCAGACTGTGATGAATGCTACGATGGCCAAAGCAGAGGAAGATGGGGCTGCTGCCTGGAATGTGGAGGAGGGGGAAGGGGCTCTCGGGGGCGATAATCAGCAGGAACCTAGAGAATCAAAGAGCGGGGAGCGAGATCCAGGCAGAGGGAACAGTTTATGCAGGCTCCAAGGTGGTGCAGCCTGGCATTTTGGGAAGGAGGGCAGGATGACAGGAGCAATGAGAGCAGGGGCTAGGTTACGAGGGGCCTCTTGGCTAGAGAGATATGATTTTACCCAAGGGCAATACAGTACCCACACACTGCTCAAGGGGCTTTCTACTTGGCTGGTGTCAGATAGGGTGAGAATCAAGAGTAGGCTACAAGATAATGAACAATGAACTTAGACATCCCTGAGCTCAGAGTATTGAATACTAGATTGCCCTGGGAGTCCTCCCTAGCTACAGCTCTATTTTCTCCACCTGGTGGTCAGATGGATACTCCTGGCTCACCCTCCACACAGGAACTCTTAATCTGGGATCCTTGGATGGGTTTAGTGGTAGAGGGAGAATCTGTGACTTCCCTGAATTTATGTGCAAAATGTATTCTCATGCATTTTTTTTTCTAGGGGGAGAGTCCAAAACTGTGGGTTTGAGAAGGGCCCATGACCCTTCAAAGGACAGAGAGCCAGGTGCAGTATGATCTGCACTCGATCCACATGGCCTGTGCCCGGCAGAGTGGTGGTTCCATATGTACCCTGACCCACATGCTCCCGAGAACCCCAAACTCACCTCCAAAAAGCAAGGGCCCATCTATAACTAGGAAGGAGACACAAGTGGGCAAGACTCACATCCTTAGTTTTTCCTTAAATATGAAAAAGTCTCTGAACAGTTAGCAAATGCTAGATGTTCCCACAGCTATCATCTGTTTGCTCTATAGACAGACAGATGATTTCAAAAATCATCCCCCAGACTCCCTCCTCTCAAGTGGATTTTTGTATATTCCCTATCTTTATCCAAGAAAACAAAAGAGCCAGAGCTCTCTGAGGTGCTATCACCCAGATGCAGTCTTTCTTTTCAAAGGATACAAGCACACCCACTTCACTCCTGTCATGGGCAAGGAGGAGGCTGGCGACATGTCCCTTGATTCTGTGATTCTTACCTTCCGCAAAATATCCAGCAGCAGCTCCGAACCCGAGTGCCTTAATTTCTCTTCTAGGCTCTATTTGGAGACAGAGGGGAAGAGAGAGAAATCTCAAGGGCATTTTCACAGGAACATTAAACATGTAGCAGGACATGCTGGCAAAGTGCTAAGTGATCCCTCCCCAGGGACCTGGGGCCAATCAGTAGTGGAAGCCACAGGCGCTGAAAGCCTGCCCTTGACAAGTCCCAGGTTACACCTGGATGAGCTGCAGAAAGAATGTCAGGAGACAGATTCTTGGTTTGCATTAGCTCTGGCTGCTAAGCCTTGCATGGGTCACAGACAAGCTCCATGGCTGAACTGATCAGCCAGGAATTATAGTTAAGACATCAGCACCTGATGGGCTTGCGTTGGACTTGACCCCCAGTTAATGTGGACATATAGAATGTGCAGCTGCCAGGGCCAGCTATATACGCTGTCCTTTCCTACAGGGGACTCCAGCCCTGTAGTGAGCTCAGGCTCCAGAACAGGCTGACTGACTGCCTGGCTGGTGTGACACTGGGCAAATCACTTCATTTCTCCAGAGCAACTTACCACACCCTAAAAGACCCACAAGACCTGGACCTGGCCCGTGTCTCTCACCTCATCTGCCACCACCAGCACCCCATCCCTGCTCAAGCCAACTAGAGCCACACTGGGCCTTCTTGTAGCAGCTTGCTCTCACTGGCAGAGAGCCTCTGCATTCCCTGCTCCCCAAGACTTCCCACAGCCCGCTGCTTCACTGTTCAGGTTCTGGCTCTAATGTCCCCTCTGGGAGGCCTTCCCTGATTCCCCTACTTTGATGATACATTTCCTTGTTTTATTGACTTTGTAGCCACTGCCATCCCCTGGCGTTTTCTTGTTTATTCATTTACATATTTTTTTTCTCTGGCTCTCCCATCTGAGTAGGTCCGCGTCACTATGCTGCTGATCCTGGTGCCTGGCTCATGGAAGGCATTCAATAAACACTCGGTGATGGAATAAAAATACTAGCTAACACTCACATCCACTCACCATGAACCAGGAGGCACTGCCTCAGGTACTTCATTCTCATGTACTCCTGACAACAACCCTATGGATTAAGCATTATGATATCTCCTGTTTTACTAATTAAAAAAACAACAACAACAAAAAATGAAGGCCCAGAGGTATGCAGTCACTTGCCCAAGGTCACACAGATTGTTTGGGACTGGGCCAGGACTCCCAGCAGGCAGGCTGTCTCCCAGGTCTGAGCCCTCCACGGCTGCACTCTGCTTCTTTTCCAGTCAGTCTGCGTGGTCAAACACACTGACAGTAACAGTGCTCACCACTTGGATGTTGTGGGCCAGCTTAAGTATGCACTTAGTATGGTCCTGGTATAGATAGAGTATGCTCTCATCTCATGTGAACTATTCTAGTTGATACTGAGTTGGGTTCCACACATGGTGCTATAAAGGTTTAAATTTTGGGCTAAAAAATGTACATATTCCTGTCTGATCAGAAATGAGCTCTCAGAATGCTAAACGGTTTATAATCAATAAAATACAAATGGCAAACCACCACTCCTTAAGATGCGCAAGACGGGAGTCACCCCAGTGAGCTTGGCGCACAGGATATGTAAAGAAAGCAGTGTCACTAGCAGTTCCCTCTTGGCGAAAGAAGCTGCTGCCTGGACACTGGCCTGTGCAGCAATGGCAGGTCCTCAGGGCCGGGATGGGAGGGTGGTGAGACCTCTTTAGTATATTTTCTGGCTAGCTTTGTAGCTCCCTGTCTCTTCCATCAGAGGCTTAAGCGCTTCAAGCAGCCTCTGAAATGATTTTTGTCTAATGCTGATGATACAGATAAGAACACCTAGGTGTGTATGTGTGTGTGTGTGTGGGGGGGGGGTGGGGGGCGGTTTGTCTGTGACCTGATCACTGCACTTAACCGGAGGTCCGATCTCAACACCCGAGGAAGTTGAGGACGTCACGTGGCGGGGAGGGAGAAGGTGGGAGCCCAAAGCGCCTCCCTCAGCAGACCTTCACCACCCACCGACCGCCCTCAGCACGCCCAGCCGCCCACCTGCCAGGGGAACGAGCGCAGCGCGCGCGCCGCCAGGAAGCGGCGTTCGAAACTCTGCAGCAGGCGAGAGGTGTCCACGCTTTCCTCCGGCGCCATGGCGGGGCGGAGCCGCGGTGTTGCTCGGGAGACTGAGGGGAAGCGGGGCGGCTCCTAAAGGAGGCGAGCGGAGACGAACCCGGGGCAGGGCTTGGGGCGGGACCAGGCGCTGCTCGGCCCCTGGAGGGCTTGGGGTATTAAGGCGGGGCCCGCGGAGCTCCGATCCCAGGGTGTGGTGTAGGGGAGGCTGTCTGCGCGTCGCGGAATTGTGGGAGGTGGGACTTGGGGAAGGTTCGAGGCGGGTCTTGGAGGAGGGCTCTGAGCGAGGTTTGAGGTCTGGAGGTGGTGCTAGGGTTGGAGGGGGCGGTGCCAAACTATGGTCGGGGCGGAGTCATAGTGTGGCGCCAGATTAAAGCTTTTCAGAGAAGCAAACAGTTCCTTCGTAGCGTCTGATGAGGCTGAGATTCTGGTAATCAGTCTCGCTGTTCCTGCATCTTTATTAAGGGTCTTTCTGGCAAGGGCTGCCCCTGCGGCTTTATCCTACCTAGCCTTGTGCCCTTTAGCGCCACCCCTCTGTCTGAATGGGCAGAAGGGACTCTGACAGCCCTCCTGCCCCTCGAGGGTGTGGGAGTGCCTACCAGGCTCAGCTCGTGGGCTAAGGCCATGGTCACCCTGTCTCTCCTTGGAAAAGGGCATTTAGTTCAAGGCGTTTGTTTCCAAACTGGCTGGTGCACGGAGTGCAAAGAGAAACGGAAGCGAGGCAGACCATTCCAGATGGGTAGGTGGCCGGTTTAATAAGGGAGCTTACTTAAGAGTCTTGTCTTCGGTGTCTTCAACAGGAGCAAGTCTCTGCACTACCCGCCAGAATTTTAAAATGTCTGTAGAGGCCTTCAGTCACGTAACCGATCAAGGTGGTCTCAACACCACAGTTCTCTCAAGACGGTACCCTAGAATCAGCTCCCACTTTGGGAATGGTGGGCAGCGCAGGGAGAGGGTGAGGAGCCTACAACTGCCTGGAGCCGCCCGCTGGTCAATCTGTGGTCATATCCTCTGGATGACAATGTAGCGGGAGATAGCATAGGAAGAATCCTGAGACTTCGCTACTGTTGCTGGCCAGTGGCTAGTGTCTTGATTGCCAGGCAACACCTTTTAACTCTTAGGTAGCTGCTAGGAATGGGTGGCCAGAAGGGAAATAAAGGCAGGGTTTTCACCATTGCGATCTAACAAAGAACTTAATATAGAACTTAATATTTTTTTTTGCTAAAAGCAAAGAAAAGCACGCCTCACCCGTGATTTAGTAATCCTGAGCCTGGTCCGATAAGGCTGCCCGGCTTCCCAAACAACATAAACTATGATAGTGCAATGGGGGGAGCCCTTGAAAGTCTGTGTGTAACATCTCCACTGGCTGGGAAAAGGAAAAGCTTGAGACTGTGTATTTGTCCCAAGGCCTGGAGTGGGGAAGGGGTCTAAAGAAAGGACCATAAACAACTTTGGTTAACTGCCTGCCTCCCGATACCTACAAAATGAACGAATAGAGTCTAGATCAAGATCGGGATTCCGGCTAACAGATCCCCACATATACCTATGTTTAGGTAGTCATGTCTTCATGGAAGGCTGGCACCACCTTTAACCACCAATCAAAATGCAACTTCTTCACCCCCACCCCACCAATTATAGAAGTCCTCAGAACAAAGGACTCTCTTAGCCTCTCCTCAGGGCTCTGGGCTCCCACACAGGGGTGGGGTTGGGGGTGAGGTTGGGGGTGGGAGGGGTCGAGGGGTGGCCACTCGACCTCTGGCAGGGGGGCCTCTGGCCGCCAGGTCCCTGGCCACCCCCTTTTGGCCACCCAGCCTCTTACTACCTGGGTGCTGGCCACCCAGGCCTTTAGCCACCCTTGCTTTTGCTCTCCCATTCACTAATAAACTTTGCTTACACAGTAATAGACTCGCTGACTTGTAATTCTTCACTGTGTCGGCGAGAAGAATCAGGGTTTCTCCAGTAACAACACAAGGCAGGAGTTCTCACTCCCCCAGCTTTTGGGTCTATCCCTAACTCATGGGGACTTTTGTTCATCAAATACTTATGGAGCACTTATTATATGCTTTGCACTGCCAGGCACTGGGGATGCAACAGTGAGAAAAACCAGGAGTGGCCCCTGCTGTCCAGGGGCTCAGGGTCTCTTGAACTAATTATTACACAGATAAATGCAGAAGCATGATGAGTACATGGAGCTGAGTGGGAGTTCTCACTTTGGAGGAGAAAGGTAAGAGGGCTCTTGGGTGTTGTGGGGTGGCACAGAGGTGGGGTTGGGGAGGAAAAGAAGAATTATTTCTGTTCGATATTGTTATGTCTTGAGTGAAAGGGCAGACAGTTCACAAGTCACCAGTGCTGCCTCTGGGCTTTGAACTCTGTTCAAAATTTACACAGTTACCTTCCCAAATCTCTCATAAAACTCCACTTAGAGGTATCTTGAGAGCTAATTTGTTAAGTATACTTGCAGAAGGTAAATGAAAGGACAGATTAAATCTCATTACCCCTTTTGGATGAGAAATACCAGAGCCCTGCTCAGCTGTGAGAACAAGAGAGGAGAATTAATTCTAATGGAATGTATTTATTCTCTCATATCTGTTGTGCTTCTTCCACAACCAGGTGAACACAGGATCTGACACAAAAATTGTTCATCTTTTATTCCTGTAACACTGTTGACTTAAATAAAGAAGCTGTGCTGTGGTTATTGCTGTGTTTTTACATGGAATTGATAGTTTCTCGTTTTGAGATGTCGCATGAACCCTCTTCAGTCACAGTGTCCTGAGAAAGAGTCACCTGTGATACAACTATGAGTCTTAACTTTGAGCCTTGTTCCTAAAAGGATGTCTTCGGGAGCTGGGCCAGGTGTGTTGGTTCATTTTTGTTGTTTTGATCAGCTCTCTGCCTGTAGGAGAAAACCAATGGGAATGGGTCAGTTAAACTCATAAATATAGGGTTTATTCTATGAACACACATAATAGCTATTAATTACCTTTCCTCTGTGGAGCTAAAGGACATGTATAGTCAATGCCATAGTAATACTGTATGATGTTATACTAAGATATTAATAAACCTAGGCTGGCCCAACTTGTCTTAATGCCACAGCTGGGAGGCAGATGGGGGAAGGACCCTGAGTGGGCAACGGCATTGATCTGCACCCAGAAGAAAACTATCTTTGCGTGTGAGCTCTCAGGAGGACAAAGGTGATACATTCCAGGTCTGAATCTAGAAGGATCAAGGCACTGAAGGGATGTCTAATGTTCTATGAACCTCAAAGGTGTGGTACATTCAGGCATAAGTGACAATTAGGACTGCTCTTTAACACAGGTAAAAATTCTAGGTGGTGTTAATATGGAGAGAAGCATCAGGACACATCCCAGTGGTCCTTCCGGTGGCAAGAGGGAAGATGTGTTAAAGATTCAGCTTCTGGATGTGAGAATTTCAATAATAAAAATGTCTTTATGGAATGGCTGCCTTTTATAAGTTATGCTGTGGGCATGGCAATTTAATCAGTACCTTGCAGTTTTTCCTGTATCTCTCCTATGGCTAATGGTTTCAGTAAAAAAAGACCAATTGATTTCTTTCTAAAATGTTGCTTCAGGGTGTAGAGACCTTTATAGGTCATGTTTCAACTTACAGGATAATTTTATAGTTTAAATATAAATTACGTTATACGTGGGCTTTGAAATGGAGTTAAGGACAAAGTTCCAACTTTCCTTAGTTTATAGTGTTCTCATGCTATGTTAAAGTAGAAGAATGGTCAGGGTGGGGTATAATAACACAGGAGGCTCAGTCTATTGATAAATTATTGAGATGCAGAAGGCAGTGCACCGGGATCATATAATGCTTTGATTGGTGGCAGGACCAACATTATGGGTTGAATTATGTCCCCCCAAAAGATACCTAGGAAGGTGACCTTATTTGGAAATAGGGTCTTTGCAGATATAATTAAGATGAGATCACATTGGATTACAGGGAGCCCTAAATCCTATCACTGGTGCCCTTAGGAGACAGAGACACAGGGAGGAGGCGGCTGTGTGAGGGTGGAGGCAGAGATTGGAGAAAGAACATCGAGGATTGCTGGCAACCACTAGAGGCTAGAAGAGGCAAGGAAGGACCCTTCCCTACAGGTTTCAGAGGGACCATGGCCCTGCCAACACCTTGATTTTGGACTTTTAGCCTCCAGATCTGTGTGAAACAATACATTTCTGGGCTTTAAGCCACCCAGTATGTGGTGCTTTGTTACGGAAACCCTAGAATACTACAAACAGTGCATAATTTGGGGTGGAGGGGAAGGCAGTGCAAAATGAAAATGCAGGGTCCTTGTTGAAAATTAAGAATTTTGAGACTGTGACAGTAGATTATTAAACCAAGACGCTGTCTCTCCTGAGCCCTGGGCCCAAGCTGGCTCTGGTTGCTGGGCTCTCAAAGTGCTGGACACCCCGTGGCAGGAAATGGTTGAAATGGATTATTACTCTGTGTACCAACCACAGGAACCCCAAAGGCCACTCACTTCTTTTTCCGACGAACTGCTGTGTATATCACGCTCGTGACAAACAGAACTGCAAGAACTCCTGTGACAACCCCAAGACCTATTGCGGTGTTTCGGAGAGCAGAGGTCTTCTGCATCTCTCCTCCTGTTAAAAAAAAAAGTCAGATGGTTTTTAATTGTCCAATTATTAAGATGCTATTCCAGCTGCTCCTGGGTCCCTGGGAAGTTTCCCATCCAGGCAGTAGTGGATATTAATTATGGAAATGAAATGTACATTTAACCCAAGAAAGTGCTCACTGTAGAGAAATCTCACAGGGCAAGTTGTTGAAATCCGATTTACTAAACGGCCTATTTGCCAAATGACCCATTTGCCTAATGACTGCTTTGCCAAATGACCAATTTGCTAAAAGCCAATTCACGGAGAATCAGTTGTGGAATGTCCTGCCTATCGGTGGTAACTGATGGTCAGACAAACCTTACGCTGGCCGCCAATGTACTACGGGACAGAAGGAGGGCCCAAATAGTTGAGCAAAACCCTAAAGTTAAAAAAAATCCTCAGTAATTTTGTGAAACAGTCATTTATTTAATTAGTTTTCTGCAAAATGGCCTGCTTTCTGTAAGTTCACAAGAAGATTGTGGGCAGTGGCTTGGAAGAAGGGAAAAGGGTGCAGGAAGCTATTCTTTTTTTTTTTAAGATTTTATTTATTTATTTTTAGAGAGGGAAGGGAGGGAGAAAGAGAGAGAGAGAGAAACATCAATGTGCGGTTGCTGGGGGCCATGGCCTGCAACTCAGGCATGTGCCCTGACTGGGAATTGAACCTGCGATACTTCTGTTCGCAGCCTGTGCTCAATCCACTGAGCTATGCCAGCCAGGCCTAGGAAGCTATTCTTTATACTCTGCTCTGCTTGAGGGTGGTTGCTCTGAGCACTTGATAAATCATCGGGCAGTATCTAAGTCTCTCCTGGCAGAAGGAAAGCTGGCCAGTGTTTGCAAACAACTGAATTCCAGAGACGATTCCTTTATTCCTTTATGTCACCCAGATTTGGAATTTTGAAGTCTTAAGAATTAGCAACCTCATTTACAGGGGCCCCTGCCCCTTTCTTTCAGCAATGAGTGAAATGGGCAAGCAGCATTTTTCCAGGCAGTAGCATGCATGGAGTTGTAGAAGGAAGGCTAATTTTTGGTATTTATAAGGGACATCTGGGGGGGCAGACTGAACACAGTTTCTGGGGATCAGAAGGATTATCCTCTAACTTCCTCTATGGAGAGCCTTCCCTTTGCCCCAGAGGCACTATGTAAAATGTCACCAGCCTGTCCTCTGCTATCTTTTTGGAACTGCTGATATCTTGTGCTGGGGGTGTGGAAGCTGCTGGGAAACAGGATTATTCTGCTTGATTTCGCCCCCTCCCCAGGAGACTCCATTATGAATCTATTGTTTCTCAGGACAAAACAAACTACACTGCCAGTTTTTTTGTGGTTGCTTTTGTATCTCACCTGGCTGCTGGTCATGAGAGGCCACAAGCATTTCCTGGGTGACTGCCAGGGAGCCATTGTGGGGTTCAGGGGTAACCCCCAGGAGCTTACACATGAGTGGGTAGATATGTATGCTGTCAAAAGGCTCAGCCAGGTGATTCTTCTTGAAATCTGGCCCGAAAGCTCTGAATATGGTCTTCATGTCCATGTGGACATTATCAAAACCATGATCTCCTTTGTTGAAATATATTATAAGTCGCTGAAAAATAACAACAAAAAAGCCATTTTAGATCCCAATTCACTGAAAGAAAACTGCCCCTTAGTTAATATCATGCTTGTCAGATCCACGAAATCTTTGAAAATTTAAATGACAAGGCAGGACACTGCTTTTAGCAGTGGCAGACAGAAGAGCAAGGAGTGAAAGATCTCCAAGAAAGAATAAAGAAAGCATGCCCATTAGAAACAGCAAGAAGATAACATGATAACAATACTGACGATAACAATAAGCTCAAGCATAGAGTTCTTACCATGTACGATGAATGGTTCTGAACGATATATATATATATATACACACAAACTCTTTTTACCCTCATGGTGGCCCAGCAAGGGCACTATTATCATCATCCCTATTTTGAAGATAATGAAAACTGAGGAACCTGCTTGGAATCATGTAGTAGCAAGATTTGGAGCAGATTCCTGAACCCAGCCTGCCTGGTTCTTGAGCCAAGTACTCGAATTTTGTCACATATAATGCACACTTGTTTTGTCCAAAAGTTTTAGGGAAAAATGAGAATGCACATTATACGTGGGTGCAATGACTACATACCATGGGCCTAGTAATCCAATATATAATACACACCAAAACATGGATGCGCATTGCACATGGCAAAATAGGATTTTTTTTTATAGCACAGAAAAAAATATATATATTTTTCAGGGTGGGGGAAAGTTCGGAAAGGAGGGAATAAAGACTGCAGGTAATTGTTTAATGAACGACAGATAGGTTTTTGGCTGTGCCCCTTTTCAAATAACTAAGTAACATCAGTCACAACACTGTTTATATTTTGTTATGACCAACAGATATTCTAGCATGTAAGAAATGTGATGCTCTGAGCTCTGGAAAGTTGGTCTCATATTTGGCCTGGTGAACGGAGAAAGCTCCTATCACTCAGCTCAGGCTCCCTTGCCCTTCCTGAAGAAACCAGTCCAATGACCTTTGAGGCCATGGGGCAGCCCATAAAGAGCAAGTGCCTGAGCAATGGCCTCATATAGTTTGTAGGCTCCTTAGCACCTGCAGAGAGAAGATAGCATCCACTCCATACTTCAAGGCAGGCAGGTAGATGGCAATCGGAGAAAGTATACTTAGTGGGATGTACTGAGACCAAAGAACATTCTCTCTAATGGTCAGTTTGCCAGAAGATTAAACTGATCACAGCATCCTATTCCCTCAAACTATCTGGTTGTTCATGCTGGGAATGTGACATCCCTCTGAACGACTGTATATTACTTGCAACCTGTTACATCATGAACCAGGTTTACAAAGAGGCCACTGACTCTGGAATCTCTCCTGGAGAGGCCTTAGCTTCGGGCGTACATCCTCAGGGTTTTGGGCTACTTGAGGGATTACAAAATACCAATAAATTGTTGCATTTTATTGTGAATACTTCTACCACCATTAGAGAATAACCTAATGAATTTTCCAATACCTGTTATACTCAGGACTTGCAGTAAGCTGAGAGTATACAGATTGCAAACATAATTATAATGTTTGGCTCCTGTCCACAGCCTTAGACAGGAATTCTTCAAGCTGTACCTGAGATGGTCTTTTGTTGTGGATATTTGAACATCTCCTCAGCTTTGTTCTGCCATGAATTATTGGTTGGTAGGTAACAAGAACTGCACCATTTCACTTATGTCTCACAATTAGCATTGATTTTGGTATTTTCTTCTTTAGACTTGCTTATTTTTCTCATGACAGCTTTGTTGAGATATAACTCATATACCATACAATTTACTCATGAAAAATGTACAACTGGATGATTTTTAGTGTATTTACAGAGCTGTCCGACTATTACCACAATCAAGTTTAGAAGATTTCTATCACCCCCTAAAAGAAACCCTGTGGCTTCCTTAGTCATTCCCCACTTGTCCCCCCAAGTCCTCCCTACTCCTGACTCTAGACAACCACCAATTTGTGTTCTGTCTCTATAGATTTTCCTGTTCTGGATATTTTATTTAAATGGAATCATACAATATGTGGTACTTTGTATTTAACTTCTTTCACTGGGCATAATTTTCTCAAGGTTTATTTGAGTCATAGCATGTATCAGGACCTCATTCCTATTAATGGCCATATAATGTTCCACTGTATGGATGTACCGTATTTGTTCATCCTTTCATCAGTTGGTAGGCATTTGGGTTGTTTTCACTGTTTGGTTATTGTGAGTGATGCTGCTGTGAGCATTTGTCTATTAATTTTTGTGTGAACAAGATTGCTTTATAAAAAATTATTTATTTATGGAGAGAGGAAGGAAGGGAGGAGAGGAAGAGAAACTTCAAAGTATGGTTGCCTCTGGCATGCACCCCACCCAGCCAACAACACAGGCATGTGCCCTGACTGGGAATTGAACCAGCTACCCTTTGGTTCACAGGCCAGCACTCAATCCTCTGAGCCACACCAGCCAGGGCTGCTTTTTTTTTTAATTAAACAGAAAACAGGTGCAAAGGGGAACCAGAAGTTTTTTTTTTTTTTGTATGTGTGTGACTCTCCTGGTGATCTGTACATGATAATCAGGCATTCATGCTTGGGTTTAGACCTCAGCCTTACACGTCTAATCCCAAATCACTTCTCTCTAGCTCTGGTTTCTTCCTCATTAAACTGAGGGAGATAAGAGCATCTGTCTTTAGGGTTGTTGGAAAGAGAACATTGAAATAACTCATATTAAGTTTTTGGCACAGTGCTGGACAATTAACCGTGGCTAAGTTTGTCATTATCATTGCATAATGCTAACATGGGCTGTGGGGTGGGTGGTGGGGAACACATAGAAAACAGTGGGTTACCACTCATTGCGCATGCACTTATGTTTTGATGTTTTCCAGAACCATCCCTCCCTAGTGGTTGTCTCCCAGATCCCAGATTACTTAATTCATTTTAGAATCAACTCACCCCATTAATGTTATAACCAGAGTCGGCAAACATTACAATTGGCAGGACCCGCTCATGCTTAGCAAAATGGAAGCGTTCTGGAAATTCTTCCTTCTTATAGACATTGAGATGAGGGTGTGCATTCTTCAGTGCTTGGTAAAGGGCTTCCTCTTTCCCTGGTATGGGCAGGATCATCCCAAAGCCTCCATAGTCCACAATATCAAACTTAACCAAGTCCTTGTACCTGATGTAGTTGGTCAAGAGGATCTCAGTGACATTGGGCTTCTTTTTCACTGTGGTCATGCCGTGGTCTGATGTGATGATGACATTGAGGTGCTCAGTCAAGCTGTGCCTCTCAATGGCTTCCAGTAGGTACCCAATGGTTCTGTCGATTTGCTGAATAATTACCCTTCGGTTTTCCGTCTCAGGCCCATACCGGTGCCCCACATTATCTGGCTCTCCGTAGTACAGAGTCACAAAGTCAAAGTCTTCCTTAGTGAACCAGTTCATTACAATATCAATGTTCTCCCTCCACTCTGTCTCATTGCTGTTCGGGTGAGAGTAAGACTCCACCAGGGACCTCTGGATGGCTTCTCCTTTGTACTTAGCACCTCCCCCAGGATAGTGGAATGATGCCGTCTTCCTCCCCTGCAAGCACAAGAAGAAAATCTCATCAAAGTCATTTCTCATATCTTTCTCATAATAAGCAAAGCCCAACTTGTTGACATCCCTGCCCTCATCCAGAGGTTTCGAAAACACATGAGCTTTGGAGCCATGGGGTTTAGACATGGGGTGAAACCAAGGATTTAATTCTTGGCTTCACCAGGATTTCACTGAATCTAAACCCCTGTTAGTTGAAAGACATGCCACTATTTTAGACACTAACAGGAAGAACAATGCTGCCAATGAAATCATGACACTCCGGTGATTGGAAGATGTATTCTAACTTCAGAGATGGCAAAATGAAAAAAAAAGTTCCTTAGAATGGAGGAAAATGGCCTTCTAAGCTGGTGAAAGTGAGTTCTTTAATCTCTTATGATTCACTGTTTCTACATGTAAAAATGCCAAAAAGCTGATGGCATTTTTGTGAGGTTTGAGCTAGATAATTTGAAGCTGAAGTGTTGGGCATTGTGTTTTGGCACATAGTAGGCACTCTTTGCCTTCGGATATAACAAGCCACCACAGGCCTGACCCAGTGTGTGTAGTGGACAGTTAACATGTTTGCCTGCCCAGCATCCACTCCCTTGTCTGCTGGTTAGAGTCCCCTGACTTTCCCTGGAGACACGTCTCTCTGTCCTTGCTCCGTGCCAGGCTCAGGATGTATTGGTTCCACATCTGGCTCCTGATGTGGGATGAGGCTCTAGCTTGGCTACAGAGGACACTGCATCATCTGGTCACTGTAGTTAGTTCAGCCTTGGGCCCATGTCGCAGTCAAGGTAATAAAATATGATCTTGGTACTTCCTCTGGAGCTGTTGGAGAGGGGAGAAGCTGCCCTACTGGTTCCCATATCTAATTCTTTTAAAATTTGTAGGGGTTTGGAAGAAGGGGGAGATTGCTATCTTGTTCCCTGTGCAGATGTTTGCTCAACCACTGGGCCTGATGATCTGCCTAGAGGCAGAACAGTATGGTAGTTAAAAGAGTGCTCTGATGCTGGATTGCCAGGTTATATCCTTTTCCACCACTTGGATGCATGTTACACTCTCCACCTCAGTTTCCACATCTGTAAAATTGGGATGATTATGCCACTTCATGGGCTGGCCATGAGAACTAAATGCATGTAGAGCACATTAGTAACTATTTAATGAGTTTAGCTTTGCCTGGAGACAAAGAGCATTGGGCGAGCAGGCATGGTCAGGTGAAGAGGGGGCCAACGATTCTTTCCTTTAGTTTCTGTCACCTGTGGGGCACTGAAGGTGAATCTGGAATATACCTATATACCCCAGGGCTGGGGACTGCAGGGAGGGAAGATGAGGTTGAGGCCTTTAGTAATGGCAGAAGTGACTGCAGAATGGGACATCGGGCTCTTCACATAGGAGGAATGGCGTGGGCTGGCCATGAAATGTGGCTGAGTTTTGCAAGGCCCCAGAGAGGCCTGGGATTGCTGCTTGACACTGATACTCTTGTCAGTGGGGCCTGGTGACCTTTACCCCTCTGTCAGGCCATGGTCATCTAGGCAGGGCAGCAAATTATAGCCAACAGGAAAAGACTCCCTACAATCTGTCACAGACTCCCTATAATCTGTCACAGGAGTTGCTAATATCTCTTTCTTC
This sequence comes from Phyllostomus hastatus, assembly GCF_019186645.2. NCBI lineage: Eukaryota > Metazoa > Chordata > Mammalia > Chiroptera > Phyllostomidae > Phyllostomus > Phyllostomus hastatus. Next base: position 3,141,134 of record NW_025334030.1, on the reverse strand, counting down.
TCCTTGTCTCCAGAGAGTAAACCAGGAAAGGGTGCGTGAGTATCTGAAGGAGTAGAGAGCATAGGCCATGCTCCTTTTACCCCAGGCTGCTGGAGCCACCAGGGGATCTGTAGAGAGGATAGGAGACACGTGGGGAGGGAAGCTATGACTGGGTTTTGAGATGAAGTTTCCACCATGAGCAGAACTGAGTCTTCAGCAATGAGGCTGCTTTAACAACACAAGTGACTGCAAAGTCATGAAGATATTCTTAAGTAATCTACTCACCAGCAGGAAGGTGACTTTTGAATAAAGTGTGGTAAAACAGTTTGGAAAAGAAAATACTTTTCTGTATGCTCACCAATGTGTTAACAATGAGATGGACACATTACTAAGTAGGTTCTGTTTTTACAAAGCAGCTCCTTAACCAGGAATGGGTGCGTAGCAGGTACTCAATAGATTTTTGGTTTCAGTGAATGAATGGCCTGCTTATTTGGGGAGCATATACTTTCCTTCATCTCAGCTAAGCTATTACCTTAAGGGTTTTTGTGACACACCCTGTATCATCCAAGATTTGGATATTCTGAAAGAACACTCTGAAGTTATTGGTTTTAGAATAACCAAGGGATGGTGTTAGTGTGACTATGGTATGTTGATTTGGTATGGAGATAAATGATTAGGAAGAATAATGGCTCCTGGGTTATGGCTATTTTGTCAATAAGTGAACAGAAAAGTATAATCAAGAGTAATACCAAAATGTCTCATGTATGTTTGGGAAGTAAGAAAGCAATTTGGAAATTGTAGGGGATGCTAAGGGTGCCCCACACAGATCCCCTTACTGGGCCAATACACTCACACCCATTTCTGTGAGTGTGGCTGCTAATGACTCTCAGCTACCTCATTATCTGGAAAATTACCCTCACTCAAGTAGCCAAGTCCTGTCTCACCTGGGAAGGTGTCCTATTGTGTTCCTCCAGCAGCAGGGGCCTGTGACCAGTGATTGACTGAAGGGAGGACATAAGATCAGCTCTCTGGCCTCAGGGAGAGATAACTTTGAGGTTCAATTTATGCTCCAGAGCTCCCCGTGAGGTCAGGCTGAAGCTGGTCTCCAGCTGGGACCATGTCCCACTTAGTCCTTTCCCTTGCCCTGTCAGTTTTCCTTATTCCTATCTCCTGAGACCCCTCTCCCAATGCATTACATGAACTGAATCCCTTCCTCAGGATCTGCTTTCAGGAAACTTGACCTAAGACACAGTCTTAATACTAAATACTTTGCAAGGCTCTAGGAGTCGTGCTATCCTTAGCTATAGGTGAAATATTACCCCCTCCACCCTCCAGCATTCATTTTCTATTATCCCATTTTCCCTAAAGTGCCTTCTCCAATATGAAATCATCTTGATTTGTTTACTTATTTACGGTCTATTTCTCTCTTCTAGAGACATCAGGGGATATGTCTATCTTGTTGACCGCACTTTTCCTGGGAATTAGAACAGGCTTGGCTCAGAGTAAGTGCTATTGATTAAATGCATGCTGAGTGAGTGAATGAATCATGTCTTCTTTTGTAGGTATAAAACCCATCCTGTTCTCACTCCTGATTAACTTATACAAATAGTTACAGAAACTCTCTTTTGGGGTCTACCATCTTATTTGTAACCTCCACAGGTAACACATTTCCTTTCTGATAATAGAATTTCTATGGTTGGTTTAACTTGCAAATCCTCTAATATTTATTTATCGCATTTTTGATTGGCAATCAACATAATTCTCAGTTTTCAGTGATAGTGCTTTGTTTAACTTACATATAAATTGACTTTGTTCTGAAGTATGGAATGACTGGAAGGATGACACTTCTAACATTTTGTGGAATGTAGTTTGGCTATTTTATTATTTAGAATAGGTGACATGGATATCCTGAAGGACTTATGTGGCCCTACATATCCAGTAGAGTTCCTGATGTTTGCATGTTAAGTCTCAGATGTTCCTAACTTGGAACTGAATTGTTTTCTTATGCCATATTTACAACACACACCTTTAAAGATATTCTGAGCTGTAGTCTTAGGAAACTATGATTTTTCTCACTTGGTCCCATAGGAATTTTAGGAGCTGTGCTGCTCTGTGAGATGAGCTCCAGAGAGAAATGTGTGTGAGTGCACACACACACACTCACACATGACTCTGTTTATTTGGGACTCAAGATAATCAAAAGTGCTATTTTCAACAAATACTTCCGAGAAATAATCTGAGCCCTTAATTTGATGCAAAAGAGTTGGTATTTACTATTCTACCCTTTAATTAGCATAATCAGTGTTTCCAGTAGCAATAGCAATTGGAAAATCACTAATTTTATTAGGTTCATTATTCTCCCTTAGTGTAATGTCGCATCAATGTGGCTATTACTTTTAAGTTGCTTTTTAAAAACAAGAGCTTGTACTTCCTACCAGGAAATCCTGACTGTTGGGTTTTAAACAGACTCACCAAACTCTTCGGAACCAATAATTAGAGGAAAAGTTTCCATTTGGTTTTGCATTTTATCTTGTCTCTTCCTTTAGGTGAAAGAATTAATGTCACAAGGCACATGTTTTATGAATGTGCTTTGGTGGGGAGTATGTGTGGCTGAGGAGAAGGAGTTCGTTACTCATTCCAGGGAATGATTGAGTGGATAGAGATGGGCTCCATGTGTTTGAAATTAAAACATCAAAATTGGTTCTGGGTGTTTTTATTGCTTTTCTGTGCTAATAAGGAGTCACTGAACAGAAGGCAGTTAGACATTCAAGATTCTGTTTTCTTCCCCTCCTACCCTTTTTGGAGGAGAGGTTGTTATTCTCAGAACCTTTATGATGCACAATAAAGACAGGGTTTAGGTCAGTATTTGGATGCATTATTTTGTTATTCTAGGCACATCTTGCTCACAGCTCTTCCAACTTTGGAAACTATTGTCTAGGAGACCTGGCTTACAATGAGAACCGAGAACTGTAGCTGCCCTCCCACCCTCTCCTCAAGTCCCCTCCTGGTAGTCACCTACTGTAGTCCTGTTACAGACTCTTGGCACCAATGAAGATCTCACTCAGATCATCCTCTGCCATGTCGCTGCTTAATACACTCTGTAGCTTCTCCACAGAGAGGCAAAGCATGCCCCTAGGTTTTTATGGTTTTCCTAGGTTTTATAGTCATGGCTGCCTGCCTTTCTCTGAGAATTAGAATTTGTGAATGTGGTGACATACCTTGGCCATTGATCATATTCAGTTTTTGGGGGTGCTCATTGCAAATCTGCACAATGGAGCCTCTCAGTTTACACCCTGACCATTCGTGAAGTGCTGCTCGAATGCGAGTATACTTGTGGGCTGTGAATAATGGACACAAAGGTGGTTAGGGATCCTATCTTTTATGCATCATCCACCAAGGCATCTCAATTCTCATGTATCTTGATGGGCTCCAGCAGCATTAGTGTCACCGATGGAAAACATTTTAGTCACATTAAAGGTTCATGTATCAATCTCCACAAAGTTTACTGGGAAGGGACTTCGAAGAAGGATGGATTTTCCTAATGATGGATATGGGGCAGGCCCCCTTCCTCCAGCCCTGCCTGGCAATACAGATGTGCCCCTGAATGGCATTTGGGGCCAGCAGTCCAGCTGTTCCTGGGGCACTGGCCTGGGGCTGCTGGTTTAATCTGATTGAAGCAACTTTTCTGCCAGCCCCTCAGGGAGCTTGCTGATGGCCCTGGCCAGTGGCAGGAGCTGCCAGTGGCAGAATGAGATATACCAACTTGACATTCACATGCCAAATGGTGTGCTGTCAATTGCCTGGCCCTGTACCAGATCCTCTTTCTGCACAATGACATGAATTAAACAAAAAGGAAAACAACTCTGATTATGAATTGGGCGGAAGGAAACAAAGTCCTGCAAATAAATGGCAATGAGACAAGAACCATGAGTAAAAAAATAGGAAAGGAGAATGCTACCAGAGGCCGCATGCCAGCGAACAAATACTATGGCAAGAGATTAAAGAGGCCTCGGGTTTAGAATAGTGAATTAAAGAAGATGGTCCAGACCTCTCTAGCAGCTAGGCACATAGCAGATTTACTATGAAGTTCATGGCTAAGTTGTTTTGGCCACAGAAGTAATATTATGTCATGATTAAGTATTAACAGTGGCTGAGCCCAGGGTGGCTTTATGTATGTATGTATGTATGTATGTATGTATGTATTTATTAAATATTTTCTTTTTAATTATATTTTATTATTTAAATTATTACAGTTGTCCTGATTTTCCCCTTAGCCCCCCTCTACTCAGCATCCCCCACTCCCTCAGGCACTCCCCCCACCATTGTTCATATCCATGAGTCATGAGTATAAGTCCTTTGGCTACCCCATTTCCTATACTGTACTTTACATCCCCATGGCTATTCTGTGACTACCTATTTGCACATCTTAATCTCCTCACCTCTTCACCCATTCTCCCACACCCCTCCCACTTGGCAACCATCAAAACCCTCTCCATATCCATGATTCTGTCTCTGTTCTTGTTTGCTTAGTTTGTTTTTCAGATTCAATTGTTGATAGATATGTATTTTTTTTGCCATTTTATTGTTCATAGTTTTGATGTTTTTTTTCCTTAAATAAGTCCCTTTAACATTTCATATAATAATGGTTTAGTGATGACGAACTCCTTGAGTTTTTTCTTGTCTGGGAAGCTCTTTATCTGCTCTTCAAATCTAAATGATAGTCTTGCTGGGGAGAGCAATCTTGGCTATAGGTCCCTGCTTTTCATGACTTGGAATATTTCTTGCCAATCCCTTCTAGCTGCAAAGTTTCTTTTGAGAAATCAGCTGACAGTTTAATGGGAACTCCCTTGTAGGTAAATCTCTGCTTTTCTCTTGCTGCTTTTAAGATTCTCTCTTTATCTTTAATCTTTGACATTTTAATTATGACGTGTCTTGGAGTGGACCTCTTTGCAACCACCTTGTTTGGGACTCTCTGTGCTTCCTGGACTTGCCCATCTATTTCCTTCATCAAGTTAGGGAAGTTTTCTTTTATTATTTTTTCAAGTAGATTTCCAATTTCTTGCTCTTCTTCTTTTCCCTCTGGAACCCCTATGATGCAAATGTTGGCATGCTTGAAGTTGTCTCAGAGGCTGCTTATACTGTCCTCATTTTTTGTATTCTTTTGTTCTTTTATTGTTCTGATTGGTTGTTTTTTTTTTTTGCTTCCTTATATTCCAAATCATTGATTTGATTTTTGGCTTCATCCACTTTACTGTTAGTTCCCTGTAAATTGTTCTTTATTTCAATTAGTATACCCTTCATTTCTGACTGGATCTCTCTTTTATGCTGTTGAGGTCCTCACCAAGTTCCTTGAACATCCTTAGAAATAGTGTTTTGAACTCTGTGGCTAATAAATTGCTGATCTACTTTTTGTTTAGCTCTTTTTCTGGAGTTTTGATCGTTCTTTCATTTGGGTCATGTTTCTTTGTCCCCTCATTTTGGCAGTATCCCTGTGTTTGTTTCTATGTATTAGGTAGAGCTGCTTTGACCCTGTGTCTTGATAGTGTGGCCTAATGTAGTAGGTGTCCTGTAGGGTCCAGTGGCACAGCTTCCCCAATCACCCAAGGTGGGTACTTGAGGAACACCCTTTGCATGGGCTGAGCACACCCTCCACTTGTAGTTGAGCTTTTGTTGCTGTTGGCAGATCAGTGGGAGGGATTTACCCAGACCAGTCAGCTGCAAAGATTGTCTGTGACCACTGACCACACACCTCTACCCTCTGTGGAGGATCAGCTGTGCAGGGGCAGGGTGGTGGTGCTCCAATGTGGTCTGTAGCTGTCCACTGGGTGTACTGGCCCTGGGGTTTCCTGGGTGGTGTAAACCAAGATGCCCCCACCTCTGTTTTTCCCAGGGCCACCCTGCCTGAGCTATAAAGCAATCTGAGATGGCTGCTACTTATTCTGGGCTTGGAGATTCCCAGGCAAACCCAGGCTGGCTACTGCTAGTGCTGGGCCTGGGGCTCACTGAGGCCTGCTGTTGCTTTTTTGATAGTATTTAGGAAGTTGTGAACTTGAGCCAAAATCAGCCATTCATATGGGAAAGCAACTTGGGTGAGCCTGTAAGTTGGGTGGGATAAATCTCTGGGGATCTCCCAGGAGGATCAAACGGTGTTAGCCATATTGATGGAGTCTCAGATATGGCACAGCTTGCCGGTTCTGTGGGGGGAGGGTTTAGAAAAGGGAAAATGGCCTCTGCTCTCCTTGATGCCAGACACTTCAGTTCCTCCCTGTATGCCACTGGTTCCTTCAAGCTGCTACCCTGGTGCCAGAACTCAGAGGGAGTGAGTCTGAGTAGGTGAGTCTGTGTGTGGGTCCTTTAAGAGGAATTGCTTAAGACTCCAGAAGTTTCTTCCACTGACTTAATCCCCGCTGGTTTTTGCAGCCAGAAGTTGTGGGGACTTATCTTCCTGGCCCTGGAACCCTGGGCTGGGTGGCCTGGTGTGGGGCTGAGACTTCTCACTCCTGAGATATCCCTTCTGAATTTTTATCTACCACATATGGGCAAGGGACCAGCCTGTACTGCATCTGCACCTCTCCTACCAGTCTGGGTGGATGTGGTTTCTTTAATTCTGTAGTTGTCAGACTTCCATTCAAGTTTGTATCTGACAGTTCTAAGTGATTCTTGTTCTATATTTTAGTTGTAATTTTGATGTGGTTGTGCAAAGAGATGAGCCATGTCTGCCTATGCTGCCATGTTGACTGGAAGTCTCTGATTCTGGAATCCAGCTAGGCATTTGTGGAATCTGTTGGGAAGGCTGCCAGGCAGAGCATTCTGGAAACCTCTAGAATGGACTGAAACTGCTGTTCCACAAGCAGAATTTCTTCTTCTGGCTTCGTGTCTTTGTGAAGTTATGGCACTGCTCTGTGCTTCAATTCACTCATCTGTTAAATGGGTATAATCATACCTGCCTCAGAGTTGTTACACATTAATATATGTAAAGTACTTAAATCAGTTCTGGCTCATAGTGTTATGAGCATAATTTTCTTGGAAAGACAGAGTTTACTTGTGTAGTCTATGCCTCAAAGTTTAAAAAACATTACAGAAGAGGAAGGAATTAAGGTGCAACAGTCACAGAGCAAAATGAACGTGAGGTAGGATAAGCTCACTGACCACCCACTGTGATTCTTCTAGAGCTGCGTTGTCCAATAGAGCAGCCCCTAGCTACAATGGTATTTAGATTTAGATTGAAATTAATTAAACTTAAATACAATTAAAATTAAGTTCCTCAGCCTAACTAGCCATATTTCAAGGGCTCAATACTACATGTGGCTAGTGACTTTCATATTGGATATGCACAAATAGAACATGCCCATCATCATGGAATGTTTCATGGGATAGTTCTGGCCTAGGGCTGACCAGCTGAAGAAGTACTGAAATGATTCAGCCTCCATTCAAAGGCATGACTGATAGTTTTTGAGCATTTAAATCTAAGTGCTTACAGGCATTATTTCAGTGAATCCTTCCAAAGATTCTATGAAGCAAGGACTCTGACAATCCTTATTTTACAGATAGGGCAACTCAAGCACAAAGAGGAGGTCATTGCCTAAGGTTGCATTATACCACCTTGCAATGTGACATGCTTAGTGTGGTCTTGGAGCACAGATATAGAACCCTGGATAGCTTTGGAGCAAAGGTTGATGTCTTGCAGAAGAAGAAAGAGGACCTATTCTGAAGTGACAACTGGAAGCTCATTGAGAAAATGCAAAGCTGTCAATGGGTTTTGGGCTGGGAGTTGAACACAGCTCTGATTTCTGCCTTTTCAAAGCAATAATGAATGGCTACTGGAATCCTTTCAAGTGAATGTTCTCATTAGGGCTTTACATGGCCTGAAGATGAATTAAATGGTCAACTTCATTCTTAATGGCTTTTATGCCTAAGTCAGAGGAAGTGTATAAACAGATATTTATTAAAGAGCTGCTGGGTCCAGACTATATGGTGAGCCCTGGAGATACAATCATACTTAAGCCAGTCTCTGCCCTCACTTGTCCATCCATAACAGCTAACACTTACTGAGCATTTCCTCTCTACCTACTGCTTTTTGTGCATATCTCATTTAGTCCTTACATCAAATCTATTAAATGAGCACATCATCATGATTCCTATTACACATTTAGAGGAAAAAAACTTAGAGAGGTGAAGTCACTTGCCCAAGGTCACACATCTTCTAATCTCCATCCCACATGCTGTAGAATGAGAGGCAAAATCCCTGGAAGCCAGCCTAGGGTTTCCGACTACCTGTCTCTGGGCTGTGATCCAGAGAGGGAGAACGCCATTGTCCCACCACTCAGTCTTGTTCTGTGTGGTCTTGAAGGAGTACTTCCAGCCCGTCTCAGTGTTGAACATCATGTTGTGAATGACTCCGTGATCTTCAATCCAGCGACCTTGGGGATAAAGGAGGGAAGGTATAAGTTTTATGAACAGGTTGCTAGAAGTATTAATGTGGTCGTAAGACCACCCCCACCCCCAGCCCCTGCACAACCAACATCCTTTTGGTTGGTCTATGTCTTCTGGTGGAGTATGACTCCAGATGGCCACCCGCGGATTTCAGATTTGTTTTTCTGGTGGTGCAAATATTGGTAGCCACAAAGGAAGTGTAATCACATCTCACATATGTCAGATTGGATCTGCTCCTGGAACAGACTTCACTGCCCAGGGGGAAGCTGATGTTGGCTGTGGAAATCGATTAGGGAGGGAGGAAGGCAGGGCATAGGGAGGCTAGGTTTCTTGGGTTATTCTGCATCCAGAAGCTGAGAGCCTGGGATTTGGGTACTTCCTGTGAGATTATTTTTCTTATCTTCTGCGTGTGATAATTTGATTCAATATTTAACATCCAGTTGGCCTGTCTCTCAGTTAACCTCCCAGGGTTTCTCCTAGGACTCCCATGGGCTATGCTGTTTGAGGGTACCAATGGAATCAAGAGGGATTTCTAGACATAGATGAGTATAGACTTATTTCTATCTACTTGAGGGAGGAAGATAGATGTTGGGGAATGCAAGTAAGCTAGATTGTTCTGAAAGACACAAGACTCGAACAAAGTGCGAAAAATCCCTGTGGTCGGTCTTACACTGAGCCAGGGAAAGGGGGAGTGCATATGGGGGGCAGTCTAAGGGGAGAACTGGGATCCTCCTCCCCCCACCTCCTGGAAGAGAAAGACTCTGGATGACCCTACTGACTGTAATAAGATAGTCATGATTTCTCTCATGTTCAAGGTAAACTGAGGCAGAGCATTCATGATCATGCAACAGGGAAGGGAAAAACTCTCTGCTAGATCAGAGTCACCACCAGGCTGCTGGTGGGTAAAGTCCCCCGAGGGTGACCAAGTCTTTCAACTGGGATGGTGCAAAAAGAGTTGTTGCTGTAAAGCTTCAAACACTTGTTTTGCCTTGTAGGTAGGCCGGATAGCCAAGCACATGTGGGATTACTGGAAAGAACTTGTACTGCTGCCAGGGTTTGGGGCCTTTCAGTGTCAAGATTCTTGGTGAAGGATCAAATCAGATTGTCAGCAGAGGAAGGCCAGTGACCTAGAGTCCACGAGAGCTGTTGCGTGGGTCACCGGCCAGCAGTGACCACGGAACTCTGTGGATGGCTCGATGAAAAACACGCGAAAAAAAACAACATGCACAGAGACAGACTAGTTTCTGTGGGGAAGTAGGGACGAAATGGCCACCCCCCCTAAGTGGGGAGCATGCCGATTTACAGTCCATACCTGCTTTTATTGGGCTCATTCTGCATAATAATTCAGGTAAAATACAGTACTCATTAGGGGGAAGTAAGGAACCATAGAAAACAAGGAACTCTGCTGGTCTATTTTGAGTCAGGGTCAAAGAACTGTAAGACTGAGAAATAAACTAACTTCCTCCTAAGACCCTTCTCATTCAACTGAGAGCATTCTAAACAAAGAAGGTTTCATAGTAATTTACATATTCTTTCTTAGGCCTGATCACCCGGGGAATCCGCCCTTTTAAGCACAGAGCTGCACCACCCTGTCATTGTTTCAAGCTTAGGTGGAGCAAGAGAACTAAGGCAACCAAGAGATAAGGAGTTTTTCTCCCAGACGATGAAATCTCAGGCTATGTGAAAGCCGAGGAGCGAGGGTCCATCAGCCCCTTTTGCTGCAGCCCCCCAAGTCCGTCTTTTGGGGGGCCTCCCAAAGTGATTGTGCCTGTCTTAGGTTGTTCCCCCCTTGGGGAATCTTACCCGTCTTTGGCTAACCGACCAAGCTTTTTGGGGTTCAGTCATGAATAAAGCAGCAGAAGCAGCATTCCTGCCAGGGAGATAAGCTTTTGTCTCCTTGCTGGCTTACGGTTCCCTTAGCCTTAGCCTAGGTGGGGGTTTCAGCTTCTGATACCAGTCAGGGCAGTTCCCAACAGAGAGCTCAGTGCCAACCCTGACATGACATCTGAACTTGCTGTGTGAACTTGAGCAAGCACCTAACCTTCCTGGCTTCCTGGCTTCCTGGCCACCCAGGAGCAGGGGTAGGTTCATGTAATGGAATCATGGCACACATTTACCAGGCCATGCTCCAACACCTCTCCCAAGTCTCCTTTAGGGACATTAATTCATGTAATTCTACCAATAGTCCTGCAAGTGGGTATTTCTATAGTTCCCTTTAGAGATTTCTCCCTTTATAGGAAATTGAGGCATAAAGTTTGCTTAAGGTCATAGAGCAGAGCTGGGTTTTGAACCTGGGAGGTTTTGTTATAACCCATGCTTTTTTTTGTTATTTTATTCAGGTAAAATTCCCATAACTTAAAATCAAGCATTAACATTTAAAGTGTGTAATTTAGTGATATTTTGTGCACTCACAGCACTATGAAATAATCACCTTTCTAGTTCCAAGATATTTTCTTTTTCTTTTTTTTTAAGATTTTATTTATTTACTTCCAGACAGAGGAGAAGGGAAGGAGAAAGAAGAAAGAGAGGGAGAGAAACATCAGTGTGTGGTTGCCTCTCCCACCACCCTCCCCACTAGGGACCTGGCCCTCAACCCAGGCATGTGCCCTGACTGGGAACTGAACTGGTGACCATTTGGTTTGCAGGCCTGAGCTCAATCCACTGAGCCACACCTGCCAGGGCCCAAGATAGTTTCATCACCCTCAAAGGAGACCCTGTATCCATTAGCAGTCACCCCCCCACTCATTCCACTATTTCCTTTCCCTGTTGGCCACTAATCTGCTTTCTATCTCTATGGATTTGTCTATTCTGTACATTTCATAGAAATTAAATCATACAATATTGACTTTTTGTGCCTGGTTTCTTTTACTGAACACAATGTTTTCCAGGTTCATCCATTCTGTAGAATGCGTCTGTACTTCTTTCCTTTTCTGGCTGAGTAATATCCATGTGTGGATAGGGCAGAATTTATTTACTCATTCATAAGTTGATGGACATTTGTGTTATTTACATTTTTTTGTCTATTGTGAATACTGCTGTTATGAACATTCATGTACAGGTGTCTGAGTTTCTGTTTTTCTTTTGGGAGCAGACTTGCTGGTTTATATGGTAACTCTGTTTAAGTTTTTGAGGAACTGCCAAACTATTTTCCACAGTGGCTGCACTATTTTACATTCTCACCAGCAATGTGCAAGGGTTCCAATTTCTCCACATCCTCAACATTTGTTATTTTAATTTAAAAAATACTTTATTGATTATGCTATTATAATACTCCCACTTTTCCCTCTTTGTGCCCCTCTGCTCAGTAACCCCATTCCCTCCAGCAATCTCACCCCTTAGTTCATGTCCATGGGCCGTGCATATAAATTCTTTGGCTTCTCCATTTCCTGTACCATTCTTAACATCTTCCTGTCTACTTTGTACCTACTAATTATGTTTCTTAGTCCCTGCATGGTTTCCCCCACTCCCTCCCTTCCCCTATCCAGCTGATAACCCTCCAAATGATCTCTGTATCTATGATCCTGTTTCTGTTCTGGTTGTTTGCTTGGTTTGTTTTTTTTAGATTCACTTGTTGATAGTTGTTAAATTTTGCCATTTTAATGTTCATAGTTTTGATCTTCTTCTTTTTCTTAAATAAGTCTCTTTAACATTTCATGTAATAATGGCTTTGTGATGATGAACTCCTTTAACTTTACCTTATCTGGGAAGCACTTTTTCTGTCCTTCCATTCTAAATGATAGCGTTGCTGGATAGAGTACTCTAGGTTTTTAGTCCTTGCTTTTCATGACTTTAAATACTTCTTGTGAGTCCCTTTTTGTCTGCAAAGTTTTTTTTGAGAAATCAGCTGACAGCCTTATGGAAACTCCTTTGTAGGCAACTCTGCTTTTCTCTTGCTGCTTTTAAGATTCTCTCTTTATCTTTAACCTTTGGCATTTTAATCATGGTGTGTCTTGGTGTGGTCCTCTTTGGGTCCAACTTGTTTGGGACTCTCTGTGCTTCCTGGACTTGCATATCTACTTCCTTCACCAAGTTAGGGAAGTTTTCTTTCATTATTTTTTCAAAAAAGTTTTCAATTTCTTGATCTTTCTCTTCTCCTGGCATCCATATAATTTGGATGTTGGTAAGGAGATGTCCCAGGGGCTCCTTATACCATCCTCATTTTTTAAAAATTATTTTTCCTTCTTGTTGTTCTGGTTGAATGCTTATTTCTTCCTTATATTCCAAATCATTGATTTGAATCCCAAACTCATCTCCTTCACTGTTGGTCCCCTGTAGATTTTTCTTTATTTTTCTTAGTGTAACCTTCATTTCTTTCTGGGTCTTTTTTTATGTTGTTGCTGTACTCAGGGAGTTCTTTGAGCATCCCGGCCATCAGTGTTTTGAACACTGCATCTGATAGGTTGGTTATCTCTGTTTCATTTAGTTCTTTTTCTGGGGTTTTGTTCTATTCTTTCATTTGGGCCCCATTTCTTTGTCTCATCAATTTTGCAGCCTCCCTCTGTTTGTTTCTGTGTGTTAGGTAGAGATGCTTTGACTCCCTGTCTTAGAAGCATGGCCTACTGTAGAAAAGTCACCTATAAGTTGTGTGAGACAGAGCCTTAGGTAATTGCCAGGGTGGGGTAACCTGCTTCACTGCTTTGTGGCTTTTTTTAAGGGGGAGGGCTTGGAGAAGCAACAATGTCACTGCCTAGCTTCTGGAGTTTTGTCCCGCAATCACCCTGTGTAACTTGTGCCCTTCCAGCTGTTTCCCTGGGGCTGAATCCTAGAGGGGGTGGGTCTGCGTATGTTTTAAGTCTGTGAGGGCCCTTTAAGTGGATTCTCCTGAAAATACAGCAGTTTCTTCCACTGGTCCAACTCCCACTGGTTTTTACAGCCAGAAGTTATGGAGATTTACTTTTGTGGTGTGGGAAACCTGGGCTCTGTGGTCTGACCTGGGTCTGGGATCACTTGCTCCCAAGGTATCCCTCCCAGTTTTTATCTACCACATGTGAACGTGGTTCTGCCTGTCCTGCAGCTGCTGCCTCACCATGCCACATTTTGCCTCCACTCCTCTCTACCCATCTCCACCCCTTCTACCCTTCTGGATGAATGTAGCTTCTTCAAATCCTTGGTTGTTGGATTTCCATACAGCTTGAATTTCTGACTGTTCAGGGTGTTATTTGTTTTGAGGTCTAGTTGTAATTCTTTCTGTGTTTGCATGAGGAGGCAAAGTTTGTTTACCTATGCCTCCATCTTGACTGGAAGTCCCTTTTTTTTTTAAGGTTATGACCAAACTAGTGGATGTGAAGTGCTATCTCATTGTGATTTTGTCTTGCATTTCTCAATGCCTGATGATGTTGAACATCTATCTACAACTGGTGCTTTTAATCTCTCTGCTATTCTGTCTCTCAGGAGTGGGGGTTGAATACCTTGAGTGGGATACTTTGTTACTAGTAGGCAGAGGCTATAATGGGCAAGAACTTTTCAAGCCTTGCAAATGAATCATGGAAGCCTTCTGAAATCTACAGTGAGCCCTCTTCCTGTTACCATGCCTGAGCTTTCTCATGGCCAAGCCATGCCACATTCCAGCAGATGAAATGGAAGCACAGAGATAATTCACCCAGGGAGCAGCTCTATTTTGCCTCTTATTTTTTTTAAACCCGTGATATCTGAGATTCTCTTCTATATTCCTGCCCAACAAAAAGCAAATCACCCTGGGATTACAAACACCTGCCGTTTCACCTATTGTAGCATTTCTCCATTGTATTTTCTACTACCAGTATTAGACTCAATTGAGGTGCTTGTTAAAACACAGATTCTCTGGTCCCCCATTCTAGCCCGTGCTGAATCTTCACCTCTGGCGTGGGCTCTGGAGCCTGTATTCTAACAAGTCAGTGGTTTTAGTGCCTACTAACTCATCAGAACAACTGGTTCAGGGCCTTTAGTCATTTATGCATGCATGTTAGTCATTCACATACATGCATTAATTCTAGCAGATTGCTCATTACAGAGGAACCAGAGGTAGGGCAGGCAGCCACCAAAACTTGGCTTACTCCAGTGTCTGGGAAAGCTTGGGACCCAGATTCACTAGGAGGGTTTGGAAGAAGGGATGGGAAAAAACAAAGGAGGCCATGGCCAGAAGAACTTCCCCCTCCTGTACCTTAAGGATGCTGCTTGCATGCCCTGGGACCTAGAGGTCAATTATAATTTCAGTTAAGTAGACTAGCCTGGGATCCAGTCATAGAATCCATTTTCCCCTCAAAGTGATGTTACCCAAGTTTCAAATGACTAAGCTAAAATGAGCTCAGGGAGCATGACCCTTCCATTCTGCAGCATGGCTAGTCTCAGTAATTGCACAAAGGGAACCATCTCTGTGGTGTTTGGGTTATTTCCACCCTGACATTTAAAGGCATGTTCTAAATCCAGCCAGCGACTGGGCACCACTAATGACCCAGTAGAAGTTTCCACTGCCCCTTTGATTTCTCCTTCCCGCTGCTCAGAACTCTTTATCCTGGTCAAGGGCCAGTTCTGGTATGTGGACGAAACATGACAGAAGAGAATAAAAGCAGAGAAAGGAACAGCAGTAGGGAGCAGCGTTCACATTTTACTTAAATTGCATTTTCTACTCTGGAGACAACCAAGAAACTGGCTAGAAAAACTACATGAAAGGTATGCTGTTGGTTGTGCCTGGAGTTCCAGAAGCTGCGAAGGAGCGGGTTTCACTGGAGTCAGAAGATGCTGCCCTCACTGTAATACAATCCTGCGCAAGGAGGGCTGGCCTGGAGGGGAGGGTTGGTCTTGGCTCTTGCATGCTCTTGCTCTCTCTTTCTGGGCCTCAGTTTCCCTCTTTGTAAAACAAGCTAGGTTAATGATTTCCAAGGGCCTTTCTGGCTGTCTTACTGAGAGTCTGTCATCTATGTCACTTCAATGTCTGGTGATATGGGTAATTATGCAAGTTAAACAGGAAGTAGGATGAGCTCTCCTCGTGAATAAGATTCCTGCTGCTTGCTAATTGTGCTTTAATCAGGGTACATTGCAGACTCCCACACCATATCAGTTCTGGCAAGGTGCAGATAAATTCACCCAGCCAAACATTTCAGGTCTGGGAACAAACGCAGATAGATGCAACTCCTTTCCTTGGTTTTCAGGGACCAACATTTATTTCTCATACTTACAGGGTGAATTTAGGAAACCATGAAGTCCAGAGTTTGATCCAACTTTTCCTTTCTCCTTCTTTTTCTGAAATATTTTGAACCAAGTGCATCCTAGATTGTCTCATGATATTTACAACTAAGGGGCAAAAGGGAGAGTTAAAAGTATCTTCTGGACTACCTGCAGTGCTCACAGATACCTTCTCTTAGAATCTCCCTGTTCATTGTCCTGCCTAAAGGTGGGTCTAGGCACCATATTTGTACCATGTGACATCTCCTCCCTATATTCAATTGGTTGGCATGAAACCCAATTCTCTCTCTCTCTCAAGACATGAACCAAGAGACACAGTAGCTAATTAGCCAGTGGTGGGCTCTGCTGTCTACCATGGTTGACCATGAACAAAAAGAGAAAGAAAGTTGTGAGTGAGAAAAGCAGAGATAAGAAAGTCCATGGGGCTGATGAGAAAGACCACTGGGCTTCTGAGAGCCAGAAAGGGGACGTTGCCATTCTCTAATTTGCCTCTAATTTGGTTCTCATATCCATGAGCTTGCTCATTAGAGCCTTGGAATGTGGTCCTTTTGAGTTAGCATGAATGGATTTCTGTTTTATAACCATTTTTCTCTGATATCACAAAGAGTAGGGCAGTGCCTCATTTATTTTGGTATCTCCCTGGCACAAAGCATAGGGCTTTACTCTTAGTAGGTGTTCAACAAATGTTTGTTGAATTTAATTGAATAAACCCCCTCCCACCTTCTGCCCCATTTGTAGATGGCCAGGTGAGATCTGAACAAATAGAAAGCAGAACTTGATTTAGTCCAAAGTCATTTTGGGAAAAAAATACTTCAGTGGGATTAAAATAAACCATGATATAATTTAATAACTCAGTAAGAGCATCCCCAACATTTCCTCAGCTTCTACCTACTAATTTTCAGGTGGAACAGTATATATTTTTACAAATAGTCCATTAGGGCATTGACATACTTTCATGCATTCACTTACTTAACAATAACTTGAGGACCTACTATGTTTCATTTACTAATTCCTTTGACCCAATCTACCATGTAAGCTATACATGTATCTTTATTTGCCTTTTAATTTGTGAGGTCCAGTGCTTCATTAAGTGCATATTCCCAAAACCAAAGAAGAAAATTTTATTAACCACCTCGTATAAAATCAGTGAGGAAGAACAGCTGCCAAATTCAGTCGACCAACCACCTTAAATCAACCCAGTGCTCCAGTGTTGAGCAAACAAGCTCATCCAGAACCACCACCAAGACACCGATGCAAAAACAGTCCCACTGGGGCTCAAAACCACATTCACCCCAAGTCTACAACCCTGAGTGCCACCTGTTGATAACGTAATAAAGGTATTGAAATAAGAACAGGTGCCCCAGTGCACTGATAGAAATTTAATACCTTATCAACAACTTCCACTATAGAAATGAGGCTGGACTCCAACACTAGCACCAGATGATGGCAGCTTTTTTCTGGATGGAGAAAATAAAACCCTAGTGCACCCATTTTACTAATTTGGTCTTGCTCATGTGTAAATGCAAATGAAAAATGCTGATGCTGCTTCTTTTCGACATTGCTTTTTAATTATGGCCATCAATAGATAATTTTATCCTTGCACAAGACTTGAGAATGGCCCTAAGGCAGAGGCACAGTTTCTCAGGAACTAGGCAAGCAGAGAACAGGCTTTCTTACCCCCACCTCTCCCTCTAATCTACAGTCAGAATAGAAAATGCTATCTCTTCAAGGAGCTGGAAGCAGATGGGCTGTCCTTGAGTTTTGTCTGAGAACCCTACTGACACACAGTTCTACTTTTGGCCTGACTTAATGGCCACTGTCAAAGAGACAGGATCTGTCCTTGCTTCTGCCATTTTTTCTCACTTTACTTTTCCCTGTTTACTACTCTAGTGGGCTGAATGAATGGTACCCCCTTTCCCTTCAAAGATATGACCATCTTCTTATCCCCAGAATCTGTGGATGTTACCTTACTTGGGAGCAGGGTCTTTGCAGAAGTAATTAAATTGTGGATCTTGAGATGAGGCGATGAGGGCTCTAAACCCAAAGACAGCTTTCTTTATAAGAAGCAGAAGAGGAGAGGACACAGACAAGAGGAGGCAATGTGATTGGGAGGTAGAAACTGGAGTGATGCTGCGACAAGCCAAGGAATGCTGGCAGCCACCAGGAGAGGCAAGGAATGATTCTCCTCCAGAAACTCTGGAGGGAGCACACCCCTGCTGAAGCCTCGGTTTTGTGTTTCTGGCCTCTAGACATTTTGTTCCTTTAGGCCACCAGTTTACGGTATTTTGTTACAGCAGCCTCAGGAAAGTAATATGCTTGTGCTCTCAGTCTCAAGTGGTTCCTGCTTCTCTCACTCAAGATTTGGAGTTGAGAGCAGTCATGATTTTTTGCTTGGTTGTTGTGTTTTGGGCTGAACCTTCCTCTTGTGTGATCCATGGACCCTTAGTGTCAGCATCACCTGGGAGTTTGTTAGACTGTGGACTCTCAGACCCCAGTTCACACCCACTGAACTAGAATCTGCATTTTAACCAGATTCCCAGGTGGTTCGTATACATGTAATTTGAGTAGCATTAGTAGGAGAGACTCTGAGGTGGCAATTATATCTTTTCTTCACTTGCAAGAATTCTAGTTTCTTCAAGTTAAGTCTGTTAAATACAGCATGGAGGTTATATAAAAACCACATCAACCCAAACTCTTAGATTAGAAATACATGCTGATGTATTATGGATGCAATAACATGATGTCTGACATTTGCTTTAAAAGATTCCAGAAAGAAGGGAGGAAGGAAGGAATTATGAAAAGGGCATTGAGTGGGGATGATGGAACTAGGTTTTTAAAATGTGGAGAAATTCTTGCATCTTGGTGCTGGGTACATGGCAGTTTATTCTTCAATTTTCTCTGCTTTTTTTTTCTGCAGAAATTTCCATAATGAAAAGTTAAGAAATACTCTGGTTTCTCAGCCTTGTTTTATTTTCCATTTTTTTACTATTTGTTTTTTTTTCTCCCTTTGTGGAAATGAAGAGACATTTTTTGTCTGTGGTTTCTTTGCCCTGTTTGCCTGTGTTTTGGGCTCTGTTGACTTCCAGGACTTTTTGAGTGGGGAGCTATTGCTGAGGAAGTAGGATGGGAACGGATTAAGGTTTACAGTATCTTCTGACTAGGTTTCCAACAACATCTGCTGGGCTTGTGTTGTTACTGGCAGCAGGAATTTGATTTTCTATCTCTTTCCCTGTCTCCCTTACCTCTTGAAGACTTCTTTTTCCCACTGGCTAGATTGTCATATATGTGATCTATGGCTGTCTGATTTACATGTGATTTGCATATTATATATTTATTCCAGGGGTTCTCAACTAGGTGATGAATTGGACCCTGAGAACCATTTTGTCAATGTCTGGAGCCAATTTTGGTTGTTATAACTGGGGGAGGGATACTGCTGATAGCTACTAGATAGAGGCCAGGGTTGCTGCTAAATATTCTACGTTGCACAGGACGGCACCCCCCAGGACTCCGTCCTGTCAAAGAATGATCTGGTCCGAAATATCAATATCACTGAAGTTGAGAAACTCTGATTTAGTGCCAATGATCATCCAAGTACATTTGGCTACACTTCCTTTGCTCCTGTCTCATGTAGAAAGAGAGGTAGACTCATGATTGATTACATATATGAGAAATTTTTACCTCTTATAGTTTGATTTTGGGATGGAATGTGAGTGATCATTTGTGCAAGTTGTGCCCTGCACATCTCCAGGGGGCACCACCCACATATTATTTATGAAAATTCAGCACCCCAGAATTGTGCTGTACACAATCTATATGACTATAAGTGGTTGCTCTGGTTTTGGGGTTGTCTGGGGGTCATGGGTTCTGGAACTGAGAGAGACAATTTCTGGTCAGTGGGGGTCTTGAGGCTATCATCAAATGTCCTTTCAAGAAAGGAAAAATGTCGAACAGAGAGGACCTCATTTTTATTATTCCTGACCATTGTCTAGTTACAAAGCATCTCCTTTATACCCTAGGGCCATATCCATTTGACTAGATCTAAAATTGTCAAATTATAATATCATGGCTTATGCTTATGATAGATTTTGTCTGAAACATAGCTGTGATAACTTCTTAATTTCAGTCAGTTCCTTGGGGGAGAAAATATATTTACAATGCTGTCATAAGACTTCCTATCCACCCACCACTTGTTTGGCAGGATTTCCTTAGTTTCAACAGTGTAACTTACTGTTACTGGTCCTCAATCACTTTGCAATAAAAACTGAGATTGCAGAAATGTTCATTGTCATTACTAGTGATGGAGCAGTAAGTACAGGCTTCTCAAGAGAGAGATAGAATTGGGTGATTTCAACTAGCACCATGAGCTGCTTAACCCTCAGAGACTGGCTTTTCATTTTGGTGAGATCTTAGGGGGTCTCAGAGTTCAGGCAGACAGGGGGGCAGTGCTGGAAGATGTCTGTTTGCATGTGTGATCACCAAATCCATGCCTTGTGGGCAGCCCCACAGATAGAGTTTTGATTTCTTTGGGACTGAGTACTGGGTCGCCAGACTGAAAACCCCTTTTCCTGCACCGTCAGGCCTAGGCTGGTGTAGTGGACTTCTGTCATTTCTGCCAGTCCTTCTTCACTTGCTCCTCCCTCTGATAGTAATCCCTGATTTTCTACTGGGGACTCACCAGCCTACAATTGACAGTCCATATGCTTTTTGTGGGGCTTGCCTCCCCCTACCCTGACCTGGGGTGTGCATGAGGTCCCAACTTGGGTGTTCAGCATCATTTCACGCCTGTAGCCACAGCCCTTGGTTATGAGAAGCTGATTGGCCAATGAGGGTCATCTTGGAGATTTTGTGGTCACTCTTAGGGAAAAAAAGAGTGGCAGAAGGAGAGGGAAAAGGAGAGAAAGAGAGAGATATATCATTTTGATGACACAATTTGAGGACTTGGATATAGCCATACCTGAAGTTATCAATGAATTATGTGTTGTATGGCTGTTATGAGCTGAATTGTATTCCCTGAAGAAGATATGTTGAGGCCCTAAACCCCAGGACCTCAGAATGTGACCTTATGTGGAAATAGGCCATTGCAGAGATGATGTCATACTGGAGTAGGACGAGCCCCTAATCCAAATGACTGGCGTCCTTATGAGAAGATGGCCATGCAAAGACAGAGACACAGGGAGAACTCCATGGATGGGATGGAGGACTGTACTGATGCATACAAGCCAAGAAACACCAGAGATTGCCTGTGAGCCACAGGAAGCTAAGAGGAGACAAAGAAGGGTTCCCTACAGGTTTCATAGGGAGCATGGCTCTAATGAAACTTTGATTTCAGATTTTTGTCCTCCAGAATGGCTAGACAACAAATTTCTGTTGTTTGAAGCCACCTAGTTAGTGGCATTTTGTTATGCAAGCCTTAGGAAATATACAAAAGTAGTTTCAGATGAATAATCCTCTTTATCTGCTTCCTCCTTTGCCCTTCTTCTTCTCCTTGTTTCTTAACTCTTCTTTAAAATTATCATTACCATCATCGTCAACATCCTCCTCCTCATCATTTTGTCCTAAGCAGCAGAAAGGGCCTAGTACTAAGGCCCTTTGATGATGGGGCGTCCAGCCTCTTTGATGTGATGTGGGGCGTCCAGCCTCTTTGGTTACTCATTGCCCTTCTTGTACTAGCCCCTGGGGCTCAGAGGTTAGACAATAATTCTGGGGGCTTTCTGGAGCTCCACTCTGGGGCACCATCCTGTTTACTATTCCCTTTAAACAAAGGCTAATGCTCATCTCCTGGTTATCTATTTGAGGTAGGCAGAATTCCAAGATAGCCTTCAAGATTCCTGCACCCCCCCGCCCCCCATATACAGGCCTTGTTTAATTCTCTCCCCTTGCAAATGGGCATTACCTATGGCTTGCTTCTAACCAGTAGTACATGGAAAAATTGAAGGAATTTTGCAGATGTAACTGAGGCTGCTAATTAGTTCACTTTGAGTTACTCAAAAGGGAAATTATCCAGCATGGGTCTGACCTAATCTGATGAGCTCCTAAAAGAGGGTCTAGAGGAGAGAGAGACACTCTCCTGCTGGTTTTAAGGAAGCAAGCTGCCTTCCTTGAGTTCTTAGCTGCAAGGAAATGACTTCTTCCAAAGGCCAGGTGACTTGGGGGAAGACTCCAGCCCCACCAACACCTTGATTGCAGCCCTGTGAGACCCTGAGCAGAGGACCAAACTCAGCCATGCTCAGACTCCTGATGTATGGAAACAGACATAATAAATGGATATTGTTCTAAGCTGCTAAGTTCATGGTCATTTGTTACATAGTCATAGAAAATGAATACATCTTTCAGGTACTGTGGTCAAGCCCACTTTGTGAATGCATGGCATGGAGGTGGGGAAATGGAGCCAGGTGTGAGGAAGAAAACTATATTGGAGGAAGTTATGGCCCATCCAGTGAGTGAAGGGAGAAGCTCGATGAATACGCAGGCCTGTCCAGTGCCCAGCCTTGGGGAGCTGGAGGGAGAATGTTACCCCACAGCCAGGTCTTGCTGCACTTGGAAGCCATGATCCTAGACAGAGACCCCTTCCCCCTCTTGTAGGTGGCGCTGAGAGGCAAACACTTGGCAGAAAAACACATACTCTTTGTGAGGATGAAAAGATTTTCTTGAATGGAGAGATGATAAAGTGGGATATTTTGAATTAATAGCTAGTTTAAAAACTTCTCTGTCCTTTAGACTTTCCTTCATTCAAACAGCCAGGACTTCTGTCCTCCATGCTTCAAGGAAAGGATGCCATGGGAGAAAATGTAGAAAGCAGAGACTTCTCTGGCTTTGGAGTTTCACAAGCTTGATTCCTTATGAGAGCCATAGGGGAGTTGGGGTGCAGAGAAAGGCTTGGAGGACACGGGTAAGAACAAATCTCCCCTGTGTGATGCCCTGAGCTATCAGAGAAAGGAAGCAGAGGTAGAAGGATCCCCAGGTAGGTGGCTCTTTGTCTTTCTCTGTGGTGGAACTACAGAGAAACAGAAGCAAGCCCCAGAAAAGTCTGTGGGATCTGGAAGCACGTGGGATATGAGCCTGTGTTGTGGGACAAGCCCTGGAAAGATGACAAGATGCTGGAGACATTTAAATATCTAGTTGCCACTGTTCCCACTGCCTAGCCCAGTGGACATGCTCCAACAATAATTGTCCAATGAAAGAATGCACATAGCAGGAGTGCTCTAAAAATACCAGGAAGACGTTCTTCACCAGCAGCAGGGAAAGCTGATGAGGGTCATGAGATTCTGACTCCCGTGAAGGCTGAGATATCTGCACACCTGGCAGCCCCAAAGCACAAGGAGGTCCTGCTGCCCAGATGAAGACCCTGGTAGCCCAGAATTCTGACGTGGGCAGCCAAGTCATCTATGCTTTAGGAGTGGTTGTTCCTGGGGCTGTACCTGGGACATGGCCTCTCCAGCCTTGCTCTCTGCCTGGGACCACCTGATCCTTGTTCTTTGGACTCTGTCTAGGACACTCAGAGGGGTGACCCTGTGGCTTCTCAGACCTGAGCCCTTGTTGGAGCTGTGCCATTCTACTTTGCAGCTGGGATGTGAAGCAGTGCAGCAGCTCCCCATCATCACCTCTCTCCTGTGTTAAATTGCCCAGAGGTGTTATTAAGAACACCAGTGAATTAGCTGTTGGGCCAGAGAGACTCTTTTATCATAATTTGTGTCAGGCTGACCCCCTGGAATCTGATGAGGTCTTTGGGTGCTGGCAGCACCAATTTTTAACCATTATTTTTTTCTATTACAGATGATTCTTTTCCACATTGGAGTCAGACAGAGGTCGGCTTGAGCCTAGCTCATGAAGATTAATACCAGTGGTTTTGCTGGGTCCAGGGTTGCCTTTCTTTCATTAATGCAACATATTCAGCATATATTCTCATTGCCTGGAAGCTTGAGGATGGGCAATATTCAAAGGGGTTTGGAATGATTGCTTAATTAAACCAAAGATAACAGAGGGCTGTAGTCATGCTGGAGGGCAGGAATGGAAAACCCATTGTCTGAACTGTTCAAGGCTCAGTTCAAATACTGCTCCTGTCCCAGGGAAGATTGGTAGATTGTGTGAGCCTCGGATATTTCACCTGTAAAGTAGGTAACTGTCCTGACTTCATATCACTGTTATGAAAATTGAAGGACATGATAGTTTTGGTACCTGCTGGGCATTTTTGTAAGCCAAGTACTGGGCTCAGTCACTCAGCAGTGGTTTTTTCAGCTGGGGACACTGGACAACGTATGGAGACATTTTTGGTTGTCACAGTGGGAAGAGGGAGTGCTTCTGGCATTTCGTGGGTGGAAACTGGTTAACACCCCATAGTGCACAGGACAGCCCCACTACAGGGAATGATTTGGTCCCAAATGTACACAGAGAAACCTGTTTTAAAGTTAACAAAGAGTGAATCCTGTTCAATAAATGGAAGGTCTGGTTATGAATAAGGAAAACACAGGAACGTGCTTTCTTTACAATGGGTGGATGTAAAAGATTATTTTCAGTTATAACACTTTGTTTTTTATGGTCAGTATGTTCACATGGTCCAAGATCTGAAAGGTACACAGGGCATACATACAGTGCAAATTCTTCCTACTACTCGGCCCCTTCCCTGGAGGAACCAGTGTTACCAATTTCTTATTGATTCATCCAGAGGTCCTCTATGCATCTAGAAGTAATTGTATGTGCATATATCCACATATACATTACATACACATATATATGCATACTCCACACATTCTCTGCATCTTGCTTTTGTTACTCAATCCATCTTGGAGGTAGCTTCTTATTGGGCACCAAGACCTTCCTCATTTTTTTTTTTAAAGATTTTATTTATTTATTTTTAGAGAGGAAAGGGAGGGAGATAGAGAGAGAGAGAGAGAAACATCAATGTGCGGTTGCTGGGGGTTATGGCCTGCAACCCAGGCATGTACCCTGGCTGGGAATCGAACCTGCGATACTTTGGTTCACAGCCCGTGCTCAATCCACTGAGCTACGCCAGCCAGGGCCATTTTTTTCTTTTAAAGGTGACACAGTATACCATACTGTGGATATATTTTATTTAGACACTTCCCTCTGGATGGATATTTTCTTTTGCGGTCACAAGCACTAATGCAATGAATAACTGTATAAGTACATGGTTTTCCAATGTATAGCTATATATATCTGTAGGATAAAGTCCTACAAGTGCTATTGCCAAATAAGAAAGTTCCTGCATGTGTGATTGTGCTGGAAGTTGCCAAATTACCCTCCACTGGAGCTGTTCTGTTTCTAGTCCCCACTGGCAGCGAATGTAGTAGAGAAGTTGAGGTGATTTTGTAATTTTAAAAATTTGCTCTCACTGTTTATATCTTCTCATCAAAACACTTCTGGGAATAAATAAGTAGTGGATGAGCCTTATACTATTTTGTGCCCATCATATTCTCAGTGTCTAGGGGCCCAGCATCTGCTGACAGGAGTTCTTTTAAGCATTATGAAGTTAAAGTCGACGGGAAGTGGCATTTGCTTTCTCCAGAAAAGGGCTATTTAGTTCCTGCTTCCTGGTGCTAATAGTTCCCAAATGACTAGCTTCTCAAAGAGTTTACATGTAGGAAAATCTCTCTCAGCAAATCTCCCTCTGAGTGTCTGTTCAGCTTTATTTTTAAAGTTTCTGATTTGAGGGCCCCTTTGAGAGTCTGAGGAAGCAATAAAACCCTCTCCCCGGAAAATGGCACCAGCAGTTCGCACGTCCTTCAGGGAGTGGCTCTCAGGATAGGAGAGAGGCTCATGCTGCCAGGCACCCCTCCCTGCCCCTTCCTCCCGAGAGAGGTCTGCAGATTCCCAGTTCAGAACTGGGCAGAACCAGTTCTGTATGGCAGGGTTCCAGGCCTGACTCCTCCCTTCCACACTGCCTGGCCAGGTGACTGGGCACTTACTCAGCTTTAGTTTTCTCATCTGTGGAATGGGGACAACACTGCTTTGCAGTAGTGTATTAGAGACAATGAAGGCAAAGCACCTAGCACAGTACTTGACATCAAGCCCATGTCTGAGAAATGGAGCTATTGTTATTCTTATTACAGTGGAGTCCTTTGTGAGGGGATTCTGGAACAACCATGTTCCTTCTTGTCACAGAGACCTCACATATGCTGTTCCCTCTGCCTACAACACTTTTCTTTCCTCTTGTCACTCAAGGTCTCTTTCTCTTGCAGCTCAACTGTTCCATCTCAGAGACCCCTTTCTTGCCTCTCCAATTTCAGATCACCTTACTCTGGCCATCTTCTTCTGGAGAAACTCTCCTTTTCCTTCTTGGTGCCTCTCCAATTTGTACTGAGATCTATTAGTCTGTATGCTTGCCTGATATGTGTCTGCCCCAGTGGACAATATGCTCTAGGTGAGCTGGGAGGACCTGAATAGGCAAGGGTCCTGTGGCAGGTGGGACTGAGTGGAGGCACAGGTAGGAGGATTTTGTGAGATGGAGGGAAGCACTCAAGGGGGAGAGAGATGAGAAAGGCCAGGAGAGACCAGGGGCCAGGACCTGGGGACCTCCTAGGCCACAGGAAGACAAAATTTGCATTCTCTTCTAGAGGGTTAATCCGCCAGTATTAAGCAGGGTAGTTGCTTGATCTAATTGAGTTCTTTAAATTGTAAAGTTTGATTATTATTATTTTTTGTTCTCACTTGAGAGCATGCTCATTAATTTGAGAGAGAGAGGGAGACAGAGAGAGGGAGAGAGAGAGAGAGAGAGAGAGAGAGAGAGAGAAACATTGATGTGAGAGAGAAACACCAATCAGCCACCTCCTGCTCGTGCCCTGACTGGGACTGAACCCACAGGTATGTGCTCTTACCAAGAATCAAATCTTTCATTTTATGGGATGATACTCCGACCAACAGAACCACACCGGTCAGGACAAGTTTTTATTATTTTTATAAAATTCTTTTAATAATTTACTTTAAAGAAAAATCATCAGCCACTGTGTGAAAGGCAGGGTGAGGGTGAGTGTGGGCCTGGGGAGCAAGGAGATCCCTTAGGGGGCTGCAATCCTAGTCCTGATTCTGTCTGTAGGTCAGGGCTCCATAGCCCATGGGTTTCTAGAAACTGCCCTGAGATCCCAGGGTATTCTAAGTGAGCGCTTCTTCCAGGGAGTGCCCCAAGTTACACGAGCTACCTTGGTCTCTCCGGAGCTGAGCCAGAATGGGCTCTCCCTCAGGGAATGACAGATGTCGGGACAGAAGTCCCGTCGACTTTCCACCAGCATTAGTGGACTGACTGCAGGCGGAACTTACCTGAGATTGTGGTGAAGTGGGACGGGGAGGTCATTGTCACGAAGGGTGGGGTGAGGTACTTGGCTTTCACGCCCTCCCGGGCCAGGCGGTCCATGTTGGGGGTGTCCACATCCTGGTCGTAGTCCCAGCGGAAGCCATCAAACGAGATCAGAAGCAATTTGTTGAAGCTCTTCTTCCCAGGAATGGGGTGGCTGCTGGCCAAACCCAGTAGAATGGACAGCAACAGCCCGAGGACCCTGAGCCCCATTGTGCTGTGAGAGCCTCACACGCGCACATTGCAGAGTTCATGGGCTGGCTCCTATTTTCTCCCTTTTTTATCTGTGGTTGAACAAAGTTCAGATTGATAATTCTGCCCCAGCTCTGCTGAGGGTCAAAACACCCGGACTGTAACAGGGTGGTACATTTTCTATGATGAGAACGTTCTGGAAATAGTGGTGATGTTTGCACAATCTTGTGGATGTACTTAATGCTACCAAATTTTATACTTTAAAATGGTAATAATGGTCAATTTTATGTTACATGTACTTTACCCTGATAAGAAAAGTCAAATCGTGTGAAATATTTTGGACTCATATTAATTCCACTGCTGTAAAGATTTGGGGAATAAATTAGATCGGTGCTTTCATTTGCTCAGTGCATCCTGTTTTATGGGGAGAACAAATGACTGGTTATTATGATTATGAAAACAGTCAGCATGGATTAAGTACCCATAAGGGCTGGGAACTGTATATACATGATCTATTCTATTTAATTATTATTTTTGAAATCTCAGGAAGCTGCACTGGCTGGTGTGGCTCAGTGGATTGAGCACTGGCCTGGGAACCAAAGGGTTACTTGTTCGATTCCCAGTCAGGGCTCATGCCTGGGTTTGTGGTTGCTAGAGAGGCAACCACACATTGATGTTTATCTCTTTTTCTCCTTCCCTTCACCTCTGTCTTTTTCAAAAAATATATTTTATTGATTATGCTATTACAATTGTCCCATTTCCCCCCTTCACTCCCCTCCACCCTGTACACCCTCTCCCATCCACATCTCCCATTTAGTTCATGTGTCATACCTATAAGTTCTTTGGTTTCTACATTTCCCATACTATTCTTACCCTCCCTCTGTCTATTTTCTACCTACCATCTATGCTACTTATTCTCTGTACCTTTTACCCCCTCTCCTCCTCCCACTCCCCTGTTGCTAACCTTCTATGTGATCTCCATTTCTGTGGTTCTGTTCCTGTTCTGGTTGTTTGCTTAGTTTGTTTTTTTGTTTTTGTTTTATGTGTGGTTGTTAATAATTGTGAGTTTGCTGTCGTTATACTATACAAGTTTTTTCTTTATCTTTCCTTAGATAAGTCCCTTTAACATTTCATAAGATAAGGGCTTGGTGATGATGAACTCCTTTAACTTGGCCTTATCTGAGAAGCACTTTATCTGCCCTTCCATTCTAAATGAGAGCTTGGCTGGATAGAGCAATCTGGGATGTAGGTCCTTGTCTTTCGAGACTTGGAATATTTCTTTCCAGCCCCTTCTTGCCTTGAGGGCCTCTTTGCAGAAATCAGCTGACAGTCTTATGGGAACTCCTTTGTAGATAACTGTCTCCTTATCTCTTGCTGCTTCTAGGATTCTCTCCTTCATTTTTACCTTGGCTAATGTAATGATGATGTGCCTTGGTATGTTCCTCCTTGGGTCCAACTTCTTTGGGACTCTCTGAGCTTCCCAGACTTCCTGGAAGTCTATTTCCTTCTCCAGATTGGGGAAGTTCTCCTTTATTATTTGTTCAAATATGTGCTCAATCTGTTGCTTTTCCTCTTCCTCTTCTGGTACCCCTATAATTCAGATGTTGGAACATTTCAAGATGTCCTGGAGGTTCCTAAGCCTCTCCTCATTTTTTAAATTCTTGTTACTTCGTTCTTTTCTGTTTGATTGCTTTTTTCTTTCTTCTGGTCCACTCCATTGATTTGAGTCCCAGTTTCCTTCCCATCACTATAGGTTCCCTGTACATTTTCCTTTATTTCACTTACTGTAGCCTTCATTTTTTCATCTAATTTGCACCCAGAATCAACCAATTCAGTGAGCATCCTGATCACCAGTGCTTTGTACTGTGCATCTGATAGGTTAGCTATCTCTTCGCCGCTTAGTTGTAATTTTTCTGGAGCTTTGATCTGTTCTTTCATTTGGGCCATTTTTTTTGTCTTTTTGTACCTGTTACATAGTGAGGGGTGGAGCCTTAGGTGTTCACCAGGGCAGGGCAACCCAGTCACTGGGTTGTGATGTTGTATGTGGGTCAGGGGCCCAACAGGGAACAATGGCACTTGCTCTGCCCTCTGGTGAATTTCAGTACCTTCCGCTGCTTCCCCTAAGCAAACTGGGCCCTCCTGGTGCTAATTCCCGTGTGGGTGGGTTTGTGTACATTCTAGGACCCTGTGGGTTTCTCCAATGAACTCTCCTGTGAGGCTAGGAGTCTCTCCTGGCACCTCAAACCCCACAGGTGTTTTCAATTGGTGTTTTGAGGCTTTATTTCCCCATGCTGGGACCCTGGGTGGTGTGGTCTGTCTCACTCCCCAGTTTTGCCTGGTGTATCTGTGTGTGAATATGGGACCACCTGGTCCCGCAAGCCACCTTGCGCACCTAGCCCCTTCACAATCCACTGCCTAGCTAGGTCCACCTGCTGTCACCTTGAGCACCTGGGGTCCGCCAGCCACCACTTTTTTTTTTTTTTTTTTTTGTCAAGATCACTGTCCTCCCAGCTGCCCAACTCTGCCCTTCCTACTGGTCTGGATGAGTGTGTCTACTTTAACTCCTTGGTTGTCAGACTTCCATACAGTCCAATTTTATGTGAGTACTGGTTGTTATTTTGTCTCTAAATTGTTGTTGTCCTTATTTTGGTTGTGCGAGGAAGCACAGTATGTCTACCTGCTCCTCCATCTTGTCCAGAATTCTCCCTGCTCTGTCTACAAAAAAAAAAAAAAGAAAAAAAAAGAAGGTGAAATTCATCATGAATTTGCCTGGGTTATTTAAAAAAAATCTTTGGAAACTTATTAGTTGAAAATTTCCCATAAGAATTCTAAAAAAAATTATTGTGGTCAAATACACATAAGATAAAATTTACCATTTTAAGTACTTGCAAGTAATATTTGCAAATTCAGTGATATTTAGTATATTCCCAATTTGTACAACAATTACGACTATCTAGTTCCAGAATATTCTCATCATCCCAAAAGGAAACCCTGTACCCATTAGCAGTCACCCCTCATTCCTCTCTCCTCTGGCCTCCAGCAACCACTAATCTGCTTTCTATCTGTTCAGATTTATCTTTTCTGGACACTGCATATAAGTGGAATTATACAATATGTGGTCTTTTGTGTCTGATTTCTTTCAATGTGCATAATGTTTCAAGGATCATCCACATTGTAGCATGAATCAGTGCTTTATTCCTTTTCATGGCTGAATAATATTCCATTGTATGGACATTTTACATTTTATATATCTATTCACCAGCTAATGGACATTTGGGTTGTTTCTACCTTTGGCTATTGTGAATAGTGCTGCTATGAATATTTGTGTACAGGCTCTGGTTTGAATAATCTCTGTTTTCCACTTAATTTTTACAATGTGTGAGGTAGTTTTTACTTTGTAGCTGAATAAGTAGCTCATAGAGGCTCTAAGAGACCAATCCAGGTTCACACAACCCAAGTGAGGTCAGGATTATCGTTTTAATACTTGGCTAAATATTTTCTGGGCACAGGGGTATTACATTCCCCACAGGAATAAGTTGCTTTGAACACACGTGTCTTCCCATCTATTCCACATTTATTGTGCAGGATGCAGAAGTACAAATATGGAGCTTGTCTGTGTGTGGCTCAGAGTCCCGGAAACAAGGGTTATGTGCAGTGGAAAGGTCCTGCTGGTGGTGCATGTGGGAAGTGATGTGGGAGCAGATCCTAACCCTGAGAAGCTGGGCAGGGGCAGGCTTCCTGGAGGAGGTGGTGCTAGACTTGAGTTTTGTAGGCATGGATGAGTTAGCCTCTTGGACACACCTACCCTCAGCCACTCATTCAGATAAGACAACAGCAACCTAACAGATCCCTGCCACTGGCCTTTTCCTGTGGGTGCATGGACGACACTTACCTTTGCACTTTTAGAAAGTTCTGTGAATTTTATAAAGATGTCACCAATGGGTTTTCTCATGGCAGTCTGCCTGGGTTTTCAGTTTAAGTTTGTGTCTTGACATGGTGGGCTGAAGGCTGAATGTCAGATTCAGATGAGATGATCCATTTCCCTCTTGCAAAATTGCCTGAGAATTCTGTTCCAGGCATTTGCTTAGGTCAAATCTTTGGGGTGAGGAGGTGGTGTGTCAGGGGAGCTCCATTCTGTATTTGTATAACTTGGCTTGTTAGCACTGTGTTTTGCTGTACGAGGGATTTTCATAGAATTTTGTGACAAGTATGCAGCATTGTGATTGAGAGTGTTTTGAAGCTTGCCAGGCCTGGGTTTACATCTCGGCTCTGCCACTTACTATCTATGACACTCTGGGGCAAGTCTCACAACCTCTCTATTCCTCTGTTTTTTCTGTGTAAGAAGGAATGATGATGTATTTCCCAAGATTGTGAGGCTCTGATAAGATAATACGTGTCAGCAAGAATGCTTACTGCTCATGCGATATCCATGTGCTCCCTGTCATTTCCCAGACTCCTTGTAATTGATGGCCAGTATGCTGTGAGTAGAAGCCACATACATCACTTCCAGCCCAGAGCTTTCAAAGGCTAGTGCATAACCATCCTGCTTTCTCATCCCACCCTCAGTAACTGTGAAGACTTGTGTTGAGATGGAGAATTTCCGTCACCCTAGGTCTCTGAGTGACCATATGGAGCATAGTCCCCCTAACCTATGGGGGACTTGGAATGTGAAATCAGCCTCTGTTGCCAAAGCCACTAATATTTTGGTGTTCATTTGCTACTGTGATATAACCTAGTCTATCTTGGCTAATGCAGCATGTTAAGCATGGTCCCTAGTTATAGTAAATGCCCAACAGATGTTAGTTACTTTTAGCATAATAATAAATTGCTACTGATAGTTTCATTTTTCTGATCTGATGAGGCCATTTATTGACAAACTCCACTTGGTAGTTTTTCCAGCATGCAGGAAGGACAGACAATTAAGGGCCAATAAATAAGAACCATTAGCCATAGTTTGTGTCCCTGGATGTCCCTGGTGACAATGAATGATGTATGCTACTCTGGGACAGCCAGGCCCAGAGGAGAGTTGACCAGGGTTGGGACTGTCAAAGGCTAAGCATTCTTTGGTCTGGAGAGAACCTTGAGCTCTTGTTGTATAGATTCCACAGGGAATATGAATAGTTGTACTAAGTGGTTTTGCTCTTTGGGAATTGTATACTAATCAGTTAGGCCCTTTTAGGGACAATACACACACATCTCTATATTCTGGCAATGCAGAAAAAATAGCTAGCAGTCATACAATAATCTGCCAAGTCCATTGAAACTTCCCTAAAGTGCAATGTTTGGTGTAATCAGCAGAGCTTAATGGAGGTGGGTGACTAGAGAGAATTCTCATCATAATCACCATGATGCTTATGGTCACAGCATTGTGGTGTGTCTGTTTTTCTTTGGTGCGTTCTGGTTTGGAAGGCATGAATCTATTGTTTTTAAAAAATATGTTATTGATGTTAAAGAGAGAGGGAGACAGAAGGAGAGAAACATTGATTGGTTGCCTCCCATTCATGCCCTGATGGGGAATCAAACTGCTAACCTTTTGGTGTACAGGATGATGCTCCAACCAACTGAGGCACACTGGCCAGGGCATAAATCTGTTATTTGTTTATCAAATATGTATTGAGCACTTTGGGTAGCTCAGAGGATAAAATACAGAGGAGAGTAAATCTTGTCCTGCCACTATGTTTTCAAGCTGTCCTAGCACTCAGCTATGGAACATGCAGGCTTGAGAGTCCCCCAGTTCCAAAAGCATCTCTCAACAGTGCCATCCTGAACTAGACTATTCCTTGCAAGTCCAGTAGAGCCATCTCTGACTCTTAACCTTCTTTTGCATAACTGATATATCTATCATTCATGGAGAATTATGAAATTCATGATTGATCAAAGAATACCATTATATTTTGTTAATAAAGCTACATGTTTATGACATAGTTACTTGTATGGAGGTGGGGAAAGTCCACAAACATTTTAGGGATCATCCCAGATGAAGGTAATAGAACTCTTGGTAGCATCTTACTAGTGTGGGTAAGAAAAGGGATCATGCTCTAGTCAGGCTTTCCTCTGAAGCAGACCCTGAAACAAGCATGGGAGTGCAAGTGGTTTATTTGGGAGATGATCCCAGGGAGGACAATACTGAAGTGGGGAAGTGGTTGAAGGAAGGGCAGGAGGCCAATACAAGGTGCTTTGGTCTTGTGTGCATACAACTAGAATGATGAATATCAACAGGCTATGGGCAGGACATCTGAAGTCATTCTGTAGACAGGGAGGGATGCAGCTGAGCTCCAGGGGCCAGGGACTTACACACCACCAGATCTCTCTCCATCTCTGTACTGTCCCTCCACTTTTTTTTTATATTAGCTTTTCTCTCACTCAGGGCTGTTTTTTTTCCATATGTTGAGAAATGTGTTCATAAACGCTCCTGTTTTATTACTCCATAGTTCTTGTCATCACAGAGAAAGATTGTATTATTTCCAGTTCCAGTTAGGACAAAAGTCCAAGGGAAGAGTTCTGATTGGCCTGTTTTGTGTCAGATGCCCATTTCTGGACCAATCAATTATGATGGGGGGATGGAATCATGTGGGAACATGGTGGCCACATGACTGGAGTAGGAAGAGGTACAAGTCTCAACAGAGGGGAGAAAGGGTAGGCTGAAAAAAATAATAGATGTCTGTGATGAAAGAATTAGGAGATGCATCCTGTTAAACCTGTTAACTGGAGCTTAAAATTTTTTTGAATATAAAGTTTCATTATGGTTCTTGTAGCATGATTTAGCAGAAAGGAGAAAACTATTATGAGCCAAACATGTCCTATGTACAAGCTGTTTCTATGGATTCAGATACTTATTGATTGATCCAAAGATCAACTATAATGCTTTGCAAGAGACATAAACTCTGATAGGGCTTGCTTATGATGAGGCTGAAGTTATGCAAGAAGAGAATTGGCATGTAGGACAATCTAATTTCTTTCTTCCATTGAGTACTGTCAGGTTTATGTTCTGGCTGGAAATGGATGGACCTTGAGGGAGGATTGCATATACCTACGTGTGTGTGTGCGAGGTAGTTTCTAAAATGAGTGAAATATCCCATAAATGCTCTTTGCAATGTGATTGTGGATCATTCCATTGAGAGGTGGAGTTTATTTCTCTTCCCTAATCTGGGTTGGTCTATGTCTTGCTTTGACCAATGGGTGCTTCCAAAGTGATGGTGTCTTACTTTTGGTCGTAGGCCTTGAAAGCCCTTGTAGCTTCCCTTATTTTTGCTCTCTTAGAAGCCAACACCAAGTAATCCCTTGTTGTTCTGCTCAAGAGGCTGTGGGGACATGGGCACCCGGGAGTACAAGAGACCATGTAGAAGAAAACCAGGTTCCCCAGCCAACAGCCAGAACCATGTGCCAGTCGTATGCATAAAGCATCATTGACTTTTCCAGCCCAGCTGTGCCTCCAGCTGCTACAAGTGTGCCCAGGTGAGACCAGCAGAGGAAATGCCCAACCAGCTCACAGAATCATGAGAAATAACAAATTGTTGTGGCTTAAATCTACTAAGGTTTGGGAGCAATAGAAATAGCCTGAGAGGGTGTGAGCATGTGGAGTGCATATATCCCATCTGCTGAAGATCCACGAGTTCCTATAATCCGTCCCAGAGTTCAGATGTTCCCACTGTTCTTATTGTTATAAAGATCAATGAAAAAATGTTTAAAGACTTAATTTCTTAGAGCAGTTTTAGGTTCATAGCAAAAACCAAGAAGAAGGTAGAGATTTCCCATATATAGCCAACCTCTGCACATATGTAGCCTCCTTCCATCACCAACATCTCTCAACAAATTGCATATTTGTTACAATCGATGAACCTACAATAAGATTTTATAGTCACTCAAAGTCCATAGTTTATAAACAGTTCACTTTTGGTGTACCAAAAATTTGGACAACTTGTGTGAAACTTTCACAGATTTGGACCATCTCAGAGAAATCTCAAAGTTCAGAAATTATTTTTCCTTCTGGCATGTTCCACATGTGGTTAAGCCTTAGGAATTTCTGAGAAGAGTCTGAAATGAAATAAAAATTTAAAGAATGCATTCTTATGGCTTCATGTCAACAGGGTTCATGTTGAGTGTTCAACTGAGTATAGTGTTAAGTTAGATTAAGTAATGCTGTTAAGCCAGATCATGTTTTTAAAGACTCAAATGGCCTCAGGGTTGACAGGATGGGAATGGCTTTCCAACATCTATACCTAGAAGGGTTAGTTCGGTTGGAAGGGACCCAGATCTCTTTGGGCTAATCTGCTATTTCATTAAGACAAATGTCACCACATCATATCCTCTCCTATAAATCTCCACTTATACAACCTCAGAAGCATCGATAAAATATTTAGTAAAATAATTTTACTGAAGATTTCAGGAGAATGTAGAAGAAGAGACTATGTTGCATACCACCTGCAAAATCTCCATCTTTTGTAATTTCTTTTTTTAAAAATATACTTTATTGATTATGCTATTACAGTTATCCCATTTCCTCCCTTCACTCCCCTCCACCCTGTACACCCTCTCCCACCCATATCCTCCCTTTAGTCATGTCCATGTATCATACTTATAAGTTCTTTAGCTTCTACATTTCCCATACTATTCTTACTCTCCCCCTATCTATTTTCTACCTACCATTCTATGCTACTTATTCTCTGTACCTTTTCCCCCTCTCTCCTCCTCCCACTCCCTTGTTGCTAACCCTCCATGGGATCTCCATTTCTGTGGTTCTGTTCCTGTTCTAGTTGTTTGCTTAGTTTCTTTTGGTTTTGCTTTAGGTGTGGTTGTTAATTGTGAGTTTGCTGTCCTTTTACTATACATGTTTTTTCTTTATCTTTTCTTAGATAAGTCCCTTTAACATTTCATAAGATAAGGGCTTGGTGATGATGAACTCCTTTAACTTGGCCTTATCTGAGAAGCACTTTATCTGCCCTTCCATTCTAAATGAGAGCTTTGCTGGATAGAGCAATCTGGGATGTAGGTCCTTGTCTTTCATGACTTGGAATATTTCTTTCCAGCCCCTTCTTGCTTGTAAGGTCTCTTTTGAGAAATCAGCTGACAGTCTGATGGGAACTCCTTTGTAGGTTACTGTCCCCTTATCTCTTGCTGCTTCTAGGATTCTCTCCTTCATTTTTACCTTGGCTAATGTAATGATGATGTGCCTTGGTGTGTTTCTTCTTGGGTCCAACTTCTTTGGGGCTCTCTGAGCTTCCTGGATTTCCTGGAAGTCTATTTCTTTTGCCAGAACAGGGAAGTTCTCCTTTATTATTTGTTCAAATACGTGCTCAATCTGTTGCTTTTCCTCTTCCTCTTCTGGTACCCCTATAATTCGGATGTTGGAACGTTTAGTTTAAAGATGTCCTGGAGGTTCCTAAGCTTCTCCTCATTTGTTTTTGAATTCTTATTTCTCCATTCTTTCCTGCTTGGTTGTTTTTTTCTTCCTTCTGGTCCACTCTATTGTTTTGAGTCCCAGTTTCCTTCTCTTTACTATTGGTTCTCTGTGCATCTTCCTTCATCTCTTTTATGGTAACCTGCATTTTTTCATGTAATTTGCACCCAGAATCAACCAATTCAGTGAGCATCCTGATCACCAGTGCTTTGTACTGTGCATCTGATAGATTGGCTATCTCTTGGTCGCTCAAAAGGATGAGTCCTGGGGGATTGAGCTGTTCTTCTGTTGGAGACGTGTCTCTCTCTTTCTTTCCTTGTTTTTTTTTTTTTCCCCCAGTCTGGTCACTCTTGTTATGGTGAGGGGTGGAGCCTTAGGTGTTCACTGGGGCTGGGTACCCCAGTCACTAGATTGTGATGTTGTATGTGGGGGTGGGGGCGGGGGCGGGAGGAACAATGGCGGTAGCTCCTTCTCCTGGGGCCTCAGTTACCCCCCTGGGATCTGGGGTTGCGCCCTCTGCCCTGGTCCACAATGCTGCCTCACTGGTGCCGTTGCGTACTCAGGGTCCACCGCTGCAATCTTGCACGTCCTGGAAGGCTTATGCGCTCGGTTGCCTTATGTGCCCAGTTCTCCCTGATCTCCATGCACTATGCCCCGTGCCCACTCCTCCTCTCTGCCCCTCCTACTGGTCTGGATGAATGGGTCTACTTCAACTTCTTGGCTGTCCAACTTCCATTCAGATAAATTCTCTGTCAGTTCTGGGTGTTATTCTGCCTCTAAATTGTTGTTCTAATCTTGGTTGTGCGTGGAGGTATGGTGTGTCCACCTATGCCTCCATCTTGCCGGAAGTCCATCTTTTGTAATTTCAGTTTCTCCTTGTTTGACATGTTGGAGCATGCTGAACAAGTCAAATCCCTCTTCCTTAAACAGATGTTTGCATACAGCCTCATTTCCCCCTCTTCTCTCTCTCTCCTTCCTTCCTTCCCTTCTTTTTCTAGAGTTGGGTTGGCAGACTTTTTCTATAATGAGAAAGAGAGTAAGTATTTTAGTCCTTGCAGGCCATATAGTGTCTATCATGACTACTCAACTGTGTCACTGTTGCATGAAAAGCAGCCATAGATTATTGTAAATAAAAACAGGGTGGAGCAAAAGTAGGTTTACAGTTGTTCATATGGAAAATAATATAGTAATTAATAATAATAATACAAGAATAAACTCTGTTTCATGTATTCATGATTGTAAATGTGGCTGAGTTCCAATAAAACTTTGTTTACAGAAACACAGGGACAGGTAGGATTTGGCCCATGAGCTATGGTTTTCTACCCCTGCTGCTCCAGAAAATTCTCTGTAGCCTGAACATCTCTAACTCTTTTGACCATTGCTTTTTGGTGTGGCTTTGATTTTCGATTTTCTTCTTTATGTAGTAATCATTTTCTACAATGCCTGTAGAAATGC
This sequence comes from Phyllostomus hastatus, assembly GCF_019186645.2. NCBI lineage: Eukaryota > Metazoa > Chordata > Mammalia > Chiroptera > Phyllostomidae > Phyllostomus > Phyllostomus hastatus. Next base: position 3,103,212 of record NW_025334030.1, on the reverse strand, counting down.
CTGAATGCCTGTTAATTTGTCCATCTTTTAAAATGTGGCCCTTAGAACAAGATGCCTCATTCTGCAAATGTGAGGATGTAGCATTTTCTCATGCCACATTTTGAGCAGGAGAAAGAGAGCAAGGGTGACCATCACCCTTAGAAACTCAGACCTTGTGAAAATTTATTGACTTCTCTGTGAAGGTTGTAAACCTGTTAATTCACAGGCTGGAAGAATAGAAACCAGAAATATGATCAGTGAAGCTTGAATTTAACCTTTGATGCACAGAGATCTCTGACTTGTTTGATCAAAGATTAGAAGGAAAGACATCCATTTAAACAATGTTTATCTTTTGTGGTAGTAGGAGAGTGGAAAGGTCAATAATTAAGGCTATGAATAAGCTGGATGAGGCAAAAGAAAAAAAATTAGCCAAGCATGAGTAACGAGAAACTGTTGCTGGAATTAGTGGTGTAGAACAGATACTAAAAGCTTCTTTATTCCCCTTGTAGTCAAAAGTTTTTCCTTAGACTGGCTGGGGGAAAAAAAGCAAGTATGTTGAGAATCCCATTTCACTAAGCATGGAAGGAGGATTTGGGAAATAGCCTCAGAAGAATAAGTTACATGTGGGGGGGTCATTGGAAGTCACCAGAGGCTGAGCCCTGCCTTGGCATAATGCAGAGACTGAGGGATAGAGGATGGCATATAATCAAGTTTTTGCTTGTCCAACACAATCATCTTTGACATATTGGTTGTTCTCACAGCCTAGTCCCGATACTCTTCTCTGCTCTCTCCACACTTGCTCACTAGGTGAGCCCGTCTGTTTCCATAGGTTTAGCTGCCATTTCTTGGCTGTTGACCTGTGAATGTTTGTTTCTAATGCAGACTCCTCTTTTGAGGACCAGGTTTACATATCCAGTGTTTTTCTTGGTTTTTCCACATGTCAACAAAGTTGACATCTCACACTTAACATGTGCAAAGGCACTAAAGCCAAACTCTTGCTTTTCGTCACCCTCCTTCCCTGATCCCCATCCATGCCTTCCCTATTCCCTAAGTGGCACCACCACATACCCAGCTGTTCAGATCAGTAAGCTAGGTATTTCCTTCTTTCTCCTTTCCCCATCAGCAAGTCCTATAATTCTGAACTTTGTCTATTCTCTCCATCTTTACTGTCACTGTCTTAGCCCAGGACACCAACTATATCTTAGCCAGCTATGGCTGCAGCCTCCTGACTGGTTTTCTGCTTCCACTCCTGACTCTTAGCAGTACATTTCCTGGCAGCTAAAGTGATCTTAGGGTCCCTGATTTGGCTTCCCATTGCACAGAGAGTTAAATCAAGACCTTGAGTCTTCTGCTGGCTCCCGCCCACTTTTCTACCTCCTTTAGTCACACTGGCCTCCTTTAGTTCTCAGGACCTGTTGTTCTCTGGGAATGGTTTTCCTTTGCCTTTCCTCAGACTAACCTCTTAACACCCTTTCTCTTAACTTAAAGGTCTATACAGAGAGGTCTTTCCTGAACCTCTTTACTCTCTATTTCAGTTTCTTGCTACTCCCTTCATGGACTTTATTTTTAAAAATTCCATATTTCTCTACATTTTTTATTCTCATCTCTCCCAATGTTCATAAGCTCTTTGAGGATGCGGCATGCCCACTTGTTCTTTGTTGTATCCCAGCACCCAGCACAGTGCCTGACATATAATGGTTGCTTAATAAATAAATCCAGAATGAAGGGATAAATAAATGGAGAGTTACTTTTTTCAACTACAGACAGTGAGCTTAAACACTGTGTTTTTCTTAGACATTATGTGCAATTAGACATACAATAAATGATGATGATGACAACATCTGTGCCTTGCCTGATGTTCATCACCAATCACTAGATTTGTCAGTTGTGCCTGTTTTGACAGTTCTGTTTTCAACCTAATGATCTGTTTCTTTTAACTTATGGCTGTTGGCTTTGTTTTGGTTTGTTAGACTGACAAAGTGGCAGATTATATTGACATTTGCTCTTTTATTTATGTCATTAACTTTTAAAATGCCTTTGCTTTTGGTAAGAAGCACTGGTTAGGGCAATTTATTAGTCAGGATGGTTTGGGTTATGCTGATTTAACAATACCTGATTTTAACTCAGCAAAGTTCACGAGGTCTGTCCAGAAAGTATCCAGCCATGTACGATGAAAGATAGAGACATTTATGGAAAAACATACAAGATAAAAGAAACATTGTACATAAGACAGTGACACCTCAGTCCCCTTCAAAATAGGCATCTTGGGACCTCAAATAGTTCTCCCAATCACTATCAGCTGCCCATCGTATTTCCCTGAATCTCATCAATGGTCTGAAATCTCTACCCTTTCAAAGGTGATTTTAGTTTTGGAAAAAAACCAGAAGTCACAGGTAAATCAAATCTGGGCTGTAGAGGGTCTTAGTCACCTGGATGATTTGATGTTTCACAAAAAAACTCTTCATGAGATGTGATCCATGAGCAAGCTTGTTGTTGCGATGAAGCTGCCAATCACCAGTTGCTCATAGCTGCAGTCTTCTGAATCATCTGAATAGTTTCTGTTGAAGAATGTTCAAGCTTAACGCAAAATTTGATGCAGACTTGTTGCTCTACTCACTCTGTCATTTTGAATGCAATGATTACACAGTACACATGTTCACTAAATGGTGCCTACTGCCCGCACTGACTAGTGCAGTAAAGTCGTCATTGTTCATGCATACATATAACAGTCCACTCTCCTTGGCTGCCAGGTTACATCAATGTCACGCAAACTATTCTCATTATATTAACAATGGCTGAACTTTTTCTGGACAGACCTCATATTCTTGGTCACATTCCATGTCCAATGTGTGTCTGGGTTCTTTTAAACCTTGCTGAGTTGAACCACTGAGTTTGGGTATTGTTGTTACAATAGCATAACCCAAATCTTTCTGACTAACAAACTGCCCATTCTAGACACTCAGGAATCCAGGCTTTTGAAATAGTCTGTGTATACATCCTTGATCAACATCTCAGTGGGTAGGGAATGTGGTAAATCACAGTCTTTTGACTTTTCCACCTGGAACTGACACAAGTTACTTTTGCTCATGTTTCACTGGACAAAATAGATCACATGGTCATGCCCAACTTCCTTGTGCCTGGAAGTCAAGTCAAATGTTCGTGAACAGACTTGTTGACTATTCCCATCAGTTATACAAAAGATCTCGTTTAATGTAGCTACTTAGTTGTGATTCCCTTGAAGTGGATTGTAATCTGTTAACCTGAAGAAGATACATGCATTTCCAAACTATTATTGGGCACCATTTTATTTCAGAATGTCAGAATTAAAACTTTGGTCAGAGGAAAGTATGGTGTGACGGTTAAAAGCAGGGGTCTACTATTTCTACAGCATTTTGTGTGATCTTTGGCAAGTTTCTTTACTTTTTCATGCTTTGGTTTTCTCAGTAGTAATAGTAATAATAATAATATCTATCTATCCCAAGGAGGATAGCCCAGTGCTGAAAACACATGGGTTCAAAAATACTATTTAATATTATTAATTTTGGTAGATAGTTACTACTTTTGTCAAAATCAGGAGTTCAATAACTTAACACCTGATTGGGATCTATCATTGAAAGAACACATTTCTGAAAAGCAAGGCTAAGGGAGTTGGGTGGTGGAATTTACTGAGTGTTTTAAAGATTGTGGACTTTAGTTGTACGGATTTGGAGCCAAGTTCTAGCTTAAGCACTAGATAGCAAGGCGGCCTTTGCTAAATTCCATCACTTCCTAGGCAGGGCTTAACTGGGTCTCACAAAGCTGAAACCACAATGTTGGTTGGAGAGTCTCATCTGAGGCTCAGGGTCCTCATCCAAGCTTATTCAGGTTGTTGGCAGAATTCAGTTCCTTGTGGTTGTTGGACTGAGGCCCTCAGTCCTTTGAGGCTGCCCTTCCCCACAGGCACCTCAGAGCATGGCTGTCTGCTTCCTCTTGGAGGCCAAGGGGTGAATCTCTGAAACTTCATTTTCTTTAAAGGGCTCACTTTGTGAGGATAGGCTCACATAGGATGATCTCCCTTTTGATTAACTCCAAGTCAACTGATTAGGGACTTTAACTGCATTTGAAAATTCCTTCCCCTTTGTTATGTAACCTAATCAAAAATTCTGCCCACACTCAAGGGAAGGAGATTATATATGCATGGACACTTGGGCAGTGGGGATCTTGGGGTCCGTCTTAGAATTCTAAGCTTATTTCCTCCAAGAAGAGTAGATGGCAGGGAGTGGTTACACTCAGATGACCACAGCCCTGAGGTTGAAAGAGCCTGGTGTTGGGCTAGGATGGAGAAAGCTGAGAGGCAAATGGACAAAGTTTTTCCCATTTGCATCTCAGTCTCCTCCATCCTAGCCTAACACCAGCCAAGGACAAGGTAAAGCAGGTCATCTAGACTCTTTTTCTGTCTTCCTCCTGAGGCAGTGCCTGCTGTTTCCCTTCTTTCCCCTGCCACCCAGAGATCCACCAGGTGTGAGCAGGAATCACCAGGTGCCATGATCAGAGGTGCAGGTGAGCAATCTCAGATGTAAGAGGGATATATGGGGACAAAGAAATAGTCAAGATAGTTCTTCCCAATGGCTCCGTAAACCAAAGGCACAGGAAAACAAACCTCCAATGAAATAAAACCCAGAGAGAAGATGAATTTTAAATGGTGATTTTTTTTTCCAGAATCTGCCAGATGTCAGAGGCTCTTTTAAGGAAAACAAATGCTGTCTGGTTCTGCAGAAGGAAGTCCAGAGAAGCTAGTGTGATGTGCTGAGAAACAAATTACCAACCACCTGTGCAGGAAAACAGGCTCTTGCTCACAGGGCCATGGAACATACTTGCTAATAAGCGAGATAAAAGTCAGTGTTGGCTAGAAACAAATAGCTGCTAACCCTGAGGACTCTAGTTTTCTCTCAACAAAGCCTTGTGCATAACAAGGCCATTGCCAGGGAGTGAAGTGAGAGGGTAATTCTGAGAACCCTTTCAGAGGCCTGTGATGGATGCCCACAGCTCCCTAATGGGACTGCAATGGAGGAAATACCCAAGGAGATCTTAGCCAGCCTGAGAGCCCCTTCCCTCCCTCTGCAGATGCAGCTCCATTCTGCACTTTGAAATTGCACTCAGTACTTGTCAACATCTGCCCTACCGAATGGATGGAAATGACTTGCCTGTACATCACTGCCAGGCAGGGTAGAGAAGGACCCTTCTCTGTCAACAAAAAAAAGTGGCATGATAGAGTAAGTTGAGCATCAGCTTGGATTATGAAGGATTCTTAGAAGTGATATAATTCCAAAAAGGGAGGAAGAGCTCCAGCCTGCCTGTGTTTGGAATGGCATTGATAAAGCTGGTGCTGTTCAGTGGGATACAGATTAGAAGCAACCCCTGTCCTCGCCTGGTACTAAATGGCCTGCTTGAGAGATGAACTAAAATTCAGAGTCGGTAAACAATTGCAAAAGTCCACATATCATCGAGCATTGCTGATAAATGTTAATGAGACAGGAGCCTGCACTGAGGTTGGGCAGTATTGATTAAGAGAGGAAATAAAATGTGCTGGCCAGTTCTTGACAATCTAAGGCAGTCTAAAGCATTTTGTTTAAAGTATCTCTTGCCCAGCGTATATCCTTGTAAGTCTGAGGTGTGATATATGCTATTGTTTCCTCCTCTTCTTCTCTACTTCCTCCCTTTCTTTCATTCAGTTACTCATTCATTCATTCATTCAACAAATATTTGAGTGCTTGCTGCACATCTATGAAGTGCAGATACTGGAGTTAAAATAGTGGATAAATGAACACAGTTGTTTTCCCTCTTAGAATTTACATACAGTGGTAGGAAAGGAACTTTAAAAGGCAATTTCAAGGCATGGGGTATAATTTGGGAAGAGATGAGGGCCATTTAATGAGAGACTGGGTCAGGGGAAAGGATTCTCAAAGGAAATGATGGCTGGGGTCAGACTGAAGGATGTGTAGGAAGGAGATGGGGGCCAGGGGAAAAATCCAAAAAAGCATCCCTGTGAAGCCACAGAGGTCAGAGTGGAGCTTCCTAGGGTTGTGGTGTGGACAGCTGGGATGGGCGGGGAGAAGGGTAAGAAATGAGGCTGGAGGTGAGTGTAGGTACTGGTGTAGTGGGTTAAATTGTGTCCTCTCAAAGGCTATGCCTAAGTCCTAACCTGTGAATATGACCTTATTTGGAAATGGGGTCATCACAGATGCAATCAAGTTAAGATGAGGTCATACTGGATTGATAGTGGGGAGGACGAATTCAATGACTGGTGTCTTCACAAGATAAAGGAGAAGATTTAGATACAGAGACACAGGGAACAGGCCATGTGCAATGGAGGCAGAGATAAGAGTGATGCAGTTTCAAGCCAGGAAATGCCAAGCATTGCTGGGAGTCACCAGAAGCTGGAAGAGGAGAGGAAGGATTCTCCCCTAGAGACTTCAGAGAGAGCCCATCTCTGCTGAGACCTTGATTTTGAACTTCTGCCTTCAGACCTGTGAGACAATAAATTTCTCTTGTCTTAAGCCAACTGGCTTGTGGTAATTTGTTATGGCAGCCACAGGACACTCGTATGGGGTGAAATATGGGGGGTAAACGTGCATGTTTCCTCAGTTTCAGAAAGCTGGGCAAGTGCCAGAAATGTGGGCAGGTCCAGAAACTGGACTTGCCCTCTCAATCGTTTGCAGAGGCTGAATGGGGGCAGAAGAAAGCAAAGGCCCTGTCTAGAGGGACAGCCACCTCTCAGTTCCAGCTGCTGTGTGTGCTCTGTGTTCTGATTTTTTAATGCAAATTAGTAATCTGATTTTTAAAAAGAAACTGTGGAAAATCTTCATTTTAAACTATTGGAAACTAATGAACAAAAATGTAAAAACACTGTGCAGGCAAAACCAAATAAAGCTGCAGTCCTGAATTGGACTTTGGTCTCACTATCTGAAACCTCAGGAGAGAAAAGTAAGTAAAATCAAATCATCAATGTAAATTGCCACACACAATTATGTTTGTTTTGGAACAGTAGGAAAATGACCAATTTCCAAAAAAAATATATACTGGAGACAGTCATTCTGTCTCCAGAAAGACCTAGAATGACTGTCACAGAGACAGCTAAATTCTGTAGTCCCCCCCCTCCCCAAACTTTCTAAGGCAAGTGTCCCTACACATTCAGAACACATTGGATTCTATTTGGAGGATACTGGGGACCTTTAATGTGTACAGACAAGTCACCTAGGGATCTTATTGAAATGCAGATTCTGATTCAGTGGGTCTGGTGGGGTTCTGCATTTCTGACAAGCTCCTAAGTTGGTGCTGCTGCTGATGCTGCTGGTCTGAGAACTTCACTTTGAGCAGTCAAGCTTTCAAGGATCTGTGCTACCACAGAGCACATCAGAAGAGAAATTCCCCAGCTCTGACACTCATTGAACCTTGTCTGTCTGCTCACAGTGTGGGGATGGATGGGGAGCTAAACAGGATATGTGGGAAACATAGATACCTTCTCTTTTAGAAGCAGGGAGTAGGGAGCTTTGTTCAATGTGACAAAAAGGTTTGGAGAGGTTCCTCTTGCTGCCTTTGGCTCAGTAGATGGAGCAGGAAAAGGGTGAGTCTGATAGAGAGGAAACAAAGACATTTGGAGAGCCAGCTGCCCTCCCTGGACCAAATTCCAAGTACAGCCTGGAGGAACCCTGTCATCACTCCTCACCCAGGCCTGTGGCATCTGGCCTCTCTTCTCTGGCAAATATTTTTCTTTGTGCTCCTGGAAAAATTGGACCTATAAATTGAATCTGCCTTCAGGCAGTTTAACTTGCATGGCCAGCACTTACTCAGCAGTTAGCCACCAGCCTCATTAACCTTGGCTGTTATCAAGAGGACTTTTTTGGTGGGGGTAGGTGGAGGAGATTGTGACAGTTATAGAGCTTATGAATTATTCTTTGATGATTCCTGGAGTGTGTTGGGAAGCAGAGTCATTAATTTTGTTGAGTAAATGTAGTTGGTGTTCTAAGCCCTATTTGTTGGTATTGTTGATGTGTGCGTGTACATGCCTTGTGTGACTGTTGGCTTGTTTTAAATGCTGAATAGTGCCCTCTCTCTGAAGGTGTCTCTTACTCAGTTGGTGTTGCCAGGAGATCTGAAAAACCGATGTTTTAGGTTCTGTTAGCACTGTATTTCTCCGAACGTTGTCCTTTGCCCACCTGCATTAAATCACCTGGAGCTTGCTAAAATGCAGATTCTTGGGCCCTTCCAGGGACCTTCTGTGTTAAAATCTCTTGCACTGGAGTCTGGGAGCCCGCATTTTTATCAACTCTTCCTGGTAACCGTGATGCACAGGAGTCTGGAGGATCACTGCTGTTGGTGAGACTCACAGGTTTCTTTCTACAAGTCAGCTGGGTCATTCCATCTATCCTTGGGAGGTTATCTTGCTTATTCAATATACTTGTGTTTTATATTACAAAGCACTTGTGTTTCTCAGGGATCACTAGGTTGACTATTTAAATGATCACTGTGGCTCAGTGTAGTGACATTTGCTGCCCACATTCATTTCCTTATACTCTGTCAATAGCCTAGGTTATAAACTGGGGACCCTTGCCTCAAGGCCCTATAGCTGGTAGGTGGTGAAGTTAGGATTCAACCCCAGAAAGACTGGCTTCAAAGTTGGCTCCCTTATCCACTGTAGTATGCAGCTGTAGCAGACTCCTGGGGCCCTGCTTCAGGGCTCTGTAGTCACACACCTTTGTGCACAGAGCTCCTTCCTGAACCCATGATCATCTGCTTGCTCAGCCAGTGCATGGGGTAGACCAGATGTACCAGGAAGTTACCACACTGGGAGCAGCCCCCAGCCAGTTGGCATTGGTGGATAATCCCCCAGCTTCCTTCCCCTTCAGGAAAGAAGCTTCTGGACATACTGCATGTAGTCTTTCTCAGTTTCCCAGTGCAATTAGTTGAACTCCAGTTGCACATAGCAGGGACCTGCTCATCAGACCTCCAGTATTGACTTCTTCCTGTCACATCTCATGTCTCCATTCCTCTGTCAGTGCATCTTAGTATTACCTCCCAAATCAACTACTTGTGTACAAATCTCTATCAAAGGGGGTCTGCTTCTGGGATATCATGTGCTTCAACCACCTTAGACATATCATCTCATTTAATGTTCACATCAGCCTTGTCCAGGAGGTATATACCATTACCGCTCCATTTCACAGATGAGGAAACTGAGGCTTGCAGAATGGAAGCCATTTGTCCAAGTTTAGTTTCTGAGCCAGGACTGGAATCCAGATCTGTTGGCACTGATGCACAAGCTCTCAGCCTGTATCTTACACTGCAAAGTTTATGGATAAGTGGTGGATAGTAGGTGATGTGTACCGAGCAAACTTTTCTTCTCTTGATCCTCTCATCCCAGCTGAGAGGGGCATTCTTGGTGCACCTCTTTAAATTTGAAATATGAGTAGAGAAGTCTAGAACTATGACCTCAAATGTGGCTGCTCTACCCCATATTGAGCCAATGTGCCCACCTCAGGCCTCGCTTACACTTAAGCCTTTTGACAACTTGAGGGAAACTTGTCAGAGTGAACCTCCACCAAGACAGTTCATGAGGGCTCCCTTTTCTCCACATCCTCACCAGCACTTGCTATTTGCTGATTTATTGATGATAGCCATTCTGACAGGTGTGAAGTGATACTTCATTGTTGTTTTAATTTGCATTCCTCTGATGATTAGTGACATTGAGCATCTTTTCATATGTCTATTGGCCATCTGTATGTCCTCTTTATGATAGGAACTTTCAAACATATACAAAAGTAGAGAGAATAGAAAAATGAGTACCCCCTCATCCAACTTCAGTAGTTACCATCTCTTGTCCAAATTTATTTATTTATTTAAAAAATATTTTATTTGTTAATTCTTAGATAGAGGGAATGGAGGGAGAAAGAGAGGGAGAGAAACATGGATGTGTGAGAGAAACATCTATCGGTTGCCTCTTGCACACACCCTGACCGGGGACCAGGTCCACACCAGGCATGTGCCCTGCTGGGAATCTAACCAGCAACCTTTTGCTTTGTGGGATGACACCCAACCCACTCAGCCACTCCAGTCAGAACCTGTCCAAATTTATTTTGTTTAGACATCCCCTCACATCTACTTCCTCCTTTCCACATTATTTTTTAAGAAAATCCCAAACATCATATCACTGCATTTATAAATATATCAGTATACCTCATTTCTTTTTAGCTGCTATGTGATACTCCATAATTTATTTATCCCATCTCCTACAATGGGCATTTCAGCTGTGTTTAATGTAGGTAGATACATTTTTCTAGTTGTAAATGTGGAATTAAATGAAAGGTTTTTTTTTCTCTTCTGAAGGAGCCCGTATACTGAGGAAACAGACTCTCTAGCCTTGAATAAAACAAAAACATGCTTTCTTGCTGCCTCCTGCCACTTCTAGACCAAGTGTAGAGGGTCTCTGAGCCAAGCAGGAAGGGATGAGGTTTACTAGCAGTGGGTGGAAGTGGGGTGGTCATTCCTGATTCGGACCCTGGCTCATGGGGTCTGAGTCATTATGGATGAAATGAGACATTCACATGGATTATTGAATCCGGCGGAGGAAAAGGGAGGGCATGGCTTTTCTCTCAAGGGGAGCAAAAGCCTCAGCCCTTGCTCCAATGAGCTTTTATTGTCTTACTGGGCACATTACAAGAAAGTCCTCATTAAATATGCACAGGCTTGCTTTAGGTGGTTACCTTTTACAGAAAACAAAGGCGCCAACGCTGCTTATCACATCACAGAAGAGGGATATTTGCAAATGAAAAGGCAAAAGTAGTTGGACCGGTTACACTCTTCCTTGGGAGGTTTAGCATGTTTTTTAGGAAGTTGCTTTGCAGTAAATGTCCTGAATTCAGGGTGAGGGAGTTTTAGCAAAAAGCGGCCTAAGTACATTGCAGGCCTGATTCCCCACAGGAGAACCTATCTGTGGGCATGGGTCCTGTGCATCTCCCAGTGGGAGCTGGGCCCACGCCACACAGAACAGTCTACTATACATTCCTACAGCTTGAGAGGTCTCCAAAATGGTGTGAGTCGGGCCACTGTGTCAGGGATGCACAGCAGTGTAACCAATGGGTCCCAGCAATTGTTGGGGCCCCAGAACAGACTTGAGTGAGTATTGTTTCATGAAGCTGCTGCAAAAACTCACAACTGCGTAGCTTAAAACAACATAAATTTATTTTCTCATAGTTCTGGAGGCCAGAAGTCTGGGATCAAAATGTTGGCAGGGTCATGCCCTTTTGGAAGGCTCCAGGGGAGAATCCTTCCTGACTCTTCCAACTTTTGGTGGCTCCTGGAGTTCCTTGGCTTGTGGCCACATTACCCCAATCTCTGCTTCTGTATTTACATGGCCTTCTTCCCTGAATATTTGTATGTCCTTTTCTGTCTATTATAAGAACACTTTCATTTACTCGATTTAGAGCCCACCCTAATGATTTCACCTTAGTTTTTACCTTAGTTATGTTTGCAAAGACCCTATTTTCAAATAAGGTCATATTCTGAAGTTTGGGCTAGACATGATTTTTGGGGAGGGATATGTTTCAGCTCACTTCAGAGAGTGTCCTGGTACTTTCAGTTGCCCCAGGCAAAAAGGCCAGGCCAGGACTTTTTGGAGGCTCAATAGGTGTTACTGTGGCATTCAGGCAGTCACAGGCTATGCCACAGAGCAGTTAGAGAGCATTGACTTGCAAGCAACTGAACACAAGTTTTGGCAGGTAAGTGGGAAGATTCACAAGAAACCTAGAGGTTGATGTTTCTGGGGGTTTTCAGCCATTCCATGATATCAGGGTTCTGGGTTGGGGATTCTGCAATTTTTTTTTTTTCCTTCATGGTTACAAGATGGCTGCTGTGGCCCAAGCTGGAATCTTCACATAGTTCCATCCAAAGGTGTGAAATGTGAGTAAGGGGGATTGGGATGACCAGAGGTGTGTGTGTGTGTGTGTGTGTGTGTGTGTGTGAGAGAGAGAGAGAGAGAGAGAGAGAGAGAGAGAGAGAGAAGCAGGAGGAGGAGAAAAGAAGAAGAGAGATGATGGGAGGGAAAGGTTCGTCTTTCTATGAAGGAGGAGATATCTTTTCTAGGAAACCTCCCTTTATGTCTCATTGGTCAAGACTGAATCACATGGCCACCCCTAACTGAAAGGGAGGCTGGGAAAGCAAACATCTCTTATTCAGTCTCTATAGACAGAGGCAAGAAAGAGAGAACTGAGGAGAGGCCTCTACCCATGGACAAACAACCCTCCAACTTTTCCAAATAAATGACTAACTATTCCATTATGCTCTTCTATTCTACTACATTCATGACCTTCATGCATCAACTCATGTCAGAGACTGTTTCAGGCAGTTTTTGTTTGGGAGACTCATGCCCCAAGATGGGGAGTTTCTGGAGAAACACTAATAATTCAGTAGCTTTAGTTTTTTCTTCTCCACAATTAGGACAGTACTGAATTGACATCTTGTCCATAAATATTTGTACATCTGTGACTATATTTAGGTAGGATAGATTTCTAGATGTGTGTTTGCTGTGTTTGAACACCCCATACGTTCTTGTTGGAAGCTTTTTCTGGGGCTGGGTGAAGATCTCACTTGCTCATCTTCAAACCAACCATAGCCCACAATTTTTAGGGAAAACTGGGCAGTAATATGCATTTCTCCCACTTCCCACTCGAATCCATTATCTTGGCCTGCTGTGCCTTCCCTGTTTTGGCAGTAAGGTTCGCTGATGACTCTAGTGCTGTTGTATACATTATTCATACATCTTCTTATATCACCTACTGTGGCACCAGCTGGGGACAGCAAATACTACAAACATGGCACCAATAAAAAAGAATGTGTAATCAGTCTTTAAAAATTCCTTTTTGACTGCCAAGGGCAGCACATGAGGATGGAAAGTGAGCAGCTGGCTGGTCCTGCTAATTTCAAGGCAGCTTCACAGTGAAAATGATGGCTGCTTTACCAGCGGTCTCTCCCTGACTTCTGGAAAAGGCAGATCCCAGGAGCCCTGGAAGATTTTATGGAGAGGGAGTGCATGTCCAATGCTAATTTCTTCCTTCCATTTTGTTTTCTGGAGACATAGTACTTATATGATAAAGTGCACTCATCTTAAATGTGCAGTTTAATGATATTTTACACACATATATACCTATTGTTGTGAGTTGAATTGTGTCCCCCCCCAAAAGTTATGTTGAAGTCCTAACCCCCAGAACCTCAGAATGTGGCTTGATTTAAACACAAAGTTGTTGCAGATATAATATTTTAAGATAAGATCATACTGGATTGGAGTGGTGTTCTTGTAAGAAGACGGAAACTTGGACACAAGCACACACGGGGGAGAAGGCCATGTGAAAAAGAAGGTGCAGATTGAAATAGTGCCTCTACAAACTAAAGAAGTCAAGGATTGCTGGCAACCACTGGAAGATGGCAAGCACTGGCAACTGGAGGAGGCATGGAGGGTTTTTCCCCTAGAGCCATCAGAGGGAGGGGGAGAGAGAGAGAGAGAGAGAGAGGGAGAGAGAGAGAGAGAGAGAGAGAGAGAGAGAGAGAGAGAGAGAGAGAGGCCCTGCTGATACCTTTATCTGAGACGTCTGGGCTTAAGCTATCCACTTTATGATACTTTATTATGGCAGCATAGCAAGCTGATATACTGTGTAAATACCACTGAGGTGCAGATACAGAAACTTTTCAACACCCAGAATTTTCCCTTGGGCCCCTTCCTGATTATAACCTCTTTCTCCACCCAAGGTAATCATTTATTAGGATTTCTACCATCATTGACATATTTTGCCTATTCTTGAACTTTGTATAATGAAATGATCTGGTAGGAATCATTTCAGGGTAGGAATTATTTTATCTGGCTTTCACACAACATGATATCTGTGAGATTCCTTCGTTGCACTATATGTGCAGATTAGTACCAGTTTTCTCCATAAATGCTTACCGATCCTTTGTGATGTGCTTGCATGCTGTGCTAGGCCCTGAGAACATAAAGTCTATAGCGGTTCACTTTCCATTTTGGAAGGGAGAATTGTAAACCACTTACCATGAGACGATGTGGCCATGCATGGATAAAGGTACATGTGGGCTTTGGGAGCCTGAAGAGCATGGGGAAGCCAGGTGAGTGTCCACAAAAGAAGTGGGATGTTTGGGTTGGACATTGTGGGATGAGGGACTAGCTTGAGTAGAAGCACTGAGTAAGGTTGCAGGGTTGTGTGCAGGGAACTGTGAGGAATCTGGTGTGGCTCAGGAATAAAACATTCTGGGTGAACAAGAGATATTTATAAGCTAGTACAGGGATTGGCAAACTGGCCTAACTCCTGATTTTGTAAAGTTTTATTGGAACACAGTGATGCACATTAGTTTACATATGGTGTATGGTTACCTTTGCACTACAACTACAGTCTTGAGTAATTGTGATAGAGGCTGTATGATGATCCTTAGGTTCAAATTTAAAGTGATTTTCAAGGTCACACTGACAGCACAAGGAGGTACCATATCAGTTTGAGTTCAAAGTTGCTTATCCAGAGTAACTGGAATCTTTCCAACAATCAGTGATCATTCAAGGAAATAGGTTGAGGCCAGATTGTGGAGAATCATGCTTGTATTTTCATCTTTGCATAATGTGGAGACACTGAAGGTTCTTAAGAAAGGGAATGGTATGATCAGGCTAGTTTGTGACCATCACATCCAAACTCTTAGCTGGGTGTGGGGTCTAAGTCTCATCAAGCAAGGTTTACATTCACCCACAAAATTCTTCTCAGAAGAATAAGTGCTGACCATTCTTGTGAATTTCTGAGTTATGCCTTGGAGTTGGAGGTCTACACAGAAACGTGTACATGAATGTTCATAGCAGCATTATTCATAATAGCTTAAAAGCAGAAACACCCAAAAATTTCCATCAACTGATGAATAGTAGTTATTGCATGACATTGTGAATATGTTAACAATCACTGAACTGTGCACTTTAAGATGGTGAATATTATGGTATGTGAATCATATATTAATAATAATAAGATAATAATAAAATACTCTAATTCGCAATGACACAAGGAGCATTGTCAGGGTCAAGGTTGATTGTTTACTTCCAGGGCCCAAGCCTGATTCCATTCTGTTCAGACTTTGTCTATCTGAGTAGGATATGTTCATGTCATACCTTAGAAATCCCAAATTACTAGTCTTGTGTGCTTTCAAAGAGAAATGTACATTGATCCAGGAAATGATTGCATAGTAGTGAATCGCTGGATGGAATCTTTGTTCTGCTGCCTCTCAGCTGTGCCTCAGTTTTCCCATTTGACAAATCTGGTTGGTAATAATGGTACTGATGTCACAAGGTTGCTGTCAGGGGAAAATGAATTAATACAAGTGAGGTATTTTGCAGTATGTTTGCTGGCAGCAGTGCTCAGTAAACATTTCCCAGTCTCTTTCTGAGTTGTTAGGGACCTCCTTCTGGACCCTGATTCATGGTCTTTGAGCTTGGGTGTGTCTGCAGCTATCCCATCCTGGTGTCCAAGAGATAAGTGGTAGTATCTGGCTGATGCTGTTGTCCAGGTACAAAGGTGAGAGGAAGAAACCCCCAGGATTTGATGACACCAGGATCAACCTTTGTTCGTTGAGTCATCACTATTTTCAGTTCCCCACAGCTCTGATTTTGAGCACAATATAAGTAAAGCTTAAAAAGATCTGATGGTACAAGGGCCACATAGTAATCACAGTGAATTTTAATATTCAAATTAGAATTTGAGTGAACTTGGATAATCAAAAACTTTTCAATTCTGCTCCCCATTCTGTGCTAGGTCTCCTCAAGGCTGAATAGCTTTGAAATGGCCATAAATTTGCATAATAGCTTCTCTAAAGCTAATCACTTTAGGTCTGGAAGCTATTTTTGCCTGGGGCTATTACAGTCTTTCACTGTGTCCCTAGCTGATATATAAAATCAGAAGAATTGGGGATTTTTTTTTTGTTAGAGTGAGGGGTGTTGAAGAGTCTAGCTGGGGCCTCCTGAGGCACTGAAGGATGGATCAGGCTTCTGGACATGCTCCAGGTGGCATCAGAGTGTGTTCCACTTGCCACTTTGAGGCATGTTGGGGAAGGGACAGATTCCGGAGGAGACTGGAGGAGGTCTGTAATATGGTCTTATATGTTATTTGGGAAAAATTTCCTGAGTCGTCTTGAAAGGAGTCACTGGCTGATTCCCTTTGAACTGGCGAGTGCCAGGTAGCCAATGAAACCTGGTGAGATTTTCCTCCCATTTTTGTGTCACCTTTCCAGATACTTCAGGTCTTTTATGAACCCCAAGCACTGGATAGTGATCTATGTTTCTATGCTTCTTGAGTTTATACAATTTAAATAATCTGAACCTTGAAAATATGTATGCTTAGGTAATGGAGGGAGCTTTATTTTAATTGGAATTTTGTTTTCACTAGCCAATACATTCAAATGGTACAGTATTTAAAAGGTACAGAGGGGTTGCTATATACTAAATGTTTGTACCCCTCACTCCCCAATTCATATGTTGAAATTGTAATCCCTAATGTGATGGTATTAGGAGGTAGGGCATTTGGGAGATGATTAGGTCATGAGGGTGGAGCCCTCATTAATGCCCTTATAAAAGAGACCCCAGAGAGCTCCCTGGCCCCTTCTATCCTGTGAGGACACGGAAAACACCAGCTATAAACACCAGGAAGCAGGTCCTCACCAGGTACTGAATCTGCCAGCACCTTACTCTGGACTCCCCAGCTTCTAGAATGATGAAGAATGAATTTCTGTTGTTATAAGCCGCACAGCCTATGGTATTTTGTTACAGCAGCCTGAATGGACTGAGCCAGGGGTACATATTGAAAAGTCACCCTTCCTCTCTTTTTCTTTGCTGCCAGTTCTCCCCACAGGCAAACTCTATGATCAGTTTCCAGGCTTCTTCCAGAAAGTATGTCTGTATTTATACAGATATATTTCTATCTGTATCTACCCATCTGCTCACTATAAACACTATTTTCACCCTGTTTTTTCCATTTCAATTGTATACTGGTGTTCTATTGCTGCTATAACAAATTACCACAAATTCAGTGTTTAAAACAATGCTAATCTATTTTTGTACAGTCCGGAGGCCTGAAACCCCAAATGGGTCTCACTGGGCTAAAATTCTACTTGTTTTCTTGCCTTTTCTAGCTTCTAGAGGCAGCCTGGTTTCCTAATCTCTTGGCCTCTTTCTCCATCTTTGAAGCCAGTGGCATAACATCTTGAAATACCTCTCTGGCTTTGTTATTGTAAGAACTCTTGTGATTGCATTGGACTCAACTGGGCAATCCAGGCTAACTTGATTAAAAATTTCTTATCCTAATCACACCTGCAGAAGTCCCCTTTGTCATGTAAGATAACATATTCTTAGGTTCTAGGGATAAGAACATGGACATCTTTTGTATGGGGGTACATTATTCTGCCCATTATAATTTATCTTGGAGATTGTCTTGTGTTAGAGCACAGAGTGTTCCTTTCCTTTTAATCAGCTGCATATATACTATTCCATTTTTTGAATGTGCCATAATTTACCTAGCCAATCCCCTCTTGATGAACACTTACCTTGTTTCCAGCCTCTTGCTCCTATAGCTATTGCTGTGAGGAGTAACACTTTGTTTAACACCTTTGCTGGTATAGCTGATGAATTTCAAGAGATGGAATTGCTGAGTCAAAGGGCGTGTATATCTGTAATTTTATTAGATATTGTCAAATTGCTCTAAGGGTGTTTAAAATTTATTATAGAAAATTTCAAATATATAAAAATAGAATAGTTTCATGCATGCTCTATACCCATCATGCAATTCAACAAAAACAATGACCAGCTCATGGGCAATCTTGTTTTGTCTACACCCACCCACCCCATATACTCCTTTCCCTACCAAACACCTTAATTATTTAGAAGCAAAACCAGACTCATATATTCCAAAGGAGAAATTTAACAGTTTTAAGTATGGCTGCATCTGTTGAGGTTCTTGAGCCAGGACTGAACTGAGAGGAGAACCATTCACAGATATTACATTTAGAACACCTGTGTCCCTCGGAAAGCAACCCTTCATCTGGGAGAGGCTGGGTATCTGCCATCTACCATTTGCCTGCCTCACCCTACCCACTGGAGACAGTTCATTTTCACCCAGAGGATGATCTCAGAAATGAGCACTGCACTGCAGAAAGCTGAGTGGTTGGAAATGAGCTGACTCAGCCAGCTGCTTTGGAACTCTGACACTGAGCGAGAGCCCAAAACAATAAAAATGTACTTTTGACCGGCTGTATCTGAACATTATCAACAAATGAGAGCCTTCTCTGTAGCAACACCAGAACTTTGATATTGTGCCTTATCAAAATTTCACACCATTTTTCTGAGAGTAATAGAAAAGGATCCAAGTAGGGATGGGCTTTGGAGGGAGACTGGGTCTATAGGGAGGAGGAGGTTTTTATCTACCACTCATATCCCAACAGAGTATGGACTTTCTCTTAGAGAATTGGAGGGCATAGCATTTATGACAATGTAATTGGTTTGCTAATTACATTCTCCCTTGAAAGCCATGAGTGTTATTACCTTGGAGTCTTGGGGCCTTTTTGATCACCAAATCTAATAAAACATCCCAGGGAAGCAGGCCAGGTGATGTTGTGCCCAAATTTAAGATAGCGAAAAAGGAGGCACCAAAATGTGAAAGCACACAGAAAAAAAATCATTCCTAAGATCCACTTCCCCCCTCCCATTCTAGCAGTGATTGTTACCAGCAATTCCCAAGGGCTTCTCCCTTCCTTCACCTCCACAGCCACCAACCTGCTCCAGGCCCTCATCTCTCCTCTGAGTTATTATAGCACCTTCTGCCTGGCCCTTCTGCTTCTATAACAACCCCCGACCTCCATGCAGCTGTCAGAATGTGTCACTCCTGTGCTCACAGCTGCTCAGTGGCTCCATCTCACTGGGGCAAAGCAAAGTCTCCCGCCATCTGCTACTGTGCCCTCCCTTACTTGCTCCTGGTGATCCTGCAGCAAACCAAGCCTTAGGGCACTCACTCTTGCTGTTCCCTCCACATGCAATGCCCTTCCCCTAGGCCAACCAGTTAAGAGTGCAACCTACCCTTGGCACTGCTTGTTCCCTTTCTTGCTTTACTTTTACCTTAGCACTTACAACTAATTAACCAACCAACCAACTCTGAAACTATAAAATATGTTTATATGTAATGTCTTAAAATATAGTTATATACCTCATATACATATATTATTATATTACTATATCCTAATTAGACATAACTATATATTAAGACATTCCATATATGACATATTAATAACACACATTAATATATTAACTTGTTTATTGGCTGTCTTCCCCAACTAGATTGTAGGTGCCATAAGGCCCACAATTTTTGTTTGTCTTGCTTACTACTGTATCTTCAGTGCCTCAGGTGGTACTGGCACATGGTAGGTCCTCAATCATTTTTTAAAAAAGATTTTATTTATTTAATTTTAGATAGAGGGGAAATGAGGGAGAAAGAGAGGGAGAGAAACATCAATGTGTGGTTGTCTCTCATGCACCCCCTACTGGGGACCTGGCCTGCAACCTAGGCATGTGCCCTGGCTGGGAATTGAACTGGCAACCCTTTGTTTCACAGACCAGCACTTGATCCACTGAGCTACACCAACCAGGGCCCCTCAATCATTTTTTTGAGAGCTGAGTAGGTCCAGGGTTGATCAAGGAACTCTAATCACATCCCAGAGCAGACAGGCCATTGTTCTCCTGAGAGCAGTGGTTTAGGCACCTTATTTTTGTTCATTTGATTTTTTAAGAGTGGAGTATCAAAAAAGAAAGATTGTATAGTGTCTCAGAGTTTAGATGAATTTTTGATTTATTGATTAACATGATTTTCCCTGTTGTTGCATCTGGGTCATAGCAGTCTCCTTGGCACTAAACGTTTTTGTTTCCGTCTTTTTTCCCACACTTTGGCAGCATGGGGAGGGTTTCACCTGTCCCTGCCCTGCCAGGCCCTGAAGCAGGCACCACCATTGCAAAGAAACTCCATCAGAAATTCAAGTGGTTCCTAAAAGACCAAAAAAAAAAGTGTGAGTGGGAATCACTGCACACGATTCCCTGAGTTCACCCTTGTCACACACAACTAACGTGCATGGTGGCTCTTAGAAAGGGCCTTGTATGTCTGGGGCCCTACCCCAGGAGCGTCTGTACTTTTTTCCTTGGTATGTGATGAGATAAATGGCCTGGAAAGCTAAAGAGAGATACATACACAATCCAGTCCCACCATTTTCTTTTACACATGTGTGTACATTACCTTACATTCTCATCATTTTATTTTCTTTTTCTCAATTGCAACCTGCTGCCAAAAGCTAAAATAAAATTATTGAGATGGCTTAGTGATTAATTTTTAGTTTCTGTCTGGATGCCCAGCATGAGGAAAGAGCTGCTCAAATGATTGTTTATCTCTGTCTTTGGACAAGTTTGCAAGTGTGTGCACACTCACTACTCTGCCACCTCCACCCCAGTAACACATAGTTGCATTTTCTATGGTTGTGTTGCCGAAAAATTCAGCTGTGTTTAGCTCTCCAGAAGAAAGAGGCATGTTCTTATCAATTACAGGTTGCAATAAAAGTAGGGATGGAATAAGCAACTGCTGCCTCTTAGAATAACATGATGAAAGCAAAAGCCAAGAAGCTAAAGAATCCATATAAAAAGAGCCATAATGCATTTTTATTGTTAATTAGTTATAAACATTTAGCAATTCCTATTGTGATCTCCCATTTAACTCATGAATTACTCAGAAGCATATTTAAAATTTTCCACATGCATGTTGTGTTTAGCTATTTTTTTTATGGATGATTTCTAATTTTGCTGTACTATGGTCAGAAACTGTGGTCAGTACAATGCCAGTTATGTAGTGGATTATGTTGAGCTTTCCTTTATGGACTAATATGTGATCATTTTTTGTTTAAATATGTGCCACATATGCTTAAAAGCATTTTGGATGATCTGTTTTTAAAGAGAGAATTTTAATTTTAAAATATTATTCCCTTTAAAAATAAAACAACCAGTTATTTTTACCAGCAAAAAATGGGTTTATTCAGAAATAGCTGAGAATTGCAAATCAGGATGAGCATGGTATAGCAAAAGCTACAGGCAAGGCTAGCAAACAAAGGCAAGAGTAGTTACTTTATAGAAAAAAAAGGAGGAAGTCGGGTGGAGGTGCTTTGAACAGAAAGTCCATTGGAGGAAAGAGAGTTCAGATTGGCGATGGTTTCTCTTTGGCTGAGTTGCAATGGTTCCCGTTGGCTGGGCTTGTTGCTGGGCGAGGAGAATAATCTCCCTTCCTCCTGCTGGATACTAAAGTAGAGACACTTCTTATTGGGAAAGCAAGGTATATCTCTTCTTGTTGGGTTTATAATTGGGTTTTTTCCAGTTGGAATATGCAATTCATGTGGAGTGGTAGTACCTGAGAACTTCCCCTTCAGGCCTCCCAACTCTATTTTAAATGAGGTTTCTTTTATTCAATTTCACAATAAATAATCAAGGTTACCAGTATAATTGAAGTGTAACTTCTTTTTCTGTCTGCTAGATCTCTTTGAATCTTATGTATGAGTCAGGGTAACACAAGACGCTGCTGCTGTGACTAATAAACCCTGAAAATGCTGAGATTTCACAAAACAACCATTTATTTGTCATCCATGATACAGTTCAGGGCAAATCAGGGGTTCCTTGGTGGCCCTCCCCCTACAGTGTTTCAGAGACCTGGGAGATTTCTTGCTTGTAATCCTGCCATCTTAGAGTTTTTCACTTGTGGCCACAAGGATGGGAAAAAGAGGAAGTATGGAGAACTTATATTTAATTATCTTAGTCCAGAAGTCACATGTGATTTCTTACATTTCTATTGGTGGAAATGCACTTACATGGTTCCAATGTAACCACAAGCGATGCTGGGAAATGTTTTCCTGCATGTCTAGGAAGAGAAATGGTGTGGTGAATATGGTATTGTGCCTCACACAGTGAGAACATGCTTAACATTTCTTATTCTTATTGAAGATTTGTCTGTATTTCCACATAAACTCAGTTTTTGCTTACACACTTCCAGGCTATGTTGTTTGGTATATTCAGCTTGATGATTATTTTATGTTCTTGGCAAAGTAGCCATGATTTTTATTAGTATGAATGAAAGGTATTTGGTAGAAAGATGGAGTAATGGAATGGTAGTTCTTTCAGGAGCCTTGAAGACCCCCCTACTCCTCCATTTTACAGACAAGAACAACTGAGTCCTAGAAAGGAGAGGTCATTGACCCCACTAATTATTGGCAGAATTGAGACCAACATTGCAATAGCTTTGCCTTTCTGCCATCATGTTCTTCCTCTATCTTTACTTATTTGTTGTTTTTCCTCACAATCTCCTAGTGCTAGGTACATAAAAATAGTGATTAATCTGAGTGTCTTAAGAAAGTCCTCTCCAGGTTGGCTTTGGGAACAAGAAATCTCAGTGGATAAAAAAACATTAAGTAGTAGCACTTTGTGAATGGCTTCCAAATTAGTCCCTTACCCCTCCCCCCCTTTTCTTCCTGAAGCACAGTTGCAGGAAACACATTAACTTGAGATGAAACACATATTAGAGAAAGGCTCTCTCCATAGCATTATCTATTACTCTAATGAGCATGAAAAAGGGGAGAGGGGATGCTCTCTCTCTAGCTATTATTGCCTCCACTATAGAGTTGACATACACAAGCTCATTATTACACTATGTTTTATTCAACAAAATAACTTTAATGTTGTAGCTTAAATTGAATTTGCTAAAACATCTTCATCTCCAGCATAATGTGCCTCAAGTGTCTTCTTGGTGCCTGCCTTTTCTCCAGAATTATAGTGCTGAAGCTATGGAAATGGCAAAATTATATGCAATCTGCAAAACAATGTGGCTATAACGTGGTAATTGGCCTTGCACATAATTAAAGGAACATTTTCTCATCAGAGCTGTTCCATCGAAGACCCAAAGGCTATCATTGTACAAATCATCCACTTAGGAAAACCTTTATTCCTAGTAGACTCTAAAAATCTGGTTATGCAAACAGATTTGCTTATTCAGTAACATTAATGGCTCCTCACAGTTAAAAAATAATCAAGGTGATTGACCTATAATCTGCCTTCTCTGTGACTGAGTGTCATTTTTATTTTGACATTTGGGAACTTTTTGATTCTGTGAAAATTATTCACAGCTGGCATCAGAACCCAGGGAAGAAAATCTCAAAAACCAACAACCTGTGTATTTCCAGCCAGTTAATCAAAAGAAAATCACTTCAACTGGATTAGGGTGTTGTACCTGGTAGAAATGTTCTTACAGACAATGGAATTGGATTCTTAGATGTAACACCCTCTTGAATCAGTTCAGATTCTTGATTGATAGACACTTGCTGGAAAATTGCTTCAGTGTCTGTACAATAGCTGAACTTCTGTTTTTTTTATTTTTATTTTTAAAAAAGCATTACATGTTTTGAGAACTTTTAGAAGTTATTTTTGTACATGATCTTTAGAAATGGTCCTGAATAACTCCTACTAAGAAAACTTCCAATCGGTATTTTTTGGGAAGATGTCTGATGGTTGTTTGGTTTTAATTATGAATTTCTCCCCTTCACTTGTCCCCTAGGTTCTATTCTTACTTCTCCATGCCTTCTTTATGGGGTGGTGGGATCACCTACTCCCAAGGTCCTTACATCTTGTTATTGGCGTTCCAGAACTCTCTGTATGACTGTGCATTGGCATATCCAACTGCCCACTGGTCATATGTACTTGGATACCCCTGTTGAACTTGATCTCAGCTTATCCTTCCTCTCCTGATTTCCTCTTCTTCCTGGGTTCATGATGCAACTCACCTCATGATCCACCAAGCTTCCAGGAAACTTAGATGTTATCCTGTACTCCTCCTCCTTCCTTAGTCAAATTAGTCCACCTCTCCTCTCCATCCATATCACCACAGCCTTGGTCCAGCCAACCATCTTGTCTCACTTGGGTTATTCCAGCCTCCCACCTGGTCTCCTTGCTACTTATACATCCTCTGAAGCCAGACTTTTCTTTTTTATAGCATAAAGATGATTGTTACTCCTCTACTTAATGACACCTCCTGACTCCCTTTGTCTACAGGATAAATACGGCTGTCAAGAACCATTATGATTTGGGTCCAACTTATTTCTACATTCCTCAGCTCTTACTCTTAAAATTATATAAATTTCTTTCATCTCCTCAAATGCTCTTTCAGCTCTCAGTCTTTGCATATGCTCTTTCCTCTGCTCGGAACAATCTTCCACCCTCTTCCTTATTCATCTGGATAACTCCTATCACCTTCTAGTCTTCAATTTACAGGTTGTTTGATGGGGGAAGTCTTTCTGATAACCTAATACTAGATTAGGTGCCCCTTTCATGTACTCCTCCTGGCCTATGTGAACACTCATCCTAACACTGAGAGTCATAAATGATTTTGTAATGGTTTATTTCCCTCATGAAATGCAGGACTCATTGAGGAAAGGGCCCATGGGGGTTCAGTGTTGTATTTCCAGTTCCTGACACTTGACAAAGCTTATGTTGTTTCCCACATACCGTGTGGTCTGCTTCAGTGCTGTGCACTCAAGTTCTGATGCTGGAGAATGACCTTCCTAGTATTCATTCTGAGTTGGCTTAGAGAAAATCCAGTAGGCACTTCCCAAAATATGAAACAAAAGGTTAACATACACCTGAAGTTCTCCAATTTCAGGATGAATTAGGACCCCCTGGGAAGCCTGTTACAAATGTTGACCCTTGTGAGCCATTTTTAAAGAGTCAATGAGTTAGTTGCACCCTCTTCAAAATATATCCAGAATCCAGGCCCTCTTCAGCACCAGTCTGGACTGAAGCTCTGTCAGTTCCCACCTGAATCACTGCAGTATCTCCTTGCTGGTATCCTCCTGCTTCTGCCCTTGTCCTCCCAGAGTCTATCCTCCTAGAGCAGCTGGAGTGATCCTTTTAAACAGAATTCAGGTCACATCAGTTCTCTGTTCAGGACCCTCCAGTGTCCCCTCTCTCACAAGGTCTCCTATGACCTGATCCTTAATTGCCTCCTCCCTGTTCTCATGTGCTATCACTCTTCTCATCACTCCCTCTGCTCCAGCTGCAATGGTCTCTTCTTTGTTCCATGATCATACCAAGTGTGCCCCTGCCTCATGGCCTTGGTACTTCCTGTCCCTTCTACCTGCAACACTGTTCCCTCAGACATCCATATTGCTCACTCTATCTCTCCCTTCAGCTCTCTCACTACTCAGGGAGCCTTTCCTAGACTCCCTGTCTAAAATGGTGATACCCACACTTCCTCCCATACTTCCTATCCTTCTCCTTGCTTTTTTCTCCTTCATTTTCATCTGTAATGCATATGCATTTAAAGTATTTATCTTATTTATTTTCAGTTCCTCCCACTAGACTGTCAGTTCTATGAGAGCAGAAGTTTTGTCGGTTTTGTTCGCTGCTGTATCTCCAGTACCCAGGACAGTGCTTGGCACACAGTGAGCATCCAATAAGTATCTGTTAAGTGAATGGTTAAACTGGAATCCACATTTTTATTGTGGTAAATACATATAACATAAAATTTATCATTTTAACCATTTGAAAGTGTACAATTTAATACATTCACTATGTTGGGCAATTATCACTGCAGCTTTTATTTATTTATTTTTTCCAGAGCTTTTTCATCACTTCAAAAAGAAACTCCATACCCATTCACAGTCACCCTTCACTCCCTCCCCAGCTCCTGGCAACACTAGTCTGCTTTCTGTCCCTATGGCTTTGCCTGTTTTGGATATTTTATATAAATAGAATCACATAATATGTGGTCTTTTGAGCCTGATTTCTTTCACTTAGCAAAATTTTTTCTAAGGTTCACCAATATATAGGAACCTGCATTTCTAAGAAGCCTAGAGAGATTCTGAAGCAAATGGTCTGAGCACTTCATACCTCTTCCCAAATCTCTCTCTCTACTCGCGCCCCACCCCCATCCCTCTGTCTCATAGCTGCCTCAGGCATCCCCGTGATTCCCCTCCGCTTTCACACTGATACTCTCTCAAGTTGTATCTTGCTCTGAATCCTTGGGTTTCTGCCCATACTGTCTGGCTTGGGAGGAAGAGCCATGTGCTTCTCATGGACACGTGCTTTTTACGACACCTCTTCTCTCTCAAACCTGTTTTTACTCTCTCCCCTGCTTTATTTCCCCTATAAGGCCACCAACCTGTATCCCCCTCCCACACCCGAAGTGGGTGACTTCTTTTTGCATCCTATTAACAGAATGATTTCAAGCACAGGTTTTGGGGGAAGAAATAATGATTTTTGAGTCCCAGCTCTAGTGGGACTCAAGCGAGTGAGTACACTAGCTATGTGACCTTGGATTAGTTACTTAACGTCTGAGATCTGTTTTACTTCTGTAAAGTGGGAATTGCAATGGTGTCCAACTCATAGGTCTCCCAGGAGGATGAAATGAGCTAATTCTCAGTGCCGCCTTCCACCCTTGTTAATGTTAATATTAACCGATTGCCAGACCCAAATCCACTGCAGTGCTTTTGCTGATTCTACTGGAAATCAGTTTCCAAATTCCCAATGACCAGACCAGATTACAAACAAGGGATTATCCCACAGCTTTGGAAAAAAGATTTCAACCCTATACAGTGAGTCTAAGATGCTGAACTGAAATCCACCTTGAAACCTCTTGCTTTCTCATCTAAGTTCAACGTCACCTGGATGCTTGCAGGGCAGGGCTAGTGACCACTTAGGGAGCAATGATGCTTTGAAAAGGCAGCTGAGAATTGTGTTGTTGATGGATGGCACTCAGAGTGCAAATTAACTCTGACAGAGAAACTCACCCCACTGGGGAAAATGTGCCCAAGGCTGGCAGCCATGCCAGAATGGAGGGTTTTTCCTGTGGGCTCTCATAAGTGCAAACAGCCAGAAGGTTTTGCTCTCTGAGCTAAGCGGAACCTTGTTCCTCACTGCACATTGCAGCAAATGTTTATTCCTGTTGCATTGATTAAAAGTGCTTACAGAAGAGGTTTGAAGGGAGTGGTGACAGCGTGAGTTATGTCTCTGCCGGCTGCCAATGGAGCTGGCTGCTCTGCATGGCTATGCAAGGGTGTTTTGAAAAGTGACTGGGCCCATCAGGACTGACTGAGTGTAAATGATGCTGCCACAATATCTTGTAGCCTGATTGGGATTGTATTTGCAGAGTCCAAACCAGGAATCTTATTCAGATGCATAAATAAGCTTACTTCCCTACCTCCTCTGCTGAACCCCATCTGCTCTTTACCCAGGTCTCTATCCAGCAGTGCTTTTAGCAACAGTGTGCCCTAGTGCCCTCTCTCCTTGAGAAACTGCCTCTCTGTAGGGGCTAGGAGGAAATCCTCCATGAAATCAATTACAGGACTGTTTGGAGGACTCTGGCTGGCCCCCCAAGGTGTTTGGATTTTTCAATTGGTTACTAGTTATCTCAAATGAGTTTCTAATTAGCAGAGCTTCAGGCATTGTAAGGAAATGAAGTGTAATATGTAAATATTGTGAGGAAAGACTCTCCCCGTATGCTTGCCTCCATTCTCTCCCCTCTGCCTGCCCCATGAATGGCTTTTACTTATCTTGGTTTCCTTTCTTTGAGTCTAGCCATTTTTCTAAACTTTCAGTGAGGGTCCCTGGGGGTGACTTGTTGGAGGTGATTATTTTTAAGTCAGGTTTGTAAATTAGGACAGCTTGGTGAAATCATGCAATATACTCTTTGCTGCAGCAGACTGTGTTCTCTGAGAAGATGGCCACAATAATATTTCCCATCCTGTGGATTCTTCTAGAAGCTTGTCACAGCCCCATGGAGAGGTGGAGTATAGTTCCCCTCCCTTTGAATCTGTTTCCACAAATAAAATGTGGTGGCAGTCACTCTGTGTGACGTTGGAGGCTGTTAGAAAAGCCTGTGCAGCTCCCTCCTGGTTCTCTTTACAAGTTCACACTTTGAATGCAGCCACTGCGCTGTGCGGAAGCCCACGCAGCCCATGGCAAGGCCCACCTGGAGAGGACCTGCCGCCCACAGCCCTGGCAGCTCTCAGCTTACACTGGCGCCAACTCTCCAGCCGTGGAATGAGCCATCTGGAGAGGGGTCCCTTCAGCCCCCACTCAAGATGTGATAGGATAGTAAGAAGCTTAGAAAATTCCTGGGCAAGTGGAATGGGGAAACTAAGACAAGAAAATTAAACAAGGCCAAACAGTTTGAGCAAACTTACAGCCAGCTGGTGAATCACAAGACCTCATCTCCCCTAACAGAGGACACTGGAGAGTGAATGGTTCACACCTCTTCTCCCTAACCAGAGAATACAGGGCTTAAGTCTCCCTGGTCTAGGAAAATGGAGAACAGAGACCCAATCAATGCCATTTGTGCCAGCTAACCCAAGGACAGATGAAGTCAGGGGAACAAAAAATAGACAGACAGACAAACAAACAAACAAACAAACAAACAAAACCACTAAAAGCCAGACAGACTTAAAGTAAAAGTAAAACAGTATAACAGACCAAAGACCATTCTCAAAGAATATCCCTCTATACACTCATTTTTACACATCAGCATATTAAAAATGCAACTGGAAAGCTAGTGGATATCCTTTTTTAATTTTAATTTTTAAATTGTTGCTCTATTATAGGTGTCTCAATTTTCCTCCAGTGCTCTCCCCTGTCCCCCCACCCCCCACTTCCAGTCAGTCCCCACCCTGTTGTCCCTGTCCATGGGTCACTTGTACCTCTTTCTTGACTAGACCCTTTCCCTGCTTTCCACCATTATCCCCCTTCCCCCACCCCTCTGGTCACTGCCAGTCTGTTCCTTGTTTCCATGCCTCTGGTTCTATTTTTCTCATTTGTTTGTTTAGTTTGTTATGTTCCTCTTATAGATGAGATCATGTGGTATTTGTCTTTCACCGAGTGGCTTTATTCACTTAACATAATAGTCTCCAGTTCTAATCATGCTGTCACAAAAGGTAGGAATTCCTTATTTCTTTCTGCTGCATAGTATTCCATTGTGTAAAAGTACCATGATTTTTGATCCACTCATTTATTGGTGGGCACTTAGGCTGTTTCTAGCACTTGGCTATTGTAAATTGTGCTGTTCTGAACACAGCAGCCTAATTGTGCTGCCTAAGTTCTTTTGAATTGGTGTTTTGGGATTCTTAGGGTAATCCCTGCAGTGGGATCAGTGGATTAAAAGGTAGTTTCATTTTTAGTTTTTTGAGTAAATTCCATAATGTTTTCTACAGTGGCTGCACCAGTCTGCATTCCCACCAACAGTGCACTAGGGTTCCCTTTTCTCTACATTCTTGCCAGCACTTGTCTGTTGATTAGTTAATGATGGCCATTCTGACTGGTATGAGGTGGTATCTCATTGTGGTTTTAATTTGCATATCTCTGATGACTAGGGATGTTGAGCATCCTTTCATATGCCTATGGACCCTCTGTATGTCCTCCTTGGAGAAGTGTCTGTTCAGGTCCTATTAAAATACCAATGACATATTTCACAGATTTAGAACAAATATTTCAAAAATTTATATGGAACAAAAATGACCCTGAATAGCCTCAGCAATCTTGAGAAAGAAGAACAAAGTAGGAGGGATCACAATACCTGACATCAAACTGTATTACAAGGCCACTGTAATCAAAACAGCCTGGTACTGGCATAAGAACAGACACATAGATCAATGGAACAGAATAGAGAGCTCAGAAATAAACCCATGCCTCTACGGTCAATTAATATTTGACAAAGGGGGCATGAGCATAAAACGGAGTAAAAGTAGCCTCTTTAACAAATGGTGTTGGGAGACCCGGACAGGTACATGGACAGGTACATGAAAAAAAGTGAAACTAAACCATCAACTTACACCATATACCAGAATAAACTCAAAATGGATAAAAAAATTAAACATAAGCTGTGACACTGTAAAAGTCCTTGAGGAAAACATACTGTATTTTTTGGACTACAGGATGTACTTTTTTACCACATTTTTTACCTCAAAATTTTTTTTCCTATTCTCTTTTAAAACCTAGGTGCATCTTATGGTCTGAAAAATAGATGCACTTAGGTTTTAGATGAGAAAAATAGGAAAAAATTTGAAGCAAAAAATGTAGTAAAAAAGTGCATCTTATAGTCCGAAAAATAAGGTAGGCAGTAAAATTTCAGTTATCACATGCAGGTCTATTTTCACTGATATATTCCCTAGGACAAGGGAAATAAAGGAAAGAATAAACAAATGGGACTACATTAAATTAAAAAGCTTCTGCATGGCTAAAGAAAACATCAAAATGAAAAGGAATCAAAAGGAAACACTTGCCAATGATACCTCAGACAGGGGTTTAATCTCCAAAATATGTAAAGAACTCATGTGACTCCACACCAGGAAGACAAACAATCCAATTAAAATATGGGCAAATGACCTGAACACTAGTGAATATTCTGTCGAAAACCTCCCCTAAGATTCTCACCCAGAGAAAAAAGATAAAAAGTCCTCAGGACAAAGACTCAATGTAGGCTTGCTCTAGAGCACGCCCATGCCCCTTCCCGGGCGTGAGCCTTTTATTTCCTCCTAAACTGCAAGGGCCCTAAGAAGACTAGCAGCCAGGGGAGCAACTGGGCAGCTTCACCTGGGCTTATCCCCTGATCCTGTCTCAGGGATCCCCTTTTCTCTGACTCCCTGGTGAGCTAAAAGCAGCCCTGCCTTCGCTCACTTCTGTCTCTGTGACCTTCACTTCTTCTCCATAACTTTTCTAGGTGGTCAAAGCAGAGCACTGCTTATGCTTTCTCCTGTTTCTCCTCCTCCTCCTCCTTCTACTTCTTCTCTTTTAAGATTTTATTTATTTATTTTTAGAGAGAGATGAAGGGAGCGAGAAAGAGAGGGAACCAAACATCGATGTGCATGAGAAACATCTATTAGCTGTCTCTTGCATGCCCACACTTGGGGACCTGGCCTGAGACCCACACATGTGCCCTGACTGGGAACCTTTTGGTTTGTGAGATGACACCCAACTTACAGAGCTACACCAGTTAGGGCTCCTGTTGCTTCCTTTACCCTAAGTCCTTCCTTTGTTTCACTGTCCCCAGTCTTAATAAATGTACTCTCAAAATCACCTGGACTTGTGGAATCTTTCCTACATAAAGTCAAGAACCCACACTGCAGTCTGGCCTGTGGTAGACCTGCTCTGGGCCCATTCCTGTCTGGTAACAAAGACACCATGGCCAATACTGTGAAGGGCAGAAATGGGCCTTTCCTGTGGAGCCATGCCCAAGTCACAGCTTTGTTGGTAGAACAAATGTGGTTTTTAAGCCACTCAATTTTGGGGTGGTTTGTTGTACAGAAACAATCAGAACATCTACTTTGCATAAAGCCCCTATAATTAAGAGGCTTCTGGAGTCAGAATACCTGGGCTCAAACCCCCTTTCCACTCTGTACCATGTAGGTGACTTATGGCAAATTCCTTAATCTCTTTGTTTCTCAGATTCTTCATGTGTAAAATAGGGATGATAATATCTACCTCATGGGTGTTGTGAAGGTCTAAAATAGTAGTAATAGTAGTAGTAATTTGGATGGGTGATTCTATCCCATGAATATGATGCCTATTATAATGCCAGGCTATGATAGACACTGGAGAGAGCAGGGTGAGAAAAATAGCTCTTGTCCCTGCATCCTGAAACTTAAGTCTAGTAGGGAGCATGGACCTTAAACAAATAAACAATAAGTCAACATACGATGGCCAGTTCTAAGTGACACTTAGGCTAAGACTTAGATGAGGAGTAGGTGTTAGACAGATGGAAAGCTGAGGGAGAAGCATGTGTGGAGGCTCTGAGGAATGAAAGAGAGGACTTGGACACCCAATTTGGGCCTCACTCTATATACCACTACTGTGCACCTTTCCTCAAACATCTGTAAGCTCTTCTTCCTGGCAAACATCTACATGGTTTCTGGTTCCTTTATATAGAATTGCACCAATGCCCATGGTTTGAAATATCCTCAGGGCTGCTGGTTCTAAAAACAAAACATAATGAACACAGTAAAGTGTGCATCAGTCACGATTCTTGGCTGCAAGCAACAGCAACTAACCTCATTTATGAAGCAAGCAGGGAGTCCATTGAAAGTTTTTCAGAGAGCTCTCAGAATACACAGGTAGCTGTGGGACAAAACTTGGGGAATTGGTAGGAATGTGTGTATGTGTGTGGGTGTGTGTGGAGCCAGCCAGCTTGAGCTATTCATTGGGATAGAACTGACCTCAGTCTTTGCAAGTCTTTTGCAAGAGTCAGAGCCCTGGTAGCAAACATACTGGGTGTTTGGGAAAGGGGTTGACAGTGGGAAATGGACTTTAGGATATGCCCCGTGCCAAGGCTGTACACAAATTCTGTCTGTTGACCTGAGAAGAAATATACCTACCAACAAGGACTCTGTGGTTAACAGGGCCTTAATATATAATCAAATTTCAGCAGCCATTGTTTGCAGCAGCCTGTCATACACAATGCATGCCAGGGAAAAGCAGAAGACTAAACCTTCGTTTCTTGTGCTGTGTTCCTGCCAGCTTAGCTGAACCTTATAAAGGAGTTCCTGGGATGGTATTTCAACCAATGGGCTGAAACCTGCCCTGTCCAATTGGAGCTTCGCAGTTATATCCTCATTTGCATCTTTACTGACCAATCAGAGTGGCTCCATAGTGACAAATCAAGAAGCACAATTCTGACCATTCAGGACAGTGCTATTTGGACAAATCAAACTGTGCAAATTTAGATTCCTCAGGGACAGGGGTTGGGTTGAAGGTGGCACTTTCTCTATAAATTGTACCCAAGGGTACATTTCCCTGTTTTGCAAACTGTTTACCTGAATAAAATATATTGGGGACTCCTGTTGGCATTAGATTGTTGACAGCAAACCTTTGTTGACCCTCCAAAGACAGATCTGGATGCTAATGGAGGTGTCAGCCACAGATCAACAAATGTCTATTATCCCATCTTTCTTGGAATGCTTTTCACGGAGAAGGTTGCTGTGCTCCCTGTCCACCCTGGCTTCTTTGAGAGAAGTAGTGACTCCAGAATTCATTCTGCTTTTCCCTACCTTATTCTCCTGAAGGGAAGCACCACTAGGATGTGAGAACTTTGCTTGACCAGGAGGTGAGTGCCAGCCTCATTGCAAGGCAGTGACGCTGCCTAAAGATGTTCTCACATGACATCACCACTTTAGACTCATTCCTAATTCACTTGTGGCTTTTATAGCCTTGGCTTTCTGACACAAGTGTACAGCAGTTGTCATTTATGGGATGTGGTGTAGCCTCAAGGCTGGTCTTCCTCATTTCTCCTCTGCTCTGTACTTTAATTTTATTGGAAATAAGCCAAAGCATCCTCTCCTTTGTGCCCAGTGCAGATGCTGGCTCTGAACTTGAGATGGAAAATTGTGACCTTTTGTCAATATGTGAGGGGATTTGACCATGCAGCATTCTGGGCTTGCCTGGGGTGGGCTGACAAGGAGGGGCAGGGATACTGAGCAGAATGAGTTTGAGGTAACTGACTCAGCTTTAATGAGGAGGTGGTGAATCCCAGCATTCTCAATTACCATGTACAGAGGAGAATGGAAAATATAGGTAGGCTTTGGGCTGGTGATGCTATCCAAGGTGGTCTAGCCATGGGAGTGGGACTACCAGCTGCAATTCTGAACCAGTGCTGATCCTTAATCCAATTTTGGTGGTTTTAGAATTGGGAAAATGGTGCTATCCCATGCCTGATGATATGGGCAATAGAGTCTAGTCTCTTGAGAGGAGCTGGGAGGGTCTTGGCATAGTGGCTTCAGGGTTAGAAAGAACTCATCTTGAATTCTGGCTGTGACACTAACTTAGAGAAAGTGACTTTCTGTGAATCTTAATATCCTCATCTGTAATACGGAGATAAAATGGAATCCATACCTCGAAGGGTTATTCCAAGAATGAATTGATAATGAATGAATTGATAATTCCAAGAATGAATGAGCCTGGTAAGTTCTCATTGTACTTCCTGGTACCTAGAAAGTGCTCAGAATT
This sequence comes from Phyllostomus hastatus, assembly GCF_019186645.2. Lineage (NCBI taxonomy): Eukaryota > Metazoa > Chordata > Mammalia > Chiroptera > Phyllostomidae > Phyllostomus > Phyllostomus hastatus. Next base: position 3,069,125 of record NW_025334030.1, on the reverse strand, counting down.
TGTTAGCTATTGTTAACAAAGACTCAGAGTCTGTGCCTTGCTGGGCATGCTGGTGGATTTCTCAAGCTTGGTGTAGGACCACTACAAATAATTCTACAGCAGAAAGGTGGCTTCCAGGGACCTTGGCTGGTACACCTGAACTTGCTTGCCCAAACTGGTTGACATCTTCAATGCCTCTGCCTAAGGCTGCAGGCTCCCTCTCAAATGGCTGCAGACACTATCACATCTCCATAGGCGGTGCCCTCAGAGTCTCCCCATTCTTCTTTGAAATTCCTCTCTCCCTGGGATCCTTGGGTCCTTTCTCTCTACCTAGACTATTTGGATACCCACCTTGCTTTCTGCCTCCCAGGTTGCTCTTTTCTTTAGGTAGACTACTGGCTAATGGCAGGCACCAAGTGCCAAACTCATGTTCCCAGACAACCAATCCTAGGTAATTCAAGAGGAGTGGTATGCCTGATTACCTGTTTTTTTTGGGTAGAGGTTGGTATAAAGAGTGGAGTCTTCCCCAGATCCTGCAGTTGAGGAGGAAGGAGGGTCAGGAATCAATGGCCTTTGCTCTTGACTAATGAGATTCTTGATCTTTTGGTTTCTGTCAGCTAAGTTGGGTGTTGAGGATCAGTTAACATTTGTGAACACTGACTTCAGTAAAGGCCAGAGGGATGGGTGTCTTTCTTCTTCATGGGGTATTCTTCCAGAGTTCTGCATCTAACTTATTGAAACAGAAAAGGGAATGTATTGGTTGATATAACCAGACCAGGAAGCAGCTCTTTCTTGCTCATGTTATCCCTCCCTCTCATCTGTATATCTTCTTTTTTGGCTCCTACTTTAGACGAAATTTTTATATATGGTAGGGATCTTGGCAGGAGTGTCTTGGGCATTCCTTGTGACTTTGTTGTCAGGAGGAAAATTGACTTCCCTCTCCTGGCTCCAACGTGAAAATTCCCAGGAAAGAGCTATGATGGGCCCTCCTGGGCCACTTTTCCACATGTGGACTAGGGATTTGGGATACTATGATTGGCCCAACTTGAGGCCAGGATTGGGTTGGGTGCAGCTGTTACCAGAAGAACCTGGGTTGGGGGAGTGATGGCACGGACAGGGCCACCAGGAAAAATCATTGTGAAGTAGGTCAACCACAATGGGTGATTCTAAAGGTATTTACGATGAACTATTTCTTAGCTACTTCAACTGCTCTTTGGAATAAAGGAGGCAACCAAGGCATTCATGAATAAGGTATATGGTTTTGTTATTGTAGAAATGAGTGTGAAGTTAAAACAAAGAAACCCACAGAAAGTTATTAGTAACCAGGAAATGACAAATAAGTCAGTTATGCCTTATTGTCCTTGGTTATTTATAGTTTTGAAGCATGGGTGAATATGAGATCAGAGTTGAGGGTGAGTTCTTAGGCTCTCAGCCTGGAGACAATTTGAAAATGGAAATCTGGTACTTCTGGTTACCATGGGATCATCTTCACAAATCTTGACTATGCCAAGAATATGGGCTACGACCATAGAAGGGAATGATTCCAAGAGTTGGGAACCTCTCCTAACCAAACAAGGTAGCTTTTTAGAGATGCCTTGAGTTCTAAGTACAACCAAAATATTACATTTGAGATTTCTGTGCAGATGTATTTTGGAAATATGTTTATTTTCTTATTTGTATAATTCTACATTGCCCTAAGAGAGTGGCCTGCATGGCTTTTAGCTTAATAATATACAAGGTGGGCAGTGTTTGCAGAGGGATGAGGTCACTTAACTACATAGGCAGTGCCACATTTTTAATTAACTATTGATTTGTAGGGTTGTGTATTGAGGTTAATCAGGTACAACAAGAACAGATAACTTTACTTGGCTTCCTTTAAACTCAAGCATATAAATCTGATGTGGAGTGACTCTATGTTAGAAATGGAACCTTTTTTTTTTGTCTAGAAGTAATCAATGCAGTCTCAAAGCTGAGAATAACAAGCACAATTCAACCTTCTATTTGTGAGAATCCATGTTTTATTTTCTTCTTGGATTATGGAGTACAGGGGACATATTTCTCTCTTGTTTTGGAAAAACCTCACTACTTATGGTGAGCAACAGCCCTTACTATGGAAGGGACAAATGCAGTATTTTCCCAAAAAGGAGTCACTGTGCATTTCCAGACATAGCTGGGGCTAAAGTGCAGGGGTTCGTCAGGGCAGAAATGTTGTTGAGCTTCTTACTGACTCAAGAATATATTCAGGTTAAATTTTAATTTCTAGTGACAAGGATGAGAAAAATGCACCAAGTGAGATTTCAGACTTGCTGAAAGATTACTGTTTCTTGATGCCAGATGTATAAAGCATGATTGCATTTGTTGTGAGTGAGGGGTCCAAGAGTGTATTTTAACCACATGGTTCTTTATCTGGCAGCCTCCCAAGAGATCCTGGAGCTCACATTTTTCTTTACTGAATCAAAACCAACAAACAAGCAGCTCACCTAGCCTTCATTTTAGAATTTGGTAATGGCTATAGTTCTTCAAGTCTGGGTGGAGAAAAGCTAAGGAGAGGGTGCCCAAGGTATCAAAGTGTGTGTTTTTTTTTTACAAGGTTTGGGGTTCTAGAACATCACTCTTAGTGACCTACTTAGACCCCTTTGTGATTTCCTGTGTTTTTTAATTGCAATTTACATTTAATATTATTCTGTATTAGTCACAGATGTATAGTATAGTGGTTAAACAATCAGATACTTTACAGGGTGGTCCCCCTGATATTTCAAGTACACACCCAGCCCTATGTATTCCTGTTCTTTGAATGTACTTGGGTAAATGTACTTGGGTACAAATGTATTGGGTACAAAGGGCAGGTCTGCACCTCTTCCGTTGGTGAGAAGCTCTCTCCCACTTTCAGAACAATCTTGTTCAGTTCTTGTGGTTTCGGGTGATCACGTGACCCATGCTTGTCCAATCAGAGAGTTTGATCCTGCTGGCCAGGCTGATTGGTTTGGGAATGGACATATCTAAGAATATCTTTGTTGCAACCACTCTCTGCCATTGTAGAGAAAAAGTAGCCATGGACAATATATGAATGAACAGACATAGTGTTCCAATAAAACTTTATTTACAAAATCAGCTGGTGGGCCAGATTTGACCTGCAGACTACAGTTTGTTGACCCTGGAGTTAGGCTGATTGGTATATGTCATTACCCTGGTAACTGTTATCCATCTAGTCAACATGTCCTAAAATTGACCTAGTTATGCTGGAGGAAACTTACATTTCATGTGTGGAGGAGAGGGTTTCTTGGCATCCTCCTGGTAATGAAAGTGGAGCATGAAGCCCTAAATGACATCACAGCCATGCTGTGATTAGGCAGGGAACCAGCCTCAGGATGGAGTGCACATTGAAGTTGGCAGAGGAGAGAGATTGAAAGAGTCTGGGATCTTGATGAAATTATCCAGATGCATAAGGCACCTAGACCTTTCTCTACCACTGGCTTGCCATTTGTGTGAGCAGATCACACAAATTTCCTTATTGGGTGAACCAGCCTGAGCCTGGATTTTCTGTTACTAGACTTCAAGAGCATTCTAACCTGTAAAAGGTTCAAATAGATTGGAATGAATCTGTGGATCTGGTTACTAAGTGAACCTGAGTGGTTTGGGGGACATACCTTAAATTTTTGAGGGTGATTTCAAGAGGGGAAGCTATACATTCTTCAAGTTACCTCAGACCAGGATTGTATGCTGAGTGGAAATTCCTGTTATGTGGAAAATGTGCTCAGAGCAGGAGAGTGTGAATTTGGGACCCAAGAGTGTTGTTATGAGGACATTGTTCATCTTTTGACTAAATTTGGAAGTCATTCATAATTGTTTTGGATGCACTGATTTAGGATAAAATGTTCTCAAAGAAAATAAAGACAAAAGAGTTTCAACCAACTGCTTCAGGTTGAAGGCAGGGGACTCCTGCGGTGAGGGGTGGATGGGTAGTACTCAGAGCTGAACATTTTTTTGCCTTTAACTCTGATCCCACTTATTTCCCTCAGGTTTTATCCATGTGGTTTAGGAAAGAGCACCTTTATAAAATTTTTGTTTATTGATAAAATATATATAACAGAAAATTTACCATTGTAACCATCTTAAGTGTAGTATTTAGTGGTGTAAAGTAGTTCATATTGTGCAACCATCACCACTGTCCATCTCCAGAACTTTTTGTCTTTTCACACTGCAACTCTGCACCTATTAAGCACTAACACCCATTCTCCTCTCCCCCAACTACCATTCTATTTTCTGCCTGTGAATTTGATGGCTGTAGGTACCTCACCTAAGTGGATTCATACAAGATTTGTCTTTATGTTTGGCTTATTTCACTGAACGTGTCTTCATGTTTATCCATGTTGTAGCATGTTATACTACATTTTGTTTTTTAAATTTTTGTCTTTTATTTATTTTTTGGAGAATTGCACATTTTTAGAAATTGTTATCCCAAATGGTAAGTTTAGAAAGAGAGAGATACAAGGAGACATTTGGACTAACCTAGAATAAAAGAATCATTTTGTACCCCAACGTTCTGCTCAATGTTAGCATATTGGCTGTTTTAGTTTCCCTTTATCTGTTTCCAGAAAAGGTCCTTAAGACTCTGCACACTCTGATCTCCCATGTGTCTCTCTGTGCTGAGACCCTGTCACAAGAAAGAGTAGAAAGAGCATAGGTTGTTATTTCCTAGCTCTAAGACCTTGGGGTTTTGAGCCTCAATTTCTTCATCTGTAAAATGCAGATGACTCTGGTGTGTGTGTGTACATATGTCCATGTCCATGGGTCATTCATACATGATCTTTGACTAGTCCCATCCCTTTCTTTCCACAATTATCCCCCTCTCCCCTCTCCTCTGGTTGTTAACAGTCTGTTCCTTGTTTCCATGCCTATGGTTCTATTTTGCTTGTTTGTTTGTTTTGTTCATTGGGTTCCTGTTATAGGTGAGATCATATGGTGTCTTTCACTGAGTGGCTTTATTCACTTAACATAATAGTCTCCAGTTCTATCCATGCTGTCATAAAAGGTAGGAACTCCTTATTTCTTTCTGCTGCATAGTATTCCATTGTGTAAATGTACCATGATTTTTGATCCACTCATTTACTGATGGGCACTTAGGCTGTTTCCAGAACTTGGCTATTGTAAATTGTGCTGCTATGAACATTGGGGTACATAGGTTCTTTTGCATTGGTGTTTTGGGATTCTTAGGGTATAATTCCAGCAGTGGAATTTCAGGTCAAAAGGCGGTTCAATTTTTAGCTTTTTGAGGAAATTCCATACTGTTTTCCACAGTGGCTGCACTGTGGAAAACAGTTTGCAATCCCACCAGCAGTGCACAAGACTACTCTTTACATCCTCGCCAGCACTTGTTGTTTGTTGATTTATTAATGATGACCATTCTGACTGGTGTGGAGTGATATCTCATTGTGCTTTGTCTTTTCAAAGCCTGCATGAAGTGAACACAATACAACAAATAAACAAAATTTCCATTCCTGCAATAAGTACCATATATTTTTAGACTATAAGACATACTTTTTTAACCACATTTTTTGCTTCAAAATTTTTTTCCTGTTTCCCTCCTCTAAACCTGGGGTGGGGACCCCAGATGCACCTTGGTTTTAGAAGAGGAAAATAGGGGAAAAATTTTTGAAGTGAAAAATGTGGTAAAAATGTGCATCTTATAGTCCAAAAAATATGGTAAGTTTTCAGTACTCAAATGTGCCAGGCACTGAACTAGGCTCTGGGGCTGTCTTGGAGCATCCAGGTTTGTGGGGAGACAGACATGAATCAAGCTGGCACAACAGAAAGAACAGCAAATGTTTATGGAGTGTCTACTATATGCCAGGCATATTTCTAAGCAACTTACTGATGTCAGCTCTGTTAATCTTTACAGCCGCATGAAGAGGAAGGTGCTTTTATAACATCCACTTTTTAGATGAGCAAACTGAGGCACAGAATGATTAAGTAATATGCTCAAAGTCAACATTTAATAAGAGGAGAAAAGAGGTTTCATCCACAAGTCCCTGACTCCCAAACTTGTATCCCTAAATAGGACACCATCTTGCTTCTGTTATAAAATGATATGGAGAAACACAACTGGATGGCCCATGACAGAATAATAGTTGAGGATCTAATTTATATTGGGGTGTTTGCAGGAGGCCCCTGGGAGGATGTGGCATTGAATAAGATATGTTAAGGAAGAGAAGGATCCAGCCTTGCAGAGCTGGGTGTGTAGGGGGAATCAAAGAGAGGCAGAGCTGTGACCGGTGTGGCTCAGTTAGTTGGGCATTGTCCCCTGGGGAGAAATGTCACTGGTTTGATTTCTGGTTAGGGCACATGCCTAGCTAGGGGTTTGGTCCCCTGGTGGGGTGCCCCCAAGAGGCAACCAATCAATATTTCTCTCATGCATCAATGTTTCTCTCCTTCTCTTTCTCCCTCCCTTCCCCTCTCTCTACAAATAAATAATAAAAAATAAGAGAGGCAGAAGGAATGGTGCATGCAAAAGTCCTGAGGTAGGCAAGACTTTGGGGGACATTTGCAGTATAGAAAGAAAGCTCCTGTAGCTGGGATTGTTGAATTGAAGGTGCCCTTGAGACTTGGTACAGTGCCTGGCACATTGGCAGAGCTCAATGGAGGTTAGCTCTTGCTCTGTCTTTTTAGAGAGATAAGAAATCAGAAGAGCCAGGGAAACAAGATTTCAGGGAGAGCTTGCTTCCTCAAGCCTCTGGGTGAGCACAGCAGGTATCATCTCATGACATTAGCTTTAGGAGCAGATGAATTCAACCTGGTCACCCCTGGCCTCCTGTTCCAGGTGTGGGTCCTGCAGGGGGCCTTTTTGCTGGAGAATCCTGGTGGGGGTTTTTGGGTCCCCACCTTTCGAAGAATCCTCTTTTGTTGAATTCATTGTGCCTGTTTCCTTTTCCCCTCATCAGCCCTGGAATAGGAAAAGGTAACTCCAACCTGCTTTGAAAGCAGGGCAAATAAAGCTCTTTTACAATTGGTTCCATTGTAGAGAGAGCATTAGACTGATTTATTCAAATCAATTCTGGATCAAAGCCATAAAAGAGAGCTTAAGAATGAGTTGTTTCCCCAGGAAACCCAGCTGATGGATTAGCACCTGAAGGGGATAGATGCGTGACTAGCTTCAGAGCGGACTGGGGATCAATTGGCACTTCAGGAAGACTCAGTGAGCATTTTCCTGGGGTGTTGAAGTCAGAGGTTGCCCCCATTGGTGGCTGGGGATGCTCTGCTTCTTAAGCTCCTGGTTGGGGACATAGTGTCCTATGCTTCTCTTTTTTTATGGCTCTTGCAGGGAAGGAAGCCTTGTTATGAAGCACCTTTTGAAACTACAAGCTGCTATAGCTGGAGGAATCATCAGGTAATCTGGTTGGAGCCCCTCCTTTTTGGCAGTGGAGGGCAGGTGGAGTGGAGGGAAGTTAAGACCTAGAGAACTGAAGCAGCTTGCCAAGTTAGTGGGCGAGCCAGAATTCAAATTCAGGTCTCCCAGCAACCTTGTCCAGTGCTATTTGCATCACAGCATCAATGTCCTGGCTTAAAAAATACACCCTGACAGTAAGGTCTGTCATTAATCCAGTTAAAAACACCTATGATTTGATTTAAGTCAATTTTCTTTTCTTTGCTGCTACACACATAGAGAAGAACTCATTATAATTGTCTTCATAAATATTATTTTTGTTGAGACTGGAAAATAGGGGGAAAATAATTTCTAAGCTTGCAAAACTCGAATTCATTGAACTTCTATTCATAGGACTAGTTTCTGCCCCTGCTTTTTAAATACTCATGCTTGTGTCTGTTGCTTACTAGCTGTGTGACTGATCAAGTTACTTAATCTCTCTGAGCTTCAGTGTTCTCATCTGTCTAATGGAAATAGTGCCTGACTCATAGAGTTGTTGTCACAATTGGATGGCATGATGCATATAAAGCAATAAGCAGTGCCTGGCTGTAACAAATGTTTAAAAATATTAGCTCCTTTGGAATTATTTGCACAAGGTAATGAACCTGTTCCCAGGTGGATAATATCTGTTTTTTTTTTTTCTGATCTTAGACTGATTTGGCCTGCTTCTCATCCTATTGCTAGGTTTGTTCATGGACACCTTCTTCTCTCTCCAACCTTCCCTATCCCCTGCCACAACATCTATGCACACACTGAGCCAGTTACACACACGCTTGGGTATATATAACATGGACTCTCTTTTCTTCATGGCAAGTAAGAGAAGGTAGCAAGTGTGGGTGGGTGGTAAGAAAGAATCTGAGTCCTACCTCTCAGACAAGATATATCCAGGTAGTGCTTGTACCTGGTACCTACACAAGCTGTGTCCCTGTATCTAACATAGAAACTTCCCTTCTTGGGCACAACTTTGACATCACCACAGGTGTGCTCAAATAGTATTAGGTAGAGGGGAAGAGAAGGAGAGAGAATGAGGAAGGTTGAGAGAGGGAGGGAAGGACGAGGAGAAAGAAGGGGTACAAGTAGGTGTGAGAGGGATGGATGCACAGAGAAGGTGAATAAGAAATTTAGTCATCTGGATTGGACTTCCGGCAAGATGGAGGTATAGGTGGACGCACCATACCTCCATGCATAACCATGATTAGAACAACAACAATTTAGAGGCAGAAATAACACCCAGAACTGATAGAGAATTTATCTGAATGGAAGTTGGACAGCCAAGAAGTTGAAGTAGACCCATTCATCCAGACCAGTAGGAGGGGTGGAGAGGAGGAGTGGGTGCGGGTTGCGGCACATGGAGATCGGGGAGAGCTGGGCACATAAGGCAACTGAGCGTGTAAGCCTTCTGGGACGCGCAAGATTGCAGCAGTGGACCCTGAGTACGCAAGCCGTGGCTGGCGGACCCAGTGAGGCAGCATTGTGGACCAGGGCAGAGCGCACAACCCTGGATCCCAGGGGGGTTACTGAGGCCCCAGGAGAACTGAGCTACCGCCATTGTACCTCCCACCCCTGCCACCACATACAACGTCACAATCTAGCGACTGGGGTGCCCAGCCCTGGGGAACACCTAAGGCTCCACCCCTCACTGTCACAAGAGCGACCAGACCGGAAAAAAAAAAAAGGAGAGAGAGAGAGAGAGAGAGAGAGAGAGAGAGAGAGAGAGAGAGAGAGAGAGAGAGAGAGAGAGAGAGAGACATGCCTCCAACAGAAGAACAGCTCAATCCCCCAGGACTCATCCTTTTGAGCGACCAAGAGATAGCCAATCTATCAGATGCACAGTCAAAACACTGGTGATCAGGAAGCTCATGGAATTGGTTGATTTTGGGTGCAAATTACATGAAAAAATGCAGGTTACCATAAAGGAGATGAAGGAAGATGCACGGAGAACCAATAGTGAAGGGAAGGAAACTGGGAGTCAAAACAATAGAATGGACCAGAAGGAAGAAAAAAACAACCAATCAGGAAAGAATGGAGAAGTAAGAATTCAAAAAAACGAGGAGAAGCTTAGGAACCTCCAGGACATCTTTAAACATTCCAACATCCGAATTATAGGGGTACCAGAAGGGGAAGAGGAAAAGCAACAGACTGAGCACATATTTGAACAAATAATAAAGGAGAACTTCCCCATTCTGGCAAAGGAAATAGACTTCCAGGAAATCCAGGAAGCTCAGAGAGCCCCAAAGAAGTTGGACCCAAGAAGAAACACACCAAGGCACATCATCATTACATTAGCCAAGGTAAAAATGAAGGAGAGAATCCTAGAAGCAGCAAGAGATAAGGGGACAGTAACCTACAAAGGAGTTCCCATCAGACTGTCAGCTGATTTCTCCAAAGAGACCTTACAGGAAAGAAGGGGCTGGAAAGAAATATTCCAAGTCATGAAAGACAAGGACCTACATCCCAGATTGCTCTATCCAGCAAAGCTTTCATTTAGAATGGAAGGGCAGATAAAGTGCTTCTCAGATAAGGCCAAGTTAAAGGAGTTCATCATCACCAAGCCCTTATTTTATGAAATGTTAAAGGGACTTATCTAAGAAAATAAGATAAAGAAAAAACATGTATAGTAAAAGGACAGCAAACTGACAATTATTAACAACCACATCTAAAGCAAAACCAAAAGAAACTAAGCAAACAACTAGAACAGGAACAGAATCACAGAAATGGAGATCACATGGAAGGTTAGCAACAAGGGAGTGGGAGGAGGAGAGAGGGGGAAAAGGTACAGAGAATAAGTAGCATAGAATATAGGTTGAAAATAGATAGGGGGAGAGTAAGAATAGTACGGGAAATGTAGAAGCTAAAGAACTTATAAGTATGACACATGGACATGACTAAAGAGGGGGATATGGGTGGGAGAGGGTGTACAAGGTGTAGAGGAGTGAAGGGGGGAAAATGGGACAACTGTAATAGCATAATCAATAAATTATATTAAAAAATTAAAAATAATAAGAGCTCCCCCCCCCCCCCAGAAAAAAAAGAAATTTAGTCATCTACTTCCCAGAAGGAAAGAGCCAGATTTGCTTTGGCCTTGGAGCCGAAGTACAAGTCTAGATGTGAGGGATTGTAAAGAAATGACATGGGCAGCAAGAAAAGGGGTATGTTCTAGGTTTATCAACAATTATGTATTGATAAAATAGGGTAAAGCCTAGGAGGAATAGATAAAATAGGGAAAGAGAGAGAGAGATGGAGGAAAAACATGTTTGTATATACATAGCAGTGGAATGACTTCTGCCTAGAAAAAGAGTCAAGTGCTACAGGCTCACAATAGAGAGACAACTCTTTTTTTTTTCTCGCAAGCATTTCCACTTACCTACGTAGGAGTGTGTGCTTGTGTGCATGTGTGTAAGAACAGGGGTTATTATTACTATATGAATTCTACTTGGCATTGGAGCCATTACTTGGGAAGTGATTTTACTCAAGCTCATAAAGCAGTATAGAGCATAGCTGGGACACAAACACAGGTGCCTTTGCTCACTGGGACTTGCTGAGGTTGGCAGCATTGTGGGAGGTAAGATGAAAGACAGTTCCATTCTGTCTCAGGAGTCTTTGACTCCTTGCTTGACCCAAGGGATGGGGAATTTCCTACTCTGTTTGGACAATCAAGGGCATCTCCCACCCCACATGGGTGATTTTTGGTTGTCTCTGATACAATCTTCTGGAGGTGACCAGGGCTTGCCATCTGCCCCCTGTGCCTCACACAGACCTTCCAGGGATTTGCTGCTCTCCTTTAAGCCCAGGGCTTTCCATGCAGGAAGATAAGATTTGGGCAGGTGGCTGCATCATGGCTTAGTGCTCAGGCTCAGGAGAATGTACCTGGGCAGATGTATCTCGTTTCTGTGACTTACTTTGGTCTTGTGTGAGCTTTCTTCACCTCTTGTTTTGTTACTAGTGTGGATGTGGAGGCTCATGGGGGTTGAATGGGGTTTAAATACAAGAGAGAAGTAAGGATGAGGCTATTGCTAATGTTAACCCTGGAATGATTACAGAACACATCCTGGTCTTTGCTGGTCCTAAAGTCACATGATGTTATAGTGATTGCCAGAAGGTTCTGGGAGGTGGTGTCACTGAGAGGGTGAGTCTGGTCTGAGACAAACAGTTGAGTTGGGTGACCTTGGGTCAGTTGCTTAACTTCTTAGAGCTTCAGCTTCCTCACCTGTAAAATTAGGATATTGATGACAACATTTATAATAATAACATCCACCTCAGTGAGTTGTAGTGAAGATTTAATTAGTTAACATGCATGAAGCACTTGGAACAGTGTCTGGCATGTAGTAAGCTCTTAAAACATCAGCTGTTATTATTTTGATAATATTGTGACCATTGTTCTCATCGACTGGACGGCATGTGGAAGTAACTTGTATTCTGTCTTCAGTCTTTTTATCTGAAAACTAAGGCTATGGATAATAATGACTTCATAGAGTTAGGATGAAGGAGAAATGAGATAGTTCACAGTAAGTGCCTCACATAGTGGAGGCATCCACAGGCATTTCACCTTTACTTTGTTCCTTGGTCCTGTTCAAAATCAAGGTATATTAAATATTGGAGTAAATGCACAGTTTGGTGTTTCTTCCTTTGTGGGGGTCATGGAACTCTTTGTAAATTTAAATGTAGAATCATATCTCCTCAGAAAAAAGGAAATATATACATACTGTATTTTGCTGTGTATAACACACATCCACATTTTTTGGCAACCTTTCATGAAAAAATTTTGTGTTTTAATTAATTTATATTTAGATATTTGTTTTTTGTATTATAATCAGATTTTAGCATTTATTTGAACATATTATGGTATACAAAATTTTATGTAACAAATAATTACAAAACACAAGAACTGATACAAGATATTTCAGGTACTACCCATGTATAATGTTCATTCTTATTTTTCCCTCAAAAATTTGGGCAAAAAAAGTGCTCATTATACACAGAAAAATATGGTATAATTTCAGTGGTTCAGTAGTTCATGAGTTATTATAGGTTTTCATCCATTGCTCCCCCAAATAATTTTCATCTCCCCTTCACACAATGGATTAGATAGAGTTGTCTGGAAACCAATGCGCTGCACAAAAACATCAAACTCTGGTGAAAGTGAGATGTTGGGAATCTGAGGGCTCCAGATGGCTTGGCTTCTGAGCTCAGGACGTTTATCTGCTCCAGGACTTACTGTGCTCACTCCCATTTATGCCCCATGGCCCCTTGTCTGGGGCCATTTCATGGCTCAAGATGATGGGAGTTGGGGATAGGAGGTGATGTCTTCCTTCTCTCCCAGTGCTGCCTCTCATGCACACAGACTGTGTGGGCGCTGCCTTTAACATTCTCTTCTATAAACTCTTGCAATTTATGGTGCAGTCATGCCAGGGTGGAGACAGAGATTCATCTTTGCGGTAAGTGTTGTATATGTGCTAAAAGGTTCTTACAGCAATCAGGACTCCATGGCAGAAAACAGTGGGACACACCATACACCTATTTAGCAAGAACAAGAGGAGGGGAAACTAGGATGGTCAAGACAAATACCCACGCTCCCAAGATGCCTCTAGGAAGGGCTGACAGGAATGGTTTAGGTAAATGCTGATGTGTGATGTTTGTGCTCTTGTCCTGGAAGATGTCTGCTCATCAGTTTGGTTTAGAGCTGACAAGGGAAAAATTTGGGTGCTGGGGTGAGTGGGAGAGCCCCCCAGAAATACTGCACATGAATTGTTTAAGTAGATGAAGAGCTGGATTGAAATGATACTTGGGAGGAGAAGAAGAAAAGTACAAGATTCTAGTCACATCCCAGAATTCAAGACAAGATGGACAAAAGTGTGATGCTTTGAATCTGGAATCTGGTGACTTGTTGCAACGTCATTTGCATCTTGATAATATAACAAGAAAATTTAAAATTAAAAAATGAACCACATGCAAGATTATATCCTCATAGTAGGGCTGATAGAAAGCTTGTTGATGGCCATGTAATTTACAGGTGCAAGACATACTGATACACGTGCATTCCAAATGAAACAGAAGCAGGGAGATTATAAGTAAGGATACGTAGCACCCGGGGGGACAGTTTGGGAGGAGACAGACCACTGATGGGTAAAACGATAGCATTGATGGGATTCTTGGCAATGGTTCAGAGCAGCACAAATCCTGATTTTTCAGTTCAGTATATTGGGGATCATGATTGTCATTAGAAGATATGGCTGACATTGAAGGTTATAGCTGATGATGAAGGTCATTAGCCAATGAACATGCTGTATGTGGTGCGTAGGTGGCACCAGCTGCTAAATGGCTTGTGGAACAGTTGCCAGAAGAAGTTACAGGTTTGGAAGGGTCAGAACCCCATGTTGTGATTTCTCTTTGGAGAGGAAGCATCAATGCCTTGGGACCAGGGGTCTTTCCTTATGGGGGTCAGTGCTTAGATAGCTGAGATTGTTCATCCTGATGGAGCCCTGACCCTCAGCTAACAATCCCATGTGGGAGTTAGTAGAAAAAGGGTCGGCCTAACTGCTGCATTTCTTCCTATACCTCCCAAATGGCTAGGGAGAGAAGCAGGGAAACTGGGTTTTATGCTCCTCATGCCCTAATTCACAACCAGCTTAAGATGTCAGGCTCAGAGCTCCTTGTGGCAGACCTGGGTCCAGCTCAGGATGCAGCTGTCTTTTCCCATCAGCCTTTGCCTCTGGCTTCCTGCCTTTGGCTGTCTCATCCATATTCAGTTTTCCTCCTTCTCCCCTCACATTTAGAAGCCTCAGGACCCTCTAACTTCAGGGCCAGAGTTGCCTTCCCTGTAAAAAAACACATGAACCCTGGCTGTGTGGTTCAGTTGATTGGCGTATCATCTTATACACCAAAAGGGTTCGATTCCTGGTTAGGGTGCATAGCTAGGTTTAGAGTTCGATCTCTGGCCGGGGTGTGTACAAGAGGCAACCAACCTGTTTCTCTCTCACATTCAACGTTTCTGTCTGTCTGTCTGTCTCTCTCCCTCCCTCCCTCCCCCTTTCCTCTCTTTCTAAAGTTGATAGGCATATCCTCAGGTGAGGATAAAAAAAGAAAAAGAAAACACATACGTTAATGATATTTAAAAATAGACACACTTTCTTTTTGAGCCCTTATGCTATGCCAGGCTAAGAGCTTTCTATGCACAATTGTTCAGTTCTCACAATAATCCCATGAGGTATGGTGATGCCTATTTTCCAGAGAAAACAGAAGCTCCCAAAGGTCAGTTTTCCTGTTTGAAGTTATGTGGCTAGGAGTGAAGCCAGAACTCCAGCTGAGCTCTGCCCCCAGAGCTCCAGCTGAGCCAACCTGCTTTCTAAGCCCCACCATGGAAGGGCGACCTGCCAAAGGAGCTTCTCCATCACTACACCAGAGTTCTCCCAATTCCATCCTGCTTACTTCTTTCTGGCTGGAGCCAGCCTGGCCACTGCAGGGTTAGGCTCTATGGCAGATGTTTTTGGGATCCTTGCCCATATCCCTTGCCCTCATCACTTTTGCAAATGCTGACTTGTCTTTGCCTGAGGCTCTCCATGACTACCAACTCCCACTTTGCCAGAAATACTTGGAAATTAAGACCCTCAGGGAGTAGTTGTCAGTCTAGAGGCTGATGCTTGGTGGGTGAATACCCCGGTCCCTGTATCCTGAGTTGGGACAATTGTGAGGTGCACTGTGTACATTTTCTTCCAGTTGGATTAACGCTGGGTGTCCACAGGGGTAACTTGGTTGACAGCAAACCCTTTATAAGGTGTTATCGCTTTTCCATCCCATCTACCTCTTCTATCACCAGAGCTTCCAAAAATCACCTCCAAAAAACACTACTTGCATTTGTGTTGGATTCTGCCTGGGGGACCCAAGGCTCTCTTTGGAGTCAAGGGTACCTTTTCATTTTTGGAAGATTTTATTTATTTATTTATTTTTAGAGAGAGGAGAGGGAGGGAGAAAGAGAGGGAGATAAACATCAATCAGTTGCCCCTTGCATGTCCCCACCTGGGCACCTGGTCTGCAACTCAGGCATGTGCCCCAACCAGGAACCAAACCAGTGACCTTTTGGTTTGCAGGTTGATGCTCAATTCACTGAGTCACATCAGCCAGGGCTCAAGTGCACTTTTTCTGTGGGTGTGTGGGTTAGGATGGTAATCCAAAGACCCAACCAATGCAAAGGGTGTATCTTTCTTGAAATAGCCCATAGCCTCTTTCACAGTTTCTACTACTTTCACTTATTGTTTTATTACTTATTTTTTCTATACCCGAGGTAGCCTCCCAAAGAATTTACAGAAATTTTCCTAGGTGAAGGTAAAAGGGTTCATCTTTGTCTGACCTGCCCTTCACCTTTTTAGTCATGCTGCTGGGAAGTTGAGGATAGTCCCTGCAGGATCTAGCCCCACTGGCATGAAAAACTTGTGTCCTTCCTTTTTATGGCAGGCCCTCTGATCTTTTGATTATCCCAGATTTTCCTGCCTAGTTTTAAATGCTGCAGAAATGGGGTTGACACTTTGACTTTGGGCCAGGCTGGGGGTGTGGGGACCGAAACCCTGAATTATACTTTCTTCCTAGAGATGTCAGGCTTGCTTTTTTTGTTTTTGTTTGTTTGTTTGTGGTTAAGAGCACAGCCTCTAAGTTGGACATCCTGGGTTTAAACCTAGCTCTGCCACTGTACATGAACCATAGGATGGGTGTGGGGGCCCACTGGATGCATGAGGAGATGGGCCTGAACTAAAAATCCTTTGGTCACTTGACCTTCATAAGCCCTACTGTGACTGGTGGACCCCAGTGACCTTCTGAGTTTCCTGGAATTAGTGTCAGTGCAGAGGCTGTAGCCTGTGTCTATTGATCTTGGAAAGGTCTGATTTTCTTTTCTCCAGTGCAGGCTTTCTCTAAAAGCCTGTAGATTCCTTTAGGGAACACTGGGAGGAAGATTAATGTTATTCATTTTGGCAGTGTACCAGGGTCCTTCTTCAAGGGGGCCCAGCCTCTTCATTCAAGGGATTCTGGGCTTGTATACTGGCTCAAGTCTGGGAATTGATTGAGAGGTCGTGACTCTATTTCTCTGACTCCATTTAGACTTTTGTTCACATGACCTACAACTCTTCTGCTTATACAGATCAAGTAAAAATTCAGTAAGCTTACCATCTATTTCACTTCTAGGAACATCATGACCAGGTAGCCCACGCCATAGGTCAGTGAGAGTCAGGAGTTTCTGATTGCTGCCTTGACTCTGTTGTTCATTACAATGACTACAGCAGCTTGCCTTTGGTGGCTGAGTGCCTCCACTTGGCCCTTGTCACCCGGGGTTCCAATGACTCTCATTGCATTTAAGTTTCCCAATTCAATGGCAGCAGTTCCCACTATAGTGTGCCTTGGGCCTGTCACTTACCTTTTTTTATGCCTCAGTCTCTTCCTCTGTATAGTGGGAGTAATAACAGAGTTACTGTGGCATTTAGATGAATTAATATGTGGAAAGTTATAGAAGAGAGTCTCAAAACCCATCTTTGGTTATTAGAATTATTTCTTGTGCGAAAGGAAGAGATGGAGGAGAGAGGAAGGTGCTGGAGCAAGAAGGGGAAGCTGTAGGATGAAGAGAACCCTTGGTGGGAGTGGATTCATTTATATACCCAATGTTTCTTGAGCACCTACTGTGTGCTACCCACTGTGATAGCTTTTAAAATTAAAATCATGAACAAGGCAGAGGGGGTTGGCAAGGTGGGAGCAAAAATTAAATAAGCAATTACAATTTGGTCTGAACACTTGGTTGGGGAAGCTCAGGGAACAGAGGAACCTGGTGCTCATCCAGCCTGCACTGGGCACTGAGCAAAATACCTACTTATAGGTAAAAAAAAATAACTCTCAGTTCAAGTCTGTCCATCTGCACTGCTGCTGTGCTGAGCCCTGCAGTGGTCCTCTAGCTGGTCTGATGTCAGGCAACTGCTCCACTCACCACACAGCTTTCCCCTCCACCACCTTCCTGCAGCCCCTCAGGCTTCTTGCTATCTTCCACCCAGCCTCTGAACTATTGCAAATGCTTTCCCCTCTGCCTGAACACCCTTCACATAGTTGAGAACTACTCATCTTATAATCTCAATTCAGTGGACACTCCTCTGCCCCTCTCCCAGGCTGACCTGTAAAGAGGCACTTCTCTTATAGGTTCTCAGTTTCCATCACTGCTTTGTAATTCTTTGCCCTGTTGACAATATCCATCAATCACAACCTTCCCCACCAGGCACTGAGCTCCACAGTGGCAGAGCAAATGCCTGCATGATCATCCCTTATAACCGCCTCCTGCGTGGCTATGCCTGGTCCATAGATGCTTGATAAACAACCCTGATAGGTAAGCACAGCTTTGAAAGATGATGCCTGAGCATTAAGAATGTCATCTTTCAGGCTAAATTCTCAATGCGTTTTGAGCAGCTTCCTTCTTCTGGCCACCTCCAAATTATTCTCAGTGCAGAACAGCACCAGAAATAAGGGTGTCTGTCTTTGCAGGGCTTTGGAGAGGCGAGTGTCTATCTGTGCTTTTTCTCCTCACTTCCTTGGGCAGGGATACCAGTGGGTGCGACCTGGGGGCAGGGATTTGCTAGAGTGGGCCTGGCTCTGGGCAGGGGAGAGCCAGTGGTCTGAGCGCTCTGTCCTGGCAGGTGAGACCCGCACAGGCCTCTTCCACGCGTGCCCGCGATGCGCGCGAGTAGCCAGCAGGGGGCGGCAGAGAGACAGAAGTGGTCCACGAAGGAGTCCAGCTCTGAGCCGCGCGAACCCACCGAGGCCGCGCTCAGAAGCCCCATCTCCCACCGACAGGCCGCTGGGTTCAGTAGGCTGCAGGGTCCTTCCTCTTCCTCAAGTGCAGGCAGAACCCCTGGGAGCCATGGCCAGCCCTTCCGGTAGCCCCGAAGACACGGGCAAGCTCAGAGGCAGGGATGGCCGGCAGAGGCGGGAGCAGGAGGATGCCCCTCCGGAGGAGAAGAGGTTGAGGCTGGGGCTGGAAGGCGGAAGCGCAGCGCAGGAGGAGGGAGAAGACACTTCACGTCTGGGCAGGGAAGAGACGGGCACCCAGACAGCTGTCGAAGGCAGAGGTGTAAGTGAGCAGGGGCGCAGGAGGGATGAGGCTGGGGGGTGGCAGGGATGCTCCCCGACTGTCCGCCGTCAGGTCCAAGTTGGTAATTGGGCAGTAACTCCTGCGGGCGGGTGGTGTGACAGCTTACGGGGACCTTCTGAGAAACTACATGTTCAGTTATTGATGGCAACTCCCTTGTTTATTTAGCATGGACTCCTTGATTCTCCCTGACGTTGTTGCTGGATGGGAGACCCCTGGGCTCTACGGTTGGTTTAAAAGGAGGGGGGGAATCTCTGTGTCCTGGGGTCCCCCATCAGGGGAAGGAGGTGGGGTTGTTCTGAGCAGCGCTCACCCTGAACACCTATCCTGGACAGCACTGTTTTAGGCGTTTCTCGGGGACTTTGCTGGCTGTGTGTGCCTCTCACCTGGAAGGGGTTTGAGTGAGAAGTGCTTGGGCTCTGCCAAACCCTGCCACGTCAGGGTGCGGGGCTGGCAGCAGCTCACCAAGCCCCGCGCCTGCCCCGCATCTTCCTGTCTTGGCTGCCATTCTGGTTGGGCAGCCAGAGTTCAGGGAGAAGGGAGGTGGCTTTCATGCCACCTCCACCGAAGTCACTCTCCTCTTCCCATCCCTTCAGAGAGGGACAGAGGCAAACTTCTGTGCAAACCCTAGGGCACTGCCTGCCTCTGGTCTCTGCTAGGTGAGGGTATGTGTGAGGGTGATTTGTTGTGTATGTTTGTGGGTATGTGAGTCATTAGGCGTGTGTGGGATGGATCTCCATGGCTAGCTTGACCCCCTAGCCTCCAGTTTCTGCTTTTTCTCCTAAATCTTCCAGTTGTGACCTGGCTGACCTTACAGCGGGGAACACAAATGTCTGGAGGACAGATAAGGGTTGGCTGAACAGCTGTCCCCACTGTGAGGGCTACCACCCTGAGAGTTTTTAGTGGATAATGGGGTTGACCTTCTCTGTTTCTTCCAAATGTTTTTATTTTTGACCATTTGCTTGGCTGCTAAGCTTGTCTTAAAAATTTGATTAGTGACTGGTGGGCCCTGTGAGGGAGAGTTCTCCTTCTTTCTCCCAAATCCACGCAAGCAGCAGCAGCCTCCTTCTGATAGTTAAGCTGCATCACAGCCCAGCTGACTTGGTGTGCCTCCCTGGGACTGTCACTGTGTTCAGGTCCTGGGCCACCTGGACACCAAAATCAGGTGAATTTCTCTCTGAGATCCCAGGAGAGGGATAATACTTTTGGAAGCTTCCTGGGACACATCAAGGAAAGGATGAGAAGGGAGTCGTGTCGTAGTGTGGTGGGAAGCGAGGTCCTGAGTCTGAGACACAATCACAGGGGCGGTGCAATGCTGTGAAACTTTCACTGTTAGTAGCCCCTCCATCCTCCTGTCACCCCTCTGTTTTACATGGAATTTTGCCAAAGACCAAGATACCAGGATGAGGGTGAAGTGACCAATTGCAGTGGCATGCTGAAGAATGTAGGTTTGGAGCCAGACCACTGAGGTTTGAATCCTAGCTCTGGCCCTCCCTAGCTGGGTGAGCTGGCCCAAGTTGTTTAGCATCTCTGAGCCTCAGTGTCCTCAGTGGCGAAATGGATATGCCAGCAGGCCTTGTTTCATGGGGTTATTAATCCTGAGATTAAGTAAAGATTATACATAGAAGGCACTTAGCATTGTGCCTGGCACATAACATGTACTTAATAAATGTGATTTAGCACTGAAATTTGCTCCATGTGTCTTGCTGCTGTTGTGTTTGGTTCTGGGGTGCATGATAAGAGACAAGGGTCTTAGGCCAGATTCTCCATGTTAAATGCTTTCTGGAGGTTAAAGGAATTGTTTGTAGTTGATGCAATTTTTAAAATGCAAGAATCCGATTGAAATTTTTGGTTGATAAAGGGAAATGGGGATCCCACAGTTTGAAGGATTATGTTGTAATGAACAGAAACTGTTTTTGTTTCCTGAGTCTTAATAAGATTCAGTCATTTGGGGGCAACTGGATCTCCTGGGGCCAGTGGTGCCTCATGGACATGGCACCTTGGTTTTCAAGCTCAAATGTTGGCTACAGCCTTGGCTGCCTTCAATGCCCACCAGATAGATTTCTCCTCCTTTTTAGTTTCTACAGGAATATTTCCTTTGAAGAACCAGGAAGCAGTTTCAGGCTGGTGCCAGGAGCTCCAGCTATTTCGCTGGGCAGAGCCCATTTCTTCACTCATAGACCACATCCAAATGGATCAAGCATGGTGTGCTTTTTCATGAGATTTTGTCTGTGCAGACCATTGCTTGGCTGAAATGTCAAAAACATCCTTGTTCTTTAATAGCAGCTTATTTTTAGATGCAGATCATTTTGGGCTTTTCTCTGCAGAAGCTACATGGGCATCACCTCCCTGTCCCTATTGTATCCAAGTGTTTTTAAGGATGAAATACCTTTTTCCATCACCAGGTCCAACACTCTGGATGGCAGAGTTTTACATGTGACTAGTTGTCCCCCAGAGCAGCTCCTGGGCTCATCTCTTTCCTTTAAGGAGGGGTTGCCTCCTCAGGTGATTGCTAGGGGCTACTTTAGGAAGTCACCTGGAGGCCAAGGAGCCCTGCAGTGCCTAAGCCCTGCTGGAGGTGCAATGGAAGGAGGGTGTGTGTCTAGTGAGGGTTGGTCCTCCACCAGGCATCAGAAGTTTCACAGATTCCTTCAACACCCCCTCCAGGACCAGTGCTATTGAGATGGTATAAAAAAAACTGGTCCTACCAGAGCCTTTATTGGTTCCTTTAGAGCAGGGGTGTCAAACTCATTTTCACCAGGGCTGAAATAATTTTAGGACTATATAAATGTTACTACTCCTTAACTGTTAAGGAGTTGAAATTACATTCGGCCCTTTGAAGGCAACTGTGAGGCTGATGTAGCCCCTGGTGAAAATGAGTTCAACACCCCTGCTTTAGAGTGACCCCAGGGGGAGTCCTATCTACAGATCTCCCTGGAGGGAGAGTAAAGTCTCTCCTAGGTAATTCATTATCATCCTCAGCCATTGATTCAGCCTTTCCCAAGATCAGGCAGCTTGGCATAGATTTCTGGGTTCTGTGGGGAAGAACTGTGCTTTCAAAGGTAGAAACTTATCAGAATCCCTGAAATCCTTGGATGAACTCTCCACTCAAGAGTCCCTGGGGTTGGGACTGGAGTGGAAGGTTATCATCAGCATGGGGTTCCTGGGAGGGGCAGATCGAGACTTCAGGTGACAGACTGCAGGATCCTTTCTTGCTGGTGACAGTTTGTACCTGGGTCTGTCCACTTTGTCACTGTTGAAATTTGGGGCCAGATAATTCTGTTGTGGGGGCCCTCTTGTGCACTGTAGGATGCTTAGCATTATCTCTGGCTTCAGCCCACTGGATGCTGGTAGCACTGTCCCACCATCCCCAGTTGTGACAACCAAAAATGTCCCCAGATATTGCCCAATGTCTGGGGCTCGGGGAGGAGGCAGGTGAGATCAGCTGGGCTGAGAGCCACTGGCCTGCACTTGCAAAAATGTTTCACAGCATGGGTTTTGAGTTTGGGCCCCTGCTGTACCACTTTTAAGATATGCAGCCTTGAAAAATTTACATAACCTCATTGGGCCTCAGTTTCTTCATCTCTAAAATGGAGATAATGAGATACCATCTCAATGCAAGGTTATGGGGGTATTCAGTAAAATAACAAGATAATAAATGGAAAATTCTTATAATCTTTGGATACTAAAAAGCACAAAACAAACGGTTAACTTCATCTTTAATTATTCAGGTGAATCAGACTTCATCCTTTGTCCCCTATCCATTGGTGAAGTGCAAGGGGGAATTTCATCTACCTGAAACTCAGATTGAATTTGGATAGCACCTTGACTTTCTACATGGAATTCACTGGTTTCCCACTCCCCAATTCTTCCCCTGGTTCTCAGGTCTGGAATTCCAGGAGGCAGGGGTGTGGGTAGGAAGAGCAGGTGGCACTTGAGGTTCACTGTCACACTGGAAAATTCCAAAGCTGGCTTGCAGAGATAGGATGTTTGGACCCACATCTGGATTTCAGGATTCCCATTTGAGCACAGCTGGACTCCACAGAGCTGAAGTTTTCTCTGCTGAGATATAGATATTTCCCTGGCAACAATCTCTCAAACTGACATGAAGACATGGCCGCCCACGGGAACGCGGTGTGTCTGCCTTGGCTCACCTATAATTTGTGAGGCTAGCTTCTAAGGACTGCAGTGCATGAGTGGAGCACAGTAAAATGTTTACTGATCCTCCAAGGGCCAAAAGTGGGGTGCAGGTTGGTGGAGGGTCCTTGGAGGAGAAATAAGGCATGTAGAACATTCCTTTCAGCTAGAACAGACAAGCACAGGCTACATACTGGATGGTTCAGACCCTGTGGTGAGGGTGGGATGGGGGTGGTCTCTGTGCCTGTAGCAGTTTTGTAGTGTGAGCTGTGCTGCCTTTGGCTTTAATCCTTTCAGAAATATTTAACCCCAGTTCTGGCCAACCGGAGCTTGATTTGGGCTTCTCAGCTGGGACGACTTGGACTGCAGGCCAATGTCCTCCTAATTTTTAACATTTTAGTAAGATGGCTGTTGTCCTTTTGTGTCCTCTGGAACATGACTTGGTGCTCAAAGAGCAGGAGGGAGGCCATTCTGAGGGCTGGGACAGGAGACTCTGTCAGGGGTCCTGGTGGCTTGGACAATGGTGGTGGTGCTATGATGGAGTTGTTTGCCTGAACTGAAGAAAGTTTATGAGATACCTTCCAAAGGACTTAATCATCTATTGGGTAGTGGGAATGAGAAGGAGGTGGGGTCAAGTTGGTATCCAGAATGGCAGGGAAGACCACGAATTTGATTTTGGAGACTTGACTGAGGTCACCCTGAGGCCCATGTGGCAATGTCTAACATTATAGATGAGTCTGGGCCTGGATTAATCTGTACAGACGTAGATGAGGTCATGGAACACCTGAGATTGACTGGGGAGAGAGCAGAGTGGCAAGAGAAGGGGCTTTGGTATAAGCCAAGGGAAATCTTGATGAGAGGAGAAGAATTCATGAGAAGGGTCAGAAGATCAGCAGGCAGGGGACATGTGGCTATACAGACAGGAGAGGGAGAAGAACAAGGGTCAATTGTGTTGACAAGAGCCCATTGGGTTTAATATATCATGCTCATCAGCTGTTGCTGAAATTTTAATTGAGGCCAGTTGTGGGGGGTACAAATATTCATCTTAACTCTGGGTATTCTAGCACCCAACCAGGGTGTATGCTCATGGTCTCTACACTCTTGTAAAACTATAGTTTGTGTTTGTGATTCCAAAGCCTCTGTTCTTCGTACAATGATTGGCTGTCACTTCCACATTGACTGGGAAAAGGCCCCAGCATTGGTGGAGAGCCCGGCTCTGGTTGTGTTCCTTGGCACAAAATGGTATCATTGGGAGACCCTCACTTTTCTACACTGAGGGTCTTTTGCCTTTCTCATTCCTTCACCAAGTATTTGAGCAGCTCCTATGTACCAGGTGCTGAGCTATGTGCTGTTCTACAAGATGGATCAGTCCCTGTTCTCCTAGTGGAGGAGACAGACTGTGGTCCAAGAGCCAAAGCTAGCCCCCTCTCTGTGTTTGTAAATAAAATTTTAGTGGCATACAACCACACCCATTCATGTAGTATTGTCTGTGGTTGCTTTCCTGCTGCAATGGGAGAGTTGAGTACTTGGGACAGAGACCTTATAGCCCACAATCCTGAAAATATTTACTCTTAGAGTCTCAGGTTAAGGGACTTTTTGCCCACCATGGTGTCCCATGGGGGCATGAGTACAGCAACTCTTGAAATGCACACAGCTCTGGGGTAGGGTTGCTGCAAGTGCCTAACTTGCAGGACTCTGTAGAGGAGAGGGTGACAGGTACCCTACTCTCAACTTTGTGGTTCTTTGGTGTCCAGGGAAGGTTCTGAGTATTTTTTTCTTACCCCTGTGGTAGGGCACCAAGATAGCACCATTGATTTTTGGATGGGGGATAGAAAGAAGGGAAAGAATGGTGACTTGTTGGTCCCCTCCTAAACATCTCCCTAAGATCCTACTTCACACAGCTACCAAAATCTGGTGAGATCACCCTTCATGGTACTGTGACTATCACCAAGAAGAAAGAGAAAAGAAAGGTGATTTTTGCCAGCACAAGAACTTAGGTTATTGAAATTAACATTTCCCCCTGAAGTTTTATAATGTCTGGGCATGCATATTTAAGCATCTGCCTCAAAAGCTCCCACTAATAAGCAGATGGCACATTTTCCTTTTTTTTTTTTTTTTTGTTCTCTGAGCAACACAAGGCTTTCTGTATGGCCCTCCTTGCAAACAACTACATGTGGAGGTGATAGGACTTCTGACCACGAGCACAGATCCCAGAGAGGCTGAAAAGCCCTATGTTTGTGGGGCTGTTCAGCTGAGGAGCAGGCCTGTGCCCTTTTCAGCACCAGCGGGAAGTTGTTGGGTTACTCACAGCCTACAGGTCTCCTCCTTTGCTTCTCCCAAGTGCAACCACAGAGTCTTGGCTGAATTTGACCCCTGGACCTCACCAGCAGGGAAGCAGGGGTCCTAGGCAGACTGGGGTCTGAGATTGAAGCCCTAGAGGGGGTGAGGCTAGGTAAACCTGCTGGGGAGGTTACAACAAGAAGGTCAGAGGCAAAGAGGAAGACAGGAGAGCTGGCATGCAGAACAAGGACCTGGAGGACACAAAGGAGAAAGCTGGAATTTTCAAGAACATAGAGAAGGGCAGACACCTTTAACATGCTCCAGGTGTGGCTGGGCAATACGAATTTGCTGGTTTTCCCGCTCCTGGGTGTCTATTGCTGTGTTCCACGGTGTCATTGAAATGGTCCGGTGGGAGCTCTGTGCAGCTTTGCATTCCCATGGGTTTGGGGATCATGGGGGCTGCGCCTGGGGTTTCCTTGTCTCTGTGCCCCTACCTGTCTTGTCCCTGCACCCATGACTGTACGTGGACCTGCCTTGCCTCTCAGACCTGTGTCCTGGAGAAACCTGGGCAAGACTTGTGTCTTTGCAATGGGGCTTGTGTCTTGCATGCCTGGAAAAGGAAGACTTTGTGACCTGGAAACTTGTGGCTTAAGTTGGAAGGTGAGTGCTGCCTGGGAGGGAACAACTGCTGCCCTCTTCATTTTCCATTTGATTCTGCGTTCTGTGTTGTCTGGTGGACTTGTAAGCCCTGACCTCTAGGAATTGAGCTGGATGAAAGTTTACATGGTCTGGGAATAATTTCTTGCTTTTGTCCTGCTTATTAGCAATACAAATTATTATTTTCTCATTGTAAAGAACTTAAACAATGCTATATATACAACACGAAAAGCTGAGCTCCTCCTTTATCTGGTTCTCTTTTCTCTTGCTTCTCTGTGGTGACACCAGGGAGGGTTGAGGTATAGTCTTCCACAACTTTCCCTATGTGTATGCAAGCACATATATTTGCACATAAAACTTGCACATAATTTAATTTTAATCTTTTAAAAATAAAAATAGGATAATGTTATATTTATTGTTTGGAAAGCCACCTTCTTACTCAATGATATATGTTTGACATCATCACACACTGGAACCTGGCTCCACCTTCCTCTTGAGGTAGTTATTCAGCTGTGTGGCTACACTGTACTTTATTTAGCCAGCCCTATACCAATAGTTCATTGAATGGTTTCTGCTTTTTCCCTGTTGCAAATGGCATGGTGATGAATATCCTGGCACTCAGCACTCGGTGATCCATGCTTCTATAAAATGTTCCTAGCAGCAGGATGGCCAGGTCAGAGGGTGGTCTGTGCTGAATTCACAGGCTGGTTAGATGTCTCCCTGCCTCCTAGTTCCCCAAGGCTCTGCAGGGGTCATCCTCCTAAAGCTCACCCTTCAGAATGGTATTGTCTGCCTCACCTTCACCTACTTCAGTGTATACCCAGGCACCTCTGAGGTCCAATCACCCCCAGCAGCACCCCCTAGCTGGACTCTGGCTTCAGACTCTGGCAGGTGGCTTCGCTCTGGAGGGAAAGCTTGCTTTCCCAAACATTCTTGGTACTGTTACTGCAAGTTCCAAGGTTGTCATTTGTTTCCTTCAGGTCTTGCCACTTCCTACCTGTGGGTCCTTAAGCAATATAATAGTAAATACACCACCACCACCACCACCACCACTACTACTACTAATGGGCCCTGGCTGGTGTGGCTCAGTGGACTGAATGCCAGTCTTTGAACCAAAGGGTCGCCTGTTCATTTCCCAAACAGGGCAACATGCCTGGGTGCCCTGAGGCCAGGTCCTCAGTAGGGGGCGCGTTAGAGGCAACCACACATTGATGTTTCTCTCTCTCTCTTTCTCCCTCCTTTTCCCTTTAAAAAATGTTAAAAAAATAATTATTGCCTCCTAGGGTTGTAGGGAGGATTCAGTGAAATTACCACTTCCACATGCTTAGCTTATGCACATTCAGCAAGTGCCAGGCAGGTCACTGCTGAGATTTTGGCATGCTGGACTGTGGCCTTAGCTGGGGGTATGTCTTTGGTACTGAGCCTACCACCAAGCCCTTAGTGCCACCCAGTAAACACTCAGTGAGATGTAGATTGGGGCTGAAGCAGTGGCAGCAGATGAAAGGAAACAGGGCTCCCCACAGGTCCCTAGCCAGTGGGCTCCAGGATGGACCTGCAGCCTTAGAGCCCCTTGCCCCTTGCCTGCACTTGCCAAGGTTCACAGGGCTGTGCTGTGTCTTCCAGGCTAGAGCCCAGAAGCTGAGCTGGGCAGGTTCTGACCACTGTCCTGCCGTATCAGGGCACTCCCATTCCCATCTTGGACCTGGATGCCAAGTGGCTCCAAGGCAGCAGGGACTCAGCTTGTTCTGAGCCAAGAGATGGAAGACAGGAAAATATGGAGGGGTGGGGAATCCTCATTTCGGCTAGTGCTTTCCCTTTTACTTGGACACTGCAAGGCAGGTGGGTTTGTTTCTCTGTGTGCACCCATGCACGTGTATGTTTGTGTTTTTGTGCATGTGTGACTTTCTTTGTGAGCTTTCAAAACCTAGTTTGTGTTTATGTGGGATCAGCATTGCCAGATTAAATACAGGAATCCAATTAAACCTGACTTTCAAGTTAACAATTTTTTTTAGTATAAGTATATCCCAGTGCAATATTTGGGACATACACTAAAAATGATTTGTCATTTATCTGAAATGTAAGTTTAACTGGCATCCTGTCTTTTTACTTGCTACATCTGGCTGCCCTGTGTGGGGGCTGTCAGTGAGTATTGGTGTATCTGTCCTTGAGGGATGCTCTGTGTGTCTATAGGTGCCAGGATGGGGATGAATGGAGAAGACCTTCCTGGGCTGCTTCAGGGGCCCAGCGGCTATGGGATTGGATGCTCCATCCCCAGGCCTAGATGGTGCTCCCCAGCATCCGCCTCTCTTCTCCACCACCTCCCTGGCTTTCCCTCCCATCTCTCTCCAAACACAGGGGCAAGAGCTGCTCCATCTGCCCTTGTTTGGAGCATAGCCGCCCAGCCAGACGAGATGCAAACAGCACACAGATGGCTGCAAAGATTCCCCAGCTCCCTCTGCAAGGGGCCTGCAGATGAAATGGAAGCCCTTGTCCTCAGCCCCTCCTTCTTCCAGAAAACCCAAGCCAACAGCCACCATGTAGTGTTGCTGCTTTAGACACTTCACTCTCCTGGTGATTAAACCACCCTGTGTTTTGCCGAACAAATGGAGCCCTTTATTTCCACCATAAACTTGTTCACGCACACATGAACTTGGATCCACCAGTGTGCCTGATTCATTTGCTCTCACTGTGGTGGACGACAGGCTCTTGTCTCAGGCCTCTGGTGAAGAGCTGCTTAACTTCCATCTGAAAGTACCCCCTCCCCTTGTTGAAACCAACCACGGGTTTGGAAGAAAGATGCCTCTTGCCCTTTTGTAGGTTCTGTATGACTCTTGATAATTGGTTATGACTCAAATTATCCAGGGTCCTGCCCCTAGGATTACAAGTTTGAGGGTGCACTTGTGTCCAGTTGGCTGGGGGGCTGTCAGGGAGGACATTGGACTGGCGTCTGAGTCTATGACAGTGCTTCATGAGAAATACCACTAAGGGACCTTGTCCTGTGTTGTTAGAGGAAATGACTATTTGGTCATTTACCAAGCTCCTGACAGAGGGGAGTCTCAATTTCCTTGCACTTCTTCTATGCTGCATCAGCTGAGTCTTACAGAGTGGGTAGCAGTTGGCATCTCACCTGAATATCCCAGGCAAGGGTGGCCAAGGAACCAGGGCTTTGCAGGGTTGAGTTCTGGATCCCACTGGCAGAGGCGATGACCCCTGTGCCCCAAATTCCCTCTGCTGGAAGAGTACCAGATCTGGGAGTGGCTAGTGAGCTGGAGGCTGGCAATGACGGTGGCCATCACCCTTCACCCCTCCCGCCTTGTGGCATCTTTGGGCAAGGCTGTGTCTTGGTCTCCTGCCTGGGGAGTGGGTCAGGAAGGCCAAGCCTGTGCTCTCCCAGGACTGGTAGGACGATAAGATTAGATGTCAGGTGAGCACCCTTTGAAAATGAAAACATTCTATTTGAATGCAAAGTGTTTTATGACTGTGATATTTTGTATCCTGTGAAATAATCATTGACCCTGAAACTATCTGTATAAAAATGACCGGAATTGACCTTTCCTCCATGTCTCTGCTTGGGGAGGGAGTTTTTCAAAGACTGTTGTTTTATACCAGGGGAAAACTGAGGAAGGTGTAGAAACAAGGCCAGGACCCAGGACTCTGGACTCCCTGACTGTGTAGGGTCTTTCATAGGGGAACCACTTCAGGTTCTTTCTACAAGTTTTCTCTGTAAGAACAGCCCTCATGCAGTATTCACAGAGAGACCTTAGACAGAACCTAAACACAAAAGCAGATGTTGGGTGGATCCAGTCATTTCTGCAACATGAATGGCTGTGGGGCTGAAGCAAGCAGGAACATCTTTGGAGTCACAGATTTAGGTGTGAACCCCAAACTTTTAGTTACAAGCCTTGAGCACTCACACAGTTTGTTCAGCATCTCTGGGCCCCAGTGGCCTTGGAAAATAGGACACATTGTATTATAGGACACCTGTAGGGAGACTCCCACCTGTCTCATGACCAGCAGGGCAGAGTTCAGGTATCTTAGATGCCTGTCTCTGGTGCTAACAAAGCCCATTGTCATTACCACAAGTGCTTCCCTTGCAAGTTATTCTTAGTTTTGGGGACCACACATTTGAGATAATGACACAGTGTCTGGCACAGTAGTCAGTATTTACAGGTTTATTTTAGTGCCTTCTTTGTTTTTTTTTCATAGTTTCATATTGCCCCAATCCTTAAGGACACCAGAATCATGTGCAAGGACTGTGTTTATTAACTATGCCAATTCCTGGGGCTTTCTTCCAGAAATTCTGATACTCAGGGGCTCTGCTTGAATCTGTTTTCAAAAGCTCCCAGGTGCGTCTCATGTAGCCAGCTTAGCTCTGGCTTGGCTCTGGCTTGGCTCTGCCTTGGCTCTGGCTTGGGGATCCAGTTTGGGAACCAGTCTTGGGTGCTACTTTGCTTGAACCTCAAGTTTGGCACTTCTACTCCATCTCGAATTACCAGTACTTGTGTGCAAGTCAGCTTCCTCCCCTGGAATGTAAGCTCCTTGATGTCAGGGTCATCTCTCAGGTTTGCATCAGTGAACCAAGCTTTATGGTCAATGGAACGTTGTTGCTTGCTGAGTGGAGTCAGGCTCTAGGGGGCGCTCGTGCGTGTACATGTGTGTCTGTGTGTGTGTGTGTGTGTGCGTGAGAGAGAGAGAGCGAGAGAGAGATGTGAATCTTTGTTAAAAGCAAACCTCTGCATGTGCAGTGAGTCAGTGTGATTTACTCTAATGCAAGCCAGTGCAGCTTGAGCAAAGGTCTTGCCTTGAAATGGAGTGATGTTATAGATGGGCAGAGCTGCCAAAAGCTTTCCTGGGAAACACTTCAGTGTCTTCTCCTTTAAACATCGCATGGATATGGAGTGGTTTCTAGCAGAGTACCACAGTAAAGACGCGTGTGAGTAACTGGGTTTGGGGATGGAGAGGCTTCTGCTGAACAAAAACCATGGGATATTGAAGCTGGAACAGTAGGTGTCATCATCCATTACTACTGCATGTGAGGTGGGGACTTGACACCTGAGAGAAGAGCGTCCTTTCAGGTCCTCAGCCTTTCAAACCATTCCTGAGTTCCTCTTACATTCGTAATCAGTATCACGATTTGTACCGACTGGATAATACTTCAGTTGCTTCCAGTAATAGGAAAATAAACCATAGGGCCAACTTCCTTGAGGGAAGGTGCATCAGAGCCTCTCAGAATGCTGCCTGTAGGGTTTTCATTGATACCATCTAAACATGTGGATTGCAAGGGCTCACCCTTTTGGATTAGAATATCCAGGGCAGGAGTCACAAAATGAACTGATAACTAAAGAAGCTTGTAATCCAATAGGTAGGTTAGATGAACATATGAATACAAACTAGATTAATAAAATAATACCTTGGTTATTTTATTTATTTTTTATTTTTTTTAATTTTTTTTAAGATTTTTATTTATTTTTATTTTTTTTTTAGGGAGGGAAGGGAGGGAGATAGAGAGAGAGAGAGAAACATCAATGTGCGGTTGCTGGGGGTTATGGCCTGCAACCCAGGAATGTACCCTGGCTGGGAATCGAACCTGGGACACTTTGGTTCCCAGCCCGCGCTCAATCCACTGAGCTACGCCAGCCAGGGCATACCTTGGTTATTTTAAACAAAACATTGTTTAAAAAGAAATTCAAGGAATACAGAAAAGTACAAGACACAAAAAACAATCACCTCAAATCCTACTACCCCAAGAAACAAACCTCCTTAATATTAAGTGAACTGCGTCCCAGACTGAGCCTGCTTACAGGTAGAAGAATAGCTAGAGATGTGGACAGACAATTCTGGTGATACCAAAAGGGGGTTTTTAAAAGAACAGGTACTAAATTTAATGCTGCATGAATTTAACTGAAGGGAAAGAAACTGAAGTGAAACTGAAGAAATTGGAGGGAGGAAGGCAAAACAAGAAGCGGTATGAAGTTGTGAAGAACAGGTTCGGAAGGGGAGTGAAGGCGGGAGAAGTGGAAGATAGGAGAATGTAACTAGACTGGGAATTTGAGATCTTGAGACCAGGTGGCTTTACAGTGATGCTGAAGATCGAAGAGAGGGCATTAGAACAAAGCTGCAAAGGCCCACTTTCTATGGCTGAGATGAGTAGATGCTCCCCATGAAGTCTGCTCATTGTTGGTGAGAAGGTGAGCATCCTGGCCCTGACGGATCTTTCCTAAGGAGGACTCTGCTCTGTTCTTGGGGCCTTTACCATATTCCTTTACCATGACAATTCTGTATAAAATGTTCATGGGTCAAGGATGACATAAAAAAAAACTGGGAAAATGTTGTGGGAGTGTGCATGTGGGTGAAAGAAAGCTTGTTGGTTGTTCTTTTTTGGAGGTTGTTACTTATTCTGAAATTATGTCTATTCTATTATTTTTGGGCAGTGTTTTCAGATTTTTTCTTTTATAGAATGTTATGGGGTAGAAATTTCTAATATTTATATCCAATTCTCCTCTTCTTCTTGGCAATAGGAGGTTCCTCCATGCAGTGGTGGGGGGCCAATAGCCGATGGGGGCAGAAGTGAGGTGTGTCACCTCTAGGCTGGAGCACTGAATTCCTAGAACTGGTCTCCCAGCGCTCTTCCCTATGCTGCCCGACAGGTGACAGAACCTCCATTGGCCTGATCCCCACAGTAAGTTCACTGTGGAAACAGAGCTCCCTCCACCCTCTGCTCCTTGACATGCAATGACATGTAACACAAATGATGAAAACAAGTCCTGTTGTTTTACGTCATGAGACTCAGGCATTGTTAGTTATTGTGGCAAATACCTAGTCTAGCTTGGCAGTTTTTTTGGGGAGTGTGTGTGTGAAATTGGTCATTTAAAGAAACTCTTTCTTATCACCTCTCCAGAAAGGTTTTTTTTTTTTTAAACTGGTTTATGGAATAGAAAAATCTGGGAATCAGTAGCTTAAAGAAGCACAATGTGGGATATTTACAAGGCTAGGTTATTCCCTTTATGGTAGCTTAGCCAAGACTTGGAGTATTTCAGTCTTTCCTGGTCCACATTCCCTAGATCTTGGGGAGATGTCAATAAAATGTTATGGCTGAAATGGTGTATTCAGCCACAGCAACCCTGACTCAGTTCCAGCCATTGAACCCTCTCTGCTTTTGAAGGAACTTCGTGCTGCTGTGACATCTCAACATTTCAGAGGTATTCTATGCTAATGACATTAAATCATTAAATGACATTTCAGAGGTATTCTGCTTCATGGTCCCCCCAAATTAAACACCTCAATCATGCAAATACACCCAGTTGGATTTACTGCAACAGATTCCCAACTAAGGATGTAATTAGATCATATTTTTCCCAGTTCAACTGAAAGAAAATTGCTATTACGAAGTTTGCTTTCCGTCTTTGATGGTGTGTGTGTCTCCGGGTGTGTATGCGTGTGTGGGTGGACGTCTGCATGTAAACGACAATGTGCAGCTGTGTGGGTGTGTGCAAAATTCCCATGTGAATCTCAGTTTTGTAGGATTCTTAAGGCCTTGATCCCAGGGGATGCCATTTTAAGAAAAGTCAATCAAAAGCAATACAAAGAATTGAAATAAAAATCCCAGCTCTGAAGACACCAGGCTTGTGGGCAGTGCTGGGTTTTCTTTGTGTAGGATTCCACCTGCCTCCAAATGACATTTTTGCTTTCTATTAAGTGATCACAGGGTTAAAATTGATTATACACACAAAAGCATAGATACTGTATGATTCTTTTTGCATCAGCATTTCTCACCTGAGACACCATTGACATTTTAGGTTGGATATTTCCCTGTTGTAGGGTTGCCCTGGGCACTGTAGGATGTTTAGCAGCATCTCTGGAGTCTACCCAGTAGCTGCCAGTAGCATACTTTCCCCCAAGTTCTGACAACCAAAAATATCTCCAGACCTTGCTCCCTGGAAATGTTCCCTGGGGGTCAGAATTGCCCCCCAGTTGAGAGCTACTGCTTTACATAGAGCACAAAATCAGGTGTGATGAGTTGAGGCTGTTGGCAGTTGGAGTTGAGTAGCGACTGACAGCGGAGTAGGGGGTTTTGTGAGGGGGCTTCAGTGCTGTATTTCTGGATCTGGGTATTGGTTAAATGAGTACATTCAGTTTGTGGGACATACTCATGTTGAGTCAGCCTCTTGTGTGTGTACATTTCTACATGTATGTTATAATTCAACAAAGCATTTAATAAATAAATCATCAATGAGTGAGAATCAAATCATTGGCCTGAAGGCTGATCACCTTAATTTCAACTGTTGTCAGATGAACATGAGGGGCCCCCAAGAGGAGCCTTTCAAAATGTGGGCCAAGGGGAAGGGTCTGTGTGCACATGTTCTGGGGTTTGCTAGAGTCACAGAGAATGAGGCCTTCTCCTGAGGGCAAGAGAAGTGACATGTGAAGTCCCAAAGCACAGAGCTTTCTAAATGGATTTACCAAAACATGTGTACGACACAGGCTTCCAGCACAATACCAGTGTCCATGGAAACAGTTCTGCAGCAAGGGCCACACATAGGGTTCAAGTTGAGTTGGCACTGGGGAATTTGGCCATGGTTTCTTGGAGATATCCACAGTTTCTGTAATCAACAAACATGTATGGAACCACTGTGTGCATAGAACTTTCCAGGATAGGAGGTTAAAAAGATGGCTTCAAAATGGAAACAATCAGAGGTGACTCTCTACCCTGACACAGATTAGATAAAACACAAGGTTTTGCTGGGAAAGTGCCTTGATAGACCTCACCCTGCAACCTATATAAGAATAAAGAGCACATTTTTCATTACACATAAAAATGTATTGTGTTTCATATATACAAATGCAATTTGTGTTCATTAACTGTGTGGTGGAATTATGCCTATACTTTTAGCAATTTTAAGTATATTTTATTGATTATGCTATTATAGTTGTTGCATTTTTTCTCTCCCTTTTATTCCCCTATGCCCTGCACTGCCCCCCTCCCACTAGCATTCACCCCTCCCTTAGTTCATGCCCATGGGTTGTACATAAAAGTTCCTTGGCTTCTCCATTTTCTATACAATTCTGAACCTCCCCCTCTCTATTTTGTACATAACATTTATGCTTCTTATTCCCTATACCTTTCCCCTCATTCTCCCCCTTCCTCCTCTCCACTAATTGTTTTTGTTTCTTAGGTTTGGTTGTCGATAGTTGTGAGTTTATTGTCATTTTACTGTTCATATTTTTTATCTTCTTTGTCTTAAATAAGTCCCTTTAACATTCATATAATAAGGACTTGATGATGATGAACTCCTTTAACTTGACAATATCTGGGAAGCACTTTATCTTCCCTTCCACTCTAAATGATAGCTTTGCTGGATAGAATAATTTTGGATGTAGGTCCTTGCCTTTCATGACTGTGAACACTTCTTTCCAGCTCCTTCTTGACTGTAAAGTTTCCTTTGAGAAATCAGCTGACAGTCTTATGGGAATTCCTTTGTAGGTGACTCTCTGCTTTTCTCTTGCTGCTTTTAAAATTCTCTCCATATCTTTGAACTTGGGTAATGTAATTATGATGTACCTTGGTGTGTTCCTCCTTGGGTCCAACTTCTTTGGGACTCTCTGAGCTTCCTGGACTTCCTGGAAGTCTAATTCCTTTGCCAGATTGGGGAAGTTCTCCTTTAGTATTTGTTCAAATAAGTTTTCCACTTGTTGCTCTTCCTCTTACCCTTCTGGTACTCCTATAATTCGGATGTTGGAACATTTAAAGATGTCCTGGAGGTTCCTAAGCCTCTCCTCATTTTTTTTTTTTAAATTATTGTTTCTTCATTCTTTTCTGTTTGGTTGTTTCTTTCTTCCTTCTGGTCCACTCCATTGATTTGAGTCCCAGTTTCCTTCCCATCACTATTGGTTTCCTGTGCATTTTCCTTTATTTCACTTAGTGTAGCCTTCATTTTTTCATCTTATTTGCGACCAAATTGAACCAATTCTGTGAGCATCCTGATCACCAGTGCTTTGAATTGTGCATCTGATACATTGGCTATCTGGCTATCTCTTAGTCACTTAAAAGTGTTTGCTGTGGAGCTTTGATCTGTTCTTCCATTTGGGCCATTTTTTTTTTGCCTTGTCATGCCTGTTACATATGAGGGGCAGAGGCTTAGGTGTTCACCAGGGTGGGGTAACCCAGTTGCTGGGTTGTGATGCTGTATGTGGGGGCGGGGTCCGAGATAGAACAATGGTGCTTTCTCCACTCTCTCTTGGATTTCAGTCCCTTCTGCTGTTTCCCCCAAGCAAACTGGGCTTCTCTGGTGCTAATTCCCATGTGGGTAGGCTTGTGCACATTCTAGAACCCTGTAGGTCTCTCCAATGAACTCTCCTATGAGGCTGGGAGTCTCTCCGTGCACCTCAACACCCACAGGTGTTTTCAATTGGTGTTTTGAGGCTTTATTTCCCATCACTGGGACCCTGGGCTGCTCAGTCTGTCTCACTCCCCAGTTTTGCCAGGTTTATCTGTGTGTGAATATGGGACTGCCTGGTCAGCCAGCCACTTTGCGCGCAGTGTCTCGCTTCACAATCGCCACCTCGCTGGGTCTGCCCATTGCCACCCTGCACTTGGGGTCTGCCACCTGCCACCTGTGTGCCCAGGGTCTGTCCGCTGCCATCTTGTGTGCCTGGGGTGTCTTGTGTGCTGGGCGTCACCGCTTTTTGTGCTGTGACCACTCTTTGCCCAGCCATCCTACTCTACCCTGCTTACCAGTCTGGATGAAAGTGTCTATTTTAACTCTTTGGTTGTTGGACTTCCATACATTCAATTTTCTGTCAGTTCTGGTTGTTATTTTATTTATAAATTGTTGTTGTCCTTATTTTGGTTGTGCGAGGAGCCACAGTGTGTCTACCTATGCCTCCATCTTGGCTGAAAGTTCAGTTTTCAATTTCTTGCTTTTCCTCTTCTCCTTCTGGCACCCCTATGATTTGGATGTTGCAACCTGTATAGTTGCCCTGGAAGGTTACTAAACCTCTCCTCATTTTTCTGAATTCTTGTTTCTTCATTCTGTTCTGGTTGGAATGTTTACTTCTTCCTCCTGCTCCAAATCATTGATTTGAGTCCCGGTTTCCTTCCCGTCACTGTTGATTCCCTATACATTTTCCTTTATTTCATTTTTCATAGCCTTCACTTCTTCTGTTTTGCAACTATACTCATCTATTTCTGTGAGCATCCTGATTACCAGTGTTTTGAACTCTGCATGTGATATGTTGGCTATCTCTTCATTGCTTAGTTCTGTTTTTGGAGCTTTGATCTATTCTTTCATTTGGGCTTTTTTTTTTTTTTTGTCTTGGTGCTCATGTTATGTTGTAAGAGGTGGAGACTTAGTTATCCATGAGGGAAGGGCAGCCCAAGTTGATGCATTGTGTAGGAGGGGTCAGAGAGGAAACAATACTGCTTGTTTGGCTGGGCTCTCACCAGTCACTTCCCCCGCTACCCACAAGGAAATTGGGCCCTTCTGGTGCTGATTCCCTGGGTAGGTGGGTTTGTGTACATTCTAGGACCCTACAGGTGTCTCCAACCAACACTCCTGTGAGGCTGGGGCTCCACCACAACCACCACAGGTTTTTCCAGCCAGAGGCTTTGAGGCTTTATTTCTCCTTGCTGGAACCCTGGGTTGCCTGGTCTGTCTCACTCCACAGTTGTTCCCCCTGGTTTATCTACACACAAATGTGGGACTGCCCAGTCCTCAAGCTGCCGCCTTGCCACACGTCCTCTCTGCACCAGCTGCCTATCTCTGCCCCTCCTAGCGGTCTGGATGTATGTTTCTTATTTAACTCCTTCATTGTGAGACTTTCATACAGTTCCATTTTCTGATAGTTCTGGTTGTTTTTTGTTTTTAAATTTGTTGTTGTCCTTTTGGTTGTGCAAGAAGGCAAAATATATTTACCTACACCCCCATCTTGGCTGGAAGTTCTCTTAGCAATTTTTTTTTTGAGAGAAAAATTTGTTTCTCAGCAAGTCATCTCTAGAATATGGTGAACTGGAAATTTACTTAGAACTGATAGAAGGTACAGGAAAGTCAGGCCTTATGCAGAAGATTCTAGTCAGTGGTAAAGCAAAAAATTTAGTATAGTCAACATTACTCTTGAAAATTTCCTCCATCTTTCATAAAGTCCACACTCACCACGCCCAACCCAGCATGTCTCCCACCAGGGTTGGAACAGAGCATGGTCTCTTCCATGGGCAGCTGATGAAATCATCAAGTGGCCACAACTTATGAAGCATTGTGTCTTCAACTTGAGAATCATTCATCAAAGCGAGATATTCTCTCTGGGAAAGGAAAATAGCAATAAGCTCCTGTCGTGAGGCTGTTTGCAATTCTCCTTCCCCTCTCTTTCCTTCTCTTTGTTCTTGCCAAGTACTGATAATTCATTTTTCACTGATGAAAAGAGCCCAAGTTGATCTATACTGAGGAGTGAAATTGCTGTGTCACATGGTAACTCTACATTGAAATATTTGAGGAACTGCCAGACTGTTTCCCAAAGTGGCTGCACCATTTCACATTCCCAGCAGTAGTGTATGAGTGTTCCAATTTCTCCACATTCTCACCAACACTTGTTATGGTGTGTCTTTTTTTATTATAATTGTCCTAATGGGTGCAAAGTGGTATCTCATTGTGAATTTGATTTGCGTTTTTCCAATGGGTAATGATACTGAGCATCTTTTCATGTACTTAATGGCCAATTGTGTATCTTCCTTGGAGATATGTCTATGCAGAAATAAAAACATATAGGTCACACTAAAATGTATATATTAATGTTATATAATATAGTGATGTTATAGTGGCATCCTTCATAATAGCCAATAGCCAAAAACCACCAAAAGGTGGAAATAATCCAAATACCCATAATCAGATGAATAGATAAACAAAATGTGGCATACCCACAGAAGGGAAATAAAAAGGAGTGAAGTTTTGATATATGCTACACAATAGATGAACCTTGAGAACATGATGCTGAGTGAAAGAAGCCAGGCACAAAAAGTCACATATTATATGATTTTAATTCATATAAAAATCAATAACAGGGAAATCTATAGAGACAGA
The DNA here is from genome assembly GCF_019186645.2 of Phyllostomus hastatus. Lineage (NCBI taxonomy): Eukaryota > Metazoa > Chordata > Mammalia > Chiroptera > Phyllostomidae > Phyllostomus > Phyllostomus hastatus. Next base: position 3,030,472 of record NW_025334030.1, on the reverse strand, counting down.
AATTAGTAGTTGCCTAGGGCTGGTGAGTGAGTGGGAGGATGGTATGGGATTTTTGTTTGAGGTGATAAAATGTTCTAAAATTGACTGTGCTAATGATTTTACATATCTGGGACTATATTAAAAACCACAGAAATGTGAAAAAAAAGAGCCCAAGTTGCAATTCTATTGATCATTTTTGATGGACTTTAAAAGTACAGGTTCCTGGGCCTATCTCCAATGCTACTGACTCAGTAGGTTTGGGGTGGGGCTTGGCTATCCCGAGGGATTCTACTGTTTGACCTGGTTTGGGCCCCAGTATGTTTGTAGGGAATGCTCTTTCTTCTGAAGTCTAAAGTCATGGTGATGACGGCTCGTGTTTATAGAGATCATCATATTTTCAGCAATGTGCTGAGCACCTTTACTCTCATCATCTCCTGTTACTCTCACAGTAACTTCCTGATGGGGTAGATGAAATAACTGCTGCTTAGAGATGAGGAACTGAGGTTTTAGAGGAGTTTAAGTAACGTGTTCAAAGCCCCAGTAGCAATCGATGGAGTTGGAAGATATATTGGGGGCATTTACTTGGGAGCCAGTTCTCTCAAGCCCACAGATTTCATAATCCATGGATGGCTGGAGTCCTGCCTGAGATTTCTGCTGAGACCGGGGTGGAGGCCCAGTATCTTAGAACCTCCCCAGTCTCCTGGGCATGTTAGTCTATGTCTACTGCCTCTATCTCACACTCTGGTGATCAGAAACAAGGTCCCTGCTTTGATTTCCACAGGCATAAGCCATTCACACTGAGCACTGACTTGAGATTTGCAGCCATGGAGAAGGTCACATAACTCTACACTTGATCTTAGCCAATTCTGTGACTTCTCTCACTTTGCTTCACCCCTCCATTTTCTTTTTTAAAGATTATTTATTTATTTTTAGAGAGAGGGGAGGGGAGGGAAAAAGAGAGGGAGAGAAACATCAATGCGTGGTTGCCTCTCGCTCATCCCCTGCTGGGGACCTGGCTTGCAATCCAGGCATTGAACTGGGATGCCCTGACTGGGCATTGAACCTGTGACCCTTTGGTTCACAGGCCAGCACTCAGTCCACTGAGCCATACCAGCCAGGGCTTCTTTTTCTTTTAAAAAAACTTATTCATAAAAAATAAAAAAAAATTAATCCTCACTTGAGGACATGATTATTGATTTTAGAGAGAGGGAAAGGGAGGGAGGGAGGGAGAGAAACATCAATTGGCTGCCTCTTACTTGTGCCCCAACTGGGGCTGAACCCACAACCCAGGCATGTACCCTTACTGGGAATTGAACCCATGACCCTTCAGTTTATGGGATGATGCTCCAACCAACTGAGCCACATGGACTAGGGCTGCTTTGCCTCTCCATTTTCTACTTCCCTCCTTCCTCCTGGATTGCTCTGGGAATTCTGATTCTTGTCCCTTTATCTTGCAGAGTCCCTTTATTCTTCTCTGTAATCAATCCCAAAACTGTGTAGTTGAGTCCATGTCAATGCCTGACATGCAAAAAATTCCACAAATGGGATCTGCCCTCTGGAAAGTGGTTGTAGTTAAAGATTGATGTGTACGTTATTTTGTTTTCTGATATAAAACATACCACTTAACTATCAAACCCTTGGCACCTGGCTGCAGTCCTTGGATGGCGGTAGGGGAGTGGATACTGCTCCTTTGTAACATGTTGAGGAATGCCGTGTACTTAAAAAATGAGAAACTGGTTCTCTTTAAGAGGTAGAGGGAGGCTTCCAGAGCTGGTGCTAGTTTGTTTGGAGGCAAACAGCTGTGTGTTTGCCTCCTAAAATTGCCTGCATGTTCAGAGCTCAAAGACATGGTTGCTTGATTTTTTTTTTCTTTGATTGGTTTTCCATCCAATTGCTTGGCAAATTTCAGCTAATAGGTTTAACCTCATGTGTTCAGTTCAGCAGACACTAACAGCACCTACTATGTGCCAGCCTTAATAGCACCTACTGCATGCCAGACACTGGGGATATAGTGGTAAGCAAGATAAACACAGCACTTGAACAAACACAACTTCTCAAAAAAGAGAGGCCATCATTGGGCTTCTGAAGATACCCCTGAATTGTATCCCTTAAGAGGGAAGGGGAAGAGCTTTGGTGTCTGAGGCTCATTGAGGAGGGTTTAGCTGGGTTATCACCAAGGTTTGGAATGAAGGCCGGAGCTGGCACCTGTGTGCAGAGGTGAGAAAGCAGGAATGGTTTAATTTTGGAAGAAGCTGAGATTAAGAGAAGGCTTCTTGGAGTTTCCAGGTATAGTAGAGACCTGTTACATGAGTGTTCTTGTTGCTGAACCTGTGGCCAGTGGCAGTGGAATGATTATTCAAGGGTCTTCTTGTAGCAGATGGCCCCAAAAGGTTAACAGATTGGGAGCAGCTGCAATAATGACGACCAACAGGGACATAATTCCTGCCTGGCTTTCCAACAACATGTAAGTAAGCCCAGAGTTTTTGTGTAAGCTCATGGAGAAGAGAAAGAAGCCCCAGTGATGACAAGATCAAATTCCCCACCTGCCAGGCATATGAGGGTTTGCAGCAGATTTAAGTGGAGTTACAGAAATAGGAATGTGACATTTCTTACACCTGGATGTGGTGGAACAAAATTTATTCCCTCTGGTTTGGAGAGAAGGAGAACGCTTAGTAGACATAACTCAAGTTTTTATTTTTAAGCCCAGTGTCCAGAAATGTAGTTTCTATGGGTCCACAGACCAAAAAGCACCAGAAGCATCACATCCAGTACTGTGTATCTTGTGCCTGGCACTGTCCCCAATTTTCCCAATTTGTCCCATAGAGGAAGGAAGTGCCAGCATCACTTCTATTTCCTCAGGGATGAACTAGGACAGGAGCTTTCATGTTGTTTTCTTTCTTTCTTTCTTTTCTTTCTTTCTTTCTTTCTTTCTTTCTTTCTTTCTTTCTTTCTTTCTTTCTTTCTTTCTTTCTTTCTTTCTTTCTTTCTTTCTCCTTCCTTCCTTCCTTCCTTCCTTCCTTCCTTCCTTCCTTCCTTCCTTCCTTCCTTCCTTCCTTCTTTCTATTTTTAGAGAGAGAGGAAGGGAGGGAGAAAGAGAGGGCGAGAAACAGGAATCGAACCTGTGACCTTTTGTTTGCAGGCCGGCACTCAATTCACTGATCCACACCAGCCAGGGCTCATGTTTTGTTCTTTTACTTTTACAATTTAATCTCTAGTGTATTTTTTCCCCATTACTATTTATTTCTGTATGTTTTTGTGAGAGGACAAGTTGATCTGGTTGGCCAGACAGGAAATTCTAACTCTATCTGGCTAAGTACCAGTATTAATGGATGGGCTACTTTGTCTAAACCGTGGTAGAGGGGTCCCCACCTTGTCCCTTTTCACAGGATCCAGGCTTTGTGGGTCAAGTAGGACATGCAAGAGCTGCCTTTGGCAGAGCCAGCCAGCAAGTGACTGACCACTCATTTTGAACTACAGGGGTTTATCATAGTCTCACATAGTAAGCCTAGAGATAGCTGATTCCAAGTTTTGTTACATGAATAGCTCAAGATAACTGCTTGTTTGACTTTTCTGTGATGCCGTTGTCTTTCTCCTCATGGTCAGAGAGGCTGCCACAGTCCAAATATGAGGTCCTCACATGACAACACCAAAAGGCAAGAAGGCAAGAGGCTCAGTGTCTCCCTACATATTTCTGTATTAAAGTCTCTCCCAGAAAAATCTCAGCAGACTTCCTATACCCCAGCTGCATCAGCTATGGGCTAGCAGGGAGTGGGGAGTCCCTCAACACAATGGTCAGTATAGACTTGTGCGAGCAGTCCTAAAACCATTGTAGGCAAAGAGGGATTTGATGAGGGTGGTTAGATTAGAATCTAAGCCTTAGACTAGGGAACAGCAAAATTTTTTCTGTAAAGAATGGTAGTATTTTAGGCTTTTTGGTCCAGACAACCTCTGTTGCAACTATTCAGCTTTGCCATTGGAGCATGAAAGTAGCCATAGACAATGCATAAATGAATGGGCACAGCTCTGTTCCAGTAAAAGTTTGTTTACAAAAACAGTCAATGGGCTAGATTTGGCCCTTGGGCTATAGTTTGCCAAACCCAGCCTAAACCAATCATGATTTATTGCCGGGGGGTGGGCCAACACTTTCAGAGGAGTTCTGTTAACAAAGAAGAAGAAAGCAATAACCAGTTTCTGGGTATGTAACTGATAGTGTCAGGGCCAGACTAGCTCTCCAATATACTTTGTTGAAAGAAAGGCAATTGGAGGGTCCATCTAGCTGTTTGTTCAAATTGGTTAAAACCTATAGAAGTAAGGGACAGTTACCCTTGTATCAGTTATCTCCTGTCACAAAAGTGCTGTGTAACACAAACCAGTGGCTGAATTCAATAGCCATCTTGGAGCTGCAGTCAGGTGATTGTTGTTGATGTAGAGAGGGCACATCTGGGAAGCTCTGATCTGCCCTAGTGTCTTTTATTCTTCCCTGGGACCAGCAGGCTAGCCTGGGCATGTTCTAATGGTGATGGCATAAGTAAAGGGAGCAATAAGGATTGAGCTTCTACTGTGAAAGTTTTGGTTGTATAACACAGGCCAATATTCCACTGGCCAAAGCAAGACACGTGACTAAACCCATCATCAAGGTCTAGAGAAATAAATTCTGCCTCTTTAATGGGAGGAACAGCAAAATCATATGGCAAAAGGCCTGGATATAGGGCATTGTGAAGGATTTTGTCCATTAACATATAGTAATCAACCCCAACTCCATAACCACAAATAAAATTTAGGAAATATTTGTCTCATGCACTTGTGTCAGAATACTCCTGGCTGCAGCCCAGGCAATGGGGACCTGGCTGGGAAGGGACCATGGCAAGGTATCCCTATTTCATAGGTCTGGGTAGACTCATGTGTGGCTAACTTTGCACTGACAATGGCTCACTTGCTTTGTCCTGAGTCTGCATGGGGTAATGCTTGGCCTCAATTCATTCCTGAGTAATTTTGACAAAGTTGGTTTCAAGAGCCCAGGAGGTAAATCAATTGAAGATTGATTAGAATTTTGCAGGGAATGAGAATGGTTGAATATATATAGGCTTTTACATGCTGGTAATTGTTTCCTCACCACAAAGAAGGCTGGTTATTAGGAAGCTGCTGTTGGATTCATTTGCCCCAAAGAGTTGTCCATGTGTGTGTGTGTGTACACACCTACTCATTGGAGCTGCTTCCCTTTATAATAATATTAACCAACACTCTAAAGAAAGGGAGGAAATGAAATAGGCTTCTGCAGACAGCCATTCTGCCATTTCAAAGTGGATCACACAATGTAACATAAAATATATTCACAGTTTAAAAGACTCTTTGTGTTGAATTGATTCTGGCTTTCAACAAAGACACTATTTTCCTGAACAGTGGAAGCTCCTTGTAACCCACAGTATTGCATACAGCAGTCCCTTTTCTTTTTTAATGTATGCATGTATGTACTTAGAGGGGAAGGGAAGGAGAAGGGAGGGAGAGAGAAACATCGATGTGAGAGACAAACATCAATTTGTTACCTCTTGCACCCAACGTGCCGACTGAGGACCGAACTGGAAACCTACACACATGCCTTGACCCCGAATCAAGCCAGCAACCTTTTGCTTTGCAGGCTGATGCCCAACTTACTTGGCCACACTGGTCAGGGCCAGCAGCCTTTTTTCTTAATAAATTCCAGTTGCTGAAAAGACCAGGTGGATGTATGTGAATGTTCAATGTTTGAAATTATTTTTGGAGGGGTAGAGGTTAGGGTGGATTCATTTATCAGTTTTCAGCAAATATTCATGGGATGCCTGTTACGTCCTAAGTATTGTATCAGGGGCTGAGAATACAATAATGGGCAAAAACAGGCAAAGGTTCCTGCCCTCAGGGAGGGAGCAGTTTATTGCTGCACCTTCCAGTAAGGCAGCCACTAGCCACAGGTAGTTATTGAGTGTGTGAATAGTAGTGACTACAAACTGAAATGTGCTGGAAGTGAACAGTACACACTGGGTTTTGAAGACTTAATATAAAAAAGAATGTATTTTAAATAATATTTAAAAATAATACATGCTGAAACATTAATATTTAAAAATAATACATGCTGAAACATTATTTTGGGTATATTTAGTTATATAAATGATGTTTTTAAAATTACCTTCACCCATTTTTGCTTTTCCTTTTTTAAAAACTGTGACTGTTACAAAATGTAAAAGTGAATATGTGAGTGCATCATATTTCTATTGGACATGGATGGTCTAATGGGGGTTACAGGCATTAAGCTGAGAGTTATCCAGGTCATTATATGTTCATCACAACTGCTCTGAAAGAGAAGTACAGGATGTGAAGATAACATACAAATGAGGCACTACCAATGTGGCCAAATTGGTTGGGTATCATCCTGCAACGTGAAAGGTCATCAGTTTGATTCCTGGTCAGGGCACATGCCTGGGTTGTGGGTTCAGCCCCTGGTTGGGGTACATAACAAGAGGCAACTGATTGATGTTTCTCCCTCACAGTGATGTTTCTCTGCCTCTCTTTCTCCCTCTCTTCCCCCTTTTCTAAAAATAAATAAACGAAACCTTTTTTAAAAAGAAAATACACAAATGAGGAGGGAAACCTCAGTGTCAGAGGGCCAGAGGAAGGCTTCCTTAAACAGTTTGGCAGTCTTCAAAAGGAGAACTATGGACTTATCATATGATCCAGAAATGTTACTCTTAGGTATATACCCAAGAGGAATGAAAATGTGAGTATACAAAATATGTATACTCATGTTATATCAGCATTATTCGTAATAGTCAAAAAGTGGAAACAACCCAAGTATTTATCAACAGATGAATAGATAAATAGAATGGGATCTATTCATACAATGGAACATACTCGTTCCATAAAAAGGAGTGAAATGTTGATATGTGCTACAACAATGGAAGAACCGTAAAACATTGTGCTGAGTTAAAGAAGCCAGGTACAAAAGGCCACGTGTTGCATAGTTCCATTTATATGTAATGTCCATAATAGGCAAAGCCATAGGGACAGAAAGATTAGTCATTGCCAGAGACTGGGGGGTCGGGGGGAGGAAATGGGAGGTGCTAGTGGATACGGGTTTTCTTTTTGGGGTGATAAATATGTGCTGAAATTAATTGTTGTGATGGTTACCCCTTTGCAAATATATTAAAAACCATTGAATTGTAGGCTTTAAATGGATAAAATGTCTGGTATGTGCATTATGTTTCTTTTTTCATTATTTTATTTTATTTAATATTTTATTGTTTATGCTATTACAGTTGACCCAATTTTTGCCCCTTTACCTCCCTCCACCCAGCACCCCCCAACTCCCTCAGGCAATCCCCATATTGTTGCCCATGTCCATGGGTCATGCATAATTCTTTAGCCAACCCCTTCACCTTCTTGGTATGTGCATTATATTTTCTTTTGGTTTTAGTCTTTGTTAAGCTTTTACTTGAAAACAGTTTAAAGGTAGTTCTAGAACATTGTATTTCAATACATACAAAAATAATCTCCCCTTGATGAAATGATACTATGGAAGTGTCAGAAGAGCATTTCAGGACAAAGAAGAGCACATGTGAAGGCTCTGAGGTTGAAGGTAATGTAGTAAATTTGAGGGAGGTTGGTGTGGCTGGAGCCTGGAAGGCAGGTGGGAATGTCAGGAAGGGAGGCTGGAGAAGAGAGGTGTTGGGCCACACAGATCTGCTGTCAAGGTATTGGAACTTCACACTAACAGTGTCACCATGGGCATCCCACTTAACCTCCCAGTGGTGAAATGGGGATGAAATGAGACAATCCATGCTCAGTAAAGATGTTTACAGTTAAACATCCAGTTAATAATGGTGCCAGAGGCATGGCAGAGCAGTGAATAGATTCCAGAGAGATTTAGGAGGTAAGAGCAACAGGACTTGGCCATTGAATGTAGTTTGGGTGGGCTGGAGGTCAGGAGAGGAAAGGTGGGAACAAAAAGCTTGAAGCACACTGCTAAGTGGGTCTTCCAGTCTGGTTTACTTGAGGTCTGTTTGCAAATAGGAGTGTTGGCGTTTATGATGCTGTCTAGACTTTGAAATGCCATTTGCAGTATGTTCTTATACAGATAGTACCTCCCACCCCCCCCCCACTCATGTCTTGAACTTATTAATTCTTTATTTTAATTCATCACATAGGGATGTTCATTTACTTCTGTGAGAAATATGGAATGCCACCAAGAAAGCATATTAAAATAATCTGGATTGCTGTGGGGGAATAACATCCATTCAGATTTGTGCCAGTGCTATTATTTTGGTTTAACTCTACTTCTGGCCTGTGATGGAAGGACAGTCAGTGCTCACCCTGTTTTGATTTGCAAGACCCCTGCAATGAGCACATTTGGTGTTCATTAACCCCTTGTGCAGAGAAGGCAATGTTAAGGGGCATCTCCACTGTTTTTTCTCCAAATCATTTGGCAGAAATGTTTCTGGGAGCTTCAGTGCTGATTTTTTCTGGTTTAACATTGCCATGGACAGCCTGCACTAATACTCTTATCCCTGTTACTAAGCCTCAGGTCCAGTGTGGTCTATGATTTGTTTATCCTGTGAGTGATGCGACCATATATTCCATTAAAACTTGATGCAAATATACTCTGGGAGACTGACATTGTCACTTCCCCCTATTGGGAAGGGACAATGGGTGCCCCACTTTGACTTTGGGGCAGCTCTTTGGGTTTTCAGGGAAATAACAAGTCAAATTTCAGAAGGAATTTGGAAAGTTAGATTGGGCCATGGCTGGGATCAAGGCTGACCTCTTTATACCTCAAGGGAAAAGAGCACTGCTTTTCTTTCCAACTGACTTCTCCCTGGGTTCCTTGGCCTCTTTTGTCCTAGAACTGAAGAACCCATGAAATATGTCAGTTGACTGAGGATCAAGAGGAGCTAAAATGTGTCCACTCTCTGAGACTAGTGAGGCTGTCACCAGCCTGCGGTAACCACAAGCGCTGCAGATGCTCAAGATATGAGAAAAATACACATGGACTACCAAGTCCCGTGGAGGAATAGGAACTGAATGGCCATTCTCTCAAGGGGGGAGTACCCTGCCTTCCAGCTCAAGCAGGCTTTTATTAGGAACACAGATACAGTTTGTTGATTACAGTCTGGCAGGGAAGATCAAACAAGTAGTTAACTTTCAAAGAGCTGAAAGGGCTCACACTGAGTTTGGGATTTTATCACCTAAAAGCTACAGGACCTAAAAGACTAGTTTCGTTTCCTGCCTGTGCCTTCATAGTCCAATTCAAGAGCATCCTCAGCAAGCAGGTTTCACAGGATCTTGCGTATTCTCTGCCTCAGGTCTAATTACTCCAGGGGTCCACTGACTCTGGTCTGGACTGCACCACCCCTTGTTATTTCCTCAGGCCTGAGTTGGGCAGAGGAGACAAAGGCAGCTGGGAGATTTGGATTTCTCACAGCCAGAACAAGGACTCAGGCTTTGTCAAAGCCAAGGGGGCAGGGGTCGATAACCCCCTCATTTCTGAAGCCCCCTGAGTCTCTTCCCTGAAGGCATCCCACGTGGTCGTGACTATCTTAGATCCATCCTCCTCTGAGGAATGTTACCCGTCTTTGGCTAACCAACCAAGCAATGGGGGCCAGGCAAGGAGTAGGTAGCACTCCCACCAGGGAGATAAGGTTGTCTCCTTAGTGTCTCCTGGTTTGGAGGTGTCTCACTCAGCCTTAGCCATGGGGGGTTACAGCTTCCTGAAACCAGGCAGGGTAGACCCTAACAGACTAGTGCTGCTGTGGTCACACCTCACTCCTATCCCTTCTGCTGCTGGGCATCCACACATGGTTGTTCTCAGTGAAATGTCCCTCCTTCTCCTGATTGCCTTATTTAGTTTAGCCTGAACTATACCCATTGCTTAGACTAGCAGGTCTCAGCCTTGGCTGCACCTTGGAATCCCCTGGGAGATTAAAATGTACTGATGTCTCTTTCACTCAGTGCAGTGTTTTCGAGGTTCATCCAGGATATAGCATTGGTACTTCATTCCTTTTTAAGGCTGAATAATATTTCATCATATGGATAGACAACATTTTGTTTATCCTTTCATCCATTGATGGACATTTGAGTTGTTTCCAACTTTTGGCTATCGTATATGTTGTATGATATGATACCATTTATATGAAATATCTAGCATAGGCAAATCCATTGAGACAGAAGGCAGCTTAATGGTTTCCAGGCACTGGAGGAAGGGTGAAATGGGGTGTGACTACTTAGTGGGTGTGAGGTTTCCTTTTGGCATTGTGGAGATGTTTAGGAACTACATTGAGTGTGAATACACTAAATGATATGGAATTTTATATATACTCTAAAATGGTGACTCTTACATTATATACATTTTGCCTCAATTAATAAAAAATACTGATGTCTGTGTTGCATCTACAGAGGTTCTGAAGTAATTTGTCTGGGGTGTGGAACCTAGGCCCTGGGATTTTTAAAGCTCTCAGGTGATTCTAACATGCGGCGGGGCTGAGCACTCCTGCTTAAGACTCTCCTAGAATCAACTTTCATGTTTTACTTGTGTTCACTTCTAGCCTCTAGCATGGCTCCGCCTTTCCATTTCCCTTTACATTTTGTGGGAGGTAATTTTTGCAATGCAGTCTAAAGATCAGCTACATCAGATGCCCTGGGATCCTTGTTAACTGCGTAGCTTCTCTATCTTTGACTCTGACCTATCAAGTCAGAATCTGGTAGGTGGGGCGCAGGACTGTACATATTTAATAATCACACTAGGTAACCGTGCAGGACTGTACATATTTAATAATCACACTAGGTAACCGTTAAGTGCACAATGACCTGAGAACTTCTACAAACTATTAGATTTTCCCATTGTTCTCCCTGTCTTTCATTTCACAACTGGGCCCCACCATGTATCAGCCACCAAGCTGTTGCCCTGTGCGTGTAGCATGATGACAGAAGTGGTTCTTTTCATGAGCCCTCAGTGAAGGAGGAGAGCACATAACATTCCTTTGCTCATCAGAAGTACACTGGGCACAGGTAGCTGGAGTCATGGATTTGACATATGTATAGGAAACTCCTAGGCAGGAGTCATCACAGCCCTGTGTAAGTTTCTCCCAGAACAGGTTTGATGCGGACCCTGGCTTGTGGAATCTGTGTCATTATGGATGAAAATGAGACATTTATATGGACTACTGAATCCGGTGGAGGAAAAGGGACGGCATGGCTTTTTCTCTCAAGGGGAGCAAAAGCCCCGGCCTCCACCATGACAGGCCTTTATTGGATTTTTCCACCCATTACAAGATGGTCCTCATTTACTATGCACAGGCTCACTTTAGGTGGTTACCTTTTACAGAAAACAAAGGAGCCAATGCTGCTAATCACATCACAGAAAAGGGATATTTGCAAATGAAAAGGCAAAAGTAGTTGGACCTGTTACACTCATCCTTGGAAGGTTTAGTATGGATTTTAGGAAGTTGCTTTGCAGTAAATGTCCTCAGTTCAGGGTGGGGGAGTTTTAGCAAAAAGTAAGACTCATAGCGGCCTAGGTACATTGCAGGCCTGATTCCCTGCAGGAGAACCTATCTGTGGGTGTGGGTCTTGTGCATCTCCAAGTGGGAGCTGGGCCCACGCCATGCAGAACAGTCTACTACACAGGTTTCCCTGAAATCAGGTTAAAATTTGAGTTATATGTCTTCCTTAGCTCTGTCAGTTATGTAAGACTCAGGTTTTATATTAGTTGTCTATTGTTTTGTAATATTATCACAAACTTAGTGGCTCAGACCAATGCACATTTATTAGGGCATAGTCTCTATGGGTCAGCTTAGCTGGATCCTCTGCTCATGGTCTCCTGAGGCTGTGATTCTAGAAGTTGGCTGGGCTGTGTTCTCGTTCTGAGGCTCAAGTGGTTATGGGCCTGTTTCTGAGCTCAGATGGTTGTTGGCAGCATTCAGTTTTTTGCCAGACTCAGGGCCTTGGTTCTTGCTGGTTGTTGGCTGGGGCTTTTCTCAGATCCTTGTCACATGGGCTGCTCCATTATGGCAGCTCACAACATGGCAGCTGGCTTCTCCAAGGCAGCCAGAAAAGAGTATGTGTAACACAAGTTTACAGTCTTATGTAATGATCAGAAACATCCCATCCTCTTTGTCATATTCTGTTGGTTAGAAACAAGCCCCTGGTCTCATCCATACTCATGGGGAGGTATTACACAAAATATATGCATACCAGCAGGTGGAAGTCTGCCATAGTTTTTCATCTATAAAATGGAGGTAACTATGCTTCCTACCTCATAGGAATACAGTGAAGGTTAAATAAGAGGATGTGTGGAAAGCACTTGGTACAGTAAAGGCTTAATAAATATTAACTCCCTTGGTAGTTATTGTCACTATTACCATTGTTAATATTATTATCAGGTAATTTCTGGTCATTGGTCTCTTGGGTATGAAAGGCACCTCTGTCTGTGGCACCAGAATTCCTCCTCAGATCTTTTGAATGCTATTTTCACAGATATCTCCTTCATCCCACCTTGGAGATCTAACCCTGGGCCTTGTGTCCTTTTCCAGTTTGACTCATCTAAAGCATGCACTAAGTTATCTCAGGATTAAAGTTTTAAAAAAAGAAAAACAGTGTCTTTACCTAAATTTGAGATATCTTCGAGGGACTATGTTCCTGGTGGCCTCTGTAACTTTGGTCTCTTAGAGTTCTTCACTAGAAGAGCAAGAGACAGCTTCCCGTCCTGTTTAAAAAGTCTGCATCTTTCCTGCATCCCAAGTTTCCTCTTGAGAGATGTTTATATATCCAGTACACATTGAGTCCATTTGATGAAAAAAAAATGTTAATGCTTCCAGCCAGATATTGTGTTTAGTTTCAGGAATAATGTAAAAATCAATAACAAACATTCCCTGGTCTTCAGGGAGCTCAGAGTTCAATGAAGGAATTTAGACTTGAGGCCAATGTTTTACACTTTGAGACAGAATATTTCTGGTTGCATGCAAGGAGATTTTAGGTGGACCAAATGCTGATTTTAGGTGATACACAGACCTAGCATTAAATAATAGTTCAGTTACAAGGTGATAAAGTTATTCCTTTTTTTGATTCACTCTCATTTTTATGACTATGTTAAGAACAAACTCTATTAGGTGTTACTGTATCTTAAACACTTTGTATTCTCCCTATTAAACCCATTTATTTGGGTCTTTTTCAAACATTAAATATTTTATTGTTCTATTACAGTTGTACCAATTTTTCCCCCTTTGCTTTCCTCCACCCAGCCCACCCCCTGCTCCCACAGTCAATCCCCACCCTGTTGTTCATGTCCATGGGTCACTCATACATGTTCCTTGACTAGTCCCTTCCCCTTCTTACCACTATTTGTGTCTTTTTAAAGTAATTTTCAGTTTAGAGGTCTTGTAAATCTTTCTTTCAGATTTATTCCTAGTTATTCGATGTCTGTTGATACTATTTTAAATAATATATATTTAATTTTTTATTTTCCTATTGTTTATTGCTAGTATATAAAAATTTGACTTCTATATATTAATCTTGTATGTAAAAATATTGCTAAACATTAATTCTGGTTAGCTTTCTGTAGCTTTCATAGGTTTTTCTGTGTATACAATAATGTAATTTGTAAATAATGACAGTTTTACTTCTTTTTTTTGTAATCTTTATGACTTTATTTTTCTTGGTGTATAGAACTAGCTAAGACTTCTAGTGAATTGTTGACTAGAAATGGTGATAGTGGACATTTTTGTCTTATTCCTGATCATAAGGGAAAAGTATTTATTCTTTTACCTTTACATATGATGTTAGCTAGAGGTTTTAAAATAGATATTCTTCATAAGATTGATAAAGTTTCCTTCTATTTCTAGTTGGATGAGGGTTTTTAAAATAATCAAGAATGGGTGTTAAATTTTGTCAGATGTTTTTTATGTGATGAATTACACTAATTGCTTTTTGAAGTTGAACCAATTTTGCATTCCTGAGATAAACCTCATTTGGTCATGTTATATTATTCTTTTTATATAATACTGGAATTAATTTGCAAACATTTCATTTAGAATTTTTGCATCAATATTCATGGAGAATATTGGTGTATGATCTTTTAGTGTTTGTGTGTGGCTGGCCTCATAAAATGAGTTTGAAGTGTTCTTTATTATTTTCCAAAAGAGTATGGATAATATTTATATCATTTCTTTCTTAAATGTTTGATAGAATTTACCAGTAAAGATAGCTAGGACTGTGCTATTCTTTGTGGGAAAATATTAAATTATGAATTCAATTTGTTTATTGGCTATTGGGTTATTCATATTTTCTATTTTTTCCTTTCTTCTGTTTTGGTATTTTTTAAGCTAAAGTCTACACTTTAGTCAGAAGTCATTATTTTTTAGCTAGTGTCCTTTTTCTGTTCCAGAATACTACAGAATACTACATTACATTTAGTCATCATGTCTCCTCAGGCTCCTCTTGGCTGTGACAGTCTCTCAGACTTTCCTTGTATGTGATGACCTTGATGATTTTGAGGAGTACTTGTCAGGCATTTTGTAGAATATCTCTCAATTGGGTTTGATGTTTTTTCATAAGTTCTTAAGAAGATGATCACAGAGGTAAAGTGTCCATATTATCAACACAAGTTTCCACTGTTGATACTGACATTGATCACCTGGTGGAAGTATTTGTTCAGTTTCTCCACTGTAAAGTTGCTCTTTTCCCTCCCTTTTCCATATTTCATTCTTTGGAAGGAAGTCACTACACAGAACCCATACTTAAGAAGTGTGGAGTTGTGTTCTATGTCCTTGAAGGCTGAGCATGTACATAAAATATTTGATATTCTTATGCACAGGTTTTTTTTTTCTTTTTTAAATACTTTTTATTTTGAAATAATTGTTGGCTTACAGAAAAGTTGCAAAAAAGTTCTACTTAATTTTTTCACCCAACTTTCCTAATGTTGACATTTTACACGATCATAGTATACTGATCAAAGCCAACAAGTTAAATTTGGTATAGTACTAATTCAATAAACTACAGACTCTGGATTTCAGTTTTTCCAATAAAATTGCTTTTTTAAAAAGATTTTATTTATTTATTTTTAGAGAGGGAAGGGAGGGAGAAAGAGAGAGAGAAACATCAATGTGCGGTTGCTGGGGGCTGTGGCCTGCAACCCAGGCATGTGCCCTGACTGGGAATCAAACTTGTGACACTTTGGTTCGAAGCCCGTGCTCAATCCACTGAGCTACGCCAGCCAGGTAAAATTGCTTTTTTGATGACACTGTTACTGATGTCCCGTTTTCCCCCTTTTGCCCACCTCCATGAAGCCCCCACCTCCTCTTCCCCTGGCCTTCAACATACTATTGTCTGTGCCCATGAGCTATGCATATGTTATTTAGCTAATCCCTTCACCTACTTTTATTCAGTATCCCTACCACGTCTTCTCTGACATTTGTCAGTCTGTTCCATGTATCTATGCATCTGATTCTATTTGTTCATTAGATTCCACATATTAGTGAAATCATATGGTATTTTTCTTTCTCGGACTATCTTATTTTGCTTAGCATTATACACTCCAAGTCCATCCACACTGTCTCAAAGGGTAGGAGACACCCCCCCTTTTTTTTACAGCCACCTAGTATTCCATGGTATAGATGTACCACAGCTTTTTTATGCACTCATCTACTGATGGGCACTTAGGTTGTTTCCAGACCTTGGCTATTGCAAATAATGCTGCTATGAACATAAGGTTGCATATATTCTTTCTGATTGGTGTTTTGGGGTTCTTAGGATATATACCTAAAAGTGGAATTGTTGGGTCAAAAGGCAGTCCCATTTTTAATTTTTTGAGGAATCTCCATACTGTTTTCCACAGTGGCTGCACCAGTCTGCATTCCCACCAGTAGTGCACTAGCGTTCCCTTTTCTCCACATTCTCACCAGCACTTGCTGTTTGTTGATTTATTGGTGGTAGCCATTCTGATAGGTGTGAGGTGATACCTCATTGTAGTTTTAATTTGCATCTCTCTGATGATTGGTAACATTGGGCATTTTTTTGCATGTCTATTGGCCATCTGTATGTACTCTTTGGAGTAGTGTCTATTCAGGTCCTTTGCCCATTTTTTAACTGGATTGTTTGTCTTCTTGGTGTTGAGTTGTAGCAGTTTGTTTTCTATTTTGGAGATTAACCTAATCCCTTATCAGATGTATCATTGGCAAATATGTTCTCCCATATGATGGATTCTGTTTTCATTTTGTTGATGGTTTCTTTTGCTGTACAGAAGCTTTTTAGTTTGATGTAGTCCCATTTGTTTACATTTTCCTTTGTTTCCTTTGCTCCAAGAGATGTCTGAGATTTTACTGCCTGTGTTCTAGGATTTTTATCATTTTTCAACTTACACTTAAATTTTTGATTCGTTTTGAGTTAATTCTTATGTATAATGTAAGCTGGTGGTCTAGTTGCATATTTTTGCATATACCTGTCAAATTTTCTTAGCACCATTTTTGAAGAGAATGTTTTTTTTACTCCATTGTTTGCTCTTGCTTCCTTTTAAAAATATTAATTGACCATAAAAGTGTGATTTTATTTCTGGGCTCTCTGTTCTGTTTCATCAATCTATATGCCTTTCTTGTGCCAGTACCAGGTTGTTTTGATTACAATGGCTTTGTAGTAAAGTTTGATACTAGTATTATGATCTCTTCAACTTTGTTCTTCTTTCTCAGGATTGCTGAGGCTATTTGGGGTGTTTTTTTGTTTCATATAATTTTTAGAATATTTTTTCTAGGTCTGTGAAATATGCCATTGGTATTTTAACAGGAATTGTGTTGGGTCTATAGATTGCTTTGGTAGTATGGACGTTTTAATGATGTTAATTCTCCCAATCCATGAACACAATTTATGATTCTACTTGTTTGCATCTTCCTCTATTTCTTTCTTCAATGTTCTGTAGTTTTCTGAGTACAGGTCTTTTACTTCCTTTGTTCAGTTTATTCCTAGGTACCTTATTTTTTTGTTGTCATGATGGTAAATAGGATTGTTTTCTTAGTTTCTATTTCTGAGAGTTCATTACTGCTGTTTAAAAATGCCACTGATTTCTGGATATTAATTTTATATCCTGCTACTTGGATGAATTCATTTATTAGATCTAGTAGTTTTTTGGTGAACTTTTTAGGGTTTTCTATATACATCATCATGTCATCTGTTACTTCCTCCTTTCCAATTTGGATGCCTTCCATTTCTTCTTCTTTTCTGATCTCTGTGGCTAAGACTTCCAGTACTACATTGAATAAGAGTGATGAAAGTGGACATCCATGTGTTGTTCCTGATCTTCAGGGAAATGCTTTCAGTTTTTGCTCATTGAGTATGATGTTAGCTGTATCAGTTTTGATATTTGTGTCTTTCAAGGAATTTATCCATTTCATCTAGGTTGTTGAATTTATTGACACATTGTTGTCCATTTTATCTCATTATTTTTTTAGTTTCTACATGATCTCTACTGATATCATCTCTTTAATTTCTGATACTGGTAATTTGTGTCTTTTTTTTTCTCTTTTTCTTGATCACTCAAATTAGATTTGTCTATGGCATACAGCCTCTAATAAAATGGCTTACAATTGTCTCTGCTTCTTTTTTTATCCTTACCCAAGGATATGTTTATATGTTTTAGAGAGAGAGGAAAGGAGGGGGAGAGATAGATAGATAGATAGATGGATAGATAGAGAGAGAGAGAAACATCAATTGGTTGACTCCTGTATGTGCCCTGACAGAGGATTGAACCTGTAACCTAGGTATGTGCCCTGACTGTCAATTGAACCCACAACCTTTTGGTGCATGGGAGTGATGTTCCACCTAACTGAGCTACCTAGCCAGGGCTGCATCTGTTTCTTGATGTTCACATCCTTGTGTAATCCCCTTTACTTGAGTGAATGACATTTAATGAATAGAATATGGAAAAAGTGATGGGATGTTAAAAAATAACTCTGGCTTCCATCTTGCACATTTTTTCTCTCTTGCTTATGTTTCTTATAAATAGCATATAGTTTAATCTTACTTTTTAGTTCAAACTATCAATCTGTGCCTTTTACATGGAATGTTTAGGCCATTTACAATTAATATAATTACTAATACATTTGGGTTTAAATCTACTACCTTGAGTTTTATTTCCTACTTGTATCATCTGTCTTTTGCTCCTTCATTCCTTCTTTTTCATCTTCTTTTGGCTTAATAAATTTTTTTTTAAGTATTCTCTGTATGTGCTTTTAGAAGTATCCTTTTGGTTGATATATAGAACTACAAATTAGAAAATAATTCTTATTATTTTTGATTCAGGGAAAAAGAATTGTCTTAAGCTTAGACTCAGAGACACTGCTGGTCTAGACTAGAGAGAATGCTTTACTAGTTTCATTAATACAAGCATCATGATGTTGATGGATCCCCACAGCACAGGGCACATTGAATGTCATTCTTGCTCTCTTTGGGATTTCCTGTCAAGCTGTAGCACATGAGCCACATTGGAAAAATATGATATGCAGACAGATTACATGTAGGGCACAGTCTGTGGTAAATGATAGTCTTTTGGAGTGTGGATTTCAGTTCCATGGTCAAGCTATGTCTCTCTCCAGAGGTTTCTAAACTTTGGCTTGCTGTCACCTCTCTCTCCAACACAGCTGCTTTTCTCAGTTTGATAAGGGACAGAGAACATTCTGAAACCTGGGAAAGGCTGTTTGTGGGAGACATAGACACCAGTGTTTTATTTTTTCTTTTTTAAAAAAGATTTTATTTATTTATTTTTAGAGAGAGGGGAAGGGAGGGAGAAACAGAGGGAGAGAATGGGAACTAAAACTGTGACCTTCCCACTGGGGGCCTGGCCCACAAACCCAGGCATGTGCCCTGACTGGGAATCCAACTGGCGACTCTTTGGCTTGCAAGCTGGCACTCAATCCACTGAGCTGCACCAGCCAGGACCTATTTTTTTCTCAAGTATATTTTATTGATTATGCTATTACAGTGCCAATTGTTCCCTCTTTGCCCCTCTCCACTGGTAACTCCCTTCCCTCCAGCAATCCCCTGCTTAGTTCATGTCAATGGGTTGTACATATAAGTTCTTTGGCTTTTCTATTTCATGTACTATTCCTAACACCGCCTGTCTATTTTGTACCTACCATTTATGCTTCTTATTCCCTGTACCTTTTCTCCTGTACTCACTCTTCTCCTTCCAAGCTGATAACCCTCCAAAAGATCTCCATATCTATGATTCTGTTCCTGTTCTGGTTGTTTGCCTAGGTTTTTTTTTTCTTTTTGTATTGAGTTGCTGATAGTTTTGAGTTTGTTGTCACTTTAATATTCATAGTTTTGACCTCCTTTTTCTTAAACAAGTCCCTTTAACATTTTATGTAATAATGGCTTGGTGATGATGAACTGCTTTAGCTTGACCTTATCTGGGAAGCACTTTATCTGCCCTTCCATTCTAAATGATAGCTTTACTGGATAGAGTAATCTAGGCTGTAGGTCCTTGCTTTTTATCACTTTGAATATTTCTTGCCAGTCCCTTCTAGCCTGCAAAGTTTCTTTTGAGAAATAAGTTGATAGTCTTATGGGAACTTCTTTGTAGGTAACACTCTGCTATTCCCTGACTCCTTTTAAGATTCTCTCTTTATCTTTAACTTTGGCATTTTAATTATGATTTGTCTTGGTGTGGTCCTCTTTGGGTCCACCTTATTTGGGACTCTGCGCTTCCTGGAGTTGTATGTTTGTTTCCTTCACCAAATTAGGGTAGGTTTTCTTTTCATTATTTTTTCAAATAAGTTTTCAATTTCTTGCTTTTCCTCTTTTCCTTCTGGCACCCCTTCTGGTTCAGATATTGGCACTTTTGGAGATGTCCCAGAGTCTTCTTATAGTATGTTCATTTTTTTGAATTCTTGTTTCTTCATTCTGTTCTGGTTGAATGTTTATTTCTTCCTTATGTTCCAAATCATCGATTTGAATCCTGTCTTCCTTTCCTTCACTGTTGGTTCTCAGTGGATTTTTCTTTATTTCACTTAGTGTAACCTTTATTTCTTCCTTTATGTTGTTGCCACACTCAGTGAGTTCTCTGAGCATCCTTATCACCTGTGTTTTGAACTCTGCATCCGATAGGTTGGCTATCTCCCTTTTGTTTAGATCTTTTTCTGGGGTTTTGTTCTGTTCTTTCATTTGGGCCATATTCTTTGTCTTTTCAATTTGGCAGCCTCCTGTGTTTGTTTTTGTATATTAGGTAGAGCTGCTTTTACTCCCTGTCTTAGTGCATTTGTTAAGTTGTATGAGGTGGAGTCTTAGGTATCTGCCAGGACAGGGCAGCTCACTTTACCACACTATGGCTCTCTGTGGGGGGAGGGCTTGGAGAGGGAACAATGCTGCCACTTGACTCCTGGAGGTTTGCCTGGCACCCCATTTCCAGTCACTTTACCCACTTCCCCTCTTTGACTGGTGCCCTTCCTGCTGTTGCCCTGGTAGTGAATGCCAGAGTGGGTGGGTTGCATATGTTCTAAGTCTGTGCTGGCTCTTTAAATAGACTCTCCTGAGAAACAAGCAATTTCTTCTGCCATCTCAACCCCCATATGTTTTTACAGTTAGATGTTATAGGGGTTTATCTTCCTGGTGCTGGAACCCTGGACTGTGCAGTCTGGCCCAGAGCTGGGACTGCTCACTCCCAAAGTATCCCTCCAAATTTTTATCCACCACACGTGAATGTGGGACCACCCATCCCATCGCTGTCTCTCCATGGCACATCGTGTCTCCTTGCCTCTGCCTGGACTCTGCGCCCTTGCCCTCTTACCCATCTGGATGAATGTGACTTCTTTAAATTCTTGGTTGTTGGGCTTCTATATAGTTCTATTTTCTGGCAGTTCTTGGTTGTTACTTGTTTTGAGGTTAGTTGTAATTATTCTGGTCCTGTGAGGAAGCTAAGCATGTCTACCTACATCTCCATCTTGACCAGAAGTCAACACCAGTGTTTTAGATAAACTTTAGACATGCTTCTGACTTCAAGGGATTTGAATCCAAACAATGCTTTAGACCTCTCCTCCATCCCATACCATGGTACATATTTTAGAAAAAAGGATCTGTGTATTATAGGAATTGAATTACCATTCATTCCATTTCTTTTCATTTTTGTTTTGTTTATAACTTAGATTAATTTTGAATCTCTTGTATCTGGACTCCTATGAAAATTCCAATAAAGCAAAAATGATTACAATTGGATTGCCTTAGAAACTGAGATGCCATTTTTCCCCTGGAGCTAGGTTCAGCATCTAAATAAGGTGGGAAGCCCCAAACCCTGCATATAAGCCTTTTAAACAAGGTACAGTGGGAATACTTCAGTTTGGATCCATAAATACAAAATAGGAAAACTTAAATGGGTTTTTATCTACAATTTTTAAAAAAGTCCAACATGAGATTATAGACTTGATCATACCTTAATTTTTCATTTCCATCTGAACTTTAATTTTACTTAAATTTTCTTCTGACAAATCTCCAAAGAAATATTTAAGTGACACAGCATAATGCTGGCAGATTATTCATATATCAGCCCTTAGGCTACCAAGGAAGGCTTTATCATCTCAGAATGAGTTTTATTGGAATCTGTAGCTCACAAAATATTGCTTTCTGACAGGCCCTGTGCAGTAGAATTTAAAGGCTTAAGTTTTGGGAGAATTTACACATTGGTAGCATTCTCCACTATACCTTTTAGGAACATTAAATCAGCAGGCTCCCCTGTGATATTCCTGTAGGAAGGTGTTAGGTAATCCTTTGCATTTATCTCTAGACAGGTGTGTGGGGCTTGAAACAGCCCTTGTTCCTCTTACTCCTTTAACCGGATTGGGTGAGCGGAAAGCAGCAGCTATACCCTTTGTTCCAATGTACTTTCCAAGGGGAGATCAGTCTGTCTTAGTGATGTATACATGAATGTGAAATCCCATCCCAGGGCTGCTGCAAAGACCTAATTGTGCTCTGTTCATCTGTGTGTTTATTAGTTCATTCATTTGTCCATTCATTCAATCATTCATCAAACAAATATTTGTTAAGCACCTACTATTGCCAGACACTCTTCTAAGTCTTGGGAACATAGTAGTGAATAAATCAAACATTGTTACTCCCTCATGAAGCCCATGGGCTAGCAGGGAAGAGAGAAATTAAATACATATAAATCCATTGTAATTGATGATGAGAGGTATGAATAGCATCTCTGTGGAAGACAAATTTCAGCTTAGACCTGGAGAATGGTTGGATGTTAGCCAGACAAAGGGATTTTCATTTGCATTTTCCCTATTCCCAATAATCCCATTTGTATCTCTTCATGGGGTTATTGGAAACTGAGATCTGGTTTCATGAAATTGGCCTCTTCATGTCTTTTCCCTGTTTTTCAATGAGTTGTCTTTTGCTTATTAATTTGGAAGAGTTTTACTTTTCACAAGGAAGTTTTAATCCACATGCAGTTTGTGTGTTTTTCTCCAGGTGGGCTTGCAAAGGGGCTGGGGTGAGTGCTAACTGCCTTGTGTGAAGACGTCTGAACTGCTGGCCTCACAGAATGCTGGTTTGGTCACGTTAGTCTGGGACCAAGTGAGTGTGATGTGTTTTGGAATCTGTTTTCCCTGCTATACTGAGTTATAGGAGCTGGGGCTCATATTGAAAAGAAGTCAAGCTTTCCTGTTCCGAGTCCTGCACTGCATGGACTTCTACTGTGATCAGTAAAATCCTAGGGGGGAATTTGTCCCATGTTGTCTCTGAAACATCTGGTTTCTATTTTTCATGGGATGAGGAGGTGTTTACTTCTATGTAGGATAACAGATGGGGGGCTTGTAGTAAACATTGGGGTGCTCTTTTTCTCTTCAACTTTGTATCATGTATTTCCCATGATTTTTAAAAAGACCGTGCTTTACTTCATTGATTAACAAGACAAAGCAGCTTTCAGAAGCCTGATGTTGAGAGCTGTGAAATTTTGTTAACTCTTTTTTTCATATTTCTGTCCTTGCAGGAAATTTCCTGTGAAAATGAAGGCCAGAAGGAAAGAAATAGGAAATCCCATTTCATTGTTTCTTCTGGATGTCAGAAATACCCTGAGCAGGAAAGACAAACACCTGTGATGCTATTCCCTCCCACTGTGCACTGTGCAGACATCACTAATCGAGCATAGCCCCTGTTCTGGTGAAATCTCTAGGATCCTTGTCCATGCAGCACTTCAGGAAATCATTGTCAGTGAGTTGGAGCTGGCATGTAAATGGCAATATCTTTGCCTTTCCTCACTAGACTTCTTCCTCTCTTAGTTTCCTACTCCAGCTAGGTTCCCCCTGAATCTCTTTAGCCTAGAATATTCCAAGAAACATTAATCCAACAACAGGGTTTTGAGGTCAAATAAATTTAGGAAATGCTATACATTGAGGGATATCTGCATCACTGGAGTGAAGCAATGTGCATAATGTGGTTAACTTTTTGAAAATAGTGCCTATTGACATCCTAAGAAACAAGGAGTTTGACATCAGAAATGGTGCTTTATTTATTCATCAATTAAAGAGATAGTTAGTTATTGGGCATCTACTCTGCACATAATAGTATTCTAGCTGATAGGTGCTCTAGGGAAAAATAAAGCAAAGAAGGTGGATAGCAGTTTGCAAGCTTGAGAGGTTTTGATGTCAGTAAGTTGGTCAGGGATGAAAGAATGATGTGTGAACATGGAGGAGATGAGGGAGTGAAACATGTTGATAACATGATAAAAGTCTTAGGGGACAAGAGAGAGTAGTCTAGGGTGACAGAGGTGCAAAGGCCCCAAGATGGAAGCATTTTGGTTGTGTTCAAGCTGAGCAACAGGGCTAGTGTGGCTTCAGTGGAAAAAGGGGGAGAGTATTAGCTGAGGAGGGTTGGAAGGTTGCTCAGGGACTTGTAAGCCCTTGAATGAACTTTGGCTTGGTGGCTTTGAACACAGAAGTGGCATGATTTAAGTTCCACTTTAGGGTTCATAATTGTTTGAGGTAGCAGGGTTGATATGGTGAGCAATGAGGAAGCTGTTGGAGTAATTGAGGAGGGAGATGATGGTGATTTAGGCCAGTGGAGATGGTGAGCAGCACTAAAATTCTGAATATATTTTGGAGGTGGGATTTCCTGACAGATTGGTTGTTAAATGGTGGGGTAGTAACAGAGGTCCCTCAGGGGTTTTGGCCTGAGCAATTGAGGATGGAATTGTTACTTTTGAGATAAGGAAGATTTAGGGGAAATAAAAAAGTTTTCTTTCCTGGGGCAGGAAGAGAGAAGATAGGATTGGAAGGATATTAAGAGTTTGTCTACAACATGATAAGTTTGAAATGCTTATTAAACATGCAAGTGGAGGTGATGAGAGGTAGATTCTGAAGTCAAACTTGGTTTTGAATCCTGGATCTACTACTTTTTCGCTGTGTGACCTTGGGCAAATTACTTATCTTCTCTGTGCCTTATTAGCTCATCTATAAAATGAGATAAGGATAGTCCCTGCTGTACCGGGTTATTAGGAGGTGTAATTGAGTTAGCATGTGTAGACTGCCTAGAGCGACCCCTGGTGTGTAATAAGTGCTAAATGTTTGCTGCTGCTGTTGCTGTGAAGACAACCCTGGTGCATGCTCCGTGCATCGGTGAAGGGTGGCCATTTCAAGTTTTAAACAGGTAGCTGCACTTACGTTTTAAAATGATGAGTAAAGAAGATTTAGAACCTGTGCTGATGCAGATAGCAGCAGCTCCTACCAGTGTCCCAGACACTCCTTTTTCAAGGGGAGGGATCTTGTAGAATTCTCATGATCAGCAATTTATCACAAAAGGTTGTTAGATGCATAGCAGTGCCTGGCAGAGGAAGGTAAGGGTCATTCCGAGAGCGTGCCTTTTCTGCTCTGCCCTGCACCACCCGCATTCCTTGGTGCGCTGTGTCTGCTGCAGCCCCCAAATGTCTGCTCTGCTCTCTGCAAGACCTCAGGGCAAAGTATCAGATCATGTCTGGGTCGGAACCAGCTTCAGTCTCCGCCATATTCTTTGCTATTATCAGGGTTTGCAGGAATAATTTGGTGTAAAGCGAGAAGAATCGTTTCTGGAAGCAGTAGCCACTCAGGATGAGGCTTATTTAGCTCTCTCATGGCTGGCGTCTCAGCAAAACTTTGGCAATTTCAGTTGGCTAGTTGGAGCAGAAATATGAAATTAGTATTTTCACTTTCATTTTAGCTTCTCAGTGAAAAAAAAAATCGGCTGCTCCTGGGGCTCAGCAATGGAGCTGGCTACCCGCTTATTAAATTTCAGATGGTGGGTCCCCAGGCTGGTCACTGTCATTACTGAGCTTGCGTTTCATGCCTGGCAGGGTTGAGGGTGACATTTGACAAGTCCCTTTCTGCACTCATACCAGGAGACCTTTCTGGGCACTCAGATGTGCAGACCTTATCTCTCCTCTCTTTAGTATTTCACACCCACTGGCCCAGTATCATCAACACCCTGATTCCCTCCCTGCCATCCTCCCCACCCCCCACTTACATCACACAAATAACTCATGCTGGTGGTAAAACAGAACAACACGTTTATAGAAGAAAATGCATGCTCCCTTATCTTCTTACTCCACCTTTCTCTGAGGGCACTTCTTCCCCAGCCCCATTTAGAGTGGCAAATGTTTTATTCCAGGTGTTTGGATGCACTTACTAATACATATCTGATCTCAGACCCAGAGAGTCATGCACACATGTTCACATACACGTCCCTGAGTCTTAAAATACGTTTAATCTAAAATGATCATTCTTGTGGTTAAAAATAAAGTAGTATGGAAAAACATATAATGGAAAAAAAACACTTTCTACATTTGTTCACTCCCCAGAGACATAACTTTGAATTCTTTTAGCTTCAAGTTCCCTATGGTGGTATTACCATGGCTCAAAAAATATGTATATATCAGTGGTTCTTGACTGATCAATTTCAGTCATTGTTAATTGAGATTTCTGGCTGTGATAGACGAATTCTAACTATTTGCATCCCACATTCTCCCTTCCCTCAACCTTGACAGATTATTTTCTTTTTACTGTATTTACCAAAATTAATAAATAGAGCTTACATTATTTTGGCTATGTAAATATTGTTCTTTTCAGAGTCAATAGTACTAAGATGACCTTTTAGCCCTTGCTCTTTTTTTATTCTGGAGTTTATAGTTGCCTTTTTCCACCTTCCTTTGAACTATTTACCTTTATTGTATCTTAATTTTTTCAAGGTTTCCCTTATATTATTTTTATGATTAAAGTTTTTCTCTTTTATTTTTTCCAAAGACACCCATCTCACATCCTTGCTGGTCCAGCCTACACTGCACAGCTGTAATCTTGGGACTTCTCTGCTGGATGCAGGAGGTTTTGCTGAGTTTGCAGAGAGCCTCAAGGCTCTCTGGGCTTCTGAAAGGCAAACTGGCTTCTTCCTTGGCTGATCTGTCTGCCCTCTCATGTTGTTTCAGCTAGAGTTTCCTCTACCCTGCTTCCTGTTGCCACTTCCTCAACTATACTCCGGGGATTTTTTAAAAATCTGTCTTTAATAGATTATTTCCCTCTTTAAAAAAAAATCTTGGATGTCTGTCCATGGCTTCAAAAATTCCTTTACATCATTATAATGGGTTTTTAGAAGATAAATGCATATACATGGTCTTCCATTTGAATCAGAAGTTCCACTTAGGGTTTCATAAAAAAGTCTCTCTCAACTTCTGTTTCTCTCTCTCTCTCTCTCATTATTTTTCACTTAGATATATGTAATGATTGATGACAATACTCTCAGACAGAACTAGATGGAACTGTGTGCTTGCATTCCACAGTGAGTAGCCTCAGAGTTAATTCATCCTGAAGTTTACCTAGGGGTTCATAATGCTTTGTCATGTGTCTGAGCCATCTGAAATTTACTAATGTCATTCAGTATTTTTAATGATTATATATGGGGGTGACACTTTATCACATGATGAAATGTAAGAAAATCAATGTTATTAAATGATGTCATGTGTGCATAGGTATTCACGTATATAAATCACAGACCATCTGATTCCTGAAGACTTTGTTTACTTGCCTGACTTTTTAACATGTATCCTGGGTGTTGTTCTTTGAGCTATTTTCAAATTAAAACTAGAGCCAGAGCTTCTCCTGGTCCTATGATTTCAAGTGAGCTGCTGGTTCCTCTCTGCTTACTTTGAGCAGATAGGGAGGCTGAAAAGCATAGATGTGCTTTTCTTATTTTTCTCTTAAGATTCAGCTCTGCTATCATCTCTTCCCAAGATCTTTTCCACTGCCTAGGCCTGGACAGCAGAGTGTAGAGGAGAAAACTGTGGGTTTTGGGATTAGACAGACTTGTGCGAGAATCCCCGCATCAGTGTTTTCTAGGCACAGTGAATGTTATTCAGTATTTCTGGGTCTCTGTTTCCTTACAGGTATAATGGGGGGAGGTGAAATGCACCTGCTATTCTCGTTTTGGCTGAGCTAGAGACTTGTGGGTAGAGAGCACACCCACATGCCCACATGAGGTTAGAATCAATTCTTGATTTATGAGAAACTTGAATAGGGGGTTGGTGTTCAGCTGGGATGACACTGTGAATAGTAGAATCTTATTAGACCTGAGAAATTAATTTCTTACCATGCCGTCATGTACCTTTTCCTTCTTTTTTAATATCCAGGGTTTGTATTATTATTTTTCCATACACAAACATTTTATTTATATCAAAGATGTGCTACAGATCAGTGGGAGGTAATACTTCTCAGTAAATGCCTGGGGCCCACTGGTTAATATTGGAAAAGCATTCATCTTGACTCTTACCTCACATCATGTCAAAAATCAATTCCAGCTGGATTTTAGATTTAAATGTGAAAGTTTAAAACAATAACATTTCTAATAGATAACATATTCTATGTTCATGACCTTGGGGTAGGCAAAGATTTCTTAGAACAAAGTATTCTAAACACAAAGAAATATTGATAAACTGGGTCTTATTAAAGTTAAGAACTTCAGTTCATCAAAAGACACCTTTAAGAGAATAAAAAAAGCAGGCACAGAGAAAGGATAAGTATTTGCCATATATACATATTATCTGACAGAAGACTTACATTTAAGACATGTGACTTACTCCCATAAATCATTTAGAAAAAAATTGGCATAGACTTGAGGAGGCACTTCACAGAAAAGACAAACACACCAAAATAAGTATACATGAAATGGTGCTCCATGTGATTACTTATTAGGAAAATGCAAATGAAAACCACCAGGGCCCATTGAGGAAATGGGCTTTCATTCTGTGCCAGGTGCTGAGCTAATTGCTCCATAACCTGTTTGATTTCCTTCTTTCTTTTTTATTTTAACTTTTTAATATTGTTGTTCAAGTATAGCTGTCTCCATTTGCCCCCCTCCCTGCCCCAGCCATCCCCACTTTCCACCTTTAATCATCCTCCTCTTTGGTTCTGTCCATGTGTCCTTTATAGTTGTTCCTGAAAGCCCTTCCCCCCTTTACCCTCATTATCCCATCCCACCTCCCCTCTGGTTACTGTCAGTTGGTTCTTAATTTCAATGTCTCTGGTTGTGTTTTGCT
Source organism: Phyllostomus hastatus (assembly GCF_019186645.2). NCBI lineage: Eukaryota > Metazoa > Chordata > Mammalia > Chiroptera > Phyllostomidae > Phyllostomus > Phyllostomus hastatus. The sequence goes on along the minus strand of NW_025334030.1, from coordinate 3,001,941 downwards.
TGCTTGTTTGTTTTGTTGATTAGGTTCCACTTATAGGTGAGATCATATGGTGTTTGTCTTTCACTGCCTGGCTTATTCCACTTAACATAATGCTCTCCAGTTCATCTTCATTACCAACCTGAAAGGCAAATGCTGTTGTCTCCTCTTTAGAGATGAGGTAATGAAGGCAGGGGCAGTGATGCTAATTGCCCCAAATCACTCGTTGCCAAGTGGCATGATTTGAACATGGGCCTGTTTCTCCATTCACTGCATGCATGAAGCTGCCTTCTCCTCCCTGCAGTCTTCTGGGATGGCCCCAAGTTGTGGCAGTTGATGAGGGGAGCAAGGACCAGGTGACAAGGCTGCCTGGGTATGAATGTCCCCATAGCACTGTGAATATTAGCATTAGTGCTATTCTTGTTTTGGGGGAGATTAGTTTGGTCCTTACCTTATTCATCAGGCTCTTTCCTACAGAACCAACTGGGCTGTCTAAATATGGGCCAGTGGGTTCTGAGATGATCCAGGATTGGGTGCATTTTAGGGATTTGGGTTAGGTGGTGATGATCTGAGCACCTCTGGAATGTATGGGACATTATGGATGTCCTTGCTCTGGGTAAGGAATAACTCCCATCAGATTCTCAAGAGGGGTCTATGACCTAAGAACACCACTGCCACCACCACTAATTGCACAAAGCTGGCTATCATTCACGGAGCATCTTTCATGTTTTATCTCATTAAATCCTCCTGGCAATGTGGTGAGGCAGGTGCTGTATTCTCCCTACTTACTTATGAGGACATCATGTCCTGGAGAGGCAAAGTCACTTGGCTGAGGTTATATAGTTGGTACTTGATGGAGGTGGGGTTCAAGCCTAGGCACTCTGACTTCAGAATGTGGGTCCTGCTGACCCCAAGAAAAGCAGCTCTTGGGTGGATATGTAGCTGTTGTTTGTTAGGGAAATGTGGGGTGCACCCATGGGAAGTGCAGGGAGCCGGAGCAGTGGAACCCCCTCCCACGGCATATTCTGGCTTCGGCTCTGAAGCAGCTGTGAGCAGCCCCTGTTCTGGGACATCTGGAAGTAGAACCAGTCAGGACCAATTTCTCCACTGGGCACAGCAGGCACAGTGCCTAGGACCACTGGAAATGTTCTAATTTCTTTTAAAATCAGAACAGAAAAAATGAACTTTTAGGTTGAAGAAAAAATTAAATATGTAATAGTGACATTCATCCTTATATCAATACAGTCAAAAATAATTTTACTATATGTATTTTTAATCAGGAAATGAGTCCAGAGACAAAAGTGCCTTGGGCCCATGAAAGTCATGATGTGGCCCCAGAAAGGGCACCATGGCTTCTGCAAGGTGCCCTCTCTCGTGCGTGACAGCTGTTTTGAAGAACTGGCCAGCTGGTATCAGGAACTGGAATTTATTTGGGTTCTTGAGTCTCATGAATCATAATGGAACCATTTGGAAAATATATAAAATGAAATGTACAGATAGAGCTGGGGGGCTGATGGAGGGGAGATGTATTGGGGGAGATAATGGATATGAACTTTCAATGGTGCCCATCTGCTAAGAGAAGAGGGAGAAGGCCACCCATCTGTCCAGGTGAAATGTCTTAAGTCAGAATTAGCATTTCCATGTTTAATTCCACCATTATTGCCCCACAGACTGCATAATCACTGGTGATTAAATGGAGACAGAGGCATGTGCTTAGAATTCCTATCTGCCAGGATCTACATGAACAGTGTTAAAGGGTACTGCTGTGATTTTTCTCAGTTCCCATGAGCTGTGATGATGGGGGCTTCTTGGAGCAGTGCCTGGGGAGTGGTCTTGTGCGTGGGCTCTGAGCCACCTCTGTAGGTGTTTTGTGCCGGATCACTGTCCTTCACTTCAGGGGCTGGGTACTGGCAGGGGACAAGAGTCCCAATTAAGCCTGACATTTGTTTAGCAGGGACTTCATTTGTTAAGTGCAGTGAGTGCTTTTGTAGTTAATTTAAGGCTTCTTAAATTTGCTTTGCTGGGGAGCTCATTCTTCAAGAACACCAAAAATGTAATTGCATGATTGCAGTCCTACATTGTTTTGGTAGGTGGGCAGAGGGGTGGGACCTTCTGCCTTTCCCCTGAGACCACATAGGGTGGTCATACTGGGATGTCCAACAGCCTATGCCTTTCCATCATCTAGATGCACCCTAAAAGAAGGCCCATTATACATACTCATGTGCCTGAATTTGGAGAGTCACCTGTTGGCGGACAAGGCAGGATTTTGTGACAGATGCCATCTGGCTTCTGTGATCTCAAGTCCTACCCTCTTTAGGTTCTCTAGCCACCCGAGATGCCCCACTGTCCCCCTTGCAATTTCTGCTCCAGCCACTGGCTGCCTTTCAGCTCCTAGACTGAATATCTGCCCCTCCCTACCCCCTTGCAAATGCCACCCTGCTCTTTGCAAGGAATGATGTCCTTGCCCAGGTAACTCTTATTCATTCTTTATATCTCAAGTCAAGTGTAATTTTCTCTTTTTTTTTAAGTTTTATTTATTTATTTTCAGAGAAAGGGAGGGGGAAAGAGAGGGAGAGAAACATCAATGTGTGGTTGCCTGTCATGCACCCCCAATGGGAACCTGGACTGCAGCCCAACATGTGCCCTGACTGGGAATCGAACTGGTGACCCTTTGGTTTGCAGGCTGGCACTCAAACCACTGAGTCACACCAGCTGGGGCCAAGTGTAACTTTCTTAAGGATGCTTTCTCTTCTTTTCTGTTCTCTCTTTAGGCATCATATTGCTTTTTTTTTTTTTTAACAAACTTTAAAATTGTGATGAAATATATATAATATAAAAATTTCCATTTGAGCCATTTTAAGTGTAAAGTAGCATTAAGTACATTCACACAGTTGTGCAGCCATTACCACTATTTATTCCCAATTTTTTCATCACCCCAAATAGAAACTCTGGACCCATTAAGCAATAACTGCCCTTTCCTCTCTCCCCGCAGGGCTCACTAATCCCTACTCTACTTTCTGTCCCTAAATATTGGTTTTTAAGAAGCAGAAGTGGCTGGTCAATGAAGGCAGCTGTGGGCCTCTGATATAAAAGAGCAGAGTCATGTTCTAGGTAATTCATGTGGATATCCATAGGTTTGGATTCTAGCTAAAATGCTTTAATCAGATTATTCTCATTGACTGGTATTAAACCTGGCCAACTCTCATAAATTTGGCCTCTCACATTTTCCCACTCAGGGTAAGCAAGCTCTGCCTCCCTTTACTTTGTGGATTGTTTGAAATCATTTAGTTGGAAATAATAGAAACCTCTTTGTGTTGACTTAAGCCAAAAAGGAGACTTTATCCTATGGAAACTGAGGTCTGCAATGTGGTAGAATTCCAAGATGGTCTTTCAAGATGCCTGCTCCTGCTTTCTCCCAGTTATTCAAACATGAATCTAGCCACTGCAGTAGAGGAATTTTTCGTATGTAACTAAAGTCCCAAATCAATGGACCTTAACATAGGAAGATTATTCAGGTGGCCCCGACCTACACAAACTCTTTGAAGCAGAGAGTTTTCTCTGGCTGCAGCAGGGCAGTCAGAGATTTGAAGCATGAGAAGGACTTGGCCCACTGCTGCTGGCCTGAGATTGAGGTGGCCACATGACAAGGAATGGGAGTGACCTGTAGGACACGACAGGGGCCCCTTGATGACAGTCGACAAAAAACTGAATTTTGCAAACAAGAATGAGCTCAAAAGTGGATTTTTCTCTAGAGCCTCTAGAGAAGAATTCAATGTGGCCAACACCTGGATTTTAGCCTTGAGCAGAGTGCCCCATCATGACATTCCAGCCTTCTGACCTGAAGGACTGAGAGTGAATAAATGGGTGTTGTTTTGAGTCGCTGCATTTGTGGTAACTGGTTGTGCAGCAATAAAAAAAATACATGCCTGGAACTCAGGGCAAGAGTGCAGTGGTGCCCCAGGAAGATACTAGAACTGGAGATTAGAAAATGCTCAGGGACCTGGCATCTTCCCCCACTGTGTCTCATCTCTCTGCTTCTCTGGATATCTGCTTTACCTTCCTTTTCTGCAGACTTGCTGCTTTGTTTCCTGTCTACAAGGAGGACTGTGGTCCTCTGGACTCTCCTTGGGTCCATAGCTCCCAAGTTTGTAGGTTACAGTCTACACTGCCCTGCAGATACATGTTTTGGCCATCTGTCTATCCCAGTTCCAGATACCCAAGGAGAGAGACTGATTTAATCCAGCTAGGATTAAATATGACCTCAGGTCTAATTGGCTGTGGAAAGTACAAATATGACATAGAGAGGAGCCCACCTCTGTAGCACGGGGTATTGTCCCCAGAGAAAGGTGGTCATTGTGAGCCAGGTGGCCGCTCCCAAATGATCACACTGCCTTCGGAGTTTGCTCTTGATTTGTTTTTGCTTCTCAGCCCTATCCCAACAGGGTCTGACTATCTGCTTCCCCACTGGCTTTTTCAGTCTCTTCTTTTCTAACCACAGCCCTGCTAGGGCTGTTTTATCTCTGAACTATGATATTCCATCTGGAAGTCCTAGGAACCCTCTTAGAGACATCTTGTTGGGCAGCAGTTGTGGGTCAAACTCTGCTTGGCACTGAGGGCAGAGGGATGATCAAGGCTACATGGACCTTGTCCTTGGTGACAAGGGTTCTCCCACTCTGGTAGGGGAGATGGACCATTTCAGTGTCACATGTTAAATTCAAAGGCAGAGGTATTGTATTAGTTAGGAAAAGTCACACTAGCTGCTATCATAACAACTGCAAAATCTTGGTAACTTAACACAATAGAAGTTTGCTGCTGACATGACAGTTCATGGTGGTGTTGGTAGGACAGCTTTCCATATAGTCACTCAGGTATCCAGATGCCTTCCATTCTGTGCCTAAAGTATACTCTGGGCTTTGGTGCTCTCTGCTGAATTCTCTGTATCCATCCAGCAGATAGGGAAAGAGGGAGCCTGAGAGATATCAAGGGAGGTTTTCATGGGTCATCTCTGTAAGGGCCGACATCACTTCTGTCCACCTTTCATTGGCCAGAATGTTGTCAGTCACATGGCCTTATTACAAGGGAGGCTGGGAAATATAGTTTAGCTATGAGTCCAGAAGGAGAATAAAATGGGGCTTGGTGAACCCATGGTAGTGTTCTTTCTTTGCCATAAGTGTGCACAGGATTTCTGGGGGCACAGAGGAAAATCACTTAGCACAATCTGGGGGTTCAGAGAAGGGTTCTGGAGGAGATTGTGCCTGAGTTGTGTCTTGAAGAATAAGTAAGCAAATTAATGAGCTAAGATTGGGTAAGGATGTAATCCTAGGCAAAGACAGGGTTGGGAAGCATATTGGTGTAGATAGGGACTTCCAGTATTAAGGCAGAGAGAAGAAGCAGTTGCACTAAGTTTAGTGCTTTGCTAGCATTTACAGAAAGCCCAGAATGGAAAACAATAGGTCCAGAAGAAGGCCCTCTAAAGACTCTGTCTTCTTCTTCTTCTAGATCTTTTAGAGGGTTTACGGGTCCCATAAACTCATTACATCTTAGATGCCAGACGTGTTGTCCTTTTTGCCACAGAGTATGTGAAATGTGTCTTGAAAGAGAGAACGTAGAAATAATGTTCCTGGGCTGATATAGTCATGGGCTCTCCTAGAGTGACTATCAAGAAGTGGTCTGGAGTCTTCAGGGGGGTGTGCTAGCCTCTCTCCATATTAGAACCACAGCCTGAAGCTCTGAGCTTTGGATGGAAGGGGCTAGAGGCTTCAGAGAGTCACCAGGAAGCCCCAGGTATGATGAGGCTCTGGGATGTGTGTGTATAGCTGAGCCCACTGTTATATTATTCTCCCAGGTGCTGTCCCAGTGGCCACCCTGTCTCTGGCTCATCACTGCTGCAAGCTGCCCTCTGCCGTGGCAGGAACTCAGACAGCTCCTGGAGCCTTCCATCTGTGGGCAGAAGTTTTGGTTTTTAGATGCTGCTGCTACTGCTGGCCCTATGTATTTCTTGGGTCTTCGAGAAACTGTGCTTAACTTGTTTGCATCCAAGCATTGGGGACCAGGTGCATTTTGACTAGACAGTTATTTTAGCCTTGGCACTATTGAAATTTGAGGTCAGCTTATCTTTGTTATGGGGGCATCCTGTGCATTGCAGGATGTTGAGCAATGTCCCTGATTTCTACCCACTAAATGCCACTAACACCTTCAACCAAAAATGTCTCCAAGGGCGGGGTGGAGTGGGGGCAGAATTGCCACTGGTTGAAATGTGGATCACTGGCAACACAGGAGAGGATGTGCATGGTGTGCTGCTTCTGCACTTCTGCGATAACCAGAGTCAGGGGAGAGGGCCCTGGGCCTGTCTTCCTCCAGGGTGACCACTGCAGAAAGGAGCAGGGATCTCACTCCTTGATACACATCCTTACACTGGCACCAATCACTGAGTGCCCACTGAGCAGTCCCTGTGTCCAGCCACCCTCTAAACCCTTTAGAGGCTTTCCTTTGTTTTATCTTCTGTATTTACCATCACTGTGGGTCCTGGACTGTCCCTGTTGTTCAGAGAGGTGAAGCATGTTACCTCAGAGGATAGATGGGACCTGAACACCAGCATGCCTGATTCCAGAACTCAAGCTCTTAATTATATTTTTCAGGTCTGGTTTTGCTTTTGACAAAGGGCATTTTGGATTTTTTTTTCCAGCTGTGGGAGTTTCCAAGAAAAAAGCATAAAAAACCCCAAAACCAGAGCAGTAGAAAAAGCCCCAGAAGGGTAAATGATGAAAGGGTCTTTCACACTGCCCAGCAGATACAAATCTAACTCAATTGCACATGCACATCTGGGTGCTGGGCTGGGCTCCCTGGGAGTGGGGAAAGGCTCACTTTCAGCCTCTATGCTGAGTGTTTTTCACCTTGGCATCACTCCTGTCTTGGGAGGCACCCTTTAAGCTTCCAGCAAGGCTACACTCCAAGGCAGCTTGAACTGATCTATTCTTCTCAAGCGAAGAGACTCCCAGTGGTCAGAAATACCCTTGCTCAAGGCCTTTTGTCCTCGTAGAGCTTACAAGCCACGGGACACTTGAGCCTCCAAATCCTCCCCATCCTTCAAGGATCAGCTCAGATCCTGCGGTGCCATGACAACTGCCCAGACTGTTTCACTTACCAGCTCTGTAACCTCGCGTGAGTAATTTCTTTCTTTGAGCCTCAGTTTATGATCTGAAAAACAAGGATGATCATAGTGCCTGCCTCATTTTATTTATTTTGAGGGTTAGATGTGATAATGCATGTAGAACACTTAGCAGAGTAGGGCTCTCACCCCCGTGGCAGCAATTGTTACCAGCGTTTATTATTCTAGTACTCGTGAGTGCCTCTCTTTCGTGAACTTTTGTCCTGAACTTGGAGTCTGAAGTCCTTGGGGCCTAAAGCTTTGTTTAAACTGTGAGCTCTGAAGTCAGACACACTTGAATCCTTCCATTCACTAGCTGTGTGTCCTGGGCCAGTTTTTCTACCTCTCTGTGCCTCAGTTTTCTCCATCGTGAAATGCAATAGGAATATTTACCTTATAAAGATCAAATGGTTTAATGTTCTCAAAACAGAGCAGTCTTGGCATATGATAAAATGCTATATATGTATATGTTTTAAAAATTGCATTTTCTTGGTGACTCAGTCTATACACATGTGCAAAATATATATGTATATGACTTCACATAACACTTACCTTTACTGTCTGCAATGGACATACTCCTTTTCTTTCTTTTCCTCTTCTTATTTTTCCATGTGATTAAGAAAGTTGCCAGTCATGACCTACTGAATTGGTTTCATGACTCACAAATGGGTCACGGCCTGCAGTTTGAAAAACACTGCTGGGCCAGCTTTTTTTCTCCCACTTGCTTGTGTTAATTGTCAGGGATCCCTGGCATCCTAAACATCTGGCCCAGCATCAGCAGCCCTGCCTCATTCGCTATGCCCCACGGCTCTGCAGACGCTTTGATCTGTGCACCTTCGCAAGTATTAGATTAATTAGACATTTTAGAGGAGATGGACTTTTAAAGCAATAGCTTCATTAGCATTGCTGTGCTGGAAGCTTTGAAAAGTAAAACTCAGTTATTTGCATGTTAATAAGGCAACCTGGGTTTCAGAAGCAGCTGATGAGCTTCAGCATTCCTCCAGGAAACCTGATCTGGCACAGGTACTCACACAGCCTTGCTGAGGGAATCTGTGAAACCTCGCCCACCACTAGGGTACCTGTGACACAGATTAAGGATAAACAGTTGTGGGATGTCAGGCACAATGGGATGGGATCTGAGCTCGGTCTGGGTTTAGTTTTAACCCCTTCATTAGGCCCTGAGTTTTGTGATGCTGACGGATACTGTATTATTTTTATGGGCCTTATCATATTACACTTGTATAGCACCAAACCGTTTTCAAAGTGCTTTCATTGCCTCAGGTGAGAGGAGCACAGGTACATATCCGCACACACATGCCTCTTTTATTGTTGAGTTTCTTTGCTAAGTGCAAAGTCCTTCTGCCCAGTGCATGGCCCCTCACCCTGGGGTCCTGGCCCAGTAGCAGCAGCATCATGTGGGAGGTCCTTGGGAATTCAGACTCTTGTACCACCCCAGGCCTCCTTATCAGAACCTGCATCTTAACAACACTCTTAGGTGGCCTCCATGCCCCCACCCCCACTCCACCCCTCCCTGGAGCTTGAGAAGCACTGATTTTCTACACATCATCTCTTTTTTTCCTCCTTCATACCCTCCTCCTCTTCTCTTACCCCAGTTCCCCCTCTGTCGCCTTTTCCCAACTACTTCTAAAAGGCCTAAGTTATAGTCATGGCCCTGACATGTGGGAACACACTCAGTTCTTTGTATCTGCACTTACTTTTATTTGACAAGCTCCTATTCCTGCACAGTAGTGTGAAAACTAAATTTAGCACAATCCAGCTGATTTTCTGCCTTGTTCATTTTTTATTTAATTTTTAAATTAACACAAAGTAAAACTGACTTTTTAGGAGGTATACCATTCTATGTATAGAATTGTGTATCCACCACCACAGTTAAGATACATAACAACTCTATCACTCTTAAACTCCCTAATTGCACCCCTTTGTAGTCACACCCTCCCTCCCACCCCAACCTCTGGCAACCACTGACCTGTTTTTTGTACCTGTAGTTTTTGTCTTTTCAAGAATGCCCTATAAATGGAATTATGCAATATGTAAACATTTTCAGAATAGCTACTTTCCCTTATCATAAGGCCTTTGAGAATCATATAAAGTGTTGTGTTTATCAATAGTTTCTTTTTATTGTTGAATCATATTCTATTATACGGATGTACGACACTGTGTTTATCCATTTGCTCACTGAAGATCATTGCATTTGTTTCCAGTTTTTGGCAATCATGCACAGAGCTGCCTTAAACATTCATGTCCAGTTTTCTATATAAACATATATTTTTATTGCTCCAGGATAAAGACACATGAGTGGAATTGCTTCATCATAATGTTAGTGTCTATTTAACTTCATAAGAAATGCTAAACTGTTTTCCAGATTGGCTGCATCATTTTATATTTCCATCAGCAATGAATGAGAATTCCAGTTGATCACCATCCTTATCAACACCTGGTATTGTCTATATTTTTTATTTTACTCATTCTAATAGTGTATAATAGCATCTCTGAACCCCTTTAACCTTTTGTGTTTCCAAGACTCACCCTGATCTCGTGGCTGGGCCCCTAATGACCTCAGATAAAGAAAACTCAAGAGAGAGAATGCGACTAGCAGAGTCTCAAACTTTCTGAGCCCGAGCACATACATAGGAGTCAGCTCATTCACTCACTAAAGAGACTCAGAGAGAGACTTCCACAGAAGTATTAGCACCAAAAATAACAGTTAAAGGTCCAACTCCCATTCCACCACTTTCGGCCCCACTACACACTTAGGGATATGGAGGAGTTTCAGGAAGGACACAGGAAGCTACAGGAAGAAACTACTTAGAAGACCAGCTTTTTCCATTGCATTTATTTGTCCAGTGGGCTGTGACCAGACAGACTCCAGCTGTCCATGTCCTGCATCTTGTTCTAGACTTTTTATCACAGAGCATGGAAAGCAGGTAGTTTACACTTTTCCTAGCTGGATTGTAGAGGCTGTGACACCTCTGAAGTCTGTAGGCATGTTGGTTTAGTAGGGGTAATTGGCCTCTGTTAAAAAGAGAAACATTTGGAAGCAGAGTCTGTTAATTTGATGCTGGGCAGCCTGGATGCTGATGTGTGGCAGTGAATGAGGGAGGGAAAATATAAGAAAGTTTTCTACCCATTAGGCACTATCTGATAATTCCATTTTAATATCAGACATCCAAATGATTAAAATGACATCTCAACAAAAAGCACATCATGGACTCAAGATATTAATTCTTTAATTAATTCAGCAATACAGGGTGGGTCAAAAGTAGGTTTACAGTTGTGAGTATGCAAAACAGAGTTCATTCTTGTATTATTATTTATTAATTATTATATTATTTTCCATACAAACAGCTGTAAACCATTTTCTCTACCCTATATTGAGTAAGTGAAACTGGAAAAGACACGAGCTCATGTTGCTTGTTACTACCAAACCCAATAAGCAGAGTCAGAGATTGAATCTTTATGGGCACTTTATTCAGATGGCTGGCGATCTGTCTTTTCTTTCCAGGCCAATGTTTTTATAACAGGGAATAAACAAAGTGTGGTGAGGGGTTTTGAAATTCAGGGAGAATTAGGTGAAAGTGCAGCATTCTTGTCCTGGGCACTTAGCTGTTCCCAGGGGCAGGTAATTGTCTGTCTCTCCCTGGAACACAATGGCCCAGGTGCCTCCACTTGTCCCCAGGTAGTAATTTTTTTAAAAGATTTTATTTATTTATTTTTAGAGAGGGAAGGGAGGGAGATAGAGAGAGAGAGAGAAACATCAATGTGCAGTTGCTGGGGGTTATGGCGTGCAACCCAGGCATGTACCCTGTCTGGGAATTGAACCTGCGACACTTTGGTTCACAGCCCACGCTCAATCCACTGAGCTATGCCAGCCAGGGCTCCCAGGTAGTAATCTTTAGCAGTGCCCCAGGAGGTTGGCTGACTCTTCCAGGAGCCAGGATGGACCTTATCTGTAGTTTCTGAAACAAAGCTTTAACATATGCATTACTCACTAGGCTTATAACTATTTACGTTAAACTAAAATTTTCCAACTCTTGAGTCCCCTATCATAAGCATTGTGTACCAGGCCACGTGCTAAGACCTGGGGATATAGCAATGAACAAACACAGAAGTCCCTGCCTCATCAGGGTGCCTTCTGGTTCAGGGAGATGTTGGTTGTTGGAGGTACAAAGTGACGGAGAAGCACTGTGGGACGAGTAGACTGGGGCCAGGAGCCCGAGTGTTGATCCAGGAGATGAGCGTTTACTGTTGCTTATGAAAGAACTGGGAACAGCAGTTTCAGGGTGATTATGGAATAAATTTCCATCCACAGATTTCAAAAGTCTGGGTTATGAGCCCCCTGTATCAAAATGCCCTGGGACTTGTGCAATAAGCAAGACCCCACTCCCATCTATTAATCGGATTCTGCCTAGGACCCTGCCCCAGTCTGCAGAATGAATCTGCAGATCTGTGGGGAGGCCCTGGGAATTCTGCATGTCCCGCAGCTCCACAAGTGATTCCTAGGCACCCTAAAGTTTGAGGACCACTCTCTTAAGAGTTCAAGTTTAAAATAGGAGTGGTCCTTTAGTCCAAGGCAATGATCAGAATCATCTCAAGCTGGGTCCAATTAAAAGAGCATTCACTGGATTAATTCAAATCTTGACACTTGCCTGGCTTTGAAATTCACAAATGTTAACCTTGCAGCTGCCACTGCTTAATTTTAGCCCTCAGAGAGAAATGCCCCGCCTTCCAAATAGATTCCTGGGATTTGATTGGCAAACACCCTTCCACAACCTCCCCCTTCCTAACTTTGGAAATAGCAGAGCAGCATCCCCCTACCCAAATCCCTGGTCTCAGCAGCCAGCTGCCCTACTTTGCAAAACGAGAGTCTCTTACCTCATTAAACCAAAATGAAAATGAAACCCGAGAAGATAATTTTCATCTTAGCACCCCTCATAAAGCCACTGGCAGCCTCATCCATAGTTAAAACATCTCGTATCATCAAGCTGCCGGGGTCTGTGGTCTGGGACTGAGTGGAAGTAAAGCTTAGAAATGGTTTCATCCTTCCCTGATTTTACATCTTTCTCATTGTGGTCGTTTCTAAGAATGAGGAGAATCCTCTGGGAGAGGGAGTGATTGAAGGCCCTGTATGGGGACTAGGAAGATCTAAATTACATGGGGCCCCATGTTGCTTAGGAGTCAGGCACCTGGGGCCAGCCATTTCTCAGGCTAAATCAAAGCCCCTTGTACCCTCATGGACTGAATTGTACCCTTCCCCCCAATGTGTATGTTTAAGTTCTAAGTTGTAAGACAGAGTCTGAATGTGTCTGTATTTGCAGACAGGGCCTTTAAAGAGATAATTAGGTTAAAATGGGGCCATTAGGGTGGGCCCTAATCCAATCTGAATGGTGTTCTTGCAAGGAGAGAAAGTTTGGACACACAGGGGATACCAGGGATGCACACATGGAGGGAGGACAGCAAGAAGACAGTCATCTGCAAGCCAACGAGAGAGGCCTCTTGCTTGAAACCAGCTTTGCTGGCACCCCGATCCTGGACTTCCAACCTCCAGAACTGTGAGAAAAGCAAATTATGTTATTTAAGATGCCCAGCGTGTGGTGTTTTGTTATGGTAGCCCAAGCAAACTAATACCATGCTTTTATGGAAAACTCAGGCTTGATGGCAAAGAATTGCTAATGCCCACAATCAGACCACAGAGCTCTTTCTAGGCTATTTTATTCAATTAAGCACAGGATTTTTGAGGTCCACCAAGCCCCAGGTATGTACTTGATAGGTATACACTAATACAGAAATGTCCAGCTCTGTCCAGTCCTGGCTGATCTTGTGCTCATGCTGAGCTGTCAGTCACTTAAATCCACCACTTGGCCATAGATGGTTGGTTCAAGAATGGCCACCAAATTCAAGCTGGGCCAATCACATTTTCACATCCAGAAATCAGAAGCTGAGATGTGAAATCCACATAGAGATGAGACCTTGTGACTCCAGAAAGAGAAAGAGCCAGACTCTGTCTTGATTTCAGCTTCTACCCAGTTCCTCATTCATATGTCTGAGGGTTAAGTAGGGGTGGAATAAATCAGATGTGTCTCAGCTGGGTGATTGGTTTTGTTCCACACCTTTTGTGTCCTTACATATTTTGGGACTAGTGGGCTAGACTGGGCATGTTCTGAAGGTAATGACAGAGTCCAATCACATAAACTCTTTTCAAACCTTTGGTAACAGCAAATCTGATGATGATGACAATCCATCAGCAGAGTTAGTCACCTGGCCAAACACAAGTCAAAGGGTAGGGGAATAGGCTCCACCTCTTTAGTGGGAGAAACTACAAAGTCATATGCCCAAAGCCTATGGCTGCAGAATGGTGTGAAGGGTTGGGGCTATTACTACCATCCACCACAGGCTCTCAGAAACTCAGCCTTTTTGGAATCCCTAGAGAGAATCTGCCTGGCAGGGAGGAGCTATTGACCCTCCTGGCCTTGTGTCTCTAGCTCAGTATAAATATTTGTGGAATGAATGAAATGAATAGGAATAAACTAATGAAAGGTGTAGACTTTAGCTTATTCTGTCTTCCTATACCTTTCCTTCCATCCCCATTTTCATTTCTCTCTCTCCTAATGATTAATATTGTAGCTTGAGATAATGCATTCTGTATTAATCAACGTGAGGCAGTATTTCTTGACTCTGTAATAGACAAGACAAAGAAATTAGTACTTCTTCATTTCCTACCATCCTTCCTGTACTTCCCCAGCCTGCTTACTATTACATTCACGTTGCCAAGGTTTATTGTAGCATTTATCTTCTCTGTCCATAGATTGATTCTGAATGTTGAACACCAGAAACTGGAATGCATGATATCATGACTCTACAACTATTATTCACTGCAGAATTGAGTTGGGATCAGGTCTATAAAAAGGAGATGCATTCTGAACATTTTATATAAATGAAATAATACATTATGTGGCTTTTTGTGTCTGACTTCTTTCATTTGAAAATAAGTTTTCATGGTTCATCCATGTTGTAGCATGTGTCAGTATTTTATTTCTTTTCATTACTGAATAATATTCCATCATCTTGATATATTACATTTATTTACTCATTAATCAGTTGATAGATAGAAAGTATATCTGTGGTTGCTTAGGGTTGTGGGTTTGGGGGATTGGAGGGTGAGGGCTAAGGGGTATGGGGTCTCTTTTGGGGGTAATTAAAATATCCTAAAATTAATTGTAGTGATGGTTATATTAATCTGACTATATCGAAAGCCACTGAACTATGCACTTTGAATTGGTGAATTGTATGGTATGTGAATTGTATTTCAGTAAAGCTGTTTTAAAAAGGGCATATAATCCTAGGTCACTAAATTTGAGTTAGTCAAGGGAAAACATGACATAGTGATTCTGTGATTCAGTGATTCTAAGAAATACTTCTCCCTTTTCCCCCAAAGTTTGGTTTACATATGAGATATGTTCTCAAAGAATCCAGCCATGTACTACAAAAAATAGAGTCATTTATTGAAGAAGATACAAGATACAAGAAACATTGTATATAGGACAATGATGCTTAAGTCCTCTTCAAAATAGGCACCTTAAGACCTCGCACAGTTCTCCCAGTTGCAGCACAATGTTCCTTCTGCTCTGGTAGCAGAAGCCACAGAATGAATTTTACCACAACATGTTTTATGCCAAGATCCTGCATCAAAATCTCAGACATAGTAGTTTTTGGAATCTCCAGATCAACTTCTAGTTCCCACACTGTCAGTCGCCGATCTTTGTTGATTGCAGCCCGTTTATGTTCAACCTTCTCAGGTGTTCTGCTTGTTGCAGACCTTTCAGAATGTGGATCACTTTCAACAGGTGTTTGACCATCTTTGTACCATTTGTGCTACACTTTTATTTGTGCTACATTCATTGCATTGTCCCTGAAAGCCTTCTGAACCATCTGAATAGTTTCTATGTAGGGATGTTCAAGCTTAACACATAATTTGATGCAGATTTATTGTTCTTCCAGCTTAGTAATTTTGAATGCGACAGCCACACAGTACACATGCTCACTCAATGGCATCTACCGCCCCTAATGACTAGTACAGTGAAGTCATCATTGTTCACATGTGCTCATTCCAGTCCACTCTCCTTGGCCACCAGGCTACATTTATGTCACGTAAACCATGCTCATTATATTAACAATGGCTGGACTTTTTCCACACAGACCTCATATATATCTCAAATCAAGGTGACATGTCATTTAATTTTATTAAATAAAATGAAATTAAATTTCATTTAATTTTCAGTGTTTTATTTTTCTTAGAGGTTCCTAAAATAATACTGTTTTAAAACTGATGGTATCTTAGATGCAAGGAAATAGAGCACTTAAGAATATCAACAGGAGAAAGCATTAAATTATAATAATTTAATCAACATGATACAAGATGCCTTTATTTTACCACAGAGATCATCCATATTCTTATTATATTATGTGTTACCTTCCCTTTGTTATCACCTTCTTTGCAGGTATGGCCTGACCTCCAGGTGAGTGTAAATAAACCAGCAAGATTACTTTCAGCTTCTAAGTTGCCAGGTAGGGACTAGTTTTCTTTAACTAAACTGCATTAGAACGATAAATTAATCGTGAAATGCAAGAGTGGGCAAACTGTGGTCAGCCCTCCAATCTGATCTGAGGCCTGTTTTGGAAATAGAGTTTTATTGGAACATGGTGGTGCCCATTCATCTGCATACCATGTGTGGCTGCTTTCACATACAGTCAGTGGAGGGTTGAGTGATTGTGACAAAGACCAAAGACTTGAAATATCCTATCTAGTCCATTATAAGAAAAAATTTGCTGATTCCCTAATAACATAGAAAAAAAGATGCTCTTCACTCATCTGTCCTTTTCTGCCTCCTCTGGGTTTGATTCAAACCCTGCAAATACAAAAATGCCTCCAGGGGCTCTAGATTTTCTCACAGATGAAGGTCCTCTCCAGGGACCAACTTAGGTCTGGAGCTTCTTACAGAGGTTAAGAGAAGTGTGGGACATGTCCAGGGAGGATTCTAGCAAATTAGAGAAGATGAAGAAGGAGCAGAAGAAGGAAGAAGGAAGGAAGGAAGGAAATGGGGGGAGAAGAAATAATTTCAAAATAGGATTTGAAAAGTCATGGTATAGTTTTAAAGTGTGTATTTGACAAACTAAACTTTTATCACACACACACATCATACATGTAATCCAGTTCTTCTCTTTATCACATAAGATTTATATGTATAAAACAATTCATAGTATATCATGAGCAGTGTGGTCTGGCAATGGGGAAGAAGCTTAAAGTTGGACAATGAAGATATTTTGTCTCTCTCAATACTGTCCATAGATCTTTGTGCTTCCATATAATCTTACTTGGAGTTAATACCAAAAGTCTAAATGTCAGGCCTTTCATGTATTTGGTCCAGGACAGATGTTTCTTTTTGCTCCTTCTGGTATAGACCCATCAGAGCCCCTGACCACCTTCCCCTGGAGCTTCCTGGGGTCTTCCCATCCATAGTGACCTTTTTGGGACTTACTTTCTGTGTCACACACTTGGTATTTTGCCACGTGGTGCCCAGTGACATCTAACTGGAATGTGATTTTATTATTTTCTCAGTTGCATGAGCTTTGATGCATTTGTCTCCTCAGCATAGGAGGAGGGTGATGTCTTACTGGATTCTTGCTGAATTGGTCAAGGGATGGACAAGAGAACAGTGGGAAAATGAGAAGTGCTTTTTGAGAGTAAGATATTATTACTATTTTTATTCTTTATGTTTTCTTATGTCCCAGTATGTGGAGCATGGTCATATGCTTAAAAAAATATGTATTTATTTTCTATTACATATTTTATGTAACTGAGACTGCAAATAAACTAAAATATTGTAATAGAAGATAGTTTTACTATGGTGGAATAAGTATTTCATGTTAGAATGTAAGCTTCCTGAGGGCTAGAATTGTGTCTTATTTATTATTCCTTCCCCAATGCTTTGAAGAGCTCCTAACACATTGTAGTTGCTTAACAAATACTGTTGCACATTGAACAAACATGTAACTTCTTTTGAACAACTTTTTGAGGCATAATTTATATACCATAAAATTAATCTATTTTAAATACAATTCAATGTTTTTTAAAGTAACTTTACCACATTGTAATTTTTTCAAATTATAAAGGTGTTAAAATTTTTTAAATGAAAAAAAAATCACCACCAGGAAGACAAATAATCCAATTAAAAAATGCTCAAAGGACCTGAATAGACACTTCTCCAAAGAAGACATACAGAGGGCCCAGAGACATGTGAAAGAATGCTCAACATCACTAGCCATCAGAAAGATGCAGATTAAAACCACAATGAGATACCACCTCACAACCATCAGAATGGCCATCATTAAGTAATCAACAAACCACAAGTTCTGGCAAGGACGTGGAGAAAAGGGAACCCTAGTACACTGTTAGTGGGAATGAAGACCAGTGTAGCCACTGTGGACCACTGTATGGAATTCCCTCAAAACACTAAAAATGGAACTGCCTTTTGATACAGTGATCCTGCTGCTGGGATTATACCCCAAGAATCCTGAAACACCAATTAAAAAATGTTTATGCACCCCAATGTTCATAGCAGCATTATTTACAATAGCCAAGTGCTGGAAACAGTCTAAGTACCCATCAGTAAATAAGTGTGGATCAACAAACTGGTACATTTATACAATGGAATACTATGCAGTAGCAAGAAGGAAAGAACTCCTACCCTTCACAACAGCGTGGATGAAACTGGAGAGCATTATGCTAAGTGAAATAAGCCTGTCAGTGAATGACAAATACTATATGATCTGACTTATAAGAGGAACCTAATGAACAAAACAAACAAACAAACAAACAAACAAACAAACAAACAAGAAAAATAAAATCACAGGTATGGAAACAAGGAATAGACTGACTGTGACCAGAGGGGAGTGGGAAGGGGGATAATGGGGAAAAGCGCGGGAAGGATCTAATCAAGAAACATGGATGAATGACCCATGGACCTGGACAACAGGGTGGGGAGAGCAGCAGTAGTGACTGTGGGAGTGGGGGGTGGGCAGGGCAACGGGGTGGGGGGAATTGGGACCACTGTAATAGAACAATAAAAATTAAAAAAAAAAGAAATTAACTATGTAGGAAGTAAAAATTAGGAGCTTTCCCTGTTCTTCACCAAATTCCACTCCTCAAGGGTAAACATTTCTAACAATTCAGTGTGGAATGTCTAGTTTTGATTTTCTTTGCCAATGTAACACACATATACACAATTACAAAAACAGGCTAATATCCATATTGTTTTACCATTTTCTTTTTCCACTTCACAGTACATTGTAGACTTCCTTCTCTACAGTTAACTCCTTTGTGAAAAACAGCTGCATAGCATTGCATTGTATGAACAAACATATTAAAATTTATTTTACCAGTTCTCTGTTGGTGGATACTTAGCCCATTTCCTATTTTCTTATTGCTATTATAAATGAAGTTTTAATGAATAGCACTGACAGAATAGTTTTGTTCACTTGTTTGAATGTTCCTATAGGATAGATGCCAAGTGGACTTACTTTGTTAATTCAAAGGGATGCACAATTTCAGTTTTGACAAGGACTGCCAAAGTACCATCCAAAAATCACTGTTTCAGTTTCTGCTCTCACCACCAGTGTTTGGGGTGTCTCTTCTCTCACATCCTTGCCATGACTGGGTAATATAAATTTCTTACTGCGTTGGTCATGTTTTCCCTCCTGAATTGCCAGTGTACCTCTTTTGCATTAAAAAAAAATTGAGTTCCTTCTGTTTTTCTTACAGGTTGAAAGGAATGCATACATATTATAGATATTAGCCTTTTGGTTAATTTGTTGGATAAATTGTTTATTGAATGGGTTCAGTGCAGCCTGAGGTTTGCTGTTGTGGGACAGGGGTTCTGGGCTTCCTAGGGGTTCATATTGGGAGGTAGAAGGGTGGGGGCTGGAGTTTTCCTGTCATTTCAGGCCTTGCTGGGCAGTGGCTTTGTCTTCTACTCCATTTTTTTTGCATTGCACATGAGTGACCAGATTAGGAGACAAAATGGAAAACTGCTAGTTTTTTTTTTTAATCTCTCCCACTATAGGGTAAGCTTGATGAGGGCAGGGCCTGCATCTGTCTTTACTCACTGCTGTGCCCAGACTACCCAGTAATACTGCCTGACACTTAGTGGGTGTTTAAAATACTTGTTGCATGCATGAATAAATGGATCCTATCATAGGGTGTTCTCAATCCATTGCAACTTTGGGTGTTGACTATGGTGATGATAATATTATCTATCTCTGGACTCTCTGAGCCAGGCTCTCTGCCAAGACCTTGGCATTACTTGTTTCATTTAATTCTCCCAGCCAGGTGTGATGTACAGGATATCATTAGCCCCATTTTCTACAGGTGAGGAAACAGAGGTTCAGAGAGGTTAACTGACCATCCCAAGGTATGACAATGAGGATTTAACCCCTGGAGGTGTGGCCCCAGACTCTTTAATCTTTATTGTTGCACTCTTGTGGGCTGCAACTCATCTGTCCTTTAAGATGCATGTTTTTTTTTCCCACCTTGGGGGCTGGAAGGACCAACAGAGGGGGCATAGCACTGAGACCCTAGAAATCGACAGGGACTAGGGAGGCTGGAGGGTGGGTCTTTTCCTGGGCATTTCCCTCACTTTTGCGATAGTGATTCAGGGCACAGTTTCTCAATCCAGACAGACTTGGAGTCTATTCCTTATTATCTGTATGACACTGGGTAAGCCCAGTTTTCTCTGTAAACCAGGGATGATACAAGTCCTGTATCATCTCCTTCTCTAGGTTCAGAGTTGGTCTTGGCATATATGGGCTGTTAGTGGCCAAGACTGTGGAAAGTTTGACACTGGTCATGTACTCCCTTGAGTGGGGGCAGGAGGTAGTTTGTCTTACTGCCTCTGTGCACACTTGAAGTTCCCTCCTGGCCCGCACCAGAATCTCTTTACCTTCCTCTGTGAAGCATGTTTGCTTGGCTGCCTTGGGAGATGGGTAGTGATGGCTCATTCATGAAGCTGAAAGAGGAGCATAACCCTCGTATGGGACATAGCTGTCTCCAGAAGCCCATGGGGCTTGGGGGAGCTAGCCCCCTCTCTTTCTGCCTTGCACTCAGCTCACAACTCTCAGGTGGACTTTAAATGGTGCTTGTGGATTTTTAAAAGACTTTCTTATCTTCTCAGGTGCCAGACCTAATAGATTTATAGATTCTTCCTGCCAATGGGGACATACGAGATGCCTTCTCTTCTCTCCCTGGCTGCATCCTACGGCCATAAGTACCTTCATTGCTGGAGCTCAGGGAGATTTAACAGGCACCAAATTAATTGTTTTCTAAGCCCAGCTGGAGAAAGGAAGCCAAACTTTTAGTATTTGCTGTCCAGGCAGGTGGGGAGCAGAGGAGTACTTTCAGAGCTGAGGAGATGGCTAACCTAGGAACAGCTGCCTCGACAGTCTGGGGTTTAGACAGTGCATATGGTTCAGGGGATGAAAGGACTTTCTTTAATTGGGGCTTTGGCTTGTGGGGCTATTGACTGGGTCTGTGAGAAACTCCTTTTACCATGCAGGGGGGTGGTTTATTGGGATGCATTCAAGATATTTTTAGTTTTCTAAAAGTGTAATGGTGATTTTCTCAAAGACCATTTTCTTTTTCTTGGGGGTATCACCTGGGTATTGGTGAGTGTATGTGTCATATTTAACTAGTGCACTCTGATTTTATAATATATATTCAGACAAGGTGATTTGCTAAGTATATGAATTAACTATAGATCCTAATTAATTTATATTTTTTGCATAAATAAATGCAAAAATTAAAAATAGCCCCTCATCAGACTATGTGACCTTGTCTTTTTGTCAATTTTATACTTCCTAGAATAATATCTGGCATAGAGTAGGTGCTCAATAAGTATCTGCTTAATAAATATTGTTGAATGTCTGGTTTGGAAATCATGATCATCTTACCTCTAGGCTGTGTAAGTCAATGAAATGAGTTTATTACATTACCATGGGAGAGATGAATTATTCTCCAAGTTCATGAGCTATGTAGCTGACCAAATAGTCAAGAACTATTGGCCTACTGACTTCCCTGAGAAAGCAAGAAGGAAACTAGATTTTTGGAACATGAATAATTTATAGCTTTCTTCTAAGGGTAAAGGTTGACACAAGGTAGAGAGGGTCTGGAAAAGATGGTGCTGGTTACTGTGTTTATTACTAATTTTTTTTGGAGAGCCTGCTCAGGCCACAGCTCCTTTCCTATGAGAGCATGTTAGCTTATGGTGAAGGATTTAGATTTCACCAAAGGTGAGAGTGAATCCTCAGAGAAAAATGGATAGGGTGAATGGGTCAGGAGTGAACACGACTTTCTGGTATGGAGCACTGAAGCTCAGACAAGGATGGCTTAGGAGCCAAGCAGGAGAGCTCTTTTTGCTTGGGGACTGAGAAGGAGTCACAGGACCAAAGGTAGCTTCAGGATGATGGGAGGCTGAAGGTGGGGACCCACACCTCAAATTTTGGGTGACCCTGGGAATCCTATTAGATCTTAGATTGGTACCATGTTTAAATTCCAACCTGTTCAGAAATGAGTAAAGAAAGGTAAGTGGTCTGTTTCCCCACTAAGCAGTGCCAATAAAATCAATATGAAACTAGATTTGAATTACCTTAGGATAAGGAATCTGGGCTTTGTAATCCATCCATTCATTGTTTTTTTCTGACATTTTATTTTAAGTGAAGTTCTTCACAAAAGTATAACTTAATCTAGGTTGAATTATGATAAAAGGCCACTTTCTACTTCTGGGGCTATTGTTCTTGTTTGTAAGCTCAGAGCACATTGGGGGCTGTATTAATGTAATGTCCTCTGCCTATTAAGAAGACTACTTATTAAAAATGGGTGGCAAGACAGTTGGACCATATCAGTGATTTTCAAATGTTTCATCATATTGTTAAGTTAGTATAGAGATGCCAAACTGATACTGTTTTAAGCATAAACTTTTATCACTAGTTAAGGTTTCTTGGAAGGCTATTTGGAGAATGATTCTGAGACAATGTCCTGTCTTAGTGGGGAAGAATTCTGTGATCCATTACTGATGCCTGCCAAAGGCACATATTGGGGATGGATGATATCTGTCATTCTTGTACTAGGAAAATAGAAGTTTTTGGTAATAGTTAGTAAACATGTTCACGAAGCATTTTGTTTATGGGAATTGAGTTCAGCACTTTGAAGGTTTCAGAAATGTGAACTGGGAGTTTAGTAGACAGTTCCACTAAAGTTGATAGAAAATAAATCAAGACATATAGACATAGGACAGCAACTGATAATTTAAAGTAGAACATAATTAATTCAATTAATTAATCTATAGAATGTTCACCATATACCAAGCACTGTCCAAGTTTCTGGACAAGTGATGAACATCCAAGACTGGTCATCAAATACCTACTCTAGCATGGGAGAGAAAGTAGCAAACAAGCACAACAAATGGCCATACAGTTCCAGGTAGTGATGAGCACTGAGGAGAAAAACAAAGCCAGGTAAATGGGAAGAAAGTGAGGGAGGTATGTGGCTACTCTAGAAAAGGTTTCATGGAAGTCTTCTCTGAGATGACAATTGAGCAGAGACCTATATGATAGGAGGAAGCCAAATAATTAAAATACACGTGAATATCTGGAAAAAGAATGTTCCAGGTGGAGGGAACAGGAAGTGCAAAGTCCTTGAAATAGGAATAAGCTTGGTGTGTTTGAAGTCTAACAAGGAGGCTGTGTAGCTGGAGCAAGGTGAATGAGAGCAGTAGGAGGGAATGAGGTTGGATAGGGTGGCACGAGGCAGATCATGAAGAGTGTTTTGGTAAGGAGTTCAGATTGTGCTTTAAGTCTGATGGGAAGCCACAGTAGAGTTTTGATTAGGTAAGGACCCAGTCTGATTTATGTTGAACAGTTATACTGGCTGTTCTTTGAGGAATAAGCTGCTGGGAGACAAGAGAGAGGCAGGAAGCTTATTTAGGAGGCTCTTTCAACACAGTCCAGGAGAGAGATCATCGTGGCTAGAATGAAGTGGTCAGGATGAAGCTAGTGAAAAGTGGTGGATTCAGGGGGTATTTAACATTGGAGCCGACAGGACTTGTGGGTAGATTGGATATGGACATAGTTCATAGGTTTTTGACTTGAGCCCAGGACCAGCCCCATGAATGTGCAACCTGTACAGCGACACAGGGCCCAGCACTCTGAGGTCCCAGTGCTTGGTATAATGCTCTGTAGTTGCTGTCTTGAAATTCATAACTTTGGAACAGGAACTCTTGCCCTTCAGTTTCACTGGGTCCCTCACATTATTTAGCTGGCCTTGCTTGAGCCATTGGTTGAATTGTGGCCCCATTTGTGGAGATGGAAGAAACTGGAAGAGGGTCATTTTTGAGGGGAGGGTCATAGAATTCTCTATGGACCATGCTCAGGTTGAGAGGTCAGTTAGACACCCCAGGGGAGCTTCTGGGTAAGTTGTCTAATGAGTTTTCATAAGGTGAGGGCTGCCTGCCAGGAAGTGAGTCACAGAGATTGTTCCGGAGAAGGTGAGATTTTTAATTGGCATTTTGGAAGAGAACATGCCAAGTCTTGTCCGCCTCTCCCCCACCACATGGAAAAGGGTTCAGTGAGGGCATGGTGTTGGTTATGTCCTTCAGTGCAGCCTTTGTCTTAATTTTTATTTCGAGTTTGAGGCTGATGGTACACAATGACTTCCTGGACAGGCATAATTTTTTGCCTGCTGATTGCTCTGTTAATATTTGCCTTTTCCCCTCACACCCTTATTTTGTTGAGGTCTGGGGTAACTGCCAGCCCCAAAGGTGAACTCTGTAGCCATCTGTTGAGTTTTGAGGAGACTCAGCAAACTTTGCTTTAGAAACTTGGATCCATCATGGCGACAGGTCCCAGGCTTTGAGCGACTCTGTCAGAGAGTCAAGGGGCTGAGATTGCTTTGGAGGGGTGGTACGGAGGAGGGTCCCTGAGGGTAATGGGATTTGTGGTTATTACCTCCATCTCTACATACAGAGGGTTTGGATCCTATCCCTTCCTATTTCTAGAACTTGGGAACATCATCTAACCTCCATGGACCTTGGTCTCTCTTTGTAAAAGGAAGATAATAACATTTCCTGCTTTATTATGTTCTTGTAAGGTATAAATGAGGCAATGCATACAGATCCCTTAGCTCAGGCCCTGGAACAGGAAAATGACTTGACAATGTCAAACGCTCCTACCCTTCTTGGAAGCGGTTCTCCCTTCTGCTCTGGGGAAGCAGAGCTGGTCCTAGACTGAGTCATGAAGGAAGACTTGGATAGTCACTTACTTGTACCTCAAAACTTTTCATCTCTTTTGGTGTCCTTCATGCACATCTAGACCCTACTTAAGATTGTTAAAGCAACTTCCAGCCTAGCAAGCCACTTATCTGGTTTTCCTCATTATGAATAAATGGCTGTTTTCCAACACCTGCTACTCCCTTATGTAGCAGAGCCATGCGATTTGTGTATTTATAGGGGGATGGGGTGGGGAGTGACCCCAACTCCCTATCTAGTGAAGTGTCCTGATTAGACCAAAGAAATATGTGTCATTTCTCCTCCTTTACCCCAGTGATTTCTTCAGGGTTAGGCATACCACTCACTGACATTCCATGGCCACATTGATTGGTAAGGAGTGGACACACAACTTAGAATGGTCCTATTAAAGTGAAGCTCAGGACTTTTGTTCCTCCCCCACTAGACATGAGGAAACATGTAGCTCTAGTTGCTTTTGATAGCCATCTGGTTCCCAAGAAAAGGGGTAGAGTAGAGAGAGGGAAAGAGACAGTGATTGGTGACATTGTTGTTTGGTCAAAACATACCTGAAGACCTACCACTGTATTTTTCAGTTAGATAGTCATGAAATTCCCTTTAACACTTTAATTTCTCTGAGGTTTTAAAAATTACTTTCATCTAGAAGCATCCCACTGATGCAAATACACTCTGGGAGCTGGGAGCCAATTCCTCAATTACTTAGTGAAACAAGGTTTACATGGTCCCTGTATTTGTTTCTAACAATATTTGGAGAATTATTGAGCTCAGGACTTTCCAATTTGGCAAAAGGTTATTTGATAACAATGACACTCACATTCTGGAGTGATAACCTATATATTTTACTGAACAGTCTACTTAGAGATACTTATTATTGTAGTGTGTGTTCTACACAGTAGATTTCTGGAATAAATGTATACTTGTTTCTCTTTAAGGAAATGGTAAAAAACCCATGAGCACATATAACTGAGAGACTAGTCTTACTTTGGGTCTGGTCTGGTTTGCTCTGCTCTACTGATGCCTTATACAGTACAACCCTTCTCTTTCCCTTGCTGGTCTGTGCTGGGATGGAGTGCAGATGTTTATTTCATGTCTCTATTACTGTTTTTTTAAAAATATATTTTATTGATTATGCTATTACAGTTGTCCCATCACCCCCTTCATTACCCTCCACCCTGCACACCCTCTCCCACCCACATTCCCCCCCTTTAGTTCATGTCCATGTGTCATAAGTTCTTTAGCTTCTACATTTCCCATACTATTCTTGTCCCCTCCCTGTCTATTTTCTACCTACTGTCTATGCTACTTATTCTCTGTACCTTTTCCCCCTCTCTCCTCCTCCCACTCCCCTGTTGCTAACCTTCCATGTGATCTCCATTTCTGTGGTTCTGTTCCTGTTCTAGTTGTTTGCTTAGTTTCTTTTTGTTTTTGTTTTAGTATGGTTGTTAATAATTGTGACTTTGCTGTCCTTTTACTATACATGTTTTTTTATCTTCTTTTTCTTAGATAAGTCCCTTTAACATTTCATATAATAAGGGCTTGGTGATGATGAACTCCTTTAACTTGACCTTATCTGAGAAGCACTCTATCTGCCCTTCCATTCTAAATGAAAGCTTTGCTGGATAGAGCAATCTGGGATGTAGGTCCTTGTCTTTCATGACTTGGAATATTTCTTTCCAGCCCCTTCTTGCCTGTAAGGTCTCTTTGGAGAAATCAGCTGACAGTCTGATGGGAACTCCTTTGTAGGTTACTGTCTCCTTATCTCTTGCTGCTTCTAGGATTCTCTCCTTCATTTTTACCTTGGCTAATGTAATTATGATGTGCCTTGGTGTGTTCCTCCTTGGGTCCAGCTTCTTTGGGACTCTCTGAGCTTCCTGGACTTCCTGGAAGTCTATTTCCTTCTCCAGATTGGTGAAGTTCTCCTTTATTATTTGTTCAAATAAGTTTTCCACTTGTTGCTCTTCCTTTTCTCCTTCTGATACCCCTATAATTTGGATGTTGGAATGTTTAAAGATGTCCTGGAGGTTCCTAAGCCTCTCCTCATTTTTTTTTTGAATTCTTGTTTCTTCATTCTTTTCTGTTTGGTTGTTTCTTTCTTCCTTCTGGTCCACTCCATTGATTTGAGCCCCAGTTTTCTTCCCATCACTATTGTTTCCCTGTGCATTTTTCTTCATTTCACTTATTGTAGCCTTCATTTTTTTCATCTTATTTGTAACCAAATTGAACCAATTCTGTGAGCATCCTGATCACCACTGCTTTGAACTGTGCATCTGATAGGTTGGCTATCTCTTTGCTGCTTAGTTTTATTTGTTCTGGAGCTTTTATATGTTCCTCTGTTTGGGCCATTTTTTTTTTGTCTTGACGTGCCTGTTACGTATGAGGGGCAGAGCCTTAGGTGTTCACCAGGGCGGGGCAACCCAGTTGCTGGATTGTGATGCTGTATGTGGGGGCAGGGTCCAAGAGGGAACAGTGGTGCCTTCTCTGCTCTCTGTTGGACTCCAGTCCCCTCCTCTGCTTCCCCCAAGCAAACTGGGCCCTTCTGGTGCTGATTCCCTTGTGGGTGGGCCTGTGTACATTCCAGGACTCTGTGGGTCTCTCCAATGAACTCTCCTGTGAGGCTGGGAGTCTCTCCCTGCGCCTCAACCCCCCACAGGTGTTTTCAATTGGTGTTTTGAGGCCTTATTTCCTGGCAATGGGACCCTGGGCTGTGAGGTCTGTCACACTCCCCAGTTTCGCCTGGTTTATCTGTGTGTGAATGTGAGACTGCCTGGTCAGCCAGCTGCCTTGTGCACAGTGCCTCACTTCACAATTGCCACCTTGCTGGGTCTGCCTGCTTCCACCCCATACCCTGGGCCTGCCAGCCACCACCTGCGTGCCCAGGGTCCGCCCACTACCGTCTTGTGTGCCTAGTGTCACTGCTTTTAGTGCTGTGACCCCTCTCTGCCTAGCCATCCTACTCCACCCTGCCTACCGGTCTGGATGAATGTGTGTATTTTAACTTCTTGGTTGTCAGACTTCCATACAGTTTCAATTTTCTGTCAGTTCTGGTTGTTATCCTGTTTCTAAATTATTGTTGTCCCTATCTTTGTTGTGCGAGGAGGCACAGTGTGTCTATGCCTCCATCTTGGCCAGAAGTCTCTATTGCTGTTTTCATTTGTTCAAGAATTCATACTGAGAACTGAGTTTATCTTCAGTATTTCTGTGGGTACTTTTTGCTCTAACATCCTCAGCAAACACCTGCTGCAATTCACCTAGTTCACTAGGTCTGGATCCTCTGTGTCCATGCTGACAGCTGCCCCTGTACTAATCCCAGTGTTCCCGTCCTTTGGTTGGTTTTGTGCTCTGCATCATCTGTGTCATTGGTAGGAGCTGTAAGGCTTATTCCTTTTGGTTGCAAGAGTGACCTGATTGGAGAGCAAGCTAAAAAATTAATCTTCCCATAGAGTAAAAGGTGTACGTGCCCAAATGAATGACATTCCTTGGCTGTTGCCCATCTTGTTTCTCCTTAAATTCCTCCACCCTTTCTCCAATGCAAAACTTACCAGTTCAGCATCCTGTGATTTTTTTTCTCCATTTAGATGTACAGATTTCATACTCAAAAGGTGATATTCTCTTGTAGGGACTTTTTCTTGGCCATAAGGATACCCTGACAGCAGGCCATGTTGGGGAGACCTGGAATTTTCAACTTTAACATGGATTTTATCTGCATTCCAGATTATATCCATTAAAATTGCACAGAGGGTTTTTTTTTATTGTTGGTAAAATATAACTTTACTGAAAAAAGGAAACAAAATTATCTAACTTTATTTAAAAAAACATATGCACAGCTCATACTTTAAGGAAATAGGAGTGTCATCGTAATATCTCCAGATCTTGCCACTGATGATACTGATGGAGGAATGGCAGGCTGACAGTGACCAGAGGGGAGAGAAGAGGGAATTTCAGGGGAGAATGGGAAGGGTTTACAGAAACAAATATGAAGGGCACATGGACAAAAACTAGGGGGAAGTAATGGGAGGGAGGTGGGGAGGGATGAGTGGGTGGGCTGGAATGGGAGTACAAGGCAGAAGACTACTTGAACAATGATTAAAATAAAAAAAATAGTTGTAATCCAAGTTCATGTTTTTGCTTCAATCTATGTACATGGGACCACCAGGTTCAACTTTGTACAATTCCTCTTCCAGTGTCTGAGCTTTACAAATGCCCATTAACCTTCCTGTGCATTGCAGTCACCATCATGAAGACATTTCTGTCCATGCCCAATCCTTCTTAAACTGCCCATCCTTGAAGTGGATGTAGGGCCGTTTTATACTGAAAGAGGATAAGTTATTCCCAGCTGTCATTACACTTTGTTACCCAGGCTCCACAGCAACTACAGTGAGGCTCAGGGTCTCCCCAAGACCTAGCCAGGCCAGGAAGCCCTGTGAGAAATAGGTGTCATGCCCTCCCCTCTATTCTTCTTATTTCCTTCCTCCCCAAAGTGCCCCTCAAAATGAGATAGCATAAAACACTCTGTCTAGACCTAAAATGAAGCTCTGGTGCATATCTGTGTGTGCAGACTTGTGCCCAGGGAGATCAACCCCTCTTCAGTTTCACCAGCAGCCAGACCATGAGATTCAGCTCAGATTATCAGCTCCCAAATCATGGTGCACAGCTCTGTATATCTCTTTGCCTCTCAAAAGAGGATTTTTGTTCATTTGAAGTGGCAGCATTAAGAAGATTTAATTACTGAGTCTACATTTGACCCTGCCCATGGGGCTTTGTGTGTGTGTCCCTAGGAGCCATTCATGCAGCCCAGGAGTTTCCTTCCAATCCACGGGAGAGGGTGACAGGAGCTGATAGGTTAAGATATTGCATATCACCACCCTTCCTCCGGGTTCACATTTTAACAAGGGACCTCTGGACATGATGTCTAGACTTAAAGGATTGATGCTTTAAGCCCTGGCTGGTGTGGTTTAGTGGGTTGAGCAACAGCCTGTGAATGAACGGATTGTGGTTTCGATTCCCAGTCAGGGTACATGTCTGGATTGTGGGTCAGGTCCCAAGTAGGGGCACATGAGAGGCAACCACACATTGATGTTTCTCTCCTCTCTTTCTCCCTCCCTTCCCCTCTCTCTAAAGATAAATACATAAATAAAGCCTTTTAAAAAATTAAAAAAAAGGAATGATGCTAATGACACCTCAGTGGGCTGGTGGGGGAGATATTTTAGGATAGGTTGACCTCCCAGAAGATCCTTAGCCATACTGTGTGGAAGAAACCTGCTAATTATGCTTGTGTGCACCTACCAGGGAACCTTGTTTCCCTAGAGACACGTGGAACAGCACGGTGTAGAGGACAGTCCCCAAATGCTTGTTTAGGGCCTTCCAGGATCTGTGCTGGGACTTGGACACTCAAAGGCTCCTTGCCTTCAGTAGTCTGCAGCATAAAGAAGGAGAGAGACAAGCATACAGACAACTCTGACAAACTGTATTACCTCTGCAGAGCTCCTGGGCTCTGGAGGCAGAAGGGGGTTCAAATCCGGCATTGAGTCATTACTATCTGTGTGGGCTTGTGCAAGTCTGTGCCTCCACTCTCAGTATAACCAGCCATAACAGCACCCGTTATGAGGAATAAGGGGAATAAAAACAGCACCCGTCTTACAGGGCTGTGGTGATAATTAGTATGCACACATCTGGCACATCGTTGGCACTCAGTTGTCTGATTTAAAGTTGTCGTTATTGTTATATAAATTGTCATGGGAGTAAAAATGAAGGAGGAATTACTTTGTAGAGAACTATAGAGAAGTGGTGACATTTTAACCACCTCAAGGGATGCAGAGTTTCACATGATGGCTGAGAAGAAGAGAGTGCTGTGCAGAGAGGTGACAGCAAGAGCAAAGGTCTTTCATTTGTGGAACAAAGTGCTCCTGACGTCCTGCTTCCTCTGGAACTCCTGCTTGGCCCTTGCATTAAGTCGTTTGCTTTTTTCTGTGTGCATGTCTTGCCTTCTCCTCTGGGTTTTAAATGCAGTATAGTAGAGCAGAATGTCACCTGGGAAGGGAGTTAGATCAGGTCCTGGTTTTGCTGTTTTCTAAAGCATAATCCTGGCTTGTTGAAGGATGTTTAACGATTAAGAGCATGATCTCTGGAGTTGAGCTGCCTTAGTGCAGTCCAAGCTCTTTTATCAAGTGGTGGTATTTCTGCTCCTGAGGTTTCCCATCTGCACAGTGGGGATGATAACAGCACCTCCCTCAGGAGCTGATGTGAAAGTTTAATAATTAAGTACCTATGCTTAGTACTTAGAACAGGACCTGGCACATGGTAAGTGCACTGTTAACTTTCAGTGGATATCTGGTTTTTGTACTGGTGACTCCATCTCCTGGGAAAGCTCTTCCTCCAGATACCCATTTGGCTCACTCTCTCACTTCCTCCAGGCCTTTGCAATAGTGACACATTTTCCTTGAGGCCTTACCTGTCTACCCTATTAAAAATTGCAATTCTATCCACCTCCTGGCACCTTGTATCTCCTCTTTATGCTTCATGTTTCTTTGTATATATTTTCATTATTTGTCTGTATTTCCCAACTGGAGTACAAGCTTTGTGGAGGCAGTGATTTTTGTTTGTTTTGCTTGGTGCTGTATCTAGTAGGAGTGCAACAAATGCTTGAGTGAATGAATAAACTCAGTCTGCTTGAGCCATACTTTCATCTTCTGTAAAATGGAACTATTAGCCTATGTCAGAAATGAAAAAGTTCTAGAGATGTACAAATTGTGCATCTTGTATAGTTAAGAATACTACACAGTATATACTTAAAAATTTAAGAGGGTAGAGCTCACGTGTAGTATTCTTACCACACACATACAAAAAGAAAACGTCCTTGCCTTTGAATGGCTTGGAACCACCACTGTGGATCTCTGGGTCTGGCGGAGATCCAGGGACCTGATCTGGGCCAGGGCTACCATGCCCAAGGCCTGAAACACTGCAGGGGAAACTGCCCCACCCACAAGAAGCCTCTCCCTGGCTGGGAGCACACTTGCCCCACCCTCCAGTCCCCACTTGCCTGTGTTCATTCCTAGCACAAGGCATTTTTCACTCCTTTATAATTACCCAGACTAATTAAATAAATTGATCTGCTGATGTACACTCCACAGTCATTTCTGTGGTGCAATTTGGCTTTAATAGAACCTCTGCTTGAGTGAGAGGAAATGAAAGCCCCGGGTAGAAGTGGATCTTTTAACTTTCAAAAAAAGTTATTTTTTCAGGGGATTTTGGTTTCCTGCATGTGCATAATTTACGCACTTGCTGTCAGAATTAACTAGGAAACAGCAGCTGCCTGGTAAGGGGAATAATTTGGAAGCTCTCTTGTCATGAGAAACTCAGATCAAGTCTGAATGTTGACAGGAAGCTCACAACTTTGGAGGCAAATGGGGCATGAAGCATATTGTTGGCTGTCTGGTGGCTCCAATGTGGGTTCTTCCCTCTGTGGGGATGTTCTGGTACATGGCTGTGAGCTCTTGGTGATACATGGGGCGTGTCGGGCTGACCCATTCCAGGGATGGAGGGTGAGGGGTCCTTAGGACCATGTGATGGTTCAGGGTATGGTTTTGGTCCAGTAGTATTTTGTTCTTACATCACCTTTGCCATTTGCTAGATGGGTGTGTGTCTTTCTGGAAGTTGTTCCATCTATTGGAACCTCAGCCCTACTTCAGGAAAATATACCACCTTGCAAGATAGTGGTTCTGGAATAAATGAGCTCAGCAGACTAAACATGGCAAGTGTTATAGAAATGTTAGTTGCTGTTTATATGTGTACCAAAAGCTATCACTCACCCATCCGACATTTGTTAAGCAACAGCCATGAACCAGGTACTGTGTTGGTGGGACAGGGTACCCCCAGAAAGGTCTAAGCCTTGTTAAGATGAGAGTCTCCAAGGAGAGCTTACTGCCCTGAGTCTGCCCATAACTGGAGTCAGGATCCTGACTTCATCAATAACATTTTATCAATTAGGTTCATCTTACTGTGTCCAGGCACTGCTCCAAGTACTTTATGGGCCTTGTTAAATAAATGATAATGGTTGTTATCTGTTGAGCCCCATACCAGAGCTTCAACATGCATGATGTCATTTCATCTTCCAGCCACCCCATTAAGTAGATATATTTATTATACTCCCTTTACAGATAAGGAAAGTGAGACTCAGAGAAGTTAAGGGATTAGGGTTACATGGCTAGTGGAAGGGAGAGGCAGGACTTGAAATGGCAACTGTCTGACACCAGAGTTTTAACCGTCTTGTCAAAGTTCTGTCAATGATGAAGCTCAGGGCAGGTCACAGAGTCCCTGGACTCCCATGTAATAGCATAGATTTAGGTGTTAAGATAATGCTAAAAGATGCTATTGAAAATGGTCGAGCCTTTCCCTTCCATGGAGATTTGTGTGCAATTTATTTTTTAATTATATTTTATTATTTAAGCTATTACAGTTGTCCTGATTTTCCCCTTAGCCCCCCTCTACTCAGCAACCCCCACTCCTTCAGGCACTCCCCTCACCATTGTTCATGTCCATGGGTCATGCATATAAGTTCTTTGGCTACTCCATTTCCTATACTGTACTTTACATCCCCTCGGCTATTCTGTAGCTAATTATTTGTACTTCTTAATCCCCTCACCTCTCCATCCATTCTTCCCCTCCTCCCTCCTATCTGGCAACCATCTGGTTACTGCCTTCTTTTCTCTTGCTGCTTTTAAGATTCTGTCTTTATCTTTAACCTTTGGCATTTTAATTATGATGTGTCTTGGAGTGGGCCTCTTTGCATCCATCTTGTTTGGGACTCTCTGTGCTTCCTGGACTTGCATGTCTATTTCCTTCACCAAATTAGGGAAGTTTTCTTTCATTATTTTTTCATAGATTTCCAATTTCTTGCCCTTTCACTTCTCCTTCTGGCATCCCTATGATGCAAGTATTAGACCTTTTGAAGTTGTTCCAGAAGGTGCTTATACTATCCTAATCTTTTTGGATTCTGTTTTCTTCTTGTTCTGTGTGGTTGTTTTTTGCTTCCTTATGTTCCAAATCATTGATTTGATTCTCAGTCTCATCCACTCTACTATTGTTTCCCTATAAATTATTCTTTATTTCAATTAGTGTATCTTTTGTTTCTGACTGGATCTTTTTTACGCTGCTGAGGTCCTCATTAAGTTCTTTGAGCATCCTTATAACTAGTGTTTCAAACCCTGCATCTGATAGATTTCTTATCTCCATTTTGTTTAGTTCTTTTCCTGGACTTTTGATCTGTTCTTTCCTTTGGGCCATGTTTCTTTGTCTCCTTATTTTGGCCACCCCCCTGTGTTTGTTTCTATGTATGATGTAGAGCTGCTTTGACTCCATGTCTTGGTAGTGTGCCCTAATGTAGTAGGTGTCCTGTAGGGTCTGGTGGCACAGCCTCCCCTATCACCCAAGCTGGGGGTACTTGAGGTGTGCACTTTGTGTGGTCTGAATACACCCTGCTCTTGTAGTTGAGCCTTGATTGCTATGGGCAGATCAGAGGGAGGGATTTACTCAGGCAACTCAGCTGCAAGGACTGACTGTGACCACTGACCACCAACTTCCAGTGGAGGATCATCTGTGCAGGGGCAGGGTAGTAGTGCTATGACATGGTATGTAGCTGTTCACTAGGTGTATTTGTCACAGGTCACCAGGTTCTTGGTGATTGGGATAAAGAATTGAACCGAACACCCAGAGTTTAGAGCAGAGAACATGGGAGCAAGCCAACTCCAAGCAGAGATTGACCTCATGGGCTGGAGGAACTCTATTCTTATAGGGTGGATCCTTCCTGGCTAGTTTTGGCAGGCTTTTATTGCACATGTGCAAATAGTTGTATTCCTTTAAAGATACTGCCCATGTGGTCTTCCATGATTTTCCTTAATTGTCTACCAGAGAAGGAGTTTCACAATGTTACCAAATAGACCCCCCTTCTCCTGGGGTCCCCCTGTACTAGGTTTGCCTTGCCTGCTGCCAGGAAATTATAGCTCTCCATGTTAGAGATTGGGGAAAAGGAAAGGAATTATTTATTCAAAAGTTATACCGACTTAAGAGTAATGACTTAATATCTTTATCAAAATCCCAAAGTCCCTTAAAACACCCACAAACACACACAGTCTTTCCTTCCCCCCTTTTCCTGGTCTGGGGTACCGTATCTCAGGAAAAGAAATAGAGGTTTGTGGCTCAGGTAGCCCCCATTTTTCCCAGTAATCTGTGCTCGGCTGGCAGGCCTCCCTTGGTTCCCAGCATTTCCAGCTGTGTCACCAGGATCCCCAGTTCTTAATCCAAAACCACATGGCACCTTCTCATGGCCCACCAGCAAAAGTCCTTTCACCCCTTTCCTTCCCGCAGTGTCTCTCCTGCATTCTTCCAAACTGCCAAAAGAGAGCTCTGCATTGCTGCTACATCTTGCTTTCTGGCTTCCTAAACTGTGTGGCAAAGGGAGACCCAAAGCCATGTGGTTCTCTGCTAAAGCTGAGTGGTGATTCTTGTCATGGCTGCCATGTCTGTGTTTAAATCTCAGCACCAATCTTCCTCTGCAGCCCCATTTCTGACTCCTCCCACAATCGGCTTCATTGGCCAACATTCCCATATTTTTCCAGCTTTTCTGGTCTGCCATAGTAAGCCTAGGCAGGTGTGGCCCTGTGGTGTGGAGCCAATCATCTCCAAGCTCTCATGCAAGCTCTGTAACCAGGAGGAGTTGACTCCCAGTTACATCTTGGGTGGAAGTCACTCCCTTCTCCCTGGCTCAAAGCATGGCCACAGCTATTTAATATATCTATGAAACCAGTTAAAGGTTATAGATATGTTAAATGACCATTCTAGAGGTTATCTGCAAAACTGTTGCTATGCAAAACAACTCAATGGCCCTGCTCCATGTGTCCCATTCCCCAGCTCAGGCTTGTGGGGTTGAGGACATCCCATATTTTTAATATTCCCTGGACATCCTGAGTTCTAGACCCCATTACAAATCCTTCTTTTGGGGGACCCCTGGCTGCACCCTCTTACACAGTCAATTTAACATGTGATCAAAACTACATTGCATTTAATTTTAATATTTTGAAAGATTCTTTACT
This sequence comes from Phyllostomus hastatus, assembly GCF_019186645.2. Classification (NCBI taxonomy): domain Eukaryota; kingdom Metazoa; phylum Chordata; class Mammalia; order Chiroptera; family Phyllostomidae; genus Phyllostomus; species Phyllostomus hastatus. The sequence continues at coordinate 2,966,368 of NW_025334030.1, read as the reverse complement.
CTGGAGAAATTCCCCAGCCTTTGTGTGTTAGCATGTATGCATGTATGTATGCTAGAGCATGCATGCATGTGTGTGCTCAAGTGGGCATATAGATTTGTGTATTTGTGCATGTGAACACATATGTATGTGCATATGTGTATGCATGGACAAGTATGTATGCATGTAGTATGCGTTCAGATCTGTAGGTGTATATGTATGTGTATATATGTGTATGTGTGTGTGTGTTATGCTATCTATATTTTTAAACAGTTTTGGTCAGATGTTGGCAGAACATCCTGTTTGCAAGTGCAGAATGGATTTATCTGATCGCTGCCTCCTGATTAGATTGAGGTGAGCTAATTTTGGCAGGATTACTGCATAAATGATGCTGTGTCCTTCTCAGTGCATCATGTCAAGAGGCATATGATGTCAACATGTGCCATCATTGGTGATGTTAAGTGAGACACATTTTAAAGTCACTTTGATAAGAAGAGTCACTTCCTGCTTGCAACTCAGGCTGGAAACCAATTTACCACTGAGGAACAAAATGCTGTGCTTTATCCTGTGGACTGCTGAGCACCCCCTTGGGATGTCCAGATTGCTCATGGCCATTCCTGCATGGTCACATGAGGTGCCAGGGTTCTAAGGCAAAAAGACGCAGTCTTTGCCCTACAAAGGCTAGCATATGGAGGGAGAAGATGAGGGGCACGTAATTTCACAGCATAGAGATAATTGCTGAAACTGAGGGTGTGTACAGGGCAGCTCTGTCTGGATTGCTTGAGGGCTGTGTGACCTTAGGCAGGTTGTTTCACCCTGCCAGGCCCCAGTTTTCTCATGTGCGGTAGATTTACAGTAGTACCTCCTCCAGTAGGGCTGCTGTGCACATGACCTGACAAAGGTATCCAGTTATGATTACAAAGCTGTGTGTAATCCTAACTGGCTGCCTTTGCCACCTTGAGGTTCAGAGCCTGAGGTTGGCTGAAGCTGGGCTTAACCAGGGGACTGGCCAGCTTTGAAAAGATGTTAAGGACATTGCATTCACAGACAGACTTTCTCCTTGATGTAATTGGCAAAACTGAAGGACAGTTGGAAGGGGAGTATCCTAGATTAAATAGTGTCCTCCAAAAGATATGTTCAAATCCCACCGCCCCCCCCCCCCGCACCCTGCCATACCTGGGAATGTGACTTTATTTAGAAATAAGGTCTTTGTATATGTAATTAAGTTAAGGATATCAGGATGAAATCATCTTGGATTTATAGTGGGCACAATGATTGGTGTCCTCAGAAAAGAGAGGGAGATTTGAGACCAGAGACACACAGAGAAAGGCCATGTGAAGACTGGAGGCAGAGATTCGAGTGATGTGTCCACAAGTCAAGGGACACCAAAAATTGCCAGAAGCATGAAATGGGTTCTCCCTCAGAGCCTACAAAGGGAACCAGCCCTTCCAACACCTTGATTTTGGATTTCTGGCCTCCAGAATTGTGAGAGAATATATTTGTGTTGTTTTAAGTCAGTGAGTTTGTGACAATTTATTATGATGGCAAACTCTACAGGGACTCGCTCTCGTTGTTACTCAAGGTTACTTACTGCCATGCTCATGTCTTCTTAAGTTTGCCTTCATAAAGTCCCCTCCCTCCATCCAGGACCAGTGGTATATGTGCCTGGTGCTTTGGGGAAAGAACTACTGGGGTGTCAGTTTCTCTAGGTAGGGCTTTTTTTCTCTTTGTTGTGTCCCTGACTCCTGGCATGCTGTCAGGCACAAAGTAGCAATGCAAAACATACTTGTTGGGTGAATGACTAGATTCCAAAAGGAAACTAGTATCAGTGAAAGTTATGGCTGAAAATAGTGAACTTAACAAGTACTAAAAGGTGAATTCAGAGACTGTGGTCTGGATTTCCTTAGTCACTAAACTTGAGGAAGAAATTGATTGATTATGCTGATATTGTCCTATTTCATTATCATCATTTTTATTAGGAGTACTAATAGTGATAGCTGGTACTTAGTGAGCACTTGCTCTGTTACTAGGCATTGAGCCAAGTGCTTTATGTATGTTATTTCATTCAAGCTTCACACGTACCTAGAGGAGTTATGTCCTGTTAGTTTTTTCATCTTATAGATGATAAAACAGAGGCTACAGTTTAAGTAACTTGCCCATGGCCACACAACTAAGAAGCAGTGGAGCTAGTAGTGGAACACAGGTAGCCTGATCCAGAGCCTGTGCTCTTCACCGCCATGCCCTGCCACTGCCCAAACGTGAACTCCATGAGCATTTACTGAGTGCACCAATTGGGCTTGCTGTCCCAGCCCTTTTCTGTTTTGGGAACTGCACCTTCCACCCATGGCCACATGATACACTGCAGCCATTCTGTTCTGTGTTGTCATGCTCCTTGGCTATAGCTGATTGGGCCAGGAATGAGCATGTGACCAAGTATGGACCAGTCAGAGGCCTCTGCCAGGGATTTAGAGTTGGGACTGAGAAATAGGGAGTCATGGGATGCAGGCAGGTGCAGAGTAGCCATGGTTTTTGTGTTGTAGTCGAGGGAACAGCAGAATCAGTCTACAGGGAAAGAAGAATGAGGCACATGTTTAGATATGAGAGGGGGGCAGAAAAGGCGGGGAGAGAAGAATAAGAATAAGAATAAGAATAAGAATAAGAATAAGAATAAGAATAAGAGGAGGAGGAGGAACTACTATTCTGGATTCCGCACAGCAGTGCATCTGAAACTTTAATGTGCACATGACTGCCCTGGGATATTATGAAAATGAGAGTCTGATTCAGTAAGCCTGAGGTAAGACCTGAGAGTCTGCATTTCTAATAAGCTCCTGGGTGATGCCGATGCTGTTTGTCCATGGACCATATCCCAAGCTTTGGTTCCACCCCAGTCGTAAGTTCTGGCAGTGTCCCTGTTCAGGGAATGAGAAATGTTTACATGTCTGTCCCCTCCACTAGATTTCAGAGAACAGCCAACAGGCTTCTTTTAGGCCCTTTGTATCCTATGTCCATTACCTGTCCTCGCCCCCCGCCCCCCGCTCCTAGGTTTTTTGTTTTTTTTTTTGCTTCATCATATTTCTATTTTGGCTTTGCCTAATAGGAATCTTACAGACTGATTTGTGGTTTAACCAGTAGTTAGGTAGGAATTAATGGGTCTCATTTAACCCTTTTGTCTTAACTTAGTTCATTTTTTATTTTTCTCATGGTTATTTAATATTTACATATGTATATTTTCATCTATTCTTTAAATGCTGTTCACAATCCTTGATAGAATGAAATGGGATATAAAACATGTAAAATCACAATAAGTAATAATAATAATGAGTTTTGAATACATTACAAATTACTAGGGGACATTACTAGTTCCATACAACTGTCAGGCAAACTGGGTGGCTTAGCCAATAGAAATTTATTGTCTCAGAGTTCTGGAGGCTGGAAGTTTAAGATCAAGGTGTTGGCAGTGTTGGTTTCTTCTGAGAGCTGTGAGAAAGGATCTGTTCTGTGCCCTTTCTCCAGCTTCTGGTCATTTGTTGACAATCTTTGGCATTCTTTGTCTTGTAGATGCATTACCCTGATCTCTGCTGTCATTTTCATATGGCGTTTTCCCAGTGTGCATGTTTGTCTTCAAGTTTCTCCTTTTTGTAAGGACATAGTCATATTGAATCAGGGCTCACTGTACTCCAGTATAACCTCACCTAAACTTAATACATCTTGCAATGACCCTATTTTCGAATAAGGTGACATCCTGAGATACTGGAGTTTAGGACTTTAACACACATATTTTTTTTTTTTTTGGTGGTGATAGAATTCAACTCATAAGAGATCTTGGGCTTCAGTTTTCTCACTTATAAAGTGGAGATGCTGGAATGAATGATCTCTAAGGGACTTTCCAATTCTCCCATTTGTTGTTTCTTGGTGAGTCTTTTTCTCTGTCCCCACTCCAGAGTATTTGTTCCAGTGGGAATGCAATCTAAAAAATAAATTTACATTAAAGTTTAGTAAAATGATATCTCACAGGTGTCTGCTTGTTCAAAGGCTCTGTAAGCATGGAGTAATCCTTGTCCTGAAGAAAAAATTGCTCCTTCTGGGGCAGAGGCAGTTGTGGATATTGCTCCATTGCTTCCTAATCATCTTGCATCTGCAGCCACCTTCTCCATTTGCAAATGCAGCAGGATGGGGAGGGCTCTCCTGGCCAGCTCTGTGCACTGCTGACCTGCTGTGGGAAGGCCGGAGGGCAAGGGATAATTAGTGGACAGGCTTCTCCTGAGATCAGTGCTGGGGGCCTCTCTGCTCAGGAGCATGTCAGCACCAGGTAGCTTTATGTTTTCTGTGTTCTGCAGCTTGAGACTGAAAGGGCAAGTGTTTTCCTGTGGGAGGAAAGGCACTAGGCTGGCTGCCTCCTGAAAGCTTCCTGGAAGCACACACATCTCTCACCAGCACAGGTACTGGGAGACACTGTACCCCACTTTCTTGCAGTGATCATCTTTGTGATACCCAGGTTTGAGTGAGTTAAATATTTGAGTGTCTGGCCCTGGCTGGGTGGTTTGGTTGTTTGGAGTGTTGTCTCATGCATCAAAAGGCTGCAGGTTCCACTCCCAGTCAGAGCACATACCTAGGTAAAGGGTTTGATGTCAGGGCACATATAAGGGGCAGCCTATTGATGTTGATTTCTGACATCAGTGTTTCTCTCTCGTCTCTCTCTCTCTCTTTCTCTCTCTTGTCCTAGGGCGAGGATTAAAAAAAAAAGTCTGGGTATCTGCCCACGCTCCCTCATAAAAGGTGTCTAAGTTAGAATCTTTGGTTGCAAATAACAAAAACTATTCTGACTTATGTAAGCAAGAAGGGTGCTTGTTGGAAGGCTGTAGGGAAACTCACAGGGTTGAATGGAGGCTGGAGAACTAGATAGCTCCAGGGGGTCTCAACAGCTGGCACGGCCCACCAGTGTTGTGTGCACCACTGATGGAATCACTGAAGACATGCCAGTGTCTTACATCTCTGCTGTTCAAACTCAGTTTAAGGAAGAGTATGGTGACAGAGGTTATATCACAAGCCTGTTCTCCCAGCAGTACAAGCACCTCAAGAAGAAGCTCTGGAAAGAGCATCCAGAGCTGCCTTTAGCTTCTGTGGTGAGGAGGTGTGTACCCTCACTGATCCATACCAGTTCCATACACTGTGCAGGGAAAGATGATGGCAACTCTAGAAAGGTTGGTAGCTAACACAGAGCACTTACTATGTGTGGAACTCTCACCCTGTGCAGAGCACTCTACATTCATAACAGTCATGCTGATCAATTATCTTTCCAGGTTTAGAGATTTAGAGAAAATGGAGGCTTGGGAGAGGTTAAGGGTCTTCTTACCCAAGGCTATGCAGTGGGTCAAAGGCAGAGCTGGGATTTGAACCCAAGTCTATTTGGGTCCAGCATTATTGCTGTTTTTGGTGTTGTGCTCCTGTCTTCTAATGCTGCCAATTTGTCCATGTAGTGAAAGGAAGAGCTGTAAACATAAATACAATTGCTGTCCAGAGATCCCAGCAGTTTTTGGCCCCAGAAATAGGTGAAGGACTGGGCCAACTGGGTAGCTGCCCAGAGGGTCAGGTTTTAAAAGAGTCTTGGAGGTATTTACTAGAAGGAAGTGGCTTTGTTTTTTTGACCATCATTCTGCTTGTGAAAGGGGCCATCAGTGATTGGAAAGGATGTACCTCAGTCAACTACTTGGGGAGAGGCAGGGACAGCTGTATAATTTGCAGGGTCCAGTGCAGAATAAAATTGTGAAGACTCTTGCTTAAAAAATGAAGAAGTTTTGAGATGGCATCAACAGGTGATTGAGTGATTGTGTGACTAATCAGCTTGCACGCCCGTGAAGCCAGGTCTGGGGTTGGAATGAAGGTAAATGGCTGCTGAACTCTCACTTGAGAGGTGTGATCCTAGTTACATTCAGGGCTTCTCTGCTTTGTTCCAGGTTGTGTTCTTGCTTGGTCCAGCACAGGTGAGCCATGTGCAGGTGAGCCTGTGTGTCCTATGTGGAGTCAGGGAGGCCACTGAGGCACAGAGAAAGCACTTCTGGGGCTGCAGGGCAGGCCCTTCACAACACACAGTTCATGGGCAACCACAGAAATCATCTGTACATTCTGAGAACAGTTTTAACAACATGTGCCAGGTGCATTGCATAAGTTATCGTATTTAATTTGGCCCTCCCCTCTCTGGCTTCAGTCATGGTCTTCTTTCAGTTCCTCAAAAGTGTCATGGAATTCAGGGCTTTCACATGGCTCTTTCCTCTGTCGGGAACATTCTTCCCATTTCTGTTGTTTGGAGAACTCCTCACTCTTCAGGTCTCAGCCGATCTGAGCTTTCCCAACCCTCAAGCACCTTGTACTTCAGAACTGTGGCTCTTCTTGTATGTAGTAGGAAATTACTTGTGTGATTGTTTTCTTGCATCTCTCCTTCCCATGTCTGTGTTCTTGGGTCAGTGACCCTGCCTGTGTAATCATTATATCATCAGGACTAGAGGAGGCAGGGGTGTCTGCCTTGGGCTGCCAGGGGCTTCCAGGCTACTTCATTTTTGGGTTGCTTGGGTGATTCTGTCCACTCATTTTTCTGCCAACACGTTTGCTCAGGTGAGCCATACATGTAGGCAGAGCCCTCTCCTGAATCCCAAATGTCTCCTTTGTCACAAAAGTCAGAGCTTCATCTAGAGAGTTCACAACTGAATTGCCAGTTTTTTCCAAGAGAAGGAAAAACCAACCCCAAGCTGGTAATTCTTCCTCCCTGCCCTGAGGAATTCCCCATGCGAGGGTACCAGAAACAGAAACCAGAGGCCAGATCCCTTTGATTAGGAAAGAGTGGGAGGATGTTTTAAAAAATGTCACTGCTCAGGTTCCCCATAACTTCATTAATTTTTAAGTTTCCTTCCCATTTATCTGGAGGAACTTACTCTACAAGTTCCAGGCAAGTGCTAAGTTTTAACTTGAATTTGTGCTGCCTGCCTCAACAGTCTCCTGGGGGAACAGGGAGAGCACAGAACCCCTGGGTCAAGCTTTTTTCTTCTTTTCTCTTGACAACTTAAAAATTGTTGTGCAGCTGTCACTCATTTTCTAGAAAAACAAACCAGTTGCTGATTGCCTTGGCAACACCTAAGAAATATTCCATCTCCTACTGGAGGTTGCCAGTGGTAAGTATGTCTTGGGCCAAGGACCAGCTTCTTTGATTCCTAGAGCCAGTGGTCTGCCAATAGAACCAGCCCTTTATGTTCTCAGAGAAGGTTTTGCTCCATGTGATGATAATTACTCTGTGTAAAAATATCTCCCCAACAAATCCTTGAAATTCTGCTCTTTTGAACTCATTCTCTTGTGTCAAGCACTCAAGTTCTCCAGGCATCAATGGAAACCTTGGGCATATATTTCTCTTTAGGAAGCTCCATCTGGCTAATAAAAGCTACAAAGATTGAACCCGCCTTATGCCAGTGTCCTCACTAAAACCCCTATGAGTCAGGTATTACCTTTCAAATGGGGAGCGGAGGTCCAGAGAGGGGAATTAACTTGTTTACACAGCTAGTAAGTGGCAGAGTTGGGATTTGAATCCAGTCCTTCAAGTGCCACTGCTTGAGCTCCCCCTGTTGTGTCACAATGACTGATTGGGTTGCATGAGAAGCTGGGGAGATGACAAGGAGGAAGAAGCATCCTTTGGATTGTCTTAATTTGGGTTCCCCCAAAGCAGACCCTGAGATGAGGAATTGAATGCAAGGGTTTATTTGGTGTAATTCCATGATGAGGGGGTGGGGGAGAGAAACAGAAGGAAGGAAACCAGTGAAGGGCAGGTGAGTGACCAGCTTACTGTGGTGGGAAGCTGGTGTTCCGTTTTGCTGGGGGTCTCTGGGGCATGGTGCAGAACACCTCTAGAGTTTTCCCACCTGAGGTCCACCTGTCCTCACCTCTCACTAGTTGAGTGTCACTCCAGGGGGTATCACTCTGTAGCCCCGGCCTGCCCAGAACACAGGCTGAGCATGCTCCTGTGGCTGGAGGATGCTCCTAGATGGAAAGATGCAGGTGCTCAGGGTAGAGATTCAACAGTGTGGGAACTGTCTGCTGAAGTCACCAGTGACCACCGAGTTAGCCCGGAACTCTAAGTGCATCTGCTACATGGGCAATAGGGAAGAAGAACTGGGGTGGCATCAATGTCTTTGGAGTGTTAGATTCTTACAAACCCTCCCTGACTTACAATATTTCAAGTCTTACTCATATTAGAAATAGTAACAGCCCCAGCTACCATTTATTAAATGCTTGCTCTGTGCCAAACATTGTACTCAATTATATATATAATTCTCATATTTCATTTAATATTCATTTCATATTTAATATATTCATATCATATTAAATTTCATTTAATTCTCAAAAAGAGGTAGATAACTACCACAAGACTTAGAGATAAGTATTATTTTGCTGTTGCAGATGAGCAGGGTCCCACATCTAGACCATGACAGAATAGGATCTCAAGCCTGGATCTGTTTGCTTCCGAAGTTGCCATACTTAACCTTTAGGTGAGTGAGGTTTAAACCAATCTTTGATATGAGGAGAGGTCTTGTCATTTGTTCTTTGACAGAACTCTGTACAATGGAAGAACCACACTTGACTCATTTGACTTTGCATTGTCAGGAATTTCCCATTTTTTTATTCCAACAAGACGTTGGGGATTCCATGGTGGTCCTTCTAAGGAGGGAGGATTGTTAAGTGAGAAAGGCAGCCACAGTCAGAGAGACCCACAGGAACTCCAACTAGTACCAAATCAGGTCAGACCATTAGACTGGTCATAAATGTGTGATGGATGCTAATTCCCCGGTCTCAGAGCCAACCTCTGGGAGCTATCTGTTTGAATGATATCACTGCATAGTGTTTGAAGCTGCT